>NC_071404.1:48786361-50152611 GCF_017976375.1 Cuculus canorus | reverse complement strand
GCTTCAGATTCGCTTGGACTGTCTAAGCCCATGCGTACAGGTTACTACATTTCTGTCAGCTATGTCTGTCAGTGTTCTAATAAGGGGGCAACAGCCATCTACCTGTGCTAACACCATCACAGCCAAGTGCTGCCCTACAACTGAACAACAGGCATTGTGCCTTGACTGCAGTTATACATGGATGTAGAAGGGGATGCTCTTTGTGCATCCAATTTCTTACCAATTGAGAATATCAAATAGCACTCACTGTCTAAGGGTGTTCGGGCTATTCCTCTTATCCACCTTAAAAATGACATTATCTGGAAGACTGCCATAACAGCACAGCTCTCCCTGAATGATCAGGAATAATGGAGCAAATCTCAACCTAGATAAGGGATATCTCTCATGTAGTCAAACACCACTTCTTTACTTATGCAGCAGCATGAAGATGCTCTTTCTTCTCGCTTTCAAACTACCATGCAGTATCTAACAGAATTCTAGTGTATTCTGGCAAGAAAAATTAATCAGAGTAATATAGAAGGGATAAATACACATAAATCCCACATTTTGCTTCCTGCCTACCCCCGTCATACAGGTAATGTTTATTAACCATATTGATGTATATACATTTACTGTCCACCACTGTATAAGCTGAGAAGTACAGACCAATGTAAGCAAGTTGCCATACAAGCAATTACAAAGACAGACTAAAGTATTTTTCAACATAAAATAGTGAGAGAGCTTTATGCACTCAATACACTATAGTTCCATTTAATTTCAAGAGTTCTATTAAGCAATTCTCTAATTGTATATCACTTATGGTTCTTGATCTGTGAAGGAGGATAATAGGTGTCAAGTCACCGTGCTAGCAGCATTCATTCCATTTATATTTTCAAAATAAAAATCATACACGGCTCAAAAATACTTATGACTACACTAAAAGCATCATCACAAAGCCATCTGTTTTAGGCCATGTAGAGCTCAGTAACGAAACAAATGTTGCATTTCATTTTCAGATCTGGGTTTATTGATTATTTTATCTCCAGTGCTGCACAGTATGCCAGAAGGCCCTGCTCTGGAAGCCAGTCACAATGAAAAGACTAGAATTTTATTAGTGCTAGAGGATGCATGGCTTTGCTTTGGAAAAAATTACACAGCTCTCCAATGAGAAAATATAAGACAAATGAACAAGGACTGACAAAACACACAAGAAACAAAAAAAAAAAAAAACCAAAAAGCCTTCAGCTGCCATAAAACTGATAAATGCTGACCATAATTGAGTGCAATGATGCCTAAGCCAATGACATTTCACTGTTAGCTCTCTGTGTTTTTTTAGGAGAGCAGGTGAGTCCTTGATGTCTATCCTATCATGCCAACCACTATTTTGCCAACCAAACTAGAGATGAATCACCCACAGGACCTGCAGAACAGTCTAGTGTAGCCCCTTCTAGAGAACAGCTCCTTTTGACAAAGCAGCATCTCCACTAACATTAGTGCCAGTTTTATTACCTGCTAACAGCACCCAGAAAATTAACCGTATTTATTCATCTATATTTTTTAACAGCTGGGAATGGCACAAAGAAATGTTGAATACTCTTTGAGTGGGTGCTGTTTACAGCACTGCAATCTATAAGAAACCATGACAGCCTCTCTCCGTTTCACATATTTTCCGACAGAACAAAATAATTTATTTTGAGATTTTTTGACACACTGCTTTGCAATGACAGAAAGACATCTTCAACAGACACAGCTAGGAAGACCAAATGGACTAATGACCTCTGTAATCCATTCAGGCACACAGACACTCCCCCTCAATCACCATTTTTTAAAACAGAGAAAATCAGTTCTGTCTCAGCTAAGAAAGAAAAGTTATTTAAGTAAGTGAAGAAATGCCCCTCACCTCCCAGCAAGAGTAAAGACAAGCTGCCGTTTCTGTCAGTTATTGCAAGGTGACAGTTGGCATAAGGTCTAGTTTTACGAAATCTTGATAAGCAGTAAACACAGCTTTACAAAACCAAATTTGTACATAAGCTACCATTTTCAAAATCTTGCTCAGGTCCCTCCTGGACCAATTTACCAACTGCTTACTCAGAACACTGAGTCTGTTTCTCACCTGCTCTCTGCATAGTGAAAGTGATACAATTTCTTATGAATTAATTTCTTCTCACTTCACAAATTCTTAGATATCTTGGTGGTTTAAATTACTTATCTCTAATAATAGCATATTAGCATCAACCTTGTCTCATCTCTCCCAGGGTTTTATATACCCTCATTCTAGCCCCCATAGAGCTCCACAGATCAAATTTGGCTAATCTCTCACTTCTTGCCAACTATAAATTAGAGGTCACTGCTACAAGCTAATCTCAGCAATGTCCTTCTTATAAGGTCACTGGAAGGACACAAATTACTCTAAATGTAATTTTATTATTTATTCAATTTGTGCCAAAATAATTTAAAATTAATTATTAGCATGGTTGTCTATTTAGAAGCCCAAATCAACGCTTACCTCTTCTTTTTGCTCCCATGTATTATCCTATGCAGACTACTACCTACAAATAATTCTCAAGTTAAAGTCTGCATTGCTCTCCCATTTCTTGTTGTAGCATGTGCGTTATTACTTTTGGGTCTCAGTTTCATTACTCTCTAAACTTTTCTTCCGCAGGAGCAAGTAGGAGGCAGTGCTCAACTATTTTAATGAATTAGAAACATACTGCATTTAAGGACATGACACAAAGTCTGAGTTATCAGCATCAGCCAAAGTTTGGTTTTGCGAATGACACAGTCTTTTTGCAACATGCCCTTCTCCGAACTCATTTCCTTATGTGGTAAACATAATTGTTTCTAAAAATTATTGATGCTGCCTAGAAATACAGCCAATATTTACTGGCATTCACCCATTAAAAGAAACAACAATCAAATCTCACATTTTAAAGCACTTGAAATATTTCTATTTGTATAGCTTGATTTCACTTTTTAATAGTAGTCCATTTTGTGCTATAGTAACCAATATTTACTTGAAATTTAGCTGATGAGTATTATATGAAATAGTACTATGATCCTGACAGCAGGACTGTGGAGAGGCAAAAAAGGTTTTACAGATAGCAGAACTAAATGATTAAATTGCGATACACTTTCTACAGATTCTTTTTATGATTCTCTAGAATTTGACAGGAGAGATTTAATTCTTTATTAAATTCTACATAACAGTTAAAATATTCAGGCTGATGTACAAAGCATACTTTGAATTATAAGTGAAATGTCATGCCATACATCAGCAATTATGGCCTTAAGTTCTGACTATTGTCAAAGCTTTCTAGCTTGTCAGTGGAGGTATGCAAGAGCTGATCCCTACAGGAAAATTTATGAATTCCAAAAACTCTCCAGAAAGCTCTCAGTAAAATATGCCTTTAGGATCTACCAATAATTTTTATGCACAGCTTTGTGAGAAACACCCAGTCTAGGGGCACAGTGGATAATTCAAAGCAAATGCATGTTATTCATCTCTTTCAGAAAATATTTGTAAGCAGATCACAGTTTCTCTGAATGTATTCATTACCACACAGAACATCAGTAAGCACAAACTCTTCTATTAATTTTAGCGAGCTCTGGATTATATCCTACTTTAATTTCCTCTAAATGCATTTTAAGTAGGATTTTACTTGCTTGGAAAAAAAAACCAAACAACTCCTAGAGTTCACTTACAGAGAACTGAATATTTGCTGCTTGATTTATTTGGGTATCACACGGTTGCTCATGTCAACACGAACAATACAACACCATTCTTTTCCATTGGAGGAACACCACTCCAATTGTAATGAAAGGAAACATATAAAGGTAATAGAATATTTTAATCTGTCTAGAGAGGCTCCGGGATGAACTGAATTAGGATGTTTTACAAAATTTTTACACCAAGTCAACATTGCTTATCCTCAGAAAAACTATGCAAGTTGTACTTATCACTATGCCATACTACCAGTGTGCAATTAAGTATTTATTCAATTTATTCTATCCTTGATAAAGACTTGCGGATCAAAGAGGCAAAACTATAGAAGAAACAGTAAGACTTCGTCATTTCTTTGGTGACAGCATCAGATCTCACAGACAGAGTTTGGGGTCGTGTTCCTTAAGCAATATCCCATATAGAAAAAGCAATAAATCATATACTTACTGATTTTCATCTTTGTACCATAAGTCTGATGGTTTCTTACATTTTTTTCAGTATGCACGAAGTTTACCAGTTAAAGTGGACAGAGGAACACTAATGCCATGCTCATTTATTAAACTGGTGATGTTTTTGGGTTCCTAGCAAAACGTTTGGGTGTGCCTGCAGTACATAAAGTGTATCTCTATCCCTGTATTCTTTTTGAAGGAAGAAGTTTAGCATTCTAGTCTATGAGACCAGCTGTCTGCACCAGCATCCTTGGAACACATACACACAGTATTCACTCACTGTCAAAAAGGATAAACTACAAAACTTGCTTCTTGCTTATGCGAGTTCTGAATTAGAAAACTTCAGTGAGCAAGCGTTGAACTCAACTCAGTAAAGCAATTCTCTCTATGCTTTCTTAGTAAATGTACAGAGACAGGAGTAAAGGCAGCATCAAGTCATATAAAAAAATCCAATCTTGGCTATCCAGTTCAAAACTATAAGCTCTTAGTTTATGCATTAAGTAATTTGCAAGACTGTGAATTTTACTAAGCACATTACGTTTTTTTAAAGAGTTAACAGATCTTCTTTTAATTTAGCTTTTAAGCTCTTTGCTTATTCTTTGTTATTGTCCTATACATGGAATTCCTGTCTAGATCTTGGAATTACCAACAGGTGTTGATTTTATCTCCTTTGTGGGTTTGTCACATTTCATTTTGTAGCAGGATATTTTTTAATCCTTTCATCCTAAAGTTCTTCTCCCCTCACCAATAATGATTTGGATATACGTATGACATATAATCAATACTCTGCAAGCCCTGGTCAATGCAAACTAAACTGCATAATGCTTCTTGAGTCACTATGTCCCAAATCTCAAAGCACCACAAAGAATCCAAATTCTTTACCTATTACTTGTCTACCAAAGATGTACATTTGGTTCATTTGAACTTTCCTGCAGAGTTGAAGGAAAACTGTGCAGAGACTTTCAGCCAGATGAAGCCCACTAATTGCACCCTGTTCCCAGGACATGATTACTGAAGTGGAGCGTAGGAGTAGAGTAGCTTTTGTGAGTCTTATTTCCATTTCACACCACCAGAAAACCACAGCTAACATCCACTTGCATTTGTAACTGAAGACTGCATTTCGTATTGGAAGTTGGTAACAGCGATAAGGGAAAGCACCATTAAATTGATGTGGTTTGGTTTTCCTCCAGAACTAGGGTTCAGCCATATTTCATAGCTAGACAGACATGATACAAGCTGTTACAGTGCTCTGCAGTTGGGCTGCAGCAGGCAGCGCTTCTTAAATCTATGATTTATCTGAAATAACGCTACATATATTCTACCACAAAATTATGAAGTGATTCAGCATCGTGCCAAGATTCTAATGTGTGCATGTGCAGTGCACATGTCTTTATGTCACAGGACTAATGACAATTAGGGTAGCAAAGCACTGGCACAGGGAAGCTGTGGCTGCCCCATCCCTGGAGGCGTTGAAGGCCAGGCTGGATGGGGTCTTGGGCATCCTGGGCTGGTGGGAAGTGTCCCTGTCCATGGCAGGGGGTTGGAACTGGATGATCTCTAAGGTCCCTTCCAACCCAACCCATTCTGATTCTATGACTAAAACCAGGTAAACATACAGAGGGGAACAGTGGGAGGAAGTGAGAGAATGAGTGAAGCCCTCTGGAGATTTTGCATTTGGATGTATTGGAAAAGAGCAAGTGCTAAAAGCGATAATGGCAAAAGAAAACCACAAGACAGGCAAACAGACCAAACAAATTATGTTTCAAATTCATCAACTCCTACTACACTTTGTGGATGTTTTTTGCAGGTTTACTTAAGAGCGTAACATCGTACTGGGCCTACTCTTTTGATCAATGATCGTTCTATCCTACCTGAAACTGAGTGTGCCAACCTACTCTGTCTCTCTGACTGTGGCAGTAGGAAAACTTATTTGGGAGGTCATTCCTACTTCCCTCCCCAGGCAACTCCAGTCACCCACATCCAGGAATACTGGATGGAAAGGGTTTCCCTATCCCCTTCCCTGAGATGTCTGCTATAAACCAGTTGCTCACAGGCTTGACCAATTCTCTACAAACCTTCCATTCCTGTCTGCCTGCATTTTTTGCTCTGGCAACAAATTCCCAAAGTGCAATACCACCTTTAAAAAAAACCTACTCTCTCTTCTACGTTCTAAATGGATTTCCAAGAGTTTTGGTCCTTTAAGTACTTTTCTACTTTATGGTTTTGTTTCTCTCAGTCGTATCCTCACCACAGCATTTTCTTCTCCAAATCAGAGTCCCAAGTGTGTTTACTCTCCCTTCAATAGCTTCTTTCTAATGCCAAGATGAGGGCTACCTGGCAATTCTAGAGCTGCTAACAGGTTTGCCACATTCTGCCTACCGTGGTCCTAACCCCAGAAACTGTGTTTAGCAGTAAAAGAGAAAATATTATGGTCAGAGACATCTACTGGGAAAAGGACTTTTTCAAAGTCTGATAGTTATTTAAGAACAGAACAGCTCTGAGACATCAGATATTTTTTCTGCTATCTTGGAAGACAGGACACACAGCTTAATGGAGTAAATTAGAGTAATACTTTGTACAGTCATTAAGTGAAGCATTTACAAGCAAAATAAGCAAAATCGCATTTTCAAGAAATAATTGTTATCCCTGGAGTAACTCAAAATCCTCAAGAGCTTTGTGCATTCCTCATGCGTTCCAAAACAGGAAACAACGTGGATCTTAGTAATCCTGGCGAAGCTGAGAGCTACAGAAAACAACTTAGTGAATTGCATTATTAGTGTCAATGTTGATAAATATATTCAAATACTTTCTCTTTTTAGCTGTCTCTATAGATTTCGCATTGCTATAGTAGAAGGCTAAGCAGACACCATATCCGTAGAAAACAAAGATTATGAAAGATACTTAAAGTGGATCATTATACCATAACAACTAAGGGTCCTCTAGGACAAGATTATATCACTGTGATAATGCCCAAAGTCCTTCTACTTCAAGATTAACTTAGTATTTACGGACTACAACGCAAAGCCTGATGTCAGGACACTTTTTCAAGACCTCAGTACTTTAACACAACCTATTTAATAAGTAAGAAAATAACCCAAATGCTAATTCTGTACAACTTTTGAAGCAAAGAACTATGGAACAAATCCAGATAATAATTTAGTTGCTTGCTGTGTCAAAATCAATGGATCCATGTAACTCTTGGCCTAAGTATCGTAATTGTGCAGTTTATGAAAAATGTTTTATGTGCAATTATTGGTAATTTTTAATTGGTTTCTAACATCAATGCAAAGTATGTCTGTAGTCAATTTGTCAGCTTGTGAACTGAAATAAAAAAAAGGTAATTTAGCAGAACTTTGTTTTGCAGGTTAGTAAAAATTGGATACAATTTCCCTTAATTAAATGTAATTATTAAGTTACGCACTTTTAATTAGTACATATTTCAGATAATCTTTCTCACCAATGCTGAAAGCACATAGACAGTGTCACTCATATATGTGTTCCTTAGTACAAAATTTACCCTAACTATTGACAGCTCATAACATCATGAAATATTTTCTCTCTCTCCCCTTTTCATCTCTAAAAAGGAGAGGAAATTCATTGTTCTTTCCAATTCCATATGGTGACTTCTGAAAGCAACCACTCAACTGACACAAAACAGTACAGAGGAGCTCATACTGTTGATTTTTCATTCTCATCCTCCGCACAGACTTGAGCTTTGGTTTTTTTGTTTAACTAATGAAACATTCACTATCTCTCTCTTTGTTAGCCAAGGGTGATCTTCAGTAAATTACCATGGCAGACAATCTCCATGGGTAAATAAATAAAACTTCTGTAAGTTCCAGTACAAGATACAATTATATACTTACCCAAGAAGAAATGGCTTCTTCTGTCTCAAGATTAAAAACAAAGGGTCTAGGAAAGAACAAATTTAAACTAGGGACAAAAAAAACCCCAAAATAACAAACCTTATAAAGAAATATTTGGGTCCAATTTTCCTCTAAAGGACAGAAGGTGTTTTCACTTGTGCATTTTGTTATCAATAAGAAGTCACTGGTTCTAAATACATAGCATTATTTTTATTATTATAGACCTAAATACCATCATCATATGCATGAATTAAACTGGACTAATGGTGACACAGTAGATGTGAAACAGCAATCAATACACTCCCTGGGGTATTTGTAAAAGACATAGAGGAACACAAGTAGGAATAAGGTGTATTACTTCACTAATTTCATTAAGAATTTACAGAAAACTAAACTGTTTACTGAACTCTGGACAGTCACAGAAAAATGAAGGGTTGGACCATCAAAAAACAGAATGCCCATAGACTAAATGAAGACCACGAGGTTGCTAATACTTTTCTATCATCTTTAACAGCAGCATGCTGTTTTCTGTCACCACTGCTGTTTTCTCCCTCCACCACTGGGCTCAGCTGGGACCCAATTAAAGCTGTACGTATGCTCTTCCTATACCCACAAGTTTGACCCCAGGCACTCATTTCAAAGCACTGATTTTCATGTTTTATATATTTCTAATTCAGTTTCAAGTTTCAAAACAACTAAAATAACATACACACTTTTAAAGTTGTTTTTGGTTTCCAAGTGAGTTTATTCCTTTTAGCATATCTGGTAATCCCAAAAAGGAGTCTGGTCTTGATGATGCATGTTTACGAATGGCTTGGCTGAGAGCAAGAACTATACTCCTGTGGTCTGCTTTCCTGAATCATCACTTCTCACCAACTACATTTGTATGGGAACATACATCTGTTGTAGAACTGCTTTTTTTTATGCCGTTCGGTGTATGACAATCTAAGTTGATCAGTGTACCTCCTGAAGCTAGGATTTCAGTCACAAAGACGGCTCCATATTAGCTTTCATTTAGCTAGCACAAGGACAAGAGCAAAGTCAGAGTTCACTGCATCCATCAACCTGCCAGGTACTTCAGGCTAGAGACTACTGAAATCCGTGCTCTTTCCATGGCCCTGTTCCCATGGCAGGCTAAAAAACTGACCACATAGTCCCACATGAAGTAACCATATATTCATTCACTAGCTGGACACATCCTCAAAGTGGAAATAATCTGCAGAAGAAATGGACATCTTCGCCTCAGATAGACACTATCTTTTCAAATGTTGTAAAATGAGCTGAACGTGCCTGGAACTAGAGACAAATAGATGATTCTTTATCTAAAAAAAAACTTTTGTAGAGTCTGAAATAGTATGATAGTGTATAGTAAAAATGGGAAATACTTTTCAAACACGATGCATATCCTTGTCTTCTTGAGGAATTAAAATCTGTGATTTTTACAGTTCAAGCTAGTCACTACCTTCACCAGTTCTGGCTAACCTACCTTTCAGGTCTCTGCATGCAAATTTAAGCAAAGCCTCAATAAATCTCTGCAGACTAGATAGTCGAAAACTACTTAAAATCACAAAATAATAAGCGTATTTTCTTTATATAAAGCTATGTTTTTCCAATCAAATATGTAAGGCTGGGGTTATTATCCCAATGGTGGCACGGTGCTAGCGCAGTTGTACTGTCTCTAAGGTGAGTATTAAACTTGTTGCCAAAGTTTTGTCAAGATGCATGTCACTGTACAATGCCAGTTTTACACAATATCTTTCAGAGCATGTGCTCTGACTACAGGTCCTTGCTGTAATGAATAAAAGGACACTAAGTGATTTTATAGCAATTAAAATGTTTCCATAGACAAAAGTTAGCCAAACAATCCTTTGATACTATACAAAAAAAAAGGATTCCTATAGGACTTAATAATTGGAAACTGTACATTGCTATTCCATATGTACACAACATATTTGATGTATAAAACATCTTCAAACTTCTCATTTTTACCTCTGCTTTTGTAGTTTCAAAGTATGAATCAAAATTAAACTTGTACGAAGAGTATGTTTCAGTCAACACCTTCTTTAATTTTTTTTAGACAGAGTAAGACACAGTTGTGACTTAGAAGTGGAGTTCAAACGTACAGTCACATGTAAATAAAGCTTCAGTAATATCCTACAGACTAACCAACTACCAAAATCATGAAATCAAAGTAGCAACAGTTTAATATTAACAAAATTAGCTAACAGCTTATATTACAATGTTTCACATGTGATATCACCGCTTCACAGACAAATTGAGCTGAGTTTGCCTTCATCTCTTAATAAATAGAAAGGAGGGCAGCATGTGGAATTGCAAAGAGTTAAAGACATTTAGCATTGAACTGTTTCATACAAAGTGAGAAACAGTTTCTTGCTGGAAGAAGTACTTTTGTGAAACACAGATGCCATGCTGTTTATCTAATAACAAAGCAGCTGAAACAGAAAGATGGATGAATTCTCACTGGCATTTCCTGCTGACCACATTAAGTACCACAGCTGAGAGAATTTTAGACTTTCCTGGAATTACTTTCCTAAGACTTGATTGAACTTAATGTGCTCTATGCAAATCTCTGAATATAATGAAAACCAAAATCGGCAAAAAGGGTTTTCCTTGTACTCACTCAAACCATAGCAGACATAGCTAAGTAGCCTAAAATGCAGAAATAGTGCTTGCACAAAGACTTCATGGCTGATAATAACCTTTCTGTGCATCATCAGAGGATTCAGGCGGCTTTAGATTTCGCTCTGAATTACAGAGGAAATGAGATTGAGTTTCCACATTACTCAGAGTGCAATCCATTATAATACTTCGAATTAAAGCAACTATCTCTACAAATGCTCATCACTATCCTGCAACATGAACTAGACATGCTAATCTTCATTAGGACATTTTGAAGCTTCAGTTACACATCTCGCAATGCAGTCCTCCAGATGAGCTACTGTCAGGTTTGCCTAAAATTGCTGAGAGAACAGTCAAAGGCGACTTTGCTATTATAAAGCTCAAGCAGGATAAGAAGATAAACAGGGACCACGCTACTAACGCGTTCAGTCAGTCAGAAATCCCTCCTCCCCGAACAAAATACAATTCCCCCCCGTTATAGTTTAAATTGACATAGCATCACTCACCACTTTGTGGCTAAATCAGCGGCTAAAGTAACAATGCAGAAAATTACTTCGAAGGACTTTCCAAGAAGAATATCATCACTGTCATTGTTAGACTGTTGAGACTATTGTTCCCATAATATTTTAGCCTCTCTCAGATCTACTTTTCTGTGTTAGCTTTTAAGTTCAATTTATTGTCTTTTATAGCTATAGATCAGTTTGCACAAGCCTGTGCAGCCTCTCTTGAAGCACTGGAGCTGTGTAAATGAGCTGCACTGATTTACATCATCTCAGAATTGGACTCAGAGACTTTAAGTAGCACACTGAGATCGGATATGTACCATCTATACCAGAGCATCTAGGATTTGATTGCAATATAATGAAGAGTCATTTAAGTAATTAGTTTTGCATAAATTACTCTATGCTGGTATGTTCCAATATATAATTGCCACACATTACAAGCACCATGGTTACTAATCAAGGAGAGAAAAGAATCTGAGACCTGGAAAGAGCAAGAGAAATTAGGCAGAGCAAATGTATGGTTAGACTAAAGAACACATTGTTCACCTGCCATTTTGAAATGTAGCATGTATATAAGCAGGAGGGTAAGAAAAAAAAGACACAAAAGAGTGACACCTACCTACCCTAGCCCAGATAACATGTATTTTCATGTACCACAAAATATAAGCAGTCTGGCTAGACTTAAACAATATAATAAATTCCTTCAACATGGTTTAAATAAAAGGATAAATCAAGATGCCACAGTTGCCATGTTCCATAACTCCATAATACCCAATAATCTTAAATGAAGTTGTTCCATTCATTAAAGAAAACCCTATGATCTAGGTGTAGCAGCCTCCTGGCCTTCCTATATGTTAGGAAAAGCAGTCTGTGACCATAATAGAAGTCCTTATGCCGATTTCTAGTAGCAAAGGAAACCACCGAGCAGGATCAAGGGCAAAGGCAAGGTGAGAAATATGAAGTAGAGTACTGGTAACTTGAGGGAAAGCTCACCCATTCCACAGACAGCATGGGAGTAATAGTGGCTCCTGACTTCTTGTGCGTACTTGCAAGTTATCATGATACTGGCCCAGACTACAGGTTTTGCACTCAAAGCCAAAGGCAGCTTTGACTGGTGCTCATTTTTTGTTAGGAATACTTGCCATAGCTGCTCTCTTATGAAATTAAATGTCCTGTGACAGTAAGTGTAGCATGATGGAGGGCGTCTGGCACAGATGTCAAATGATCTTTGGCCTTTATTTATATGTGACATTTCCAGAAAAAAACCCCATTTTATTAAATAAGCCATTAAGGAGCAATCCTTCAATACATGTCTCTGGCCACGTTCTTCTGGCAAAGATAAGGTTTTGAGAATGAAAACCAGAGGTTAGGAGGACATGTTCTGCAAAGCAAAACAGAAATGGAAGAAAAGGAAGGGAGAACCCCTAAAAGGGAGTCATATTAACACTCAATGACTCCTGAGACATCACCACATTAAGAGTTGTCCACAGCACTTAACCTGGTAGAGCACTGGCACTACCCACCAAGATCAGCTGTCCACAGTTCACTGACAGATGTTAAATGAACCATCCATATATCACCATTATCAAACATAATGGTTACATACCCTCAGATCATATTAAAAGCAGAGTGGAATTTGATGAAAATAGAGGCAAACTGACAACAAAAGCAGACCAACATGATATACTGACATTTCAAAAATACTGCAGCTCAAGATGATTTTCTTTCACAAATTCCATCTGCAGTCCTGTCTCACATAAAAGTATGCAAGTCAAAAAGTCTGCAGGTTTACAGAGTATGAAAAATAATGTGGAAGAACATATCAGGTCATCGATAACAGCCTCAGCCATGAACAGAAAAATTCCTGACCATATATTCAGAAAACTGGGTCAAAGTCTGAATTGTTTCCCTATCATCTGGAATAAAAATAGATTTCCAATTTCTGCATAAGGTACGCAGAAACTAATAAGCAACTAAAACATAATCAATGAATCCAACACAGAATAAGGAATAGTGGAAAGAACAGCTTCTTTTCTTCCCCCCACCTTGCAGGTTGTGTTAGTGGGCTACGTTGATTAGCAATCTGAAGTTAAAGCTAACAGTCCTTTGTGTGGGAATAGACTTATATACATATATCATACATATAGCTACACAAACACACGCCCAAACACAAGTTAATCCCTTTAATGAATCCACAACAGTCTAATCATTACAAATTTTCTTTATAACAAAAGCTATATTCAGATGCACAAACACAATGCGATCTTGTTTATAAAGTACTACGAGCTTTATCCTTTCAGAAGCTGAAAATAAGGCCTCATGACTTTTTCTCAACTTTCAGGTCTCCTTGGGCCCAGATTTTAAATCTTCCTGATGTTAATTTCTGCAGCTTAATTATGCTACCAAGATTCTTCATCCCCACTAGACATATAGTGTACAAATCTACAGAGAAAACATCAGTTCCTGGCAAGAGTTCTTGGCAAAGTAGTGATCCTTCCTCATTCTCAGAACTATTTTGAATATTACAACTACACACAGAAATACTAAAATTTGTCATGAGATGGTTAGGATTTGTTGAAGCCCCCTTTGAAACCCTGTTGAAATGTATGAGTCAGATTTTGAGCTCGGCCTTTTCTGTGAGATGAACTGAAGTGCAAAAGAAAGATGCAGAAGAAACAAGAGTAAAGCGCACAAATAGAAAAATATCTTAGCAGACCAATCCCTCCAAATCACTACTTTTCTAAAAAACTCTTCTGAATGGATAGGTAAAGGTGTATCAAGCCAAAGCTGTTACTTTAGATGAAGCCTGGTTTAGATTTAGGAGTTTCTGTTGCTGGCAACAAGTTGCACAATGAAATGGCTTGCAATATATTTGTGTCTGAACACTGCTGGCTAATACTGGGTATAGCCAGCTATTAGATGTTTCCAGTTGCAACTAATCTAAATATTTGATCTATATGTCCCAGTTGATATTATAACCTGTATTATACGAAGGAATTTTCTCCCAGAAGGTAAATCAGTGAATGGAGTAAATGAGATAGCAATAAAATGCAAAACTTCATTAAGCAAATTACAGTTATCCAGTGATTATTCCATTTTGGAAAACTCTCTTTCAATAGTTATGGACTTCTTAAAATAAAGGAATTAATTAATACGCACAGTCATGTAACCTTTGCTCTTCACTTTACTCCAAAATTTGTGATGAGCAGTGTGAGATATAGATAGATAGATAGATCTTTTTGCAAGCCTCTCATCATTACATACAGTTATAGATGTATTGAATCATGAGTAATTAGTTGCAAGCAGCTTAAAAAAAAAAACAGACCTAGAAATAAGAGTGTCAGGCTAATCATGATCAGTCAAAATCATCACCAAGATAAACATTTCTCTCAGAACACCTCTGTGTATTATACAGAAAATTCCTCAGAAATACAGCATCACATGCATAGATTGTGTCTGTCCTCAAGTAGAGAATGTTGTCGACAACATAAAGGAAAAAAAAACAAACACAAGAATCTTGGCTTTTACTAACAGAAAAATCCTTGTTTTCATTCTTTATCCAATGGAAAATACTGCATGACGGTATAAAAAACCAAAACGTTTTCCAAAGTATTGAATACATCTATTAGAATAGAGGCTTTTAGATAACCAAATTGGGGTACAACCAGTCCTAGAAACTCTTAACTGTTCAATAGAAATCAGCCCTTGTATCATAATTTTCATCTTGAAATATAATATCTTCTGTAGACAAATGAATCAGACATTATGGGAACTAGATTTATTACAGTTACAGGAAAAAACAGCATTTACCTTATAAATTCTCACAGCACTCTTCATCCCCACTATCTAAGCACTGGCTAAAGAAGATGAAATGCTGATATAGTATAGCTACTTTTGTATTATTAAGGCATTAAAAACCTTGTTATTACTTAGGCATCAAATGCTAGACAAAATTATTTTCAGCTCCCATTTATCTTTCAGTGGTGGCAGTAAAAGCTGCTGAATCTTCTCTCATAAACAATTTCAAATTCAGATTATTACACTACATGTTGCTTATGCAGCATCTACAGTTTTCAACACACACAATGAGACACAAATGCTTTTTTAGCTACAGATGTTAAGGTTACCTAAGATTTCATTTTAGAAGAGCACAGAAAATAAGCTAAGGTTTTTCACCTGTGTCTCCCTGGAGAACCAGGCTGCATGTCAGCTCTGCTTATCTCAGTTGTGAGCAGATTTTAATACACTGTCCATGTTACACCTGGGGCACAGCTTCAGTGGCCACGTCAAATAAATTTCTGGGCTTTTCTGTTTCATATTACATTTTTATATTACATTTATATGCTCTATTACTAGCATAATAGTTTGGTCTGACCTACGCAAGGATATATGAACTGTCACTGTCAGGTAAGCAGAACAGATCAGGGACCAAAGGCATTTCCCCGTCTTGTCTGCATCACTCACTTAAATTCAGCACATGACTGCCAGAGTAAAACAAAATTTCCAGATTATGCAAGATATTCTTTTTTCCATCTCTTATTATTAACAATTATGGCTGTTTTATTTAAAATAAGCTCATGGAGTACTCAGGGAGCGAGCTATGAATTAGATTCACAGTGGTTGTTTTCTCACTAAAAAAGAGACTTGAATTTTTATCAGTGAACAGAAAGATTTATCACCTAACTCTAAGTAGCAGGATTGAAGTTTTACTCTCACACTGAGACACATGGCCAGACCCCAGAGCTATCACACGGGTATTTAAAAATGTACCAGTGCTAGAAATTGTATTGCAATAAGTCAATATAAAGCATATTCTTCAGAAATCTCAGCCTGGGAATAACTCCATTCCTCAGGCTCTCCAGTCCCATCTGATTGAAGATTATTGCACAGAGAAAATACTTGCTGGAGATTTTGTTAGGGTGCTGCCGGTTTAAGTTCTGGTGCGACAAAAAGATGTTCTTTGCTGTGAGGGAGACAAGGACGAGACACAGAACCTGATGTGATCATTAGCTGCCTACTTGTTCGTCTGCATTCCCCCTTAACATGAGAGGCTTGGGCACAGAGGACAGTTGGATACATAGGGACTGGAGCTTGCATTTTGGAAGTGATGGACTTTTCAAAAAGATAAAAGACAGCTGCAAAAAAACTGCCTTATCCGTACAACTCCACTCTAACTAAAAAATGCAGCTATATAAAAATGACATGGCAGCAAGGAATGAAAATGAAAGAAGAGAAAATGCAAAAAAAGCATGAAAAAAGTTAGAGAGCGCAACAAAGATCACTGCAAAGGATACCTTTAAACAATGAAGTGAGCTGGATGTCCAGAAATGCCCAGCTAGGACACTAATACGGCACATGTCCGAAATCTATTTCAAATTGCTTGAGCACTTAGAGCACTAGTGGGCTTGAAACACGTAGTTCTTATGCCACTTCTTTGTCCTCTGTGCATGCAGACATGCAGCAGATGAGCGTGAATATTCAAGTGACTCAGTTTCACACAGGCAAACAACTGAGAATGGAAGGAAGCAGAAACTTAAAGAGCCATGGGGCGGAGGGGGAAACAGGTCACAATCAAAAGAGCATAGTCCAAGTAACTATCATAACAATGTTTTTAAATAACAATACCTCTATTAATCAGTATAATCAGCTTTCAAACTAGTAAAGTTTCCTAAAAATATTTATCCGTATTAAGACAAGTTACTTATTCAAAACTGTAAGGACTTAACGCCAAACAGAGAGAGTCTATGTCACAAAGAGAGTAGAAAATATCAGTCTGGAAAATATTTATGATTCCCAGTTGAAGATGATGTTTATTGAAGCCACTAAAAATGCAAAGTTATCTTCTGACTGCAAACTCCAAAACATTTCAATGAATTCATATCGAGAACAACCTTCTTTCAACCATTTCACTGAAGTCTTGGAAACAGGCATTTCAGACTTTTATGGCCATATTTTCCAAGTCATATACACTTTATACTACAAACATCTGTTTGAAATTAACTCATGAACATGATTATTTAATGGGCACAGCAAAGTCAAAGGGTCTAGCTGGCCATATGTTAACTACTGAACTGTATACCTGCTTGCCCTCAGCTTCACTATAGATCAGTTTATGCATCAAACTATGAAAGCCTGGGGAATTTTGGCTTTTTTCCTGGTTTTATATTTCCCTCTGTATTTGTGCACCACTGACTTACAAAACAGAACAAACTTTGAGGCTGAGATAAATGTTTTCTTACATGGTCTTCGGTAGTTGGAGAATACTACTAGGCACTTTTCAAAGTGACTCTGACAAATAATTGCCAGCATGCACTTAAATGTGTTTCAATCACAACAAACCTTGCAGTCTGTAAACATGTAGGAAAAATTCATTGTGTAACTTTATATGATGACATCACTCGGGATTCATAAGGAAAAACAGAAGAAACCCAGCACCAGAAAAGCTCTATCCTACAGTGATCTGCTATCCAGTTACAATAAATCAAATGTAACCATGAATATTTATGCTGTGCTATCAAACATTAATGTTGATGCATCATGTCTTTACACTGCTCTTAATTTCTATTTTAGCAATATTCTTTAGAAATGCTGGCACTACGTACAAGAGCTTTGTTCACTTTTCGCTGCTGAACTCTACATTCCTCAAAGCAGTAACAAGCAACAGATTCAAGTCTGAAACAATACATAAAATCTACCCTTAAAAGAGTTGAAGCTCCAGTGTTACTTGTGAAAGCAGAAAAAGAACAGCAGAATCTTTGGAGGTTTTATTTTTTAAGATGGAAATATTACAGGAGTTACATATCAATATTTACATTGAATTTATTGGCTGAATATGAAATATTTTCTCCTCCCAAGTACAAAGGGAATTTTGGTTTGTTTTTTTTTTTTATATATTGGGGTGATCCTTGCCTGACTTGAAAACTTACCTTAACATTATCCTTCAGAAATGAGATCTCCACAAAGCCCAGGGCACGAGATAATTAGAATATAAACACTTCACTAGCACATTTGCTCAACCCTAACTACCGTTGACTAAAAGCAGAGTTCACGTCCCTTAGTTAATTGTCCTCCATGGACTGTTTCATCCTTGAATTTGTTCAATTGCTTTGGGGTTTTTTTTTAAACCTATATGATCTTTAAGTATCTACATCATTTGGCAAGAAGATGCACAACATAAACATGTTGTGCAAAGAAGTAACTATATTTTGCATACAAAGTATACTTTTGTGCAAGTTAAGTAAGTTTAGGGTGATTATTTACAGGATTGTGAACATGCGATTGAACCAAATAACAAATAGTTGAAATAATTTGGGTTAACTCCATTTTGGTGAATATCTTATAGTTTCCCTGTAGTTGTAGTTTATAATATTTAATACCTGGACATGAATTGTGTGATGACAGAAAATTTTCTTTTCAAAACTATAACTGAAGAGGATCTTTTGTTTGGAATAACACCAGTTATATGTGAAAGAAATATCACAATTTTAGCTAACATGAAAACAAATCTAGAAGGGTCAATATATAGTAAAGATAATCCACATGTGCCAGGGCACCTGACCCTTTCAAAAAAGCCACAGCTCTACAAAGACAATATTAATATTCATTACTCCTCTTCTTGTTTCCTCAGTGGACAGAGCATTTGAACTCTAGTGTTCAACTGGACTGTACAGACTGATTTCCCTTGGGTAGACTTTCGGTTGAAATTTCTATAAACTGATATCTAATTGAGGGAGCAAAAAAGAATGGGGAGAAGTAAACAGTTTCAAAGCCTGCCAGGGTTCATGAACTGAAAAGTTTTAAACATCAGAAGGTTATATGAATTTTAGTCCTAAATTAATTGTATCAGATGCTGTTTTCTTCTTATGTTTGCACAGGTGAGGAAAAGAGCAATTTTTAAATTAGCAGTTTCCTTAACATAAGTAAAATGCACATTTATAAGAGTCATTCTATTACAGAACAGAAAAACTCAGAAACAGTAGGCAGTCCTGCCATTCTATTGATCTCAAAGAAACAGAAGATTTGTGACAAAAGATTATCTATTGAATGAAGTAATGCCTCTGGCAACTACCAGTAGCTGATACTTTATAACACAGCAAATAAAAACACATGCATGTAGCTACCCATGCAGTGTTGATTTACAAGATGCAATTTTCTGTAATACAACAACCCAAAGCATAAAAATTAAAATCATAATCTGTAATTAACCAGGCAACAAATGAACACAGCAATATACCATTTTGAAGAGAGAAAAGAATAACACTTTTAAAGGCTTTCTTGGTTATCTTATTTTGATGGTTTTGCGATTGGTGCTATCTTTCGAGTTTTTCTTCTGTTCTCCCGTAATTCATCATTCTCCCTGAAAAACAGTTTCTCAGCATTTATAATGCTCCTGTGAGCAGAAATGTTTTTCTTGGATGCCTAAGATTAATTTTTTACCCTACCAAAATAATCACTTCGGATGAAGAAGAAATAATCTAAAAGCTCATGGTGAGCCAACAAGGAGAGAAAAAAGCAGAACTGAAGACAGAGCTAAAGTCACCTGGTCAGTGAATTACATGTGTTAAGATGGCAGAAGTCCAAGGTATCCTACTAAAAAGGCCTGACAAACAATTAGATTTCAAATTGTTACTATTAATACTGAAACACACTGAAACTTGTAGAGAGTTCTTTATCCCTAGATTTCCAAATGATCATAACAGATGATATGGGAGCATACTGAACAGTACAGCACTGAAACCTTCACAGTGGTCTACTGACAGTTCTTTACTCTCTTACTATTCAGATTTTGCATTAAAAAACAACCAAAGCATGCAAATAAATCCCAACAATAAGTAAGTAAAAAGGCCCGGTGGCTAGGGTTGTAGCCTTTGAGGGAAAAGATGAGGAGGCTCTATCTTATTCTAACACTCACTTTTTGTATGACATGAAACACAGAATCATAGAATCACCAGGTTGGAAAAGACCTCTTAGGTCATCGAGTCCAACCATTCCTGTCTGCCACTAAACCACATCCCTGAGCACCTCATCCACCTGTCTTTTAAATACCTCCAGGGATGGGGACTTCACCCCCTCCCTGGGCAGCCTCTGCCAGTGCTCAATGACCCTTTCTGTGAAAATTTTTTTCCTGATATCCAGTCTGAACCTCCCCTGGCACAGCTTGAGGCCATTCCCCCTTGTCCTATCATCCGTCACTTGGGAGAAGTGACACATCTCACATCCCCTTGCGCTCCTATGTCTTCTCCTGTTCTCTGCTTAAGCTACATGTTCCTGCAATGCCTGTGTGCAAAGTCTGCCTAGAGCATTTGCAGTCTTAGTATCAGCTACGGCTCTGCTACCTTCCATTGGCCCTTTACTCACTCTCCAATGTTTGGCTGTGATTAATAACAGGAAAGTATCAATAGTCTTGGAACCAAGCTTTGATTTGAATTTAAAAAAAAGTTATTTACCAACCTGCACTAACGTAAAATAGCCCATAAGAGTGAACTCTTACCTAATATTAGGTTCTCTTTTGCTCTACAGTCAGAGCCCAGTGTCAGATTCATACTAATGTTGTCAACTTGGGCTACTTCTGTAGAGGACCTTTGACCAAATTCCTCACTTTACTAGAATGACCACAACACTTTAGGTTTTTGGTTTTTTCCCCCACCTTTTATTACTAGTCAAGTTGGGAAAGTAGTTCTGATCCTGTTAGTTAATCATTGCATTGTCTGTAGGAATAAGGATGGAGTTTAGATTTTGCAGTAGTTTTAACATTTGATCCAAGTTCAATTCTGCAAATGCCTCAACAGAACTGTGCTCTGAACAGGAAAGTTATGCTGTCAGAAAGAATTCATGAGAGAGGGCCAAGGAAACTATGACCCATAAACTAGATGCCACTGAATTTGTCCAGAAGAAATCCTTCAATGTAGGAGTGTATCATTGCTGAAGCATCTACTTTTCAATGATTTGTTGGGGATTTTTGTCTTTTTAAGCCATTTTCTAACCCAGCAGGGTCACATTAACTCTGAGTGCTGGTTCTGTTAGAGCTTGTCCAATTGTAAACAGAAATTCCCTGACCTTTGAGGCTCAGAGAAGACCTGTTAACATAATCTGCACTGATCACTTTTCCTAATTTAAACTGTTGGGGTTTCTTTCCTTCATTTTCTGAAAAACGACCACAGTGTGTGTAACAGATACTTTTGGTCTCTATAAATTAACCTGGCTTGACCTCCAAAACAGAAAAAAATGTTTTAAAAGGGAGAAGGAGTAATTATTAAGCTTTTTGTCTGTGCTGCCTGTCAATTTGCATAGCATTATCTGTAATGCTTTGCAAGGCTCTTTTAGGAGGTCATCTAATCTTGTTAAATCTGTCACAGGGCTGCCTCTGTATCAGACTTAGACCACACATTTGCACGACATAACAAGTTCCTAGCAACGGTGATAAATGTGTTTGTTTCTGACAGCTAGACCACATAGATCCTTATCATGTATGTATGCATGAATTTACGTTATTTAATAAGCTTCAGAAAGGGGAAAAAGGTCTCGGGCACCCAAGATATAGCTTGGTTTTCTATGCTCTTACAGCTTGCTTGTGATAGTTGTAAGCAAGCATTATTTGCTAACTGATCCAGAAAGATCATGAACTTCTTAGGAATTACTATTGTTACTGTTTATTTACATAGACCTAGCCATGTAGATGGAATAATTACCAAAAGTGTCTTTATCCTGTCTGAAACACACCAACTGGAAACTAAACAGACATCAAGTTCAGGGAACACAAAGGTTCCCAGCTAGACTATTTGTACTAGAAATTTCCTGTAGCTAACAAAATACATGAAGTTAGGAAGTGAACTGTATGCTACTCAGCTGCTTTTATAAAGCATGAAAGATTGAATTAATTTTCACTTTAGGAATCCAGCCTGTAGGCACGCCAGGATCACAAAGAGTTGATAGGAAAATTTGAATTGCTTGACTACACTATCAGTACTGGAGATGGTAGCTTTTATCTGGCCAAACTTACAAAACCAGAAAATGCTTATACACATGGAGAATTACCTTCAGTATTCCCATGCAACATGCATTTACAGGTGAGAAAACTCTTAATACTTGTACGTACTGGGAGATAAAATTTAATATTTCCGGACTCTTCCATTTAAGCTCAAAATGATAAAACAACTAGAAAAATGAAGCAACTATACTAGCTACTGTATAGGAAAAGAACATTGCACACATATAATGCTGCTGAAAATTAAAAATGTTTTGATGGGCAAGTAAACAATTTGTTAAAAAAGTGGATGGATGAAAGGGACATTTTCATTTTGCTAAATTGCTGAACTAAAGTAATTACCGAAAGTACTGTCTTAACACAGTCTATGGTTTAAATAGACTACACAGTTTGAAAGACAATTGATTCTTGTCAATTTGGTGACAGAACATGAAGAACTTAAAAAGACAAATTAAGATAGTCTGACACCTGTTCCTTCACCTCCTGTGAGGATCTTCAGTGAATACACAGGTGGAACAACTACTTTGAGATCAAATGTTCTTGCCCTCTGTAGAAAGGTCTGTTTGCCGAGCTTACTTTGGAGTTAAATCTGTTTCAAACTTAATGTTAGACCCCCAGCTTCTTTGTACGTGGTAGGTTGACGTCAGTCAGCTTCCAGATGCCCACCCAGACACTCTCTTACTCCCCATCCTTAACACAGCAGGAGTAATAAAACTGAAAAGCTCACGGGCTGAGATAAGGAGAGAAAGATCATTTACTAATTACCATCACAGCCAAACCAGACAGAACATGAGGAGAATTAATTTAATTGCCAATTAAAATAGATTGGGATAGCCAGACAAAGGCACAAAAAAACTACCTTCACTCACTCACACCTTCTTTCCAGGTTCAACTTCACTTCTTCATCCCCAGGTCATCATTACAATTTTAGCTATTTACAGTAGACATTAGACATGATTTGGTAAACATTTTCACCATACTTTGCTGGGAAACATTAATATATTAATGCCAGTTTATTCTAGACAATTTCTCAGATTAGAAGATACTTCTAAATGACAAGCTGCAGCTTGAAGACTAACTTGACTCTGCAGACAGTAATCACTTACAAGTTCTGTGGATTACTTTCACTTACTTTCCTTTACAAATCAAGATCCACTATCAAGTAAGAACTTACAAAAATTTAGAGGAAAGTTAGGTTAAGAACTGGGAGTTCCATATTATCACATTAGAAATTCTACAAATAACAAAAGTGAACAAAGATGATTAACACAAGCACTCCATGGAGTAGTCTTTGAAAATATTGCATTCCTTTTAACAGCAAATTACTGTTAAAAGCAGCATATATATATATATATATATAATTTACACTTAATTAGTGTAGGTCTGGTAATTTCAGCAGATTTGCCCATACTTCACTGGGGACACACAGTAGTTGATTCAAATATAGCATTTCAACAATCATAATTGCTCTTGTAAGACTAAAAATCACAACTAATTATTATTTTTTTATGGATCAAAATAACATTCCCTCCATTTCTTTCTAAAATATAGTAAATTATGTTGGGTAATACAGAATTAAAATAAAAAGAAACTTTGACCTTTATTCCAGAAGTTCATTTATAGCATCCAACAATACTTTGCCAAATGTCTTGCAAACATAGTAGATACAAAAAAAAAAAGTTCTTGAGGTAGAATCATGTAGTGGCATGCACAGACTGCCAAAAAGAGAGGATGGTAAAGTGAGGGCATTTACAGCACTGCTTGTGAGCTGACCTGCCAAAGGTTGCAATCGAAGTTGATGCACTGCTCTGTGATTGTCAAAATAAAACAATTCACATCACAAGCTGAGAATAGTGGAGAATCGTGCATTCTGGTTATTTTTATACAGGTTAAACGATCAATAAGTACAATCAGTCACTTTTCCACTGATATAGGCCACTGTGTATATTGCTACTTGTGCAGCATGAGGAGGTGAATTTTTGAGAGAGAATTCAGACACAGATCATCAATAAATCCTGTTAAATGACAGGATATGACAGTTCTCTCAGCACTTAGAAAATTGCCCACATCAAGTGTTTTTACCTTTAAAATAAGAAGTGAAAATTATAGCATTTCCAATAGCGCCTTCAATCTTTCTCTCTTAGTTACGATTACAAATGTCTAAAATTTCTGGATATATTTTCTCAAGTAAGAAAACAAATATTCATTGGCCTGAATATACTGGCAAAGGGAGACATATAGCACCCATCATTTGCCAAGAAAAATATTTTTAATACATAGTAAAATATGTGCATATACACATATCTCAGATGGTGGACTACACAGCACGCTGTTTATATCATTGCTGTTTCTGTTTAAGACATAAGTCAACGTATTCAATATTAAGTCATAAATTGCAAGTCTTCGTTGACAATCTTACTGATGTTTTTTATGGTAATATTGACTCAGATTATCTCTTAACAGAACTTTTCAATCTTTGCAATATTCTAGAAATTAAACATCACAAGAGAAAACAAATCTGAAAGTGGCAGAGGAAGGGAACGGAGAGATTTGCCAGTCAAAATCTAACTGCTGTTAAGTAGGCTGTGAAGTAAAATAGCTATGAGCAAGGCAAAATTCTAGACCCAGAAGTACTTCTTTTCCTCCACAAAGTCATCAAGGGGAGTTGGACAAACACTGAGCTGTAGAAAAGATGGAGTTGACTTTTGCTGTCAACACCATTATTCTCTCACAAATTGACTTATTCCTAAAACTCTGCTTATATCAGAATCAACCCACCCCAATAAATAAACTTAATAATAATTCTGTAAGAAAATAAAAGGGTAGGGGAAAATAATCTTCCATTTGTCAGTCTATTACAAAACTGGTTCATAGTGTAGACCTAGGAGCCATCAACAGAGTAGGGATGGATTTATTTTTTTTTTTTTTTTTTTGCATTTGCTTGTCTTACAGGTTAAAATAAACATCATCTCAAATTCAAAGTCTCCAAGGAGACAGGAAAAACCATGTTCCACTTTCAGTCCTGTAGATATGTGTGTTTTAAAGTGTAAACTCTAAAAAAAAAAAACCTAAAAAAGGAAGTAATCTTTAGGAGATGATCTGAAAACCATTTTGAGAGAGATCTCAATTTTCTAACCTGCTACACTGAAGGTGACATAAGTTGATGAAGTATGTTATTTTGACAACATTTTATCTTCCTAAAGACGTCAGGAAGTGCAAGAGAAAGGACAGACTGTTATTGATCCGCTTGGTGAAGGTGCTACCAAAATGAAGCTGAAACCATGAAAGATTTATGAACACTTTCCAATAACTATTTCTCTGCTAGAGAGATGCTCCATAGGATTCACCCTACACGATATCAGGTAGGCAAAGCTACTTAGACATTCCAGTAATATGGCACAGTCCATACATAAGTCTGTGAGAGGATCATACAGAAGAAGCAAATAACTGAATGAAAAGATAATTTTTTACCAGGTGGATTCAGAATGACAAAACTAGAAACTAAGAAAGAAGCAAGAACACATACATCCATTTAAATACCACAAGAATCAACCCAAACCTTACAAACTAGTCTGAGATGAAGTCATCTAATTAACCTAGAAAATATTTGTGCTGAATCAAGTTAGTGGCGATCCCTCAGGGAAGGGCAGACTGATGAATCTATTACTATCCTCTGGGCTCATGTGTGCTCAGCAAAGAGCAAGAGGTGGCATTTTCAGGAAAAGGGCATAGGTCTGGTGGAGGGAAGGGGGACTCCTGGCAAAGACACCTTCTAGTGATTGGCCAAGTGTGACAGAGCAAGGGTTTCTGATCCCCAAACTGAACTCCATGAAGCTAGAGAGTGTGTCAGTGCACTTCATTAATTTAATATATATGTACTGTGTAGCATAAAGTACATATATCTCACTATACACAGTTGCTTTTTAACACAAGCACCTTTTGAATGCTTGTGACAATTCATCTCTAGGTGCTAGGAAAAAGCCCTGATGCTATAGACTCGCATATAACAGCATTTGTTTACATGTACCATGTGCATGTTCTTTCTTACTATGTATATAACTTCTATTACTCTAAGAGAATACATAATTCTTTACTCCTTCGGATTTTCTGTTTCCATCTGAAGCTCAAAAATAAGGGGGGGGAGGAAGAGATAAAAAAAAAATCTAGTCCTGGTTATTTTCATCCCAGAAAAAAATGCAGCAGCAGGATACTTTGCAAAACAAGCTGTCCCTGTGAAATTCCTGCCTACTGCAGATTCAGCTGGCAGCCTAAGCTTTGAATAAGCTTCTCAAATTCTAACATGCTTCTTTGGAAACCTGCAGTACATTAGAGTTCCCAAACCTGTGTAAGACATACAGACTGAGTATTTTTATTTTTTATGTTGAGACGATGGAATTATTCAAATCCAAAAATTCACACCAGCCTCTTTGCCTTTTTGTTTAATCATTCACCAAAGATATTTGATGCTGGAAGTTAACGTATGACCAACTAGTTGGTGGCATTAACTTTTGCTTCTATATATCAAATTATGTACCCCTAAAGCACTGTTAGAATTCCTCCTTCCCAGCAAACCTCTCCTGAGAGCCAAACTGTCTGCATCTGTTCCACATACTTCTGGAACCCTCTTCCAATGCCAATATGCTCTAAGATGCCCAACACATGATAAGATGCCCAGATTTGTTTAATATAATTTTTCTCCTGCAACTTAACATTCATTTTTTGCACCATAGGCCAAGGGAAAACTGTGTTCCAGGGCTTTGTGTGGGTTTCTTCTCTTTCTTCTCCCATATTCTCAAATTTCCTCAATTAACAGGATTCCTTGTTTACTTTTTTCACATATGTCACTGGGCCACTAAACATCACTCTTTTACTACAGAATTCCTAATTATTTTCTTTTTATTTGAGAAGATATTGTTAACATCTGTATTTAAATATGCAAAGTTGAAAGCTAGTAATGAGAAGCTGGAAGTATCAATGGTTTCCCCTAGTCAGACCTTATTCTGTATCTAGAGTCAACTATAAAGGTGGTGGAATCTGCTGCTTCCCTGAACAAATCTCAATGATGACATCAGTTCATGTTAGACTAAATGAATCTTTATGTATCTTCATATGTAAAGATAACTGAAATTCACTGAAGATTATTTCCAATTCACAACACTACAGATGTTTAGTTTTAGATCGAATAGAGCCAAAATCATCGCTAAAAGGAAATGCTTATTTCCACAGCATAACACATTTGAAGATCCTCAGCATCCAAATAAAGCTGATGCTGTTTGTTCCAGCAAAGCACTGCAAAATCATGGGAGTGTGCCTCTTCAGCAGTCCCTCAAGATGAAACACAGAGCTTTACAGGCTGACGCTTGGAGGTTACTGGTGTGTAAGAGCACCCACTGGACAATTCTTGTGAAGATTTGTCTACTGTCTATCAGTAGCTCCTATATACATCTTCCATAGCAATATGTGCAATATAGAGCTGCAGCTTGTGGAACATTTGGAGATGCCTGACTGTTAAGCTTGTAGCAAGTGCTGCCTTAGTGTAGCATGACAATAATCCACGTTACTCAGATTGGAAGTCCATAGAATAAAATATTCTTCCATTACACCATAGAGCACAATAGACTATAACAGCTGTGGATAAGCCATTGTGTGTCACTATTAAGTGTTTTGCCATGGTCTGTCAGAAAATACTAAGGAAAATTCAATTCTGTAGATTACTGGTAAGATAAAGTGCAACATCTCATTCAAATACATATGAAATCTTGTGAAAGATTTACATGCAAAATTCCTCTTAATGTTATGGGAATTAGAACTATGAATTCCCCACACACTTATGGCAGCAGGATAGACCCTCCTGACAGCATGGCAACAAAGGATTTGAAAATTTGTTACTGAAGAAGCATTGAGAATTTACTGGTAGGTAGGGTTCTCTTTCTTATGCTCTTTTCTTTGAATGAAATAGCAAGGTTTTAATCCTTTTGTACTCAAACACCCAAATGACACTTGTATTTATCCTGCAAAACTTCAACTAAGTAATTTTTTTCCCCTCTCATGAAAAGCGTCTATACTCCTAAATCTCTCTTGCTCTTTCCTTCAGAGTATAAAAGGAAACATTTTTAAATGGTTTATATAAACTTATTTGTAACATGTTAATTCTCAGGGCCTCCAGCAGTGGCAGAGAGAGAGCGTTTTCTGACACTGAACAGAAAACAGGGCTGATGGAGGCACCCTGCATCAGCAAAGCATACCTGTGATAGCAGTGCAAACAACTGCCAGCATCAGGTTCATGGAAAGTCTGCATCACAGGACGCCTGTACTTTTGGCAGGTTATTATGAGCCATTAACCAATTCCACTAAAGGAAGATGTTAAAAGTTAGGTCGTATGAAACAGGCCAGAGATTGCCACTGCAACAGGGTACAACCACCTCTACTGTCATAGACAAATAACTTTCCAGGAAAGAATTCAGCAATATTCCAAGATTTACCTTTTTATTTTGTCTTTGTTTTTGGAAACTAGAAAACCAGTGACATAAAAAGGTCTTTTATATGAGAAAATATTGCATTAGTCCTTGGAGATCTCATTCACACTCTTTCCCTTTCAATTTATTCCTTAATATACTAATCTAATAAGTCATTCCATACCATCTGAAGCCTCCAATAAGACTTAAAAATACATATGATGTATTTTTCCTTTTTCCTTCAGACAGATGGTCACACATTACAGCCCACTCTGTTTAGATTCACACAAAAACTAAATAAATCTTGTGCATTGTACTCACTTTAAATAGCACCCAATCTTAAGACTAACTAAGCTAAGGTAAAACGTATTCAGGGTGATGCTATATACCAGAAAAAAAAACATGGAAGGGCACAGGCAAGACTTTTACCAAGTCTACAACTCCCATTGGGTTAGAATTAAAACTGGGTGATGTGCTTTGGACACTCATTATTCAAGCCTTGTGTTTCCTTTTAACAAAGTTTGGGCTAAGTATTTCCATTCAGTTTTATAAACCGCAAACAAATATGTCACCTCATTTTAATTTGCAGATTTTAGATTTAAAAGGACAATGGATAAAGCAAAGTTGCCAAAAGCAGTCTGACAATGCCAGACTGTCAGAAAACACATTAAATTAGAAGTTTGTATAGTTCCTCACGTCATGTAACGAAGCAGAGAATAGCTTTGGCTGTAGGGCCATTCTAATACAGAAAGATGTGTTTTAATAATGGATGCAAAGTATTTTATCAGCACAGTGAGAAGAGATGAGGGTGGGAAGATGATGAATGACTTAAAATTCTGCAGGGGGTTTCTACTGATGTAGTTGTTTAGAAAGATACCATGCTCCGCCTCACTGCTTTCCCTTTCTCCAGGCTATAACGAAATGAGTGCAGCTAGGGAATCGTAACCTCATGCAAGAGCACAGCATGGTCTTATCCATCTTTAAGATCCAGTGCTTTACTATCTGCAGTCACGTGGCATCAGCTCAGATGATGAATTTCTTCAAAAGAACCAAGTCAGAGTCTAGTCTCTTTGCCTGCAAGAAATGCAGTTCGGATTAGCAATCACAACACGACCTTTTCACTACACTTGGAGAGACAGTCAATTAGGATACACCAGGTTTGTTCCAGACTCTTTATCAGCACTGCAAAACACCAGAATTTTTTCATTAACTACCTCAGTGCTAAATATTCAAGGGACTAATTATCTCTAATTACTGTTCACAAGCTATATCAAACCCACCAAATTCACATGCTTTCATCCAAAGACGACCTCTTTGTGACAAAGCACTAACGTGTACTCAATCTCTTTTGCAACTTATGTCATGGTACTGTTCTGACCAGTGCCTTACCTAGATATTGACCCTTAGTATCAGCATTAAAAGCAGTTCAACTTATATTTATGTTCGAATTCTGTTTCAGGCCAATCCACACCTCTGCCACTGATCTCAGAAATGCACATCTACATTTTACTCTCTCTAGCACCAAGTTAAAATGAATAAATTAAAAGCTAAAACTTCAAATAGAAATGTGGAAATTTGAGCCTCACTATTCTCTTAGAAATTGCCTGCTTCTAGAGAGAACATGCACTTGTGGAATATGGAGATGCTTACACCACGTTAGAACCAACAATTTTGTATTTATTGTACTGCAGAAGTCATAAGGGCTTGAAATTCCCCCTCCCCTTTTCTTGCTTTTGCTAGCAGCTAAAAAAAAAACACAAACCAGAACACTGTCTCAGTAATAGATATTTATGCTTTAAATCACAGGCAGTAAGAAAGTGGACTTCCTTACTGTACTTTGCTAAGATTTAGTAAGAGCACTCCAGAAGTGCTCCAAAGAAACAACTGAAAAGATCCAAGATTAATCATCTCTGGAATGTGTAACAAAATAGAGTTTCACACACAGTGCCTTGGAGCATGTCACTGTATTAAATGATACGTGCAACACTCCTGACAAATAACAAGTTGCAAATACTGTAGCTAAAGCACATAGACATTACATAACAAATGAAATAAGAGGGAAAAGAAATACCCAATACTTGGTCTTTACCAGGAGAAAACCACAGGAACACCTAGTGCTGCATACAACATGTATTGTGTGTCAAGGATGTCACACACCACACGCTGAATGCAAACACCAATATCATGATATGGTGCCCCATTCATCTGGAAATCGGAACAATCAAGTAAATCCCAAATCACAAACCACAACCCTCCCCGGTAAATTACACAAAGTATCCAGGAGGACAACATCATAGAAGGCAATTTAAGAACACTAGAGAAACAAAGGTTTAAAATTAACCTGAATTTTGAGCGCAAAACCTCGAAACCACAGTAAAAGCTGCATTACATACAGGTTAGAGACAAGCTGCAGGATAGAGAGCTCGAGCTGGCTCTGCTGCTTCTACAAATGAGTGTAGGTACCACTACTGCACCTGCACTGAGGATTTGACTCTTGGTCCTTCAGAAAGCAGGAGAATGAAGCCATTATCTCCTTTGAACATTTATCTTGCAGAAAGAGCATGAACAACACAGAATCTCTAGTAACAGGTTACGCTTTTGAGAGCCTAAATGGCTGTGTAGCCAGTCCTTTGCTGACTGAATAGACTGCGTTTAACTGGCTTTGAACGCAATGGGAGACCCAGCATCATTTGATCTATTGAACTGTTAAAAGGTCATTTATTGCAAATTTTAGGAAAATACATGCTTATACTAAATTCCAAAGAGTAAAAAGAAGTGTTGACAAAGGGCACATTTATTAGAGGAGAATTAATTGCATACTTAACCTTAGATACATGCTGACTTAATGGCAAACAAAAATATGCCAAGCATTTTATATTTTTCAGAAGAAGGGCCAAAGGCAACAGGGGAATCATGCTCTCAACACAGACAAACCTTTTCTTTTCCTCATTTCATCACAGCTAAAGCAACCTCTGGATACCCTCAGATTAAACTATCTGCATGTTAATACATAATAGACTTCACAGAAAAGGATCTCTGTTCTCTGCAGCCCCACACACAGCTCTGCATATATGCTGCATTCTTATGCATCTCATGGGCAAAACAATTGTCCTTAGAACCGGTGGACAGTCTTAAGTAAAAAGTGTCATATTTAACCCATTTGTACCTTCCTATCTCCATTTTGTTGAAATACCTATCAAGCATTGCCTTTCCTACCAGCGCACTGCAAAGCAACCTCGCACACAAAATCATCTCCAGTTAATCGCTATGTCTCTCTCAGCAGCTGCTAAAATCACATAGGCTACAGGGACCTAAATTGTCCTCCAAGGCTTTGGAAGGAGATGATGCATGATTATGTATTGAAAAACCCTTTATGAGGGTAAAAAGAAACAAACAAAACCAACATCCACTTTCACTCAAGAATGGAAAACTGAATTGGGAGAAAAATCACAACACTGATTTCTCATCTGCTTGAAGCTGATCACCGCAATCATGGAAACTAGTTCATGGGGAAATGAAGGGGACAAAACCAGTCACATTCATCTCTTCCCAATAAAAAACGTCAAATGTGGGTATTAAAGAGGAAACTTGCTTAGAAGATACAAGGGGAGCTAGAATTTTCCTTCCAGGGTGAAAGAGAAGGGGTATGAACTGCTTATTCATAGAAAAGGCACTTCGTGCTCCTGAGCTAGGATCATATCAGTGACCAAAGAGAAGTTAAAACAAAAATTCTGTGGAAAAACAACCTGCGAAGCAGCAGCAGCTGCAATCCAAGGCAAAACAAAGAAAATCCACATAGAGAAGCACGTGTGTCTTCCTAGTTTCAAAAATCAAAAGTTCCTTGGGGAGAAAAACCCCTTGTTGCATTGGCCCATGGTAGCGCCTAACAACTTGGGTCAAATAAGCCCGAGTATAATTCAAAGCAGACCGGCACAGACGATGGGGAATTAGCATAGGTCAATATGGATATTTAGTCCAGTATATCCATCTTTAGGATCGCTCCAATCTTCTTATACATACTAAAGATTTATACCAAACCTGGGACCTAGACCCAGAAAATATTAAACTTCCAAGAATTCAGAAAAGTAGAAAAACTTATAAAACAATAAACATTTTTTACTGTATTCCCTTCTTCACTCCCAACTTGTGCATGGGTTGAAGGGGCTCAACAGTAAGAGTTCTGTGCAAATATGTGATCACAAACCCTCCTGAGACTGCCAGATGCTGAGCAGGTGTGTGCTGTGCATCCACCCTCCTCTCTTAACACAAGAAATGTAACGGCAAATGGCATAGCGACATATTTGCTGCCGTCAAATGTTAGAATATAAAGTAAGCAGGCATTTGAATGCCAGCAAAATAAGATCCCAGTAATTTTTCCCAGTGAATATTAACTATGCTTCTTCCTGTGGCAATGTCAGCCTGTACTAAAAATATTTTCTCTCTCCTTTTGCAATACTGTCAGCAGATACACAGAGATTGAAACAGAAGTTGTATTTTTGTATTCACAGACATGCAAAAGTACAGAAAACGATATGAATCACAAGATAATATGAAATACCAAGAGTACTTGAGCGTAAAATAGTACATTTTGTATTGTGAAAATAGCATACCAATATTACTTAATTCTATGAGTACATTACTAAATAGGCACTTATTTTTCTTCACAATTTCAGATGGGAAACGAGGGAAGAGAAATCTGTTTCTCAAGTCAGACACAGACACCCAGGACACCAACTCATGTCTTTTTAAATCTCCCAATCAGGTAAGCGTTAATCAATACCATGCATTTACGCATATTGAGACTTCACAGGGAAGGAAATGCTTGCTTACTTTTAACAGCCTTCTGGTAGAGTTCCCAGGGCTTGGGTTTTTTAAAGTCTTATCTATAACTTGCATCAATTCTTGAGGATTTTATCAGTAGTATTAGTCAGCTTTTCCATTCTGTCCATATACTCTTCTAAGTTTACCATAAATGTACGGGCAGACCATTTAATTTACAAAAAAAAATTATGGAATACTATGAAGACAAGGAGGAAGGGAAAGACCGGAAAGCCCTTTATTAATGATCCATGCACTATTAACCACTTCTATCAAACTGTTCATGAAGACAGAATGATATTTTAAGTTATTCTGAGAAAGGTGAGAAACTGACTATGGGGAGGAAAAATAAGGTTTCTATAACCACGGGAGAATAGATGAATAATACAGAACAGCAAAAGGGGATTAAGAAAGAATTTACTTAAGAGAAAAATAATTAAAAAGTTGACATGTGCCAAGTCTGGAACTGCAGCTCATCTCATCTGAAGTGTCTTAGAGCTCCTATAAATACACAACGAGGCAAACAAACAAAAATCTACTTCTGGTGAGTTCTTGCTCCCCTAATTACCTGGAAAAAATCTGTTTACTCCCTGAACATTCACTTAATAGCAAAATGTGTACTTTATGGTATAAAAGCATATTTTAAAGTCATGGGAATTACAAAAGCAACTCTGAACAAATTTGATGAAATACAGTGTGTAATTGGCTGAATGGAAGCAACTTGTTTCAGCTACCGAAATGATGGTTGAAGAAAAGGAAGTTTGACATTTCATGGAACCTCAGGAGTCCCCCAAAAGATGGTTTGCAACAGGAGGAAAGCTCTATTTCTCTGGTAATTTCTCCCTGCTTCACCTCCTTTAAAGTTACATTCAAAATAAAGGCCAAAGCTAAAACAACTCCTCAGTGGGTTAGAAAATGCTATGACTTCATCAGTCAAAGTGACAGAGCTGTTATCCCAACCAAGCAAACTGAGCTCATGATCTGAATCCCTTGAGGGCAACTACACAGAATCTGTAACTCTGTGGATAACTTATTTGAGTTGAAGTCTAATTTAATAGCCAGTGTAGCCCTCTTTCCAGGGGTCAGTCTGAACTGTGGATCTGGTTTTGAGGAACTGTAGTATTTCATAATCAATTGAGTGGAAGCAATATTGTGAGATTAAAAAATCCCCACTCCAGGAACAAAAAAAAAATAATAAAAAAAGCAAGCTTTCAGGTTGAAATGTCACCATTGGTGAAATCCTAAGCTGCACTATACCTACACTTTCCCTTCAACTAATTCAAGTATTAAAGAGAAGTACTGTAAATTTACCCCTCCACTAAGTGTTGTTTTGTAAGGATTTTTATTCTTTCATTGTTTTCCACTTGCTTATGCACAAATTCTGCTGCTAATACCTGCATTTTACATTCTATCAACATAGCAGGATACAAACACCAGCATCAACAGAAACAAGGCAACTAAAGTGTTCTGCAAATGAATGCTTTGTGGTATCAGGTTTTAAAATACACTTTGAAGGGCTTCTACTTTCATTGCAGTTTTCTTCCATGTATGTGTTCAGGTTAATTAAAGAGGCTGCTACTATACAGTAAAAAAGCAGGTACAGAAAGCTTCCAGAAGAAACCATTATCTCAGAGATGATTACAGAAATCAATATATCACACGTGATCTTTCAAGAGCACAAAACGAAACAAGAACCTCCATTTTTTTTTACTTATGGAAAACTTGTATCTAAACTCAGAGAATTCTAGGAATATTTTAATTAAAGCTTACTCAGTGCTACATGCAGTCTGAACACGTAAATTCAAGGATAACTGCTGAAAGTAGAAAAATGTGCTGCAGAATATCTTTGATGCTTAAACTGTCAATAAGGGTACAAGTATCTTTAAACTAATTGCAAATTGCAAAAACTGCTTAATATCATTGCTATATATAGTAAGTTGTTTTATGCATAAATATGCCAAGGTCATTTGGTGCCATTACTAACATAAGAAGCCATTTCAATATAAATGTTACTAATTTGAGGATTAATCAGTCATACAGCAATGCTTAAGCAACTTCTTCACAAACCTTGCAAATCCAAGGGTCACCTCTCCAAATATTTAAAAAGAATAATTACTTCTTTTCACATTTTATAAATCTCTCAAGGACACGAAGTCAGGTTCCAGCTATCAACTTATTTCTGCCTCCACAGAGGAAATCACTTCATACCTTTCAAGTGACAAATAAAACACTGGCTGTTACTACCACTCTTTGTCCTCAATAGGTTTTCTTACATATTACAGACCCCAAACTCTTACCACACTTTCATAAAATTAAGTACATTCACCGTTACCTACTTTAACTTATCCATGAGAAACTAAAAAGGATCAAGTGTGGCAAAGCACCTTCAGATAGCGTACCATATCCAGGTAAACAGTCTCTATACTTTTAATAAATAAATAAATAAATCATAAATAATTATAGAAAAGGCTTATCTTAACTACCCTAGGAGACTGTCACTGTGTGGGACAGTCCTGTTTAATGGTGCAATCACAATGACAAAAATACCTACTGTGACTAAAATAATGAAAGATTAATAACTGCGAGATTTAAGAAGTGACTGAAACTTGACCTACCTGTTATGTTTTGCTAGTATTTATCAGTTTGTAGCAAAAAAAAAAAAAAAAAAAAAAAGGCCCAAAACCCTAAGAGCATGATGTGAACAGAAGTCTCTAGAAATTAATAAGAACCTTTAGGCTTAAAAATTATTTTATTCCTATTTCTACCAGAAATAATTGAACCTCTTGTTTGTTTTTTTTTTTTTCCAAGGGCTACTAAAATAGGAACAATAAAACCAGCACGGATGTTAATCAAACAGTGTTAACTTCCAAATCCTATATACTGAGTTCACACACTCCTGAAGATACTAGTTTAAAATGTAATCCAGAAGAAATTACCTCTTATTACTACAGATTCTGTGCATCTTTTCTTAAAGCTTGATAAATGTTTTCGATTTACATTGGGACATCTGATACTGCTCTGAGAGGGGAATAGATTTTGGGTGAAAGAAGGCAAGAAAAAGAATAAATCTTTAAGCTGCTCATATTTTTTTAAAAGAAGTAATGAAAGAAATATTAAGATATTTGACAAACAATTTTTTCTTATCACAGCCACTAAAGACGTAGCTGAAACCAATCAGAGTAAAGTGACTACACCCCCCCGGAGGTGTTCAAAGCCAGATTGTATGGAGCCTGGAGGAGCCTGGTCGAGTAGGAGGTGTCCCTGCCCATGGCAGGGACATTGGAACTAGATGATCTTTAAGATCCCTTCCGACACAAATATTCTATGATTCCATTATTTATTCCATGAATAGGCTTTGAATTAACACCTAAAATGAATAATTAGGATGTAATGCAGGTAAAATCTGAAAAGATGTGTATTTTTAAATTTTGTAAATTAATCAAAAGCCTATTGTCTTCCCAGATTACTACCATGTTTGCTGCTAATGCAAAATGGAGATGAAGAAAACATTATTAGATCAAATAACAACACGACAAGCTCTATTTTTCAAAAGTATAAAAAAAAGTACACAGTAGAAACGAGTTATTAAAAGTTATCCATTCTTTTGCAAATACTGTTCATTGAAACACCGTTCATCTCCTTTTTCTCCTTCACTAGAGTAACCTTTTCCAGCCAGAAAACAGAGACCTGATTTAATTGTTTAGAGACTGAGATGAAGCCCATATAATTACATGTTTCTTCATTATGTCAATAGACCTTGGACTGTTTCCTTTGGTAATGTTAAATCCTAGGATTTCAACTCACCCAGAAATGTGTTACTGGATAGCACGCACATTCCATATGGAATACAAAACCCTTTGAGTAAATCAATAAACTTAATATGACAGTAATACTTCTACACAGAATTTATGTAACTTTTTATATATATTTTGAAAAAGTTATACACACACTGTGTGTACGGTTATCTACTTACTGTTTCTCATGAAGACTGTGCAGCTGAAAGTATCAATTACTCTGCTACTAAAATACATCTGACAAACTGTTACTCTCCAAGCATTTTTCTAATCCTGTTTACTTCTGCTTGCAACACCACAACAGCTTCAATACACACATCTTTACAAAGGCTGTAGTTTCCAAACTGGCCTATTACTGTTGCTCTCTTCTCCATCGTGTATCTGCTGTAAATGCAAACCCACAACTTCTACAGGTGGCTTTAAATAACCTCCTCCTTTCCCTTCACACAGCTGAGGAGAATGCAAAGGGCGGGAAAGCAAAGCACCCGCTCCTAAAATCAGATACAGCTGGGGAGTCAGCCTCCTCATAGTAAGGCTCTATGCAAAATGGGGCAATTAGCCCAAACTTGCACTGTGACATCTTCTAGGCAGGAAAACATAGTACACATGTAAACTAACTGTTACCTAGATAGGAGAAGTGCTCTGAATGTTGTCTTTCTTGGGTTTTATGATTATAATTCTTTTTCAAGATCCACACCTGAACTCAATATGGTAATTCATCAGTTACTTTAGACAGAAATTCCACCACACATAGCTTTACCTTAAAGAGAAGTGATAGTGGCAGCATGAGTCTGCTTTTCTTGGCCTGCTTTAATGCATGACACCATGACATAAAGTGCCTTTTTTTCTCTGAGGTAGGTTTGTTGGGTTTTTTTTCCTTGCTCATTTTAGAGCACTTGATGAGTCACAGCAAGACAAACAACTTAGATGAATTGGATCATAGCCAGTAAAACCTATCTCACAGCTGCTCTCTACCTCTGCAACAGAAACATCCTTCATCATAAGATCTGTTAAAATAAGCTGTCAATAAAAATTTCTCCACATTTATCTGGAAAAGAGTTGCTGGCAGAATAGACCAGTCGCAATAAAATAAGGGATAAGGCATTGCAGCATCAGTCAGTGTTCAATGAGAAAAGAGAACCAAACCACTGCTTTACTTTTAATTAGGATTAGACAGAAGCAGATATGGGGACAAATATTCAGCATTTGTTAAACACAGTGAGCGCCACTGAGCTTTAACTATTGATATCCAATGAAAATACAAGTGCCTCCCTCCAGAAATTAAATACACTGATCTGGAAGAGAGGGGAAGGTGTTTATACACTTACTAATATCTTTACATCCCGTCCAACATTTCCCTTTCAATGCAGTGCCACACAGACACGTAGCCTACTCTGAGCAGGTCAGCAAGCTGTAGACAGAAAATGGTAGCCCCTGATCCTGAATATGTTATCTAGGTTAACTGTACTGCCTGGGTTGCTCTAACGCTGAGTATGAAACAACACACTATATCTCTATGCACTGCACAACAGTAAGAACAATGTTAATAGTCATTCTTGTTGCAAAAGCCCTACTACAGTAATTTTAAATAGAATGGAAGTAGAGTAGAGAGACGGTAAGTAAATTGCTCAGCCACAGGCACAGCCACAAGTAGAAAAGAGATTTTCAAGTCTCAATCTGTTCCTGCCACTTCTAGGCTGTATGTTCTTCTTAATGTTCCACTATTGATTCCCATATAGAGCTCCTTTCAGACCCCATATGTCTTAAACAGAAAAGGCAAAACCAGCTGATCTTTATTGGCACGAAGGCACTCCATTGTCTCAGACTGATCTACTAAGAACAAAACAATGTTCAAAACAACTCAGCACAAGGCACCACAGCTGAGGAAAAAAAATAATTTATCTTCTATTCTTTCAAGGTTTCACAATAATTCTTTTTGCTTATAGAAAAATACTTACACAGCATGTCTACAATTGCATTCACTACTGTTTAGCTGAGAGCCAGGAAGAGGCAAAAAAAAAATCCTCAAAATTCCAGTTGCAAAAAGAGACTGTTTCTGACCTTGAAGTACCTTACTGCCCCATGTAAGCTTCTGTGGCCTCAATATTCGAGTAACTTACCTACTGCACACAATGCTATCTAGACCATTCACAGTGGGTGGACAGAGGAGGTCTCGTTCTTTAAAAAGGAGGAGGCAGAGCTGCAACTCTCTGTGTATAATCTAAGTTCCCATGAAGTTCTTAAAATCAAAGGTAGAGAATACTGAAGTGCACATCTCTTGCAGGCTCCTTAACAAGGGGTGCCTATCATTCAGACACCACAGAAGATTAGTTCTATTAGCTTCCAGCTTCATATCCAGCCTCTTAAGGAGCCTGGACAAGATGGAGTATGGTCTTAGCAAAGAACATCTACTCTCCTTTACTGAGGACTGTGCAACCTAGTCAAACGTAAATACTTTTCATCAGTTTGTTTGTAGAAAAAAAATTTGCTTCTGAATTCAGCTTCTAACTGAAGCCATATTCACACGATAGTTTGAAAACAGTCTTTACTGTCTGAGGTATTTGCAACACTGTCACAGATTACTTGTTTTTGTTTACCATGAGTTCCCTTTTCTAATCACTGATCTGAATCTTCCCTTCTGTACATAATCCTTACTTGAAGACAGAAAAAAAAGAGGTTTTCTGCTTTCTTATAATACATTTTATTCTTGAGCAGTGAATCAATATATTTTGCTTTAAGGCATTTTCCTTTGCATTCTTTTAACCAGTGGCAATCTGAATGTTCATCAGTAGCTATGGGATGCAGCAAAGAGAAGTGCAGGGATATTAACATCTTCCTTTGGGAACAAGGGATCGAATCCAATAAAAAACTTACACATCTCTAACTTTCCAATGACTGCTTCACAGTGAACAAACTGCATTCACGGTCCTTATCCTGGAAATCTGCAGATTTCATTATGCCACTGACACTACAAACTAAGCAATAAACAGCCTTAAGTCTGCAGACTGATACAACTGCCAAAAGTTCACCAGTAGAAGCACACCAAAAAAAGGTGTCAGTCATTGTCACGCTGCAGCTTCCATAACGTGAGGGACCTTAAAATGACAATCTATCAGTCACAGCAGTCTCCTTCTAAGGCACCTACCTATTCCCTGTCCACCCAAGGCAATAAAATGTTTATTCTTATGGTTTCATAGAGGAATACAGGAGAGTAGAAGAGGTGGCAGTGATGCTGTCCTTACTCCCCTTGCATAAGCAATAAACTAGTGTTGGGAATTCACAGCCAGGAAAGGACAACACTTGGCTCATTCTTGCTCCTCTGCTGGAGAGGGGCTTAACTCTACACCTGCCAAGGGACAAATGCCAGATACTGAATAAGGAGCTGCGAGGTGTAGCACAGTGAAAATAAATCAAGGTTTACAAAGCAGAGAAAGGAGTGCAACTTCATACTTTAGAACTCACATGAAACAATTCACCCTAATCTCTTTTCCTTGGACTGCCCACGTGCACCATCCAAAAACTAATTACCTGGGGAGGCTAAAGCAAGGCAAGAATAGCAGTCAGGACTCCTAGGTTCTAAAAATCAAGCATCAGTTAGTATGTCAGCGCCTCTTTCCCTGAAGTACTGTTTCACCCAGCAGTCTCACTAAAGCTCTTCCAGCCTTTTGTCCACTGCTCTGAGTGAGGTCAGTTCCATGCTTAACTTCCAGGAGCCTCTTAATAATGACATTGCTCAACATTCAGTTTTCCCAATAAAAGTTTGATGGACTTATTCAATAAATTTTACAAATAGCTTAGTAGAGAAAAATATTATGACTTTGAAGTCTACAACATTTCCAGCAAATTCCTTTCATTATGCAGTATGCTTTCTACTTCATAATTAAATCAACTTTAAAAGTAATCTGCTGGGTTTTTTCATACTCAAACCTTCTTAACTCTTATCTTTCTTTATGAGTAATAACAGCCTTCCATTTGTATAGCATTATTATATAAGAATTTTCACGTTTAAAAAATGAACTTTCCACAAATGCAGAGTTGATTTTTGTCCATATACCTCATACAGGAAATTATTAATTTTTCACACTGAAATGCTGTATGCACTGAAAATGCTGATGAGGATAGTTCTTATATTGATAAAATGAGATCAGGAAGTTTTACTTCAGACAGAAATAGTCTCTTGAATCACCCTGCTGCAGGAGGCTCCTTGCCTCCTGGACCCCTGTGAATGATGTTTCCAGAATTACATTTCCTACAGCCATTATGGTCAAATTTCATTGAAGTCATGATTACATTTCAATATGTGCGTATGTCTTACTAGAAATGGTGACATGACCTATCTTCTGTACCAGGTGTAGAAAAATAACTTTTGTTCCACATGCTGGCATCTTCAGGGACTGTTCTAAAAACAATATCTTTTGCTGACCACAGGCCAACATGCAATAAAGTGAGCCTCTTGAACTCAGATCTTCCATATCGAGGCAAATAAACTAATGGACATTCCAGGTTAGCTGACCATGGTACTCAGTATACTGACTTCCACCTATTGTAGCTTGCCTTAGCTTCCTGCAGGGCACTGGGTTTATTAGACTGCTATGATAGTGGCCATTCCAATTTTTCACCTGCAATACTTTTCTGGAAAAGCTAAAAAAAATCATCTACCTTTCATAATACTTTTTCTTTTTTTTTGGCTTAGCTGTACTGGGTCTGGCCGGGATGAAGTTAGTCTTCTCGATAGCAGCTCCTATGGTGCAGTGCTTTAGGTTTGTGACCAAAATAATACTGTACCACAAGAATGTTTTAGCTACAGGTGAATAGTGCTTGTACAGCACCAAGGCCTTCTCTGCTTCTCAAGCAAACAGAGTGGGGGATATGCAAGACATTGAGAGGGGACAATACCAGGTAAGTGGCCCAAACTAATCAAGGCGATATCCCATGCCATATAACGTTATGCTCAGCAAACATGGGGAGAGGAGTGGGCTTAGAAGAGTTAGCCATCTTTTTCTCTGGCACTGGTGGGGTATTGGTCTCCTCATGTGACGTAGTAACTAACTGCCTTTGCATCACTTGTTTAATTTCTTTCTCTCTTCTTCCACTTCTTAATTTCTTCCAAATATTTTATTTCGACACACAAGTTTTCTTCCTTTTACTCTTCCTTTCCTTTTTCCCTGTCCCACTGAGGTTGAGAAGGGTCTAGGGGGAAGTAAGCAAGCAGCTATGTGGTGCTTAGCTGCCTTCTAGGGTTAATCCCCAACACCGGTGTAGTTCAATTATTCATAAAAAAATATTTCCTGCTCAATTCAGCTGCCTGGAACTTAAGTCAAAAGAGAGGGAAGGATTTGCCTGTTCACAGTTGTCATAGTGTGTGACAGAGGAGAGAAGAAGAAAATGGTTAGAGGTTTGGTGCAAGCCCTCTATCACTAAGCACCAATGAGAGTAGAAGACTCAGACATGCAATGAATAACCAACTAATGCTGCTACATATTTTGAAAAGGCATCTAGACCTGTGTGAAGACATTGAGACTGGAGACTCTCCTACTTTTTTCTAGAGGCTTATGTCACTACTGAATTAATACATCATCATCATTAAATCTTTTGAATTTACCTGCCTTCAGCTCTCCACCCTTACCTTTTGCTATGCTTTCCTCTTCTGATTAGAAAACATATGTCCTGTATTTTCCTTCTTCAGAGGGTGTTTATGTGTCTTATTTCTCCTATACTTAGCTCTCTATTGTCTTTAAAAAAACTAAAAATAAACTCAAATCTGGTGATATTATCACCAAAATATTTCTCTCATTCTTTTGACCTTTTTTTTGGATCTCATTTTTGGAGTTAAAGAAATCATCACTAGACTAGAAAGTTGCCAAGGATTCAATGTTATAATTCAATGCATGGGTCAGGAGATGCCCAACTTGGTACACAAGAAATATTGGTATTTGGTATTTCAAAGAGCAAATTTTCCACAGCTATTCAGTATTATTCTAAAGAGCTCAGAAAATGTGAGATTCCACCAGTGGCTTACTACTGTAACAACTTTGTACGACCATTTTGTGCAATTACCTTCACACATATCGTAACATTTATATATAGGTAGTGAGGCACTATGCATCTGTGAAAACTGAGGAGTATTCAACATGAAAACACACTTTGCTATCATTTTTCAGTCTTAAAAAGAGTATTTTTTATGTCCTAAACTGAGAGAAGAAATTGGCGTGAACTGGTTGGTGCACTCCAAAGGACTTTTTTATCCTGAAAGTTCAGAGCAAAGTATTTGTGTATGCTCAAATTCCAGAGCTGCTCTGCATTTTCGCAGGAAAGTATCTGAGCAACACCAGCCAATCCCACTGCACTCCTCTGCTGCTGTAATAGCCTTCAAAAGCAACACAGGCTTTTTTTTTTTGCAAGAATTCTCAGGGACTATGCTTTGATTTCTCTTAAAAATAGATGAGATACATCAATAGGTTACATCTTACTCTTCTCTCACCATCTTGTAGTATTCAACTTGGATGGAAATTTTCTTCTTGCACACTACAAATATACACACTATTAGTATATAAACGTGATTTTCTATATATTGCACAATGCCTGGTTATTGACTTTGCAAATCTAGTAAACTCTTAAAATCTACCCAAAATGTCAGCACTCAAATTGCAAGCAGTAAATCTTACCAGGAATACACTATATTAAATACTGTCTGCTTTCAGAAACAGACCATTCAAAGGGCTTCCTGTAATTGTTTCAACGATAAAATGGATAAGTCTAAAGTGAGAACAAGATAGCTTAAAAATTCAAATAAACAATTCTTTCCGTGAGAGATTCATTCGCTACCAACAAACCATTACTACAATCTGTTATTTGTGATTTGTAAAATGGTGATTTTACCATAGGTCAATTTACTGATTTGAGACTAAACCTTCTGTACTTGAAATCAGAAACTCATTTTTAAATTAACTAAACCTTGGGTTTCTCTAAAAAGCCTCTTTCAAAGCAAAAGAAGGGAAGAGTTGACTAGATAAAAGAATTCCATTACCCAAGAACAAACACAGTACAGTTCTGTTTATACTATCTTGCCTACACCACACAGTACAACATTTTCGTTCTATATAATGGCATATTCTGCATTTACAGAACAGAGATATTACGTTATGACAGAGCTGTTCTATCCTGCTCAAAAAAATGACACGCATCAATGGGAAAATATCAAAGAGCACTAGGAGAAGGTTTTTTTTATTATTACAGACATGGTAGTCAGTTGTAAATTAGCAAGGCCATTATCAGCCAGAGCACCAATATATGCTCCCTGACAGGAGCTCATTTCAGAACCTGTGACATCCTGATTAACGCTATATACTAGCACTGCATTTTACATGCTATATATCTTTACAGAAGTACATTACTGCCTTGGACAGGATTTTGTCCTAGTTCTTGGCAGCCAACATTCAGGAGCTGGGTAAATACCTCAGTTAAAAATTTGATTAGGACTACTAATTATCACTCAAATTAAGACAAGGAGTAAAAACTCTAATAACTGCTTTTTTGAAGAAAGAGTTTCTTTGTTTTATAGGATGGAAAAACATGCACTAACAACAACCAGTGAGCTTAAGGCATTAATAAGAGAAAATATGGTTTCAAAAATCCAAACAATTCAGCTGATTGCATTAAGCACTGCTTGCACTTGCAAATTTTCCTAGATGCTGTTTGCTGGAAACACTGTTTCATAGGTGATCTGTTTCTGTAAAAGCTTTATTGTTTCAGCTTTCACACAAAAGCAAAGCAAGGTCTTCTGAGAAAAGCTGCATGGCAATGCTACTGAGTCACAAACACGCTTGTGCTGTGTCATGCCTGCATTAAATTTGGAATTACTACGCTGCTTTACAAACATGGCTGAGCTGGAGAGATATTCCTCAAAACCAGGTAGAAAACAAGAGAGAACTGACTTTTCTTCAAGAACATATAAAGAGAAGTTTTTAAAAGAGATTTCCTATTTACCTGCCACACCTCCCAGGATGAGGTTCCTGCTACCCCCATTCCCACATTAGGAATAACTGACAAGGAATGAGAAACAATGTGCCTAACACCACACACAAATTGTAGCTTAACAACACCAGTGAGAAGTAGAATTCAGTAAGTCATCCGCCTACAACTTCCTAAACCAGGTCACTGATCCCCCCTTGATAGCAACAGCACCACAACAACCTCATCTTCACAGCTGCCCTTCCCACCTCAGTCTGGATGCTGGATCAAAAAAATACAAGTGCTTTCATCTACAGGTAATTTGTCCAAATTCGGGAGAAAAATGTAATTAATTCTGCAAGAAACAAGAAGGGAATAGCACACATTTTAAAATAATACAGCTTTCAGATCCCTTTGGTTAGCAGCCAGAGTAAGGCATTCTCAAGAAGCTAAGACACCTCTGGGGGCTGTTGATTCAAGTGAAGCCAGTGAGGCACATCGCTACCACAGGTGCAACGTAGGCAGACATGCACGACTTTGGTTTCTTTACTTTAAAGCCAACTGGGTTGGTCAGCTTTGAGACACTTAATTGACTTTACGTAGTGTAATTTATGTAGCGGCAGGTACAAAGATTGTTATATTTGAGATATGTACAATGCAGCTTATGTCCAGGGATGACAAACAGGGTATGCTGTGGTCCATAAACCTTGGAAATTTGTGTTTCAATAAGAACTTCCTAAAAGGAGAGAAACAATAATCAACTCACATTCAAGAGTGGTTTCCAACCACACAATATGAACGGCTGTGAACATCTCACACAGTACACTCCATTCCCCTCAATGAGGACCAGAGGAAAGAAAGTAAACATGAAGAAGTTAATATCAATCGATGAGGAAAGCACTGTCTGGGGAAGGCTGATTTTAGAAATATAAAGGCATGCACTCTCATGGTGCTTCTTTTGACTGCAGCTTTGTTTGAAATATATTTGTTACTGCTTTGTTGGACCTAACAGTGTCTCAAGACTTTGGTTTCTTCACAGCTTCCCCCAAGGACTTTGCCCTCAGGCACATACTGGCGTTCTCCCTCCTTGCAGCTTGCGCAGGTAGGTCGAATTCCATGTGTTGGGTCAGCAAGACTGCATTTTTCTTTGTCTTGGATGGATAGTGTCAGATGAGGGGAGATTAATGTATTATCACACAGCTTTTGATTTAAAATTAGCTCACCTATTGAATCTTTTTTAACTGGCCTTTTGAAAACGATAACATATTCCAGCTACTGAGCAAAGATGTCTCCACTGGCACTGATTGAAATAAAAGAGCAGTTTTGCTTGAAGGGGATTCCTTTTCTGACCCCTGAGACTTTTCCTGCTATTTTGCTAACCCAAACAAATCTCTGGCATACAGTCAATTAGCCTCATGAACAAAAGAAAAGTGAAACTTGGCCAGAGACCTAAATATTTGCACACTTTCCCTCCACCAGCAATTCCTCCATTTTTCCCAGTTTTCGAATCACTGTTCATTTATGCCTTATGAGTTAATCTCTCCAGTCACAAAATAAATAATAAAAATATTGCATTAATGCACAATTAATGTTCAAATTGCTTGTGACTGGGAGTCAGTTTTGCTTTGACACAATTATGTTAATAAATACTAGAGTTAGACAGGTGAAGACCACGAGGTTTGATAGGCAAGTGTGTTGGTTTAACCCAGCTGTGTTTCCTTTCTGCTTTGATGCATTCATAGAGAGAATTGACAATCATTTTACAATGGAAAGTTCCATTACAGCCTATACTGTCTGCCTATGTAGTCAAGTATACTATATACTGGTAATGAAGACTCTACAAAAAACTTTAACTATACTAACATTTAGTTATCACATCAGAAAGAATAAGTAATTAAATTTTCATAGAATCAAGTCAAAACTTCCACTAATGACATATGCCCACAAAAGCATACGTGCTTTTATAAAATAAACAAGAAAAGTCTCTGTTGGATCTTGTACTTTTGTTGTACAGCATTTGTTGATAATCTTAGAGATGAAAGTTTTCCTACAGGCAAGCAACTGAGGGCCGGAATTAACATTTGGTGTGCTAAAGATATTTGATGAAAACAGGATTTTTATAATACCTTAAGAAAAAAGAAAGGGCAAGCAGCGGAGAAGTGTGGAGAAGTGTGAGGTACAGCATTTTTAAGATCTTACTGAATTTTCTTCAGACTCTAGCTAATGTTCAAGAGCAAGTACATTTACTGTTCCCTCCATTACCAGCATTATTGTAGCCGTTTTCCACAGAAGCTACAGAAATCAGAAAGTACATTGTTGGGTGATATCAGCAGGAAATCTCCTTCCCACAGTGAACTCTTCTATTTCCTTTGATAGACTGAGATTCAGAAACAAGAAAGCTTGCCATTGCTGACTCTTCAAATGTGCAGCTGAAGTGAAGTTATGCCACTCAGAAAGCAATGACCCACAACATTTTTTTCCAAGCAGATTAAGGATACACCAAGTGCTTACATATGCTGTGAAACGCTCATGCTTGCTCCAGTTGTAGTGAGCTGGTGAGATTCAAAAGGCCTCAGATCTTATAAGACCATCAAAAATACTGCCTAGGTAAGGATTATATTACTTGGAAAACAGACCTCTCAGATTCGCAAGTTGCCCGGCATAAAATAGCATAAAAATCGCTTCATAATATCTCTCACGTTTTCCCAGTAGATAAAACTGTTCTTGTTTCAAGCAAATATACTACTAACAAGTTTGGAGTTTGAAATGTGGTATAAACTAGGTGTTAGCATTTTTAATAGAAAAGTTGATTTCAGATGGTACACAGTATTTCCTCTTTATCATAGCTTGTAAGTTATAGGAAACTTATCTTTAGTTTTAATATGTGTTTATTGTGATATTTTCCAATTATCCTTTTTTTAAAAAAATCATTTATTTCCAGCATTTTTACAATTATGTGTTTTAAGATTAATGTGAATTACCATATGGTTTAAAACGTAGTAGACTTCAGGGAAAATTTGCATGAAGCACACCTGTCTAAGTTTGGATAATGGCATTTTTTTCTGTATCGTATTCAGTGCTTAACTCATAATCAAAGCCTCCTACAGATCACACAGAACTCTCAATGAGTTGTAAATGAGCTTCCATCAATCCACAACCCTAAAGGGAAACCGCTGCCTTGCTGCTTCAACATTTTCACCTTGACCCAGGTGTATGACCTTGTTGAGTATCATGAGATTCACACAGACCCCCTTCTCCAGCTTGTCCACATCCCTCTGGATGATTTCCCATCCTCCTGGTGTGACAACTGCACCACTCAGCTTGCTGTCATCTGCAAACTTGCTGAGGGTGCACTCAATCTCACTGTCTATATCATTGACGAAAATATTAAACAGCACTGGTGCCACTACAGACCCCTGAGGGACCGCACTTGTCACGGATCTCTATCTGGTCATTGAGCCATTGACCACTACTCTCTGAATGTGACCATCCAACCAATTCCTTATCTACCAAAGAGTGCACCCATCAAATCCATATCTCTCCAATTTAGAGAGAACGTTGTTGTGGGGGACCATGTCAAAGGCTTTACAGAAGTCCAGATATATTACATCCATTGCTTTTCCCATGTCCATTGATGAGGTCACCCCATCATAGAAAGCCACTAGGTTGGTCAGGCAGGACTTGCCCTTGGTGAAGTCATGCTGGCTGTCTCTAATCACCTCCCTGTTCTCCATGGGCTTTAGTGTAGCTTCTAGAAAGATCTGTTCCATGATCTTTCCAGGCACAGAGGTGAGGCTGACAGGTTGGTAGTTCCCCAGGTCATCATTTCTACCCTTTTTAAACACAGGCGCAATATTGCCCTTCTTCCAGACTTTGCAATAACAACGTATAAGTTGCAGTGGAAGGATTGTAGGCTTTTCCCTACCAGAAGCAGTTCAAACCTGTTTATTCACTTGTGGACAATACAAAAGTCTTAACTGGGTCCCTCAGTGCATTTTCTTTTGAATGGAACAAATGCCTGAGAAACACTGCAAAACTCAAAGGGATAGAAAGAAAGAGGTGACTTTGTACATAAAGAAAAGGAAGAATCCAAGCTGCACTCCATTCATCGCATCTCTGTGAAGGTCAGAAACAACAAGAGACCTGCTGGCCTCTTGCTGGTGACAGAGTTTTACCTATTGGGCTCCAGCAATGCATTTTCACAGCTATTTCTGTCTTTAATGGAAGGCATGTTGCTCATCCCTCTTAAATAATGATGAAATGAAGTAAAAATACTATTCTGCAGCAAGACTCTATTGCTCCTAAGGCCTAATCATGGATGACTAAGTAAAGCCAATTTTAAATTCTACATTATGCCAGAATAACCCCTGTATGTCCCAAGATCATTTGTGAATATAATATCATAAACTTACCCAACAAAATTGTATCAGGTCATCTATTTACCTACCAACCAAGCATTTCTTTAAGGTGGAAGAATAAAAGTAAAACTAAACATTACAGGCCTTAATCTATCTGTCTGTATAACAGCTGGAAACTCTGTGCCAAACTGATGTGCTGACCTTTGAAATGCAAAATAGAAAGGGGGAAATACATGAAACATTACAGGAAGTTGCACTGAATTTAGGCTGTTTCTACTTCAAGTGACACAGTATCTGACTTCCTAGCCATATGCCATCCCATTCAAGTCAGGTAACTATCTCACTCACATCAATCTCATGAGAAAATGTTTTGCAGTACTGGAGGTGCTCCAGCACAAACACCTCAGTAAGGATGAATAAGATCTCTGCAGGGAAGACTCCTCTTTGTAAAGGAAAAATTTAGAGAGCTATATTTTAATGATGCTCTCATACTGAAATTGGTCCCAAGAAAGAATATTTCTCATTTTTATAACATCTAATTTATAGGAATTTCAAAACACTCTGTAGATATGAATAAATTCTGTTTCCTACGTTTCAATGTTTCTCCCATGAAGCACGAGTACATTATCCCCATTTTAACAAACAGAAACTTAAAGCATTAAGCAATTTACCGCAAATAACAAAAGAAATCTACGGAAAAGAGAGAAAAAATGCCACAACGCTTCTCTTTCTCCCTGCTCAACAAACAACCTAAACTGAAATTTATGTTTGTTCTCAACTTTAAAAGAAATATCCCTCTGACATAAGGGGAATGCATGGCTTTAGCAAAGAGGAAGAGATATGTCAGCATGTTCTCAAGGTCCTCCTTTCAGTAGTCTTCTCCCAGCTGCACTGTTTATTTGTCTTCAAAATATTTTTCCACCATAACTGACTCCAAAACCCCATCTACTAAACATCACACTACTCTGTTTCTTCTCAGTGTGAACAGTGAATCACAGAAGTCAAAGGTACCCAAGGATTCGTTGTGAAACATGGGATTAGCTGGAACTGTACAAATACATTTTTGGTTTGATGGTATAAATGAAAAATATTTGATCAATTTTGTGTGTATGACTGTAGGTCAATCTGGGTTTCTTTTTTTCCTCTATTATTGTAGAGGGAACGGGGGGAAAGGCAAAAAATAGGGCAAAAAGAAATAATCTTCCTCACCTGTAACTAGATGATATTACATTTCAGTTATTATAACATTTTCCAGATTTGACTTTTTCCAAAATAAAAATTATAATTAAAGATAGAATGTTACTGGTTTTTTTAAAAACAAACTAAAAACTATTTTGTAAATGAACAATTTTAAAACATTTCTGCCACCTTCACTGTAGTTTTCAGTCTGCCTGCAATGATCCAACTGTCAAACAGCAGCTTCAAGGGCGAAGTTGAACAAAGAAGTAAGAAAGCCACTAACAAAAGCAGCTCCTATCACAGCTCAAAGGCCACCTCTGCTTATTCCACAACTTCCTTCTTGGTGTTAGCCACGGGTGTCCAAATGAACCAGCCTTGTCATGTGCTTTGATAACCTTTTAATCTGTTTTACTGAAATGATTTCTGCATCAGAGAACCAAGTCGCCCACAATAAAACTCTACTTACAAATCTTCCTGTTGCATATGGTCAGCAGTAAAAAAAGAAAAATTGATGACGTGTGGGCCTTCAGCTCCAGGGTTGTAGATGTTATGGTGTGGGCTAAAACTAATCTGGAACTCAACCCACACACACTCTACTCGAATACTTCTGAAAACAGTAAACATATGGATAAGCAAATGGAGCTGAAGATAAGCCAGAGGGGTCACCATCTTATTGCATCAATTTTCTCTTGAAAAGAATAGCAGGAATCATAGATTTCCAAGAATGAATCAAGGCAGAAGTATAATTGAGATGTGTAATAGTCACATAAGCCAGAAAAGTCTAGTTCCTTAGTTATAAAACCAGTAAAATAAAATTGAAGGACTTGGTAGCTACGGAAGTCTGCTTAGTCACAGGACTGAAGGGTTGCTCCCCAAATACATTCTTCTGGACATTTGCTTTATAACAAAGCTGGGGCATGTAGCTGTCTGGCTCTTTAGAACTTTAGCAAATATGCTTCAAGAACTTCAGTTGGATTCCACTCTGAGTTTATGTGCAGTCATCATAATAATAAAGCCCTCTTCTGAAGCAACATATTGTCAGGCTCTTTAGGAAGACCATACCATGCCTGAAAGGTTGACTTGTGACTGCATTAATCAGACATCAAGGTGACAGGGAGTAAGAGACAGTGGTGAGTTTTGCTCCTAAATACCATCAAACACACACATTATTTTCCTAGAAACAGATAAACCATTAGGTTTCATGGTGTCAAAGGCAATATTCAGACTGTCATGAGTGACTTTGCCTTGGTCTCACAAACAAGACACTAAAGAGTCATTGAGGATTTTTTAAACACCAAAGCCATATAGAGAATATAGGGAATTATTTCCATGCATTTAAAATAACATTTCTATTAATCATCAAACAACAATCGTGCTGTAAATTTACTCAGGCTGTAATGATCTTCACTCATTATATGAGCCTGATGAAACAGAAAAGCAGAGTTTACATTTCTGGTACTGAAGTTTATTTCTCACTAGTTTGAACTATTGAAGTGTTTAATATGGTGTACTGTCCTGCATTCACTGCTATCCCTGTACCTCTTCCTGCCCAGGAACAGAAGGCTGACAGAATTTAGCAATGAAGAAGGTGTTCCTGCATGGGATATAGAGCTGGTGAAACAACCCTATACTATGCAAGCTTCATGGTCCAAGTGGGATGCTCAGTTTTGCAAGTGGAAGATGCCCCTCTACTCCTCACTTGTGAGACCTCATCTGGAATACTGTGTCCAGTTCTGGAATCGTCAATGTAAGAAGGATATGGAGCTGTTGGAATGGGTCCAGAAGAGGGCTACAAAGATGATCGGAGGGCTGGAGCACCTTCCCTATGAGGACAGGCTGAGAGAGTTGGGCTTGTTCAGCCTGGAGAAGAGAAGGCTCGGAGGAGATCTTGTAGCGATCTTCCAGTCCCTGAAGGGGGCCTACAGGAAGGCTGGGGAGAGGCCATTCGTAAAGGCTTGTGGGGATAGGATGAGGGGGAATGAGTATAAACTGGAGAGGGTCAGATTTAGACTAGACATGAGGAAGAACTTCTTCACCACAAGAGTGGTCAGACACTGGAACAGGCTGCCAAGGGAAGCTGTGGATGCCCCATCCCTGGAAGGGTTCAACGCCAGGTTGGATGGGGCCTCGGGCAGCCTGATTTAGTGGGATCCCTGCCCATGGCATGGGGGTTGGAACTAGATGATCTTTAAGTTCCCTTCCAACCCTAACTATTCTATGATTCTACGATTCTATGATTTGAGGATGCAGATCAGCTGCCAGCCAGGACCTATTGCTACTGCAGCCTCTTGGGAAGCACAGCCTGCCTGAGCCCAAGCCAGGATGGCTCTGAGGGTGCTATGATCTACACCTGCCACTGCAAAGGCTCCCACAACAGCCCATGCAAGCGAGAAACACAATCTGGAAACTGCTTGTCTACTCTCCACTCTGATGTCCTTTCCCTTCTTTCTAGACAGGATGTGTTAAACCAGAAGGAGAATCCAGCATATTTCTTAAGGAAAGGTGTAACAATTGCCCCTAAAGTCTTCTGAAAGGTGGATGCACCAGACCTTAAACCCCAAACTGATGATGACCAACCAGCTGCTGGCCACAGCACTTCAAACAAAGGTAACAGCAGCTGAAATCCCAACACATGAGAACTAGACTCCATTCTTTCAAGAAACTGCTCCTTCTCCACAGAGGCAGATACTTCAGTTCAGGCCTGAAAGACATTGATCTTCAAGCTAACACAAAGAATCCCAAACAGCAAAGAAAATCCAACAAGTAGAAAGGAAGCATCATGGGTTTACAGAGAAAGCAGCCCCGCCGAACCGGTTTCACAAGACTTTAAGGAATATTTCTTATTTTCACTAGTGAATCTAAACAACAGATGCATTCAGCTATAGCCCATCTAATGTGACTCTTATTTATCACTTGTATCACTTTATCAGACTGACCTCTGAGGTCAAAAGCAGTTGAAAAAGCATTTAATGCCCAGTCCATATCAGTGCTAAAGCTCCCAAAACACAGCAATTCCTTCCTTGAGATAAGTCCTGGAGTCAGTAACTGAATGGTATTCTCTTAAAAATCAATTGGAAACTCAGTATAATTAACTTTCTAGAGAAAATCCTTAAAACAGCAATATTACAGGTTATTTCAGTTAAAGTTTTAAAAGCTCAGTGAACTTTTCATCAGTTTTACTCTCGATCACTTGGCTCCGAGCCTGCTTGAATGGTTCAGTTAGCTTAACTCATTGTCATTCCTAGATACAGCCACATTCAATTTGCATGAATAACTCATGCTGGAAATCATACTAACATGAGTCTATGTTTAATTTTTTTTTATTTAATTTCTCTTCCTGAAAAAATGAATCTTGGCATTTTTATACTCTTTTTGAACACCTTTAACAAGAACTTTGATATGTTACTTATTTAAAGAAACACAGTCAAATCAGGATTTATGTCTTAATGCAATTTATATCCAGAGACTTTGATTATGTATTAAAAGGAAATGGACTGAAACAGCTCAGCTCAAAAAAACATACCTGGAAAGCATCTTCTACAATTACACTGGTAACCATATAATATCCATCATTTCCTAGAGGTGAGGGGTTTGTGCTTTTCATTCATCCTAGATGGGAAGCTATGCTTTTGCAAGCCTAAGTTACTTCACTCTATACAGATAAAATTCTGCGAACTTCTATAGCCAGTATTGTACAGATTGAATGATATACCATTTCTTTTTCTATGGGTATTTTTTCAATTTAATGAAAAGGAAAAGCATGTATTTAAGTGTTTCCTGATTTAGACCAATTCTGCTAATGCAAGACAAAGTGGAACTCAGTAAAACAAAGGATGATATATGTGGACATGCAGTTTTTAAATGGTCTTTACTTCAAGACACATGGTGACTCTAATGCATTTCCTGTGTATCAAATTACAGTACCTGAATTTTTCAAAACATGGCAGGGGTGGATGTTTCTTGTCTGCTTAAATACATTTCAGGTAAGTCTAAATATTTAATAATCAAGCATGATGGGCAGAACAATAACAAGCTGCAGAGGTATTTTAATAAGAACACCATTTATTCACTTCAGTTTTGTAACTGCTTGTTTAGCAGATGGTAGGTCCTACCTCTCCTCCCTTCCCCCATTTTAAAGGTAAATTATAATGAAATTTGTCGTTCACATAAACCAAGTAATATTTGTAATATGTAAACCAAGTATACTTTGGCAGGGAAGATACCATTGACAGCTAAGCGTTCCTTTAAACTTTGAATTTGTTTTCACTCTTATTACCTATATCCTACAAAACAGAAATATGAGAAAAAAATTGCCATTGCTATAATTAGCAAGAAAGGATTTCATCCTCTACACATCTCAGACCTATCCTGCAGCAGATGACATCAAGTACCTGTCAAGAACTTCATCATGACAGCAATCCTCACTGATGTCACGTGGATTTTGTTACCACTCAGGAGGGCATCGGCATCTTAAAGGAGTGAGTTGCAAGTGGAAAGATGATTTTTTGTGCAGCATGCACTTTCCAGGGCCAGTGGAAGGGGTGTAGAAGGAAAGCAACATTACTACTGCATTCTGCTCTCCTGATGGTTTACGCAAAGAGGGATAGCATTTTCTTTGCAAATTATATACAGCCAATCAATTGCATGAAAAGCAAATAAGCTTCATGCAGCTGCCAACCATATCCTCTCCGGACAAACATTTCAATTCAGTTATGTTTTGTAAAAGTGCAATGATGGTTTGGTTTTCTCCTTCTTCTTCTAAAACTCCAACATTTCCATATAAAGTTAACTACAGAACTCTGCAATCAGCTTCTTAATATATGCTACCAGTACCTCAAATGCATTTAAGAAAAAAGAAAACAAACCAAAACCAAACCCAACTTGCTACATCTCATGAATTCAGACATAAGGACTTACTGGAAAAGGCTTTAATTTAAGATTCACGAAACACTTTATGAAATAAAGACTTTGCAGAGTTCTTTTGTGTGATCCCAGATTGTAAGATGAAGCTATAGGGAGGGCTGCTGAATGGGTTAAGTGGGTAGCAAAGAACACTTTGTTCACCATCCTGAATTGTCATAATACGTCCTCGCTTGAGGATGAAGACGACAAATCAAATCATGTTTGGTTGCATTGTTGATATGATTTTAACCTCAGGATAAACATCTGGACTAACTCTCATCATCATTATTATTTGTTGCCACTATTACCCCAGAATCTGCAGTTCTGGAGTAAGACCACAGCAATGCTTTACCAGTATGTGCTGGCTAAATAAAAATGCTCTCTTTGCCCAAAACCCACAGATACCTAAACAAAAAACAGAGAATTTTTTTAAAAAAAAAATCCAAACAACAAAATCCCAATGACATAGTACAGATGAGCATGGTGTATCTATTCTCTTTCTACTTTTAAATAATCATTTGCATATTTTCATGTCTCTTCCTAGTACACAGAAAGGCATTTGTAATCCCAGCACACAGAGAGGCGGAAGCAAAGGCACAAATAGCACAAATTTTACTGTATACTTCCACCACACAGAAAGAGCCTATTAATCACATCGTAGACAAAAACTCTTAAGAAACACCTGACTCCTGAGAGGATAAATGTGATTTAACTCAAAGACCAACAAAGAAACGTGCCCATTCATTATCCTGGAAACTGAAACCAAGAAACAAACCCAAATTAGACACTCCAAGACCAGAGATTTTTCTCACTGTCTCTCTATAATTGTTAGACAAACCCTTGCTATTTTTTTTTTCAAATTGAAGCTCAACAGCCCTTGTGCAGACCATAATTACTGAACACATTTACAATGTGTTGTAACTGTGACTTGAGCACATTATCTCCATTAGGTTTAAAATGTAATAGTAAAATTTGCTTCTATGTTTTATCTGCGTGATTATTACTATTACTAAAGAGAAACTGTAGCCAAAGTCCATAAACTTCTTCAACATAACTTGAGACTGACCCCGAACATACTGAAGCCCACTGGCATAACGGAGGCTCCATCATAACAGACTAAAGCTGGGAGGAGTGGAAAGCTTGTGCCAGCCTCTGGATTAGGCAAATGGAAAGCTATTTGCCTCTATATTCAGGGAGAACAAACCTCTCAAAAAATTCCCAGATTTTTTTGCAACAACTTCTATTTTGAAATAATTATCCCATTAAAAGAGCAGAGATTTTTTTACAGATACAGGATACATTATTCTAGCTCTTCCTCTTATGACAGAAGTCTTGATTTCTTTGGAGATCTTCTGGGTTTTGTTGGTTTTATTTGAAAATATTTTTCTGAGCCTTGAAACAGATTTGTTTTACCACCTTTTCAAGCGAAAGGACAATAAGTTCATATTTTGTGGTTTAGAAGCCCGTAAACTTTCCTTTGAAAAAGCATTCAGTTGAACAGTACCAATTGACAAGTTTATGGTCAACAACCTTGTTTTCCTCTCAGTGAGTCCAGCATAGAAATGTAGCTACAATGCAGCCCTCAAGGCAACTGGAATTCCATTGAGTTTCAAGGGAACTTGGAAATCCATGTACTATTACGAATTCTCTTCATTATGAAATTTCTGCATCACTGACATCCTGATTGGATTACTGTAATCATTAATTATATTGCCAGCCACTGTCTGTGAATGAATGCTTTCATCAACATGCCTCAGAGTACTACAAAAAGTGAAGGAATGTATTCAGATGCCTATTTTGTTGAGATGTATTTAAAATGAAGAATTATTGATTTCAGAACTTTCACAAAATTTTAAACTGAGATATAATGGGAAGGAAAGTGAAATTCTAATCTTTAAGGCCTAGGCAAGCAGGATCCACACCAGTCACAGCATGCTTCAAAAGAGAAGAACAACGGCTGCAGCCTTCCCTGATGAAGGACTGTTGTAAACTCATAAGCACAGCAACACGACACTCAACACAACAATCTGGTGACCAACTAGTGATGGATTTTCAAGCAGATTTATGACAGATGAACTGTTACACTCCCTCTCACCTAAGCAGTACATCCCAAGCTCAAGAAAGGTTATATAGGTGGTCTAGCAGTCTTTATTTCTTATATAGCAACTCTAAAATTATGTTCATGAAATTGACTTCAATTTCTTTAAGAATACCTATTTTATTTTCTAATGTTCCTGTGACACTATTTGTGTGCTGATTCCATCAGTTTTTGAGCCACACCATTCTGTGTGACACAGAATACAGAAGGTATACGTACCTCCAGCTATACGTCTTCAGACACAATGTGTTTCTGCCATACATTGCACCTCAGAAGTGATCTTTCCCCGTATATTCTATAAATACCAACTGCATTGCAAAGATCACTTGCCAAGACCACTGGCTGTTCAGGTGCTGTGATCCCAGACAGATTTATATATGTAAACTTGCAGTAGCAAACAAAAAGGCTAGGATGACTCTCCCTTGCTGCCTAATATTGTGGACATTTGAATCGTTGCTGCTGATGGCACTTGTGTAGGTCCACTGTGACAGTTCATGAGAAGACATTCCGCCTAAGTCACAGAAACAAATTTCATGCACTTAACTCCTGCCTGAGCAGAACATCAGTGTGAAAGGACATCCACTCTGAGTCCTGGTTCACACTTCACAGAAAGCCTGGCATGAAACAAGCTTCCCTTGTTATCTGAGAGTGAGTATGCAGGGAAACATAGCTATTTCCCTCCTCTGACCGGGATGGAAAGGAGCTCATCCATGCTGCTACAATGAGGCAACTATTACCAGTACATCATACTTTGCAATCTCATTTCAAAATGAATTATCTCTCCTGTTCAACAGTAAAGTCTAAAAGGGAAAACAGGAGAGCATGAACTAAGTAGTATCGACAACTTCAATTTAATAAACAAAAGTTTTAGGAGTGTTTTAAGTCAGAGTCATTCAGACTTCCAAAAAACACTTGAAGATATTAGTCAAATTAAATATATTAGTCAAATTAATGTATTTGTAAGTCTTGAATGCAAACTGATCATTATATACAGTTGCAGGGCAGTGTCTTCCTATGTCAATAAAGACACACTTCCACTGATACGTATGGAGAGAATAACAGTCTCATTAATGTTGTACATTTATCTATTTTTTTTTTGTCAAGGGATTTCTTGGATAAATTTAATTAAACTGTGCCTCTGCTTTCACGCTTTGAGTGCTTGGCATGGATGGTTGAAATGTGCATGCTTACTTGAGTCTGTTCCATTTGCTTAATGGTCTTGGAGGGATGGGGGGCGGGGGAGGGGGGAAGGGAAAAAGTAAGCATGTCCTTCAAGTCACTTTGACTAAAACTTGTGTTTCTGCTTCACTCAATATTTACATAAAATCATTAAACTTGCTTTTCTAATTATAAAAGGACAGAAACTGATTTTAATTCCAATAACCTGGTCACTCCATATTAGCACTACAGAGACATAACAGGATGACACCATTTTTCCTTTTCTTTTGCATTTTGCAATGTAAAAATAGGTTACATTACCATAGCACCCGTCTGTAATAAATCAGTACCAGCCTAGAAGCTAAAAGCATATGACTTTGGGAAGCAGCTAACAATACACATCACAGTTTTTAATTCATTGTTGTCTAATTGCCGACTCTTTCTCTGGAACAGCCATTATTTCTCTGTTCGTCAGTTTTTTTCACTGTGAACTGTAAGGGGGGTAGCCTTGCATATGAAGTGCTTATCAGGGCCTAAAAACTGAGGATAAAATCTAGGTCCTGCTATAGCTGAAGAAAGTTTTTTCACTGACTTCAAAAGTGTTATAATTTCACCTTGTGAAACTTACAGTCCTTGCCTAGTGAATCTTGCATGTTTTCCACGAACACCCAATTCTGTCAGCTTAGAAATACTAAGTGTAAGTATAAGGGGATGCTGCAGGAAAAGTACAGGAGAAAAACAGAGCACTCTGTTTAGATGGAAACAGATCTGCGTTGAGGCCAAATTTGGGGAGGCTGCAAAAGAAATAAGGGTGAAAATAGAAAGGCTGTAACATCAGCAATTTACTTGACTACCAACTTCATGTACGTGTTCAAAACACACAGCATGTGAAGACTTATACCATTTCACAAGCTGGTAAATTTTGCTATAAAAATCCTTAAATGTGGCTTTTGGTTAAGATGCTTTTCATCACTAAAAGCCAGACAGAGCAGAGAAAACCAGTTTTAATTACTGCCACCTTTCTGTTCATCCTAGACATATTGTAATAATATTTTTTGACATTTTACTTCACGTAATATAAGTAAATCTCTTCAAACTATAACCAGTCTGCTGTAAATTTTCACCAAAATAGAGGCTCTGAGATATTATCATGAGAAAAAATTCAGTAAGCAAGAAACATAATCATACTTTCCAAAATCCAAAAGTACTCAACTCAGATGTGCCACACCACAGTGTAAACCATTCTTTCACTTAATTGTATTTGAACTAGAGTCTCCCATCTATTTTGGTTTGTCCCCAGTAAAAAGAACATACTTATAGCCATATTCATTAACATGAAAATGATAGATTCATATAGAAGAGAGGATACAAGAGTGGAAAGTTAACCCCGCATACATCAATGCAAATCATTTAGCATTTAGGTGGATTGCAAAGCCAGTGACCTAGTTTTGCCTTGTTTTCACTTATGTGATCCAGCCTAGCATCTTTAGCACAAGGTCAAACAGGTTTTGCACGCAAGTATCACGTGTGACAGGCTATGAGACTCATTTTCTTCCTTCTGTACTCAAATTCAGCCAAACTATTACAATCACACAATCCGATGGCAATGCCTTTCATGAGCCAGCACAAGCTTCTACCTCCATAGATATAACTAAACACCTAGAGTACACTATATGCAAAAACAGGATAAAATTGTGCAAATACACCCTTGCATTGCATTCTCAGGTGCAAATTACAATCAATTTCTCTTTCACCTTGTCACACAAACAAGGCCATCCCTGTGGATTCTGCTCCTTTCCAGAAGAGAAGTGCAGACAATTCTGATCACCAGACATGATGATCACACAGATTAACTTTTTCTGGGTATGCTCTTCTCAGACATTTCTCAGTTATTTGTGCAATTTACCTAACCCTATCCCACCAGCACCATTTTCCCTGTGGGAAGGTGTAGCACCCAACATCCATTCATCTAATTAATGCTAAGCTCCAAATTGGATTAGCCATGTAAGGCAGCTCCATAAACAAGTTAATAGGATCTCTTTGCTAACAACACTGTTACCAATATCCAATTAATGTAACCAGGTATTAATCTAATGCTGTTAATCTGTCAGATTAAGAAACTTAAAGCACGCTGCTGTAACATTTTAATGCAATTAAAGAACATTTTTTTTTAACTCAACTAAAATATGTGTACAAATTAAAATTTTATTTTGATATCACAGTAATGGACATGCAGAAAACAAACAAAAACCTAAACTTGGATCAGGGATCAAACAGTGATCTTTTTTTTTTCTCCGTTAGGTAGAATGAAACAAACATATCCAACTCACTTCCTTAGATAAATGTCAAGAAGTTTCTAACAATTCCTCAAACTCCTTTAAAAACAATTAATAAAAATAATAATGATTAATACCAGAATCCATTGTGGATAAGAAAAAAGCCTGCTCATTATTTAAATTTTTTTTTTCCTAGCTTCTTTTACCCAAATGTTAAATGCATTCTGTCAAATAAGAAACAGCAAATTACTAAAAAGGCAACCTACAACTCATTTACAATAGACCACAAATTCTGTCAGCCAACAGACTGGTACTGATGTTCAGTATAAGAAAGGTACTGGTCCAATAATTATGGTTTCCGTTTGTTTACTCACTTTTATCACAGCAAGTTACAAGCTTGTTAAGCATTTACACCATCTTGGATACAAGAGGCTATTGTAGTACATAACATAAAAGAACAAAAAAAGGTAACAACAGGTAACTTATCGTATCGTGTATTTCATGTTTCTGAATGAATACTAATTCCATTTCAGCTCCCAGCAGAATGTACAGTAGCTCCAGTGAGGCGAGGAGATGCACTCTGCTGGGGGGAGCAGCTGTGGGCTCATCTCACACTTCCTATGGGGTCCATATGAGGAGACCCATCCACCCCCACCGCAGTAAGGAGCTAGCTGTGTATGCCCAACAGGCTGGTGGAGATGGCCAGGACCTCACTGCCCCCTGGTTGCCCCCAGGGCAGTGGTGCTGCTTCTCCTAGCTGATGCTGGGGACAGTGGGGAGGCAGATGCAGAGAAACCAGTCACAGCTGTAGGGAAGCCAGATCATAGTGCAAGATTTACACACCAAGTATAGGTAGTGGATTCAGCTCACCCTGAAACACAAAGAGCTCTTAGCATAGGATCAAAAGACCAATTTTCTCAAGAGGCTGCGAGATAAGGAAGAAATTAATTAGCTGTACAGCAATGGACGCCACCTTAGCTACATCATGAGTTTTCTTTAAGCATGAGAAAGCAGCATATCAGAAAACACAAACTAGACTGTAATTACTAAAGCATAACACAATAGTGTGAGGCTTCTGTACAACTCAGAAATCTGAGGCACAAAATCAGATACTACTAAAAAGACATATCAAGTAAAAAGGCAACACAAGTAACATCAGCTTCTAATGTGTAAGAAAAAGAAAAGAGCACCATAGGGGATACGTAGAAAAGTATCCAGTCCATCTGATCCATTTAATGTAGACACTTTTTCTAGACCCTTAAAGAACTGAAAGAAGCACGCTCATGGAAAAATGAGGAGAGTGGAAAACAATCATATTTACAAGTCAGAGACTTATAGAGCAGCACTATGAAGGAGCACAATCACATGGCAAATGTATAAGCCCATACACATTCAAAAGTTGTAGAATTACATTCTTATTGTCATGCGGCACAACTAATATTTCCTGGCTGCCAGTTTTCTTACCTAACATGGCTTTATTGCTTCTTGACTTGAGCAGGCATATTCACTTCAGCACTTACTCTTCTGGCACAGAAGAGTCGGGTCTTTTTTTTATTGACTTGGGTCTTTTCTTCATCTGGAAGCACAAACTTGTGCTCCAACGCACAGCACTGATATGTCCTAAAACTCTTCACATGGAAAACAACTCTTCTCATGTCTATGTTACGTTTCCCTTATGAAAAAATCAATAATTTGAAAAAGACTTCAAAATCAGTAATATAAAGATAATAAACATACCATACATCAACTTAAGTACTATTAAAATGATAGATAATTGTATATGCCAGTAAATTCCTGAAGTAGTCATCCTTTTTCTTCCATGAGAGTAACTGTCTAAGATTAAAAAATCATAAATAAAACACATCATCATTATCACATTATCACATCATTACAAGCCTGAGATACAAATTATAAAAGGTCCATCAAGTTCTCTTTGTACAACATAAGCTGTAAAAAAGCACAATGGCAAGACTGTGACTTCTTATTCCACCCTTTTCTGACACCCTGCATAAATTTGCTTTATAGGAAGAGGAAAAACCCTTAAACTGACAGGACTCCAGAACACTCACTGGTCGGTCCACTAACAATGGTTAAGTAAGAACTCCTGAGAGCTTCTGCCTGCCTTTCTTCATGTGCTATAGCTCACACTGCTTGTATAGAATTAGAATAAAACGTGCAGTTAAATATTTTTAACGGCTTGATAAACAGATCCTTCCATATGTTAAGAACACAGTCCAAAAGTCTTTGTTTCATTTTATACCTCCTTAGCTAACATAGGTGACTGAGAGTGTGCCACATTTAAAAAATATAACTGCATAAAATTATAGTATGTTCCAAATAATACCAGTGAATTGTTAATTAAATATAATAACTATTTACTCAGGATTAAGAGAAGAAGGACTTTGGGAAGTGTCATCAAAAACAAGTCAGGAGGATCAGGACATGCAGGAACAGAAACACAACTAACACATCACAGGAGAGATACCACAGGGAGATTGCCACATTTGGCAATGAAGCATAAATCTGACATAGAAAAGAAACTTCATAAAACTTGGTCTTCCACACCTCTCATCTCTACTGGACTGCTTTTAACTTTATCTCCATCACTCAGTAATGGGAGGGCTTATAGTTTCATTAGACAGCTGCTACAAAATGGAGCCACTGAATAATTCATATTCAAATTACACCACACGCCCCCTCCCCCGTATATAAAACATTGATTCTTCCAGGATGAACAAATGAACGCCATAGCCAACAGAAGTTTTGTGAATTCAAAATATCTTGCTATCTGCAACAGAACAGGTCAATAGTTCAGAAATGTTTTCCTAACCCTTCTACAATCCCAAATCACCCTACGTAAGAACACAGAAGCAAGCTGCAACACTTGTCAGTGCTTGAGGGTTTTATTTATTTTTTTCCTTCTGCAGGCTAAAAAGCAAGCAATTGGAAGAGACATTGCTACATATTTAATGATTTTACAACACCAAAATTGAGACTTAAAAATTCTGCCTGTAGTTACCCTTTCTAAATAAATCTGTGTTATTTCCCAACTATAATTCAGTTTTCAATAATTCTATTGGCATGAGAAGTTGTACAAGTCTTGACACCAGCTTTGGCTGTAGAAGGAAGGTATTTCAGTGGGTTAGACTGTCTTACACACTATCCCAGCTGGAACACCCTGGAAACATTCTGTAATCACCTACCCATAAAAGGATAACCACCAAAAGAAGCAAGTTTTCACTGATGTTTAGCAGTTTCACTGAATTTAGCAACAATTGGAACCTAATATCTCCAGTCTAAGCAAATATTAAACGGTACATGCACTTGCTAAAGCCACAAAACAATGAAGTGGATGTAGGTTTGCATTTTTAATTTTTTATTACTTTTTTTTTTTTTGTAAAGAAGTGAATTTGACAAATAGCCCGTGGAGCTATGGAACACAAGACTACAAAACCATAATACGTTCATAAAACCATGAGGTTTTTTGTGCGGTAAAGCTGGGAACAGATTCCGATTTCATATGCCAATTCCATTGTCCAGGTTTCTCTCAAGGACTACAGTTGAAGTAATACGCTCTGCAGACTAGGTCCATTAAGTGAAGACACTTCCACTCCATTTTGAACCTCAGACCTTCTCCAGCTAACAGGAGGCTTCATGCACAACAGCATCAGGCAAGCAAGTATTTATGTAACATTGCTGTCCCTCAGAACATCACATGTTCCTCTCAGAACTCTCCAGCATGTAGGTAGGTACATAAGGGCACCTATTGCTACTGCCACGTTATTTTCAGCCCTCTCCTGGTTGCCAGAGTACCCAAGGAAACTGTAGCCAAGAGCACGTTTCCTGCCAGGTACCTAAGCAGTATGTTGTCAGATACTGAGAAACAGACCAGAAGTTCTTGACTCTACCACCAGCTTTTGCTAGACTTCCTTGACTGATCAATTGAAAGACACTTCCTCCTTGTACATTATAAATACACCACGTGAAGAGTTCTTCTGAGCTACATTTAACCTGCTTACAACAGGGAAGAGGCATGCTTGTACACCTCCCCTTTATATCCTTCCAAACACACAGACAAAAATAATTTCTCCTAAAAATATAGGACATCCTGCAGTGCTTTACCCCACGGGAGTCTGTGTCTTTTTTAATACAAGACTCCCTTGTTGGGCTTCCCAACAAGTCCCCCCCCATCATATGCACACCTTCCTCAGGCTTCTCCCACTCATCACGTTGGCAGCCCAGGATGACAATGAAGGTGCTGGAGGAGGAATGGGAGGGTAGGGGCGCAGTGAGCAGCCTGCCCATATACTCATTCACCATAAGGCCTGTGTACAGTGTTACCTATATGCTGCCCAAATACTACCCTATCCATGGTGCCACCACAGTCTGGACTCAGGTGCTATTGACCTGCTTCAATATTCATTCTTCGTTCTCTCTCCTGGCTGTTACTCATCACTATTGTCTCTTCCTCTTTTACCCAAAGCAGTATCTAGTCAGATATTACCTACTTTCAGCTTAATTTTATTGAGAGTAGGTGATCTACTTAAGCAGAGATGTGCAGAATTCTGGGAAAACACTCACTCAGAGATATCCAAAACCACAATCACAGCTTTTCAGCTGCCAAGCCAAAAGCACTTGGCAAGTTGGGGTACTTGAAGCCTATGTGGTTTTGCAGCTTCAGGTTGGCATGTGGCAAGACAAATCCTGCTGGCAGCTCGAGGTCTTGGACTTCTTGCAGCGCCCTGGCTGACAGGCCAGTCCCCGCTGGAAGCTCCTGCAGTTGCAAAGTCTCATTGAGAGCCACCACACTTGCATACAGGGCAGTAAATTCAGAAAACACGTTATAAGCCATAAAAACACTTTGTTATCAAGTATAAAAATATCTTCTTGTTAAGTGCAAGCAAACCATACTGGCTTTGCAAAGGGACTACTTAACCTTGGAAGAGGTTCTACGTTCAGCAGCACTGCATAGATTTACCACTGCGAGAGCAAACTGAAAAAAAAACAAACGCAAGAGAGAACATTTATGAAAAAGTAAGTCTGCTTTGCAGTGACACTGGATATTTACTCAGAGAACATTTAGATTACATAAATAAAATTATTCTTTTTATTCTTCTGACTGAACAAGCACACAGCATTCAAAGTACAGCCATGAAACACTTATGCAAACCACCTTTATTTACTGTGGCCAATACAAACTCATACTATTCTAAAAGAGAGCACTTAGCCACAGAAAAGGATCCCTCAAGATCTTTTCAGATTTACTACTATACTACAGGCTACTTCCATGGAAGGACAGATAGCTCAGAAAAGAAACATGAATACAAACCATATCTGTCTTGACCCATATAGAAATTTGAGAAGCAAAGCATTCCTCATAAAGAATGATAGTTTGAAATACCTTCTAATTATGAGAAAAAAAAATTAATTTACTAGGTTCCCCTCTTTGTCTTTTTCAGTCCTTGCATCAAAATTATAAGACATTACACATTACATTAAAAAATACGAGGCATGCACTTAAAATATGTCTGATATCAGATTATTCATCCATGCTCAGATGCATGTGGCATCATGACAAGCCATGATCACACAGATGAACCCAGACACAGCAGTCCAGAGAGTGCAGGACATAGTCTGGGAGCAAGTACATTTGTGGTGGAAGAGGAGATGACTACTGATCTCCCAGTCCTGACCACTGGTAGCCAGAGCCTCATGGCTTTATGTCCCAGATCAGTTTAGATGTTGAGGGATCTCACCCTCCAGCTACTGCTTCAGAAGGTCATGCACTCTTGTCGGTCCTATGTTATTGCCTCCCTTTGTGCCCTAGGCAGTCTGAGACATTCTTGGAAGCATTTGTATTCCAGGATGTAGCTCTCCACCTCCTATTTCCAGATTAAATTCTATCCCGAGTCAGAAAAAGCAAGGAGTGCACAATAAACTACTTTTTCTGCAGTCTCATCATACACTAGAGTGAAAAGAGATAACAAGGTCAGCATAAAACTTTGTCTCAATATGCAATATTTTAGGAAGAAAAAAGCTGAAAAAGGCTGTCACTCCTTAAACAGGTCACCAGCATTCCTTAGCTTTTTTTATTTTTATCTTTTTTTAAAGCATATGCCAGTCTGGAATATAAGAGCACTTATCCGAGTTTTGGGCCAGGGGACAACCCTTGCACAGTCACTGCCTCTTAACTGTATTTTGCAGTCCTTTTTCAGGACCCCTCATCTAGTTTCAACTCATAGTATAAAGTCATCCAGAAATGGATTCATTGACTCCTTAAGAGGCTGCTGTGGGTCCCCTAATAGAGACTATTGATCCAAGACTTCCCCTTTCATTCAGGGTGGGAAAAAAAATAAAGCTATAGTCCAGAAGAACCTTTGTAGCTCATTGCGGATTGTTCCTGGCTACCTTACAGCTCTGGAGAAGAGCTGGTGAAGATATTTTCGTAGCTGCTGTGCTGAGGCACAGTCTGCCAAGAAAGAGGCTTACCATCAGTCATATGACATTTCTAAGGCTGCCTAAGGACCTGGTTAAGGGAAGCTTGCAACTGTGCAGATGTCAGATCACTTTTCTTACAAGACATTCCTCTACTCCTGAAGTCTGGCGCGCTTCCTTTCCTTCTCTCTTCTCCTCCCAAAGATATGCTTATTCCACATCTCAGACTGCAACCTCTTTGTCAAAGCTCTTCTGGATCTTCCCTGCAAGAGGATTACCTCCATGAACAGTTGTTACTACTTCAGAATAGAGCTCCTTGACCTTCAAGCATGGCTTTGTGGATAGCTCCGTTAAAAACTGTCTTGCATGCACACACTTTATATTGAAAGGAAGTCATAGATCTTCTACCTGAGCTTTGAGCCAAACAACTCTCCAAAGAAGCACACCATGCATGGAAGCATCCTGGCAGCAGTGGGAGATGGATGGTTTGGGCATGCCATATGTCTTAGAGAGTTACGTTTGCAGAACTGGGTCATTCCAAGTGGGCCCCTGTGAAGTGCAAGTCATCCAAACTGTTTGCACACAGTTTGAAGGGTGGGTGCTCCTGAGGTTTTTCTCATGCACTCCAGATGGGGCACCCTATCCTACCAGCACTGCCAGGGAAACTACATTCCCAGTGAAGCCTACTGGAGCAGTACAGATATGCCTACAAACACCTGAAGTCAAGGTAGACAAACTTTCAAAAGGGGTGGGTGGTGATGACTGATAAGAGTTTATAGTTGCTTTTATAGCATTTCATAATATAATAACTGCACAGAAAAAATAGCCAAAGTGTTTTTTATTGGACATTTTCCCAAGATAGCGGTTATAGGCATGTGATAGGCTCTATAACTTCCCCGGTTATACATATTATTTTTTAAATGATTCTTCAGTATCCGAAGACTTTAGTTAATAAATGTTTTAAATCGACAATGTAGCAGTTAAAATTGAAAATGGGTATTTTTCATGCTCCTACATGCCATTAAAAATTTCAGTTAGCCTATGTACCTTTAACAGAAAAATACAGTAAAAATTATAATACACTATGTCTTTACAGATGGCAAATGTGTAACTCTGATGACTGATGCTTACAGTACAAAAAAGAAACCAGTTACCTAGTGGCTTGCTGCCTAACACAATGAATTAATCACTTCTGGGATAAATTACAAAAGTTCCCTTCTGTAACAAAATAGTACTCTTCATACAGCATGATATGTAATGGGAACTACAGGAGAAACTGATCTATCGAAGCACTGTGTGGATTTAGTGAGACTGATTTATTAGTTTTAATTCATCTAAGCTCAGAAGCATCCCGAGCTCTCACAACATATGAGAAATTACTTTTATTTGGCTGCAAAATAAAACATTAATCCAGGTCAGTTTCTCTTTGAGATTTGTCAAAAGTAGTTTTATGATCTCATCTTAGATTAATTCAAAATTAAATTATCCCTAAGCACAGGTGTCTTGTAGAAGTCACACCAGAATTTCAGGAAGACAATTTAAATTACTCATAATTGAATTTGTTGAAGACATTAGATTTATCATATCTTTTCTTGCAAAAGTACCACAGGGTTTAAATTGACTCAGTTCTTTAGCGTGGCCTCTCACCATAAGCACAACAGAGCAAATAGCATAGTAGTTTTTAAGCCCCATTACAGTTTAAAATTAAAAGAAAACCTCACATTATTTCCAGCAATGCCTATGTTGATACCAGAAGTCAAAGCTACATCTTGTTAAGCTTATGAAATTCCATAAAAGCACTACTCAGATTAGTAGTAGTAAATATAGTTACTCTGCATACTAAACTATCCAGAATTACTTTGAATTAATTAGATTAATTCAGGTTTGACCACACCAAAACTTCAGGTCATTTTGCTGGTTATACATGGCTTCTGCCTAAGGTTTAAAGAGGTAATAAAGATTTAACATACAAGCTGCTGTTTGCTGTTTTCACTCTCTGGTACCAGCTCCTGGGTGCTTCTAGGTCACCAACAACTGAAAGTCCAGAAATGTACAAAGAATTTAATTCAGTAATCAACTACAGACTTTAACATAAGAAGAAAAAATTATATTAATTGCAAAGGAGTGAATCAATACTGTTTTTTTTCCACAGACAGCTTTATACTATTATTCTTTATTCTACTTGTCTACCACTTGAGATGGCAATTACCCTCAGGAACTATGAGCCAAAAAGATAAGTCACTTCAGTTCAACAGACAATTCAGATTACATGAAACCGCAATTTATACTTCAGTATATATGAAATTCTTTTCCAACTCTTCTTCTAAGCTCAAATATTCACAATCCAACTATAAAATTTACAATATGGAGAATTTTTTCCATCAGGCATTTAACATTATTGATCCCAAGATGTGCAAGCCAAATATAACAACACTACGTTCATCCTACTTATCCACGGGTTCTCCTAATGCTGCATTTTGTCATTATTTCATAGTCTCTGTAGACACAACATATGTAAAAATGTCCATGATGTTCCAGGAAGAAATTAACTACAGGAAGAGCAGTTAGAACAAGTCTTGAGTTACGTCTCCTGAATTTTATCCCTAATTATAACAGTATGTTATTTACTACAAAGCATTTAAATGTCTCTCATTTGGATTGAGGATGGGTACAGTAACATTTAAATGCAATATATCCATATCAATCATATACATACATGCATTTTCTACATATTTATCAACATCCCAGGTTTGTTATCAAATCTGCTAATTAGCATCCTTGTCTAAGCGTAGTGACCTTCAAGGGAACAGCAAGTGATGAGCCAACAGCAAGTGATGCTGCTTACACGTGTGCTGTATGAACATCAAGAGTTGGCTTTGAATCCTTTCAGTGACAGAAAATCCTGAGCACAGAAGAGTCTTAAGGGCAGAAAGCTGTCTGCAGAGTACAGTACTTGAGAGGGGCTTTTTGTACACAAAGATCCCGATGGCTTCAGTCCAGCTCTTGGTCTTTGACCCACCCAATCCCGGACAGCCATGGCCCCTATCCGTATTCTGAACTCAGCCATACTCCTTGCACACAACTTCCACTTGCTGCTGCCCTTGAAATCTCACCAACAGAGCTCACCAGCCATATCCTATGGGTATCACATTGCAGGCAGGCAGCTAGGTTTCTGTGGGTTTTGTATTTTATCCGAGCTGTTAACTTATCTGTAAGTCTTACGTGATAGCCAGTCTAATAGATCTGAACATCCTATTGACTGTAAAATCTACGGGGTTGTTTTCAAGTTCTAAATCTTGATGAAAATGCATTTGGCAAACTGATTTAGATTAAGCAGTGATCTGACTGCCTGAGATTCAAGCTATTTTCCCAATGTTTTCTTGACACGGAAGCTATTATTATAAGGTCCTTGGGGAAACCTGAAGGAGACTAAAATCCACACATTTTTGTCTCTCATCTCCAGACATTAATGCTCCTTGATGGGCCACTGCAACAGAGCAAATTGTCTCAATGTAGAAGAGTAAATCTGTGAAACCAAGATATGTTTCATACAATAAACAACACAAAACTACTGACTTTCTATATTTAAGTTACCTTGCAGGTATTTAGTAGAAGAAATCACTATTCAGCTCAGCTCTTGAAATATTTTTCCCCTGTATTATCATTTTGACATTCTGTTTTGAATTAACTCCCAAGGGGTATTGATTCCTTTTCTCTTTTTGGTCTGCATTTTCCACATTAGCAACTGTTCATTTCTACTGTCAATCCAAAGCTTAAAATACTTCTACTGCTACTAAGAATAATATCAAGTTCTTCCCAAACTCCTCAGCTATAAGCCTTATAGTAACTAATATTTCAAATGTGTGTTTAGGTTGTGTATGATTTAGAAAGAGTTGTCATTATTCCAGACATCATTTCTACATAAGCACATAAATGCATCCACATATATAGCTATACAGAATAAAATATTTCAAACAAAAGAACTTCGCTAAAAGAATATTAAGGATGTAGTGCCAAGTACACAAATCCAAGCAAAATGCCTGTATTCAGTTCTCTATACACTATCAGGTTTTAATTTCACAAAGGTACTTTTAATTCCTCTCCCACAGGATGAATACTTCATCTAGTGTGTAGTGTGGGCTCATACAACACGAATGAATCAGTGCTGAGTAGTGAAGGTTGCTGTCCATGCCTCATTTGTTGCCAATGCTGGAAGGAGTTAATAAACGGAGCTGGAGACAGACGGAAGAGAAATGAGGGCTTGATGGTGAAGACAACTGAATGCTACTCCTGAGAATTGGATTCCATCCCCATCTCTGCCATGGAGCTCTAGTGTGATGCTGAACAAACATTTCACAGATGGCTACTAATTGTGTCTTTCTCATTTCCTGCATGCACAGCGGGCAACACCTGAGGCCAGATTTACAGAAGCGTTAAGCATTCAAACTGCAACTGTATTTGACTGAAGCGGTTTTCTGAATGGAACCACTGCCACAAAAACTTGATGCATCTGAAAATTCAGATCATGCCTCTTCAAACAAATGTTTGCTTGACAATTTTGGTCATAATCTCCTGATTATGAGAGCCAATTGTGTATTTGTTAAACAGATATAAGGCAATAACTTCCCTTTGTGTATGGTAAGGATAAATTCATTAAAGTTTATGCAGCACTTCAAGACCATGGCCCTCTAATACAAATTCCCACTACAATACTGACAATGATGACGTAGAGTATTTTGTGAGATGTTGCAATGAAGTGCAACAAATCCAACATTCAGATATACATCGGGGAAGATTAAAAAATACAAGTACCCACATTGAACAGTTGACGATTTCCTCATCATGTAAGATTTCTCAGAAAAAAAAAAAAAGTGTGACCCCACAGAAAAACTGTTTTACAATATAACTATATAGAAAAAGTAATGGATTACTAATAGAAGGCAATTTTAATTCTGGTATGTCTTCTCTTTCACATATTTGATTTATACAATCCTAACACTCATATCTTCTGAGCATAATTTGTACACATCAGAATGCATATACAATATAGAAAGATTTCTGTGCAATTTCATAAGTTTTCAGTTGTTCCCTAGGCAACTAAATTTAAACAGATCAGCTGGCTACAATCTTGACCCTTTATTTCTGAAGCTGTGTTGACATTTAGCTTTTCAATACTCCTCAATATCCTTTTACTCTGAAAATGAAAATACAACACAGAGTGCAGCGATGGGGTTCCTATGAGATTACGGGCAATTTCTGTCCATTGTTGTTGTATGCTTCAAAAATCAGGCTAGCTGATAGCAGAAGTCACGCAGGCTTCCTGTTCTCATCTAGCCCACTTGAAGAATTATTTCTTAGATTAGCCATACCCCCAGCTCATGCTGAGGAACAGTATGGAAGTTTCATGTCTGTTTTTCAAACTTTGTAATTGAACTCTATTATTTTTGTCTTTACAGTTTGTGAAGGCCATTTTCCTACAGTGACATTCAATAAATTCAAGATTAAAGTTTCACAGTAGGACTTAACGTTGGCCCTGTTGATGGCTACTGGTGGCTATATCTCCGTCTTTTGCTTTTATCGTCAATTCACAAATCAGAGCCACCCCAAGGCTGCTCTACATTGTGCTTAAGTGTGAAAAACAAAGCCCTTCCAGGCTCTGGGATTTACTCTAATCAAATGGGTTTTTTCCCTTCACCCTGCTCCCCAAAGTATCTTCTGAAACATATTTCATATTGCAGTCTGCAAAGGGGAGAGAAATCCTGGCACAAAGCCACCAAGGGATTTTCTTTCCTCTAGCACGCTCCTTGGGCTGTAAGCCATGCCAGCTGCCCTACTGCTCCTATCTGCCAGAACAGTGCAAAGCAGTGTGAAAGAAGACGGAAGATCTAGGCCATGATATCTTTTTAGAGAAAGCCAAAATTCCCATCCTGAATTGCATATTCAGGATGTTTCATATTAATGCTTTTAAAACCACAGTGCTCAGGTTGAGAAAAAGAATTTTGAGTTCCCCTCCCTTTGCCTGCAACAGGATAAAGTTTAGGGACTTAAAGCACATAAGTCAACAGATAATTATTAGCAGATAATAAACACAGATTTGCAAAAGCTGGTTAAGCAGTTGTCAATCTGTCACCAGCAGCCAGAAATACTATCAACAGTTCCTACATCTAAGGTGCGTTTTGAATGTTTCTGTAAAAAGCCTTCTTCCTGTTATTTATCATGGTTATTTGCACACTGTTTATGGTTAAATACTTACATTTGCAGGCTATTTTAAATAATATCAGGAAATTTTTGTTAAAAACTCAACAATCTAAATGTCTACTGATAACGACATTCAGCCAGTGACAGTTTTTGAAGAAGCACTGTGAAGAACTGTCAGTTTTCATTAAAATTTTGCATTAGAAGGATGCATTCAGAATGATAAACTGTACCTTACAGCAAACTGGAACAAAATTTCATAAATATTAGTTATATTAACCAAAGCATGATTCCGACACACTTAATACAAAACAATCAATCATGCTCAGTTGCAATTAAGCTCAGCTGCTAACCAAATAGCTGCCATTGTCAGAAATAGTGATTGCTTTTGAAGTTCTGAGTTTCAGCAAGTGGTATTGTCACGTGGAATGGAAAATCCTCATCGTTTGGTTAAACTATGAAATGGAAACCCATGTGGTTAAGAAACACTGAGCAACGCTATTAAGATAGAGTTTATGCTTAAATTCAAATCACTTCCATGTAATTTTTTTCTGTGGCTTGATGTACTTTCAATTACGCCTCTCTAACATTTGACCAAGTTGTGCTCAGCAGAAGTCATGCACCGAGCAAGACTTTGTTACATTACCACTCTGGCCATGGATGATATTTGCCAGTGGCAACGCTGAAAAAAGCCCATCAGGCAGACAGATGTATGTCATTCTGAAAGGAAAAACTTCAGGAAAAGGCAAACCAGACATGCTGCTTGCTATTCCGAGTTTGCATTTGATATCAGTCTAACTCTTTACAAACCTAGAGACAAAAAGCCACACAGAAGAAGAAAGCTGGCTTGAGAGATAGCCTTTTTGATTAAAGGGCAAGACCTGCACACTTTGATTCATTTCTCATTCAAAGTTAATAGTAATAACTAAAAAATAAAAGTCAAGGATTGTGCTGTAGCATCATCTATTTTAAGACAATTAACTCTGGAGAAAAATGGAATGATGGATGTATTGGCAACAACTCTTCCTCAGATTTACACACAGTTAACAGTGAAAGTGGCAACAGATCCCTAGCTTTATGATTCCATCTGCAGGGAGACACGTGGAAGCACAGTGCTCATCTATCAACACTAGTAGCCTGTACCATAAGCTTTCATAACACAGTATTTGATCTTCTTTATTTACCACAGTTTAGCCCTGGAGTAATTTTATTTTATTTTTTTAACATTCTATATACTTAGTTTTAGCTTAATGTTCACCTTTGCGACAGCAGACTTCGATCTACTTCATACATGTCTAACATTGCATCCATGAGAACAGGGCAAAACTGAGTCAGGACATCCACATATGTTAGCATTAGTAGAGCATTGCTACAACTATAACTCCTCTAGTGCTATAGTCTGACTTCATTTACCTAGAATTTCAAATTTCATTCCAATCCCACATTTTAAAATAAAAGCCTGAACTCTCCTTCATAGCTTTCTCCATTTAGAAATTTAGTTCTGTATCACCTTTAAGCATTTCTACCTGCCCATGTGAGGGATTTATCTAAATTCCTTCTGGCTGTCAAACTCATACAGCAATAAATTGCCATGACATTATTTCCTTTTAGGCTCAGCTTCCATCCTATGAAGATAAAGGGGGCACACAAGAAATTGAGGCCAGAAATGCATGCAATCAAATGATAATTGTCTTTGTGTGTGCTATAGCCCTCATTTAATTCACAGCTCTTTCTCAGACAAAAACTGCCCTTCTCAGGGCAGAGGTTATTCTCTGAGGCTTCATACCATGCTAGTACACTCCTACCACTTTTTTCTCTTGCTCCAGTCACAGGAAACGGGAGCTGCTGGGCAAAACAAGCTCAGACAAGCCTAGAATATGAATGCATGAGTTTGCATCCAGCTATGTCCCCCAAATTCTACAGCACTTTCCTCCCTAATGTGCTTTCCTTTCTGACCTGAAGACTAGACTGTTGGTTGACAGTCAGCTGAATATGAGCCAGCAGGGTGCCCAGGTGGCCAAGAAGGTTGACAGCATCCTGGCCTGTATCAGAAACATTGTGGTCAGCAGGACCAGGGAAGTGATCGTCCGCCTGTACTTGGTGCTGGTGAGGCTGCACCTTGAATACTGCGTTCAGTCTTGGGTCCTCCACTACAAGACAGACAGTGACCTGCTGGAGCGTGAGCGAGGAAGGGCAACAAAGCTGGTAAAGTGTCTAGAGAACAAGTCCTGTGAGGAGAGGCTGAGGGAACAGGGGTTGCCTAGTTTGGAAAAAAGCAGACTGAGGGGAAACCTGACAGCTCTCTACAACTGCCTGAAAGGAGGTTCTGCCAAGGTGGATGTCAGTCTATTCTGCCAAGTAAGAAGCGATAGGATAAGTTGCATCAGGGAGGTTTAGATTGGATTTTAGGAAAAATTCCTTCACTGAAAGGGTTGTCAAGTGCTGGAACAGGCTGCCCAGGGAAGTGGTCAAGTCACCATCCCTGGAGGTATTTAAAAGATGTGTAGATTTAATGCTTAGGGACATGGTTTAGTGGTGGACTTGGCAGTGTAGGATTATGGTTGGACTCAACAGCCTTAAAGGCCTTTTCCAACCTAAATGATTCCATGATTTTAACCATGAACCTGTGCACTCTGCTTTCTAGGCTCCCAAGTTTGAACAGAGAAACTACACAACACTTGAATATAAGGTCTCTCAAAAAGACGGTCTTATCACACTAAAATTAACAGGATTTCCAGAGCAGATAGAAACAATAAAGCTTGACAATTTTTGAGTTTGCATCATCAAGAAATGAAGCATAAGAGTATTTATGTCAATACTTCATATTCCATGTTCACTTAGATTCAAGAAAGCAGGTTTCCCTGGCAACCTCCACTGCTTTGCCTCCACCGGTTTCTTTAGTCTACCATCACCTTGGCACCTGTGACAGTACAACGAGTATGGCTCGGTCAGAGCTGCACTTGTTTGTGCTGTTACCTGCAACAGCCGCTGACCTTCAGCTGGCTGCAGAGCCCACCACCAAAGGACCAGGGCTCTGAAACCTGACCTTGTCTTCTTGGTAGAAACCGAATTAATTTTCACAGATCTTTCCCGCAGCTTCAGGTTATCAAACCACACAGCACCAAACTGGGTTAAACTGCCTCCAAAGAGCTGGCAGCCACAACTACAGGCCACCTCTCTTGTACAGCTGTCTATTTAAATGAACTGATATTCAAGAGCTGAAGGAAGGAAATTTGAGAGAGTGATAGACAGACACAGGGTGAAGTCTTGGCTTCCAGAGAAATTCCCATGATGTGTCTGTGTAGGTGGTAAAAATGAGAAGGAAAACCTATAAGGAGAATAAGAACTTAATTTCTATCACAAGTTGTTAATAGTAGCTAAGGCACAAGCCAACTGAACTGGCATTTGGATTGATCAGTATTGACAGCTTGTTTACCAGGAATATCTCAAAACCAGAAGTGCTCACCAAGAAGCGTAAGCTTCATCCTTCCAACACAGGGAAAATACAGCGAGGGGGAGGCTAGCGCCTCACACTCTGCTGCTGCAAGAGGAAAAGAAAACCTTTTACTTTTTAGCTTTGCATTGAATTTAGAAAATTTGACTTGCTAATCTTTTATACACTGGCATTCTTTCATCTTCTTGAGAGATAAATATTTTTAATCAGACAATTCCCTTCAGGATAACAATGATTCAAATTATACCGGAATGATATCAATCAGTTATTAGGCAAGAAAAATGTGTATATCAAAGCCTAACAACGCTTATACTAACAAAAGTGCAAAGCTTTTCCCCTTCTTAAAAAAACCCTCTAATAATTTTCTTATACACTCAAGAGGGTTTTTTTTCTTCAAACACCAGAATAAATCCAGTAGTTAACTGGTAAGTTGCTTGCAGTAGAAAGTTATTAAAAATGGAATTAATCAAATTAATGGAAGACACTATGCCACATCCCTTCAGATATACAGAAGATGTTTTCAAAGGCTGTTTTTTAAAATGGTAAATTAACATTAAAATGGCACTGTTGACTTTAAAGCCATAGACAGGGTTGCCTTTACTTTCCTATTATTTTGCCAGATATCCATCTTGACTCAGACAGCATCTGACTTTTACAGATTTTAAATGATCAGCACGTTGGGCCTTCTCTCTGAGGAGTTCAGGCACAGAACTCTTCTTCTCTCTGTCTCTCATCCTCGGAGTCAGCCTGCGATCCTCACTGCAGAGAAGAGGGCTTCAATAAAGCAAGATCAAAGCTACTGATCACTCAGGTTCTTCATGCAGCAAGGGGAACGTCTGGACCACATCATGAGGTTTTTATTAGCAGACACCATGCCACACAAATGGCTGCTACAGGGCACCTTAATTATATCTGCCCATATTGCAAACCAGCTAGGAATTTGTAGCGCGCCACTGCAGGAAGAGTTGTAATGAGGAGACAGTGATTTCTGCCAGAACCGAGAGTATAACCACAGGCCTTGCTTGTAATACATTAGAATGAATAACCACTATATTACCAGAGATATATCAATATTGCCTTTAACTTGTTCCTCTGCAGATAAGTGGGAGTGCATGGTTCTCAGCAGACCTCGGTGTCTGCTGGACAAACCTACAGCTAATGAATTTGTAATGGAGGAATCTGTATGTGGTTCCCACCTAGTCCATGCACATGACAAACTATATACCTTTTCTTAAAGAATCTTTACATTAAGCAGCATACCTATACATCGCATTCCATTATGCGACAACAGAAATGCTGAATATGTTTGTTTACTTTTAAGAAAATCCTGTGAAACCTCCAAAGACCACAATGCTGACAAAACTCATCATGGATGGGATCTGCATAGCATGATCAACTTGAAGGGGTCTGATATTGCGACAGCCAAGATGCCCAGCATCAGAAGGGACTTAAGCTTGCTATCACTTTTCCAACTAGTTAACATCAGAATGAACTGTCATTAGCCAAGCCATTTGTCTTGAGGCAAAGACAAATGTTTACAAAACAGTATTTGTTTCATGCACAACATATGTGTATCTGAAGATACATCTGGTGCTAAAGATAAAAATTCAATATATAAACCATACACACGAAGATATTCTGCTTAAGTTACCAGTCATTTAAGACATCCCATCTTCATGAAGAAAAACAGAAGAACTTCCAAGTTTCTCTACGCAAAATATATTTATGCTAACAGAGATTTATCACAAACCATAAATTAAAAGGTGTTGTTCAAAGGAAAGTATGTGACATGGAGAAGTAATAAAGAAGACTACCAAAAATTTTTTGCTTAGAAACATTTTACCCTAGAAAAAGTGCAGAAATACAGAAAATATAATCCTGTGCACAAAGTTCATTTCCCAGCAGTGCATACACGCCTAATCCAAATTGATTCTGGCCAATATTTCATGCTTTAATCAACAAATGTATGTTTCAGAAAGCTATCTGAGAGAATTAAAATAAAAAAAGAAAAACATAACAAAACGTGGGTCCTGATCTGATGCCATGAAGGATGTTCATTAATGCAGCAACAGATGGTTAATCTGCAGACTTAAACTATGTCAACTTCATTTAATTAAAAGTCAACATTGCTATAATATTGCCATCATAAAATCAGGTTCTGACAGCATGCCAGATTTTATTGCTGTTTTACTTTTAAACAGAAACTTCTTGATGAGGAGCAACACACTCACCGCTTCTCCAGTGAACATTCATATGTCACAAGAAACACCGAGCAACTTTTCCTGTGGGCTCCCTCCTGCAGTGGCTCTCCCACACACAGCAGGATTTTGATACCTCTACTCCTACACTCAGCAGCATTTCAGACTGCAACAGGTTCTGGAGCTGATATAGCTATGCTACTACTGTACTCAAGCTCAATGGCTTTGTGTCACATCAAATAGCTCAGCCATCACCACATAATTTGCAGTACAAACATGAAGTAGTGGGTATAACTGTAAGTGAGGTGTAACTCATCGTAGGGGTACTGATAGCTGGTTTAAGTTATTTGTAAGGAACTCAACACAAGGATGCATCCAATGACAAGTTATACTCTTTCTTTAACACAACATGCCACTAAAATAAACTGGCACTGAGGCACAAAGTGTAACTACTAGAGCTGGCTGTATAGAGCAGTCATTACAAAACATCTGACCACCAAAGTTACCCTGATCTCAAGTTCACCACATGATAGAAGCTTTGCCCAAGGCTTCTCAAATATTTCATAAAGGAGCACCTCAATTCATGCCCTAATATTTCTGGACTTAAAATACCAGATGGCAAGGACAGTGCCACTGAGGGACTTCAGCCTGTGCTGCACCTATAAGCTCTACAGGATTCTAGCTCAAAAATCTTGTTTCCTTGCGCAGAAGCCTCCCAATCTCAATAGGAGAAGAACATGAGCTGCAGAGCCTCACAGAGAGCTCGGACTGGGCACCTGCCGGTACCAGAGTAGAGAGGAATCAAACCTTGATGTACAGGCCATGGTTAGGGGTTGCAAACCCTGCTATAAAAGTCATAGAGAAGACACAGACTGAGTCCCAGGTGGTTATGGACTACTTCTGTGCTCCGAGGTCTGAGGCAGACCCATTTCTGTTAATAATATGAAATACCATTTTACTCGCTTGGATGACTTTGTCACTGTCTCAAGAATAAGAAAATAAGTATAATACTTTTATTTGAAGGAAAAATCAAAGCTTTCTTTTCTTTTCTTTTTTTTTAAACTAACAAAAAAGCAGCCAACGGTTCTTAAGTATAAGCCTCTATATGTCACTGACCTACAAATATAAAGCATAATAACAGCAGCACTAGAACATAGTGGCTCAGGAGCCAGAGAATGAGTTTATTTTTATGTTCCAAGAAAACACCTATAGGCAGTCTTTTAAAACCATTACAAGTGCGTGGTCTGCAGAGAGATTGTGAAAAAAAAAAAAAAATCAGAACGCTGTTTTGCTGCATTCTGCCAGACATCAAATAGGAAGCTAAGTTCCTGACAGTTACATCTGCATAATTACCCGGCAGCCGTCTAACCCTTCGCTAGCCCCTATGGACAGTTTCACAGCTGCTGCAGTTCTGAGCAGCAGAGCTGGACAAGAGGTCAGAGAGGAGGACAGAGCCAACCACCCAGATTCCACAGTTGGAAACAAGCAGCCAAAGTCTGTGTTTTGCAGCTCTTAGTCACACCTCATATTTGAATGTAGCGTCTGAATTCAATCAATGCAGCAGGTAAATGTACGTGGACAAATTCATCACTGCTCCAGCAGGAAGGTGTACTACGACAATGAATGACACAGTATTTACACGTGCCTCAAAGTATTAAAGGATTCTAAGCAGAACTTTGTAGATACTACCAAAACTCAGTATATACTAACTTCTTATTTGCATTTTAATAACTGCATCTTTTCCTCCAGAGTTTTTGAAGCTTTCTCCTTGGATGCACAGAAGAACAGTGACAAGTATGCTCTTATTAAAAATACAAAACCAAAAACTGTACTAAAGTCCTCAAAGCTGAAGGAAGAAATCAGCTGCAGGGTTGCCTTCGCAGTGTGTATTGGTTATTATTTTAATTAGAGACCAGATCAGCCACTCAAGATGCCAGTCCCAAGTCTGGATGCCACAAGAAGAAAGTATGAGAGTTACACACACAGATGGTAAGAAGGCAAGCAGCAGCAAATGCAGGTGTTGCAAATCAAGTAGGAATGCAGAAGCTACAGGGAACTGGTGAATTCCTGACTCATCTTTCGCATGCACTAAGCTCATCTTAGGTGAGTTTACTGTTAGCAGCTATAGAAACATGGCTGTGCAAAAGAAGCAGTCTCTTAGGTAACCACATCCTAATCCACTTGAAGCTGTAGTATCATGTAGAGATTTTCTATTAGTATCAGTGGACTCAAAAACCTCAGTGGAAACCAAATGCACAGATATAAAGATAGAATACTGGTCTAAAAACCCCATGATTCTAACAACCCCACCTAGCATTCCCTGAAGTTCTATAAAAGAGTAGAATTCTATTGGGTCCAACTGTGACTGAAACATACTTCCTACTAGAAAAACACACAGTGAACCCACAATTTCTCTACTGTAGGTTGTGTTCTAAATAGCACAGAACTTTAGTAAACACGATGCCTTGCTGGGTACAGAGATGTATTCAACTTTTCCTGATATTCAAAGTAGTAAACCTGGAGTGAACACTTAAGAGTAAGCACAAAGAAAGCATCTGGGGAAATACCTATTTTTGCTTTTTTTTGTATTTGAATTCTGGCACGGTGATTTACTTCACTGTAAGAAATCATCAGCCAGTTTTAATTGTTTAAAATATTTTTTCTGGTCAATATAATGAAAAAAATGTTAGTTTTCCTATACATAGCAAATGTTTACACCAAAAACCTCAATAAGATCAAATACCTTAGTAATTCATGTCTGCTGGAGCTGGGTAATGCCCTGATACTTAAATACTTTCTCAAAGTGAAAAATTAGAGTCTAAAGACATTTCCAGTAAAGACAATTTTTTCAGAAGCAAAACAACTCAGTTCCCAGAGCACTTCAGGATACATCCCACGTATGTCACTACGTCAAAGAAAGAAGAGAGAAATTACAGGAAAACACAAAATGCTTACAACTTGGCCCAAAGGTCACAGGGATCAAAGGAGACTCGTAATAACTTCAGTAAAGTTTGGGACTTGATCATAGTCAGTTGGAAAAGGACATTTCAGGTATTTTACTATTTTGTTATGTTTTTTCCAATCTAAAAATCAAGAAGAGGTGCAAAGAACTAACATTAAATACACACAAACAGTTCAAACAGTCAGTACTACTCAGTAGTCATACAGTGTCATTATCACAGCATCTCATTAAAGTAATGCAAGTATTAAACCCATACAACTCATACACATCATAAGCACAATAAAGAGAGATCATAATGAAAGATAAAACATATAATGATTACTTGATATTTTTGGATACGAAAAACTTCACTTTCTAGTTCCAGTCACTTATTTTAATGCTATCTAAAATTACCAGTCTTAATAGTCTTGCCAGTTTCTCTGGTAGTCTGACAAGTAGCCTAGACATGGCTAGGTAACAGCATTCACCTTCCACAGTCCTCTGGAGCATTAAACATTTGTTACTAGTTTAAGAAATTCCAGTCAAATTCCAGTTTCATGAGAGTCAAATCTGTTAATAAATTACAAGATTTTTATAACTACAAAGATCAGCTTTGCCCTGAGATACCTGAATTAGCATAAATTATGAACATACAGACGTTATTTGCATATGGTATAGAAACATAAGTAATTAAAATCATAGTGCAAAATTCTACATGATCCCACAAATACAGGCAAGTAACAGTTATATTTGTTATGACAGATAATCTAATAAGCAAGTATCAAGATATATTGTGCCACTTCCGAAATCATCAGGTTTGCATTTGTGTTGTAAAATATCCCTAATATTATTCAGCACTGTAATCTTCATGTGTGAACAGCTGTAATAAGAAGCAATTCTCATTAGCATTTAGTCAAGTCCACCACACACTCCGCTACATCTTGAAATATTTCCTGAAACAATTTCTCTTTTCCTCAAACTCCTTGATTTTCTAGAACTACTTAGTTTCTCAAGCTACACCCAGCATCTCTGAATAACATGCGGCATTTCACAAAGTGAAGCTACTGTATATTTTTCTTACACCAATCCACATAGCCAAGAACTTTTTTTCACATTATTAAAAATATTTGAAGCATTCACGCTATTTCCAGGATATGTATTTATCTAAGCCTTGTCCTGCAGCTTTCATATATAATTTCAAGCCATCACTGCTCAGCAGAAGATTCAACAACAAGGAAGGAAACAGTGCCTCGAAGTGACTCAGCAGCATCCCAATACAGCAATATCTAAATACGTGCTGACCCAAAACCTGCAAAGAGCATCTGTATTAGTTGATAAGAGATCCATACAATTATTAGGTCACAGAACGCTCCACTGTATGTTTCAGTTTGTGTCAGTAAACCCTGACAGCTTTAGCAATCACAAATGCTTTCATGCTCCTACAAGAAAAGGTTTAATATTCACAAATGTATTTATTCTTCCAGGCTTCTTTACCTTCCAACATAGTGCATGAAAACCAGCAGCCTGTACAGTCAGGCTATAATCAATGAGCACATGGGACTCCATTTAAGAAGGATAAATTTGTTCTCTACAGATTACTTAGAGAAATATAATTGGTGTCCAGCTTCTGCAGAACACCTGGGTTTTCCCGTCTCTATTTTTCATGCATAGGAGAAGGATAAGAAGTCTCTTTTAGCCTAATGACGTTGCCGATGTTTTAGTGGGAACAAAGGAACTTGATTTATTGATGCTAACCTGACCAGTTTTGTTTAGGATTGTTCACATCTATTCCAAAAAGGCAAAGCAGAGAAATTAACTCACTGCAGTTAAAGTGAGAAAAGCAGAGTCATACGTGATTTCCTATACAATCTTCTGCTATTTTTTTTTTTTGTTCCTGGTCACAAATCAAAAGTTCTGATCACAGCAGTTTCTGTTTAGAGAGTCACAGTCAACTGAGCTAGTACAACACCTGTGGTAGGCAAGGTTGGTCTTCAATGTGATAAAAGCTCACATGTCTAAAACAGACAAGGCAGAGATGTTTATCCTTTTCAAAAAGGCTCTTTCAAAATGCCTGCAAGTGCTTCAGGATCAAAACTATCAACTTACAAACTGGTTCACAAATGAAACGGCTCATGATTGAAAAGATCTAGAGATGGTTAGACCTGGAGGTGTTACATTTCTCTAACCATCACTGCGTGGTTAAACATTGTTGCTTGCCCTTTTTCACTTCTCGCTAATTCTTTGCCCAAGAGTACTGACACCAGTCAAAGCACCTAAGAAGTCACATAACCTCACAGGAATTCTGTCACTTGGTATGAAGAGAAGTAAAATGCAGTTGGCCACAGCTTCTATCAATGGACAGGAAGAACCTCAACAATGAGGAAAACAACCAAGAATTGTATCCAAATTACTGTACTGCAGTTCATTGCAAACAGTCAGGAAGGAAGTTCCGTGCACCTGAAATAATCATGAGTCTATTACCCTGAAAGAACTCCAAGAGAGTTCCATGCAGCTGAATTTTTCCGAGTAGACTATCAGACACCAGAACGCTAGCATGCAGTAGGAAGGCTGAGCCTCTGGGGTATGACCACATTTGACAGGTAGGGGAGCTGCTATAGCCTAGGTGTAAATAATAAGTAGATGGAGGTAGGTAGGAGTGCTGCAAGCCTGGAGAAGTGTCTGAAACTGAGACATCATCAGGGTGGAATAATTCAGCGCAATGCACTCCAGCTATAAAATGAAGAAAGCACTGACATGCCTTCTCCCTGCTGTGATCAAGCCTGCTTATAGTCCAATCTGGACACCATACCAGCAGAGCAGGTTTTTCCCTCCCTCTGAAGGGAGGGCAAGGAATGCTGTGTAGATACCATCCCCCAATACACCCTTGGCCTAGAAGTGAAAAGACTATTTGCCCCTTTACGCAGTGCCTGCTGTGTCCTGCTTTATGTCACCCTGAGGTCAGCACGTCAGACATGCTCTTAAATTAAACCGCCTGATTTTTCCTGCTATCTTCTCCCTCTGCCTCCACGTGCTTCAGAATCCTAACTAATAATAATAATGCTAAAAGGGAAAGCAAAATATCATCTTGAAGATGGTTTAAACACATTGTCAATACTCATGGTGAGAGAGGTTGAGGGGAGACTTCAGTGCTCTCTACAACTACCGAAAAGGAGGCTGTAGCAAGGTGGTGCCTGTCTCTTCTCCCAAGTAACAAGTGATAGTGTGAAAATAAATGGCCTCAGGTTGCACCAGGGGAGGTTTAGATGGGATTTTAAGAAAAAAATTCTTCACCTGTAAGGGTTGTCAAGCACTGGAACGGGTAGCTCAGGGAAGTGGTTGAATCACCATCCCCGGAGGTATTTAAAAGATGTGTAGGTGAGGTGCTTGGGGACATGGTTTAGTGGTGGATTTGGCAGTGTTACGTTTACAGTTGGACTTGATAATCTTAACAGTATTTTCCAACCTAAACGATTCTATAATTAAGATCCTAAACTTGCCTCTGTGGCTTCCAGTTTCCCCCCTCCTCACCAATGTCATCCTCTGTTTCTCCTCAAACCACCCTTGCTCCACAATCAACCTTACAGGGCCAGTTTTTCTGTTTCCATCAGGCACCTATCCTTTCTCTCTTGCCTTGGCTGGATGCTTCTCATTTCTTGGACCTCCATCTCTCTTGCCCTTCACCTCCTCCACTTTCCCTCACTCTTGCTTTCTCCTTGCTCTTCTCTAGAAGAGCCTCCTCATAGCACTCAGTAGCAATTTCACTGATAAAATGTAATCAAATTATTAACCTTTTTCTATATAACACATGATTTAGTTGCATATATCTTTGTTCTTGCTTACAAGTTAGCTATGCATAAGCGTGAACTCACAGACACTGGTGCAGGTTTCTGAATTTTGGTACTTTTTCTTGGAACGTGTTTCTCCAGATGAACAAAGCACTCAAGACAAACGCTTTCAGAGTACTTACAGTTGAATAAACCGTACAGTTCACTAGCAGCTACTCCCTATGGCATTTGATAAATGTAAGCTAAGCAGCTTTATTTGCTTTACTGCAACCCTGTCTTGTTTGCCCTTTATTGGCTATTTTGTGTGTGGCTTTTTTTCCTCCACCATCAATCAACAAAAAAACAGAAAATAAAATACACAATTCCTACACGTCTGTAATCCCAAATGGAAACTTCTCTCACTGTCATGAACACTTAACTGGCTCAAAAGCACACGGCTTTTTTTGCTTTTGTTTACTAGAAAAACACATTAAATACACGATAAAGTTAAAAACCTTAAAAACATTTTTTTTAAAAAGCAATAAAAACTACCAAGATCTTATCCTCAGGAAAAGGAGAAACTCCATTTTGGTACATGTTTTGGGAATAATCACGGGAAAGTTACTCAACAAAGCTAAAGCGTGATATTTTTGCAGGTGCATAACTCATGATTTAACACAGGCACTGAATGAACAGTGATTTTGCAGACATGATGCAGCTGAGTTCCCAGCTAGAACTGGCAACTGCATGTTTAACTGGGAACACAAACACTTAATGTCCTTCCCGCACAGAGCATAAAACCTTTTCCTTGCCTTAAAGCAATCCCTGTTACCAACAGATAGATCTGAGAACACCTACAAGCGCAGAGGAAACTGTGCAAGGTTACATATCTTATTCAGTCACTATCAGGCTGATCTCAAATTCCTGGTGAATGTTTTTTCAGTAGAGAAAAGGTCAGATCCTAGGATCCTATCAGATAACTCCTCTGGTTCAATGTATAAGCATACACAGCACTCTGAGCTGCAGATGCTGAGCACCTCAGGTGCTGGCGGGGGGGAGTTTCCCATAAGAATAGTAATGAAAGTGATGAAGGCAAATGCCTCCAAATCCATCTAGATGAAGAGACATTTACAATTATATATTTTCCTATATTCTGAAATGGTTTTTAGTTCTCCCAATACATGACCTCTGTTCTTCCAATCCATTACCTCCATAGGTAAAAATTCAATATTGAACAGATGGCATCGACACAGCTTATACTCCTCCTGAATAATTACTCCAAGACAACAAAGTAAGTTTAACAATAAAGTAAAGAAACAAAACTACTATGGAAAACAGTAAGACAGAACTGGAAAAATCAACGATAGCACAAGTGGTAAGTTACTTAATTATCCTATCTTACTCCTCAGGTAAAAAAAAACCATTGAGACTATATATTTTAGGTAATAAGTTTGAGGCTTCTCTAGAGGATAAGTTTGCACATAAATAGGCAAGGATATTACATCCACATAATAAGTACCACATCATTATCTTATAACTACCTTTTTTCTTCTAAGGATTCTTACCATAATTAGAAAGTATCTCTGCAATGGAGTAAAGAACTGAGAGCATCTACACTGAGCAGAGCCACAGACTTCTAGTAAACTACAAATTTACCCCTAATTTACCTGGCTGTAATTATTTTTCTCCTGCTAGAGATAGAAGGAAAAAAAGAACCAAAACTTTTCTAAATCCCATCATCCTATAGAAAGGGGAAAAGCTACCACACTTCCATTGCCAAGGAAAAAAAAAAATGGATGAATACAAACGAAAAAAGTTTCAGGGATGGTACTTCTAAAACCCATAGTTGATGTTTAGCAGACATTGTGTGATTTTTGAAGTAAACTGATTAATATTTCTGTGATTGCTGTCAGTCAGAACTATTTCTGTAACTAGAGTCAATATTTTCTGCTAATACAGTATTTGGATGAAGATGGAAGAGAGGCTGTTGAAAACAGGAGAATGACCAAGGCCATATTGAAAACACAAACTCTCAAAACGTTTTGGGTACTGTATTTTGCAACCAAATTGCCTAGAGAGGAAGTGAACAACAGCCCAGACAGTTATCTTTCCTCATCCAGTCCTTCGATTACTTCCGAGGTACTACTCGCATGCAAACATGAAGCAATGGACTTCACTAAATGATGCCAAATTCCTAAAAGCTATTGTCTGAGAAGCACATCACTTTCCCTAACTTTTCTAGGAGAAAATATTCCTCTAAACATAATCCCAGAATAAATCTACCGATGTTAACAGAATGCTTTTTGCTTTGCACTGCAGTACCCAATTCTAACTTGTGGCCCTTGTTATCACTGGTGTGTTTTAAGGCCTGTTACTCTATTTGAAGATCAAATGCACAGTAGAAGAAGATAAGGATAATACACCAGTGATTTCCTAACCTAAGAAGCATCAATGTAAGGTAGATTTTTCTTTATTATGTCTGTGCCTCTGTGCTCAATTTCAAGCCTTATATCTAAGAAGAGAAAAAAATCATCAGGTACAACATCCTCTCTCCCTGAGGTAATCTCTGAAAGTGATTTTATTTAATTAATTGCATTAACTGGGCAACAGAGCACATTTCTTAATAAAGTGCTGAGTCATTCTCACGTAAAATCAAAAACGATTTCCTATACTAAGCCTCTTAACTGCAGTGCATCTGGTTGGCTTCAGACATCTTTAAACAATATTTATCATGTCAAATGGTAGTACGTAGCTTCAGGTTTTCTTCTTTGTTTGTTTGTTTGCCAGTTCACTTACAAAATAAACCCCCTCCAAAACCAGACTTTCTCTTTTTGATTTTGCAGGATCAAACATTTCTATAAGATGTATTATGAAACATACCTGGAGTCTTTACAATAACATTGAGCTGTGTTACGTTTCTAAATCAAACTAAGGAAACTCATTAGAGCTATTCAAAGAGTGCAAGAACAGTTCTTCAAAGAAACATCAGTAAATTCTAAATATACATATGCTGACTTCAAAAGCTCTCAGTTTAACAGGGATTGGATCTTCAAAAATACTTCAGGATCTAAGCAATGTCAAGTAAAGATGAGAAAAGCAGCAAGGAGCTTTTTCTAAAAGGTGACAGGGAATCAGACTGAGCAATGCAAAATTTCCAGAATGAGGACAAACACCCAAGGAGGAGAGAGCTACTCTCCCAGAGGTGAGAACAAGGCTGAAATTGCCTCCCAGGACTTAGCCACCCTAAGCCCAGATGTTTAGTTTTCATTACAGTGAACTGACGTAAAGATGTCCAAGAGGCCTCTGATGAGAGATCTGCTACTCTCATATCAAGTTAAGTCATACCTAACCATACAGTCTTGATGTGAAATCAGATCTTCAGTGCTTCATCAGTGTAACACACTTAAAACATTCCTAAATGGACAACATAAGGAGTTAGGGCTTTGGCTTTCTTTTAGTCTCTCTTTTTTTTTTTTGGGGGGGGGGGGAAAGGGGGTACATTGATTCCATTTTCAAATTTAATTAATACTGTTTCTGTGATATTCCTCATCTGCATCAGCTTGTACACTACAACAGGAACCAGTCACAGCTTTTGGCTCTTTCCAGACTTAGATTTCGAAACCATTACACATCTTACTGTTCTTCCCAAAACAAATCCTCAAGAGACTGTTTGATAAAAGAGGCTGAAAGCCACATTAGAACATCTTAACAATAGCCACTCGTTTGAAAAAAAAAAGTGGCTGCACAACTGCAGTAAATACAGATGTTTCCATGCAGTTGAGCAATTTAATCTCAAGATGTGCAATCCTGCCCTCTTCCAACTTGCTACCGATTACCTATAAAGTGAGATGGCTACTGAGGGAAGCAACCTGTGTTGCATGTCTGTGTTACAAGTGGCTGCATGCAAACACAATAATGACCAGTTCATCTAGCTGACACTGCACTGAGGGGGATCCATTTCCAGGACTTTGATTAAATCCTGATGGGAAGGAAAACGTCCAACAAACGTACAACAAACTGTTCTGACTTATAAATGTGAAAGCAGTCAATTTTCATTTTATAGCAATATACAAGAAGAAAGATGCAAAGGGCCCAGCTGAAATGCTGCTTTTATCACCCTAGGAGAGTGGGCAAATTTCAAAATTTACATGTATCCAAGTCATGAAATTGCATCAGATCTGAGGCTGAATTTGAGCCGACAATTAATCACCCATTATTTCCAATTATTATTTCATCCTGACCTTTGCAAATAGCTCTATGAATCATATTATCCTGCTGTACAAAATAATACACCTGTCATTAATTGTCACATGCAATATATTGAAAACTGAATGTGTTCCCATACAAGAAAGAAGGTGAACGCATGAATAATGCTGGAAGTACTTAATCTCAATTAATTTTATATAATTTGTAGTTTATATAATTTTCTTCCTCCCATATTCAGTAGCACTAGTTCCTTTTCCTTCAGCTGCATTTTAACTGTTTTTTAATCCAGTACCTCTAAAAATTCCTGTAGGGACTATAGCATATATTGAAATAGAAACTGGGCTCTGCAGCAGTGCATTCCTAGTCACACAAAGCCTTTGTATGCTTAAAACACTGAGGGCAGAGGAGTATGTAGCAGAGAATGTGAAAGCTCAGTAATGTATAAACAAGTACAGAAATTCTTTCCCAAGGATTTACAGACCTGCTAGAAGGCACTCCAAATAGAAGCAGTAGCTAAATAAACAGTGGTCCTCCACATCTGGCACAGCTTTCAAGTTCACTATATATGCAACACCCGTTCTGTTAGGAAGCAATTTCAAGGACACAAACCTAGAGTTCAAATCCATCTTATAGCTGCTTACATAAATCTTTCCTCTTTTTGTGACCTCCAGCCACCAGGATTGACCAACTGTTTTAAAGATGAGAGACACAGTCCAAGCCCAAATGGAAGTCAAAGAGGATCCTTCCAGGCCTAACGCAGGTACCATCTGGGAAGCCCAGAAGCAGCAAGCATGCTCTGCGTACCAATAGGGTAGCCTCCAAAGCAAACTGCAGTTTTACTACTTGTTTCAAAGATGCATGACAAAATTCCACAGGTGCTATTGCAATGCCCCAAAATTAAAGAAGGGCATAGCTTCTTTCTTTTTATATTATCACTATTATTAATGAGTAATGATGCAAACCACATTGCAATGAACTGAAAAATCACTTGAGCACGTTTTCATCCGTATGCATTTACATATTTAAAATTTCTACAGTGTCAAATTATATAGTGCTATAATCCAAACTGAAATAATTTCAAATAATGGCACAGGGAATACGTTAAGCATTCTAGTAAAAATCTGTTGCTAATCATGAGTGTAGAGCTTCCTACTGAAGCTTATTTTACCTTTTAATACGAAATACAGGCTCAGCTCCTATGTAGCCGACTTACGAATACAGCTTGCACTCCTAGCTACAATAAATGTATTCACGCAACTATTTTCTATATGCACAAAACACAAAGACACAAACCCCAGATATATTTGCTTAAGATACTTACCCTATTAATTCCATTTATTGGCTATGGCCAGCTGGGAAGTGCTGAATTCAGTCCAGACTCTGCTATTAATGAATACTCAGCAGCAGTGGCACTTTCTGTGATGCTCTCAGCAATTATGTCCCTGGCCTCAAATAGCTGCACGTAACAATAATAGTTTCAGGGCCCTGCCCAGATTCTGCCTAGAAACTTTCACTCTTAAAAGATTTTCCACTAGTGAAAGACTCGACCGGGCAGGAAGATGACTCACTAATGGTCACCCTCATCACAGCCCCAGTAAGAAAGATGATTTCATATTAGGTGCACAGGAACTTACCTGAGCTAGCAAATTGCCAAAAAGTAAATAGCAGTTCTTCATTCAGCCTTAGCAGGCCATAACAAAAGCAGAGTCGTCTGGGTTACTAGCACGTGGTCCTGTAATAGAGCGGAGACCAGCAAGATTGTTCTTACCTGATGGACAGGAACTAACCACATAAAACCTCCATAGCATCAGGAAAAAAAATAGAAGCTACCCAGAGCAGGTGTTCCTCTGCTGTATCGCAAAGTTAGTAAATAATCAAAAGACTTAGCAGGTGAGCTTTAGTTATTAGCAGCTGCAATTAGCAAATCCAGAAACAACCTGATGGCTCTTGAGCCAAGCCTAAGAAAACCCATTACAGAATCCAAGCTGGCAGACCACGACCTTGGAAAGGAGGAGAAAAACACTTTAAATTCAGCTAAATGCATCTTCTTGTTTCCTCTGCCCACCCTCCCACTTGCCTCCAAGGAGATTTTTGTTTTTTTAAATATCCTCACCTAATATCCATGTACTAAATGCAACCTATGCTTAATAACAGTTATTTCAATTACATTGTAAAAATAAAGCTACAACCTTAATACACCTATGTCTGTGTCATCCTACTTTGTGAGTCTAAGTCAATGAAGCCATGGCTGTTGCAATCAGGAAGTGTCAATTTTATTTTTCCCTAAATTAATATTGAGAATCTCAAACTCTCTCTTTCATGTGCACACTTCACTTCACTGTGTAAAACATTCTTAGAAATGTTTGAGGGAATCTCCTATCACCTGCTCGTATATTTACAGGAAATCTGCAGCAAATTCATTACCTAGGAGGCCCCCATCACACTAAAAGTCTGGCTGTAACCAGCCAGATGTACACATAAACTCACCAGCACACACGGATTAACCACAGCGCTCTGTAAAAATCACTTTAACTACTTCATCTTTCAAATCACTTAATTTCTTCTGGTGACGGAGACCGTATGAATCACTGTTGTAAGCCCACTGACAGAATCCTTAGCTGAAACTTGTTCAGTTGAATAAAAATGTAGAGACCAATAGAAATTAAAAGTAGACCAATTCAGAACGTAATTGTCTAAGGTCATTTTTTCTTAGTCCTCCTAAATCACAGCAACACAAAGGCTTATGTTGCTCCAATTTGTCTATCAAACTATCAAATCTGTCTGAGACCATTATAGGCTGTGTATTATTACAGTAACTAATATTTCATTGACAGAGGAAGAGTTGCTTGCAAGATGTGAACAGTGCTGTCATTTTATTACAAGTTGCTTATCAGTTCTAGCATGAGGACTTAATTATCTAACTAAGCATTTTCCTATTCCTATAGGCATAAATGTGCTCAGGACTCTCTTTGAAGCTTCTCAGATGGATGTTACATGATCATGGATGTTAAATGATCATGTTCTGAAAAGAGAAGCAGAAAGCTTAGAGACAGATATATTGCTCCTCGCAGTAGTGCTTCATTAAAAATAACCCATAAAAGTAAAACAGGATCAATATTTTTTTACTGAAAAAGTAGGTCTTAACCATTAACTCTTCAGGGCCCTCACTGAAAATCTCACCTTTAAAACTTCTGCATTGTACAGAAGTGAATGTTGACTTCTTACAGAAGAGTAAAACAATGTACAGTTACTTGAAAGTCCAACCCTCCCAGCAAGGTCTGTTTGGGGTTTTTGTTGTGTATTGTGAAATCTATCAAGTTGTTTACTTCTCTTCACTCCGAATATGTTTCCTCTTTGTGGTATTCTCCAGCCACTGAGTTAACTCTGCTAACACAAGCAGAAATCCTGCTTTAAAGATGCCCCACACCTGCAATGAACACAGCACTTGCTTAAAATTATATTAGTAAAAGAAGCTTCAATATAGGACTTAAGAAAGAGTAGAAACACCCTATGGCATTTATTACATCTGTTCAGTACCCTTCTCTCCACCCACAGCTCTGCCACAATCCCTTGCCAGTAGCTTTATAACTACATCTATTTGAAATCTTTATCCAATGGTTGGGTTTTGGGTTTTTATTCACCTTCCCTCCTTACCCTCTCCTTGCTTCCTTTCTTGGCTCCAATCTTCTCAATCCCACTATAATAAGGCTTTTGTACTATCTTATGGCCAACAGCACTACTGTTTCCTCATAATTCTGTTACAAAACACAGCTGTTAGAGGAACTTGAAAATTCATCTACTAATCTGTTAATTCTTTTTTTTAAAAAAACCAAAACAAACACTTCAGTTCTAGGAGCTGGTGTATGTTCCATGAACGCCCAGTGATATTGCTCCATTTTGTTCATTCTTCTCTGCTTGTGTTTCCAGTTCTATAAAGATATTATGTGGAGTTGCCTAGTTTCTACCCAGCTTTTTCTCTTCTCTGCTGCATCAAGTTAGCAGTGCTTACAAGAAAATCTTGAACTTAAAAGACCAAACAAAATATTTCGCTATTAGCATCTTAGAAGTCCAATCACATGCCTATTTCAAATAATACTGTTCTTTATATTAATTAAATTAACGGGGTAAACTAATTTCAGCCTTTTGAAGTAACAATCAGGTCCACAACATTCACTTGTGCTGCTGCAATTATTTTAACATACCATGCTGTAAATAAAATATTGGTTTCCATATAAATTGACTGTGGTCTTTCAAAAGATGTCATTATCTCCTTTCTCAATAAATCTTATATTTTAAAATGCCATGTACATTTCAGCAATGATGTCTTGAAAAGGATTATTACTGCATACAGTTTAATTTCAATGAGGATATTACATTAGAGAGAGACAGAAAGAAAGGAGATAGGGCTAGGTGAAGACAGACATGAAAGAATCTATTATCCAAAAGACATAATGAGGGTGGATAGAACTTACATACTAGGCATATAATTTTCAAAGCAGAAAATATGATTTTCAGTGATACATATTTTATAAGTCTTTTCTTAGCTAAGCTGAATTTTCACCCAAAACCCCCACAAAATCAAAATGCAAAATAAAATTAAATGAGACACAAGGAAATAAACCAAACAGAAGTCAAGTCTTTCCTGAGAAGCTGCTGAAACAGTGGATTTAAGATTTTCATACTGAAGGTCAGGACACAAATCAAGTCGGATTAACAGATATTAAAACTGGAAATAATTTTAAACTGAGAAATTCAACAAGACACGTATAATCTGAAATATCAAAATACATCTCACACACTCCTTTTGCAACCCTGAATTACTGGGGTAATATTGATATTGATAAATTTTACTCCATCTACAGTTCCTATTGAAACAACAGAGAAACGGTAAACAACACATAATACCTTGAGAATCATCAGTAATCATACACTTTTGTCTTTGGAACCATATCTTTAAGATCAACTAAGAGACAGATAAATAAGAAGTGAGAACACAACTGCTTCTCAACAGCTCTGAGTCACTTTTTCACCTTTTAGATTGCCCTACCTGTATATCACCAAGAAAGAAAAGAAAAGGAAACACAGTGTATGTTGTGATGAAAAAATGTTCTGCAGTTTTGGTTTTGTAGTGTTGGCTTTTTCTTCAAACATCTCAATACCCTGTTGGAATCACCTTTTTGGTTGGGTGATGTATTGCCAACCCTCTTTTGGGTCAGTATATTCAGGCACGTGCAAAGTGACTGCACCAGCAGTAAATACACATCTTTAAAGTATAAAGCAATTATTTTTTGACAAGCACACACACAAGACAGCAAGTTCAAGAGTTGCTAGGCTACTCACTTCCCGGAGGAAAGACTCAAAGGGGTTTTGCTGGCCAGTAAGACACAAGCGCAGAGGGGATGGGTTGGCCTCTCGAGCTCCCTGGAGCAGCTTCTCCATATGGCCAAGCTGCCACCATTCACCATCTCTGCTGGCACCAAGGACCTGATTGTCTCACAGATACATCTGCTGACCTCCAACCATGTGTGTCTATTTTCTTTACTTCAGTTTTTATACACTTTATACTTTTACTCTTTTCCTCTCAAGTCTTTGAGGTACTGACAATCTTTGTCTCTACAGTTCTGCCTGTGCCTATAACTCTACCATTTTTTAAATCTTCCTTACAGCCTCTCACACAGCTCTTTTTCATTACTTCTGTATTTTCTCAGACATCTGAGCCCAGGTTATGTATCAGGGCTGTGCTTTAGCAAGACCTGAGGCTGGAGGAACTTGAAAATACGTAATACTATGGGACCTGTCAAGATGCATCCCAGAGTACTAAGGCAATTGGCTGCTGTCATTGCCAAGCAACTCTCTCTAACATTTGAAATGTCATGGGAGTCAGGTGAACTCCCTGATGACTGGAAAAAGCGAAACATGGCACCTATTTTTAAAAAGGAGGACCCTGGGAACTGTGATTTGAAACAGCTGGCACGGCTTCACCCAGGGTAAGTTCTGCCTGACTAACCTAGGAGTCTTCTATGATGCAGTCACTATGTCAGTGGACAAGCTACGGATATTGTCAATCTGGACTCTGTAAGGCCACCGTCCTCCACGGCATCCTTCTCTCTACATTGGAGAGATATGTATTTGATGGACTGTTTGGTGGATCAGGAACTGGTTGGGTGGTCACATTTAGAGAGATGCTCAACGAAGTGATGCCCCTGTGAAGATCAGTGACAAATGGAGTCCCTCGGGGGTCCATACTGGAACTAGTACTTTTCAATATCTACATCAATGACCTAGAAAAGAGATCAAGTGCAGCTACAGCAAATTTGCAGGTGACACCAAGATGAGCGGTGCTGTTGACAAGCCTGAGGGACAGAATGCCACCCAGAGGAACCTGGACAAGCTTGGGATGTGGGCCCATGTGAACCTCACGAGGTACAAAAAGGCCAAGTGCAAGGTCCAACACCTGGGTTGGGGCAACTCCCAGCATCAATACAGGCTGGGGAAAGAAGGCATTGGGAGCAGCCCTGCAGAGAAGGCCTTGTAGGTGCTGATGAATGAGAGACTGGACCTGGGCTGGAAATGTGCACATGCAGCCCAGAAGGCCAACCATATCCTGGGCTGCGTTGAAAGAAGCATGACCAGCATGTCCAGGGAGGTGATTCTGCCCCTCTACTCTGCTCTGATGAGACCCCACCTGGAGTACCGCATCCAGCTCTTGGAGCCCACAGCACAGGAAAACATGGACCTGATGGAGTGGGTCTAGAGGAGGGCCACAAAAATGGTCAGATGGATGGGACACACCTCCTATGAAGAAAGGCTGAGAGAGTTGGGGTCGTTTGGCCTGGAGAAGAGAAGGCTCCGGGGAGACATTTTTGGGAGCTTTCATGGAAAATACTGGGACAAACTTTTTAGCAGGTCCTGTTGTGACAGGACAAGGGGCAATGGTTTTAAAATAAAAGATGGTAGATTTAGACTAGATAAAAGGAAGACGTTTATTAGAATGAGGGTGGTGAAACACTGGAACAGGCTGCCCAGAGCATAAGTGTGGACAGGGCTCTATGCAACCGACATAGCTGAAAATGATCTTGCTCAAAGCAGCGGTTTGGATTAGATGACCTTTAAAGTTCCCTTCTAACCCAAACTCTTCCATGATAAGACCCTGGATCACTGGAAGAGACATAGCTGAACTGGGTAGTTCAGGAAGAAAATACAGGGCAGATGAGGGCAGCAGGGGTTACAGTCTACAGAGAAATCAATACTATAGGAGCAAAATTCTCATTTTGACACAAGTATCTAGATCCACCCTAAGCCAGAAACAGAAATTCCTTGAATGTTGCACTGGGAGTGGGGGGACCAAAAAAAAAAACCCAAAAAACCCCAAAAAAACCCCAAACCTCCAGCAGTTAAAATATCTAAACATTGCCTAAGCTTATATGGATTGCAACACTTGATGTTCAACTTCAGCATTTATTGAGTGATGGAACTTTCTTGCTAAAACAATTTGTCATAAAGGATTGATATTCTCCTCACCAGCACTGGAAAACTTTTGCCCTTCAGCAATATCAGAGCTTATAATGTTGTTTGTCACCTTTCTCTGATTACTTATCACTGAAAAAGTAACTTAAAGATGAAGTAATTTAAAAAAAAAAAATCTAGTAGTTAACTTATTAAACCCAGATGTTACCGAAAGAGTTAAACATACGGACTTCAGAAGAGCATTCTGTGCCCTTCTTTAGGATCCCATCCTTTGCTGAAAATTGGTTAAATCTTTACAGCATCTGGTTAGATTTGTTTGAAATTATATTTCTCTTCTTTTGTGATTTAATCTTTACTTTAATCTTCAGCGTTCCATTGCCCTTCTGCCCTGTAAACCCACTTACCATTGAACACCAAAGCTCTCGGGATACCCTCACATGCTGTGCCATAAATCCCATTTCTTTATACATACACAGATACTTTGGTTCCTCTTATTAAAATAGAACAGTTCTAATTGTGTGCATTGATATATCCTTATATTTGGGAAGACACTAACCACGGAGCCATGACCAGTCTATTAATAAATGGCTCCGTGGCTGGTGTCACAACAATAACTTTGGGTTTTCTGATAATGGGATGGCCTACATGGCACCAGGGTTACAGGTTTCAGATGGGAGCCACCTTTTCTCAGAGGGGGAGGAGGATCTTTGCCTGGGACCTTGCAGGGCTTGTAGATAGGGCTTTAAACTAGATATGAAGGTGGAAGCGGATAACACTGAGCTAGCCCTTAAGAAGAAATGGAAAGATGGGTGTCAGGGGTCAGGTGTTAGGGAGGATACTTCTCCAAAACACCTTATAGGTAATAAAAGGTCCACTGGGAAGGTGATGCAATTGGCAGCCCAGCTGAAGTGCCTTCACACTAATGCATGAAGCTTGGGTAACAAGCAGGAGGAGCTGGAAACTACTGTGTTACTTGAAAGCTATGAACTAGTCGTCATCACAGAAATGTGGTGGGATGAGTCCCATGACTGGAATGCAGCTATCGATGGCTACAGGCTGTTCAGGAGAGAGAGACTGGGAAGGAGGGGTGGAGGTGTTGCCCTGTATCTCAGGAAAGGGATAGAATGTGAAGAGCTGTTGTTGAAGTGTAGCCACAAACAGGTTGAAAGCTTGTGGGTAAAAATTAAAGATGGAAGAACCAATGGAAACTTTGTGGTTGGTGTATACTACGGACCACCCAATCAAGGAGAGACAACTGATTAAGCCTTCTTCCTCCAGCTGCAGGAGGCCTTGTGCTCACAAGCTCTCATCCTACTCAGGGACTTTAACCACCCAGACATATGCTGGAGAAGTAGCACAGCAAGCTGTAGGCAATCCAGGAGGCTCCAGGAGTGCATTGAGGATAATTTCTTAGTCCAGTTGATAGAGACCACCACCCGAGGAGAAGCAATACTGGACCTTATGGTCACCAATACAAGTGAACTCATCAGTGACGTTAGGATCAGTGGCAGCCTGGGCTGCAGTGATCATGCATTGGTGGAGTTCAAGGTCTAGAGGGATATGGGACAGGTGAGGAGTATACTCAGGACACTAAATTCCAGGAAAGCAGACTTCCAGCTCTTCAAGGAATTACTCAGTAGAACCCCCTGGCACATGGTCCTCCGAGACAAGGGAGCAGAACAGAGCTGAAAAATATTTAAGGAAGCTTTCCACAAGGCGCAAGAGCACTCAGTCCCCATATGCAGAAAATCAGGCAGGAAAGGGAAGAGACCAGCACGGCTGAGTCGAGACCTTCTAGTTAAACTAAAAAGGAAGAAGGAACTGCACAGGCAGTGCAAGCAGGGACAGGGAACCTGGGATGTTTATAGAGACGCTGCCTGGTTGTGCAGGGATGAAGTCAGGAAAGCCAAGGCACAGCTGGAGCTGAACTTGGCAAAGGAAGTTAAGACTAACAAGAAGGGCTTTTACAGATACGTCAATCAAAAGAGGAAGATCAAAGAGAATGTACCCCCACTGATGGTTGGAAATGGGGATCATGTATCAACAGATAAGGAAAAGGCTGAGGTACTTAACAACTTTTTTTCCTCCGTTTTCACCAATAACAGCTCTCCTCACCCCTCCTGGGTCACGGGACAGCAAGATGGTGACCGGGGGATAAAACCCCTCCCACAGTAGAGGAGGATCAGGTTGGCAAACACCTGAGGAACCTGAACATATATAAGTCCATGGGACCTGATGAGATGCATCCCAGAGTCCTGAGGGAATTGGCAAATGCGGTTGCCAAGCCACTCTCCATGACATTTGAAAAGTCATGGCAATCAGAAGAAGTCTCTGGTGACTGGAAGAAGGGTAACCTTGTGCCCATTTTTAAAAAACGTAGAAAAGACAACCCCGAGAACTACTGACCTGTCAGCCTCCTCTCTGTGTCTGGGAAGATCATGGAACAGATCCTCCTAGAAGCTATGCTAAAGCACAAGGAGGACAGGGAGGTGATTAATGGCAGACAGCATGGCTTCACCAGGGGCAAGTCCTGTATGACCAACTTGGTGGCTTTCTATGATGGGGTAACCGCAGTAGTGGACACAGCTAAATTGAAAGATGTGATCTATCTAGACTTCTGTAAAGCCTTTGACAAGGTCCCCCACAACATCCTTCTTTCTAAATTGAAGAGATATGGATTTGATGGGTGAACGGTAAGGTGGGTAAGAAACTGGTTGAATGGTCATATTCAAAGACTAGTGGTCAATGGCTCAAAGTCCAGATGGAGACCCGTGACATGTGGTTTCCCTCAGGGGTCCGTACTGGGACCGGTGCTGTTCAATATCTATATCAATGATACTGGCAGTGAGATTGAGTGCACCCTCAGCAAGTTTGCAGGTGACGCCAAGCTGAGTGGTGTAGTTGCCACACCGGAAGGATGGGATGTCATCCAGAGGGACCTAGACAGACTGGAGAAGTGGGCCTGTGAGAATCTCATGAGGTTCAACAAGGCCAAGCATAAGGTCCTGCACCTGGGTCGGGGCAATCACCATTTTCAGTACACAATGGGGGATGACAAGCTTGAGAGCAGAGAAGGACTCGGGGGTGCTGATCGATGAGAAGCTCGACATGAGCCATCAATGTGCATTCGCAGCCCAGAAGGCCAACCGTATTCTGGGCTGCATCAAAAGAAGCGTGGCCAGCAGGTCGAGGGAAGGGATTCTGCCCCTCTGTTCCTCTCTTGTGAGACCTCATCTGGAATACTGTGTCCAGTTCTGGAATCCTCAACGTAAGGAGGATGTGGAGCTGTTGGAACGGGTCCAGAGGAGGGCTACAAAGACGATCGGAGGGCTGGAGCACCTTCCCTACAAGGACAGGCTGAGAGAGTTGGGCCAGTTCAGCCTGGAGAAGAGAAGGCTCAGAGGAGACCTTATAGTGACCCTGAAGGTCCTACAGGAAAGCTGGAGAGAGGCTATTCATAAAGGCTTGCAGTGGTAGGACCACAAGGAATGGGTATAAACTGGAGAGGGGCAGATTTAGACTAGACATAAGGAAGAATTTCTTCACTATGAGGGTGGTGAGGCTCTGGCACAGGTTGCCCAGGGAAGCTGTGGCTGCCCCATCCCTGGAGGTGTTTCAAAGCCAGGTTGGATGTGGCCTTGGGCAGCCTGATCTAGTGGGATGTGCCTGCCTATGGCACGGGGGTTGGAACTAGATGGTCTTTAATGTCCCTTCCAACCCAAACTATTCTAAGATTCTATGATTCTAAGATAGTGTTTAAGTATTTCATGTAGAAATACTTAATTTATTTTTTTTCCTGGAATGAAAGTCTGAATGAGCTGAAGACTGAAATGCATAAAATAAGTCCAAAGCTAGAAAATAAACATACCATCTGAATAAATACAAAATTGCATTTTCTTCTTGAACTAGCATATCTCAGCTCTTCACTAGCTTATTAAAATTTTTTCAGAAAGCATGAAAAACATTTTACATCACAAGAACAATTTCTAAGTTTCTTAATTGTGCACACACATATATCCTAACACAAAGCGAAGCCAGTTTACCCACTTAAAACCACACAGCTTGAGAAGTGTAATATCTTCAGAGGCAGCCAAACTGAAATCCAAATACATAAGTACTCATGGCAGTCCAAAGAAATTACAAAGAAAATACCATACCTGAGATCTCAAATTGCCATGTTTCCATACTCCAATACCCACACGGATACAGAAATGTGGCTTTTCCCCTGAAAAGCCATCTCTTTAAATTCTGTGGACAGGTAACAGATTTGCCTACAGGGCTCTCTTCTCATTATGTATCAAAAGATGAGTGATCAGTGGAAATAAACTTTATAACAAATGATGCTTTCTTCAATTCAGCCCCAGGCATTTATGTAGTCAAATATCAAGATACATCTCACAATTCTTCCAGAATCACTAATCAGTTAAGAAAGGATGTAAACATAACAAAAGTCAACAAATTCTGCTTTCTAGACAGAATTAATACCTTCCCCTTTTGGGTAACTTGGACTTCAGAGTTTAAAACCTTAGCAAGGAGAAATATTTTTTTCTGTAAGACTAATTGACAGATACACAAGTTACATTGCCAAAAGTGACAGAAACACTTCAGCAATTCAGAATAGCAATGTACCTGCTTGAAAGGTACACCTTGCCTGAGCATTTCAATCCATAACTGATGAGATGGCTGGTTTTATGTCCAACATGTGCTCCTGAGTTTTACTAAATCTCAGCAGCAATTTATTTATTTTAACCTCTGTCATATTACTTGTTCAATAGCGTGAGGGATTTAATTTTTATCATACCAGCAGCCCCTTCAGAGGAAACATTTTAAAAATATATTTATTACTCAAAACGCCTGCGATTTTGTGCTGGTTCTTCTTCTGACCACTGCATGAGTGAATTAAAATTATATATCATGGCTATGCTTGCAAACCTATGATTAGTATTTTGATTTCTAAGAACGCCTAGAGATGTTTTCAGAACTTGGATTTGTTATCACAGCTACAGAAGAATGGAACTTTCCAGCTCCCCCGGCCATTACACTGAGAGAAAGATTCCCAGATGACATGCAGAAATACACTTCCAATTTGTTTTGGGGTCTAGTTTTCATAGTGGGGGCTATCTGGATCTTATTTCAGTATGGTTTATGAACACAAAGGAGGAAAGAGTATATGGTCTCATTTTTTGTTGTCCTTGAAATTCAGAAACACTGAAATTTAACTTAATGTTGTTTTAGTTACCACCTGAAACCTTCTAAGCCACAAAACCCACCAGTTAACCTCAATGGCAGCACTCCAGTGCTCCTCTAGCTATTGCTAATATCTCACATGCTTTGAGAAAGGAAAGTCAATCTTTGTGTCTTATAGTAAGAGAGTATATTTTAGAAGTAGGCTTATTAGGTCATTCCTTTTGTATGAAGGTCAGCATCACTAAAGTACTATGGGCAAGTAATACTTGTTTAGCTTATCTTCCATGAAAAAAAGCTCTTTGAGAGCAAGGCTTCACTATCTGAAAAGGATAACAACATTTTCTAAATTACTAGAATATGTAAACAATTGCAAGACAAGTTTTCACAATTATGCGTTTTACAGGTGCAAGTGATAACTTTCAAGCTTGAGACCATAAAATCATGGAAAGTGCTTGGGCTAGAAGTCTTCCTCAAATCACAAAGGAGTTGAAATTTCCCTACGTAAGAAGTGATGACTACCAAAATGTTTTTGTTTTTTTAAAAATTCTTACAGTTCTTAACCCAACTTTGTCACTAGCAGACTATCCAGCTGAACAGAAAGAAATTCACCTGAGTTACTGTAAGCAGACTCTGCTAAGTTATAACACATTTAACCCCACACTGGTTTCAAAACAAAAAGGTTGTATATCTCACCTCAGTCACTTTTACAGGACAAAACCAGGTAGATTTGTGAAGGACCTTTGTTCCTGTATTTTAGCTTAGTGTAGTAATTCACAAGCACTGATGAACACAGGAAAAGCTATAATCACAGTTTTAGGATTACTTTTCTTATATGCAACTTTTTCAAAGTTATGTTGTTGTGTTTTTTTCCCCCCGACTAGTAACCTCTAACTGTTCCCAAAGTCACTGTTTCTTATTTGGAGAAATTAGTATAAGCCAGCAAAGAATTATTTTTCCCTGTTACTGGGCCTATCTCAATAAACACCGATCACTTCTGTAGACCACAAGGCTCACGCAGATGAAAGCGTCAATAAGCTTCGAGCACACAAGAGCTAGACCAATGAAGTGAATTAGAATTTGTGGAGGTCAGTATCACCCATGTTCATCTCCTACCTAGGCTCTGGGGAAGACTTAGGTGACTCCAGAACTGGATCAGCAACAACCAACATGTATTCAGTCTATGGTAGCCAAAAATAAATCAGAGAAAATAAAGCCTAATTTTTTTCAAGACCAGGTTCACAAAGAAATAGAGATTTAAACATGATTTAAATATACTTAATCTTAAGACAAGTTATATAATCAGTAGAATCTGAGCTCCATTACCAGCATGTGGAGTGATGCATAGAATTTCAGAAGGCCCATAACCTTCTTTCAGAGTCAGAGAAGAATGCTACTCTTCTTCCTTTAAACAATCTAATAAGTCAGTAGGAAGACAACTCATACCAAACATGAGACACTAGGATTCAATTTCCTCCTGAAGCTTTCAGTCTTCTCCCACCAGTCTCAGGAATACACCTCTATAGACTTAAACATTTTAAATAATTCATTATCTAAAAAAGAACCGCAAAGTTCATAGGCTATTTGAAGCACCAAGGTCATCTGGACTTTTTAATTGTACTTACCTTATCTGTAAGTATGCTCACGTATGCACCCTGCACTGCTTTGTGTTAAATTGAAGAGGTAATGGCCAACATACAGATAGAGATCAAAATAGATGCACAGAAAATGGTTCAGTGTCTGTCAATACAGATACATACGTGTTGGTTGTGTCCGTTTTATCCTACCTAAAGACAACATTTCCTTCTCAAAGACCTTTTTCTACTGAGATTAAGTTGTTGACATACCAGACTTTTGCAGGAGAGTTACTGGGGAGCAGGATTTTAAAGATTCTCTCTGTTCTCTACTGATAACATATCTGAAAACAATTAACTTTCCTTTTTAGTTTTACAGTCACTCAGATTTATAACAGTTTTTCTTCTGTTTCTGGGATGACATTGACATGTTTCATTTTCACATGACTTCGAATTCGTTTTTATGACAGAACCCTTAATACTGTTAATTTTCTTTCATTTTGTAAAAGACAATGCTGTTCAGATTGCTCCAGTTCCAAAATTTTCATTACAGCATTTTAATGACAATTTCATCATTTTATGTGTCACAACTGGCAGCAAATCACACAAACTACTTGGAAAACTTTGGAATTCTTGTCTATCTTTCAGCTCAGTTGTAACCATCTCACCAGAAGCTACAAGAAATAACTTAAGTCTTCCATTGCAAATAGACCTATCTTTCACTTGAGTTCTTAAACTTGCATATTGCAAAAAACAATATGACAATAAGGTCTTCTAATAGTGAACACATACCATATCACTACTGTTAATTTGAAAAAGCCAACCAAACAAACAACTTTAATTTAAGTGCACCCTGTAAACGCAGAATCTCAAGATGAGAATAAGTATAGCTGCACTACTACAGTCAATAGGCTTTGGAATCTAATCAATTATGTCTTCCATGAGTGGCGAAGTGAATAATTACAGGTGCCCTACTGTAGTAAAAAACATCATTTGCAGATTCATTTTAGCCTTCTCTAGAAAAACACAGCAAGTAAATCTCCATCAGGTCACCCGGCATTACTTTCCAACTTTTTTAGCCCTTGCAGCCCCAGGTGAAAGAATTAATTCAACAACAAAGCACTCCATCTGACTAGGAAATCATTGCCTCATTGATTTTTTTATCACTTCATAATATCATACCAATATTTCTCAAAGAAAATTTACTAAGCCTTGGGATGGCAAAGTGCACTGGGCTCAGCAAGGTGTGCAATTCTATTGACATCTTGTGTGTTTGAGGTTCTAAATAAGATAACCTCTCTCAGAAAATAATTATGATCTCATTTTGCTAGCCTCACATCTTACACGTGTAATTTTAGTTTGTGATCCCTATATCCTTAATATTTAAACCCCTGCCCAGCAAATTTCTACTGATAACAGGTTTCCTAGGCTTTTCAAGCCTGAAGTAGCAGCTTAAGCAGGTATGGAAAACAAATGTCAGCTTTACCTTGAAAAGTGAACCACCACATACAGCTTTACCGTTTCCCTCTTCAGGCAACCCAGCTCAGGACTCATCCATAAAGTATCATGCCTCTATGGGACTTCGTTTTTAAAAAGCACAAAACATTTCTCTTAGTAATGACTACTAAATCTTCTTATGGAAATCTGGACTATGAAGCCACTGAGCAATCAACACAGAACAGAGGAGGAAGTCAACATAAACAGGATCTAAATCTATCATGATTAATTTCAAGAAGGCCAAGTCTCTTGCTCTGCAGTTATCAGAAAGAAAATGACACCTTATCTCCCATTTATTAAATTATTAAAGGCATTCAGCCACAGCTACCTAACAGACTACTTTCAAGCACAGCTGTAACTTGTTACTGCCCTATGCTGTCAAAGAAATTATCAAGTCTGCTTTCCAAGAAGCCTGAGTGACCCTCATTCAACTCATCTCCTTTAGCAGGTTCATTAAGAACTCATTACTTTTATTACTTTGTGCTGAGTTAAGAGGGTCTGTGCTAGTGAAACAAGTTATTGCAGGAAGTTTTGATCTACAGCTGAACCATCTCACAGCTGGAAAACATTACATTCTGAGTAATTAATTGTTTCCAGTTCTCCTGTTAGGAATTTATTTATTTGAGTTTAAACCTCTGATAAAGAAAAAGAAATCCAAAAGAAAGTACCACCTACTCCCACGTGTGTCTGTCTCTATTCAAAGTTATTAACAGTCCTGGTCTAGAACTTACATGTCATCTAACAAGGCTGAAGCATTTGTACAAGACTAAATTCATTTAAAATACACAAACATATAAAATAGGAAGATGCACCTTTAAGAAAGAAGAGGGAGGATTTTCATTATTTATGAATAATAAAAGTTTTATTAAAAACTTGACTGTATCAATTTAAGGAATGCATTCAGACAACAATGATTAATTTTCAGAGTGGTCCCAGGAAGCCAAACAAATTATATTTCAGATACTTGCGAGACCAGTTTCAACAAAACATTACTGTCCCTTTAGAATAACCCATTCATAATCATCATTATCATCCCACTAATACAAAATTTCCAGTGTCTTGACCATTCTCCTCTTAAGTCTCCAAGGTTTTCCTGAAAATTCAACATTATTTTCCATTTACTTGAAATAGATAGTTCTGCTTAAGGTCTGTCCAAAAGTTTATGAAAATAAGATCAGACAAATACACACTATCTAAGCTCTCTAATGAAATCATATTTCCATTTGTTCACATGATAGCCTACAGAAGCACTGTGTTAAAAATTAACCTATCAAGTTTCTGGTAAGGTTTACCAAAGTAAATAGACATTATCTTCATGTGCTAACTGCAAACTACTCTTCTCTTCTTGTAAAATTAATGAGACAAAGCCTCTGTGACTCTCCTCTCTCCCCTCACCTTGACAGAAAGCAATTTTCTTCATGTTTCTGGATGTGATAAACATCTAATAATGAAAACACTCATTTGTTCTGAGCTGCTTTTTCAGCTGAGCAGGAATGCGCACAAACAGCCTGACCAGAATAAAAAAGACTGTGTTAAAATATCAATATGAGTGCAACATTAATAAGCAAATTCTCACAAAATGTAGAGTAGCAGTTCCCATGGCAACCATAAGTCTCACTGCACATCTATCAAAGCAGGGTCTTTCTTCACATTAAGTGCCAAAAGTGCAGATTACTTGCCAACAATTTGTACAGTATGTACTTATATGGGTGTATGTGCATCCTGTATTTCATTAGTATGAATCTCACTAACCACAATTAATGCCACAGTTGTTCTCTCCCCCTGCGATCACTGCAAAAAGCCATCATGGGAAATTGTTATCATGTTATACACCATTTCTCAAATATTTTGACATATCTGTCATGACTGTGTGACCTTCAACCACAGACACTCTTTAAACATCCCCTGATGCCAGTTAAAAGGGTCAGAGTCAAGATATCAGAATAGCTGCTAATATCATATACCCTTTCCTCTTCGCAAATACAGCTTCACGGTTCAAACTCCACTAATCATCTTTTTGGTTCCCAAGAACCTTCCTGCTTTCTCGTCAACTTATTTTCCTTTTGACAAACCAGTACTTCAATTAGTTTTTAATTGAAAAACGTGTCTCAAGTCTCTCATCACCACTCTGAGAGCCCAAACCTCACCCTTGGAACAAGAACTCTTCCGTTTTCCTAGTCTGCCCTCATTTCACTGCTAAATTTTTGCTTTCTCTATTTCTGTTGCCCTCTCCGTGCCGTTTCCAGTCTGTTACACAGAGCAGAAGAAATATCCATCTCATTATCTGAAATACACTTTTTGTTCTCCATCATGCAGCAGAAAATGCTAGAAAAAGCTTCAAGAGCTAACAACACATACCCAGGTCAAATTCAAAACCTAAAGCGTATGCCTGGACCAACTGTCCCAAATGCTTTCCCACTTCCTGACTAAATATCTCATTTGGCAGCCTCTTAATTCATCCAAGATACAAATCTGTCTGTGAGATTAGGTATGCAATATGCTAATATAATCTCAGTACTCTCATCCCATTTTGCATCTTTTATAAACACTGATGCTCCAGGGAAACCTTAAATTATATACTGCATGAGCAAATTTTGAGAAGTTTTAGTACGCAGTTAATGTTTCAGTGCCGTTCCAAACAAAGCATATTCAAAAAATATGGACCTTACCTGACTCTGAAATCTTACAATCCCTTTCTACAAGAGGTAAACCAAACACTGTTCGTTAGGACACCTCTAAAGTTTTACTACGAGATTAATTTAAAGCACTAACAGCAATGATGCTTCTACCAGAAATATCACTCTTTTAACTCTGTTCCCAAATAAAAAGCCTAAGAAAAAACCAAACCTTCTCTATTCAGAATGACATAAACCCCAAGTCTGACTCACTAGATATTCTGAAGTGCTAAGACTCAAGTATTTAGTTCTAATGTTGAAAACATGCTGGGAGGCACATGGTAAGTCTGACCCTGAAGTCAATTATCTGCATTGCTGATATGAGTATAGTAATGATTTTTAAATATGTGTGCCATATGCATTTCACCAACTAAGTCTTAAACTAAGAGTAAATAACCTGACAATGTCATATTACCTAATCACTGCCACAATAACTGAAACACAATGCACTGAAACTTCTTTAACTAGTAAAACACAGTTAATTTCAAGATAGCTATACAAAAAAACCCTCTTCAAAACAACTTCCATTCCTAGCTTGACGTTTATCACAGCAGAAGTTTAATATTTAATATAAATAATCCAGAAACTCAAAGCAGCTGGTAATAGTTGAAACTTAATATGAAGGCCCTATGGTACAGTAATAGGATACTAAAAGGGAAGTAACAAGATTTGCCTTCTGTGTTTCGCTTCTCAGAGTCTTATTTTTTCCTAACAGTGAAACAGAGTAAATTTGGAAAAGGTAGATGAAGATCTCTGCGAGAGGACATGGTGAACCGTGACTGTGCTGTCAGTGTGACAGACTGAGCAGCCTGCAGCTAGTCACCACCACCTGTCCAGTGCTCCCTTCACTTGCCATTTAGCAGTTAAATAGGGTCTTTCCTCACTACCTCTTCCATGAAATATTTCTGAACTCACCCTCATAGCTATCACAACTCCTTACAGCTCTGCAGACATTCACAGATCATCTTCTCATTTTATGGAGAAATACCAATGGAGATAGCATGTTTAACTCAGGGAACAACTCCAGCACCCATTTTCAGTTTCCATCCATCTCTGAGTTCTTTGTTAGAAAAAGGAAACAATAGTGTGTGCATGTTCTTTCGAGCCACATGTACACCATTTTGATAACTAGAAAGAACTCTCTGAACATGGTTTAAAGTCTGAAGTACCCTTACTGATCTAGTCTGCACTCACAGCCACACCAGCACTTCAGGAGTGCGTTCTGGACGAGCAGCAAATCCCAGGCATTGCAGAACTTGTGTCTGAACGTTCACTCAGAAAAGCACACTTTTATCACATGTATTACAACCTCCCTTGTCTACAAGCCCAACCTAGAATTTTAGGAGTAAAGTAATTTACATCTGTCAAGAATGGAACATGTAGGATCATCAGAAAATAAACAGCTGCAGAAACAGTGAAGCATTTTCCTCCATAAGTGTAAAGGCAAACAAGTTGGTTCCCATGGGCAAAACCTCAAAACTTATTTCATCCAATGGCCTGAAATTAAACAGCAGTAAACACTAACACTTTGGACAACAGCACGCTGTGGATCTTCACACCTTTCCACACTAATTAATGTATTCTCAAATAGCATTCTGATACCAAGTTTGACTAACCTTCTTAATAGATTAGGAAGCAAGTATGTGGTGAATTTCTGACTTCCCAAATTACAATCATAGCCTTAGTCAACAGAGATGGAAGAAGTCTTTTGGGAGACATTAGAAGACAGATTTATAAAAAAAACAGTGCAAGTAATCACTCCTAACATTTGCACACCAAAGAATTTGAAAATGACAATGTATAAACCATACCGTATCATACAAAGCCTGAAAAAAAGAAAGGAGAACCAAAAAGAAAAAAAATTGTCAGGGAGTGAGCTTCACTCAAAGAATTTCAAGCATGAATTCTACAAGTTATCAACACAAAATACAAAGGATGACAAACATATTACTAGGTTTCTGAAACGAATAACAAAGGAAGCAGTTTCAAACAAGGAGAAGAAACAGAAACAGGAAAGTAAACCTTGAGGGGAAAAAGAAAAGAAAAAGGAGATAAAATTTTGCATTCACTGTTAAAGAGATTCAGATATGGCAGATAAAAGATAACATACATACAATGCAGTTGAGCTTGTAATGAATCTGTATTTCTAATACAGCAGAATATGCGTACTAGGCATATATTAAGAGATATTGCCAAACAAAGGGAATGCGCTGCATGAAAGAACACTCAGATACAGATTTTTTTTCTCATCATTTCTATTTTTTTTTCTGTAAGCTATTCTCCTGCTTTCCATTTTTTATTTCATTTATTTCTCTCATACTATTCCTCACTGTGTAATTTCCCCCATCTGGTGATTTTTTTTTTTTTTCCTTCTGTGTATGTTATTTGTTTACCTTCTTCTGCCATTAACCAAGTAAAAACCATTTGGAAAATAAATAATGATGCAAGATGTTCCTGTAGCGAATATCATAGGAGGATTACAAAGCTGTTCTTTAAATTTAATTAAACTTAACAACATTCCTCTGCCTGCTGGAAAGGATTACAATAACAAGTTTAAAGATGGAAAAAATTAAACCCAGAAAAGGTAGAGTCTGCTCATAGTTCTTGAGAAAGAAAAAAAAAAAAAACACATTTGATGTGCTGACTTGAGCTGCTGATGCCTCAGACTTTCCATTGTTTTGCAAATTCACTACTTGCTCCTCTTCTCTATGCTCTGCATTCTTGTATTGCAATGGGCTTATGGAAGGAGGCTGCGCAAGGCTAGACCACAAACCAAAGGCACATAATGCCAGAACTAATTGTGAGTTAGAGGGTCTAAATTCACTAACAGAATTGACAAAAGTATAGGATACGTCACACATTAAAGGGAATGTTCTCAGATTAGGAGACTTACAAGAGCATGGTACCCTTGGCGGGGTGCCAGTCAAGCTTCGCAGGGGTGGAGTACATGGGGCCACAGCACAATATAGAAACTTCTGCTACCTAGTTCACGCTTAGTCATACCTACATAGTCACAACCACATCAACAACAGCTAAGCTGGCACTTAACAGTCTAGACAGCTAAGAAAATATCATTACAGGTAAAATTAGAAGCTTCTAAAAGTTCAAATATGTGTCATCCAAACATTTGATCTGGGAATTTCTCCATTTTCAATTTTAGATTATTTTATATCAATTCAGCTAGGAAAAGGAAAAAATCCTTATAAACTAAAGATGCAGCAACTTAGCATTTACTTTCTCAATTAACTGAGTGGTATGTTTTCGAACAGGAAAATGAAAAGCTATTGAAACTATGCAAATGGGTGAAACGTTATAGAAATCATTATGAGCCGTACTGTGAAATTTCAAATAATAACACATCTAATACTCTGTGACATTAGCCTCATATATCAACTAGGTCTTATTAAAAGGGGTATGTTCTGCACTTTATGCACAATCAGTATTGACATTCAGTCAGAAGACACTGAGAGCAACTGGAGACTTTATCCAAAGAAGGACTACAATCAGATAGACATTTCTCCTAAAATGAAATTTATAAATGGCAAATGTTTAAGCTTGTGTATTGATCAATAACAATTCTCTAAGCTTGTGTATCTTATAGTGGTATGTGCCTTGAGAAATGTTTTTCTAGAGGGGGACCCATTGTGCAAGGAACAGGCATCCTGTAAGATAAGATAAGGAAGCATGGAATGCACTCTGCTGCCCAGCAGAAAAGGACCGTTTTTTATAAAGTTTGGGCTGCATCCTCCCCCCCACCTTAAGGTCAAAAGTTTAACAGTGAGGAAGATTTTGAGGCTTCATCTTCAGACCCCAGGAGGGATCCTTACGATCACTCAAAGGACCGACTGCACATGCAAACGAGGTATGGAGATATGTTAATGATTTCTCAAAAAAGAATGAATATTTAATACATTTTCGGGAGATGAAATGAATATGCATAGAGCTGTAACATAAAAGACATACAGTTTTCTTGCTTGGTGTGTGTGGTTTTGGATAATCAATACCCCAAGCACACATGCTGCAAAAAAGGGAGTACCTGCTCAATAACGACTATCCAGTTGTTATTGAGTTATTATCTCAGAATACGAGCGCGGCTGCACCTAGCCTCCCACTTCAGTGAGCAGTGTTAAAAAGCAAGGGGGCTTGGACACTCCATTCTTTGAATCAAAATCAACTGACTAAACAAGGAAGAATATATATATATTTAAGGATTTAAAAGGAAAAAGAAATACACCTTTCTACACTACAGCACAAATTTACTTCTTCCAATATTCTAATATTCTTCTGTAAAATTAAAAGTTTAACTTCTCTAGAAAACACACAGGATTCAAATAAGGACTGTGATTGAACCCACAGCTGATTTGAAAATCAAAACTGGGATGTCTTCTTTCCCTGACCTTTGTATTCTCTTGCCATGTCTTGCAGCATCTTGATTAATGTCATTCATAAATGAAGGAAGGAACCATGTCTATAAACAAGAGTCATATCTTGTAAGGGCAGCATGTTTGACTTTCAAGCAGAAGTGAAATGGAGCTTTGCTTTTTCTGTATAATTAGCCCATTGATTTTCCAGGAAATATCATTCATCTAGTTCCATCCTGTCCATGTCCTCTTAGCCAGAAGCGTAATTAAAAAGCCAGTTCCCTCAGGTCCTGGTAAAATTAAATGGAACGTGGGATCTCACAACACAGGACATTTCCCAGTGCTAGTAGATAGCAAAGAGAGGTTAAATCTTTTTAATGCTTTGAATATTACAGGTCAAATTAATTCCTAAGGTAGCTGTGTGGAAGTCATGGTAATCTGCCCCAAGGGTAGTCTTACAGAAGATATAGGACTGTCTTAATGTTTATGATTTCCTGAATTGCAAAGCAAGGGTTGACATACTTCAGGTTTAAAATTCTGAAACCTTTGAAATGGGTATTTGTTGCTCTGGAAGAAGGAAACAGCACTTGTTAATCCAATAAATGTCTTTGTTATGCCCTCTAACTAAAGTCTCTAATTAATATATTTAACTATAACAATGTACAATCTGAAATGCAGCCCCCTAGTCTTTATTGTCATGTTTATAACTTCTCAACAGAGGTAAGGATAGACAGGAGTACAAATTAAAAGAACAATATTAATAGTATTAAGGGAGAATACATGATGTGACAGAGCAAAAAGCTGCCAAAATTCACATCTTCAGTTTTCAATTGACTTGAAAGTGATACGGTACCTGAAGTGAAAGACATGTCTTTAGAGTGAGAGCAGATGTAGCTCGTGTTCTGCATTGACTGTCAATTTTATGAGGCCTATGTTTACTGGAATCTAACTGATACTTCATTACAAGGCTTTCTCCTTGGAAACTGGGATTTTGATGCTAAATATTGATGCATTTACGCTCTCTCCAAGTTTGCAGTCAAGGGCAGAAAGCCCTAATAACCTCTTTTATTTAGCTTTGCTGTTTGCTACGAAAAGAATAAGAACATTTAGTTGACTTCCACAATCTATAATCCATCTCCCTTACATGCTTACTCTATCTGATATAGGTTTGTCTGAAATGTGGCAGAAAAAGTGAACATTATTTTCAACAAAATACTGCACCAGTGATGTTTGTGACAGCATTATAATATTTTCATCATTTTTCTCTATTCCTCTTTGAATTCAACCTAATGCTTTTACAGCTGCAGAACACTAAGCAGATATTTTCACTGAAGTAGTGATAATGATGTATAACTTCTGGGAAAGGCATGAGGTCCCTGACTAGTTACCATTGATTACAGTTTCTTAATGCATCAGAGTTCTTGTGTTATTATTTTGGAGGTATTTAAAGTATATCAGTAAAACAAGTTAATTTCCAGATATCATAGCTATCTTCTCATATTTCTGTCCATTTATCAGTATTCAAGATACGGTCTGAATGAAAGAAACTGTTTGAAGATTTTTTTTTCCCAGACATATAATGGGTTTTATCTGCTCCTCTCCAGTTTACGGATATAGACTGGTGAGGGGCAGACTTAGGCTAGACATTAGGAAGAATTTCTTCATCATGAGAGCGGTGAGGCGCTGGCACAAATTGTTCAGGAAAGCTGTGGATGCCCCATCCCTGGAGGTGTTCAAGGCCAGGTTGGATGGGGCCTTGGGCAGCCTGATCTAGTGGGAGGTGTCCCTGCCCATGGCAGGGGGGTTGGAACTAGATGATCTTTAAGGTCCCTTCCAACCCAAACTATTCTATGATTCTATATAACTACCACCATATTTTTGAGACCTGTTCAAATTTTGTTTTTCAAGCCTCAGAAGCTGAATAAGTACACAACCATTCAGTTACGAAGAGACAAAAACGTTCCAATTAAATATCATTCCAACAGCTTTCCGAGTAGATTCGGTGTAATGTCTAACATGTCTCACTTTGACCACACACTGTACTGCAGCTCACTGATGACTCTCCCTACAACTCACTTTTAGTAATATGGTATGTACTGCAATTAGATGCCTGAGTTCATATGTCCATCTGTTTTCTGGTGCTCTGCCTTCCACTTCATGTGATTCCTTTTCTCCATTGGTACAAGCTGCTTCCTCATCTAAAGATCAGAAATAATTAATGCCACAGCCTTTCCAATTTGCACCAAGATTTCACAGAGTGCATTTTTGTATTGTCATCAGAGGACGTTACATTTGTGCCAAATATGAACTACATGCACATTAGACATGTACTACACTAGAAAGCAGATGCTTTTGGCTGTTTCCTTGTGCATTCCACCATCAAAATGTCAATCAGTGTGATCCAGAGTAAGCACACAGAAACAACAGCCCTATTCAACATTCAGGTATCCTAAGAAAGAAGGTACATAGATTGACTTATCCATAACAATTACAATGAATTCTGTCAAACTGGACTCAATGGTCTAAGACAACCATATCTAAATTTCAGATGTGCAGCGTCACTGGGGAAGACTAATAAAATGAATGAATAGCAGAAAGGTAAGCATCCTCCTGTTAGCTGCAGGACATCTGTGCCTAATCTGTAGCATTTTAAATGGTACTTTAACGCTTTGTATCTAGGGTGTATACAAAATTTGGTATAAATGCTTATAAAGCTTTTATAAGTCTAGAAAAATAAAATTGGTAATCTAGACCATTCTTAATTAGTTGAAAGTATAGTTTTAGGTGCTACATATGCTCTAAAACCTTTCCGCCACATGACAAAAACAACTGAGTAACACTACAGGCACTCGCTAACAAGTTTTTATGCTATACAATGAAGTATAAAATAAATAAAAAATACCTGTACAGAATCTGTGTCTCTGTATTTACACTGTTTTTTCTATGATACGAATTTATCCTTGGATATCTAATTTAGAAGAAGTCTCCATTTTAAAAGAAGGGTTTAAATGTGGTACAGGCTGCCTGAGTAAGCGGCAGGCATCCTTGGACTGCAGCCAAGGGTAGCAGGAACATCTGGGTAACTGGAAGTCAAAGAGTATTAGTTATAGTAGAGGATTTTTAAAATAAACTGACTTACAAATCTAAGTGGATTTTTATTTCAGATTACTATAAAGAAAAGCAGGAAAGTCTTTCAGAACTGTGCAATTCATGTCAAGTTCTATCTGGCTGAGATACATTAATCGGGTATTAGTCTGTTGAAGAGTACAAAACAGTTTAACCTAATGTCAGTAATAACCAGTGCAGGGTTCCCATGCTTTGACAGTGAAAGTACTTCCTAAGAAATAAATGCAAAGAACACTAGTAAACTATGAACATACTTATTTTCTCTTATGTATACCTTTATCACATCCCTTAAAGTATCTACAATGGGACAGAAGAAAAACTTCATGGGATGAAAGGACAGAGAGGAGTACAGGTCCAAAGATGTCACACAGTAGTAAAATTGTGTTCCCAGTAGTATTAATTTATTAGCTTCTCTTCCTCTAATAGGATCAATTCATTTCACTCTAGTAATTTTGCAAAAGTGAAAGAGCTATCAACTTCTTCCTTCCCAGCTGCTAAGTCTGTTATATACATATGTATATTTCTAATTTCAGTGATTTTCAATTATAACACTTTGCTCTTTGTCCTCTGAAACATTTTTTTTCTAAAGCCTGGTATACAATACATAGCTTGCAGCTAAATATTGTTTTCTAATATGATTTGCTAATCCAGACTTTTCAACAGTCTTTTCATTGCTGTTGCTGAAAGAAGAACATTTTGTCTCAAAAATACCTGGTTTTCAGTCTCCTAGAAATTTGAAACTGAAGAAACTAGAAAACTTCCAACAGAAATAATATTAAGAAATACAATTGAATATTTGGATATTCTATGAAAAGGCATATCTTTATGACAGGGTTACATAATTTGTCTGAAGATAAAGGTAAGTAAAAGTCATCTTTTATCTGATCTTTTAATTGACCTTCAAAAGTAATGTAGGAACAGTAAAAACTTCATGGCACTATTTAAATGAAGGTGAGCTGAATGCATAAAATCTTGTGACATTCAGTTATTGCAAAAACCAATCAGTCTCAGGTTTCCTTGTTATGTTTGTGTAATTTTTACCCATCTTGGTGTATTTAGATTTTTGGGACGAGTTTGCTGACAGTTGAATGCCCGTCTGAATAGCACCTTATTTCTTGCTTGGTCCTTAAGCTCTTTAAGAACTGAGGTAAAGAATTATTGTTGTAGAAACTCAATGAGTAAGTGTGATTTGAACTATTTATCAGTGACATCAGTGAGCTTCACTGTCTGAGGATCATGTATCAGTGCAGCCCAGGAGTAGACTATTTTGTCATTGCACATTTATACAAAAAAGTTGAACCTTAGAAAGTGAGATTCCCTGATTGCAAAACCTCTCTGACCATCAGCATTCTGCACCACTCTTAAAGGTAAACATTAGTCAGTAGGATGTATGACCGTACATTTGTGTGCATAAATCTTACCTGTTCCACGAGAAAAGTAAATCTTCCTAACAAATTCTCCAGCAAGGACAGACTGAAGTTCTGGGAAAGACAAGTTTGTCTGCCAAATGGAATACAGTTTTTCTAGTGCAAACTTCATTTTATGTATTTGTCTATAAAACCTGTCCTATAGGTAAATCCATCCTGTTAGACTACTACTGTCTTGAAAACCAACTGTCAAATATACACGAGAGTAAGAAGCATCAGCTGTGAGAAAGTAGCAGTACCACTCTCAGAGTTAGGAATTATTTTACTATAACCAAATAGCACTAGATAAAGGAGAACGTCAGTGGGATATTATTTTGGGTGGGCAGAACACTGAGAGACTGAGGCTTAATTTATTTGAACTAAATTAGTGCACCAGATACAAATTTTTGCTCAGCATTTCTTACATCAAATCTTTCCTCTTAAAAAGAATAAAACCCGCAAAAAAGCATATTCATCTTGTGCTTATAGAAGTACATAGAACAGAACAAGAATGGGAATCTTATCCTTCTCAGCCTTATCACACTTTTGCTAGCAAAACATTTGCTAAGCCTGCAGCATAAAATATGTCTATTGATAAAGCTGTGTTGAGCTCCTTAATTTAATAAGCTTGTTGTTTATAAATTGTGTAAACCAGCATAATCCATTAGCTGATCACCAGTGAGCACTTAGTCCTCAAAACTACTGTCTCTTTCTGAACACACATATAGTCACAGTGAAAACATCTGGACTAGTCAATACTGAAAGGATGGCCTAGAATTATCATTATCATCTAATTCAGAAACCACAAGAGGATATTCTCCACTCATGATGATTATAACACCTATATAGTCTCTTGGGTTGCTTTTGCATTCTTCTGTGATGCACAACATGGAGCCCTGATCACCCGAGATGGCAACCATGCAAAGCCATGCTTGGGCCATACCCTTAGGTTTTCTGTGAAAAGCAACAAGTTAGCAACAGCAGCAGGGGCAGGAAGGGAGGGCTTGTACACATCACAAAATCAGGACACTGCTGGATGCTCATAAGGACTCTGATCAGACTGAAATAATTTGTGAAATGCTCTGAAATATATAATACAAAGGTCTGCCAACTACTCTTTTCTTTCAAGAAAGTACCCCAGAAACACAGGCTTGCTTAACAACAAAAACAATCCGACAACTACATTACATATCAAACGTTACATTATAAGTACTTGTGAAGATGGTACAGCTACATGACATTGACTAGGAAGATCAGGAAAAAAGGCATTAAAAAAACCCCAAATGAAGTAACTTTGATATCCCATTATCACTACATATTAAGGATACTATAGATGTACACATCAATAGAACTGTGTTCTTTCTTTAGCTAAACAATAACCTCTCTCTTAGCTAAACTGTCAGGCATTAGGACTGTACAGTAACACAATCCAAATAAACTACAGTATCCCTGTTTACTTTCTGATGCCTGTGGAGGTAAAATAACAAAGCAGGTGAGAACAACCACAGTAACTTATTTGGTCAAGGTCATAAACTGCTACAGTTTTAAATATAAACCTACTTTGAGGACTAAAAGGTCTGTACAGTAAGTACAACTGTTAGCTGGCCTTGAATTAAACAGTGCATACATTCATAAACTGAGCTGATGCACCAGATGTGATGATGTTAAAGAACACTAACTAGTTTCTAGCATTAAATTACACAGAAGCAATGAGAGAAGAACATGCATGAATTCTATGGTTTTTAACAAGCCTGTAGCAAAAGTTGAAAATGCAAAACTAAAGGGGTGATTGTATACAAGAGATAGAGAACAATTCACCTAAATGGGGAACATCACAGACTACAAATTACTCATTTTTCTGAAATTTGAAAATTTCAGCTTTCAAATTTTCTTTTCCTTGCCTCACTTTCCCAAGCAAATTAAAATTTGAGGGGAGAAATTTACAAATGCAATCATAAAGCTCAACATTTTCCCGTTTCATTTGTGATATTTAAGGAGCTAACAGAAAGTTTCTTCCCAGGAGATTTCTAATCATTTTTCCAAGAAACAGAAGTCTCAGAAGGATAAAATTTGAGATTAAAAAAATCGCTTAGTATGTTATTGTCATGGTTTAACCCAGCGTCTGGCAAAGAACAACCACGCAGAGCCTAGCTGGGAACAAAAAAAACACAGAGCTGCCCACTCCCCACCCCTCCCCTCAGACAGACTGGGGAGGAGATCTGAAAACCAAAGGTAAAACTCATGGGTCTACATAAGGACTGGGAGGGATCATTCACCAGTTACTGCTATGGACAAAACAAACTATACTTGTGTGGGGGGGGGGGAATCAATCTATTACCAATCAAATCAGAACAAGATATGAGAAACCAACCCAGATCCCCAAAGGAACACCTTTCCCCCCCACCTTCTTCCCAAGGGGAAGACTTTACTCCTGATATTCACTACCACCTCCTCTCACAGTGGCACGGGGGATGGAAATAGGAATTGCAATCAGTTCATAACATTGTCTCTGCTGTGCCTTGCTTCTTTAAGGGATGACTCCTCATCCTCTTCCTCTGCTCCAGAGGGGGGTCCCTCCCATGGGAGACCATCCTCAACAAACTTCTCCAGCTTGAGTCCTTCCCATGGGCTGCAGTCCTCCATGACCTGATCCAGCACAAGCTTCCACAGAGTAATGGCCTCCTTTGGGCAGATGTCTCCTCCAGCATAGGGCTTTCCATGGGCCGCAGGTGCACATTCATCGGGACACCTCAGGGCTGCAGCATGACAGCTTACTCGACCACAGTCTCCTCCACAGTCTGCAGGCATCCAGAGCACCTCCTCCTCCTCCTCCTTCTTCACTGGCATTGGTGTTCTCTGCAGCGCTGTCTTTCTGGCATCTCATCTCTGCATAGCTGTTTCTCTTGCATCTGGTGTCTGCAGGGCTGTTGCTCACACATCTTGATTCCCTCGCTCTGTTGCTGCACCAAACCAACTTGACTGTTCCAATGATCCCTCTCAGCTCAGCCACAGGCAAGGGAGGAGGCCTGTACCTCCTCCACCACCTCCATCTTCTCTCCATTGTAGCCCCCTCACAGGTTTTCCCCTGCTCTTGTTTAAAGATGTTATTAAAGAGGTGTTACCGCCATCATTGATTGGCTTGGCCTTGGCCAGATGTGGGTCTGCACCAGAGCAAGCCAGACCCAGCTTCTAGCAGCTTCTGTGAGAAGCTGCCTGTCTGTCCACATGTCCGTCATTGCCATGTTACCCCCTCACTGCTTGCTACACAAATTCAACACAGTTCTGAAGTGCCAAAACATTGTAACATATAATAGTTGCCTATTTTATAAAAAGGAAAGGGATAAAAATTGAAATTTAATGTTATACAGTCGAAAACCAATTAAGAATAAAACTACATAAAAAATGTATATAATTTGTCTCCTTGAAAAGGCTGAGCTGGCAGGTGCAATACAAATGCTATTTGCACTCGGCAGCATCTGGCATTCAGGACAGGGACTGACATGAGCTCAACACGAGCTGGAAATGTGCACTTGCAGCCCAGAATGCCAACTGTTTCCTGGGCTTCATCAAAAGAAGTGCAACCAGAAGGTCAAAGGAGGTGATCCTCCTCTACTCCATTCTCATTAGACCCCACCTGGAGTACTGTAGCTCTAGGGCCCCCAACATAAGAAGGACATGGAACTGTTGAAGTGAGAACAGAGAAGGGCCATGAAGATCAAAAGGGCTGGAGAACTTCGCTTATGAAGACAGGCTGAGAGAGTTGGGCTTGTTTAGCCTGGAGAAGAAAAGGCTCCAGGGAGACATTCTAGCATTCTTCCAGTATCTAAAGGGAGCCTACAAGAAAGCTGAATAGGCACTTTCTACATGGGTATGTATTGATAGGACAAAGAATGACAGTGTTAAACTGAAAGAGCAGATTTGGATTAGGTATTAGGAAGAATTTTTTTACTGTGGGTGTGTTGAGGTACTGGTATGGGTTTTTCCAGAGAAGCTGTGGCTGCCCAATCCTTGGAAGTGTTCTAGGGCAGGCTGGATGGGGCATTGAGCAACCAGGTCTGCTGGAACATGTGCCTGTCCATGGCAGAAGGGTTGGAACCAGATGAGCTTGAAGGTCCACTCCAACCTATTCTATGATTCTATGATCATATCAAAGACAGCCTTCAAGAAGGAGGAGGGATCACAGCCACACTTTGGGGCATATACCTTAGCGAGATTTAAACAAATTAGTGAGATGCCTAAGAATTAGTTGTTTAAATCTAAGCCACTCACACAGATACTTTTTTTTAGTCAATTGAAGGAAAGAGAAAGCTCTAAAGGGCTCTGGAGTCCATTTATCTTAAAACAGGATAAATTACCCTTCAAAGTTATCTACCTTTCCATTTACTTCAGAAGGAATTAGATAACTATCTTACTGTATTTAACATAGAAGCCTTTGTATCATCTGGTGAAGCGAGACAGTTGCCCCCTCAGCTGCTGTTACACATTTTAGATAAAGGTGCATCTGCAAAAATTATTATCATCTGGTTTGTGGCACATATGTTTCAACTCCGCAAAGCCACCTGTGAGCCACTGAAGTTCCCTTTACACCGTTAAATAGTAAGAAGCCTTTTTTTCTAGTCCTCTTTACGAAGAAAAATTTCACTCCACAGAAGAAAATGTGAAAAAAAAATCCATCAAGAAATGCAGGAATTTGGAATTGCAGATCTGTTGGCCTGTAGCCATGAACCTACAGTGCAAGTCTGGGCAGATCAAAAATGGTAATTGAAAGCATCCAAACTGTGTTGACACTTTTAATTTGATCCGGTGCCAAGAATAGGCTGCTTCTGAGGGGGCTGCCTAATTTCCCATATAAAAGGATAGAGAATGAGCAAAAGGAGAAGTGTACAGTCTTTAATATGTTCTTCCTCTCCAGCCGTTACGATGTTCCAGCCCCTGCAGACGTTTGGAAATACCTTGCTTAAAATGAAACAGCACTGATCTCTACCAACTTAGCAGTACCAAAAAAGAAATGAAAAAGCAGCTCAAAATGCACAGGGGGGGATAGAAAAATAAGTCTGAAAGGGTCATTGTGGGTCAGACTGTAGGTTATAAACTAATCTTTGAAGATTAAAATGTGTCCTAAAGAATGCAACTAGATTATCATTATCTATTCTAAATATTTGCTGCTTCTTGAGAAGCTCCTTCCTTGCAGCATATTACTTAATCTTTTCCAGCAGTGTTTCTTCATGCTTTCATTGGCTTTAGTGAGAGCTACTGTACATGATGCATGACTTATATGGGTAAAACCCATAACTAAAATGCTCACAGCTACCACTTCTATGGGATGCTGCCAGAAATATAGACATTTTCTTTCGCTTATTTGTCTTAGGTCTCAGATTAATTTGCCACATTCTAGTCAAACCAACTGCATGTGACACTCTGGCTACTAAAAAAGTGAAAAGACACCAATTTTCATTGACTATATTATGATCTGTTAAGGACTTTAAAGTGCAGAACTTTTTAAAGTGAACTTTTGATAAAAGCTGACAGAGGGCACTTTCTGTTTAGATTGTGAAGTGATGATACTTCAGCAATGACCTTGCAAACACACTTTACTAACAACATACGCTGGGAAAGAGAATATGCTTCAGTAGTTGTTCTTATTCGATTTCTATCATGTTTCTTTTAAACTTGAGTAAGCCATGTGCTGCAGCATGCATTATTCCTGTTTTCCCACTGGCATCTTCCCTGAGATCATAATTTTCAGTAGTACTAAGCTCCTCCTATTTCCTCCAAAGTCACAGTTGCTGTTTCCTCGGTGGGAAAGCAGTAAGCATGTCTCCTCAGCATCTCCGCAGCCAAAGCACTGGCTGCTGTGAGATTCCACATTATCGACATGTGCTCCCCCCTGCCTCACGCTCTCCACTTACACAACGGCGGTAGTTCTTACCTGCTCCAAGTGCTGCAGAGATTAAGTAGGTTTTATTTGGGATGGCCTTTTGGTTCTCAGACCAAAATTAGTTCTGCATCTTACATTGACATTTTGGTTGATTAGGGGGCTTTGTTGTACTACTGTGAGCTGCCATTAAGTAATGCTTTCATATGATTCTAATGTGTGAAGTCTACCAAATTTCCTTTCATTTCAGCAGCAAGAAGCAAGCAACAGCTTCAGCCACTGCCACCTTCTAGCTTCAAAGAGCAATTTGGGTAGCAGCAGTCAATGGGAAAGGAGCGGCAATATTCTCAAGTGTGTTTGAAACAGCTGCCCTTTTTTATACTCTCCTGAGGGGATGAAGCATATGATTTCTTGGACATACACATGCTCTATTGGCCCATCCAACAGCAGAGAAAAAATATTTCTAAATTTAACTTCTGTTAAAATGTTAAATCTGTATTTTTCGATTACGTTTAATAATAATTACATTTTTTACAGAACTTTAAGTACGGTTTTCTTTTTCCTGAGCATAAAAAAAAAATCATTCTGCCAAAGAATAGTGCTGACATGCAAAAGCATTAGATCAGTAGATATTAAAAAAAAAAAAAAAAAGGAAGGAGTATAAAGAAATAAACAGTAGATAAACAGCACTGCAAAAGATTGCGTAAATGCTTTGTTTCCTAAACAAGGAGATTAAAAAAAGCCAAAATGAGAGAAAAATTTTACAAGACTGTCTTCAAAAGAAATTTACAGGGTTTGGTTATTTTTACCTATGTAAATGAAATTCAGGTGGAGTTTGCTTATTGGCAGAATTACTACAGAGCATATAGGAGACAAACTGTTTGTATTCAAAGTAAAACAGAACATTACTTCTTGGCAAAACAGTCGCAATTAAGTCTAAAAAAAAAAAATCATGCTTATTCATTCTTGGAATGGTATGTCAGATTAAAATAATTAGTTACTTGTATCATTACAATAGGAACCTAATATTTCCATCATACTATTGAACAGTGATAAGGTTTATTGGCAAAGCTTTCAGTGTATTTACTGTAAAATTATCAGTTTGCTCTTTTCTAGAGATAGCAAGACAGTTTGCATATGATTCAAAGACAGACAACCTTTGCCCAGTAATTATTATATTTGGTTTCAATGAGTTTTCCCCTAAGGACTGGAAAGTGTCATAGACAATCAAGCTTTTCCCTCTCTCCTGCACAACAATCAAAATAGTTTTCAGTGTGGAAACAAAACTGATAGAGTCAAAACATCCTTTTGAATTGTATCATCCAGTTCCAGACACAACACAGGGGGAGAAAAGCATTAAATGTCCCTTACTCACAATTGTGTCATTAAATTCAAATTGCTTAAATTGTTCTGCAGAAAGCTATACTATACTAGCTACTAGTTTTCCGCATAATCTTTCAAGCCACAGTATGACTTAAAAAAAAAACAGTAACAAGAAAAAAGAGCTTCAAGGTAAGCATCATGTGGAGTAATTAATTACATTATACATTATTTCACTTTCTTTGCATGACTGGCTCTATAAAGTTTGGGTTACGCACTCCCAGCTATATTTCCTGAGTCAGTTCTTAATTGCCAACAGACCTCCTACCACTCTGTTACTAAGATTTAGTACAGCTAAAAAATAAGACCAGAAGATCATCAGAGCAGGGCTCACCTTATTATTTGTGTAAAGCCTGAGCACAGCAATGACACTACAGTAAGAAAACATAATATTACCTATTTATCATAGTCTGTTCCAGTGAGCCAGACAAAACTGTGGTCTTGTGCAGAGTTTTATTTTCAAAGCTTCAAGAACTCCAAAAGTTCAATATGTATTAAAAAATATAACTGCAGCTGTTTCATAGTGGATGAAATGAGGTACAGTTATTCATCATTCTACAAAAACACGGCAATGTGCAAATTTCTGGTCAGAGAACTGGTCCGACGCTCCAGAGTGGAACAGAGCAATGATGAACAGCTGTGCAGAATTGCTACCTGCGACTTTAAGTGACTTCTACTGTTTACTGACAACTAGGATCACCGCCAAAATTACATATTATAGCTGAGCGGTTTAATATGCCTAGATTCTGCTTGACAGGTATTTCAATAAATCTACAAAATATTACGTGATTTTAAATATTTTTCATTTTAAGCAGTGAGATGACTTTGCGGTATGAAAATCTTACACACAGCCATAACATTACTAGGCACTCTCAAGCATCTCTCCTTTTTCATTTTTCAACAAATTTATTAAACATAACAATAAGTTTTGAAATGTCATCATTATTCTTTCTATTAGCTTTTAGCAGCAGGGCAAGATGCAGTCAGAAACCAACAGTTGGCATTGTTTTATGTAAGGATGATGATCGCTATATATGGAATACGTCTGAAAATAGCCTATCACCTAGCCTTGGGAATCCACCAACAGAGAGGCACAGACACGTTCACACACAAGGTGGAGATCCAAGCAAATCCTGGCATTCTTCTCTCTAGTTTTCATCAACTTAGAGAATCCATGGTAATGTAAGGATAGTGTAGCACATCAACAGTTAATATGAATGTTAGATTATGACATGAATTAAGAAGCTATGCAGGCAATCCAGAGAGAGTTCAGCAATACTTCCCTGTCTCTCCTATACAGGAGGAAAGCTCTTCCTGCCTTCCCTCAGATGCTGCTAGACTCTGTAAAAAAAGGAAAGCAGCTATGCAAAACACGATGCTTGGTGAGAAGTGGGACAAACCAAGGCAAATCAGGGCTCCCTGTGCCTGGATCACACCACAGAAAAGATAATGGAGAGAAGTGGCCACACTGCATTCAATACACAAAGGGAAGCTTCCTCTACACAGGTATTTCTATAACAGCTTTGCAATACTCTCAAGCTATTTTGAAATTGGAAGCACTAAAAAGAACCTGTATGGCCAATTTAAAAGTTCTCTTTACTTCAAAGCTTCTGAAGTCGAATGCTCCAAAACTTTGCCATAAAACGGAGCTAGCCTCACCACTGTACTCCTACAACTTCTGATGTAATTACTAGAAGGCAATGGAGAACCCTTGGCCTTCCCAGTGGGAGTTTTGCCAAGGCACAACATTTATATTCAACACAGTTCTTCTCCCCCAGCAGAATGGTGTAACAGTCTTGCCCTCCTTCAAACCCATTATACTTGAATATCATTAATGATTCCTTGGATTATAAACAATTTCTCTGAAAATTTGCAAAGATTAATAGCTAAAGGGACACAAAGTGCACCTCCACAGATTAGTCATTCAGTCCTCAAGTTGTCAGGTACGATGTTATTCTTAAGTCAGATAACACAACCTGAGTATTTAGGTGACAGCTGAACAAACAGAAGATCAACATGATGTGCCACTGTTCAAAGCAACAAGACAAATAGGACACAGTTAATTCTTCCTTTCTTTCAAAATTAAAACATTAAAAGGACTCTTGTTCATATCTCTGTGTACAATTTACAAGAGCACATAATGATTGGACTATGGATTTCTTTTTAATAGAGTGAGAAGAGATGCAAATGTCAATGGGAGCTGGAGATTCTCTGCTACTAAATGTCAAGCCTTTAATTTTCAAATTATTGGCATTTGTTTTTGAAAGATTCAATAATGTTGTAAAATCTAGAAGGATTTTTTCAAGCACAGTCATCTTGTTTAATTTTTTAATTCCCTTTTCCAGCTTCTCTTCTTCCCATTTTTCTCATCAATTTTATTTTCCTACTTCACAGAGGAAACTACTCTGAGGCCACTTATGCACCTGGACTGCATGGAGCTGCTCAGAGCTCCTGCTGCGAGGAGATTTGAATGAGGAGTCAGTTTAATCTGTGCATGTAAAATAAGCTAGTGCTATTTAAAGTGGCAAATTTAGGCCTGGATTCTGTAGAAGAATTATGCATATGCCTAACGTGACACACATGAATAGTCCCTTTGTTTGAGTTTATTGTAAATCTAAGAACAGTTTTCAATGTCTTAGGGGTTTAAATTCCATTTTCAAGTTTGTCTTACATATCTATAAAATTTCATAGTTTTGAAAACAGAACTTAGCCTTGGTTGTCATTTCAGTGCTTCTTTTTTCATTGCTAACTGAATATATATTGTACAGTACCCTCTATTCATTTTTCTTATCTACCAATGTAAAGGAATGAATTCTTAATACAGCACTTCTTTGGAAAGTGACTGCTTGCTACAATAAATAACATTTAAAATGAATGACAGTTGTATGTTGCTTAAAAACGAGTGCCACTTTATTGTCATCTCTGTTCATCATTTTCAGGCTTTGGACATCTGCTAAAGAAAATATTGCAGGTTTTCTAACAGAAAAGGTTGTGTACTTAGGTCCATGATTAACATGACAATTTAATTAAACACACTGTATAAGTCCCAAAATTTAATATTCAAAAAGTAAGAGAGTTCAAATAGGTAGAGGGGAAATAGAGGTGCAAAGATCTAGGATGACTCAGGCACTTATGTGCCCAGTAAAGAAAAGCAGCTTCACAATTGCATGTACTTGAATCCCATTTTAGTTCCCTGTGGCACTTTTACTGTGGATTACATGTTTACAGATGAAAGACATAAGATAATGCAAAACCTTAGGAACACACATAACGGCTTTGGTTAAAGGTCCATTTACTAAGACTGCTGACTGTGGTGTGCAAAGATGTAAGGTATCAGAAAACTAATAACTTCTCCTTCAGCCCACGCTTTTAGCTTCTGGAAATCAAAAATTTAGAGATATGAAGGGCAAAGATCAGACAAGTCATCTTCTGAAATAGGAGAGTTAAAAAATTTCGTGACAGACAAAGTATAAAGGGACAAATTAAGTTGCAATTATTTGAATATTTCTTAATCTCAATGAGCCCTTGTGATGCCCGCTAATATTTTGGAGCACATCAGATTTCAATTGCATCCTAGTTCAAAAATATATACTAGCAGTGGCCAACAACTCATTTAACTTGATTAGGACATGTAGAATTGAATGCTTTTGCAAAAATAATACCATAAAAATTGGCTAATACTGTGAGAAAACTGCACTTGTGGACCTTAACAACCTCTTGCATTTTCAGCTGACAAAACACACAGGTTTTAATCCTTTGCAAAGCACAACACTTAACCTGAGCCTCCCATACTAGGATGAAAATGATAATGGGTTTACTCAGCAAGTGGGGCACTGTGTTACCATGCTCACGGCGTCCTTCAGCAGGCATGAGATGCCTATGTAGAAGAGTCTTGCACTACCCACCCACCTAAGCTGCCATAACTGACAGGCCAGTGATCTCCCCCAAACACTAGTAATAAAATTCTCCTTTTTTTTAATTTTTGGTCATTATTTAAAGGCTTTCCTATCCTGATGTCAGTTCCCATTAAGGCACAAGCATATCACACTTCTCCCACTCTTGCCTGTAAGAGACAAGGAAGAGGAACTACCAAGCTGGCCATCAAGACAATCCTCTCTTACTTCTGCAATGTAAACAGTTGGGTAAAAAAAATGCAGGTTTTTCTCCTTTAGACATGCTTGATCATTCACAATGAAATCTATGTGAATTTTGGAATTCCAGAAATTCTGAAACTGAATTTCCTGAATTCAATGAAAGTAAATAATTCAAACACTTTATAAACCTCTGGAACCTTCATGAGCCTGAAATATCAACGTCCAGACTTCATAAGCATTTTGGCACCCCCCCATTTTAGAAGACACAATTTTAAAAAAGCTTATACCATGAAGAGATTATACCATTTTGTTACACACAAGATTAGCCACGATACCTCATTCTTACATCTCATTCTCATGTAACAAGAATTAAATTCAGTTTAAAACGAACTACCAAAACCAATAATGCTGCCATAGTGAGTCAACATCAAGTTGTCATTCTGCTGCATTATGAAGGTCAAAGCATCGTCAATGCTGCATCAAACCATACTGTAAAAATGGTAATGTGAAAGCTGTGGCATACCAACCATTTGCCATGTCAACATGTCCCCAGTGAAAATCCCTTCCACTTCATCAACTGGACAAGTCGTATGCTTCATTAAGTCACAGACTGCACACTCATTAAAGATCAATGGCATCTTCCAAATGCATTTTGTTTTTCTTTAGTCCTAACATATGGTCATAATAATGCATCTAACAGCAAGCTTGGGCACTGATTTTTAATGAAAAATAATGTTCAGACTGGCCCATGTAATTTGCTTTTATGTTTCTGACCTTGTTCAGAAATGAATCCCCATAGTTCCAAAACACGCTCATTCCAGGTTCTCAGTTCTCTTGCCAAGAAAGGCAGATGTCATGTTTGTAACTTACATCTCTACTTAAATCATACTGTTTCATATAATGCTGGTGTTTGTTATCCCTTCCTATTTGTACATCAACTCCCAAAGAAGGAAAAAAGAGGTTCAAAGCATTACCTGTAACTAATGCAAGCAACAGCAATACAGATATCCCTCACAGAGACATGCTGTGCTTCTTTCTAGCATGAGAAATGTTGTCATTTCAGAGACATACTACATCAGCCTATTTCACCATCTGTGTAGGAGCTCTGTGAGCCCAGAAATGATCACAGTGAAGAGTGATCAAAGGTCTGGCAACTATAGTGACATATTTCATTTTTGAATGGAGAAAAAAAAAGTCCCACTGCATTTGCTAGTAAGGCATTGCGAAGAACAGCCTCAAACATTGGCGTCGTCTTCCAAGTATACCAGCCTAAAAGCACAAACTCTCAGCTTACACTTTCACTTTTGTTTTCATCACCTTTCTCCACTTGTTTCTTTTCTGGCATCCACTTGATGGTGAATGCTAACATTACAGTTAAAGTAAGAGTGATACAGCTGCAAGACATCAAGTACATTGTTTTAAGATGTATATGGAGTCTGTGCACAATATTGTTGTTCACAGATGAGCTGAAACAGTCACTTGTCTCGAAGTTCCTTCATGGCTGTACCCATGTGCTAGGCTTATAATATTTTTCTCTTGGGATAGAATCACATACCTTTTCAGGTCAGCCACCAGACTAAACTACCTAGTCAGTTATCTAGCTTTTAATCAGTCCTTAGGTACTATTTAACATCCTGTTGAATAGTCAGTGGCATTTAAACACTTACTTCCTCTTGTGGAGACACTGGCTTCTAGAAAAAATATTAACGGGGACAAGATTTTTTTATTCCACATCAATTTAGTAGACCATTACTCTTTCCTGAACTACTCACTGAGTACACAAACACTTGCTCTTCTGAGCCTTAATTGTAACTTTGGCTTTAACTGAAGTTTGCCAGCCCACATCTTCACCACAGTGTGCTTACATTCCTTCTGGCTTTGCTCATTAAATTGACTTCCTAGATTTTTAAGTTCCCAACCGCCAGTCCTGATCCAGAAACATAAGATAGTTGTTCCTCCAATACATGGACAAGGACCCAATGCTTTGGATAGTCCTACAGCAAAGAGGACACTTTGTCATTAATTTCTAGTGCTCTAATGCTAACCATAGCTGTGTATTGAATTATAGTCCATTGGCCACACTTCTGCACCAAAATAAAGTTAAGCAATCTGCTTCCATATCCATCTTCATCTCTCATGACTACAACACGACTATTTTAAGGCTTTTCTTCCCATAACTCCAATGCAAGATTAATAAAATGGCAATGAACCAAAATGCCACCAACATTAAGAGAGTTGTTTCTTTTGTTATGTGTGTTCTTCCCTGAGACCCTACTAAAACCTGCAATAAACTGGATTTTTCAATCCCTTGTTCCCAAAACCTAAATTGACCTCTCGCTTTAACAGGTCAACACAATAAGCAGCAGGTAATCCTGTAGATATTCCTTTATTACATAGTTGACTGCCACCTTAAGTTCTTACTTTCCAAGCCCCTGACTGTAACTGGAAATTTGAACCAGAGCAATGCCATGTATTTTTCTTACTTACTGAAAGCAGAAGTCAGGTATTGCTCCTCCTCATATGAACCAGCACTCATCCAAAATTTAGGGCACTAGTACAGGACAAAAAGTAATACAGTGCTTCTACCCCAATTGCAGTAATCTTACTGCTAACTGCAGTCCTAACCCTAACTTTTATCATAGCTGAAGGGATTTTAACTTTACAAAAGTACACATTGAACAACTAATCATTTAAGCAGCACTATTCCATCTGGTATCAAAATAAAAATACAGTTCTGTCAACCTAAAGAAAACTAATAACCAGAGGTCTTCAGTAGTTCCTTTATCAAAACAGCCCTAATTTTTGTTTTAATTATAGTCTAATGATGCATGTGAACATGTGAAACAAAGCACCCTTCAGATGTTAACCACTATCCTAATTCTAGAATCTTTGCAACATTCTTCAATAAATAGGTCTAGTATCTTATCTCCCAAATTCAGATTCTAATTCTAGATTTAATCATAATTTAATGACCCATAAATTCACCAATGCAAGCATTAAAACAAACAAACAAACAAACAAACAAACAGCAGTCCTTTGGAGAAGAGCATATCTTTGTCCTGTTGATTTTTCAAATATACCAACAACAGGTGCAATGTGCAAAAAGCTGAGAGCTGACTCCATCATTCTATTTCCAAATGGTTTCTAGGAGTCTTTTCATAACTAGATGTCACTAAGAAAAAGGTTGAAAGAAAAGTGTAAAATGAGGATTAAACCTGCTTCAAATTTGCACATAATTTAGATTAGACTTTTCTTTTGTTCATGATTTTTTTCCTATAAGATACATGCCTGTATTTTTCATTACATGACATTAACACTCAAAACTGGAAATGACGTTTTTTATTAAAGTCAAATGAATTAACACTAATTCAAGGAAGGAAATTGTTCAATTAAATTCTGATAGATTTTTGCAGTTTGATTTCAACCTTACATGTCACAATAGTACAAAACAGTCATGACATATTTAACCACTTTAAGCTTTTATGATGAAGTGATATTTGAGTAGGAAAATCCTTCAGCTGTATGTTTATCTCCAAATTCAGACTGTTTGGACTATCTAGAGTTCACATACGGGAAACTGCTCTGATAATTTCCTCAATTTTCAGTTTTGTTCAAAACCTATTTGTCTATTCTATATATCAATGTCTTCAAAAACTGCCACTTTGCATGTAGAGATGTCTTTTCAGCAGTGTTGTCATTAAGTTTGCAAAGCACTTCAGAACTTGGAGGCTGGAAGGTACTATGCATAGTTAAGTTGTTATTATCACAGTCCGTAAAATTTATTCTTGAAAAGGGTTTTTTTGTGGTTTTAATATCTTATTTTTCTGCTTTCCTCCAATTTGTACTTGCTTCCCTAATCCTTTAGCTGTCTAGAGGGTTTTCTAAGTGGTTGCAGCAACTGAGTATTGTGACATTCCTTTACGTTTTCCTACAGCTAATGCTCAGCTTCACTCACTTTGTTGCTTATTAAAATTTTCTTAGCCTTATTTAAAGATACTCTTGTTTTAGGCCTTGGAGTGGTGTACCTGCTGAGTTAAGAGTTATTATTACCTGTAAGAGGAAAATGTATTTTGAAAGAAATGAAAACATGCATTAGTTGAGAAGCTTTTATATAAGCAATTAAATAACTTATCTGAATTACGGTGACAGATTTGCAACTAAACTAAAATGTCACTTAAAAATGACACTTATGAGAGCATCAATGTGGCACAATTAACTTACTGCAAAGGAATGTAATTCCTCTAGGAATTAACAATACTTTAGCAACCTAAAGTCCACATACTTCATTATTTTAGTAGAGCTGAAAAGACACATTTTCCCCTCGCTTTTTCATATTCATTTAACAAAACACATACTTTGTAATTGTAAATGTGTTTCTTAATTAGTGGTTGGGATCTTGGTGGAGCCAGCCATGAAGCCAATTCTTCAGTTTAACAAAAGGAAATCAGCTGATGAAAAAGGAAAGATGATTGTTGCTGAAATGTTCTCATTCTCAGCGACAGGGGAGTGTCTTCCAGTAGTTTGCAAAGAATCTAAAGTACTAGCACATAAAAATTCCTTGATGGCAGTTGAATGTCATGAGATTACTAGTACATGCGAGATACCCAACACTGTCTACATTCTGCTGATAGCGACATACGCAGATCTAGTGCAATTTTTCAGTCATAATTACATTGTCTTCACTGAAACTTATTTAAGTGCTTCAAGTCAAGCATGCATTTAGTTGCTGTTGCTATACCAGAGTCATAATAAAGTGAACGGCTCTGTACCCTCCTAGGATTAAAGATAGAGGCTAACTTCAAAATATACTAATACTATAGGTAAAAAGTACTTTTGCATTATTCACATATTGCATAAGTAGCACATCTATAATTTCACTGCAATCAATGGAAATCACAGATTTCCATATCACATGCTAAATGCTGAGGTTGATTACCGTTATATTTAATTTATACTAATCAGTGTGAGCCAAGTAATATCACACAGAGGTTTACAGCAATTATATTTTTTCTTTTTCTTTTTTTTTGGGGGAAAAAAGCAAATGTATATAGGGTCAGAAGTGGGTGTTAATACACTACACATACAACAGGTGCTTAGAAAAGATAATATGTATTTTTAATACCCTTTGAATAGTGCATTTTAAAATATTTCAATAGAAAGCTTTGTCCTTCCTCTTGGATATCTCTCCTGAGCAATGACAAAAGAATTTAGTAACCCTTTTTATGCCCACTTATTTCTAAAGGTCTCTACAAATAGTTTCTTATCTTTCTCAGAATTCAATTAAATAAAACAAACTTCCACATATTTTTTACATTGGAGAACGTTACAGATTAAAATCAGATCAGCACATGTTGTCATATGGTCTGTATGTATGTTTCCTCAATATAAATTGTTTTCTTGTACATAATGACAGTCGTAAGGATGCGTGTGCCTTGTACTGCATGGACACAGGAGAAAAAAGAAAACTGAGTGAAACCAAAATAGTTTTCTGCCATAAGACTTCTGTTCTTTCAAGTAGTGCAGCTGAAAGAAAGGAAATTTCAACCGGCATAACAATGCCAAATATCCGGTTCTCAAAATACCGCAAACAACAAACATCTCATACAACCAAGGTGATCCCTGGAAGTAATTATCTAGAATACAGAAAAAAAACCCTCACTTCCTTTTCATATTTTATAATCTGTTTGATTTGGGTTCTATTTGTTTGCTTGCTTGTTTATTGGAGGGGAGGGCAAGAGGTTGCCCTCACTGTCTGTGGAGAACAATGAAACAATTTTCTATACAACCTTCCATGCTATCTCCTACATCTACAGGAAAATAGAAAGACTGTTTTTCCTCTTTGTGCTTTATGTCAAAATGAAATGCTAGCCATACTAAATGAAAAATAACAATATGTGTCTCAATACACTTAGATTTTCCTTTTCATTGAACCAACATTGTTTATGGCAATACAGTTACAGAAAAGAAAAATCAGGTCCTGTTTTCTACAGAAACTCAAAATCTACTCCAATACAAAATAAGGCGAAAACAACTGAATTTAATCAGTTCTGAGGTCACAGCAACTGAATTTTAATACTGAAAATTCAATGGTTTAAGAAGCTGGAGAGTACTAGTGGAGTACAAGCACAGACCAGAGTTGGACAGCCAATGAAAAATAATGAGATCGTAGGATGGATTTTAAGTCAAGCAAACTTACATGTCATATAAGATGATATAGTCCTTTTCAGGCATCTGAAGCAACATGAAAAACAAATCAATGGGTAATCTGTGAGGAACATAAAGCAAGGTCATTGACACAGCGTCCACAGTCGACACTCTAAAATGCATTTGATGCATGGGAAAAATACAAGCTTGGTCACTTAAGACAGAGAGGATAAGGTTGACAGTTCTGAATTGAAGCCTGTGGACGGAACTCAAAGGAAAAGTAAGGTATCTCTTCACCATGAGAACATGACAATCTAGAGTGAGATCATGAAAAATTGTATATATTCATCTCTTTCTACTGAAGCCAAAATGACCATTTACATTCTTCATACGCTGACTTGTAGAAAATATGTTAGACTAAAGACATATGAGATAAGGAATACCTAATTATATCTTTGAAATTGAACTACCATGAAATTCTGAATTTAGATCCAGAGCTCTGGATTAATTTTAACTTTCAAATTATTACTTTTTAAATACTCATCTAATTTAATACTAGAAGTAGATGAATTAAAAAAAATAAAAAGAGCAGAGAACGTTAGTGGAAAACACTATTAAAAGTTACATCATAAAGTGTTTTACTTGGACAAAAACAATAATAAAGATCCTGTGAATAGGCTAACTGAACATTTCAACTATTCAGTGCAATAGCAAATAGATAGATAAATCAATAAATAAATAAAATTAGGCATCCTTTCTTTGCAACTTTTTTTTTTTAAATCAAGATTCCAAAGATAATTTTAAATAAACCAGTTATTGCCGTTATGATTTAGAGATAAAGGACAGACAAAGAAAATGACAGGTGGCAGAGATAGGGAGGGACTTTGATCAGTCTACAAGCATTTCCTTCAAGAGGGAATTTGGAAGGCAAAGGCAGAAATAGTAGGAAAGGCATAATGAAAATCTGAAACAACTTCTGAAAAAAAAGATTTGCTTCATTAAACAACAGGATGCTCAAACACACCCATTTCAATTTCAAATGCCAAACCACTGAGTTCATCACAGCTTCCACACTCTGCCACATAATATTTTGAAGAAGATTTCCAAGACCTAATAGGTGGCAGAAGACATTTCAGAAGTAAAATGTATAAGACAAAAAACTTTTTGTAGTAAATAAAGAGCAAGGTACTACAAGACACTTCCCCAGTCTTCATACCCCTGCACCACTTGGGATAGGGAAGGAGGTAGAAGGGTCGAGGTGGTCTGTAGGACTGAATTTGAACCTGGGAAAGAGGGGGACCTGCTGTTTTGATTTTTGTCTATCACTAACCAGATCTATTTTAATTGGCAATAACTTTAGTCATTTTCCCCCAAACTGAATCTGTTTTCCCCCGACAGTAACGGGTAAGCAACCTTCTTGTCTTTAGCTCAACCCACAAGCTTTTCCATCTTATTTTCTCCTCCTGCCCCATTGAGAATAGGAACTAAGAGAGCAGCGAGGTGGGCATCCAGCAGGCAAAGGTCAACCCACCATAGCTGCAGTGGCTGTAGTAGCAAGGGCAACAAAATATTGAGGATGTATGTTAATGTGTTACGCTAAAATTGCACATCACAGTAAAGTGAATTATGACGAGAGAAAAGGTGCCTACATTTTTATGTCTTCCCCTATCCAGTTACCTGGAAGCTAAAAGTGACTCTGAATGTCAGAGGGCATCATATCATAGCATGTGGATAGTGCTGAAGGATTGTGTGATGTTAATTTTGGCTTAACATTAATAGCTGTGTGGTAAGGAGATGTCAGATCAGGTTTGCAGGTCAACATATTACCAAAACTAGAGCACATGGTTCTGAGAGTTCCTATGTGAAATCTCCATTTCTTTGTTGCTTAGAAAAGACATCGATTTCCTTATGGTGATTCAGTGTCTACCGTGACAGAGTACAAGGGGAAAAGCATAAAACAGGACCAATATATAACTGTAAGTTAGGTCATTATTTAGAGTTTTAAAAATTATATTCAGGTGTGCAGAACAGCTGTACTCTTTTTAAGGGCAATATACCACATACACCTATACCTTACCACAAAGTGATAATATCAAAACAGATATGTAATCCTGTAAAATAACTAATTAGGAAGGGTAGATTTTGTATAATCCTTTTTACATTTATCAATGTTAAAGTGAATGCACAACATTCATTGGACTTTGCAATACCAAGCACAAATACAGATCAGCTCTTTTGTCAGAGTACTGTTACACTATATCGCCACAAAAGCTATTTTTTAATAATATGCCTTTTGCTTTTTTTGTTACTGCTAGAAATTAAATACAAAACTGCCTTCCTGAAACCCTTTACCAAGAGACCAAATCCACATATCACTCAGTCGGTGAATTTTGAAACTTACACTTATGCAGAGACAACAGCATTTTGGGGTTCAGGTGCACTGAATACACCTGAAATGAGAACTCTCTCTTCCACTCCTCACTATACTCTAGATAAAACTCTAGCCAAATATTTACAGATGTCTTTTTCAAAGATCAAGAAGAAAAAGAGTATGGAAGGGAAGTGGGTTTTCCCTGTGCAGTCTACAAGAGAACTCCAAACATTCTTGCTTTTAGGATGGTTGTCGTATTTACCACCTCAGGAGTTAAGTATCCAATTCTTACTCTCCTTGAAACAAGACAGAGAATCCTAGCTCAGATTCTGTGCAATGGAAATGACTGAAAAGAAACACAAAACTGTCTTCTAAAGAATAGAAAAAGAGTAGTTTTACTGCTAAAATTAACTCAGCCTCAACAGAAACCAACATCAATACTGCTTGGTCCTATTTCTGTCTATTTGAACAGTTTGTTGATCTTGAAGACAAATGTAAAAGCAAAGCAGTAACTGAGATTTGTAAGTGTTTTTTGTTGCCTTATCCAGTTGGATAGTTGCCTTTCAGTTTCCTTATCTTGATTTTATTTCAATCCCTAAAAGTATTAACAAAGGCAATGACTAATGCACAAGCAACATAGAACTACAAGTAAGATCTAGAAGTGTGCAGTCAAAATTTTATACTAAAAATAATTACCTTAAACACCAATCTCTGAAATTATTGTCTGAAATGACTAAAGCATAAGTGAGACCAGAATTTATCCAGTTGCTTCGAAAATGAATTCATATAAACTATATTAGCAGTTCCACACAGCACTATATTTCCTTCCCTTTCGTTATTTATTCTTACATTATTTTCTTCTTAAAAATGTGTTTCACACCTGTATTTAACCAACTGAAAATTCAGCTGGTAGTAATAGTACCAAATATGGACACTGAATTCTTATTATTGCACTGCCCAGCTCTATAAACACAGCATTTTTCTGTTGCAGAGTTACAATATCTAAAAAAAAAAAAACCCTAAATTCCAAAATTTATCATTGAAATTACTGCAAGAATATGAGTTACAAACAGAAGAAGCAGTTAGAATAATATAGATTATAATGGTTACTAATACCCAAACATGGCAGAGGTTAGGTGAAACCTGTCCAGAGCTTTCATGTGATTCTGAGACATAGAAATTTTCACAGAAAGTAGAGGGCAATAGTGAAGTTCTGCAATACTATCAGAAAATAAGAAGGAATAGAATTCTTTCACATTGCATGTGGAAAGTCAGGAACGTGACATCTTAAGAAGAAATGCTTCTTTATGGTTATTCAGCTATACTATTTAAGATAACTGGGCTTGTGATCAAATGCCTTCTGAGTCCAACAACCAAACCATGGACTCAGCAGGAGACCAGAGATGGGAAGATCACACGTGCCTTGTCCAGATTATATAGGAAAAGCAAATCAAAATTCCTATTGAACCAGGCTCCATGCATATAACTGGAGGAGAGTAATGAGAATGCAGCAGATACATTTGCTCCAGATGAATGACAAATGCAGTTTAACTAAATGTCATTAGCCACACGAATCCTGTTCAAGAAGTCTTCAGAAATCTAGCACACAATAGACAATGATAGCCTGCTGAGTTTGATATTTTCCTGTTTCCAGTGGTATAGCACCACTGCGAATATCTTATACTCCTTGGCACATTCTTACTGCTTTAAGCACTACAGGCAAAGAAAAAAAAAATTACAATGAACTGTTTTCGAGCCAAATCCTATTACTTGGAAACATAAATTTACATGCTGAGCATGATTTTTCTTTCTTATCTCCATTTTCTCATTTTGCAGCACTAAAAGTAGCTTCAGGGTGCTTTAATATTTAATTCCATTGAGAACTTCCAATGCTTATATGTAGCTTTGTAAACGTAAAAAAAATAATAAAATTAAGCAGAAATATTGCAAATACCATTGCCAGTCCTTCAATATCTAGAAAGATCAAAAGAGAGAACACATGCATCGACACATCATCTAATATAAGTTTTTATGCTAACAGTTACCCAAAAAAAGATTGCCACCAACAGTATTTTAGTAATTTATCTTACATTTAACTTTGACATATATCTGCATGAGAATCAGGTCACACATCAGAGCAATTGGAATGAAATAAGTACACTATATTACTTCTGGTTTTTTATTATTTTTTTTTTGTAAGAGTTTTTGGAAAACCCAAATATCCTCCAATCTACGGGAACTACATAGAAATCATTTCCAGATTTGAAATTAGAGTTTATCCTCAGATTGATGTGTGCTCTGATCCAGGTCACACCAAGGGATTTTTCCATGACCAAAAATTTCTTAGGGTGAGGATCACACGTAGTTAAGGAAGGTGGGAACTGTTTAGTTGGGAAAGCTACTGGTAATAACTCTTCTTTACATAGTTAACTTTATACCTTATTATTGATCTCAGTTAAGAAAAAAAAAAATGGACTTATTCTGTGTTTATGCCAAAATGACAGAAATAAAAAATGACTCTACACTCTTAAAGGAAAGTGTTGCAGAAAATATTTACACCAATTATGTCAGCAATTCTCAAAATATTTAACTGCAAAACTGTTTTGCCTTCTTCAAAACAAATTTAGGCTAAACTTTGGCTTCTCTACAAGTCTATATATGGGTTTGTTTGGGGTTTTTTTAACTGTGTCACACCTTTGTGCTTTAAAATATGAAATCAGTTTCAAAATAACAATTCTGTAAGGTGATCTTTTTCACCAAGATTTATGGTTTGAATGCCTTTCAGCCTACTACATTTTTCATTTTTCTTTTGCTTTCCAGACTTAACAAAATCATTCACACTTTCCTTTAGAGGAATAGGCAGAAACTTTGCCAAAAAAAAAAAAAAAAAACAACACAGGAGAAAAAAAATATGTGTTTTGAAAGCTATCAGCTAGGAAAAATACATTATACATTTATAAAAAAATAAATAAATTGTATCATATCACACCTTCCTTCTTCACTGCGCTTTTAAAGAATTGTACTAATGTTCCTCATCCAATATCTCTTTTTCACTCAGCTCCTGAATACATTAACTGAACAAATTTCTCAGTAAATCAGAGGACATCACAGAAGTCGTAATAATTGAAGTCAACAAATATCACAAGCAATGCACCTGAAGTCAACAGGAATGTTTTGTACATTGTTTTGGCCTTAAAGGTAAATCATTTAAAGTTTTCCACCCTTCAATTTTTTTTCCCACCCATTACCAAAGAAAAGACAAGCAAACTGTAATCACATTCCAAGAATTAAATCGGTAACTGGTTTCAATACTGGCAGCATTAGAAGGGAGCTTGCTTGTCAGGCCTGGTTCAAAGAAGCTGTAATCACAGTAGGTTTCTTACGCTTGAGCTGAGAGTGGAAAGGTTCACCTTCTCAAACATATTCATGAAAATACAACATACTTCTGTTTAGGAAAAAAAAATAGTTTTTCAAGACTTTATTATAGTTAAAAGCACCTATTGAATTTGTAGATATCAGTTCAGTCTGAAGATACAAAAAACTTTTCATAGCAGACAAGTAAACCTGTGGTTAGTGCCTATATTGAATGTTTTTCCTGAGTTTTAAAATATTTAACTGTGTTTTTCTTATTGTCTCAGTTTTGAGAACATATTAGATCAATTTTCCTATGACTGAGAGTGCAAACATCAGCTGAGAAAACAGGTCAACAAACATATTCAGCAGCCTGTAGGCAAAGCATTTTGGATAAAACAAAAATAAAATTTGATAATATACAGACAAGCACTATATATGGTCCCCTATGAGCCTTCTCCAGCATTTTCCACAGAAAATGTTTGGAGATATGGCTGAGAGAAACTTCCACTTCTGTAAGTCTCTAGCAGACTTAAGCCCACTTTAAAAACCTTATCCACAGATTACCAGGGAAATAAACAGCTTTTTTGACTTCCTATATATATATATAGAGAGAGAGGAAAAGTCAGTCCCAATGACAAATGGTCTGGAGTCATTTATCCTATTAAGCAAGTGTTTTAATTTACCGGGAAGAAAATGAACAACAAAAAAAAAAAAAAAAAAGCAGACAATACAGAATTTTTTCAGATCTACGTTTAAGTGTTAAGGTTGTCAACTGCATTCTAATTTCACAGGAAAGCCTTCACCTCACATGACGTTACCAGGAACCGTCACAATCACGGACTACTAGAGGGTCTCAGCTAGTATGTGAATGTCTATGCAAGCTGCAGGAATATGAAAACTATGTAAAACAAATAATCAGTCAGCCGCCAGCCTATATAGATGATCTCCTGGGTGGTACTTTAATGCTGGAATACCAAAAGCAAAGCAGCAAGACACTGACTCTGCAGCTGAGTTTTCTGCCTGTACGATGCCATTGCACTAAATTGCACTGAGCGCAGACCAAAGTTTATTTAAACAAACTCTGCTGAGCTTTCAATCCCATTTGCAAGGCCTTAGAGGGCCAGGACTCCTAACTGAGCTGCACTCAGGGTAAACTCTCTCTTCTATCAGTGCTCCCTGAGTAACTAATGAGGAAAAGAGATCTGTCTACTTTGAGCACACCCAGAACGAGGTGGCTGCTCTTTGAGACGCATTTTAACAGCATCTTGAGCAGTCCAGCTATTTCATGCCGGAATTCCTATAGCATCTCTGTTGCCTGGAAGTATCTCACTAACATAAATTGACAAGAAGGAATGAGAAGACAGAGATATAGAAAAGCACAAGCAAATATATTGTGTGAAATACTTACTCCTTTCACCATTTCTCCAAGTGTGAGTCTTCCTCTTACCCTCTTTCCCTCTACCTTGCATTTTATTGGATAGCCTTCCTATTCCAAGACTTGAAGACGATAATAGATTGAGAGCCGAAAATGGAGTAAGGATCAGTATTTCAGCTTCCTTGGTAATCTCATATTCTGATTTCCAGAATTAAGATACCCTGTAAATAAGCTTCTAAATACACATTTAGCTGCCAAAAGAATAGGTCTGACTTCCAAGTATAGAGTGACTTAACATATGAGCATATAACTTAACATATGATATCTTCAATCTTCTATGTCAGTCCACTCACTTAAATAATTTTCTTTTAAAATCTCAGTGTAACTATATGCTTACCATCATACCTCACAAAAACTCACAAGATAAAGACTGCAACCATACTTGTTTATTGACCAAACACCAACAGGTCCACCAAGTTTCCAGATTCCCATTCACCCAAGGAGTCCAGATGGGGACGAAAGAAGTCGTGCCCCAGATTTCTTTCATCGACACAGGCAGTTAGAGGAGGCTTAGTGCTGGATTTTATCTTGAAATGAGTAACAAAGACATCTGAAGCCTAGAAAGGCCTCTTGGGCTCAAAATTACAGGCACAGTCAGGGAGAGAAAGGATACACTTCAAAGCTAATTGCAGTCATTAGTGGTACTTTGAAGACAATAAACTGTATTTAGCAAGATTTAAAAAATGATTAATAAATTGGTCAGCACAGTGACATCCCTTGTTGTTCAGTGTTTGTTTATTAAACAGGAAGTGATCATTTGCTATGGTAAATGAACTTTTCCAGGATAACACGCTTTAACTCAGAATTTATTTTTTAATTTAACATCATCTACTCCATCTATGGTTTACTGTATGCTTTCAGTAGTAAATTCCTAATTGTAGCAATACTATTATGAGTTATACAGATTATAGATGGAATTAGAAAAATTAATATAGCTTCACTGCTGAATGCACCTGTGGTTAGTATCATTCATAATGTCTAGTTCTGTGAGCTAAAAATACACATCACTGAAGCATATATTATCTTTTTTTTCTTTCCTTTTGTTTTAAAAAAAAAAAGATTCCGTGCGTAGTTAGGGGACAAAAAGATGAAGTCTAACAAAACACTGTTCCAAAAGCTATATTGAGTGTCTTTAGCTAGTATGCGAATTTTTTTGTAAATATTCTCATACAAAGAATTTGAACTGGCTGATATAATGGATTAATTTGCTTCAGCAGCCATGTGGTTCCAGACACAATCCATCTAAAACATAATTAAAATACATTTGGTAGATTTGAGGCTAAGCTTTTTGAGAACAACAGATTACATTAGAAAGATTTTAATGAGGACAGGCCTGATTAAAATCCTTCTTCCTCTTTTAGATAGGAACTGGGGAATCCTCTGAATGAGGTTAACATACCATTTGCCGACTAGGAGTATATGAAAAAGAAGAAGAAAGGAAAGACTAAAATAATCTTTCAAGCTTTTAATAGTGTAAAATGAATGCGTATACTTTGTATTCACTTCACTAGAAGAAAAGCAAGTGGCTGTTAGGTATCACTGTCACCAGAGCCCTATTATCTACATATTATTCCTGTATCACTTCCACAAAATGCTGCTGTTTTCATATTATGTCAGATACGTTTTAGCATGCATTATCCTCCACAGCCAAACTAAATGCTAAGCACTTGGTGAAATAGAAACTGTTTGGGTAGAAATGTGCCAAGCTTGTGAAATAATTTACATGAACTGGAATTCACATTAGCAATATTAAATACTCTCTGATACTCTCTAGATGAAAAGTCTTGAGTCTTCATTGGGATGACAGGATGCTTTTGTAATTTTCAAAACTTATTGAGGAAAACAGAGGTAAGGTCCTCCCTAGAGCCCAAATATTTTGGGTTCAATTCTCAGCTTTGTCACACATTTTCTTAATCTTTCATGTCAGGCAAACCACAGATAATTTCTCTACTGTCTATGGCAGATTTGGGAATATAGCAATACTCAATATTTATTCTCTATCTGCATACTGGAGATGTGTATATATATATATATATATATGTATATTTACTACTATGCTGAATGGATGCATTCATTAGCATTTGGCAGGCATCCAGATGCTAGGGTGGCAGAGATCATATTAATAATCTCAGTGTTAATGATATGACACTTATAAATTTCAAAACAATCACCTGAACAAATGTCCAGATGTTCATAAGGATTTACAACCTCAAGGTTCCTGTTACAGACATCTTGCCTACCCTTCCATATCCCCAGTACTAGAAACACAGGCCATTGGATTTTGGACTCAAACCATGAATTTAGAAGACCATACTATGTTTTTTTTAAGATCCTATCCTAAACCAACTACATTTTCCAGAAAGAAGAGGTGAAACACTTTATTTGGAATAGAAGACTCTCTTGTCTTCTTTAAAACCCGCAGGAAGAGTTGCAAGCAGTAAGCCAGGACTTCATCTTGACAGATTCAGAGATGTGTTCACAATGTCATCAAGTAATAAATCTTCACTGGCTTACAGTAACAGTTTGATTCCATATAACGTACTTACATAGCAAGATAAACACTGCCCAAAGTTCACTCAACAATTTTAACTACCCCACTGTCATCACAAACAAGTCCTTGGAACCTTGAGCCACTACAACCTCTTCAGTATATGATCATAAAGTTGTAAGACATTACAGAATTACTACTTAGCATCCAGTGTTGCACCCAGTTACTGCTTTATTTCAAAATTTTATTGCAAAAATACCTTTTGGATATCACTCAAATAAATTGCCCAATGCTATGTGTAAAAAACTTAATACTGTGTTCCATCTTAAACACTTAAACCTTGACTCTTGTAAACCACTACAGTGATACACTCATTCTACATTTTAAAACTGAAGCAATCTTTCCAACAGTAAGATTCAGATTAAGATGCAGACAATACCTCTTATGGCTGATTGAAAGATGAAATGTTTATTATAGTGGTTAAAAAATAATGCTAAAAAAGGCGCTGAGCATATCTGTAAGCAGACCATAATCAAGAGACTGTATTTCTTACTGTTTATTAGATGACTGAAATTAGGCATAATTGAAATACCAGACACACACATACTGCAGAACAAGAAACAAGTTTATACAGACAACACAGTTAGAACTGGGGTCTCTTACCAGTATTTTTCAGACTAGAACTAAAATCTCTCAATACTGTGATCCATTCTGCTAGTATGAAAATTTAACTTTAGCAGCACTTAGAAATATGTCTCAAGGAATACGATGATTTTTCAACAATACAGTTAAAAAAAATTTAAAAGCCAACAGATTACAAGAGTTAGGAATAGCAAAAGTCTTCAAATACAAAGATACATTCTCACAACCGTACAAACATACTTGATGGCAGTTGTAAACAACCCAAGCAAGAGTTTAGGATGCGCATATAGACTCAATGTCCATGAGCCCAGAATCATTTGGTATAAAGCTAAAGACAAGGGAGCAAATTCAGAGTGACCCATCATGAGACACAATCACACAAAAAAATAGCCAGTATTTTTCAGATAGACACATGCTTGCCCTGTGTGCACTCACAGTCAACCAAACGAGCGAGACTGCCATTAGCAAAGCCTAAGCCCGAGGTAATCATCTGTTCAAAGAGTCAGCGTATTCTAGCCCAGTTCAGGACTGTGCTTACCACATTCACACAGCCTGAGGGTAGCTCAGAGCACGGGCTGCGGAAACTTGCGTCTTTCTGCATAAAGCTGTGCTAGCACGGAAACAGATAAAACTGTGTCATAGCAAGAACTGAGCAAAACAAGGGAGCAACTCACAGGTCAGGGTGTGAAAGGAAGAAGGTAAAGAGAAAAAGAATTGACTAGCTAGGACTCCATCAGCAAACCAACATGCACATCCTTTATTTTTCTACCATGACCTTCTAAATTTCTCGATTCAACAGACAATATTATCTTAAGATATTCCTTGTTTTTAAGCATGTCACGCTATACAGAATTATCTCTAATTTTGAGAACTGCAAGAATGACTACTACAATGAAAATTTTCCCATTAAATATTAAAGTTTTTCCGTACTACAAATATTTTATATGTTAAAATGTTGCATATCATTTTTAATACTGAAATCCCACAGCCATGAAGACTTAAAGTTACATTGTACTTACATACCTAACAGATTCTTTCAATCCAAGTCGCTTAGAGAAATTCTGCTTATCCACTTTCATTTAATTAGTGATTCAAATCCTAAACTCATTTATTTTACTTCTGGGGAATCTCCTGTGCAAAGGATTTCTTATATTAAAATACAACAATACCAGGCAGGTTATTTTTTCCTGGGACTAGTAAATCTTTGAGCAAAGCTAAACCAGTCAAATGCATGTGATTTAAAAGCTTAACATGGTATGTAAAGAACAATTCTCAAAATTTTGGGGTTTGTTGATTCAAAACCCATGCATTCTCTGATTCCCACGTTATTAGGCTACTTACATTTCATAATTCCTTTCCCTTTTGTATTTTAATTAACTGACATCCAAACTTGCCTTGATTTCTGATAGCTCTTTATGAATTGCAGGATTCAGGCTGTGACTTATTTACTCTCTCCTGCAAGGGAAAAACATGACAAACTTATCTTTTGATTCCACTGATCCAATGTGTCCTTGTGCAAATCAAAACAAACCATGCTGGCCCTTAATTTCAGTCTTTTACAGCAAAATGAGAATTTTATATTGGGTCACTCAGAGAGTCTTCATTCTCAATACGGCAAACGATTGCGACACCTTTTTGAATGTGTAAGATTTTTTAATGTGGGACACCAAATACTTTAAATCAAGCAATATGTAACAATGTGAGTTAGGAAAAGTAACGTTTTGCAGAAAATTTGGCATGTATGTATAGTCCACTGATGTTACTAAAATAGTATTCACTTCCATTTATTTTTTGTTCTTTATTTTCCCCTTTGTTTGTTTTCTCTATGAATTTATGCTGTGAAATATAATTACTTCCCTTCATTTCCAAGCTAATTGCTCAGTTTGAACTACATACTTGCACTTCAGTGAGGCATTCAAGGAGACCAAGCGAACATTTTTCACTTCAGAAACTCCCAATGTTCTTTTGTTTTAGTATACAAAGGTCAAAATACAAAACTACTTAATGAAACACAGGCACATTCCTGACATCCCAGAGAATACAGAAGTTGCTTCTTTACATTTCACCTCAGAGGCACTTTCATATGCGACCTGTCCTCTTGTGCTATTATGGGAGGGACAAAGCCCAGCCTACACAAACAAAAAAAAAGTTGAGATTATCTCCATAACTACCAAGCACTATTGTCAGCATTTTTAGCAGTCATCCCGCTCAAGGTAAGTAATGTGCCATTCAGGATACCTCTGACTATGGCCACCTAGACTAACCCTTCCAGAGTTACCAGCAGTATTTAGCTAGATCCAAGTGATGGCTGTTTATTTTTGGTTTCTTTTAATAGTATTGCTAATAAGGCATATACACAGGGCAAGTGAAAAAGGGGCTGAAGCGGAGCAGCCAGCCTTTACCAAATCTGATCTCTACAAAAGGAAGGGCTCCAAGCATTGTCCTTCTAGAAACTGCACATAATATTCCAAGTCTACTTCCTTTAAAAGTAAATTATGTTTTGCAATTTCTGCTAATAATAGAACTAGAGAGATAAAGCAGAGCTATAAGGAACTGTTCACATAATTGAAGATTTTCATAAATAATCTCTCAGCTTGCTATGCAAGCTACCAAGTCTGAAAGAGTATTATATCCATTCCACCGAGCACTGTGGGAAAGTTCAAGAAAGCTACACATGGTGCTGTTCTCTGTTCAGCTTCAGAAGTGCTCTGAATTAGACTCATGATCTATAAATCAATTTATATATCTTATATGTCATATAGGCTTTTTGTTCCTTGGAATTATTTGATGGAAAAGTCTTAGTCTTTGAGACTATTAATATTTGTAAGGGGTTATTTTGACAGTAGCAGTTTTTCAGTATAAAGTCTCCTTGGCGATAAATGAGGTTTAGCAATTTGAGATGATGAGCTGAGCCCCACTATTCCCGTGCTTCAAGAATCTCCACTGCTCAGCACAAAAGCTAAAAGGCTATGGAAGTTCCCATGTATGCATGCAGGGTTTTTTCCCTCAAATAAAGCAAACACAGCAAAGCGATGCCATTAACCATAAATGCCAATCATCCCACTCTCACCTGGGAGATCCCAAGCTAAGGTCCTGAACAGACCAATTTAGGCTGCACTTGAACCTACAACTCCTTTGGCAGAGGACTATGTCCTGGCAGCTGTCTTTGCTGCAGGGATGGACTTTTTCTCTACCTGGCATTATTACAAATAATCAAACATTATTTAATGTTACTCACCCACAAGACAGGAGAGCAAGGCTCAAACTCCAGATCTAATGAGTAGTTAATTACTAGTACAATGTGGCACACTTACAAATGAGCATATTTCAAAGAACACAAAGCAAGAGTATGTCACAGCAGAAGCAACATTTTTCTTTTCCCCAACATATTCCAAACATTGCTGGCAATTTGAACTGCAAAATTAGATACTTTCTGGGAGGGCTGATAGAAAAAAGAATATACAAATTTCAGATTGACACAACTCTCAGCACACCTAAATATTTTAAACAGAAAACAAATTTAATTCAGAAGGATCTCTAATCTCTAATGAACATGAAGCAAGTCCCATGCCCAGATCATGCAAGCAATGAAGTAAGTCTAGCCTGGAGACCAGAGAAATGCCATCTTTCTGGAGAATTCAAAAGATTTCAGAAGTATATAAGCAAGAAGAAAGGGTGTTCCTAACTGGCAGGAAGAACAGCTTGGCCAGCAATCAACAACCAGACCTCACTAGTATCAACCTGGTATTTAACATAAAATTAAGACAGAAGAACACATACATGATACTAACACAAGGTTTTGTATTTAAGGCTTCCAAAACCCAGGAGCCTAAAACATAGAAGTCCACTGGTATAGTCTTGTGCTGATGGCAGAAGATGGGACATTTCTGCTATTTTTTTATACATGCCTTTCGCTAATTTTTTGAAAGACTGAATTCAAATTGCATATTTGCATTTAGTAAGTACAGTCTGGTTAATTTCCTCCCCACTTTGCCACCCATTCTTCATTAAATTTGAGACAAATAGATTTTCAATAACAATTGAGAAGGAAAAGATTCACAACCATCATTTCTGCTGAAAAATACCCATCTTATCTTAGAAAGCACTGTTTGTCCTCTGGCCTGATACATATGAGCCTCCCTGTGCAAAGAGTGGTCTATCTTTGAATTGTACAGTGCACATAACTGATCCCTAATTGAAAAAAAGAAACATTTACAGCATTCAGCTGTTTTTGTAGGGGAATCTGCTTCTTTTCATTGCATAATCTCTGTGCACACATTTAAGCTCTTTACAATACGAAAGGAATACACTCTGTCACTTTAAAAATCAATCATTGGGAAATAGGTAATGGAAAAACAGGCAAGCAGTGCAGTGTAATGCAATAAGTAATACCCAGAGAATGTGCTACTCTGAATTCCCCAGCACTATGCTAGCATCAATCCACAAATGCTTATATCTCAGCCTGTGTTCATCAAGGCCTCTGACATTGACTCCGCAGAGCATACTGATAATAATAATAAAAAAGGTTCAGTGCTCGGTCCTGTGTTTGCTGTTGTACTTTTGTGACAGGCAGGACACACTCTACTTCCCATGATTTGGGTTAAACAGCCAACATCAGATGCAACTTCCCATGCGCCGCTTGAACTGTTCAACTGTAAAATAAACACTGCTTAGCACATTTTAAATAAATACTAAAGAATTAGAGAGCACATGGTAGAAACATTAATCTCATAATCCTCCTAGCATGTCCGCTGTTTATGTGAACACAGACAGGTGGTTTGGCTGAGACCAATGGCTGCCATCAGCTCCAGCCTTGAAACACAAGCAGGTCCTAAATTATAAAAAACAATGAATAAGCACATTCTGCCTCAAGCTGACGGATCCAGCCTGGCTGTTCAGGATGGTCTGCTAACTACTTGAAGGCGAGATGTGCATAAACCCAGCCTGGCTATGAAACAAATAAAAGATGCAATTTGTGTACCTAGAATCCCTTATAAAGAGAGTAAACATCTTTCCGGTTTAAAAATGGTGCAAAATACACAACTGAAAGTGACATCCAGATGCCAGCTTGTAAGACATATCGCACAGTATGGCTTCATCAATCATTATGTTTTGCAATGCACTGATGCTGCTGTTTTGCAGCTCTTTCTAGAAAGTATAAGCATTTACTTGGTGTGACAAACCAAAACCACATGTGACCCTAAAACTTGATATGCAACGGCCAAAGAAAAACTCCCCATATCAAAGTCACCATGTCACAAAACAAATGTATGTATTGATCTTTGCTTTGAATATGATGTTCTTGACGCAGCCTAATTATTTTCATTCAAATAATGGCAAGCTATGAATGCAACCCAGATCAGACTTCTGTTGAGATTTAAAAGTTTTTTGAGTCTTTTCTGATCCATTAGCTATTGCCTATCATAATACTGGACATGCTGTGCATAAATGCATGCATGAGGAAAAATTGCAGGTAATTTATGTTTTATATACTTGACACTAGCAGAGTGTAGCACAGCTCAGACAATGCAATCTCTGAAAATATTGTTATTAATATACTATAAGCAGAGCTTATAGGTGATCTTTGAACTGGAGATATTATTTCCAATTAAATAGAAACTAACACCCAAGATTTCTACAGTCAGACTAGTTGATCTCTCTTAAAAATAAAAAATTCTCTCTCCTTATTTTTCTTTCTTTTTTATTATTTATTTATTTAACAGATCACCAAATTAAATGGCAGGACACTGCAGAAAGATTGTTACATGTGCTAGCTCATTTTGACAAGCGATTTCTGCTAGCTACAGCAAATACTGATGGTAGGAGCCTTTCAGCAGCAGAGTAGTGAGAATGGGAGAAGGATTGACCCTACAAGGAAACTTAGTATCTGTTAAATACAGGAAGAAATTTAAAATTAAACCCTTAGAATTTTTTTATTGTTATTTCAAAGGAAAATTACTTCCTTACTCGTACACAACTCCATTTATACTATTCATTATCAGGGCTTCACTTACTTCAAAATTTTCCAACTTCACTACTCATCTCTCTAACCCCTCTCTGCTTTTATATGTTTCTTTTTTTTTTCTAGTATTATTTTAATCTAAAGGCACAGGAAGAAAACAGGAAGAAGGAAAAGAAACGGGACAACTTATACAGGGTTCTCTTTCAAATTCAGTTTTAGGATGTGTGTAGATGGGGAGAGAGCAGCGAGGGCAGTGACAGCAGGGGAAGTGGTGGGAAACAGTTTTCAGTATAATAGTTCTCTTTTAAGCAATGAAGTTCATGATCTTTTCTCTTCTCTACTGAACCTAGCAATGTTTTCTTTTTCCATCAATAGTGTACTTTAAAATCCACACTGTCTCTCCTTCAAAATTATTTTGCTCAAATCTTCCACTGTCCGGAAAATTTGGGTCAAGCTTTGCCTTGCATTGCAATTTTTAAAAATCATGCAGCTTTCTCCATCCCTTGCCAACTCACCAAAGGACAGGAAAAAAAGAAAAAATACGTAACTGTATGTTGTTTTGCAGAAGCACTGAGCCCCTTTTCCTAATACAAAGAAAATAAGTATTTAGGCATTAACAGCAACATTTTAAAGGATGGTTTTAAATCTATCATTCTTTTATTTCCCCCTCTTTGCTCTTATTTTCTGTGGGGAAGAATTATGATCTTCCCAATGAACTTTGCAGTGCTAGTGAGGAAACATTTGAATATGGTTCTCATAACAAAGATTGCTTTCTAGTTAACAACATAGGAGAAGACCAAAACATGAAGCAAGTCTTAGGAACTCAAGAATATTCCAACATTTCTTTATATTGATAAAACTAACTACTGCAGCATGCATTACACAATGAAAGAGTGCATGAGCTCAGAAATGGGTGAGTTTGGTCACAGAGGTATATTGAAGTTAATTGCTTGCATGCAGGATAAATCAAAATACAAACGCCTAGGCAGTCTCTCTTTATTCACCTTCCTTAAGATTCATTAAGTGACTCTAAGACTGTTTACGTTTTACAAAGCCTTTGATTTTTCACTTGGATTTTAAAAACTATCAACATGACATGGGAGTAAAAGTCCCATTGATTTTTCCAAAAACTGTTACCAGATTACTTGTATGGTTCTGAAAATCCAATCTCCCATGCTTAACCCTCCATTCTGTTCCAGTCAAACATACACAAAAGCTTTTGTGCTGCAAATACAGTATGTGCTGCCTAGGACATGCAGCGATTAAAAAGAAGGGGAGGGGTAAATCATGCCAGGCATACTCCCAGAATGAAGAATCTGAGAAGCATATCTCACAGATGAAGGCAGTTCTTTACTAAAGTGTTTAATTGTAAAGACCAAAAGCATAGTTCCTGCATTCTTTTCTAGAAGGAAATTTTGTGACAAGAGATGCCCAAGAAATTCAACTAAGCTTCCCTATACACCATACACCTAAATGAATCATGTCTTAGTCTCAACCCAGCCCTCTCTGTCCAAAGTCACTGACTTTTCCAGAAATACTTGGAACAGTATTTTGGATGGCAAAAATGGCTGAAATTTTATTGACGTGGCAATTCAGTAAATACATACATGAAGGAATCTTTTTTTTTTTTTCCCAGTCTGATTCTCAGCACTGCTTTGAACCAAATCCTCATTTCTGAAAAATGAAAATGTCTAGGAAGTCTGGGTGTTGCTTATCTCCTACTTCTTAAATGTGTCCCAACAGACTCTGAAATAGTCTGAACCAAATTTACTGCTTCAAATTTAACTACTAAACACTGTAAAATATAGAAAAGTAAATTTCCAAGAAAGTGAGTTCACGCACATATACAAGTGAGTCCTCACTAGCTAATATGGAGCTCAATATTTCAGATACAATGAGTCATATCTTCTGCCCTAGTAAAGATTCAGCTTTACTGTTCTAATAGCAAAATGTGGACTTAAAGAAGTATTTCAGGAAGGTGGAAGGAAGATGGGAAAAGGGGTATGGGTGATGTAGCAGCATTAGGTCTCAACAACACAGTTCATCTAATGAAGTCCATGCAGCTGCTCAGAATGAAATCACAGGTCATTTCAGCTACAGTATTAGGGCGAAAAAGTAAACTGCAGGCCGTTTGCCTCTACACTGCACAAGGTGAGCACAGTTTTGCTCTCGATATACAACAGTACCTCACCCCTCTGCTGATGCATGGCTATGGACTCAGTGCATTAAAGAGTAGATGCCAAGAACTAGCACAAACTAGTCCTATTAATGAAAGTAAAACTACTATCATTATCACTATAATAGAATGACTGAATGGGCATGAAAACGCTTAATAATTTAGATAACACATTGGAATAAACAATTTTCCCATGTTTTTTCAGCCATGTTTCAAGTGGAAATATAAATTGGAATGTTCTTTGCTATACACTTGGAAGAGACACTTCAGTACTACACATTGGTATAATTACAAATCAGCACCTGTTTGCTACAATGATGACAAATATAACATCTGGATTATCACATTATCTACCGCTACACCTAGACCTGAGCACAGCCTCATACTACCAAAAATAATACTGCAAGCACAGTAGCACAATCATTTTTATAACTTCAAACTGTCTATTTAACTGGTATAGGAAATGTACAGATAAGTTGCTAAGATAAAATACAATAGTTTACTCTACAACTGCGTTGAGGTAAGATTTACTTTTCTTTCGATTTGTTTTCTCCAGAAAATATTTATGAGTTTGCAAATTGGTAACATGTATAAAAAAAGAAAATGGGTTGTTTGTTCATTTAAAGCAAGATAGCTGGAGTGAAGGGGCAATGTCACACTCTTGGGTGTTGGTATTTCACCAGGGAGATCACAAAGGAATACTTACTCTAGAAATAATTTCAGATCTTCAGCAAGACACAATGTATGTTTTCCTGCCCTGTTTACCTGTAACATATCAAGCATCAGCCACTGACACAAGCAGGATCATGATCTCAAGAGGTCAGTTGCGTTATTTTATAAAGCAAGTCACATAGATACTCCAGTGGTGGTGAAGAGCAAAAAGAACATTAAACAAAACAAAACCAGTCAGGGAAACCTGAACAGTGACTCTGCAGTTGTGTTTCCAAGAAGAAATCAAAGCAGCAATGCTGAAGCAAATTACTGGAACTTGAAAAAATGGAAGGATAAGAAAAAGATGGCACTGCAAATAAGAAAGCCTCACTGAGGTCAAAAAATGGTCTTGAGATCCAGCTCAAAGCTGATAATCATCAGTAAACCCTACAAGGTGAAAAACTGTATCATCAGTGCCTGGCTCCTAAAGCTCCAGAATGCCAAGGAGAGGTCTCACTTGGAAAGTAAAAAGCTGGAAAAGCTCAATTGTGCTGATATTTACTTTTCAAAGACAAATTTAATTTCACTGAATTATACTCTGCTTTCTTCTACTCTAAGTGGATATTATTACAAGCAAAATATTTTATCAGATTAGTCAGGACAGTGAGCTTTATGTAAATATTTCCCAAATGTGTAATCAAGTTTTCAACAGACGCTTGGTTTTCTTAAGTCATATTTGATACAAAACTATAAGTTTGATACAGATTTCCATAGTTCAAGGTAAAATTATATGGAATTTCATTATAGCAATTTTTAAGTTTTACAAGTATTTTTCTGTTCACTTTCAGAATTCATTTTATTGGGCTCACCTCAAATTTTAGAAATCTATCCAACAGGGTTTGTTTTGGTTTAGTTCTTCCTTTTTTCTTTTCTTCTGCTGAAAAACAGTCAGCCTGTACATATCCATTTAAATAAGGCAAATAAACTAACCTCTTAGTAGAGATAGAAAATAAAATTTCAAAGGACTGATAGTGTGTGAGAAGGGGAAAAGGCAATGAGGAAAATTATCTATTCCTCAAAAGTAGCAGACTTCAGAGGCATGGCTCTTCTATGAAAAGTTGCCATTATATAACTACCAACTTGTATAACAGTTGTTTTCAAGATACATAATTCGTATAATTTTATCATTTTTATATCCCCTCTTACTAACTGGGAGCCTTTCCTAAGTCCCTGTCAGACCCCAAAGACAAAATGAAAAGGACAGTCTTTGCCTGAAAGACCTGCCAGTCCAAACACAAGGCACGAAACAACTAATGGAGAGAAGCCAAGGAGAATACGAAAACAACAAGATATTGGTAGTCAGCATGACAGGCACACCAGTTGCATCACTGTTGTCAAGCTTTTCTTAGAGACAAAGGGTGCATATAAAGGAGATCGTGGAGAAATGGGGTGGTGGAAGTTTTTATGTGCCAATGCAAGTGCTTCCCAAGCTAAAAAGGAGGAATCACACTAGCACACTACCATATGGGTGACAAAATCCCTACATTACAGGCTTTCTGAAACAGGATGCAATGACATGATATCACACAAACAATACGGAAGGGATTGGGGAAGGTCTTTAATAGAAAAACATCATTAACAGAAAAAATAACTAACTTATCCTGATGAGACAGAGAAAGGGAGTGCCATGAGAGAAGTTAGCTGAAAGTAGGCAAAATGCTCTAAGTCACAGATTAAGAAAAATATTTCAGCAGCAGCTCTGGATAGATGGCAATCAGCAATTATTGCATCTGCCAAGACAAGAAAACAGAATATCGCATTACTGGGATATGAAAAGTTATGACTTTTAGATTTGCACATGGCTAACAAAAGCTGAATGTTAGAGCGGTTGCATAAGAAGAAAATCATGTAAGAAGAAAGCAGATACAGGGATATAAAAGGTAATCAGAATTGAGAATGAAATCAAGGCTACAGGCCAAACAACAGAAAAGAGATTACACCGCCCACAGCAGTCAGCAAGGCTGTACTCTGTGCTAATGGAGAGGAAATAGAGAGCTCTGCTTTAGCCCCTTTTAAATGACAATCAATGCCAGGTGCAAAGTAACTATTTCCTGAAGACACCACTATTGCTTAAAAGGACACAAAGGAAGAAACAACGCTGCTACCAATGTGTTAATTGTTTCTCACCAAAACATCTTTCAAAGAAAGAAACTGCTTATGCTCCAAACACAACTGGATCATTACTGATAACTGAGGGCAAGCTTCTTCTTGCAATACTTTTTAAGTGGACAGGAGCTGTGCGAAGCAATTACTCTCCAACCCTTCTTTAATTCAGATACGCTGCCTTCATGTTTTTCAAAATACCACAATATAACCAAGCTCGTTCTCAAGCTGAAGAGAGTGGGGTTCAGCATCCTTATCATTCTTTGAAAAGACTCAAGAACAATGTCTGCTTTGGTGGAATATGAAGTTATTTTCAGGTTTGTGATCACAATCTTCAAAACCACCCCTCCACTCTGCCTCTCAGGAACAGCCAGCATTAATTCCAGGCTGAGTAAACTTGAGAAGTTAACACTATAAATGTAATTTGTCAAAAAAACCAACAGTAAATACCTCATAAAAACCAGGGTACCTCAGGCAGTTAGATAAAAGATTTTAATAGCTGAATAAATTAAACAAATAGCACCCAACCAGACTGTTTTTCTTACTCTTTTTATGTGTAAGAAAAGTCTTCATTTATACAAAACACTAAAGAGAGAAAAAAAAAGAGAAGGAGAAAAGGAGGGCCTTTTAGTTCAGTAAAGGTTAACTTACCCATACTCTCCTTTTGGGAAATTGTGGAGATTGCACTGTGTGTAATAAAGGACAGAAAAGGGAGAGGGATAAGATGGACAAATGACAGACAGATGGGATTATTATGTTCACATGAGGAAGTGAGCAAGTGCCAGTCTAGTCTTATCCATCTATCCACAGTTCTGACTCTGCCAGGCAAAGTCTAATTCCCCTTCTGCAAGTTTATGTTCATAAGGCATACGAAATCAAATGTTCATGCAGGCTCTACCAGTAGTGCTCATACTTCCCTAATAAAAAACATTACGAACTTAGGAATTAAACATTAATTTTAAAACACTAAAAGAATACATCATCATGCTTTTAAACCTACACAATTTTGTGCATCTGTAAACACACGCCCACACTTTTCTGTACATGTAGGAAATCCTCATTAAATTAAATCTGAGCTCGTTTGTGAATCTCGCAGTGGCACCACAAACAAAAAGAAAGGTATTATGGAAAGATCACAAGTAATTTAGGAACAACAGAACATGTTGTCTTAAGTGTTGCCAAAATGCAATAATGTTAATTTTGAAATTGCAAGAACTATTTAAAATGATGTGTTCTTATCTAGCTACAAAAAAGCCACTCTGCTACCCTGAAACTAAATTTGTAGGTGTTTTTGTCTGTGTAAAAGAAGATAGTCTAAAGCCCTGGATCTAGGCATATGTCTTACCATCAAAGGTAATAATAGATACACTTGCTACAACACTTCTGCATTATATTCCCACATAAAAAGAAAGGATCCTCCTCTTTCTCCATCATCATTGCAAGACATTTTCAAAGATGCCTTTTCACACTGTGGGGCAAAAGAAGTGACTTTCACAATGTGCTCAGTTCTTTGGAAATAATTCAAAAATCACAAGTGGGTTTCAGAAAAATATATTTCTTAAATAAAACATTACATCCAAACAAAAATAGGAGGAAAGCTTTGCATTTCAAATATTCATTACCCAGGTAGAGATTTAAGGTCAACCAAAAGCACCACGTGAGAACCTATACTGTTTTATTTCCTCCACATGTATGTTTTTGCTCCCAGCTACTACATTTCCTCATTTTCTCTTCATGCATGATCCAGTATTTTTCTGTTTGTTATATTTTCTCCTCCTTAAGAAGAACCTTTCATAACAAAGAAATACAATCTATTTGCTAAGCAAGTTGTCCAAAAACTCTTCATGGTTACATTTGACTCCTATTGTGACTGCCCAATCTCTCTCACATACTCACTAACCACACAGCTACATACAGAGGAAGAAAGCCACTTAATGAAGAGAAGAGAATTTAGATGCAATATAAACAAATAATAGGACAACTGTAAAGATGACCAATAACCTTCCTAAGTGAAACTCACTTAGCACCATCAATTCTCATAAGTAAATAGATAGAAATCATGATTATTATCATTGGCATTCAATACCCGTGAAAGAATAAGCCTTGTTTCAGATTGGAAAAAGTTTGACAAATGGATTAATTCTCTATTTTGGAAATGAAGGCAGATAGTTCTTAGTTGCAATGAAAGCTGTAAGAGTCCCATATTACCTAAGAATGAAGTCATCACTCTAGCTCCATATTCCTGAACCTACCATTACCAAGATGTAAGTCTTTGTGACTAAGCAGATTTATCTGAAAGAATTAAGAGCTTAAGACATAAATCTCAGAGATTCAATAACACAGCTGATCAAAGACAACAGCAAGTGGTCAGAGACTAAAATCTTAAACTCGAGCTAAAAGGCCTAAGGGGCTAATTGTTATGTTCCCTCACATGCCTAAACTAAACTGATTTTGGAAGTATCTTTTTTTCAGGATGCAGGGAGGGCTGGTTGTTTTGGTTTTTATCCACAAAATACCACAGCAAGTATAACTCTCTATTAGACAGCAACAAAACCGATCCATGGTGATGCATAAACCAAGCCCAGAGTTTGCAGGACAACAAAGGCAAACTACTGATTTTTGGATCTGCTCTTATGTACTAAATCAGCAGTTCCAAACAGTTGCAGCTCCACATATTGACTGAAAATAACAGGACTGCTCAGGTGTAGGCGATGGGCAATATACAATGAAAAATATAATTTAAGCACAGCAAAATCATTAGAGTTGCAGCACAGTCTGATTTACAGCTCCCAGAGGTACTATGTAGGGCTGGCATTTTAGAAAATACATACTATTACTTGTAAATCGAGAATAGTTTATATGATAGTCACTGAAATACAGAAATGAAATCTAAAGTGTCATGGTTACAGATCTAGTTCTCAGTTTTGGACTTTCATCCCCTGAATACAGTACTGATTGAAGGAAAGGCCTGCACGTGGGGATGCAAGAAGGGTAGAAGAGAATCGAACTTTCCTAACTCAGAACAGTGCTTGTATTTTGACGAGACTCAAGGGGCTTAAAGCTAATTTAACATTTCTTCCTAGATGCATTTCCCACATGCATCTAGATTCCTAGATGCATGTGGGAAACCCACGTCATCCCAGCCACATTTGTGAACCAAGTGTGTCTTCCCCATACATCTTCAAAGTAGCTACATCAAAACTGGTTTCTTCTGTAACAAGAAGAAATCTGAAAGCAATAGCAGCGGATCATAAAACGCTTTAAGATAATCTAAACATCATCAGTAAAATAGTTTTTCTCATTCTTTATTCTCTCTCCAAACACTGTGGAGGAATACAAAGCTTCCAGAAAGCAAAATCAAAAACAATAGCAAAGATAAATTAAATTTTGAATTTATTGCTAGGCATAACCGTGAAGCATTAACAATGTACAAAATTTCATTTAAAGTTATGAAGAACATGACCAATCTTCAGTCTTTTTCAAAGAAATTAAGCAATAATTTTATTCTAAGTGAATGTTCCAGAGGGTAAATGACTTCTGCAGTGCAATAAACGGTACAGCAAATTGAGGAGTATATTTTAAAAGTAGCAGCAATTTTCCTTCCGTAACCTTCACTTGAAAGAACATTATTGCTATTTTATTAAATGGACTAAATGAAAAATAAATTAGAAGGCATTTTGTGGGGTTTAAATACACTTAATATCACAGTGAGATATGTGGATTTAAATGGCAACTCTCTAATTTATACTTCATTGGCAGCACAGAATACACAGAACATTTCAAAGAAATAATCAAGCAACATGACAGGACATTCACTGTTATTTGCTAGAGGACCCACGAACAGTATCAACAATCTATTCTGTTGCTCATGCAACTTATTCAAAATCTTGCTTCATATGAATACAAGATTTTGCTGGGGTTTGCTCTGCAAAAAATCGTGGCAAAATCTAGTATCTTCAGGACATACAATCCATACAATGTATATATGGAGGAAACTGTAATGTAACTCTTGGATGGCAATCTGATGCATTTCCCAACCAAACGAAAGAATACACCACTGATGTGCCCAAAAAGTTGCTGAGCAAGGTTATTTTCTTAATACTAGGAGAGAGATTCAGTTCTCGGAAAATATGGAAGGAGTTTTTAATTTTACAAGATGTTCAACAACATGACACAAAATAATTAGGAAAACAGGTCTTACCTTGAAGCTGCACAGTAAGTAAAACAATAGTTTGTGATTTTTTGCCAAGTTGCCTAGTGGGAATGTCAAAATTAAAGACTTGTTTCATTACATGAACAATGTCTGTCATGTTTACTTAACTTGTAGGTAACAAGGGTATTCATGCTTCCATTGATTGAGTTTCTTTTAATAATGTAGTTAATAAACTTACTTAAAATTGCTAAAAATTATGGGGCTGTCCACTAAACCTAACCTTAAAAGGAACTTGTTGCCCATGCAGAAAGAGAAAAGCAACTGGAAAAAAAACACAAAAACCCACAAATGCATTGTTATTGTACAGTATTATTTTTCATCAGCTTGTACTTCAGTCCCTGAGGATTTTCTGAGCTATTACATGGGTGTAAGTTGACTCTGGAACTGTTTTTGAGGTTGATGACAAAGCTAGGAGCCCTCGGGTGAAGAGTTGCATGGCCAGGCACAGTTTGCCTTTAGCATGTGTGAATACAGAGCACAGTGTCATGGTGTTTTACTTACTCACGTAACACTGCATTTCTTTACAAACCTACATTAAAATGTATTCTGCTCCTTTTTTCTATGCTGGCAGTTCAAGACTGTCTCTTTCCTTCTATTTTGTATATTTTCTTGGCTGAACGTTTTCATATGATGCTTCACAAAGCTGCATAAATATGAATATTTATTACTTTAGCTGCATACAGTGAAAAGGCATATGCAGAACCATGTGCAGAAACACTCATTGCTGATTAGAAGTCTGTAACTCTAACTATTCCTAGCATTCTTCCATGATGGTACTATCAGATTCTTGTTCCCTCCCATGAAGACATGCAGCCTACTTTTGGTACAGTCCCAATTTTGCTACAGGGTGCAAATCTTTACCCTTTTATGCAGAGTGACGGCCACCTATTTTGACACACAGAACATTTTCTCAGTGTTCGAGTACCAAAGAAAAATGTACAGTAACAAAAACAAATATTTAAAAAAATGGTGTGAATGCTTTTTCTAATTTTAAGGAGATAGCACAGGACCAGTATCACTCTTTCCAATTTTCTGCATTATTTTGAATTCACTGGCCAATGCATTCTCAAAAAAAACAAGTGCAACACCTGCTGCGGGCTACAGGAGGAACACTCTGGGAAGGTTTCTCTATCCCTCTGCCACCTAAATGCTGCTTTTTGTCACTGATAACAAAAAGTTATCACCCACAGGCTAAGCTCCACAACCTGAACTGGGGCCCTTCATCGCAAAGTCAAATTGTACCTTTGGAGAGAAGAATGAGAAGAGAAAGTGAGAGAAACTTCTATTAATACTTCTTTCAAAATAAAACCTCTGAATATACCATGATATTCAAGATGTCTTCTGAACCTGACAGGAACCCTCTCCAAAAATCATAGGTCTATTCCCAGGCCTACTGAGCTAATACACTTGAGGCAGTTTTTCCTGTGATAGAAAAATGAGTATTATCTAGAATCATTTTGAGATTTCCTTGGAATTCCAGTTCAGAAAAGTGAATTACCAGTAATAGTTTCAAAGCTCAAATTCACTCTCTTAATTCTACATCCGGCTAACTGAGCCACTTTCCAATTTCTCTGATATAGCTGCTTAGAACTATGCCTGGCAAAGCAAAAACTACTCCAAATGTTTCAGAGTTCAGACATGACCTGAGCTTCACATATGTATCTTAAACATGCCTTCAAGCCTGTAACAATAGTTTCCAAGCTAGGGATAAAAATCATACATGTATCAGGAAGAAACTTAATTATGTGGAACAGCTGTATTTGTAAAGGATAAGCATAAAGCTTTTTAAAGAGGTACTTTTTTTTAAAAAAAAAAAAAAAGATGTTCTAGTTTAAGCAAATATTTGCTTTTTAAAATTGCAAGAGAGAAATTTTGGAGTAAAACAAGAATCCTTCAATACAGATAGTTCTCTACACATGAATGCAACAAGCTGTCCTGTATCCTCCAGAATCCCCACGGTCTGCTGTGCCAAGGACAGTTTTCCCTATGCCGAGGCAAAGTTTACAGTGGCAGATGTCTCACCCTTGTAGTCCAAATTAATCTGGCATAGTGAGTAAAGGATGCAGACTGAAAGATAAGAAAAACTTGTTCCTAAGGCAGTTTGGTAATACACGGATGTGTTGTAGGGGCTTTTTTATTTCGGTACCTTCCCCTTTTATGCACTCTAACTTTATCTGCAGTAAATTTTTCTTCAAGATCAATTCTCGCCTATGAATCACAAAAGCTAGAAGTTAAGAAATTAAGGCCAAACTGAGTGACACTTGCAGAAAACTGGTATAACTTATTTATTGACATAAGTACAGCAATACTTCGAAAGTATAAAGCTACCTTAAATCATGGTCAGATTTTGTTAGACTGAACTTGGTCATTCCTCCCTTCTCCTATTTTTTTGGTCTTAATTACTGTTTAAAGACAAGAGTACCCATTCATAGGCAAAGGCACGGGTTAAACACAGAACAGATAATGACAGCTCATTTCTGATAAGGACCTTTGCTGCTACTGCGCACAAACACACACAAAAAAACCCAAAAAAACAAAAAAAAAAAAACCAAGAAAAAACAATAAAAGAAAAATATTGACTCCTTCCTGATGAAAATGGTTACAGAAAACCTACCAGCTGTTGGAGTTATGTGAATAACACAGCTGGTGTATTTCTTCAAACACAGAGAAATGTAGGTAAATTAATTGTTTGGGTTTTTTTAACCATTATTTCAACCTCATGAAGCCAAAATGAACATCCTAAATGGCAATAAATATCCCACCAGAAAAGTACTTGCTCATTTGCTGTTTGAATAGAACTGAAGAAATGCAATACAAAATGCCTTCTTGATAAAACCTTCACCTGAAATGTGTATCCATGAAAACAGTAAAACTAAATTTTAAAAGGTTCTCCAGAATCTGGAACATGGTCTCTCAGCTATTTTTTAAAGTAAGAAATTTAGAGGCACAAACACAGTAACAAATATGGCTTTGTGCTACAATAGTACTAAATGGGCAGAGTTGCATCAAAGAGGTAAAAGTTTGAATTTCCAGTAGAAAGGAAATAGCTAGAAACAGGCAATAAGCAAGATGTTGCATAGAGAAGTAATTTGCTTTGTCGTTCAACAGTTATCTATTTTGAAAACTATACTATATTAAAGATCACTTATACTCCAGGTTGATTAATGATTTGTCACTTGTGCAATCCTTTTACTAAGCAGCAGACCAATAAATAGATACTGACTTTGAGTGACAATAAAGCCAGAATTTCAAGTAAATTAGGGGGAAATAATCTGTACAGTTAAGAGTCAAAACAGATACCAAAATATGATAATCCTTTTTCTCTTCTCACACAAAATTAGGATGTAATTTAATATTGCAATGACAGCTTTAAGCCAAATCATCTGTTCATTTCTTTTTTCCTTACTTTTCTTACTTTTTCCAAGTAAACTATTATACTCTTATGTTCCTAGGAGTCAACAGCAAAGACTAGATTTACTAAATGGCAACAGTCTCCCAGGGAACAGTGTCTGAAGATGAAGAATTACAGGTCACAGCACTCAGTCAGATGAACCTGAGCAACTCTCCACAATGGTGTAGGTGATAAAATGAGCTTGGATGTGTGCAGGTATGCAAATACCGAGTATGATCAGGAGGGCTTTGGTACCTCTGCATCTATCACTGAATCAATCAAAAAGCTATGGGACTGCTGACTCCCGCCTGGCTGTTTATACTTCAGAAAAACTGCTGAATACTGAAGAGGACTCAAAAGGCAACCTCATGCACTGAGCCTAAAGAACCAAGAAAGTACGCCATGAAAAGGAATGGTAATCTGTTTCACTGATCTAAAGGAACATGAAGGAGTGACTTGCTTACAGTCTTTAAGAACTACATGAAGCAGAAAAATTTCATAATGGAAGATTCACAAATGAATGGCCAAAACCTGAACTAAGATTAATACGGTCTAAAAATAAGGAGGATATTTTTAACACTGGAGGCAATGAACCACTGAAGCACCTTATCATGGGCTGACATCAGCTCTGCAGCATTAGAGACATTAACACTAAGCTCAGTGCTTTCCAAAAAGGACAGTTCTATAGTTCAGCTTGCTGCTCAAAGAAAGGTCTCTGGTTAAACAGCAATAATGGCCCCTCACAACCTGCAACACTGAGTGAAGAGAAATGATCAGAGAGTGCAGGGGAAGAAACAACTTGAGTGAACAGGTCACAATTAGGTGACAGACCTACAGACTGAATCCTCACAGCAGAAGAAGGTATGATATATTCTGTTTCCAGAAGATAATACAAGCAAATTGTTATAGCATCCACTCATTGTTTTATTGGAATGTATTTTAAATTCAGTGGAATCCTGAATGATTCCTATTCAGGAAGAAAAAAGGCAGCTTAATTAAATTCTATGAACTCAAGAATTCGAATTGACAAAGAAGGCCAAAACCAAGATGTGTGTCAAGGCAACGTGGGCCAAGAATTGCCTTTGATATCTGTTAGACCTGACAGTTGATGATATTAGGCATCATTTGTACAGAATACTGATGCATCTAGCTGTAATTTTAATTTATAATGAGAGGTGAAAGCAATGCCCATAAGCAAAGATAAAATCTCATGTTTTAGAAATGTGCTGTAATTTTTACTTTGATTTTTGCATATGCCGATCAAACAAAACTGAACATAACCCCTGGATGTTGGTGTCAGATTCAACACAACATGGGTAAGGAAGTGTTATGTCTACGGGCCCAATTTAATTTTTAGCAGTTTACGGTTTGATAGATGTTGGAAGTTAAGCAAAAATGGAATTCCCTCCAGCTAACTCAGTCAGATAGTTTATTTCAGCATTAATAACTCCATCTTTGTCATGTAATTAAAAAGTAAAATGCAGAAAGGTATTTGAAAAAACATACCTTCATAAGAAACCAAGTTTTTTAAAAAAACAGAAGATAAGGAAATATAATACAAAGAAAGGAGGAGTGGTGTTATTCTTATTTGTGACAAGCAATTGAGCAAGCCAGAAATAAAATCAAAGACACTTAATATACAGAACTATAGCCATTTCAAGTGTACTTCTGTAGGCTGGAAGAAAATATTTAACCCAGATCATTACAGTCAAGGCAGAGTGTGAATATTTGCATCAGAATCCTGGGACATTAATTCTATTATTCTTGCTCTGTGAGGCATATCAGTAGTGCTGGACAGTAAAGGCTTCTGCTTTTATTATACTAATTATTCATTGCTAAAAGATCTAACTGGATAAGCACAAATCTGGAGCTATATAGTTGTCAAAGAACTCCTGTTTTTCCTCTCTCCCTGTTCACTCTTTACTTTAAAAGAAAAACATTACTGGCAAAGCAACAGATATTAATATCTCTCTAGCATTACCTTGTTCCAGTTGGCTTGGAAAATAAGAAAAATCTTGTTGGAATTAAGAATAGGTGAACAGAATAATTCCCAATATTACTATACAGATTCATCTATATCCAGATGTTCTTGAACTCCTTCAAACTGCTGTTGCTTCTTAAGAGATTACAGATTCGAACTAGTTCCCTGAAGCTTTTGTACTGAAGTTTGTTTTGTTACTCTATCCTCAGACAAGCAGAGACATTAGAAGCTCATTATAGCTGCAATCACAGTTCAAACAGCTGATATTCAGAGAAACAGTTTGGAATTTCCATATTACTTCATTAAAAAATGAAGGTTTATTGAATCCGTTTCTATCTTAAAGAAAATTCAGACCCTAACACATTTGGCATGCAGGTCTGCAACACATCTGTTGCAACTCCCAGAAATCACATCCCCAGACTGGATGGAGAAGGTGTATTCCCCTGTGATCTCTGCATATTTTCCCAGTACCTTGCATTATAAAGAGTAAACACTACTCTAAAAATAACTAACTTCACAATCTGTGGTAATTGTACCTTGGCTGGCTGCCAGATGATCACCCAGGCACTCAAAAGGATGGGGGAAGAAAATGATCAAGATAAAGACAGCGAGACGGCTTACCAGTTACCATAATAGGTAAAAAAGTCTTGACTTGGGGAAGATTAGTTTAATTTATTTCTAATTAAAAATAAACTAGGACAGTGAGAAATAAAGACAAAACAAACCAACAAGGCACCCACACCTGGTACACAATTGAAGGCAAAACACCAAAGAAAGCAATGTTGCGTGTCAGACATAGACATAGGTCCAGATTGTTAGTGATTGTCCAAATGTCACACCTAAAGTGTTCCATCTCAGCTAAATGACAAAATCCAGAAACTATTTGCCATAATCACAATGGACTAGGTCTTCAGCTTTTGTAAAGCGGTTGCACATATTGGCATTGCAAGCAATAAACAGCAAAACAAGATATTTCTCCTGAGCAAACTAATGAGGAGACAAAGCCCTGGAAATTGGAGTCTCCTGAGCTGGCAAACAGGAAATATCCCATCTTTTTGGTTGAGCATTAGGCAACAGCTGTAACCAGCACCAAAGCAGTTAGTAGAAAGTTAGATCCATACAGCCTAAGGCTTGAAGTTTTCCTATTTTAAAAAGTTCCATATGGGGTTTTGGGAACAGACAAAAATATAAAAAATATATAAAGTTTGGACAACAGCCTTGCATATAAAGTACTGTCTGAAAAAAATGCATGGAAAACTAGACTGCATAATGGAAAATAAGTAAGATACAACCCATTAGAGGGATAAAAAAACAACATGAAAGTGAACTTGAGAGAGAAGATTCATTTTTATGAAACAATTTGAACCTCTGGAAGTTTGTACATTCCTAATTAAAAGTCCAGAGGAAAGAATCAATTACGTTTCTAGCCTGGCCATTAGTTCTCTTGTGATTTTCTGACTGGATCTGATTGCTGGTGCTATCCATATTTTGTTGTTTTAATAAAGTAGTGCAAAGATGAATGGTCCTTCCCATGCTACTGCAAGAAGATTAAATGATCAAAATAAATCTGCAATTGAAAATTAAAAGTACATAATCTTATAACAGACTAAATTAAGAATTACCACAATACACAAAAGAAAATTATTTTCATGAACTATGCACTTCTTAAAGCCAAGCAGAATCCTAGAATTGCATTTAATCAACTGAAAACAAGCACATCTGTCTATGGGGTCACTCACACTCCACTTCCATAAATGTGTTTTATGAAAGAGAAAAACAAAGGAAAACGAAAACAGAACTATCTATGTAAGACCAAGAATCCACTTGACACGTTCATGTCTTTGAAACAACATCAGCCTGCTTAGCCCATAATTTGTGCACCTGTATGCCCTAAGACCTCACTTTCAAGTTTAAAATAAGTGCATGCAGATTTTCAAATTGATCCATATAGAATTTACAGCTCAATTTCTAATTATTCTTGCTTCATCTAACTATAAACTACACTTCTTTTAGGTAGAGAAGGTATTTGTTATGTCCATCTAATAGACAGTAAATTTTGCTGTCATGGTTCATAGCAGAGAAACCAAGTTGAGAAATTAATTGTTGGAAATTAAGTATGTAATAAAACATATACTTTGGGTTTTTATTTTTATTTTGGGATTTTTTTTCAATGCCAGCAAATGACCCCATGGGACAGCCATGTTGTTCTATGTAATGAATTCTCTAAATTGTTTTGGTTTCTCTTAGCATTGCTAAATTACATTTGAGCCCTCAAACATCAGCTCTGAAACCTTATAACACACAAGAAAAACTACAGTTACACAAAATAACAGCTCTCATATGAAGATAAACATAGGCAAAATACAACAGAAAGAAGAGAGAATACTTTTGTCTTTTTTTCATCAAAAATATAGAGGGATGGCATCTTCCTTAAAAATCATTGTTTGCTAGTCACATGTGAATGCCTGAGCATTATACAACAAACTATTCTGTAGTTTAAGAACTATGGAAAAAGAAAATCCATCGCATACCTAGTCCAAGCTTCCACTGACTCCAGGTGTGCCTGTGAATTACAATTACAGGTCTTTCCTAGAAGCAGAAAAGTCGTATTTCATATTCCTTTACAGTGTATAATGCTTAATTCACGTAGAAGGAAAAAAAAAAAGTCTCTTATTCCTCATCTAAAATTTTGTCTTTGCAATGTTTTTTCATAAATTATTTTTTTGTTACTTGCATTAACTCAGTCACTACTCATGTATGGTCTTGCTTTTCTAGTTGCTAATATAACAGGTGGATATATTAGACAGCCACACACAGTATTTCAGATCTAAAGTTAACAAACCATATATCATAATGCTAAATACATTTCCACTTTATTGATATTTTTATTTTTGTATCCACTGCATTATCCATTTCACTGCAACCCTGATTATCCTTTTTATCCCTTGGGGTGTTTCAAGTAAAAGTAACTAAGGCCAAATCCAGTTCTAATGAAATCAAGGGAAGCGTTTTCATTGACCTTAGTATTAACATGAATTGGCCATTAGTGAATAAAAACTGTGCAGCTTTTTATCCTCTACATATTCTTCAGTCCTCGCAGCACTTCCAACACTTCCAGACTTTTGTTGATTTTCTAATGTATTTACATTCTCCCGCAAATGTGTAATGCCTTGCTGTGATGACCACCATCTGTTATATTTTTAATTTGCCATTTACTATATAATGTAAATGTGTCTTTTATAAGGTATGCTATAATACATTAGGGAGAAAGCTGTTGTTTGCTTTGTCCTGCAGCTGCACATTGAGTCATGATGAAGGTTGTGAGGACAATAAGTATTTCCTTGGGGCTGAGATTCAAGGTGATCAAAGAGAAGGGTGGAAGGAGGCGGACTGGGAATGGCAGCTTACCAAAGGGACGTGAGCCTGGACAGCAGAAATGGCTTAGAGGAGTGAAAAACAGGCACACAGTCAGGCCTCGGGAATGAAGGATAGAAACCTCTATCTGGGGACCCAGAGAAGACCACATAAACATTGCACTCTAGCAACAGAATCACAGGTTAAACCAAGCCTGAAAGAAAGGTTGTGGTGGTATCAGGGAAGGAATGTGAAGACTACAAGAGGAGAGAAGTTGGGCAGAGTAAAATTTGTAAACTTTTAACATCAGTGTCAGTTTATATGGCTATTTTGATATTCTGGATTTTTTTTTTTAAAACTATTAATTGTTATAATTTATACTCAAGCTGAGTCTGGCTTTTGGATTCAAACATTTTGTGTCTTTTGGGTACATTTGCTATGGAGAAGAGTTGTAGCCAAACCCACCTAGACGATGCAGCTGACTCCTCATCATATTTACAGAGTGCCAAATATTTGTGAAACTTCTCTATCTGGCAAAATATGAACTCATGAGCTCTCATCTGAAGACTGAGAAGCTTTATTACCCATCACAAACCTGCACTTCTTGCGCGCTCTTTCCCACAACTCTGCCAGGAAGCCTCCTATATTCATGCCTCCTGCATGTAGGAACTCAAGTCATGTTTTTCAGAGTTAGCTTTCTAAAAATGGGATTCTGTACAGTAAGTTTTAATTTTCAAGACACTTGCCCTGTTCTGCTCAGTACTGGTCTTCTTGATGACTTACTGTTATTAAGTACAACTCCCTAGACCTTTTCTGCAGGTAAACACCTGATCTCTCTCACAATTTCACCAGTAGTATAGGATTATTTTGCATTATTAAAAAACTGCTTTCATTTATGAAGTACTTTGATGATACTGATATGCATTTATAGCGAAGTGTTCTCTAGAACATTTGCCCTTAAGAAATTCAGTCTGAACCATTATCCCTCTCATATTTGGCAAATATTCTTCACTATGTGGTAAATTTACATAAATAACATATATCACATAGTTGTTTGGTAAGTACAGTTGAGTTTTCTCTGCTAAAAACTCGAATTGTTTTTCATTAAAAAGAGAGGGGAGGTATGTACAAACATGGAACAACCTCATATGCAATCTATTTTTTAAACTCTTGGAAAGATTAACTAGTTCATTACCCAAATGCTGTCCAAATCCATTCATTTTCCAGAAAGATTCATGGCAGCTTTTGAGGAATCTTTGTCCTTTTACCTTTCCCTGCCTTCCAGGAGTCTTGCTGTTCTTGCAGCATGAAAACTTTCAAAAATTAATGCTATTTACTGTTGTCTAAAAGCTCTCATGGAAGCTTCTCTGATAGTTTCCTGCAGAACTAAAGGAACTTTTATTTTTCTGGTTTCATAAAAATTAACCAAGAATTTGCAGCACTTCTCAGTAGTCCAAGAGGTTGAGATACAGGAACTAACATTTGGAAATTCTGCCTCATTGAGAACAAAGAAAATTTTAATGAAACATGAATCAGATACAAAATTTTAAACAGGGCACAGGCTATAAAACTTGTTCAGGACAGCTTATCCTACAAGGGGAACTGCCTGAGGACACCAGAGATATTGCCTTACTCTCAGATTCAGCATCTGACACAGCACGTTATACACTACAACACAGAAGCCCAGTCCAGAGAGTCACTGCCCACCTAATCCTCCCTCAGTCTGCTAAGGAGTTGAAAATACCTGCCTAAAAAGGAACAAAATGGAGGCATCAGTCTGTGAAAAGAATAGGTAAGGAAAATGTCTTGGGAGAGTATTGACTGTTCACTATATATAGTTTGTAAGAGAAGCTGAGGAAAACTATGAAAAAAATGAACAGATTCCTGCAGACTCTGGACTGGGATTTCAAGATGGGACTGTTCCTCTGTAGTTCCTGCCAACTAAATACTCCCAAATGGTAATGTCACTTGCACGTACAGCTTTTAGAGAGGGAACTGATGAAAACCCTTATAATTCAAATATTAATCTAATCTAAAATTCCATTAACAAAGAATGTTGGAGTGGTGGTGTATTACAGATTAATCAGAATTCATCACAACTCTCTCCCATGGTGCTAATGATTCATTGGTCTTTCAGTAGAAAACTGAGGGATACCTCTGGCAGATTATACAGGAGTTGTCTAAAAAAAAGTGTATGAGCACTAGCTCATACTAGCAAAACACTAGAGAAGTATTCCATGTTACAAGGGAAATGCAGTACTGAAGAATAAGCGCGTTTGTAGCACATATCAGAGTGGCCACACTGACACAAATAAAAGTAAATGCTTTAAACAGAGGACTCTCTCAAAAATTAAGAACTCTCTCAATTCCCTCAGAAGTCTCAACATAGCAACAAAAATCATAATCATCCTAGAAACCAGCTAAAAGAATGGGGGCAGCGGGAAAATAGATATGTGCAAGTTCCGTGTTTGAGACCCAGTACTTAAATTCTGGAGGGAAGCAAAACCAAGCCTGTGCTTTGCATCCAAGGGGGAGTTCTTTTAAGGCTTTTTTTCCCTGAGACAATGCACAACTGATTGTAGTGGCGTGCCTTTTAATAATTGAAGGCATTTAACCTGAGCTGCAACCCAAACAATTTTCTGCAATCTAATTTACAGCTCTTCAAGGGCACAAGTTCTTTGCACAAGAATAAGCAAGAATTTCTCTTTGGGTTGCCGTGATTTTGCCACTTGTTTTTTATTTCTCCTTCAGAAAGTGTCAACAATGCAGTAAAAATACATAACATTTTGTGGCAGATTATACATTCTTGTGCAGTTTTGGCTGGGATAGAGTTAATTTTCTTCATAGTAGTTACTATGGGGATTTGTGCTGGAAACAGTGTTGATAATACAGGGATGCTTTAGTCACTACTGAGGGATGCTTACACAGAGTCAAGGTCTTTTCTGCTTCCCACACTGCCTCACCAGCAAGTGGGTTGGAGGTGCACAAGAGGTTGGGAGGGGACACAGCTGGGACACCTAACCCTAACCGTCCAAAGGGATAGTCCATATCGTATCATATCATATCATATCATATCATATCATATCATATCATATCATATCTTCTCAGCACATAAAACTGGGGCAGGAAGGAGGAATGGGAGGACATTCAGAGTTATGGCATTTGCCTCCCTAAGGAGGCGAATTTGCCCCAAGGAGGCGAATTAAGTGTAATGGAGCCTCGCTTTCCTGGAGATGGCTGAATACTTGCCTGTTGATGGGAAGCGGTGAATGAATTCCTTGTTTTACCCTGCTTGCATGCATGGATTTTGTTTTACCTCAGTCCCACAAGTTCCCTAATTTTACCTTTCCAATTCTTTCTTCCATGCCTCTGGGGAAGGAGTTAGCAAATCACTATGTGTTGCTTAGTTGCTGGCTAGGCTTAAACCACAACAAGTCCGTGGTATGTACAGGTAGTATTCCACAGCTGTGGCGGCAGTGACATGAATAAAAGCAGTTTGATCTTCCCTGGAATGCATTACAGCAAAAATGGGATGATAACATGAATCAATACTATATTCCATCTTCAACAACAAGAATACAGGCAAGTGTTTTTGTTACCTCTCCTTCTCCATCTGCAAATATTTATACTTCTAAATTCTACCTTCTGGTATATGAAAAAGTAGTAAATAAATAGCACATCAGGCATAAGAAAATGCATGTTCTGTAGCTTCTACCCAAGTCAAAATTCAGGTAAGCACCTAATTGCTGTTCTACAAAGGACATAACAGGATACCTATTTTTCATTTTCCATCAACAGACATTCGCCAGCTGCATGGAATGACACGGAAAAGACATTTTTATAGGCCATATTCTGCAGTTACCATACAAAAGTTCAGGTAGTGCTGAGAATGTCACTGAATGAGGCCAGATTTGATGTTCAGATTATATGTAGTATGCAGCATGTCCTGTCACATGTAATTCTCTCTTGCTCTCATAAAAACAATCCTTTTTGTGACACCAATTAGCATATATGCTGAGGTATGAGGGAATGAATAGATGTTAATGACACCTAACAGAAGAACAAACTTAGATGGCCTGGTTTGTCTTTCCCAGCTCTGCATTCTCCAAACCTTTGAACCATTTCACTGTACTTCAACTTGCACGACAATAAGAGAAGCAAAGAAAGAACATAGGATATCTTAAGCAAACGGAATTTAACCTTAAGCAAAGAAGCAGCTTAAAATAACCTACATCAATCTTACATTTAAGAGACAGAATCATACCCAATTAATTTTAATTAAGTTACTCCATTAGCACTGATTTTCTTTGACACTGCAGTGCATGACCTCCTCTACACTATAGGTTATCACCAAGGCAGAGCTTCCATCATAACAAACTACCTCACTTAAACTTCATTACGTTGTTGCACTAATGGAGTGGAAAGGATAAAGAGAGCATCTTACTCTTCTTTTGCCAATATCTCTGCCCTCTGAGAGGTAGTCTGCTTGTTCATAAGCTCACATATGCACTAGAAATATGCTGTTGTCTGCTACAATATCTTAATCATAAACATCTATCTTTTGCATAACTTATTTCTATCATAACGTGGCAACAGGAGGTGTAAGCATATAAATTCTTTCAGATGCTTTATGCTAACTCACTGATAGCAATTCAAATTCCCCTGCCATTCCATGTGGTTCTTCTTCCCACCCTTGTCTGGAGTTAAAATTTAAAAGTATTTTGCAGTTAGAAGTTAAAAGAATACAAATATTCCCCACTCCTGTTGTCATCGCGCAACATGTTCCCTGAGCAGAAAACAGCAGGCTTCACATTGTGCCATACAGGCAAAAGAAACATTCACTTGCAGGAGGAAAAAAAAGCACATTTCTACCTCAAATTTCTGTATCCAACTTACTCACACCTGAGGTTATAAGCAAGACGAACTTAGAGAAAAGACATTGGCCTCCTTTTTCTTTCAAATATATTTACACATAGCATTAGCTCAGAGGCAGCTAATGCAGGTGCTGATAGCCTCCATAGATTTTAACAAGACCTCTTAGATGGAAACAGTGCATCCTGAAACCAAGTAGCCAATGTAACATTTTATAGCTTAGTCTAAAGGTAGACGAAGTCTATCATGAGAAGTTGCTTTAAACCACTGTGGACCTCCAGAGATAATTTCATCAGAACATTTCAACATCTGGCTTTATATAGCAAAGAATCCAATTTTGAAGAGACTCCATTCTTAAAAAATAGTATCCAAAAGCTATATTATAGGTAAAACTTAATATTAAATCCTTGGAGACACTTTAAAGCCATTTCTGCTAATAAATGAGCCAAAACTTCTTGAATTATCAGAAGTGGTAAATTTGTTTTCAGTAGAAACTCTCCACAGATCATTTCATTAAATCACTTGATCACTGGCTATTGAATAAAAAAAAGGAAACAATTTTGCAGAGGGCAGAGAGGGAAAATAGATATAATTAACTACAGCAATTTAAAGTTGCATTCTTCACACATCATTACTGTCATTAGAAACACACTGATATGCTAGCAAAGTTGCATGCTAGAATTAGTGAAGAAGGAAAAGAGGTTACAGTTTAGTTGAAGTTCAGCAAGGTTCATTTATCCCCACAAAGAGCTGAGTTGCTTACTCAGCTTTACATGTGGAAATATTGAAAACAAAAATTTTAATCAAGTGATACCTGTGGCCAGTTTTCTGTACTTCTCCATCACTATTTACACTGCAATTATTGAAAGAAGTGCAAAAAAAAAAAAATTAGGATTTTGATTCATCTTCTAATTGCTACAAATTGTGTTCTACTCTCCTTTTTAAGAACTTGATCCAATTTCAAATAATTTATATTATTTATACGTATGTTAACAGATTTAAAAGGAACTCATATAATTGCACCATGACCTTTTATTCCATTATATGGCTCTGGCTGTCAGAGGGCAGTAACAAAGCACCAGTATGCCTGCTATGTTTTCAGTAATAAAAACTGGAGGGAGGTGAGAGAGAAGAAAAGGAGAATTCAGCTGTGAGTATGAAAGGAAAGGTGACTGTAAATGACTTCAAAAATTTGCGAAAATGAATAATTTATGATTACACAAAACTGTATTCAAATATGTTTTTCCTTAAGTCAATCTAAAAAAAACATACAGAAATTGCATTGCTGAAGTCTTTAACAATACAAAGCTTGCAAGACTGCATCAGGCTATTGGTCTGTCAAACCAGTAAGACAGTGACAGACACGTCAAGGGAACCTGACCATGCAGCATCTACCCAACTGCTTTGAACAACTGTTGTTTTCTTCTGGTATTTAATATGCATCCTGAAAGATAGGTTTTGCTTTTTTTTTTCTTAGTATGAGAAATGATAAATTTTACTGAACATAAAAAGAAAAGCTTGGATTACAGGCTGATTCTGCTCTGCCTGTCTTCATTGCTGCAAAGCACAGGAATACAAAGGAGACTGTACTAAATGGATGATTATCACATCTGTCTTCATCAGATTTTAACAGATAGTTCAAAAGACAGCAAAAAGCTCCGCAACACATGCTATTGTATAAGTCTGAAGACTGAAAGTCTAAGGTAATTCTACGAATTAACAGAGCTTTAGATCTTCACGATGTATATGTAAGGAAAACCGCTTAACTTCCTATTCCAAGAGGTATAGACCCCATATAAACTGAATTAATGTACCTGATTCCCTGAGTCAGAAACATTCCATGGGACTGCAGTTGCATCCAGAGCTTAGTAACTCTCATTAGAATCACAGAATCATAGAAAAGTTTGGGTTAGAAGGGACTTTAAAGATGATTTAGTTCCAATGCTGCTGCCATGGGCAGGGACACCCAATACCCAATCCAACTATCCTTGAACAATTCCAAGGAGAGGGCATCCACAACATTAGAATGTTGGAGATGTTCTTAAATTGTTTCTTAAAAGCTGAGTAAGAGCTTATAAAAATCATTTTTACAGAAGCCTGGACTGCACTTTACTGCCAAGATGAAGACCTCTGCTAAGCACCCTACCCTAGCCAGGGAGCGCTGAAGCTGTGATTCCTGAAGCTGCACTAGGCATTTCACAACAGAGTTGATCCAACAAGCTGCTGTTTATGAAAACAGGTAGTTATCAAATCTCACTTTCCTGACCTTCTACTCACAGTCATATTTCCACTGAATAGGAGACTCACTTTTTTTGGCTGGGTTTGTTTTCTCCTAGACTGGTAAATTGAATTAACTTACCAAGGGAACAAGTGCGCTCCAACAGAGACCATTTGGGGGGAAGAAGAAAACACATGTGGCTGGGAGTGGAGGGAGGGAGTTGTTAGATCATGCAACCTCATTTGCACATTAAATGACATAATTTAAGTCCTGGCATTCCCATGCCAGACTGCAATAACACAGAACTACTTTCTCAGGTAATAAGCACATCCTCAAATACGTCAGAGGAATGAAGACTGAGAGACCAGCTTATTTATTACCTGGCAGTTTCTGCATTCATTTGCACTTGCACAGAGGGACTGCCATCGAGTTTAGAGATATCTTATATCCCTTCTTCACAATTTTAATGATGGTACAAGCATGCGATGCACTGCTCTTGTCCATTCTGGTAGGGAATATTAAATATTTATTTTTAAAAAGTCAACTGATAGACTGTATGACAAAGCTTGAATTCTGTAAATATGGAACTCAGACCCTGACCTAGATGACCTGGCTGATAATCAAACTGTCACTGATTCAGACTTAGGCGCTGGAAAAGGACAAAAAAAAATGAACAGTAATCAATCAACAGGAGCATTCTGCTAGTCGGAGATACATCAAAATTCAGGTAAATAAATGATCACCATGATTAAAGAATCCATCTTGAGTCTTGGCAAAACTTTTTTCCGTGGGGAGTTTACTCATCTGCTTAAAACCAAATGATCCTCCTTCCCAAGAGCAAAAGATCTGTGGGGATGCCATTAGAGCATTGGACTGCAACACAGACTTAATTTCACAGCCACTGGCCTAAGGAATAGGGCTGTAATGTCATCTTTGCATGTTTCAAAGACTTCCTGATCTGTCCCACCGTAACATGTATGTGAGATAATGCAAACACCTAGGCAATCTGCCAAGTCATACCCCTTAGATCTAGTCTGCTTTATGTCCAGCAGAGAAAAAAGGACTCTACTTGCAATGATCTAGCCTTATTTAGCTAGTTCACACATTTATTCCATAGTTTGTATTTAGTTTGTCAAGACAGATGACAGGCAAAAAAGTCAGATACATTAGTGACTTTCACCACAGCATCTACTCATGGATCTAAAGAGTGTTCTAGGCAGAAAAATGAAACGAAGGTTGCAATGTAAGAAGGATGAGATTGAAACTTCTTGACCTCTGATCTTTTAAGCTGAAGAGTGATGTGTCCTCTAAATTTCACGCCAAAGAACATAAAAGGAAAAAATGTGTGCTGCCACCGTAGTCTAATCATGCATAGTTAGGTGTTCCTAGCGATCAGCACTTTAGCATACTTGACTAGTGATGTATGAAGTAGGCCACCCCTGGAAATTGGTTTTCTTGCCCTGTGTCCGGCACTGGTGTAACCAGAGGCCATAAATACTTAGGCTGTTCAATATCCTCTTACTTTTATTTTTTTAGAATGATTTATTCACGTAACCAGGTTAAAATTGCAGCAGTAATTCAGATTGAGGATTGAAAAGCTGTCTGGCTTCAAGGCACTTGGGAGTTATTACCCATTTAGACTACAGGCAGAACAAGCCCTGTAGCCTGATTTGCTGACATTTGTCCAAAAAGGTTTCAACAGTGCTGTGCTAATCAACTGGCCTTGATTTGGGAAGGGGACAGAGCACAGATTTACTCCCCTCTTTCACCTTAATCTCAATTCCTACTTCCATCCTGGTTTGGACTGCTTAAAATCTGTCACAAGAAATAATTAGTGATACTGAAATGAAACACTCCCATTGATTCTGTTACTCAAATTGTTTTAGGAATTGTGGTTCACTGAAATTAGCCACCAGCTACAAAGTACAATAAAATAAAGTTTCTAAGATAACAAACCTGTTTACAGAGTGCTAGCTACTGACCTTCAAGTTGACCATAGAAGAAAACCAAGATATTGGAATAAAAAAGGAGATGACTACTTCAAGCTTTCATAAAAACAGCCCATCTTAACTTTCACATACATCCTCCAGAAAGGATTTGCTCTGAAATTTTCATAATTTTCAGACTATATTCCAAAAAGTGACTTGCCTATCTCCCTGACACAATTCTGTCACCACAGAGTGAATTACTCACACAATTCATGGCATAATGTCTGGATTATATCTATGCCCCTGTCCCCAACCCCGGCCCTGGCATTTCACTTACTGGATTTAGTGAGCTTTCCATGAGGCCACCTAGAAAGCGAATAAAAACACATCTTCTTTTTTCTAAACAGCAAGACAATTTTGTTTCTTCACATCTGCAAACCAATACTATTTAGCTGAGTTGGGACAGCACTCCCAGGAACAGCATATTTAAGGGAGCTTGAAAATCAAAAGACTTTCAAATTGATTAGCATTAGCTGCTTTCACCCCTGCTTTAAAATTAGATTAACAACAGCCTTTCCCTTTTCTGCCAGTGATAACACAGTAGCAACCCAGATGTAGTGAAATTATTTTATAAATATGGGATTATCAGTTCTGTTCATGGTTCTTGTTCTCATCTCAACATGTGTGATTAAACAATTCCCTAAGCAACATGCTAATGCAAGTGTAAAAAAAATGCAAAAGGCAGCAAAGGAAGTTAACTCATCTATGGGCAAAAGCCAACCCAACACATGAAAGTCTGCTGAGAGACCGTTCGCACCCACCTGCCTGGATGCTGGAGTAGTCATCCCAATGAGCACTTCAGATCTGTATAATTTCCCTTTTTGTCACCACTTCTATATTGCTGACAGATGCAATCAGCATTTGCCCAAAGAGCAGATAATTTTTCAACTGGACACAATAGAGTACACACTAATTGTGCAGAACTGAAAAGAATAGGAGTATGATGTGTTTTATTTTGCAGAAATATTACTTCTACCTCAGTTTACCTCCTTGATACTGAGCTGGTTAACTACATAAATAGCAACAGAGAAGGGGAAAGATGATTCCATCCCAAAATTACTTCTGAAGTACCCGGTTGACGAGACCTGAGACAGAAAATTTCACCCAATTTCTCCTTTATGTTAGTACAACTTGCAGAAAGGCACCTTGGAGAATTTTCTCTAACTCCTCATAGTTTACTTAACTTACTTAGCATCATATCGCAAGCCATAATTGCAGAGCTTATCTACAGGTTTCCCAATGCTACCCTTTGTTTCAAGTGCGGGTCTGTAGGTCTCTGCAAAGGTTATATTTTTCTCCCTTCATTCGGAACATATCTGATCAAAGAAGCTATTTAAAGTCCTTTTAATCAGATATCGGTCAAAGGCCTTTATGCTGGCATGCAGAAATTAGGAAGCTGAACCTCTGAGATCCACCTATAACGGGACAGTTCGCTTAGAAATAACAAATCCAAATTACTGTAGTGACACAAGGCTCAGTGAACAATATTAAATCAGTACCAGAAAGCTCTCAGCAGTTCTGCTGAACTTCATTCTCATGCAGTTTGCGTGTAGCAGGTTAACAGGCTTTGCCCACGGGTAAAGAAGGAAAAAAAATGCAACAGCTCCCATCACCTGAAGGATGCAGTGGATATGGAGTGACAGGATGTAAAGCAGCTTTCTGTGCCAGAGCAGCAGGGAAAAAAATGCACTCTGGAAAGGGCATGTGAATGAGTGCACAAAACTGCAATCTGGGCAAAGCATGAAGACAGTGGGTGTAACAGAGCTGTATCTTACCTTGTCTGAAAACCTGGCCAGACTTTGTAATACTTACAAAAATACCGGATTGCATCTGACTGCCTGCTCCTCACGGCAGAGGTAGCAAATATTAATATTTTCCTGCAACTTTTCTAATAATAGAAAAATATTCTGATTTCTACTTAATAGATAGGATAAATAAGTCTACTTCCTAAATAATTTGATAGCAAAAGGCTCCAGTCTTGGGTGCCTTGTTGGTTGCAAAGAAAACTAACGTAAAGTAAACGTGCAAAATGACAAATGGAATGGCTAATGACAATCTATGATACACAAAGGAGACAAAGACCTTGGCTGGTTCTCAAATCAGATTGGTTTTTTCCCTTTTGAAGAAACTCTGATTTTTTTCTTTTTTGAGTGAGAAAGATGGAGGTAAAACCACCACTTAGCCAGATATAATGAGCCTTTGCTTTTTCCTTTCAGTAATTTCTTTCATTGTGGATAACTTCCTTAGCAATACGTCTTATAGTGTACACACTATTTGTTGTGTTCTAAATTAAACCCTTTTTGATGTAAGATCTTACTTATTTTCCCAGCCTAAGCAACTTAGAGTCAATAAGAGATATATCAAAAAAAGGATATAGACATCACAGTGAAAAAAAAAGAATTGTGAAATTTTCCATTTGTATATGATACATTAACTACATCTTCTTGATCTGTCTGCATATCACATTGAAAAGACTCTACTCAATATACAGTAGACATAATTTATACATAGCCATCTCCTAAGAAGCTATGTCACTGATTTTCAAAGGCCTAACTCTCATTCCAATATCTTCAAAGAATATTAGCAGAAATTAGAAACCTAAATACGGATCTGAGACTTTATCATTATGCTCGGCAAATATCTCACACTTATTTATTATAGTACAATAGATACATTCTGCAGTATAACAAAGTCATCTGAATCATGATACAGATTTTACACATTTTACTTTTCTTATGTGGCTGAGATGTGTTAAGGCTTCTTCTGTAATAGTAAAGGAATATTTTTCCTTTATAATTTATATTTCTTAAGGAAAATGGGCAAGAAAAAAACAATAATAATCATCAGTGAAGAAAATGTTAAAAAAAAATCAACATTTAAAAGCACTCTCTTGAAAATGCCTTTACATCACAAAGGACAGAGATGAGTAGTATTACTTTGGCAATTTCAGGAATAAATTACGTGGCCCTGGTTCAAAACTAAGAGAAACTCACCAACTAACATACACTATACAGATTAGATACACTCTCAAGAAGAAAATCTTTAAATCTGAGGCCTCTATATCTATGGTACAGGATCATGTCTACCTCTGCCAAACACCGTGCTCATTTCTGCTGTCATTTTTATATATATATATATATATATAATTTCTGGTTTGCTTTTTCTTTAACTGCACTTAATAAGTTTATTGAACGTATTACCAACGGTAAACTGAATCTACTTTGTTATGTTGACCTAGCCACTGGGCTTAGCAGTGCTTATCCTGTCTTTCTCATGCCTCATCAGTGCTCATAATAATATCATTGGTCTCCTTTCTCACTGACAGAAATGACATCAGATAAAAATTAAACCCTACTTGGCAGACATACCAGACATTTTTCCATTGGATCTGCTGATCATCTTCGATATTTCCACCTTGGCTGACAGGAGTGGATTTTCTCCTAATTATTACCTGTGTATGGTCCTTCACAAATTATGCCAACTGGATTGAAAAATAAAGTCATTTTAATCTGGCAGTGTTTTCCAACCTGATTTTCCAAATAATTAATTTTGAAAGGTTTCAGAAAGGCATGGATTTCTTTTTTACCTGGTATGCCTCAGTGACCTCACGTAAATAATTCCAACATTCTCTCATTTTAGTATGTGGAGATGCATACATGTAACGCAAGTCGGTGGACAATCACAGTCATATCTATAGTCAAGTTAAAGGTATAGATGGCTAAATAAGCTACAGACATCATATTTCTTTGCAATCACGGAGCAAACACTGAGTACATTAAATGACATTTATAAGATTTTTGGTTGGGGTTTGGGTTATATAGCTCAGCTATAATCTGAACTTCCAAACTTGCATACTGGTGAAATGAACAAAATCTCTTATCTTGGAATAGGGCCGTCTCTAGCTGGGATGCAGACAATGCTGTTATTTATCATAGATTTGGTTAGAATTCGTATAATGAAAAAATTCCTGCATTGGTATGAAAAGTCCATATAGAAAGACAGTAAATTATGACTTGTATATCAAAAAAACATCCAAGCTGATGAAGAGGACCACAGAGAAATAGCAATTGGTTTGTGGGAAAAGAGGAAAACACATTTTAAAAAAAAACAAACCCAAAAAACCCACAAATCTTGCACCAGTCTTCCAAGAAAGGAACAGTATGTGATCAAATTAGAAACCATGATTGGAAATAATAGTGAATATTCTCATTACTTTAATTTATAATAAGTCCAGATTTTCCTACACATGTTAAAAAAATGGTGATTAGGCTGGGTCTATTGATTGATCATAATCTATCACTGCATAATTCAAGAGGAAAAGAAGCTTCTGATTATTAACATCACCATATTCAGCAATTGCCAACAGTTTGTAAAACCTAAGGGACTATTTCTACAGACACTGTTTTACTTTCTCTGTCTCAAGGAAACTGCATTTAAGTGGTTTGACCACAGTCACATAAGGAATAGAGGTGGGTTCCCTGTTTTGTCTCCATCTGAAGTTAAATAGACAAGGCAAAACAGAAAGATTTTGTGTCTGCGTGTGTGCAACTTCGTACTTGCAAAACAAACTGAAAGAAATTACTACTACAATACTTCTACAGCCAAATTTTGCAATGCATTGCATTCTACTCCATACTTTCCTGCATCTGATGGACAGTTTGTAAATAAGGGCATTTTCCTAGTCATAAAGCTGGATATGGAACTTAATAAACAAAAGATGAGAATGAAGCATACGCTTTTTCTTCTCAGCATCTTTACACCTATCTTCTCTGTTTCTCTAGAAAAAAACACAAATAAAATCCAACAAACCCTAAAGTTACTCAAAATCAAAGCACAATGTCTAGCCTTTATGTAACAGAAGAAAAACAGCAGAAATAGAGCTGCTAAGAGAAGAAACAGTATAGGTCAGCGTAAGAAACTTCTGCCAAGGTAGCCTCATACAATAGGACAAACAACCTTCCGCTGGTGTATTTTCCTGGTGTATTTAAAGTGTCCTTCCGCTGGTGTATTTTTCTTCATGACAGGAGCTCTCCCAGCAGAACAGAGGTGGACTCATTTTTCTTCCTTTGCATGGTTCACAGGCCACTTCATACTGTTGGAATATTTCTAATACAGAAAGTATTTTGGGGATACATCAGCCTACACTACAAGTAGTGTTTCCCTTGCAAAACTTATACAAGATTTTGCATGAAAACAGAAACTTGCCTCTAGCTATAGTGAAGGAAAGAAAATAAAGCTTCATACTCTTTTTGCGAAGACTTTGCGAAGTCACACAAAACTACCAGAATAGTCATTATCCATTGATAAAAAAGAAGAAACACAGGTGCTTTTCCACTACCTCACTGTGAAATCTGGCATGAGCCTCAGCAAAATTGAAATTGCCCGGGATGGTACCTACGAAAATAAAATTAAGTATAAATCCTTCTACTAAACAGGTGTGAAGTTCTGCTAGTACTGATACACTCTAAAATATCCCTTTTTACTATAAAAACACTAGTGCAATAAATTTACATTAAACAATAAAAGCAGCTTTTTAACCGTTTTGAAGAAGTGTCATAATTTTGCTTGTACACTAGTTTGATGAGCAGAAGTTGAGCTTCTCACTATACTGAAAGCTGCACCATTAACATAAAAATGTATGACATCTATAAAAGTTAATAGGCATAACGCTAAAAGCTGCCAAGTATAAGAGTAGAATAAAAATAAAAGCCGTTTCCTTCAGAATCCCCATAACTGTGAAATCCATACCCATCACAGCGCTGTGCCCTAGGTTTTTCTGCTCTAAATATAACACCGCCAGAACGTTATTTAAGCAGTGCCGAGAAAGCTCATTACATTTTAGAAACACAGCCATTCTTCAATAGGCAAACTAACAAAAAAGAATACATATACAAAATAGAAATATTTCACAAGGGGATTTCAAGTCACACACCAAAGTGGGAGTGAATAAGTGTTTCCACTCTATTTTAAGTACTACTGTTAGCTTGCTTAAATGAAGTCTGGCATCATACATTATCTATATTCATGCTTCCAGACTGATGGCAATACCCAATAAAGAACAAATCCTTTAAGTCCATTAACAAAGGTTTTCTTAGTATCATGCTAAAAAGGGTGGAATGGTTCACGTCAGCAGTCTGTCAGCTCCTCCAGCAAGATCTGATGCCTCAGAAGGAGGTATAAATTGCTCTTCAATTGACCTACTGCTCTGTACATAGGCATAAACGTTCCCATTGAAATATATAGGAGATCAATAGCAACAGAAAATGGATTTTATGCATGTTTATCTCATTCCCCGATTAAGCCACAATAGTTCTATGTGCCTACAACAGTGCTTGATTCTGTCTCTGACAAGATATGTAAAACACAAGCTCAAGACTAATTGTGTTTAATTAAGAAATCCCTACACTCCAAAATAGATTATTTCTTAAATTAGACTTACAAAATCACCATGAAAACTTATCAGTGCAGATGCAAAACTCATTGTTTCCACTTGCAATGATTATGAGAGAAGAGGATGATCATCTTAACAACAAACCAGACAATGAGAATAAGCACATGCACATTAATATCACATCAAACAAGTTTGATGGGGTAGACTGGCTGAGTAGAATTTTATGATCCTCCTAATAAAATAGTTGTTGAATTCCCCAATGGGTATCAGTGGAACAGGATATTAGTGTACCAAGCATGAAAGCTGGTCAATTGATAAGGCAAAAAATGTTTTCTACTTCAGGTTCTTGTTACCAACCCAGCAAGATCATTCTCCTTGAACCATTAACAAATTCCTCTCTCTCTATTATACTGTAAGTAGAAAACAAAGAGATTTGGTTTTACACCTCAGTAAAGCCCACGTGGTCTGCTTCTCTCTGTAAAGCTTAACTGATCAAATAGGGTCTGAAATACAATGTCAACCTCATATAGTAGAAAAAAAATTACTGTTAAGGGATCAGTTTGTCTAACTCAAGATCAGTCCACCTGTGGAAGAGGACAAAAACTATTTGACAATATACAGTAACACTTTACAGATTTCAGGAGGCATAATTATTGCTCTAGCTAATTACATATTGAGTTAGACAAGACAATCTCAGTTTATTCCTTCAATCAATTTTGGTTTTGCTCTCTAACTCCAGAGACAGAACGATAAGTAGACAGAAAAGGTAGAGAACTAGAGTTAACTGCGTCAATATAAGTGGGAAGTCCAGAATAGGAAAGAACAACCAGAGTTTGAAGGAAAAAGACAAGGAGCAACATAGAAGCTTGTGGAGATTGGCACTGAACACTCTATTTAACAACCACAAAGAGGAGCTTGGGAAGCAAGAACAGGGAGCCACCCATGTGCAGCAAATATAAGTGCGCACATCAGCTACTGAAATGCCTGCAGTGCTGAGGCATCTATGTCTGATGTGGAAGGAGTTCTTAATTTAGCACCACGTTGGTCTGATGGCATGAAAACATTGCCTCCTTCTCCAAAATAGCAGTTTCAAAGGCATGGCATGTACCTATGTCAGGACTCTGGGCATTTGTACCTTAGTGAAGGAAAGAAGGACATTACTTGTAGATTTTGAAATTGGAAATGCAGTGAGTATTCTTAACAGTTTCTCATTAGTCACCATTTTATACCTCTTCTTCCACCACTGGAATCAAGACATTTGATTGCCATTACCTCCTCCTCCATACCTTCCACTTGTCTACAAAAATGCATAAGTCATAGCTCTTTTCCTCCCTACGGTAAGACTATTAGAGACCTTTACAGTTTCCAGCAGCTCTTTGTACCTTCAGATGCTTGCCTTGTGCTGCCAGGTATATGAGTACCGAGTTGAATGTAAAGTCTTCCTACGACCACATAGAGCAATGAATGAAGTGACAAAATGAAAGGAAACAGCAGCTCCTTCAGTGTAGGAGTATCATGAGGTGAAACAGTGTCATAAACTATGTTCCTCTAGTCTAAAGCATTGCACTGGAAAAGCAAGATAACAGAAAGTTGCCTGTAGTTACATTTAATGATATCCTGAATGTCAGTCATTCACAGGAAGTTGTTATACATCTTAAGCTTTGGGTTCAGTTCTTTTCTAGGGGTGCGGGGCTTATTCGGTACAGTGAAAGCATAGGCAGAACTATTCCTCAGTTGAGAAGTTCTCATCTCTTATCCTACAATTCCTACAGAAATAAATAAATTCTTCTTACTATACATTGAATTTGCACAAATTAGTTTCAAAGGTACCTAGCATATGATAGTGTTGAGAACTGTGGTAACTTTTTAGGTTTGGAACTCTAACCTGCTGAATCCTGCTGCTATGATCTGCAAGCATCAAGGGGACAAAACCTACCACCATGCGAAGAAAAGACCATGAACAGATCGTCTCTCTCCTCTTAGAACCAATAAGCCACACAAAACTTCCTTTCCTCCTTATTCCATCATGCTTTCTCATTTGCTGATTTGTTCTATTACCATAATCAAAATAAAAGTCTTAGCTGGAATAATGATTTAAAGCACTACTAACATATGGCAGATAGATAAGTAACATTTTTATACACACACCAAGCATTTAAAAAGGTTGCTAAGTCTCCTGCTGCAATATTGTGCTTTATTTATATACATTGCTGTGTATAAATATATGCTCATATCTTAAACAAAAACATAGAAATAAAATACGTAATAAAGACAAGAAATTACTCGGTGCCAAGATTATTTGGACAGCTTTAAAGACAGTACTCAGCAACCAGTCCTTACATGGCTGTCTCTACATGTTTTAGTTTTCAAATAATACCTAACGTTAAAGCTTCTTCCTTTAAGAGGTTTTGCTTAAGGCCTTACAACGTTTTCTTGTAAAAATGTTTTTAAGTGATAAAATCTGCTGTAAAACTGTATTTGCACCTAGACAATTTATCAGAGAGCTCTTTGGTTACAACTGAGTAGGGTAATCTCGGAGAAAAAACATATCACAAATGAAAGAGCCTAATGCTGGCTGTCTTTTGAAGAATTACCATATAGGTCTCTGCTGCTTGTTATAAACGTGACTGTGACATTCACAAATGTCATTTCTTAAAGCAATGCTTCAGACATGAAATTATTCTTTCACTATAAATACAGAAACCCCTTTGCACAAGCATTTAACCATCTCTGCATGGTACCCTTCAGACCTCTGGTTATACAGTTAAATTAAAAATAAAACTAAGGCACATTTAAAGCAGTATCGTGTTTGTCAAACGCCCACAACTGCTTTTATGGGTATTACATGCACATTTAGCCAGTGGATGCTCTTCCCAGGACTTCCAGTGCTATGCAGAAGTTGGCTAGAGGAAGTTATCACTTGTGTTGGATTTACTAGCTGAAATGTTCTGCTTTTCCTTCACAACCCTGCACTACAGCATACACAAATGAATCACTCTCTGACTGCTCTTCATCTGAAAGCACCAGTTCATCACATAAAAAATTACAAGTATCAAATAAGTGTAATGAAAACAAATTTGCTTTCTCTTGATTTTCTCTTCATATTGAATAGGTTGTTGCACTATATAAACTGTAATAATATGATTTCCAATGGGCATGGGTAACTTGTTAGTAGAGAAAAATATATTACACTGTGTGATAATGTCTTGATAAGACAAAAATTCTTGGTGAAAAGGTGATGGGTAGAAGAAACTATAACTTAGCAGGCAATAAAAATTAAGACTTTCAAAAGAGACCAGTGACTTAGGAAAACAGCCACAACTGGAGAGAGCTTTGACTGGAATTTATTACTAATCTACCTGTAATAATAATTTTATCAATTGCTAGTAGGTGGGATGACACAAAAGTACAATTCCCAGCCAATTTTCTTTCCTCCCTCTCTACCTAAATACAGATTTTATAAATGATGCTGTGGATATGCATTTCATTAATAATAAAAATAACTGAAAGAATTTTAAAGCCTGACAGACAAATTTCTTTGAAGTATACTGCTCTAAAGCCAAACGCTCGAGTTGACTCCAACTCACTACAAAGGCTAGATGAGTGAACGCAGAGGACGCTGAGTGCTTTCTTGGCATGTTGCCATTAACTGAATGGCAGCTGGTAATTAATAGCCTTTATCTAACAATAGTTCATACAGGATTAAACTGCCTTACAAACACTATGGCTTGATACAGTGAAATTATTGTGACCTAATTTTAAATCAGTGTTTTCAATGAAATCATCCCCTGACCTATTCTATGTGTATATTTTGGCTTACAAGGGAGAGGCAGGAGGTGCAACGATATTTGATCCATTGAGTAACAACAAGCCCACCTGGGTATTTTTGTGATTCTTATGTTAAGTACATTACAGAGTTAAGCAGCCTAAAAATCTGCCTAGTGAAGAGAAAGTCAATAAACAAAAAAGCCAACCTCCTGCACATTTCACAGAAAACCTTCCCCAACTTCAGATAAGTAGTAACGAGTAAATTCATAATTCTGTCTTCTGAATAGTAAAAAATACACCAGAAATACAAAAATAATAAAGAAGATACATCACTGTAGAAACAGGCAGGAGAGGAGCTGGGAAGGTTCACCTACTTCAGGTCAAAAATTTTGGTTTAGACACTTTGGCTCCTTTCACGTCAATTTTGTAACTACTAATTCACACTAAAAAAACCTTGTGTTTCAGGAGCCCTTCAAAATAATTGGAGCTTCAGACAAATGAAGAAAACAGTCAAAGATGTGTGTTTTGCACTAGTCTAGAACTATAAATTGCAATAAAGATATAGAAGCAGGTCTGGAAGAGGAAAGCATGTATAGTGCCACTGTATGTATGTAGTTCAGTACTAGAACACCAGCTGTGCCAACATACATCTTTTTAAGCAAAAGGATGCTTACATCTACCACCAACGGTATAAGTAGTACAAAAAAACAGGCACTCCGACATATTGAAGAAACACTGTAAAAATAGTATCTATTTTCTTTTTAAAGTGGTCTCTGTTTTGGTAATCACAGCTTAATAAAACATGAGCAGTACAATTACACACTATAGATAAACAGCTTCTTTGACCAATTTTAATTATTTTAATTTGATTTTAATTTTTTTTTGAGTTCACACTTTAGAACATTTTGCCTGGTTAAAAATATTATAATCTCACCATCTAATTTGGAGAATGCAGGTCCTTTTCCTTGACAGAATTGTCTCCATCTCTTTAAGATAGCAACAGTGTAGTAAAAGGCATACACTAACCATCAGGAGTCTCAGGCTGTATTTGTCTCATCTTATTTGTGTTATCTTTCATAACATGCAATCCACATAGGTGAAAAATGCTATCTTAGAAGTCCAGATCCTGCAAGCAGACACTGTATTAGGAGACATAAATTTCACTATCACAAGCTTTATATACTCCCTTTTAATACAGGCCATTTTTTGTTCCTCCTTTCTCAGGTACACAAGTAATAACTTCAAAATGATAACCTCAACCATTTCCAGTGGCAGAGAAATTAAAGGAAGCATTCAGGAGTGTTTAGCATGCCTTGGCAGTATCTATTCATCCCTTTAGATTTTGTTTCTCCTCCTGTAAACATCTAAAATTAAATGAACAGGCAACAGTGAGACAGCTGTACTACTTCACGGGGCAGGGTGACAGTTTAATACAGGTCAGTTTTTGACTGCTACACTTAAGGCTCTGCAAGATTTCCCAATGAAGCCATTTCTGACAGTCTTAGGATTGCCCTGCATCCAATTAAATTACCATGTTCAGCGCTGCTGAATTTGTTATTCTTCACCTTCAAAAACATTAAAAATGTAAATTAAATATACATTATATTAATTGAATAAAACATGAAGCTCTCTTGCCCTCTTATAATAATGCACAACAAGAATCAAAAAGTGAATCAAGCAATAAACTTGGGCTTGCCTATCCCGTATTCAGAGTTTTAGTTGGAATAAACATATTTAATTTGTACAGCTATTAAAAAACAACCAGAACATGATGCCACTGGGAAGCGGGTAAAGGGAATAGAACACGATCATGAAGCTCAGGGATGTCAAATTCTTGCTGCTCAGGTACAATGCCTTTTAAATTACAGCAATTGTCATCCTCTACAATATCTCCTCCACCCCATCCCTTGGTCACGGTTGGGCTTGATCTCAAAGGTCTTTTCCAACCTCGTCATTCTATTATTCTATGATTCTTAGCCTCCAACAACACACATTATGCTAAATGGCACTCTCAAGAGCCTCCAAAATCTGTGAATGGCAAGCGGTATTAGCTTAGTCTGGGGAACATTTCTCTGTTCTACTTGGACGTCTGCATTGCATTATCATAGCCTTGCTTTTTTCCATGGATCATCATTACATAATGCGGGCAGCCCTTCAGAACAGCCTAAATCCTGATGCTGTAATCAGACAGGAAGGCTAGGCGGCTGTCTGCAGGCTACTGCAAAGAGACACAATGGGGAAAAACAGCACTACCATTCATAAAGGGCTGCATTTTCAGTATGTGTTTACATCATTTTCTGGAAACAATCTCTTTCTGGAAACAATCTCATTCAGGAAGGAAAAAAAGCTTGCAATTCAGTAAAGCTAAATGTCTCTAGTCCAAGAAACCTAGAAGTGAGCTGGGGAAATAATTGCTAATATGCTGGTACTAATTTAAAAATAAAACTTGATGCAGTGGAGATTTTCTGCATTAAAAATGTTACTATCACAGTACTGCAGGAGAGAAACCCAATAACTATAGTTCTGTCACTGTGGTGTCAACCATCACAAACAGAACAACGAAAAATTATAGAGGTGATAAAGAACTAGAGGACAAGTTATAATTGGTACCAATCAGTCTAATAACTGTATAAGGCTAACATACAGTACATGTACACTCAAAGGAAAACATACAATTTACAATATATTTTATAAAATTTCAAAATGACAACTGTCCCAAGAACAGCTCCCAGTAAGATTACAGTTTTTCTGTAATGAAATCTTATATAAATTACTTATTCTGTAGAGAACTAAATGCTATCCTAAACTTTCATGTTGTAGAGGTAGAGTGTCAAATAAAACACTAAAATAAAAGATAAGAAAATTCCACCCCCAGGAGCACATTAATAGTCCAGAGCACATTAATACCCTGTATGTACTCACACACATCTCTACCCAAAAACATTCTTCTGGGGTTTTTTTCTTAATTTCTGTTTTTTCCAATTTATTTTCTAATTTCTTTGCAATTAATGTCTTGCTAGAGATAAAACCCAAGAATTTATATAGATTTATATAGATTTGAAGTAATATCCTCTGATTCCTTATATTAGCTGAAAATGCAAATCCATTCCTGTCTTACAACGTCATTGTTGAGGCTCTCTGCAGAGCCCAACAGAGGTTACAGGCATGGATTTCTACTCTCAATTCCTATTTTCAAAGTGAGAGCTAGAGAATTAGGCTTAAACTCTTTCTATCTCTTTCTGTGATCTATTCATTAGTTAAAAAGATATAACCCAACGTCATGGGAGATAACTTTTCAACTCTACTAACAGAATTTGAGAGTCCTCCATAGAAATTAAGAGAAAAAGGGAGATCCTGGGTTAGACAGCCACACTAGACTTACATTATTCACTCACAACAAGTAGGTGTATTTCATATTTTTCTAAAGGTTTCTTTCATTTCTCAGTACAAAAGAAGCAGATACATAAATGCATTTTAGTCCTTAGAATGATATCATTTACTCCTCCTTGATATTTACGGTTAAAAGAAAATTGGTTAATTTCATCTAAGTTCTGTGTGTTACAACTGGAGACCTCTGAGGCTGCCATCGTCTAAGAAAGAGAATATACACGAGCGTTTCTCCAGCTTTTCCGTGGTCTTTATGGAATACAGCAATCCACAGAAAAGAAACTATTTAATAGTAAACTCTTCTAACTTAATTGAAAAGTCTGTTAACTCCTTCAGTAGCCACACAGAGACATCCCAATACTTACAAAGCTCTTCAACTCTGCTAAGTCTGATTAGCAGTATATGTGTAAAGAGTTTATCTTTCAAAATCAAAATGGCCAGCCTAATTTACCTCTAGAAACAGTGCAATTTGAAAAGCTGGAGAAAGTGACAATTTCCTACATAGAGGAACATCCATTCATTCTAACCCTGCAGCTAAGCAGCAAGTAGACATCTCCCATGATACAGAGATCTAACGAAAAACTACATTCAAAATCTCTTACTTCCAGCTGGGATACTTGTTTCTCAAGAAATGTACAAGCCGCCTTATACATTTGAGTCTTGCAATGAATCCAGCACTGCTTCCCAAGTGGCTCTGTATCAACAGTGATGTTCAAAATCTAAGGAGGTTGCAGGCAAGGAAGACTTCAAGCCATTTTTCTTGTGCTACAGTCAGTAAATACCTACATTTTTGTTTACTTCAGATCTGCATCATCTAGAAAGCATTACAAATGTCACCATGAATTCTTTGTATGTGCCCTTTGGATAGTTCATCAAAATCTCTAGCATTTCCACCACTGCATTCTAAAACACATAATATTAAGTGAGTTTGGAAGACTTTAACAAATCTTTAAATGCTATGTTCACATTTTTCACTTTGTACCATCTCTCACTATTTTAGTACACATCAGTTCTGCTTGTCACTTTGTGAGAAAGAAATCTCCTCTGAGAAAATATGATGGCAGTCTCTCTCATTTGCTGCACTGCTTCTGTTGCTTATTGACAGACCCTTCTCAAGTCTCATATGTTGCAGCTACTTTTATTAAGATTGAACACCTCTTTGCATTGTGAAGAATCTGAACTCTGAAATAAATTCTACTGGATTGGCACCTACCAAGATCTGATGCAGCAAGAAAACTTTACAAAACACGCAAAATACTACAGTGAGCTGATAACTTCTATTGATTCCACTTTAGTTCTATTATTTTCAGCCTTAATTGTGAAAAAAATCACTAAACAGACACTTTGTTGAGTCCATGGGGTATTTACACATAAAATTTTCCAACTTACTATTGTAAAGATAAAACAAGCATTGCCAGAAATAACCAATGACCAGCCAGAATAACCAACATGAAAAAATTTTGCAAGGGCAGAAGAGTGGATATGTTCTAGTCATCCCTTGAAGAAATGTTCAAATAGTCCCCTAGAATTTTTTTTTTTTGCGTGGGAGGATACCATAGTTTAGCAATACAACGATCATTCACATGAAATTCTGCTTTTCATTATCAAGTCAAATGTGAAATCACTTATCCACAGACAGTTTTGAATTCACTTTTTTTTTATGTTGTAAAATAAATTACTTCTTCAGTTTCAGATAAGAAAACAGCATCTACTGATTTATAGCACCTTCTAGCTTTCGCATAAAGTTAGATTGCATGTGAAATGAATGTCTGAAGAGCAAAAAATAACCCAGAGAAGAAATGCATGTGAACTGGCAAATCTATTACATGTGCTGAGTTTAGAGACGACACAAAAGTCAGAAATTCCCAAGATATGATCGCGGCACGGTAAAATACATTCAACAGTGATCTGAGCTTCGGGACTAGTTCTGCTCAAATTCCAAGGAGTCTTAGGATTAGAGCACTTGCTAAAAACAAGTATCTTAGTACGCTGCCTTTTTTGCTAAGCTTAATGAAAGAAAGAGGAACAGAGTCTAGCCATACCATTTGTTAAACCCACAACCAATCCTTAAAGTATTTTGATGCTACGTAACACATCACAATATGTCAAATTATTTTTGATGGAATTTTGTTTGTGAAGAATCAGAACATACCTCAAGCAAGCCACACTGACCTGAAGGCTCAGCTGGCAGAAGTTTTAAGTTGAATTTTACATGACTTATGACTGCTTATCCTCCCTTCTGTCATAAAAAAAGCCCTTCACAATAAATTTTAGTAATATATTTTCTGGCATGAATTCATGAGGATCAAGGAATCCTATGCAGATAGAAAGAAATAGAACAGCGTTACAGAAATTCTTTATGGTGTATTGCAATTTAAACAACAAAATGTTTGTTTCCTCCATGGATCTCCAAAAAAGAAGTTGACAAATATTGAGACATAAGTATGTTTTATTCATAAAATACTGTGAATTGAGGGCAACTCCCAGGGTAAAACTATGACTGTGCACAGGGTTTCCCTAGATGCTAACCTTCTTTTAAAAGGTTAATCCTCCAAATAGGAAAGTCAATGAGAAAAATGTTCCAACTACCGAATTCTTGTGAACTATCAATATAATGCTGTTATCCGGTATTGGAAGATACAATTTGTCTATTAGGAAGGAAGCTGCTGTTACTAGCAAAGACTACAAAGAAAAGTCTTGCTTCCCAGGAGACAGGAAAATGCTCTTCTGAATAGTTATGTGTTTTTTCAAGGTAAAGATAAGGTGGAACTGTACATCTTTTAACGCCATAGGTGAACTAACACAGCAAAAAAAAATTAATAAAAACATTTTAAGTTCCTAGAGGTTTGTTTTACACTCTGTTACTACTACTGTAAATCAAGGTCACCATGTTTGTCTAACACAACCAAGTTAGGAGCAGGTAGTACCTCGCTTATGCTGCTCTAGATGACTCTCTGCCCTTTTAATCAGAGGAAGCAATTTCTTTCATAACGTGCAGAACTCAGCAAGCCAAGCATAGAGAAGAGCATGATTTTGGCTCAACGTTTGATCCATCAGTGCCAAATTAAGATGAAATGAAAATTATATTAAAAAGATACAAAATACTGGATTAGTAAAGACTTCAAGAAGAAACTCAAATTTCATGTTTCAAGCAGATATAACCGAGCCTTTTCCAAGTATCCTGAGAAGACATCTCTGCATCACTTCACACTTCAGATTGTACTCATCTGAGAGCATGTTAGCTGTAATAACCTAGCTAATTTTTTTTTTTTTTTTTTAAACTCCTTCTGATAGTCTGAATGGATTTGATCTTCTCCAAAAGTTCCTCTTCTCTGTTTTGGAAAAAATGGTTTTGCACCCCTTTTCACTGAAATGACATCTCAGAACTGCAGAAGTCTCTTCTCTTAGGGAGCTGGCTTCTTCTATAGCTGATCAAATAACAACTGTTTGCTTTCAACTTCTGGCATCCAACACTACAGCAAAGCTGATGCAACATCTGGCTACACCTGGAAGGGGGGATCATGTGCCCTTCTTCTGTCCTTTGCAAGGCTTGCCACTGAGCCACAACTTGGTACTAAAGAGACATAACACAACAGATTTGAAACAGAAAGTAGTTTCTGACTGGTTTCCTTTCCTGCACCAGGTCACAAAGAGATGAGATGAACATAAATTGTCTACCTGTAAAGTGAAACTGCTATTTTTGAGTACAGCTCTCTGGTACTTTGTGAGCCCAGTACATCATAACCATCTTGTCATAAAACATAGTGTCAGAAGCAAAACCTCTGCAGGCTTTTATTTATTTAACTGTGTTTTGTGGCCTCGCACTCTGGAAGATTCGTTGTGATGTGAAACTTTTTTTGTAGCTATGACAGGGCATGGCCATGACCTGAGCCATATTCTCTACTTCCAGCAATAGGAGAGGAGCTACAGCCACCTAGTGCGGTCATTCAGGCAACCAGAGGTGCAAGTAGCGAATACATCACTAAGATCTACAAATTTCTGGGGAAAACACACGCTTCAAGTAAACAAAATAATGAATACCAGCTGCCAAATAAAATTAAGTCACAGATTTGGGACTGCTTAAGTGCATCGCTGCTCAGGAAAGCCTTTAAGCAAGTGCTTAATTTCCACATGAAGTTAAGTCCTATGTGTTAGGGTTTTATACCCTTACATAAAGATCCCAGATCCAAACTCCCTCGTGTGTCAACAGCACACGAGAGGCTTTCAAGGCTCCCATGTCTATTCCAAACTCATAAGAAATGTTTTCTGATTACCATCAACACTACCCGTTTCATCTTCCCCTGCGAGTGCTCCGCTTAACGGCTGCATCCTTTAAAGTGGCTTGGCTCACCTCTATACTCTTTTAGACTACACAATGAAGGACTGCAAAAGATTGGATTGGAAGGAGAAAAACAAGTTTCAGAAGGGCCAGTAATCACAGAAGCTAAAGGCACACTGACAGTCAAATAGAAAGAGCATTAAAATCCCACAGAAGACATCCTTTCAAAAAGATAACATGAAAGGTTACGGTTTTCTGGTATGATTAGTGTTTTAATAAAACACTGCCTAGTTTCAAAATCTGTCCTTGTAACTGCTCTTTTTTGCTCAGATAATTTTTCATAAATTGATATTTAGTCAAAATTACTTGGTAGTGTACAATATAAAGTGCCTAAGTAACAGGGAGCCAAGCTAAAATATAATTAATTTCCCCATCCAAGACAATGACCTTCATAATTCACTTCAGGCTTCACCTCCAGAGTGTCATGGCTCATTTCCTCATTATCAGAATTAGATTTTAAAACACTATTGTCCTCCATGAAGTACACTCTGTCTCCAATTATATACATAGAGAGGGAGATATGTTTAAAGTTATTTGCATCACATAAATACTCAGTTGCCTCAAACACCGATTGCTGTACTTGCTACAGTCTGTGCCCAAGGAGCTAACAGATTACAACAACAAAAAAAATCTTGTAAATGAAACAAGATATTTGAGAAGGCAAGGAAGAAGAGTGAGAAAGGCTCAAAGGGGATAATTAATTAATTAAGCAATTAATTAACTAAAATGTTATTAAATTAATTAATTACATTGACTTTTAGACAACATAGACATAGATGCATACAACAATCGTGGATCTGTACACAGCTGAATACATATTTGTACCTAAACCGTCAGGTGAGACAAAGACTTAGTGACTTTAGCTTAATTCACAGACCTTACTTAGGAAAAGTAAAAACAAAATCTGAAATTTACATTATTTTATGAGAAGACTTGGGTGTACTCCACATAGCAGAAAACAACTGAACGCAGCAGTTTATTACTTGAAAGTTACCATAACCTGCTGCAAACTTGCAGGCTGAGGCCTGTCTGGAAAAACGTGTTTCTGCCTGGGCAATGATGATTGACTACTGTAGTGATTTTGGTGGACAATTGTTTCACAAAAAGACAGGGAAGAAATCTGGATAGGGTGTCTATTACTTATTTAAGGAGATTACTGTGGGGGACTGACAGCCTAGGTTGCTAGCTAAATAACTGGCATCTAGAAAGATGAAACATCACTTATTTACTTTGTCTCTATACTTCTGTTTGTTGAAATACACCAAAAGCCTTCAGGCACAGTGACTTTAAACATTTAACTGTACTAATGATATTTAATCACATCACAATCTGTATAGCTCTTCAAACGTAAACCACTAGCAGTTTGTCAGAGTACATTAACAAAGCAGACTGAAGCATTGCGTTTAACATTTGAAAACATATATTAGGGAGTTACGAACTGCAAGACGAAATACGCACACTGCAAAATCAGAAATTATCTAATCTGGATTTGAAGTTTAAGTACTACAGAATATCAGCCTAACTAGCTACTTCTACCATCAAAGGGCATCACACTTGTCCAGTTATTTATTAATTTATTTGATTAACCTTATTAAAAGAGGTAAAGAGATTAATGACCTCATAGTCACATGTTTTTTTTAAGCAAAGGCCTAGGAAGGAAGTTCTTTCAGGTGTATTAAAATTCCTGTCTGTCATTTGAAAGTGAAAGCTCTGATAGAAATGTCAAAATCTGCCATAAAAATTAATGTTGAGCCAAACTTTGGTAACTGGCAATGGCAAATGGCGTCAGTGCTACAAAAATCACTCTTGCTATTTTAAAGACATGAGAAAGTAGAAGGAAAAAAGACTACAGAAAGGATACGTAATGTAAACTCTGAAGCACCAGTCGTTGGTTTGACGTGTGACCCCAGGTAAATACCTCCAGCCATATCGTTGGACCTGATTGCTGTGATGCAGCTGAGTATAACAGTGGGATGCTACTAGGTTTCTGGTCACCTGAAGAAAAGCGGTTTCCATGGAAACACTAATATTTTTTTCCTTAAACCACAACAAATACATGCTGCAGTCATAAAGCATATTTGCAGTGGGGTTTAGGCACTCTGTGAGGCAACACGGATGACAGTAACTAAAAGATGGTAGGATCTCACCCTAGCCTGCACTGTAAAAAGTCTCCTTTCCTCCCCCTTTGGCTCATCAGTTTGGAATGCACACTTCAGAAAAGACTCTTCAATTGATATCTCTAGTTTAATTTTGTTTAGATTTACCATCTGTGACTACTAAGGACTGATGAGGCTTGCACCTCTTTTCCTCTGTGTTTCACACATTGCTATAACTACCCTGGAGAGACCCACTCTTGATGGTCTCCTTTTCTCTCTCTTTTTTTTAACTTGTTTGGATTCAGGAGGATTTCTTTGAAGCTGAAGATAAAGAATTGGTTTTTATCTTCAAGTATCTGAATATCTAGTGCAGCTTACAGCTACCAGAATTTGCTTTCAAACTGGAAACAAAGATAACAGAAGTTGTCTTTCAATTGGAGAAAACATTACTACAGAAGGAATTAGGAACTTGAAAATCTTGGAGACCAAAATTAAATGACTGGAGAGTGGTGGAAGTCACAATTATTGTAACTGCAGAAACAGTATGAGGCCTTACCCAAAATAAATCTGACCCCCTTTTTACAGTTTGCAGTCTTCTCTGGGTAGATTACTTCCAGGCAAAGGAAGGTCATAATAGCTTTGAAATTGTTGCTGAAAGTGTGTTAAATATGCATCCTGCTCCTCCTAAACTACGCCTCTACCTTTTCTAGTTCAATCAATGGTCAACTCTTCACTCTGATCTTCTCTCATGCAAACCACTGTCTTCCCAACTGTCATGATGTTATCACCAGTGTTGTAAGATCTGTTTTTCCTTAAGCTGACAACACGTAGAGTCCCATGGTGCATTTATGCAAATTGGAGATTTGATTGATTTTGTGGGGTTAACAGGAGTAAAATGAGAACAAAGCCTGTCTAAGAGTATCAGGCTTCTTACCCACCATTTAGAGAACAGGGCATAGTGTCACCATTACTGGTACGCTATGTGGATACACAGAGGATAGGTAATTCAAAAGACTTTCTGATGTATTTTCTGAAGTACTGATGATACAAACAATTCGCAGTTGCAAACATTTCCAACAGTTTCTGATTTTTCAATGAAGTTTTATAACACCATTGAAATGCTTGACCTCCTCTTCTCCGTTAACTTTTACAGCTCAAATCCTAGTGGGAAATAATTTTTTTCCTCCTCAGTATTAGTAATATCATTTCACATCAAAATCCATTTTATTTTGAAATAAGAAAGCAAACCTGGAATAAAATAGAAGGGCAGTGAAGAACTGCAGCCCTGTAAAGGTTTCATCTCAAACAGAACATGCACTGGTTAATAAACAGCACGAGGAAGGCTGAAAATTCTGAAGACATAAGTGACACAAAGCAAAAGAAAGTTTAGCAGTCCATGAAATCTTGGATTTAAACAGGTTTCTACAGCAATCACAGGAACAGAACAGGACAATCTTATTACATTCATCTAGTCCCAAAGGCCAAAGCAGTTGTATCCATCAGGCTGTAATTTCTGTCCATAAAACTTTGCTTGACTAAAATCCTGCATGTGACCTTCATACATATTGCTGGCCTACAAACTTCTGCTACTCTACAGCTGAATCCCATTTACTTATGACTCACTGCCTTATTTACTTCACTGATCACAATAAGCTTTCAAAAGCCATTAGGCTTGAGTTGGTGTCTCTAAGCATCCTCTGGTGACTAACCTGAATGACAAAAAGGTTGGTTTAAAAAAAAAGAAGAAAATAAAACCCACTTACATATAATTGCAATAGGAAAACTTGTCAAACAAAGCAGATTTCAAACAGCATCATGTATTTGTCATACATTATAGGTAGCCTATAGAAGAAAACATTGGATTGCTGTATAGGTATTATTTAAGATAGATAAAATGAGATATTATCAAAAATGTGGCAGGAGAAAGAAGTAGGATAAAAAAATATTAGCACCAAACAGAAACAAAATGCTTGCTATGAGTTTTAAAATATTGGTGACAGATCCCCAAGGACCCTGCACATCTGTGGACGTAGGTCCTGCTGAGTTCCAACAGCCCTTCAGACACTGCAGATGCCTCAAGCACTGCAAACACCTGCAGTGTTTCATCTGTAACGCTCAGAACATGAGTGGAAATGGCAGCATAGAGGCTGTAGAAACTCTACTGCTAAGGAGGCAGGTCAGCAGAAGGCAAAGTGTAACCTCTGGTTTAAGTTACCAAAGCTGCAACTCCCTCTGTTTGCCTTGGGAAAGGAGTTATGTCACAAAATAACACCTGCATCAGCACAAAACACCTTGCTCCAGATAAGAGTAAAACAATATTATAAGAATATGACTTTGTGGAAAACGTTTAGAAGACAGAGGGTTTGGAGAAACATTAGTGGTGAACTGAAACATATTTAGCAGTCTCACTACCAAGGTAATTCAGTAGACAATCTGATAAAAGTGCACATTATTGCATATATCACATATTTCACATTAGCCATTCAGCAATGATATAATCATATTATTAGTGAGAAACTAAGGACTGGAGGAAACAGCAGGCCTTGAACCATTAAATTTAGACTTGAATTATCACTGCACTGAAGTAAGCACAAGAATAATAGAAGTAAGAGAAAGATAAGAGTACACAATGATTTTCTGACAAACAAGAGAGAAGCAATGTATTTATTTTTACCAATGTTCCCAGTGAAAGGAAAAATCACCGGTCCATTAAAAGAAAGACAAAAACAGGACTCTATTCAAAATACTGACTGTTTAAGTACATTGTACAACTCAAAACCTTTTGAAGGCCTATCCCACCCCTATTTAAATATTGCTGTGAATTGAAGTCACAAGAAAGGAATAAAGTTGATGTTAATATATATTATTATTGCCACTAACATGGATCTGGCATTGTAATTCCTTGTTTCATAGTGCTAAAATACTGACTTGCTACCATGAGAAAAATAGCTATCCTTATCTTCCTTCATTGTCTATACGAAGAAAACTTCAATTCCTGCTTTCTCTTTGTAGCACCCAATGTGGGCACAGCATAAAAAAGCCAGGCACAATATTCTTCCTCTTTCACTCACATGAGCATACAAATATTTTGAGACCTAACATAAAGAATATTATAATTAGTGTTCAATTTCATGTTGAAGAAAGAAAGGAAGAAAGGAAGGAACATGGCACGTTTGGTCCTTCCATGGGTGCATGTCACTATGACCCATCTCAGCGATCAGTCTGCAGGTTTCTTGAGGGCCTGGTATGCACCATCTACATACCTCAGCCATCCTTCCTAGCCAATCTCCTCCACTGCAAACTCTCCCCTTACCCCATCAGGCTAGAGCAACACACACCTGGCAGTGCACCTCGCTGGTCCTCACCTCAACCTACCAACCAGGCTTGCCCTGGACTTGCTTCCCCCATCATGGGGCAACTTCAACCTCACCCAGTCCTGATGGGTGCCCATGCCAACTCACAATGTTGACACGCAAACGTGAGTCACGCAGCAAATCAAATGCATCACACTCTCTCACACAGCATACAGTGACAGCGAGAAAAATTTTCCAAACTTAAAGAAACTGGATTTCACCTCCTATTTCCATGCACTAGAACATGCCTATAAACCATTCTTGAGGGCACTTCCAATGACATTATGAGGCATGTCATTCACAGCTCTTCAAGGATAAAACCCCTCAGCTTTGCAATACAGTCTCATCCCTCCAATCAGAACTGTTAATGAGATGCCCTAAGGTATAAATGGAAGATATTTTAGGGCACCATAATAATACAAAAAAGCAGATTCAGAGGCAAGAAGAGCACAGCAGACAATCCTCTCAAATGAATTATTTTTAAATCTCAAAATCAATATTAAGTATCTGAGTCTTCACTGGTCACACTGTCTGGGAGTTACCCGCTAACTTTGCAAACAAAATTAAATAAAAAGTGGAAATAATACATGCCGTCCATTAGCAGATCATTATGAAAAATAAATTTGTAAATATCTTCTCTATATATAATGTCTTGTCTTATCAAATCTTTTCTCATGACTTCTTGGATTTTGAAATTCAAAATCCTAGGCAAGTTTTCTTAAAAAAAGCTTTCTCTATTTACTAAAAGAGCATATTTTAGACAAATTTAGACCAATTTTAAGTTATTCATGTCGATGTAGTCCCTTAAACTAACATTTTATCAAACATCAAAAGCTCTTTCTTTTAAAAGGCTGTTCGGTAGTTTAGACAAACTTTTAAAAATCAGAATCATTAAAAACCCAGATATTGTTGACCAAAACAAAGCAAACTCCAGGCAGTTTATATAATAAATAAAATAAATAATATAAATAAATAGTAGAATACAATAATAACTAAATGCACAATTAATTCAATGAGATTTTGCCTTATTCTAGTATTTCTTTTGCAAATGGAATACAGAAATAATCTGAGCGCTTAAATGATCCTTTTCTGGTGTTGAGTATAATGTCTTTTGGCTAAGTGTTTTTCCAAGGGCTAAACTACAAAATATGTGGTACCAAGGTCCTCTTCCCTGCTACTAACACCGGCAAGAGCAGGGGCAAACGATATAAAGATGTGGAGAAGACAGAAAGGAAATTATAACATTACAGTGCAGGTCATACCTGTATTCAGTTAAAACAAATTAAAAGAAAACACATTAGCCATGGTAAAATAGTTCAACAAGTAAAATTTTACAGATATATGCATGCAAAAGATGCAGCCTCTGTCCTTCACTACAAGAAACATTTTTACTAGCAAATACATTCTTCATCTCATCAAAATATCACAACAGACCTTTCCCTCCAACCCCCTAACACAAGATATTAACATTTATGTTAAATCTACTCCACTCATATTTCAAATACTGACTAAACCAAGATATATTAAAAAATGGCAAACATAACTTATGCAAAAAAAAAAAAAAGAAACTAAATACTGAAATATCAGGTCATTAACTCCTGTGGAATGTTCTACTTTACAAGACACTCCTACTTTCTTTAAGTAACAAATAAATATGCAAGTTGCTTAAAACATTATTCAGTAAAATAATTTACAACTCCTTTAACACAATGATAAAGGAAATTAATTACTAAGTATCAGTGTAAATCAATGTCAATCACAAAGCATCAGCTAACACTATCCATCCTCCACAACTGGAAAAAAAACTTAAATACTAACAGTACAGAAACTATCTAAAAGCGATTGACCCGACTTACATGTTATCCCTCCTCTGGATTCTAAAAGCATCCGATAGCTTCAGTTTTTGCTCTAGTCCTTCCAGATAGAAAATTATTTAATTGATTCTGATTGAAATACTTTTAACATTACTTCTTTTTCTGCCTCACCTTTACTAAGCCCAGACTGTAAACCTCCTCATGTCATGGGTCTATCCATTTGTAAAATGTAACAAATCAAAAAATTCCTAAAATCTCAAAAATTAAGATTTTCGCTGATTAAAAAAATCATAAAAGCATTAAAAACCTTGTCATAAACATTGCTTTGTAAGTAGTCCATTGAATTGAAACAGAAATTTAGCTTTGACTTGACAACTATCAGTGCAACTGTTTGCAATTTGCTGTTTCAATCCCAAATTCTGCCTCAAGCGTCAATACAAAGTAGCCAATGAGGATTTAGGAAATCATTAAAATTTTGTTTACTTGTTAAGAAAAGTTTAATAATAGTACCTACAATAAACATCATCTGCATCTCATACAATAAGTTAGCATGCAAGAACAGCAACCAAACCCCAAATGCTTAGGAAACAGATTTGAATCCATATTTCTAAAGACTTCACACAGCTGTCTTTCCTGACAACTGCTCAGTCACACTAGTGATTTACTAATCCAGCTCAGAAGGATTTCAAATATTGAGTTCTGTTATCACCCTACTGGTATCACAGGAGCCCAAAGCAACATCCTCATCTCTTGTCCAATAATTAGGGAATGACAAAGGGTGGATGGAGTACAAAATCATATTGGACACAGGTGCCTTTCCGAGTCATGAGGTTATCTCTAATCCCTCCAATAAAATAGGTAACTTTTCAGGTGCTGAAAAGGTTATCCACACAACCTATGTTTTCCAACTCAGTAAGTGCTGTTAGTTGATGAAATGAAACAAAAAATTCATTTTAATAGGTCATAAAATAAGGACTATTGGTTTGACAGTAACTTCAAAACAAGCTGCAAAAGAGGGAAGCAGTAAACAAACTTCATCTGACTATTCTACCATTTTTTTCAAGAGCCTTTACTTACAAAATGGATAAAAACTAAGTTTATAGCTGGACATAACTAGACCAACACAAACCATAGCATCTGAATTGGAAATTAAATGCAATATTTGATAGTCTATGTAAAAAGAAGCCAACATACAAATTTCTTGTAAGGCTAGGATGCTCTTAGGGTAGTATTTTGCATATCTCTGCAGAAACAACAGCAGGAAATCTGTTTAGATGTCATACCTTCTTGAACTGCCTGAAATGGATTGTTGCCATCCACAAATGTCACAGAACACGTGATTTTCTCCGTTTGTAAGATTTCGTCATTCTGGTTGAGATCAGCAACTGCCATTCGAAATACTTCCTCATCTTTTTTGGCAGATTCATCAAAAATTGCCCCTGAGGTGAGAAAAAAAAAAAAAAAGAACAAAAATCATGTTGCAACTTTCGTCTGCAGTATCCCAAGGCATTAATCATAAGCAGTAAAGACATATTTTATGCTATAACATCATCTCTTCGCTCACTCCTCAAAAGCAGTTCCCTCAACACAGAGCCCAGAAGCTACTTCACAATATACAGAATTTCTGTATTTTGACATAATGTAAGACATAAATTGATAAGAAGCATTGATTCCCGCTAGAAATACTGGGGAAATCTAGTTAAACACAGAACATATTATCTGCATAAAAGCATGGCCCAGAAACGAGATGTAATTACTTTTCCAAAGATGCTATTTAACACATTGAATGACCGCAATAGGCTAGGATATACATTTATGTGTATAGTGACAACTAACAAAATATAAAGTTCAAGTGAGGTAGGAATAAGCCTAAAATGGTAGCGGCAGTAGGAAAAGAAGTTAGAATTGACAACCACAATCAACAGACTGGTCAGCAGCTGATATAAACTATTTCAGGTCTAATTCCTATTGGATTTGTAGAACAACTACTCCAGCTAACTCTCTGACTCTTCAAGTCAGAAAATTAAGTGTAAGCAGTCAATTAAAATTATTTCTGCTTTTATAAATCTGACAGAAAGTGACTGTTCTGTCTTTTTTCCCAAAATATTCAAGCATACATCGTAAACAGAGCACCATTAAACTCAGGAAAACTTAGCAGAGTCAGAGTATCCAACCTTTGCACAGGCAATTCTCTAGATGTAGCGAAAAATATCTCCAAGTCTAATCCAGAGGTTTCAGGGTTTAGGGTTTTGGTTTTTTTTTTTTTTTGCTTCCTTTAAACTACAGCATCACTTTTAGCACTCTGATAGTCCTATGAAGAAGGGAATATCTTTTGACGGCCTCAAATTGGGGCTGTTAGGATTTTTTAAGAACCTATAATGCTGCCATTTCCAAGGAGTAGATTGAAGAGACAGAAGGAATGCTTCAAAACCAGACATTTGAAAACCTTACTTAATCGTTATGAAATTCCCTCAGTTTTCAGTTTCACTTGAGTGTCTGTCATCAATACAGAACTCCACTAAGGCAGCATATGTGGCAAGGCAGCCAAAAATAAAAGAAAATGCTTATCACTGATGATTTGAGGTAAATACCTGCAATCAATGCCAAAACGAACTGATTTATGAGAAATGGCTACTTTAAGAGAAATAAACTTCATACAGAGCATTTACCCTGTTTTTCTCACTGACCTCCAATGCTCATCTCCCTGCCAGCACCACTCATCCTACATGAGCATCATCTCTTCCTACAATCTGACTGCTTTGACTCCAGCATTTTCCCTCCTGAAGCCGCTGCCATCTGGAACAGCTGTTCTTTACCTCTCCACCTCGTTCACCTGTCATCTCTCTGCAAATCTCAGCTGAAAAAATTATTTTTTTCTCTTGCCCCCATTTCTGTTTCCCTCGTTTTATCTAGCTTCATAAAGTGAAGCCACACACGGCTGAGAATACCCTTCGTTTGCAAGATGCTGCAAACTGTGTTTTTCTCAAAGATCGTTTTTTGGTTTTGGTTTGTTTTTTTTTTTTTTATCCCAGGAGCATTTAAGGGTACAAAAGACTTTGTCCAATAATATACCTTAAAATACACCTCTTTCTAACCTCATGGAACAGTTCAAACCAAAACTACAGACACTTCATGTGGGGGATACACCTGCACTGATGATGATGATACAGTCCAGCAAACTTTCATAGAATCATAAAATAGTTAGGGTTGGAAGGGACCTTAAAGATCATCTATTTCCACCCCCCCTGCCATGGGCAGGCACATCCCACTAGATCAGGCTGCCCAAGGCCCCATCCAGCCCAGCCTTGGAACACCTCCAGGGATGGGGCACCCACAGCTTCCCTGGGCAACCTCACCACTCTCATAGTGAAGAAATTCTTCCTTATGTCTAGTCTAAATCTGCTTCTCACTCGTTTATACCCACTGCCCCTAGTCCTATCACCACAAGCCTTTGTAAGCAGTTCCCCCCCAGCTTTCTTGTAAGTGCCCTTCAGGTACTGGAAGGTCGCTATAAGAACTCCTTGGAGCCTTCTCTTTTCCAGGCTGAACTAGACCAACTCTCTCAGCCTGTCCTCGCAGGGAAGGTGCTCCAGCCCTCCGATCATCTGTGTAGTCCTCCTCTGGACCCATTCCAACAGTTTGATATTCTTCTTATGTTGAGGATTCCAGAACTGGACACAGTACTCCAGGTGGGGTATCACAAGAGAGGAACAGAGGCATAGAATCACTTCCCTTGACCTGCTGGCCACACTTCTCCTGATGCAGCCCAGGATACGGTTGGCCTTCTGGGCTGCGAGAGCACACTGCCGCCTCATGTCAAGCTTCTCATCAACCAGCGCCCTCAAGTCCTTCTCTGCAGAGTGGCTCTCAATCACATCACCTCCCATCCTGTACTGAAATCAGGGATTGCCCCAACCCAGGTGTAGGACCTTATGCTTGGCCTTGTTGAACCTCATGAGGTTCTCACAGGCCCACTTCTCCAATCTGCTCAGGTCCCTCTGGATGACAACCCGTCCTTCCGGTGTGGCAACTACACCACTCAGCTTGGTGTCATCCTCAAACTTGCTGAGAGTGCACTCAATCTCGATGTCTATATTATTGATGAAGATACTAAACAGCACTGGTTTAATAATAATTGATTCTGTCCCAGTACGGACCCCTGAGGGACACCACTTGTCACAGATGTCCATCTGGACTTTGAGCCAGTGACCACTACTCTCTGAATACTATCATCCAACCAGTTTCTTATTCACCTTACCATCTACCCATCAAATCCATATCTCTCCAATTTAGAAAGAAGGATGTTGGGAGACTGTGTCAAAGGCTTTACAGAAGTCCAGATAGATCACATTTGTTGGTTTTCCTGTGCCCACTGCTGTGGTTACCATATCATAGAAAGCCACCAAGTTGGTCATACAGGACTTGCCCCTGGTGAAGCCATGCTGGCTGCCATTAATCACCTCCCTGTCCTCCATGTGCTTTAGTATAGCTTCTAGGAGGATCTGTTCCATGATCTTCCCAGGCACAGAGGTGAGGCTGACGGGCTGGTAGTTCCCAGGTTCATCCTTTCTGTCCTTTACAAAAATGGGCACAATGTTACTCTTCTTCCAGTCACCAGGGAGTTCTGATTGCCATGACTTTTCAAATGTCACAGAGAGTCGGCCAATTCCCTCAAGACTCTGGGATGAATCTCATCAGGTCCCATAGACCTGTTTATGTTCAGGTTCGGCAAGTGGTGACGAACCTGATCCTCCTCTACAGTGGGAGGGGTTTTACTCCCCTGGTCACCATCTTGTTGTCCCAGGGACATTGTTTATTGTTAATAAACATTTAAAGGAAAAATTTTACATGTCTACTAAGTAACAAGGTTAAAACTAAGAAGGAAAAAAGTTGGAAAATAATGAGAGTAATTAGTCAAATTCTATCCCCGTAGAGTAATTCTGTAACAAATGCCACACTGGAAAGAAGTGAAGGTCATAGGTTTCATGCTCACACACAGGGCAGCTGTTAACTCTGTTGCAGAACAGCATGGCAAAACAAAGCCTTCCAGCCAACTCTGAGGAGAACAGCTTCTTATTCTGCGGCTGGGAAAGGACATCTTAAGCCCAGCTTTGTCCCCAAAATAATCCAAGTCTTTTATTGAGTAGAGGATACAGAAAAGTCCAAGTTATCTAGTGGTTGTTTTGCACACACCATTACAAAAACCCCTTCAGCCCCATAGCCTTTCCACTGGGCAGCAGAGAATTGTTCCCAAGACAGTGACTTCACCAGTCCAGCACAAAGTTTCTCAACAAAAGAACCTTCTTGAGAAGCTTTCTTGTTTCTTTAACACACAAATATCCCTAGTAAACTCCTATGTTTTTTCTCCCATTTCTGAGCCTGACACAAATCCTACTTCTGATGGTTTTGGGATGTTTAAGGAACCGGATTAGATGAAACTCCATGCTACCTTCACAAACAACACTCTTTCTCATTGTAGTACAATTGCTACAGTTTTGCTCTGACTACTGCTTATTTCATTTAGACTTCATGTGTCAGATGCAAATTTCATAATTTCTCCTCTAAACAATACTACTTCCAAGATTTTAAACAATCTACCTCACAGAAACAAGACATTATCCATCCTTTAGTGTAGGAGTATCTCCATAGGTAAAACAACTAAACATATAGGTGAATTGCAAAAAAAGTTATGACAATAGTTTCTGCTTGGACATTCCAGTAGGAATTAGATTGTCTTCCTTCAGAAATTAAGGCCTTATTCATTGGACTACCTAACTTGGACACACAATAAGCCTTTTAAGATATAATAAAGATTACATTGTTCCTTTCAGGAGACGGCAGTGCACAGCAGCACATGCATCACACTTCAAACAGTGATAAGAGAAATTTTATTTCATAATTGATTCTGTAAGTATAATTTCATTTGTTAAATAAAATTGGAAAACTAAAAGCAAACAAACAAAAAACCCAAACAAAAAAATGAATAATTTTTAAATTGTTCCTATGCTCCTATATACATTTTTAGGTCCCTGTGTTTTATTTCAACTATGTTCCATGTGTCTATATATCTCTCTACATTACAAAGGTAGAGAGGTTGTTACTAGTTTTGTTTTCTAAAAGAAAAGCCTTTTCAATGCAAAGGTAAAAAGCATATTCTGGATAGTGATTATATTGCTGGAATATTTTCCTTTCCTGTGGTTCCAGGAATTATCCTCTGCTTGGCAGGATTAAATTTTCTGATGTAAAACAGGTCTATTGAAATTTTTACAGCTACCTTGAAATGCAGCCCTTACCTACTTTACCTGATTTTCTTTCCTTGCTGAGACCTGAAATCACACTGAAGTTTTGATGCTTATTCTCTCATGTTTTTTTTAACCAAGTCAAACAAACAAACCAAATGAACAAACAAAGTGTACCACACTTTGAAATTATTTCTATAGCAAGAGCTACATGCTCTCTTATTTCCTCATGCACAGCTGCAAAATGAAAACTGGAATCACTACAAACTTATTTGGAATAGGTCTAAAATAAACCCTTTCAGTTATAGGAAAAATTGTTACAGAAAGCAGTGCACAGCTGAGGAGAAAAAGCAAACTATTCCTATAGGTATGATAACAAACCCGCTTTCTAGAAAATGATGAAACAAAACTATTTCCAAAGGGAAAAAGTCTCCAAAATTATACCAAAAGTAGATGCTGTTTGTTTCTCTTCCACCTGCACTGCTCACCTCAGCTGAAAAAGGCCTCACAATAAACATGTCATTTCTAACTATACTCAAGTATTCCCATGACTGCATCAGGAGCTGATATGCTGACACAGCAACAACTTAGCACTAGTTTTCTCACTCGTTTTATTAGCATGTCATTACTTTCAGCTTTATTTCAGAATCTGGATGAGGATAGCATAAATGTAATTCTCTACTGGCTTTTTAAAAACCCTCAGCACATCAATAATGTCCTGTAGCTTGGTAGAGAACTCTCTGTGCTTAACTACCTCATTCACATTCAACCATGTCACCACAAATCTGTCAATTTAAATAAATATAGACCAAATCATACAAATGCTCAGTAAGTTCACCAAGCACCAATGACATCATTAGAAATGCTTTTCAAAAATCAGTTGTCCTACTGACCCATACATATAAAAATATAATCCAAATTAGATATTATCAACTATTTCTAGAGTAATTTGCACAGTATACTGGAATCAGCCCAGAAGACGTAAAAATGGGAGAGAAATGTGCCATGACTGCAAGAATGAAGTATGAAGAGATTTAAACCGATGTTCATCTTTCTACTGACTAAGAAAGGACAAAGTCCACTGCTTGCAGTGTTTTCAAGTATTATAATTTTATTATCCATGAAAGCATGACACTTCTGAACCTCAGTGCCCCATATTAGTCTCAGGAAATTAAGTACCTCATTTCAAAGAGGAGGAGGAGTACAGGGATTAAATGCCATTGTGAATTGAGGTCACAGTTCAATTTCAGCACGTAAGTCTGATTTTCGCTTTATAACGTTGCACACACATACCTCACCAACAGAAGCAATATACACTTTGCCCACGAATTTATTATTTCACAAGTCCGGGAATTTTTGGAGAGAAAGGGAAGAAAAAAGGGAAATGTAAAACACAGTAACTTTCTGAGCAACTTATCTGATGTTCTCAGCAGCTGCCAATTCTATGAAAATCCCTTGTCCAAACGATACTGCCAGTCTGTTCCAGTACCTGAATCCAATTCCACTGTATTTTCTCAGCCGATGCTATTACATTATTATACTGAATGAGAAATTTAACACAGCTGCTGGGAGAAGGATGGTCACGCTGTTAACATTCAGAACAGGAAGCTGAGAGCTTTGAGTCCTCATGGCAAACCTCTTCTGGGATGTTCTGCAGAGCTATGAGTGCATTGCCACAAATCTAGCTTCCCCATAAGAAATGAGGTTAGGAGACATTAACTGCTGGGCACTCAAATCAATGAGGCTGATGTTTGAGATTCTGAGATACATTGTTGAGTAAAATCACATGTTATTTCTAGGCCATATGAGTATCTGGTTTGGAAAAAAATTAGAATTCATTCAAGTTTTAACTACAGTGGCAAATACCTGTCAATGCCACATACTATCATCATATCACATCTGAATGAAGGAACTTATACATACAGCTTTAGAAGACAAATTATATTATAATGGAATTATTGTCAACAAGAACAAGAGGGACTTGATGAGTTTGAGAGTCTGGCTGCACTCATGTAGGAATTTAGAAGGTCCCATACAGAGACTTTCCCTTGCATATACAGCTCCCATTATCATGGTATACAGCATGCATTAATACAGCTGGACCCTAAATTTCACTTGTGACACATTTAGAGCTGCTGCTAAGTTTCTCTATTGACTGACAGGCAGTTAAGTAGGTGCAACTACATCTTGATTTTGTTAATGAAGGGAAAACAGCAGCATGCCTCCTTCACTTTTAAGTTGACTAAGTTTTAGAAATCCTTTAGAAAGGGTTTAGAAACCCTTTAACAAAAGGCACAGTACTCTCGATTTTGTCATTACAGCACAAAGGGAGAAGAAATCCTCCCATATTAGGTGAGAGTTTTCCAGCAGATGCTTCCTCAACTACCTTGCATGTCACATTGTAGATGCCAGGCGTGGCACAGGTCTTGGTCATCAAGCCCCTCAGCCTTCAGGGACCACAGCCGGCTCACATGGGGCCAACGTGCATCTGAAGCCACAAGCCTCATGCATTTGTTTCCCAGAGGCTCCCAGCTCTGCACCACAGGGATCTCAGCACCAGAACGCATCTAAACCAAGCTGAAATTTTTGAAAACACTACTTGTTCATTAATTTTGATTTTTAGACTTTCACAGTTGCCTTGATGATAGTGAAAGAGACAGGAGGAAAAGTCTAGGAGCACCTGTGCCAGCTCCTTCCATAGAGAAAATAATGTCCCTCTGCCTACCAAACTGTAAAGGCAGGATTTTTGTTGCTACTTTACATTTCTCATATTTCTACAAGCACGGCTCAAGAAATAAAACAATATCTCAGCACATATCTTTCACTAGGTATCCTCAGACACATAAAACAAAATTAAAATAATCAGTTTAGCAGAGTGCCTTTGCCAATACTAAATCTACACATACATATGAAAGGTCCGCTTGTGACTTTTAAGTAGCACACGAGAGACCAGAAAATCTGCAGTGGAGTTTCAAGAACGCTCAAGCAAAAGAAACATCGGGTATACTGTCATGTTTCTCTAATGGACTTCTGTAAAGGTGTAGTTCTGACAGAGGAAGGTTGATATTTTTCTGGGCCATGCCATAAACAATACCAGTTTCCTTAGGACCACTGACAGCAGCTGACCACTTATGACATACACTTGCATTTAGGTTGCTGATATCCCCAAAACACACTCTTTAATCAATGAATGTTTAACCTAAAAATAGAAAAATTAGTAAATTCACAGTCCACACCTAATTAGAATACATGAAGAAAGATCCCAACCCAAATCCCAAACCCCCACATTATTTTCAATAGAAACCATCCTCCCTGTAAATCTTGCCATCTAGTTCTGGAATCTGGTGGACATAGACAAATGAATTGTATATTACTATTATTTAAGAAATTAGGGAAACTACTCTCTTAGTTGGACACAACAATTAGATAGTAAAGATCTGGACTGAAGAATGAAAGAATTTTCCACCACGTTTCCCCATTCACACCCAAGTTCAGCAAATCCTTGTATGCACAAGCCTAACTTCAGGCATATGAATAATCTCTCTCAAGTCACACCTTAAAATCAGACTCTTCGCAAAGCTTAATATGGCATTGCCAACTTTGCACAGCAGCACCTACTCTAACTGCTGCAGAAGGTACTTCTGCTTGCTCTGGGAGCTACACCATAAAAATACACAGTCCATTTCTGTTCCTTCTTTTAAGTGATTAATTCCCAGTTCTCAGGGCATCTATATGGCTGGACTACCACATAAAGGATAGATCAGTTAATTCTCCTTTTTGCATTTTAACTTTAAATATTTGAAACAACTAGGCGAATGAGAAATTTTACAGATCTTTCTATCTGGCAAACTACTAGAGTCAAAGTTTGTTTCAAATACAGTGAAAGTAAGAAAAGTGCAGTCAGTTATCATCTAAACACAGAAAAGTCTCTCCACTCTTCTGCTGAAGGACGGTTGCTTTGCAATGTCCCAATCTCAAAGTAAAACAATGAATATAGATCTGCTTGTTTCTGAAGTCTGTTATTTGTTTTAAATTATTTGACTGCTGGAGGGTATTCCGTTGTATGACATATTTTCTTTTTATTTTTCTTCTTTTTTTCTCTCTAGAATATACTACATAGCTTTAAAAGTATTAAGGTGGCTTGATAGGCTGCCACAGAAAATAAAGATTCAGCTTTTTATGAGCTTTTCCAAACAGATTTACATACAGTGAGAGCCAATGCTTCAGGTATTGTATGTCAAAACCTTTAATGACAAAGCAATACAGAATTTCTAAGAAAGCTGAAACATAATCTTGAGGATTAATGAATTCAGTTTGCAATACTAATAGGCACATTGGATGGGTTTTTTTTCCTTATAATTCTATTGCAACATTGTGGATACACATCAGTTGCACTGGGAATCCCATTCACATTTGGTAAGAATAGACTCTAAAATCTTATCCTCCTTATTTACACTGTCTGTTGGGCATTGGTCACATATGCACAAGCACGAACACTTTCCAACTGCTGCTGATTTATTTTAAGCTCATCCTTAAAGACATTTCTAATTGTTTTTGTTCTAATCCACCATTTTACACTTATATTTAACATAACAAACAGTACTATTTGCCAAAATTGCCTGCTGAATCTCATTAATCTCATTAAAAAAAGCCAGATGTCATTTCTCAGTTCCTTTTTGGGAAGGTTTAGTGTTGGCTAAAGAGTACAAGGAGGGCCCAGAGAAAGAGGATGGCAAAACATTGAGGTCCTATTGAAAAATGCATTCAGGTACAATTTTTCTCTATGCAACATATAATCAAAGGCATCTTAAAAAGGTGATTCTAGAAAACCTGCTAGTAAATAATGTGTGTTCTCAATTGCTCTACATTCTCATTAACTTAAGTGATCCATCAGTAGAAAATGAGTGTAGAAACTACTATATCAAAGGAATAACAACTGACATATACCTTGCATTTTTTATAGCTAGTTGATTGCACAAATTGCAGAGCCACAAAGAATTTGTTCCTGCAAATTCAAAAATACAGCACAAATGCCTGCTGTGGCATCGGAGACTGCTATCTAATTCTGTAGATGCAGCAGGGCACAGTATCATCATCAGATAAACAACATGTTTTATACACATTGTACCTTACACGGGATAAGAATGAAGATATCTTCAGTGCACTGTTCCACTATAAACTTGATGTGGTGATTAACTACAGTGATAATATCTTCACATTCATTATGCAACAAATGAACTGATAATAATGAGAAGGTTTTCATGTTTTCTATCGTACCCATAACTATTAAGTTGGGGTCTAGCTGTGAAAAGCATCTGCTTTTGTAGATATTATTGCTGCATTATTAATATCTCATACAGAAAGTCAGTGTGAAGATCATAAATTTGCTGAATGGCATCTGCAATCTTGAAAAAAATATGAAAAAGAAACCTTATAATGTACATCCAGAACTTGCTCATATGTTGTCTTAGACCCAGAGCAAATACTGATTCCATATACTACTTTGCCATTTTTATTAGACCTAATTTGTGAAGACAAGAACATCTCACAAAGCAATGTCAACAAGGATGATTGCATCCTAGAAAAAAAAACTGAACAGTTGTCAAGCTTCTGTCACCGCTCACTGTCTTCTGCTCTCATACCTCTTGCTCTGTCTCTATGTGCAATTCTGCTTTGTAATTTTCTAAAGACAAGCTAAAGCTTTGATTAATCAAATAATGTAGACTGTGAAGTAGAGATGGAGGGAAGACTGCTGCCAAACCATTTCTTTGTAACGTGGAACAGCTGCAGCACCTTACTCTGCTAGCAGCTGAACTTCGTGGAAAATTGATAATCAATAAGCTAGAGATGATGTTAATACACAAACACATGACCACATGCACACACAGTCATAAAAATGCAAAGATTACAGTATGAGATTTTTTTTGAAGGGCATTTTTCTGCTTCTTTCCCTTCCTATTTCACTTCAAAATTTACAAAAGCCTTTTGTTCCAAATAGTTCAATCATTTTGTGCGGTAAAGCAGCCTGCCTTAGAACACTGAAATACAGGTGTTGACACTAAGGATTGCCACTGGGAGAATATTACAGGAATAAGAGGTTATTTCTTGAGCACCATGGTGTATAGATGCAGCCTTCTATTCATTGTGAAAAATGACACTAATGTGCTGAGTCAACATATAATAGACTCATAGAAAGGCTTGGGTCAGAAACGGCTTTTAAAGATCATCTAGTTCAACCCTCCTCCTCCTCCCATGGGCAAGGACATCTTTCACTAGATCAGGTTTCTCAAATCCCTGTCCAACCTGAACACTTCCAATGAAGGAGCAACCACACCTCTGGGTATCATAAAGAAGTACAGATAATTGTTAATTACATTGCTTTTAAAAATCTGCCTGATCCCAACTGTGGATTTATGAATGCCACGTTCAAGAATTAAGTAAGAGCAGGGAACAATGCTGCAGTGAAAACATATTTTATGTGCCTGACTGAAAATGCAAAGATTGACTCTAAAATTAATCCTGCTGCTAAACAGCTTTTCTTTTTTATTCTTTAGATCAGGTTTTTATTCAGTTGGAGGAGAGGCATTCAGCAAATCTGCACACAAACACGCTCTTTGAACAGTAATGGGAGAAACCAAACAAATTAGTCTCATAGTCATCTAGCTCATTTTCTTGCCAAAACAGGACTGTCCATTTATGTTCCAGATGAAAAGTAACATATGTAACCTCTTTCACTATTATGTCACACAAGGGGTAAACAAATCGGTTTCCAATTTCAACACAAGAAATACACAGAAAAGCACACGAAGAAATAGCAACTTTCAATGAAAGGGGTTCAAATGACCCTGTTTCTACTAACATGTTTCTTTCTTATTTCTCTGTACAGATTTTGCTGAACTACTGTTATTCCCATTAATTTCAAACTTTGTATTTTTCCATTTTGGTAAATGGTAAGCAACATGTTGTTTGTTATAAACAACATACAATACTGCTCTAAAATTTGTTCTCCAAATACTTAGGACCGTGAGCTCAAAGCGACTTCATGATCATGGATGCTGAATAAATTACTTACTATTTTCTATAGAAAATAGTGCTATATCATCTTTATAGCTTACTCACATTAGAATGAATAATTTCTACATTCACAACTCATAATTTGCATGCATGTATAAAAGAAAAACAGACTTTCAGAATATCATTCCCAGAGAAGCTGAGTTAGATCTTTCATTTCAAAATTTTCACCCAATAAATTCTGGTAATGATGGTTCTAATTCAAAAAAATGGCAAAACAATAAATGGAGAATAAGGAAAACTTAATGTCACTCTATGTGACACACACCAATTATGACCAAAAAAAACCACTTTAAATTCCTTCAATTCTCCGCTGCAATTTGACTTCATGCTTTGTTTTTAATAATCCTAGTTTGTCAGCAATATAAAGCTCTTTGAAAATTATAATGCTGTCATATGAAATGCCTGTGAATTTACATTTCCCAAAGCCTCACTGCAAGCAAACTGAATGTAGTCAAGTTCTGCTAAAGAGTAGTTTCTAGTGTGCCATATATGTCTGCAAATTTTTTTTTTTCAAAATGAAGTCATAATTCCTGATTTTAAGATAAAAACTGCATGAGGCACGAAGAACAGTAGTTTCTTCCATTGGATTCTATTATTTTTGTGCTCTAAGAAGGCAAACTTAAAAGCTAAGAGTGAGGCAGAAGCTGAGCTATTTCCATAAATTGTGGACATGTCAAACACCTCTTTCAATCCAAACACTCTCTTCCTCTTTCACACATTTATAGAAGACTTCCTAAGACAGTGCTATACAGTAGGCTACTTACAAACCTGAGGATGAGAATTGATTGCTCCAGCATCTAAAAAAGTAACTGCAGGAGAAATAAATGAAGCATAATTTTCAGGTCTACAGTTGCTATAATCTCAAATAACCGTAAATTAACCAATAGTTCTGAGAAACTAGCCTGACCTTCGATTTTTTTAATGAAACCTAGAACCATGCATTTAGTTTTAACTCCTGCAAAGAACTACTATAAAATGCCATAGGAAAGTGAATAATTATATTCCCATTTTAGAGATTAAGTAATATTAAGCAGATGCACAGTGACTTGCTCAGACACTCAGTAATTAGTTGCCTGTCAAATTTGGAAGAACCTAATAAAAACCTGATTATTCAAAGTACCTGTCTTTATTTCTATCACTTAACACACATAATCTTAGAGCATTGATATTAAAATAACAGTACATATGTTATTATTAGAGATCCCAACTTATCTGAAAATTTCATGGGAAAATGGGTTTTGTTGATTTGAAGAGGTTTATGGGGGGGAGGCTGTGGGTTTTGATTAGTTTTTTCTTTTTGCTTGAGAAGGTCCTTTTTAAGTGAAGGAACTGTATAGTGAAGGTCTCAAAAACCATTCTAACTTGAAGAATTGCCTAAATCATAGAACTGCCTTGTTGGAAAAGATCTTTGAGATGATTGAGTCCAACCACATCCAGCAACTTAGACAACAGCTTTTTAAAAGTTTTACCACCTTATTAAAAGTGAAGAAAAAAAATGCAAGCTGAAAAGTAGCTAAAGTAAAAGTTAAAATTATATAGGAAAACCAAGAAAAGACATTTAACCTTCATTTAACCTTATTCAAATATAAACATGAAATTCAGAAACTGGAAAATTAATTTTAGAAAATCCAGAAGTGACAGTTATGGAGAAATAAATATTGTTACTATTGTATGATCTCTACTGATCAACTCAAGCTTGTGAGGAGACTACCAGAGTGAGAAAGAAGCACTTTGGCAGCAGCGGTTGTAGCCAGCAGATCATTTTGAGAAATTTTTCTCACTAACTTACAGAAGTAAGTAAAAGAACAAGTAAAACCTCCACTATCATAAAAAATAGATCCTTCGCTTAGGAAAACACTCATAAAATCCAAAATGCTTCCTTTTACCAACATCCTGGGAACAGATCAAGGTTCCGTTTTCTTTGAGTCAGCAAAACAGTACCTGTGAAAAATGCACATTTTATTTCCTGTCACATTCAATAAATACCCAAGTGATGAATGCACAGGGAAACCCATGCAAGAAGCATAACCTTCATAGTATTCTTCTTGTAGTCAGTTTTAGTATTGGCAACTCTCCCAGCTCACTAGCTTAAGAAAAGACTTTTGTTATAAACTGCTTCTGCAACTTTGAGAAAACACCAGTAATCACTGTACTCAGGAAATACGAACATTAAAGGAAACTGGGAAATTATTTTACAAACCAGAAGCATACACATTATTTTCAACCCTAGAATCCAGATTCTGCCCTCCTTTGCACTTAAATACCTCAGCAGATAAATGTAGCTTCATCTTCCAGTCACTTCTCCCTTAATCAAGTCCTTTTACGGTTGGGAAAAGATGAGCAAACTTAGCTCACACTGCCTTTGCCTGCAGGCCTGCCATGATTAGGCACAAAGCTTTAAAATCTGTCTACAGGTTTTGAATCTCATTATTACTGTATCACTTAATTATCACTGCATCATTATTAATTAATTATTACTGTATTATTACCAATTAATACAAAATACCTTGAATATACTGTGGCACATTTTATCTGGGAGAATGTTGAGTTCATTTGCCAAACTACTTCACAAGACTGCACCAGAATTCTATCTAATAGAAATATTTCTTGCACCTATAACTCCCGATACTCGATTTCCTTACCAGAGGTTAGTGAAAACCCTGACAAATTAAGCACTGCTACAGGGATTTCCCAGCAGACTAGTTCCAAACACAACAGGTTTCTTAGAGGATTTTTTTTTTAAATATATTTCTCTTGTTGGCCTGTTTCCAAGCAAAAAGAAGATATTTAAATATCGTATATTTAACAGTAACAGAGAAGGCACTTATAGGAATAAGACTGCAGATGCACACATGACTCCAAATCCCTTACTTTTTAAAACAGGTATTTTGTTACTGAATTCATGATTTCCCATGCTAGGTCATCACCGTACAATTACTTACTGTTAACAAAGTGAAATTTACTCTAAGATAAAATTCCTCAGAAAGAGGAAAACTATACTGCTGAGGATTCGAGAGCTATACACATGCTGCATTAAATAAAGTATGTATACTAAACTGGCCCCTAATGAAGAGGAATATTTACGGAAGAAACAGGACTACAGCAACTATCCTCTTCACATTCAGATCTCCTCTTCCATAGCCTGTGCTCCAGATACAACACAACACGAGTCTGTACTCAGACATACAACTCTAAAATGAAATTGTAGGTAGTAATCCACAGTGTCATGAGCAAAATTCAACCTCCTTCCTCCCGCAGAGGCAGGGACAGAATCAAAACTAAAAAAAAAAAAAAAAAAAAAATATTATTTATTGTATTGGCAGGGCAAGTAAAACCTATTTCCCTGATTTTTGGACTCAGTATTAGTCTTCCAGCCTCTAGTCATCTCAGTGAAACATCTCCTGATGGTTACTTTTACAGGCTGAAGAAAAATAAGCCTCACAAAGCCTCTTACACATCATTCATATAGATGCATTTCCACTTTTTTCTTTCATTTTTTTCTCCTATCTTTTTTTCCACATACAGATAACATTATTTGCCTCTTTGGTCTTAGAAGTAGAATGCCAAAACATGAATTCCTGAATCATAAGGTAAAATTTACACCAGGCACTGAAGAAGGAATGAGAATGCAGGGCCCTGCCAAATGAATCATTACCCTTCCGAATCCTCCCACATTTCTCTTCCCAGACGTTCTTCACTTCCGTGGGCATTGCATCAATAAACTTTCAATTGTTTTCTGTACAGTAGAACATCTTCACCAGTGCTGAAAATGTCTGTTGCAAAACACCATGATGCTTGTGGATGGGATGTGGATGACAGTGGATGAGACATAGCTTAAATTCCCGAGATAGGAAAAAAATCGAGCAGAGATATTAAGCGCTTTTCACGAGTTCTTCAATACAAGAGAAAACTGTAGGACACCCCCTAATCCCTCTGTGTTTCAGAAAGGAGTTCAAGCATCCCACTCCTGTTCAAGGCTGTAAATCCCATAGGACTTCCATACTACACTTCTCTGCTTCTCCTAACTCAGGACAGAGCCAGGTCTGAGAGCATATCTTGTCATCAGCCATATTTACAGAAACCAAATTCTATATTCTGTCTAAAGTTTCAGCTTTCCTCTTTAGTCATCTCAGAACAAACATAACCACAAAATCTAAATAAGCCTCAGTAGCTGATACAAGTTTGATGCATGGGTAACTTTTTATCCTGTTGAATACATAAAGCTGGCTATTCCACCTATTTTATACTGGTTTTGTACTACTTGTTCTCAGAAGCTTTAGTCCCTATTTCCGCTTATCTTATTTTCCCGTGTTTGAACATGCAGAAAATTGGGAAGAAAACTATTATTCAGGTTGGAAGATGAATGACTTACCATATTATGCTTTTCCAATTACTTTAGGAAATCCCTCAATATTTCTTTATGTAAAGTGGCAGGGAATTTCCCTTTCCTATCTATGCGGGGTATATATATAAAAATATCACACTTAAAGGTCACATTGTTATATTTACAGTATGGAATAAGCCAGTCTGCAATATGAAATTCATAGAAACTTTGAGTAAAAAATGAAAAAGCATGCACAAGCTCATAGAAGGGGAACACCAAATAGACTTATCATCAGTGCATACTCATGCATACACACTCTCTGGAAGAGTGAAGAAACAAAAGAACCTCAAAGAGAAATAGCATGTAATATTTTCAATGTGAAACAAACTGAAGCCTTTCATCGGGAATACTCATATGTCCATCAGTTTAAGTTACACTATAAATGAACTCAATATATATGAATATATATATAAAAATATATTTAATATATAGTGAATATATTTGCTTTTTTAATCATGACTCCTACAAACAGGAGCCACTGTGAAAAGAGCAGTTATGGAATCTGCAGATGAGATTGTTAAAAAGAGGCAGAAATAGCTAGAAAACTACTACAAAACACTTTCTGGCTTTGGATTACTTCACATGGATTAGCAGTGGGGTTGGAGGCATTATCTAGGCAGCCTGAAGTGGCTGCAGTTGTTTCCAAAAGAATGCAAGGGAAGTACCATGTTGAAGTACTGCAAATACAGAGTAATTGGAGGTTCACTTTTTATGTGTCATTTTCAGTCATCTCTCTCACCAAAGGAAAGGGCTTGGCAAGGGACTAAACAGTGGCCTGAGGTTGCTCTTAAAGGAAAATGTGGCACTGGCTGCACATCAGCTGCGAGGTAAAAAACATTCCTGCAGAGCAGCTGATCATGTAACACCCTAGGACTCAATCTAGTTGAGGTAATCTGAACGAGAAAAAACATTTATAGGATGCAGACAGTGTATTCTTACAGATTTCAGCAGGCTCAAATACTGTGCTGCGTAGCACAAGAGAAAAGTTTACCCAGTCAACATTAACTAGGCTGATTTATATAACGGGCCTTTCTCATGCATGCATATTATTATTTAGCATCATTACTATAAAGTTACCAGATCTTTTAAAGCTGTTCGATAATCAAAAACCCTCCAGGACTGTCCATTTGCAGCTGAAGAATATACTGTCAAGGAAATTTCTCTATACATTGTGTGAGGAAGAGACACTTCCTGCAGCTTTGCTGCCTTTGAGAGGCAGGCAAGCCAAGTGCTGACAGGAGAATGAATAGAGCCAGTCATGCTAAACATGCATTCTATTGTTTTGGGCTGTGTCGGTCAGATCCACTGTCAACACAGTTTTTGTTTCTCCCTCAGCCTCCCCCCACTACCATCTTTTGTTGCTGTTGTTGGCAACTTACACTCATCCCCTTAGATTCAAGAAAAATATGCTGCAACCCATGATGCATCTGCCAGAGGCACTCTTTTAAAGAAACACACGCAGATTTAACGTTTTGGGGTTTTTTTTTTTTGCAAAGACTCCAAAAATAATGCCTTAGGAAGCAGAAAGTTTTCCCCCTTTTTAATCTAAACCAATCTCTTAGGAAAATTCACTGCATTCCTTCCACACCACAAGGATGAGAGAGTTTCAAAAGAAGGCTCTGGTTGGGGTGGGCACTCCTCTCCTATGCATGCATGCGTGCTGCCATACACGCTTATATACATGCATGCATATAAGTGTGCATCTATTGTTACTGCTTCACAATGGGCAGGTTCTGAAGGGAGCAGTCTTCCAAAAATTTAATCACGCTTTTCTTAAAGGCAGGCAGCCTGGCCAGTCGTTTGACCAACAACAGTCTAAGTCAGCTCTGTATTTGTGGGCAGAAAGGCCTCACATTGTATTAGAAACCCCAAAGTGGGACATGTAAGTTAGGATATAAATGCGAACAAAGTCTGAATGCAATACAAGGGGTCTTGAGACAATTCCTACTGTACCATTTTTCATGAAAAAGTACAGCTTTTCTTTTCATTTTTTTTTAAATTCATGTAAAGAAATAACTCTTCTAAATGAAAGCAAAATGATAAAAAATGAAATTACTCTGAGTGAATGCTAATGAAAACTGTTTTATCTTGTAAAGAGATTTATAAATGATGAGGTGAAAACTAACAAAAGAAAAGTTGCTATCCTCTAGAAAAATATTTTACCTGCAGTGTCAAAGCCACATTTCCTGAAAAAATACTATCCAGTACTTGTCTACCAGAAAAAGAACACGAGGGTGAACCATCCCTCAAAAAAGCATGAGTGCTAACATAGACACAAGCTCAAAACTTCTGGAGCAAGGACAGTGACTTTCAAGACCTTAAAAGTCAATGACAAGCCCAAGGCAGTTTGGTTTTGCTACATTTTCAAAACAGATTAAACTGGCAACTAGCCTTGAGCTTAAATAACAACAAAATGTAAGCACACAGCAAACTGGTTCCTTTCAGGTTTCCCCTTAGGGAAAGCAACAGGTGTGTCATAGTAGGGAATGTCATCTCTTGCCTTCCTTGTGGCCAAGTAAAGGAACTGACTAAAAAGGTGCTTTTACCTAAGCCACTACGAATGAAAACAAAAGATGATAAAAAGATAAATTACCAGGTTTCTGACCTACGCACATATGAAGGAAGACTGAAATTACAACCTAAAGGGAGAGGCTGTCAAAGCGATTGATGTCAGAAAGTCACCCTGCTAGACAAAACAGGAAAGACTCTGATATCTCTTTTTTATCAACCACATGGACGGCATTGCATTACTCTTTTTAACCCTCAAGCTTCAGGAAGGAAGGTACTCTTCTAAGCACTCCTAGGTTATTGCAATGACAGGGAATCAAATGAGAAATAAATTACGCTGGGGAGAGTGGGATCAAAAAAAACCCCAAAACCAACAGAGGCCTATCGATCTGTTTCAGGAAATGTCAAGCACCCGAAAAAAGGATAGTATTTCCTAAGCTGTAAGATATCTTAAAAGTGACATCCAGAAGTTGAATAAACAGCATAGCTCTTTCAAGGAGGAGGGAATGAAGGAGATGTTCATATAAGGTTACAGGACTTTTAACAGGCTGCCCTGATCAGCAGGTTACATGCAGTGATTTTTAAACTCCACTACTGCTTCCCAACCTTATGCTGCTTCTATAACACCACTGAAGTCTGAAAGAGTAGCCAGATTACTGAGTAGTCACATCCTCCTTCAAATTCTACAAATTTATGAAGTAATAGGGAAAAATAAAATGACTTGCCATGGTTGAGTTCTTTGACAAATGTGTTAAGTACTATTAAAGACTGGACAGTGTGTTCTGCATCAATCACAACTCACTGCAAATGATTTCTTAAAAAAAACAAACAAAAAATAAAAACTCCCTGGTTGGTTTGTTTGGGTTTTGGGTTTTTATAAGGGATTAAAAAAAAACCCAAATATCCTGAAAATTCTTGGATGCACCAGTTTGGAAACAAAAGAACAAATTCCCCTTGACAAATTTTCCCACCTACATGCTTCAACTTTAACTTGCTAACTGGGTAATAGGATTGATCACCAAATAATACCTTTTTCATCCTGTGGGAAATGTCCCTGAAAGAAATTTGTTACACGACTTCAGCCTACAACACAATCAAGTGTGAGTCCTCTTTAAAAGTCTCATTAATTTCTTCTTTATTCTTAGTTTTCAGTGTTCTATTCACTAACACCTGAATCCTTATCTGCACCCTCTTCTCACCTCCTCTCTCCCCCTTTCAGCCTAAGCACCATTAACTACACCATCTCCCATCTATTCCTAAGATCATTTGCAAAGCTTCTGCACTCCAAGGCAGCGCGTGTCAGAAAAATGTTTCTCACTCATACCTATAAACCCTAGTCTGTCTTTAAAATAGAAATAATATGCTTTAAAACCAAACAGGAAAAGGTAACAAAGTAAGTCCAATCACTTCTATACTTTCTTTACTTTCCATCCACACACTTTACCATAAGTTACACATTTAGAGTGACTTCGTCAGAACAGAGCTATTTAAAATAAATCGTGACTTTAGCTCCCTTGGTTTTCAGCTGTAGTATTACCTTAGAGTTGTATATTTATTTATTTTCCACAACAAACCCTAATTGCTGTGCTGCTCCTGCAGCCACTTTCTTGCAACCTAAACACAAATAAGTAGGTGGAGAAGTAAATAGAGGTTACAAGATTGGAGCACAAGTATTAAGAGAAAAGTCTTATTTTATAGATAACTCGATTCAGAAGCCTACATCAGATTTAAATCAACATAGTTAAATTATCATTGGCTACTTGAACACTGAAACAAAAGCAGAACAGGTCATAACTTGTATTTTGGCCTTTTTTTTTGAAAGAAAAATTAACATTTTTTCCAAAGGCTTCTGATAATAGTCACTTTCCAATCTCACAGAAATTACACGAAGGTATGTGAAAGGCAGTGCAGTCTTTTGATACTACAGTGGTTTGGGCTAAGTATCATCCATCACAATTGGAGCACTAAGGTGGAATTTGTCTTGACCTCAGCTTTGCCTAGCAACTCAAAGAAAATCAGTACATATCCATATTCTAAGGGAATGCAAATGAATTATCACATTGAGAATTCAGGAATTCGGGAAACCTTAGCCTGGATTCCTCTCCGAGGCATTCGCTTGCTGTTATAGGTAAAATCAGAAAAGCTTTAGCATAGTTGCACAGCTTTCCTTTTTAGAAGTGCAGTAGGCTACACTTGTCCCATAGATGAACTTCTAGTGCTTTCATACTCAACATTTTATCAGGAGAAGATTTTTACCTGTTGTAATTACTGTTTCAACGTCCTGCAGCATTGCTAACCTGATGTTACAGGTCAGCTCAATGTTTTGAATATTATATATATTAATAATGAAATAAGTTGTAATGCTTTATAAAAAGACTTAGCAACGTGGAGTATACATCTCTACTTATTCTAGAGGGATTTCAAAATAACACTTTACATCATTAGACTTAGTCTAGCTTTATTTAATTTAAATAGAAACACTACATTATGAATGAAATCAATCAGTCCTAGTGCAAGAGCAAAAATTTCCCTCATTTTGCAGATATGCTGTTTTCAATTTCAGAGATGTCATTTCTCTTTTCTGAGAACAATGGTGCTAATTACAATATGCAATGAAGAGCATCTGGAAACTAAAAATCAACTTAAACGCTTGTGTAAAGACATCCATTACCTTCACTGGGCATTGAATCAGGCTGTTACTGCAGATCGGTCAATGCAATTCTCCTCGATGTGTCAGACATTAATGAAGTTAACACGGGAAAGAACAGCACACAGCAAACAGCTGATAACAAAATTGCCCAAAGCGCTAACCTACCACTGAAGCCTGCCCATCAGGCACAATTTCATAACCTTCTGAAAAGCTTTCAGACTCCAGACAATGTTCTGTTGCTGTCATTAGAGGCGTGCTCAGTGACTTTTCTTAATTCATTAAAGGTTAGTACTCACTGTTATTTCTGGTTACCAAGAGGCAGCATTCTGGCACCTCTTTACAAACACTGACTCCAAGTGGGAATTTTTCAGCCCAAGTTTATGAAAACTTTCATTCTCTGCTGTCTACAAAATCAAAGTAACTACAGGAAAAATCTTTACTACCTCCCAACCCACCCCTCCAGCAGACAGAGGACATTACAAAATTCACAGCTTACTTTCTTCCCGGGAGCATGCTGCTCTAACAGAATTTATGTCATCAGCTTGGACACCATGCATTGCATGAATTTCACCTCCACCCATTTGGGAACAGGTGATTTTGTTGAAAAAGTCACACACAAACATATAAAAAAACCAGGTATCATTAATCTTGCAAAAGTGAACATGCCTTCGAAGATAAGCTTTCAGATTCCTCTCAATAGATACTAACTTTATTGAAAGCATAGTAATATCAAGCTTTGCAGTCAGGAACTTGGAGTCTTCCAGTCTACCGATAACACACTAACACAGAAGGAAATTAACTGCAAGTCAGTCAGCCTATAGCCTCAGTACAGGTTACTAAACTCAAGAGTATTTACTTCCCCAGCCAGATTAGCCCAAATGAAATATTAAAACAGATGTAAGACTATAATTACCTCATTCAGGATACCAAGTAATCCCTGGAGCACTATGCCATGCTGCCTGGACACTCCACATTTTTCCTTATAAAAAGCCTTTGTATGCAAATGTTGTTATCACTGTTCTTTGAAATCCCTCATATTTGGAACCTGAAAAACTTCCCTTGGTCTGCCCCATGCCTGAAAGTTGTGAACACAGACTCAGCATTTTATTTCCTAATACTTAAGGATAGCATGTACTTAACTTCCTGTAATGGTTTAAGTAAAATCAGTACTCTTCTGATTTTTAAAGTGAGTCACAGTCTTGTATGCAAACAGTGTTTTTAGAAGGCATTTGAAACGTGTTCCATTCACCTTTTCTGTGTAAGATTCTGGGTACTCAGCACCTCTAACCATGGAATCAATAGTGCCTGCTGAACAGTTTCTTCGTCAAAGGTTCCCCTGTGCTGTCACACTTAAGGAAGTTAAGATCGAGATAAGTAATTCTAGTGTGAAAGATTTCTTGCAGAGTATACTTTTTAGAAACTTTCTTCTTGTACACAGCTATCTTCTTATAAGGGCTGAATTACAGAAATCTAATCTCTTTTATTTCATTTGGGCTCATTTTTCATCTCCTCTTGCTTTGATTCACCTTAGCTCGCTTCCTAGCTGCTGAGCAGCTGTAAGAGATGTATTTCTGTTCCACAACAGAGCTAGTACACTGCTGTTTGGATTTCCCTAAGTCTTCAAGGATATATTCTGGGGAATACCTCCATGGTGCTACATTCTTTTGTCGTTTTATTTTTATCTTTATCATCCACATCATTATCCAAAGTAGATGTAGCAGTAATAAGACCACCTTATGCATACCTTACTTAAAAATCTACTTTGTCTAACAGAGAAAATGCAGACCATCTGAAACGAACTAGTAGGCCTTCAGATGGGAAGACTTTGGGTGAAAATGTTACTGAACACAGACTAGAGAGCTCTAGCACCTTTGGTGAACTTTTCTCTTGTCTGAGAAATACTATGCCTAAAGACGGCAAGATCTGTGCTCTGTATCAGTAGGGCATGGAGGGGTTTCAGGGAACTGAAAGCAGAGTTTGTCCACTCAGAAGAATGAGAAGTCAAAGCAACGAAAAGCAGACACTCACAAGTTCAGAAAAGGACTCATAGACTAGAGAAATATATAGGTGAAGAAGATTGGCCAGGAGTAGATTTAGATGTTGACAAAGAATAAACTCTGCAATCATTCAGGCCAGTTGCCAAACATGCAAAAAAAAAAACAACTGACAAGAAACTATTCAAGTTTCTGATGGTATCGCCTCTCTAAGGTTTCTATTGGAACCTTGTCTTGTTGGAACCTCCTGTAAGGTTTTCATCACCATCAGTTTCTTATCAAAATTGAAACATCTTTTAATTGACTGGTTTCTGTAGAAAATATTAACTCTTGATTTTTTTTCTTTACTCTAAATGAAAGCCAGCCTGATGCTGACTGTAGTTTATCAAGCCTCAAATTACTCAGACTGTGAATTTCTGCTCTCACTGCAAAACTATTCTCCCTTTGTACCGAACAGAATCAGACTGAGACTTGCAAGGCTTCTGCATTAAGGTGAACAAATACAACTTCAACCAAGACAGCACCATACTGGATTCAGTAAATCCCAAAGATGTTTCACAATTCTGAAACTGCAGAGTCTAAATTTTCAGGCTTGCTTTCTGTCTCAAGAAATAAAGGTTCACAGTCCCAGACAAAGGGGCCAACAGTTCTCTTTTTTTTTCAGACGTCCAGTCCAAGGAACATTTTTCCAGCTTGATGATGTGTTAACCTTCAGTCACGCTTACTCATTTACAAGCACACGGTATTGAATGCAATTTTTTCAGTTAAAAAAGGTTGATATTCATTTGAAGAGGTGAGTGCCACTTTATCAGTGTTACAAACACATTACGCTAACTGCATGTAAAAATACTGAGGATAAAAAATATCACGTATTGTTTTATTCCTTACATTAACTTTATGAACTATACCTTAGTTCCTTATGCAGTACCTAACACACCTCTTTTTATAGTCAGGAAGTCAGCTTTCATTTTCATTGGTATATTACTATTTTAAATAACACAGTAAGGGCGATAAAACACATGAAATTGCATTTATAAGAGCACAACAAAATTGGCAAGGTGACCCAGAGTCAGATTCAGTTTCCAAAACCACTGTGAATTGATCTTTTTGAAATGACAAGATTTCGAATTGTCAGCATCCTTTTAAAGTACTACTTTCCATCAACACTTAAAAACACCTGTTGTAAAGACACAAAGAAAGAATTACATTGTAAATTAATGTCACACTAAGCTTAAAAGCGAAGTTGACCTTAAGAAAATAAAAAAAGAGCACAAGAAATCAGGCATTCAACATTAGCCAGCCCCAATAAGGGAAAACAGTGAGTGCTTCCATATTGCTATTTTCATTAGACCAGCAAACTGCATAATTTATATCAGAGACAGGACAAGCTTTGCCACATAGTAGAATGTGTTTTTTCACAAGTTCAGAGAAAATAATTTTACCAGATTATATAATCTTCCATTGTTGCTGTAACACTATAAATAAATAAAATATAGTCAGACGTAATTAGGCTACTGTTGAGCTATCTAGGTATTGGTATACTCAAGGATCCTAAATTATAACTTGTGCGATCACTTGGGATATATTGTTGATGGCCTATTTGAATCCAAATAAAAATGAAACACACAAATCTGTCAATTAGGCAAGCATGGTCACGGTCAAATTTTGAGGGACTTCACATGATCTATGAAGCCCTGTTTGCATTTTTTCCTGTTATTACAAACAGGGAAGAGTAGCTAAGGATCTGTCCTTTGAATTAAGATGCTGATACTGGTTCTGTATAACAAACTGATAATAATACACAGTCTGATTTTGCTGTTCTTCAACCACACAAAACTTATGGCTACCTTCTCCTGCAGAATGTTTCTAAAATACCAAGTTATCGTCATCCAGTTAAAATAAATGAAGCACCTCATTTACAATATGTGACCGTATAGGATTTAAGCTTTTATTTGAAAGAATGAAATAACCCTTAAAGAGAAGAAAAAGAGCAGCCAGAAGACATACACTTCTCATTCAGATGCTAACCAACCCACAGCATTTCACGGCAGTTCACCCACTAATAAAGGGGAAGTTTACCAACAAATTACAGCATGAAAAAATTCATAGCACTTCATCTTTCTCCCACACGCTTTATTAATGAAGTAATAAGGCCTTTATTTTCCAGTTAACTCTGCTGCTGCATCATGTGTCTTTCCCATTACAATATAATTCAGACAAGAGTAAAGCAAACACCTGCTACCTGCCAAACACAAAATAACTAGCACAAAACTCAGCTAAGGTCCCCTTCTGCACTGCAGAATGCATGTGAACCCTAGGAGTGGAAAACTCCAGGAGTTACTCAGATATAATTAGCTGCATGAAGGGTGTATATTAATAAAAAAGGGGGTTGTATAAAACCTTATAATAAAAGCTTATAGAATTCAGTTGAAGACGTCATGAGAATGTATTTTCTCTTATCCTACAGCCTAGATCAATGTGTAAATCCTCACCATAACACATAAAAACAGTTTAAGTCTGGCTTTGGTTGGGGTATCCAGTACTTGAATAACCTTCTCCCTCAAAATACTCCTACATACACTTCACCAGCAAGCCAATGTCAGAGTTTTGTTCTCTTGTCGTATTAAAAATAACACAACAACTTGCCAGTCATAAACCAGAAAGAATGTGGGTATTCAGCTTACCTGAGCACTGCCATGACTCATAATGGTCCAAGAAAATGTTTCTTCTCAGTACTACATCTCTTAAATGCCTTTGTCACTCAGTTGGTCCAAGCACAGATCAAGAATGCAGCTGTGCATGGGTGCTGCATTTAATATTACAGCTGATAGCCACCTACACTGACCTCTAGAAATGGGCCTGGAGGAGAGACGTGCCTTTTTTAGAATAAAAAAATGCTATTTCATGCATGCACAAGCAGTCCTGCTGTCAGCTCTCTTCTAAATGCCTCCTACAGCGTGTTGGAACTGGAAGCCTTTACAACTGCATTGAATATAAAAGTAATTATGTCTGGGGCAGGTACAGCTTCAGGTAATGAACAGCCATGGTCAGTTTGACCCTAAGCTACACATCTCTTCTTTTTCTCTGCATTCTTGCCAGCTAACAAAATACATGTGTCATCGAGAAAAACTCACTGTATTATGAGTATATATTATCACATACCTTCTTAAAGTTAAGAATGCTTGTCTTTCAAAACTTCAGTTGGGAACAAAAATCTCATTTTAAGACAGCCAAATATTCAACTGGCTCTACCAGCTTGTTGTTAAGTTATTGCACTGGTACTAAATAATATGCTCTGAACAAACAACTTAAAAGGTGGAAAATGCCAATAATAAATATCATCTTAAAGGTCAGGATAACAAACAGCAGTCAAATCTTTTCTTCCCTTTTCTCTCTTCCTCAACAAAAATGGCTCATCATTGACACCAGTAAATGACTGATGATAGCCATCTGCTACAACAGGTAAAATTTTGGATATCTGCTCAGGTTAACAGTCAGATAGATTGGATGGGTCACAAAAGAAATTCATTGAAAGGGTGATTTGCATGTAACAGAGAAGAAAACTGGAGCAACTCAGTTTGAGAATTCACTAATGATTATTTTCTGAGAAGCCTGAAATGTAGATAAGCAAGAAAATAAATAACAAGAGCAATCTAGATTTTTAAATGACAAGAGAATCTGTAACACCAAGCACAAATACTTAACAACGTAGAAACAAGAGTTTGCATGTATTCAATTCCTGTCTTCTTAAATGTATTAACATAAAGCAAAGAAAACTCATTAGGTGTGAGGATATGCATCGTAAAGCAGAGATGCCCATACCCTATTCTAAAATTCTGTGTTTTTTGTAATTAACATATCTAACTGGTAGCAAATATTACTATAATGAATTCTTACTTGCAAAGCTCAAAACTATAGCTTATAGTCTTAGGCAGTAAGACAAACAACTGACACCTAACTGTGGGCAAAATTTGGTCTTGATGCCTTTTAACACTACCTCCTAACCAGAAATAAATATATTTTAAAAGAACCAAAATAAAAATACAGAACTAGGCTCTCTTTGCACTGAAGTTCTTTTATAAATCAGCATTAATTCTGCATGAATATTGTAAAATCTTTCCTTGTGGCTGTTTTCGATGGGATGACCTTGTGCAAAAGGCAAGAGGTTTAAAAAAGGATAGCTAGAACTCTGTGTAGCATGGGAGTGCTAAAAGACCAAAGCTGTCCATAGGGATGAGAAAAATGCTTTTGTCTACTGTTCAGTGGTAAACAGTGGCCCTTGTCCTTGCTTCCCAATCCAAACAAGACGATGCTTGCCCCTGTCATAATTGGAACTGTAAAGCCTAAAGTACATTTTCTATTCAGCTGGCTTTCCAATGTCAACTGTGTTTCATGGGGATATGAAATACCGTGAGGGAAAAAATAAAAATCTTACAGTGCACTGGATTTTGCAGGTAAGACAATTTACTTATTTCTGAAGAATCACTGGCATGGTTGGATACCTTAAGTACCAGAACCTTGATGACACTGCTTCTACTACCACAGAAAGAAATAAAAGTCAGAGAATTGTAACTGAGATCTATTTTCTTAGCTCCTCTGGAAAAATGTCAGCAAACTGACAAAAATGACAGAGACAATTGCTAAACCTCAATTGAAGGAGTAGTTCAAAGTGTCAGCGTGAAACAAACAGGACTCTAGTGTTTTCTATACTGACACTCATTGCCTTTCTGCTGTACAAGATTTTGGTCTCTTATGTTTGGGCTTGGGGTATTTTGTTTCCATTTATTTTCAGTACAAAAACACTGATGGGCTAAATTTTAGGTCAAGAAAAATAGTGAGAATGATTTTAAGTTTTCAGAAAATACCAACAAAATAAATAAAACAGTGTTTCCACAGAGCTGTGTGAAGCACCCTTCTTCCTGGTCCCAGCACAGCTGGGAGATGATCTGCTGCTCTTGTAAGAATAGACTGGGAAACATAATTTTGTGGAAGACCATGAAAAACATTTTAAACTAGACGTGTTCAGGTAACTTCTGCACATCAGACTAGAAAGCCTGTAACCATTCCAGGGCTGACATGAAGCTCCTGCAGCTGGCAGAGCACCACAGAAGGTGGGCATACAGGGTGATGGGCACCTGCAGCTTCCACACCCAGGAGACACACTAGTTTGTCTGGATCCAACCCTGAGCAGCATCTCCTCTACCAGTCCCACGATACTACTGAGGGGAACCTGGCTTCTGCCAGTATTTGATGCCAGAAATGTGCCCATCTCAACACCCCAAATGCCCTCTTTTGTAACAAGGTGCCAGGAGGGAGCTGACACAACATCCAGAATCTGACAGCAAAGCACCCTGCCTTCCTGCAAGCGAAGATGCAAGTGCTCAATGATTTTCCCTGAGGCGGGCTATGCTCTAACCTGGAATCCCGACAAATGCTTTGAAACACCAACCAGATTTAATCTGCTAAATGCACCCAAAAGTAGCAGTTCCTCGAATTTAATATTTGATACAGGAAACAACAGTGTCTCAAAGTTTTTCAAGAACGTGTTTTCCCCAAACAGTGCCGGTCCTTTAGATTTCACCTTTGTTTGAACAACCATCAGACAAGAAAGCTTCTGAAGCTCTCTGAAAAGTCGAGCTGAGACAGAGCTATAGACTCAATCCTGATTTCAAGCTGGATCCTTCACATCTCAAGTGACTATCATATTCCTTACTTGTTACCTCAAAATGCTTTTCCCTTTCATTTACTATTTTATTCCAATATGGACTGAAAGGAACTACTAAAATCAGAAAGTTTTTAACAAATTGCTACACTTGATTCCTGTCCCACCTTTTAAGAACTGTGGAGGGCAAGTCTGCTTAGTGCAGGTTTAACCTTGATGGTACTTGCAAGCTGAGAAAATCCCTTGGAAAAGATCTGCACTAGAGATGGATATCCGAGTGATATACAGAAGTAGGAAGTATATCTTTCTGTATTTTTAAGTGAGTCAATAATGAGTGTCTCTGGAAAGACTCAGAAGGGCCTCTCAAAAAAAAGAAAAAGCTCTGAAGGATTTTTTTTTTCCTCAGATGAAATCTTGTAAGAGCTATGTCGTCAGAACCATGAAGAACTGATATTGGACTTACTAAGTAAGAAAGTGATTTCTGTTCAGGTTTCTTAAAAATACTGTTTTGGTGAACACATTTAACTCGGACATCTGGCAAAGCAGTTGGAAGGAAATCCTTGTGATTAAGGGCCAAAGGAGCTACAAGCACTGGGAAGATCTCCAGCAGAAAAACTGATAAAACTGGCAAGAAAAAAAAAAAAAGGAACATAAACCTTCTAGGCCTACATTATAAAGTAGAATAAAAAAATAGTAATAATACAGCATAAGAAGTCTACATTCCCCACCTTTTGTTTCAAGTTATTTTCAGCTCTTTCAGTCTTTTTTTTTTTTTTTTTTTTGTAATTTTTATTTTACCGTTTTTACCACCAGTCTTTGGATTCAGATCAGGCTTAATGTCATCACAGAATGATGCAGCCCTAAGGACACAGTAGTACATGGTAACACACTTTTCCTTTCCTTTCAAATCAATGGCATGAAACAAAACTGGCTCAGCCTTTGAGTGTTTTTCTACATACATCACTCAAGGGTTGTGCCTCAGGATGAGCTGTTAAAAGCAAGCAGCCTCTGCTGTTGTGTCCATATTCCATTAAAGCATTTAGGGCTGTCAGAAATTAAATTCAGAGTCAACAGTCAAACACACTGTACGTAAATGTGAACCTGAACTCTTTAACACAGCTGTATTTCAGACTGTGAAGAGGATGCCGCAGCATCTTAGGTGAATTACACTTATTAAAACCTCATGACTATCTCTTGTTCAATTTGATTCTTAGTTATTTATAGTAACTAAAAATAAACAAAATCACCAAAAAAACCCAATCAAGGGCAAAACCAAACAGCTGTAAGAAAGCATCAGGGAACTGCTTTTAATTGTTCTCTTCCCCAATTATATTTCACCTTCTATAATTGTCTTTAAAATTCTTTGACTGCTGAGTTCTAGACTTGATAGGTTTCTAACTGCTAACTGTTCGACTTGTCCCTGAGATATCAAACTGCTCATTAAAACAAGATAGTTATAGGCAACAACACAACCGAAAAAGCACTCTGCAATCTGGTTGCTGGAGGGAAACCAAGGTATCTTTGAGAAATTCAAATCCACTAATACTTGAGACAGAATATGATGAGCTTAGTCTATAACTTTCACAGTTTCTCCAGAAAGAATTCATTTCATTCCCAGCTATTTTCCCCATTCTTCTAATGTTATTTGCTTACTATAATTTCTTCTTTCTTGTATTTAAATTCGAAGGAAAACATCTCAGACCAGTAAGTACCTGCGGCTAGGAGAAACAGTGACCAGTGCATATAAAGGGGTTTGGGAAATCTATTCCAGATGTCATGTTGCCTATTTTACCATATTGAAAAGCTCATCTTTGACTTGGTCTGTTTGTCTGTTCTGAAAGGATCATAGAAGAGCGTAGAGGCAGAAGGGAAACTTTTTTTCTCTCATTTCTCTGGATTTTTTTTAATTACTGGATTAATGGTCCGTGAGCCCTCATGTTATTTTGGAAAAATGAACTTCTTGTGGACAGTAATAACCACAAAAATGACAAGCAAAATCTGCATCTGAGTGCAGAGACAGAGGCTGGTTATGTGAGAAGGTAAACAAAGAGCCAAGCGACATATCAGCTAACTATTCCAACAGACTTTAACCAATTGAGCAGGCTTGACTGAGAGGTTTTATCCACACTGCAATACACATAATCGCAGATCAAAAAGGCACAGCACTTACTTTGAAGTTTCAGGTCTGGATATGCTTGAAGGTCCTGAAATAAGAAGACTTTCCGTGTACTTTTAGCTCATATATCTCTGTTGCCTCACTCAGCCCAAAGCAGCCATGAATAAAAATTACATTAAACTGAACAGTTGTCAGCTAATTTGCACCAAATTATGTGATGAAATATACTGTGAGATGTTTGAGCTCCTGGTGGTCACCCTATGAAAAATTTATTATTTCAGTCCCCCGATACTTGAAGGGTCTGAAGCAAACGAGGCAGAGAAGCAAACGGAAGCAGAGAAACAAAGTAGGCAACACAAACTTTTCAAGCACTACCAAGCCCTGCATGGTACAAATGGAAACCCAGCAATCCTTAATGTCTCATCAACAAGGAGTGAAAGAAGAGCACATGAGATTTTGATGGCTAGAAAGATATAAGAGGCAAAAAGAAATGACAGAAAAAAAGGATGCAACTGTATCTGGTAAGCAAGAAGGGTTTGTGACCTAGTATCTCACCCCTTTAGACAACAGTTTCTCACCCGTTCCTAAAATTTACACTGATGTTTATATATATATGGACTTCTTCCTTTAAAAGTATATTAAAATATTACAATACTTTCATAAGAAACTCTAGGCACATTGTCTAAGAAGGCTGTCTGCAAAATTTAATTTAAACAAATTCAACATTAATAAACAGTATAGCAATAACCATTGATCACTAGCTTAGCTACAATTATTTCCTCTGGAGATTTTAAACAAGTACATTTTATTTTATATTTTAAAAGCATAATAAAGCGTTAACTGTGAGCTACACTAGACATGAACAGTACAAACACTGAGCTTTTCTCCAGTGTGTTTTGCCCAAATGGAACTAGCTCCTTACTCAGAGGTCCTCAGATTTCATACATGACTACACAAAAGGGCTTTTCTAATCTCTGATTTCTCTCTCAGGATGACCTTATAAAAAACATATTTACTAACTGATTTCACTTTTGATTGTAGTTTCCGTCAAAGTTCAGAAATTAGAACATAATTTTGCAACAGTCAAGACCATTTTTCAACTTTACTCCAAAATGTAGTATTTCACAGGCCTCTGGGCTCTTCAGAACACCTGAAGAGAAATCAGAAACAATGTCAAAAACACCAAAACAAACTTACCTTGGGAAAGAAAAAAAGGATGGGAATACCTAATGTATCTTATATATTGTTGCAACTTTAAAGAGCCTCATCCTATTTTTTGTCATTGCATCTACCCTGGCATTAAAAACCAACTTTGGCAGAGAAAGTGCTACTAAGAAACGCTACCCAAGGGGTACCATTAAAATATAAAACACACGAGAAGAAAAGCTGACTTGCCTGGGGATTGAAAATAGCCCTCAAGTTCGAGCTAAGATTCTTCTATAGAGCTGTACCTTAATTCTGACAGATTTCTCTATTAGACAGTTCCCTTAAGTTTTACAAGTTGTTAAAAAAACCCAGTCTTAACAGTTTCTGTTTTCTTTCTCTCCAGAAGGCTCCCTTCCTTTTGCAAATGTCCAATTTCAGGGCCAGAATCTAACATACTAAAAAATCTTAATTGAAACCTGTGAGCTCTGTAGACTTCGTTAGCTAAAAAAAACCCACAACACCCTCAGGAAACCAACCAACTGCCAGAAAGCCCCAAGATTATATAATGCATGGGTTTATTTAGGAATTATCTAGTAATCAAAAGCTTTTCAGGATTTTAATGCAGAATAGGCAAAGCACAGTATCAGCAAGATAACCATCTTCTAAGCCATTGAGCCATTAATACTAAGGGGAAATCACACACATACAAAAGTATGTTCACTCTGGAGAGACTGTAGTATTCAGAATAATAGGAAAAAAACTATGGTGAACTTTAAACTATTTGTAGATCATTTATAATCCTGAGATTTATTCTCTGTGCAGCCCTGAAGACAGTAAGTAAATTTAATAACTCAAATTTGTTGATAGCATCTTGTATGGCTCAACTAACCAGATTTTTGGCCAAAATTTTGACTTGCTTCCTCTTCTTAGACTGGCCTGCACTGGGAAAGGACAATTATTCTGTGCAGAAAGTCATGAAAATATTTACACCCACACATCTTTTTAAGAAAATGCAGTTTTGAAATTCCCAAAACTCCCAGTGTTGAAAACATGAAGCTGAAAAAGCACTAGATAAACACACAGCTGAGTGTACAGTGCCTATGCAGCAAGAGAGTTGGTTTTATGCAGCATTGCTAGAGCCCTCTCTGAAAAACATCATCCAGAATGGCAAATAGTAGGGTATCCTTGCCTCAAAGCACACAGCATTTTTCATCAAACCAGAAGTCTTGACAATTAGAAATACTTAAGTACCAATTTAGCCCCTCAAGAGTTCAATAACACTATAAAACAGACTGCATTTATTATCATCAGGTCTTAACTTTCTACAGTACTTCGACATTTGCACTGGTCCATGTGTGTGTTTGTAATTTCAGGTGACACATAACAAAGATATACGCCACATCTTTTTTTGCAATACTAAGAAGGTCCACCGTTTGGATTTTTAATTGCATACATATTCTAACATGTAAATGGGCATAAAATATTAAAGAATACAAACTAAAATATTTGCATAAATGCACGCATGCCAAATAAACTGAGAGGCTCACGGCTATCGCCTCTGTGAGCACAGGTAGAAGAATTCACAGAATCACAGTATGGTCAGAAGGGACCTTAAGGATCATCTAGTTCTAACTCCCCTGCCATGGGAAAGGACACCTTCCACTAGATCAGGCTGCTTAAAGCATAATCCAGCCTGGCCTCGAACACCTCCAGGGATGGAGATTCCACAACTTCTCTGGGCAATGAGTTCCAGTGCCTCACCACCCTCACAGTAAAAAATTCTTCCTAATAGGTAATCTAAATCTACCTTCTTTTAGCTTAAAAACGTTACTCCTCTCATCCTATCACTACAGTCTCTGAAAAAGAGCCACTGCCCAGCTTTCCTAGAGGCCCCCTTTTAAGTACTGGAAAGGTGCTCCAGCCTTCTGATCATCTTTGTGGCCCCCCTCTGGACTCTCTCTGACAGATCCATGTCCTTCCTGTGCTGAGGACTCCAGAACTGAATGCAACAGTCCAGGTGAGGTCTCATGAGAGCAGAGGAGCAGAAACACCTCTCTCAACCTGCTGGTCACACTTCTTTAGATGCAATCCAGGATGCAGTTGGCTTTTTAGGCTGCAAGTGATTCTCTAACTCATGTTGAGCTTCTCATCCAGTAGCACCCCCAAGTTCTTCTCTGCAGGGCTACTATCAATCCATTCTCTGCCCAGCCTCTCTCTGTGCTTGGGATTGCCCCGACCCAGGTGCAGGACCTTGGCCTTATTGAACTTCATAAGGCTGGTGCTGGTCGGCCTCTCAAGCCTGTCCAGGTCCCTTTGGATGGCATGCCTGCCCTCTAGCATGTCAATCACACCACATAGCTTGGTGTCACTGGCATGCTTGCTGAGAACGCCCTCAAAAATTGGATGTGATTATGTATATATTGTTTAGTTATGATCTGAACTAAGAAGAGAAACAGTCAATGAACTGCATGTGTGACCGTAAAAAAAAAAGATATTCACAAAATGTTAACAAAATTTGAAATATTAGAAGGCTCAACGCTATGCAAAAACATAGTGAAGGACACGAGAAAAAGAAAAATTGAGAGTGTAAACAGTGAAGATGTAATGAAAACCAAAAACGTCTCACTCTATGTAAGGGTAAGTACCATGATAAATTTTACAGACATTCTCCTATTAGGCTGATAAACTGTTCTTATGACAGTTACAAAGACTGTTAAGCTGTCACTTTGCTGTTTCCAGTAGCTTCCACAGTCCCAGTGAGACCATAAATTTAACCATAGATATTAAGAACTTATGTGATTCACAGATATTGGCTTAGTTACCTAGACCACCTGATTCATGTTAAAATTGAAACCTCTTTTCTGTAAGCAGAACTTCATCAAGTGAACTATAGGTCAGTTTCCTTAATTAAAAACGTATGTTTTTCCTTCACCTTAAACGAGTACAGAAATTTAAGCGCAAAATCAAAATAGCCTCTTGTAAAGTCTCTTTTGAGCTATAAACACTTCGTCTGCAGAAAAAAAGAAGGCCAGGTACTCTCCTAGAAACTTGGTGGTAGACATGACTACTCATCTACAGAGTTTACTTATCAATCTCTGACTGCATAAGGTGGTACATAAACGACGAGTTACCAGTTAACTGCATCCAACAGATTGATAGATTTCCCCTTCTCTCATTAGACCTGGAAGTCAGCCTGCATATTGAATTGTGCATACTAAACCTAGAAAGCTTATGGTATCTTGTAAAGGTCATACAAGTACTCAAATCAGTATAAAATTTTAGAACACTACATTAGTGCATTTTATTTTCAAAATTTATAGTTTTCATGACTGATTTAGTACTATTTAAGAGTTACAGAGAATATATTCATGAGATTGAAAATATCCATTAGGTATGGATGACGAATTACAGATCAGCAGTCATTAATTGATTTTTCCCCCCTTCTTTATGCTGGTCTTGTCTCAGACTTTTTAGCTTTGCATCTTGAAAATGCAGACTTAGCCCTAAGCATGACAGTATAGAGTTGAACACACTGTCCATTATGCATTAAAATTACAAATCAGTTAATTTTATGTGCATGCTTTTTAGCTGTGATGTAAAGAATCGCCAGAAAACAAAAAGAAACTGATGAGCTGCAATACTGGCTTTACAAAAATCAGATAGCACAATCCTAAGGTTGAAAAATATTACACTTGCCTAGACATCCCTGCTAAACCTTTATTTCCATCACAAGAAATAAACTTAGAAAAAGGAAACAGAGAAAAAAATATATAATTTGCCAAAGGTCATAAACACATAAGTGGCTCAGTGGGGAACAGATTTAAGGAGCTCCAATGTCATTCAGAAAAGCATGAGTCAACAGTACCTCCTGGGTATGTGTTCACAAGGGAGCGTGCGGTGCACAAAAAAAAAATAAAAAAAAATATCATTTTAGTACTTGATTAGTTGCTTACTTCCAAGAGCCAGCATAGTTTGTCCCTAATACTAAGAGTATGCTAGACACACATAGCTCACTCTGTCAACTAAAATAAAAACAAAAATACTGCAATCTAATGCAGATTTTAATTCAAATGATCCTCATTGGCAGATGATCATTAGCTGCAGGTAAGATTGATTCCTTAAAGCACTTGCATTACGCAAGAACAAAGTTTTCTGGTCCAGGGTTTTTGTGACAGAACTGTCAGGATGCTGCAACCTTGACTGAGCAGCTAAGAACAGAGAATTGCATTGGCACAAAATGATACGGAAAGGTGCCACACAACTTGAAGCTGGAAGCATCCTATTATCAAGGCAACTTAAAATGCAAAGATGAACTCTATGAAGAAGAACAGAAGTAAATTAAGTAGAGCCTGGCAGCTTGTATCTTAGTGAAGCATCCTAAATTTATACAGTAGGTGGAGATGTCTCTTCCGTAAAGCAAGCAGAACTCAAGTACCGTCAAGCTGGCATCATCAGTGCCATGTTGAATTAAAGGGCCGATGTAACCAAAGGTAACGAAGAAAGAAGTACTAGTTCTAATTCAGGCTGTGAGTTACTTTACTTCAGTGCTAATTTTTTAATATTTTATTGCTTTCAAGACCTTCTTGTTCTTTCAAGTTGTCAGTTTCCACTTTTGAATCCTTCAAGTTAGCTCAGTAAGAATGTCAGGCTATGTAAATCAATTATGCACCTCTACATACTTCTCTCTGCTTTCTGGAGATTTCCTTTAAAAAGTTACAGCCATATAAAACAAGAGATGATGATGTAATTAATTCCAAGGATAAAAGAATCACAATATTCAGAACAGAGTCAGAAAAATTCACTGTACGCCCTGAAAAATACAGCATATTTTATTACTTTCCACAGAAATAAAGACGAGGTGGGATAACTACAAATAATTTACTTCAAGCTCCAATCAGATGGTATCAGCTGCTACCCCAGTTAATCATCTATAATTAAAAATATAAAACAATGAACAAGTGCCAGTCTCAGATGTCATTCAATGACCAACGCAACCCTCAGGAATGAAGCAAAACTGCTCTGTTTCTAGAAATACGTCCTCCATCAGGAATGAAAAGATAGTCGATGTCATTATTAATTCTTTTTTCTTAAAAGCTGAGCATACAAAACCAAAATCCAGTGAAAAATGCTTGACCAGTGATTGGTCATCACTGAAGATGACCAGTGATGACCAGAGACAAAAGTAACAACTGTGGCACGAGAAACCGAACTGTAGTTCCCAAATAAGCAATAAGGGTTCTTCAGTGATGGAAGAGAAGCAGGAAAGAAAATGCAGGGCAAACAAAGTATACTTGCAATACACATGTCAGTAATAGAAGACAGGGTCATCCAGAAGCGTAGGTTCTTAGTCATTCAGATGTCTGTGGACTTTCTTTTAGTGATAAATATACCAAGAGCAAAACAAAACTCAGTAGCTTGGTTATGAAAGCTGCATATGCAAGCAACTAAATCTTCAGATCCTTATTGGAATATATTCAGACCTCATGAAACAGCTATGATCATAACTTTCACTGAGCCAAAGACATAGGCTTTTAAGTGTAAAGAAAGAACCAGGAGAAATCAAGTATGACCAGCTCAAAAGAACTAACACTTCCAACACCAGAGAGTCATTCAGAGCCCAGGCAAGATTCTACTCTGATTTTTATCTTCCCTGCTGTAATTCACACAACGCTATCATCAATGCTTTCAGGAGAGCAGCACTATTATTTTTTAGAAGGCAAATAATGATTGGTTCATCTCTTCACATATTAAATTCTATCCCACCCTAATCCATGACAAGACTCCCATTCATGTCAGTGGAATCAGGATCTGAAACCACAGCTTTCCTGCTCATCCTCTAGCCACTGTGTTATTGGTGCTACAGTTACCAGCTGCTGAAGAGGATCAGCTGATGTGTTTGGGTTTTTTTAATCATGTTCAGTGAGCCGAGTTACCTAGCAATAGCACTTAAAGTAAAATCAGAAGTAAAATTATAAGAAACAGCTAGTCACACATATGAAATACTGAATAATAATCCAGATTCCCCACTCATTTTCACAATAGTACTTCTGGGTGCTATCTTGGCCAAGAGCAAAAGCATAGGAAGAGGAAATTCCCTATGGACATTTAAATTGCAAGCCTTATTTTGACTTTTCAAATCAAAACCCCTAATCTTCAAAATGGGTTTGCCATGATAAGCTATCTTGAATTCTGTATTCCAGAGGAGAAAACTCTCACAGTAATTTGAAAACTTTAATGGTTTATTCCTACTGGAAAATCCACTTAAACAAACATTCAGGCAGACTTTCCTTAGTGCAATATGGAGCTTTCGAAAACTTTAGAAATAGCTATAGGGTTTTCAGCCTCCTGAGGTCAGTCTGCCTTGTACAGTGACTGCCAGTATCAGTACCAATTTTCTTTGTAACTGTCAAACCTATAGCACTGCTTGAGAAATGCTCTGCCACGTGGAAAATATTTCTCTTGAAACACTGATAAACATAAGCACAAAATAAAAATCAGTTATCTTTACTGCAACAATTTAAATACAACCTACTAGAGAATGACAGACATCCACTACACGAATGATATCACAACCATCCAGCATTAGCCCATGGGTAACTACAGCAAAAGGTTACCACAGTCTTAAACACAGCCAAAACTTATTACAAGAATTTAATTATCCAGAAGATAAAGTATTTAATTGCAGGACAAAACGTTAAGTCCTTGAGAGAGAATAGGAGAAAAGGTGTGCTTGAATGACCACGTGAATGAAAGCTGTTGTTAAAACAAAGCTTGCCATGCTTCAAGTAACCCTTTCAGAAATAGAGTACTGCAATGAGTGCCAAACTAAAACAAATTATTTTATCAAATTATATGTTATTTCTGTAGTGTAAATGTGTATCATGCATAAGATGATGCCAGAAGGCAACGCAACTTCCTTGTTCTTCGTAAGTTTTCCAAAAAGCCTCCTTAGTTGCTTTACCCGATTTAGAGTCACATCCTTACAAACCACTGAACCAACATTAAAAAAAAAAAAAAAAACAAAAAAAAAAAAACCAAAAACTGCAAGGAATTTTTTTTTTCTTTTTATACAGGTTAATATATAGCTATCCAAACTACTTGCAGCAATATATCTTCTGCTATTAGGACATTTGTCTCAATCAGAAAAAAAGCAGAAGTAGTAGGCACTTTCTTCCCACTTCACCACATTGACAATGTTCTGGGTTAGTCCTGGTGCTTTTTCAGCAGTGTTGAAGTATACGTATTCTCTTGGGTCCTTATACAAATCAGTTATTCATTATTTTTTGTTTCCATGCTGTGCAAATCATGTAAATGAGCATAATCGTAAAGGATTATTCCAGCTTCTTCATTGCTACTGCCTCGATGATCCTTACTTAGGAAGCATAGTCATTAATACCTCTCTCAAATTTTATTCAAAACAACAACATGATTCTGCTGTCTTGATATTTGGGGTGACTAGAGTCTATGCTGTAATTTGTAGTATTCTAACTTGATTGCTTCCTGACCTCCTACTTTCCAACTCCGAGTAAAGAGTTCAGGAAACTACAGTACAAATACGTTACCTATGTGGTCTATAAATACTTCTTTTACTACTCACTCATTAAAATTAACAATGTTTCCAATATTTTCTTGCAAGTATTCTACCACTTCTTGAATTTCTTTTTATTTCGTGTAACATTTCCTACCTTTCCAGTGTAGTCCTTTACTGAAGCCTTAGGGTCTTTCTGGATGCTTTATTTTTACCTGCAGGAAATGCTGCTGAAGCTCAATTAGTGTGTTATTTTCTCTTTTCCTGTCTAACCTTCTGTGTGTACATAGGTATATATATATATACACGTAAAAGCACGTGTGTGAGTATAAACATGTATGTATACAGACACACACTTGTGTATGTGTCTGTATATACATACATATTTCATTGCAGTAAACAAATTTCTGAAGTAGGATGAAAAAACAACTAAGTAATTTCTATGGTTTGTGTTTAGTAATGTTAGTCTTTAGATCAGATACACTTAACAGCACATGAAGATGTGTTGGCAGGTTCCCATTATCTAGCAAAGACTCCTTTTCCTGAAGCTTCTTAGCCACAATGACCCCTTTAGTATGTTAATCTTTACACCTCCCCTGAAAGATGACATAAATGCCATTATCCACTTTCATAAAACCAAGACAGGGAGGTTGCATCCAAACTGGTCTGCAGAATAGCAGCGGTGATGACCTATTCACCTCATTGAATACATTCAGGTATTGGTCAGACTTTGTCTTTCTGATTTGGTGATTTCCAGTACATTCTTTCCATCTCCAGAAAAGGTGTCTCCTTTTCCACTGTTATCAGATCCCATAAATATTCTGTCTATCTCCTTTCTTGCTCTTGTAGGCAGATCCAACACCCTGGCTGTTGAGGAGAAGGGAGGGAAAGCTATACAGGTTCTCAAAAACCACTTGCAAAACGTTGCTTTCTAACTTTACATACAATGAGCCTTCCTACTTCCCACTGCCAGTCCATGAAGAGAAGGAAATTAAAGCATCATGTCAAAACAAGAATGCAGAGAAAACTAAAATGTAAACTGCAGTTAGAAAAATGTACTCTTCCTGGAATTTCCTTGGGAGGGCATTCAGATTCTGCCTCCATGATTGCTGCAAAGGCCAAGAGGAAGTTATTTTAATACAAAAGCCCCATGCTTTACCTGAACCTAAGGAAGACTGAACATAGCCTTCTTCTGCTGCGCCTTCACAGTGATCCTTCTAGACACAACATAGTTGAAAGCTATGGAGGTGCCTTTACAGAAGAGAACAGGTCAAAACTAAATTCTCCATCAGCTCGGCCTACATGGACTCAGCATGTTCAATTAAAGCAGGGAGTTCTGACCAGTTTCAGCCATTTAGAAAAAAAGAACGAAAAATCCACTTAGAAAACTCCATAAGGACAAGGCTCTCAGCAATAGCATGTTGCTGCCCCCATGCCAATTGCAGCTACAACAATCTGCACTCAAGGATAAACTCACATCACCAGGAAACATGAAAAAAAATTCAGAAAAAAATGCATTACCCTTAGAATGGGATATTACTAAACTGCTTCTTCTACATTGTTTTTAATTTAGAAACAAGAGACAAATAAACATACCACTAGAGACGACCTCAAATACCTCACTACACCTACAACCCTTGCCAAAAGAGTTAGACAATCCTGTGCTCTTTTTACCAACTCTAACATCTCCACCTAACACAGAGAATCCACAGCCCAGTCCAGTACTCATCCATTCTTTCATCAAGAAAGTATCCATTTTATGTCCAGTTTCTCAAAATGATAAGTCTTCTCCTGTATGCCTCAACCAAATCTCGCTTTGCCTAAGGCAGCTTATTCCTCGAGTACAACTTTGAATACTTTCATTTTTGTAAAGGCTTTTTACACATAAGACAAACACATCCTATCCCAACTTTTTTTATTACAAACTCTTCAAACGCAGATATTCCATCAATCCATAAAATAACCCACATTTTCTAGCATTCCTGTTCTGTCAACTCCCTAAAGATTTCGTCCAACTCTTTCTTGACATCCAGAGGCCAGAATGAAAGAGAAAACTCTGCATAAGACTGTCCACTCCTGTTGAAGTAGTAAAATAAATGTTTGCAGCCTTACATTTGACTCTGTAGTCTGTAACTGAATTATTTTTTTGTTTTGTAGTTTCTGTGGTACTGTTATTTTTTGTCATTACTCTGTTAACTTGTCATGCAGTTTCTGCTCCACTATTTCCTTTTCAACAACAGGTCTCAGATGATCTTCTACCATGCCGTTTTTAACCCAGCTATTCCTTTTTCCAGTCTTGAATCTACCTAAGTAGGAATAATAATAAACTTTTTACAATTGCTGTTATTCAATTTCATCTTATTGATCTCAGATAATCTCTGAAAATTTATAACAATGTAATTTTACATCCTTTGGGCTGTGACTCCTGTTTGTTAATGCAATGACAGAGATTTAGAGGTGATTACTGTAAATGGGGTTAACAATAAGGTATAATTATCCTAGAATCATCTTGCATTTGTATTATTTGCAATTTCCTTTTTTATTTTGAAAGTCATATGTAAGATTACCAAAGAACTCACCACATCATATGCACGAGGCGAATTTTCCTACACAGAAGGAAGTCATATTGGTTTGATGTTATTTTTCCTTTGTAAAATCATACCAGCTCATTCTTGTTCTCTAGGTTCTTAAGAACCGGTTGTTTGCTAATTTGCTCTAGCCTCTTTTCAACTCTTGAAGTCAGGAAAGAAAGACTGTTAGATCAGTCACGCTTGCTTTTCCTCTTCTGAAAGATTAATTACTATGTTTGACCTCCTTCAGCCCTCTGGGGCCAACCTATCCTCTATGAGCTCTTAAAGATAAACACTGCTGGTTTCTGAGCCATTGATTCGGTTAGCTCCTAAGGGATTGTAGGTAAACCTCATCAGACCTAGCTGACTTAAATACAGTGAGCTGGGATAAATATTCTTTGACTTGTACTTTTCCTGTTCTGACCACGTTCTCATCTTACTGTTGATTTTAATGATGTTAAATTGTTATAAGTAAATTTTTTTTTTAAGGCCTGAAAAACATAAGAAAATGGAGCATTTTAGCTTCATTTGAGTTACCTATTACTTTCTCTTCCTCTCACTCAAGCAATGATTTTACAGCTTTGCTTTGTTTTCTTTTAAGTTCTAATATTGCAAATGGAATATTTTTATGGCCTTTTAATCTCATCTAGCCATGGAACTTTCTACATCTTTTAAATTTTGTCCCTACATGTTTGTATTACCCTTCTACATGTGCGATTAATAAGATGGTGCTATTACCTCTTACAATATAGTTATTCCTCATTTTAGAAACTTCTGATTAAACTATATTTTTCTTTTAATATGCTTCCTATCCAAGTTTTCCATCGAAATTGTTTTGTGTTGTGCTACTGATATTGCCCATTTAAGGAACCTTTCTGAAGACATTTATCCCTTAAATGACATCTTCTGTCTAATTATTTTATAAGCTGGCCAAAGGTCTACCTTACAACACTCATTACCGCTGATTTTCTGCTATCATTCCTTCTTTTCCTTATAGTCAGAGAGATGGTAGTCAGTGGTCCAAGCGGTACTTTGAAGTATTATGTTTCTAAGGTGTTTTCAGAACACTTTCATCCTAATGACTTTCTGCTTTCAGACTCTGAGCTCTATCCTCGCTATTTGTTACAATCCAGTCTGAAACAGCTGCTCCTTTGGTTATTTTCTCCACCTTAGCAGGTCACATTTGTTTGCTGGAAATGAGGAGAAAACGAAATTTATTTCAAGGTGTTTTAGGAAACACTGATATTTTTAGCAAATCACGTACTTTGATCTCAGCTGTACATGGTATTCCACTTATTATTTCAATATAAATTCATTTTTAAATTAATCAGTAAAACTGTTTATGTGGGGCCAGATTTAGACTTAAACTGTACCTTTGCAGTATTTAGCACACTTCTGCAAATATGTTTACACAGTGAATGTATTTTTTTTCTGTTCCTGCCTTTCAAGTAGGAATTGATATGGCAAGTTCCACGTATTTAAGAAAATCACAGAAAAATGTTTGGGGGAAGGCTGTATAACTTCCTACTGAAAACTCTATGATACCGCCCAGCACACAATATTGTGGAAAGTTCTATGAATACATCAGCTCAATAAATTCTTCAGACAGAAAAGGGAATAAAATAAATTATTTTCATATTCTGCAAATCCTTGGTGTATCCACTTAATGAACACTGCATGCGGCTGTGATCTCAGTATCTCAAAAAGCCCATCCTAGGGCTGAGAAAACGAAAGATTCCTGTATCATGGAGAGTTCACTGGAGGGAGAGGAGGTAGAACAAATGGATGTAGCAGATTAGATAACACGTTCACTGAAATAAAACAGCAAAATCAAGCCCTTGATAACTACTATATACAACTGCACAAAACCTTTCAGTTGTTTGTTTATTGTATTTTGTGGTTTGTTGGTTTGGGTTTTGGGTTTTTTTTTAAGTTGGAATGATGCACATACGGTTTATGGCCAAAGAATCTGTAATGAAGTCTCTGATCTAACTTTCCCTCCAAAGCTTTTTTAAAATCACGTATTTCTGTAAATACTGGAGAAAACAGTCATATTTTTAAGAAGTGTAGCATTAAAATTATTTCAGAATACTGGAAAATAAACAGTGCTCAACCAGGAAATGCATCTTTATCATTACAATTTGCACTGCTCCTAAAGGGGAAATGCAAGCTCTTCAGGGAGCATGCAGAAATGGTATTACCGCTCTTGTATTTTTTTTCAGTATTAGCTGAAAAATGTGCTGATGCCCCAGTTGCAATTGTGCAAAGATAACTCACATGCTATACCTTACTTCAACACTGCTTTACATCAAAGGCAACTAAAAGTGCCTTGTGAAATTTGGAAAATCTTCAGGCAATTTTCCAAAGAATTTCCGAGGAAAGAAAATTTCTGATTTAACAATGGTTTCTTGTTTGAGTAATTTTGTCATGGCATGTAGTATATGAAAAAGGCAATTATCTAGAAATAAACATATTTTTTTTCCTATTGCACTGTAGACAAAGTGGTATCTTTCAGAATTAATCTGTGCATTATCAGTTGTAAGTAAAAGTGCATTGTCAAAGTTCAAATGTATAATATTTACTTCTTCAAATAGTCCTAAGCATTTCATTGCTCAATTGATAATGTTTGAGCAAACAACAGATTAGTCCCTTTGCAACTGGATAATAAGCAACTATGAGAAATATTTTGCTGTATTGATGGACTGAGGCACCAGAGAAAAATACATTCTTTCCAGCCAAGTCTTGAATGCTTTTTTCCCTAAATCTGCCTAGACCATGATTAGCATAGCGCAGCACCCTCCCTAGCTACTTGAACCAGTCCAATCTAACAAAAACACAGTCTAGGTGCACGATTTATGCCATAAAAAAAAAAAAAAGTAATAATAAATATTCAGCATTAACAAAGATTAAGGCCTGACTAAACATTACATAAAGAAGACTGAGAAAGTTAAAATACACCTCATGGGAAATCCTGATTAGAATTAAGTAGATACAGTCTAAACAGGCATGCTTTTTCTATCATATATATTTGCTAGTTTTATATCATCAGAGCTTGTATTCTCAGTGTTGAGTTCTGCCATGTCAGTGCCACAGATTTCTAAATGAGAGAAAAGAGTGGGATCAGAGTGCCATACTTCACCGAGCAAGAAACAGCTTTCTAGTGCATTTTGGGTCAAGTATTACTAAAATATAATCTATTGTTTTAATTCAATATTCATTTAATAGCATGAAGCCCTTTTACATGATAAGAAAGTGCATCTGAAGAAATGCAGTGATGACTCCTAAGAGGACATCCAGGAGATTTCATTCTCAGTATCACACAGACTTCTCAGTTGGTTACAGAAGACTCCACAACCAGACCTCTGCAACATGACCATTCTTTTACATCTCCTTTACCTAGAAGTAATGCACAATGCCAACAAAAAAAAAGTAAAACTTAATGCAGATTCAATATTTATTGCCTTCTGCACTACTCGAGCAGTCGAGACTTCTACCATTGGTGAACAGAGCCTCACGACACAAATACCAGATAAGGACACAACAAACTCCCTATAAATTCTACAACATTTTTGGAGTAGCGGAAGAGGTTACAGTAAATAAGGATGGAAAAAGATTACAAGAAATTTCATATCTCTGACAGAATAATGACATTTTGGTTTTCCTAGATGAAGCCCAATCTATATAAGCTATTTGGCACAGTAGCTGTGACATCATGGTGGCCCTTCATGCTTTGAAACCAAAAGAAGCTTTATGGAGGGAAACATACAAACTCAATATCTCAACAGAAAAACCCTCATGCACAGTTCTCCAAACAGGGGGGAAAAAAAAACAAAAAAAAAAGCCAACCCCTCCAAGGCAGCTTTTGAGAAGGCTAGGGGTTTTATTTGTTAATCTCACATTTTCTTTGCTAATCCAAGATGTTCAGAAGATGGATTCTGAAAATCAGACATTAGTAATGATTGATGTGATTAGTAGTACCAAGATAATCACACAAGTCTCTCTAGCTGGATTTCAACTGTTAGATAAACCCATAGAGAGGTATGATCACTTCAGCTACAAAGACTATGATTAATCTCATGCGTTTTACTGGGAATAAAAATAATACTAAATTTATGAATCACTGACTATTGCTAGACAAAATATAGGAAATTTTTTTACCTGCTCGCACTCAAAATAAAGAAACCACTTCCCCTAAGGACCTAGAATCTCTGGGAAAAAAAATCAGTGCTGATGTTTCCTTGTTGATACTTGCAAGATCTGTTGAGTTCTATGCTGGGAACACAGAAAACTATAGCTGCTACAGAAACACAACATAATTTTCTACCATAAAATTAGAAGGAAATGCACAGAAAGTGAGCTGCTAATCTCAAAAGCAGAAATGCCATAGGACCTCTTAATTGTTTAGCATAATTGTAAATATATGAATTCTTAAAAGACTATTGCCCCACTGGGTGCAGCATATTTTGCATAATAGAAGATGAAAAATGACAAGTTAGGTAATATTTTTGCAGAACACAATTTACTTATTATAATGGATCACAAACTCAACATAAGTAAACATTATTATGTTTTTACAGGGAAAGACAAACAACACACTAAGACTTACAAAGTGGTGCTTAGACTATAAAAGACATCAGTTCATTCTTTCACACTCTGTAGTGCTCTCAGGGAAGTCACAGGAATGTGCACTCACACACTGGAAAAATACACATGCAAAATCACAAAGCAAAACAAAATGCCAACAACAATAAAAATAAACCACTATGGAACAACAGCAACCAAAACTAGCACATCAGTGAAGACAATAAGATCTAGAAAACCTGATCTATGAGGAAAGACTGAAAGAAAGACACTGTAGTGCTAATAAAATTATTAATATTTCAGAGGTCTGGCAAAGTAGTTAGTTAAGAGAACATTCCTTTTGACTAAAAGCTAACAGTCTGTGATGATTTCCAACTCCCCACTTCTGAGCTCAGCCAATACTGAGTGTGCCACTCCTATGGGCTCCATCAAGAGCCATCTTCCCCACACTGTCACACTGTTTGATGCCTCCTAAGAACGGTGGTGGTTGCAAGCTTCTTGAGGACTCCATCCCTCCCAGTGATGGGCACCTGGCTTTGTTAATTGGAAATAATTGGTTTTCCTCACCTGTTTTTTTTTTTTCTGAAGCAATATATAGGTTGGCCCTTTGCAACCACATGGCAGAGGACAGCCACAGAGAAGGTGCAATACCATCCCAATGTTCTCTCATCATGACCATAGTTAATAAACCTCTTTTTATAAATAAACCTTTAATAAAGCTCAATTTACAGGTAAATTGTACTTGTGTTATTATGTGCTTGAAGTAATCAGGTTCTCCAACAACAGCATTAAGTCCGGAAAAGGTAAAATAGCCGTTAAACATGAAGAGAAACAATTCTAGCTTACCTAACTTCTGAAGACAGAACAGTAAGGGATTTTCACTGGGTTTTAAGAAAATTCATAGGTAAACGCCTCACTCAATTTTTTATTTTTATTTATTTATTTTCAACTTGCTTTACCTACCTAATATAAAAAATCAAGAACTTTAGGTTAAGATTCATGACGGATGAGTGCCTGACCTCTTCCAGTTCTTTTCAGTCCTATTAATTATTTTACAAAATAAAGTGTCCTTTCAGGCAAGGATACAGAGTAATCATGAAATGTTCATTTGCAGGGCACTGACTGAATGGCTCAAGACCCTAAAATTAACACACACACATTGTACATCAGAAAGAAAATGCCTTATAGCTTGCCTCCCTTGCCCTGAAATTAATTACAAGGAAAAATCATGAGAGATTAATTTATTCACACAATCTAAATACTGACAGGATATTTACAAAAGCTTTAGAGATGCTTTAAAAACATCTAAGGCTAACACTTGATCTGATTAAAGATGAAAAAGGTTCCACAACAGTCATACAATAATGGTATCAATACTGTGAAAAGATATCAAAGCAAGAAAATAACTAATCTTAACTTTCATATGACCATTCAAAGCTTGCAATTATCATACTTAGGATTTATATTGGTAAAACTAATTACCTTCAATTAGTAATACAACTAGTTTAAATGATAAATATTTCTCTCATGTCTCTATTTCAAAAATGTTGGTGGGAATAAAAAAATCTGGTTTTCTTTTGACTGGGTAATGATTGAAAAACTTTCTGCAGCCTTGAAAAAAATTATTTTAGAAAGTGGAAAATCCTCAGAAAATTTTATTTTAGAGAGGGAATGCTAAGGAAAACTAGATGTGTGAAAAGTGAGAGTGAGACAAGGGAAAGTATTTTACAGCTGTTGCTACTAGCAACTGATATATTGTTTCACATGCTGTATAAAATTTAAGCCCTAAGTTATCTGTGAATTAACTTTAGTATTATACCCTTTCTGCTCTCAAGGGGAAAATGGCTGAGCAGCTTATATTTTTAATATTCAATTTCCTACGCCATCCCTGGAACATCCTTCTTCCCCAAAATATTTTGATGAGAAGGCACAGTTCAACATAATAATCCCAAAGACAAGTAAATGGTACTTAATTCCTACAGATACCATAACCAACCACATCACTAACTGACTTCAAGATCTGTTACTTTCCTTATCTGGAAATTCTAAGTTTCAAACACAAGTAGTCAATCAAAAGATAAGAATTTTGACAGTTTAAAAATAATTGGTTTATGTTAATCTGGTTTGGTTTGCTTTCAGGAATTGTAAAAAGATTTGTTAAGTAAAGTAACGGAATTTGGAAATTACAAAGATCTATGTCATAAAAAAACAATAAGAAGTGATTTACTGAATTAATGTAACAGTATTTAATTTTCTGTAAAAAAATCTGCATTTTTGCAGTGGAAGTAATTTTCTACTAATTTTTCACCAGGTTCCATTAGTAAACTCCGAGCAACCTGGCCACAGTTCAAGCACAGTTGAAGTGCTTAGGGACATGGTTTAGGGAGTGTTAGGAATGGTTGGACTCGATGATCCAATGGGTCCTTTCCAACCTTGTGATTCTGTGAAAGTATATTTTTTTCCCCAAAACGCAGCACTATTGCTTCTGTTTGCATGGCAAAAATTCCTCCCATATTGCTTTAATTGGAAGAACAGAAACAAAGGTTTCTACAGGATAGTTGAAATTCACCACTCTTGCTATGTTCAAGTCAACATCCCATCAGACCTCATTTTTTTCAGAGCCCTTCTTAATGCCACAGATATCATCAATTACTCATTTCCTTCTTGGTCAGTAGCCTTCTGACTCAACGGCCAACAGAGAATTTTTCAAATGATGCAGAAATTAAGATTTCAGATATTTCATTTCATTTAGAGATACTAAAATAAAAATTAAAAAAAAAAAATGTTGGGATAGAAACTGAAGGTAAATGGATATGGGCACATAGGCATCGCTGGTTCCTCTTGCTCTCCCCTTTCCCCCAGATTTCACAAAGAAAAGGACTAATTGTTGACACCAAGAAGCTCTTTGGTTTTTAAATACTTCTTCTTTCCAAATTTTTAAGTCATATTTGTCTTCCATGGAAATAGGAACATAGTATCACAGGCATGTATCTTGGTGTAAGATAAAAACTGAGATCCCACAATCAGATAATCAAAAAAGACTCGGCTCCCTCACTTGCTTTTCCTTTTAGTCCGTCACCTGAATCTCGCAGGCTTTGCTGCACACTCAAGACCTTACACCAGTAGACAAGAGATTTTGTGACAACTGGATAACAAGTGAAAGCAGTTGCTCCCAAAGGGTAAGAGACTACAATCTCAACAATTAAGAAGCTGAAAAATTTATAGTTTGAGTACAATTTTTGACGTTTGTTTATCTCCACTGTCATTCCCTCTGCCGTCTTCAGCGCTCATTACCAAGTCTGTGCTCTCAGCACTTTCCCCAAAGAACACAGCGACATATAACATAGTAGCATATGCACTATCGTAGCAAGTAATGTGCATCTCACAACTCTCAGAGATTAAGCCTTCCAGGGAAAAGACAAGTTAAAATATGAAGAAAAAGAGTAAAGACGGAACAAAAACTCATTTCTTAAAGATAGTTTACTCCATATCACTCTGAATAAGACTCTTTATGCTGAAGGAAATTCAAAGCATGGAAAGAAGTGGGCTGCAAATGGTTTTCATTACAGGAAGCAGTATGAGCCTGTCATAAAGCGGAATTGAAAATAATACAATGACATTACCTTATCTCCAGGAAGTTTCGAACCAGAAAAGCAGCAGTCCCCTTTCTGCTTCTTATGATATCCCATGAATACGAATATGCATATTAATATAATGCACACTGAAAGTAGATAGTCCTGCTGGGAAGCCATGATTATAATAAGTTATTGGTAAAAAAAAGAACAGAAAATACTGATACCCGAAGTTAAGATTCCTAACCCCTCAATCGATTTTCAAAGGTTGTGCAATGGCACTGAAATCAGTAGAGCCTTGCCTCTGCTCAGGGATATGGTTTAGTGGCAGACAGGAATGCTTGGACTCCATGATCTAAGAGGTCTTTTCCAACCTAGTGTTTCTATGATTCTATGATTTCCATTTGACTAGACTGAACTATTAGAGTCTTAGTCACTAAAACCTTTTTATTTCTGAACTAACCTGTTTCTTCTGCTAACAGATTAAACTATTGCGTAGACCTCCGGCTTTCTGAGCCAAATTGCATTTTTGATGAGTCACAGATGCAGTTCTACTGCTTCAACTTCGGTGAACAAATTACACTGGAGTACTGTGCTAATTAATGAGGAGACAACTTATATTGACAGGCAAATATCATTAGTGAAGATAAGAAAAGAACCACAGAAAATACCCTTGTGGTTTACCTGTAACACCATCAATGATGAATAATATAGATCCTATTTAACTACATCAAAGTTCTGCATAGAGTATTCTTCAGCTCCTGTGTTAATCAAAGCAATCACTATGAACTCCTTTACAGATTAGGTTCCACTATAATATCCTCTTCTGTCTTCAAAACTCACAAAAGTGAGTTAATCAGCTGCACCTTTCAGTAACTGGGTGCTTTAATCCCTCCCCTTAAGGTCCAGCGATATCTAGACATAACATTTTACCATCCATTCAGCTTTTACTAAAAAGCTCTAAGCTCCATTTTGCCCATTCCCCAGTGCCAGGTTAGCTTTCCCCATACATGAGGCTGGTTTTATCTGGTAGAGAGGAAGTGAGATTTATTTTTTTAAAAAAATATGTGTTGCAACTGAATAAATTTGTAGGGAAGAGGCATAGGTAGTGACTGGCCCAAGTATAAAATATAATAGCAAGTTACAAACCTGTATTTGACCCTAGCCTAAAGCCTGCATATTTCCAAATCAGTTTACAAAATTGCCTCTCACTACTTTCCCATCTGGCTAGAAATTATTCAATAGGCAGATTAATAAGAATTCATAAAATGCCTAAAAACCAGAAAATCAGATCAATCATTTTTTTCATAGTCTGTTTTACTTTTTTAAATTTCCTAAATGATAACAATAATAAAAATATAAAAATCAATATTAAATTATCAATTTGTCCGTAAATTTCATTTTCACGTTCTCAAGTGGCTGGACACTCCTGTATCATCTGGATCTCAAACACTCTAGGGAAATATTCTAAACAGCTGAACAGTGATTCTATATTGGAGCCTGTAGTAGGGGTTATTTGCTTCTTTAACAAGTAGTTACAGTTCTTGGCTAAATATCACGTTATTTCAATTTTACAAAACCTACATTTCAGGAAAAATCTTACCACAGAAGCCCCACTACAAGAAATACTAAGACACAGTTAGAGTTTCCTTGCTTGCTCTGCAAACATTTGATTAGCAACTTCCACTCAGAATCTTAATGACTGTCACTACCCATCTAGAACAAACAAGATGTCATGCAAGCACCACTAAACACCGAGGAACCAACTTCATATCAATGACTTTCTATTGTCAATGTAGCAATAATTGTCCCTGTCGGTATGACTGTTTTTCATACATACCTTAAGACTTGTTCATTTCAAGAGTGTTTAGCACTTGTGCATGAATAAAAATTATCTTGTTAGCAATTCAGTATCATCCCAAAGACACAGTCCCAAGGATGGTCACAACACCAAGGCAACTATCTAAAACTGCAAGAAGCCACAGCAGAAAGGATAAACAGGGATACAGAATCCTCAAGATAAGCAGTTACACTTGACCACTAAGAGCGTTATACACTTAAACTTAGTTGTATTTGTAAGAGTTAGAATTAAAAACCCAGGTATGACTTTTGGCATTTAGTATTATCCTCAAAAGAATAAAAAGAATATCCGTTAACAAGAAAAAAAGGACAGACATTGGCATGACATGTTGCTCTAGTTATAATTTTCTAAAGCTCTTCAGTACTCCAGTAAATGCAAGTAAAAAATTACCTCACAAATAAGCAGACTGGTGCTGAAATTGTGTCTAGTGTTACAAGAATTTATTGAGAAGCTGCTAAAACTGTCTGGCATGTGTCTCACCTGTGACAATCTTAATCTCCTTCTGCTAAACTAAATGTATGTTACGGTCACCTTCTGCCTTATAACTCTCCAACTCCTTCATATATTTTGGTGGGTTTTAATAACTATAGTTGCAGGGGAGGTTATGCTGATACTTTCAAAAATTAGGTGGAGTTGTTAATATCCTACATATTTATTTTCAGTCCTTTAGAGAGAAATACAAAATTCAGTATAATTAAAGAAAACAGGCTGAAGACTGCCACTGTTAGTCCCTTCTTCGGAATAAAAAAATCAAAATAATTTCAAAAAATTGTTAGGAACTTCATCATGCCAGAAAAGCCATTCTAGGGAAAACTATATTCAAAGACGATATAATTCATCCTAACTCTTCTACAGTGAGTTGTTCGGGGATAAGATAGTAAAACTCTTGCCTTCTCTTGGACAATGCCTAACCTTCAGAATTCACCTTTTAAGTCAAGTCTTAGGGGTGGCTACTTCATTTTTAGTTCTACTGTCACATTTTCACCTAAACAGACATTGGAAAGATATATTTCCTTCTTTTATGCTTAAAATTAGTTCTTGATTCAGGAACCCTAACTGCACAACACTCTTCTCCCCTAAACTAAAGCAATCCATCTCCATCTTAACCTTGTCACTCTTGGAAACATTGCTTCCTATACACAACACAAAAAATCACTTTTTACCCCTTGAGACCTGACTCAGTAGTCACTTATTTCTGCATCCCTTTCTCCTCTTTAGCATAGAGCACAGTATTCTCAATTAATATTGAATTAAATATTCAGGTGCAAACTGGAATAGCCTACAAAGTACAGGAGGAAAGAGTAGACTCAGCTCTAATAAAAAAGGTAGAAGGCAAAGGGCAGCTTTATTAACTGTGACTATATTTCTAAATTTCTTTGCTCTTTTGGTCTCCTTCCACACAAAGACATGTAGTCCTAAAGCTACTGATTGTTTTGTTATTACATTTGCAAGAAATAAAATGCAAAGCTAAATAAGATTGGACTTGTTTTTCCATGGTCAGCTGACACATCTCTAGTTTTCAGTATCCTGCAGTCTTCACAGGAAGAGTACTTGCCATGCAGTGCAGGCTCTACTTAGCAGCGTCTTTCATACATCTACTATCCCCTATAAGCCAAGGAATGGAATGAGTAATTTCATTGGGCTTATACTACTTGATTGCTTCACAGTGTCCTAATGAGCTGCACACTGAAAGGAGAACCCAAATATTGTGAGAAGAATAAGCAATGACACTGTGTTTCATGAGACTGTCTAGAACTGCATCTGATATACATGGCTCAAAAGCCCCTAAATCTTTGACATCAGCTATACTGCCTGACCTTTCATAATAATAATAATAATAATAATAATAATAATAATAATAATAATAATGGAGCAATAATACTTTTTAATCCTTTTTTTCAATCAACTGAATTAACCAATTAGCTATAGCTGTATTTGGGATAGATATTACTAGCTTCACTGTTTTCCCCTGGAATTCGCAGCCTGAATGTCAGGATGTATTTAAAATGAAGAAGCACAATTTTATTTTGCTTTGCCAAAGTGAAACATAAGATACTAATATATTACCTGAAAAAGGGATCCTACACAGCACATATACTTAGACGCTCTGAGTTCTTGTGAGTAACACAATGCCTGTTTGGACTACATTTTTATCTATACCATAGCCAGCATGACTTGGCTAAGGGAATATCAATAAAACCATTTATATACACATATATTTGAATTGAATATAGACACATGTAGACACACATAGAAGTGCATATGCTTACATACATTCCTTTTGCCATTAAACAGAAAATATGCGTACAAAGCAAAGCAAAAACTACAATTAAATATAAAATTGTATTAAGTTCTCTCTTTGCTTTATCCTTAGGGTTTTACATTCATTATTAGGAAAACAGTCATACCATTTCCACTGATGCTTAACCTAATACACTCTTATCACAGAATACAGAAATTTTTTTTTCACATTAAATAAAATTACCCTAAGAGAAGAAACACCAAGGGAAAAAAAAAAAAAAAGAAAAGCAGAATTAGATTCAGGCAGGTGTCTAGAATCAGCTCTGATATTAGAAGTCTGTAGCATGTACTAATGAACTGCAGACCTACGCTGCAACAAGTGCAATATACGCATTCCAGGACATTGTCTTTGCTTTTTGGTTGTCAATACCCTACTACGAACAGGTTATGAAATGTACCGAAGTTGTATCTGTATTTAAGACTCAATTATACTTGATATGTTGACAGGTCTTCACTGCTCATCCAGGGAACTATTTGCCACAAATTTACCATCTAACTTTCCTTTTTTTTAAAAAAAATAAGAAGGAAATAATAGGTTGAGGAAATAATGTGTTTTTGAATGTTTGTGAAACTTTGACTTTATCTCATTAGTTTGTCGTTCATCTAATGGGAAAAGAAAACCTTACAGTAATCACACACACACAAAATCAGTATCGTTGTATAAAAAGTTTGGTGACGGTTACAAGCACTGCACGAAAACATCTAGTTTGAAATTTGTGGTGTTGTTTCCTTTTTTTTTTTTTTTTGGGGGGGGGGGGGGGAATTAGAGAATTAAGGAAAGCTAGATGTGTGCACTTAGGCAGAGCCATCTCTACATCCCGCGTAGAATTGGTATATATTCATTTAATGTGCATTAACTATTTTGTCACTTCTTTCCAATGTCTATAGGCAGACAAGTGCCTTCAGCTCATCTGCTTAGGACTGTCTCAAACTGGCGGGATCTCTGTTGCCGAAAATAAACTGCCAAGCATGACATGGCTTACTGTTCTTTTTCTGTGCTGAGATTAAGGTAAGGGGAAACTTACTGGATCTATTATTATACTGTATACCTAAATTTAACTCAATTTTGACATTCTATATTCAGAATAAGTTAATAAAAACATTGATCACCTTCATTTTTACAGGTTTGTGACTGTGTTCTCCACAAGGCTAAATCCAACACTAAGAAAGGCTGACACTTTCCAAAGTAGAAGCCTAATAAGAAGAAAATTGTACTGGATGTCTAGTAAAAAGGATTCTTCATTATCTTCCAGGATTGCTTTCACAGCTTTGGGAGGCTTGGAAACCATGAAGATGCTTGGTAAGATTTACCAGTTCTCCAGTATTGATGCTTGCCCAACTGCACCACAAAGCTTCATTTTCCTCTTACTAAAATGTGCCCGGGCAGCCAGTCTTCAACTCACTTTTTTTTTTTTAATGTAGAGCCTGGCTTGAAGACTGAAAGCAGTTATAACACTCACTCACTTCCAGTAGGCAGCCTGAGATACAATGAGCTGCTTACAGGTAGCTTAGAAGAAATTTTTATGAAATGCCTTCAATAAATTTGTGACTGAAAACCACAACTTTGGATACACTCATAGTAAAAAATCCATACCAAGAGTGAAAGAAATATATCTTTCTCCTCCTTCTGGTTCTGAACACTCAGACTTCCACACTAGGAATCCTTTACATGGAAGTGACACAACCAATTACTGCTAAAAAAAGCGCAAAAGCATAGATTCAAGTACAATATTGATGTCTAAGAACCTTTAAACTGTTCTTCCTACAGTGGGAGCTTTTCAACTCATGTGTCAAGTTCTCTCATTGCCAAGATGGCAAGCTGTTTTGCTTGCTCTTCTAGATCATCAACAGAAAGACTGAGATTTAAGTTCCCTTAGGCTCAAACGCACAAGTTGCTCTTTCAGCTGGCTGCCAGAACTCTCCTGCTAACTGCCTTCACAATGAATGTTCCTCTCCCAGATGGGTGGATATTCAAAGGAAAGCAAATCAGAGCTTTCTACTTCGAATTGCCATTACAAGACATAATCATTGCACAGTCAATCTTAACACCAAAAGGTATACCAATACCTTTCTGAAATTCCAGATAACTCCAGGGAGAGATGAATATACATAATCTAACTTTCCACCACTTGTGAGGTCCTCCGTCCTCACATAGAATGATCTGTAGTCCCTTTGCACACATAAGCCACAGCAGAAAATCAGCCCCCGAACGCTTTCTGAATCACTACTACTTCCTTTGCCATGTCTCCAAGACTGAGCTGCTTCAAAATTTTACCCTACACAGGGCTTTCCAAATTCTTTTCTCTAGATCTCAGCTTTCACTGCAATGCACTTCTACTGGCCTTGCTCAACACTCAAATGTGACTAAGCAAACCAATATCAAAGAACAAAACAGGATTTATCCTGTCAGCAACATTTCCATTAAAGAAGAGTAACATCAATGTGAAATGGTAGGAACCTGTCCTTTCAGTTCCTTACCCTTGTCTTAAGTATGAAGAGAAGAACAAAAACTAAGCTTCTTACCAGCATATTTCCATGTGTCATTTTTGCTGCGTGGCTACTATTGCTGCAGAGCCCAGCAGCATAAAAATAAGTTTCAAACTTGCCTTCCTGACTGTTTGTATTATTTATAATTATTACCAGGGGACAGGCAAGTTCTTTTCCCAGTTTGGCCATGGGCCCTTCCGGTTGATAACAGTGATAAAATTAAGAGTGTAGGAGGAATTGCATTGACTTTAAAGCCACTTTGAGATCTTTGTGCTTTGATGAAAGATATCCAAGAGAAGCCAGTAGTTACATAAGGCAAACATTAAAAAATGGTTTCGTATTTTTACGTTAGTAAAAAAGGTGTCTGGATCAATCATCAATGGTAAAAAGCTTCTAGAATAATTTAACTCTTTCTGAAAGTGTTCTGCATAATAGTATAATAAAACAAAATTCAGTAGCAGAAAGACAGATGATGTCACTATTACAATTAATTTTCTCTATCAGAGCAAAGTGACTTTAGGTGGCTTACAGTACACAGAATGTAATATTAAAAAAATCAGAAATTCATGCAGCAGACCTCAAAAATTATAGTCTATAACTCACAACAAAATAATTCTAACTGGTTTGGGATGGAAAAAGAGCTGACTTCCTGTAAGCGAATAAAAGCAATCTCATTTATGCTTGATTATTTTTTTCCCCCAATGGAAACATTATTATTATTATTATTATTATTGATCACTTTTACAAAGTTTATTATCATACCTGTAGAAACTGACAACAACACTGCATCACATGAAACGGTCTTAGAACCACTTAATAGAGAATTGACTGCACAAGGCACACACCATGAAAAAGTGAACAAGAAACAAATGGAAGAAGAATACAAGGGTTGCATACAAGCCTCTCCAAGAAAAGATGCATCTGTTCTGAGGTACTCCCCAGGCAGCAGCAGCTCACTCTTAGCCCCATTCTTTTGGTTTTTGTTTTTTTTACCTATGGCACAGACCAGTTATAAATGGTCAAAGACGAATAAAACAGTCTTCAACGTCATCACTACTATTCTATTTTCAGCTGTATCTGGAGACATGTACCATCGTATGTATGTTCTCAGATTCTAGCTTGAACATATTCTGTTGCATATTTTCCACTGCACTAAATCAAGATCCCCTCCCACAGGGCTGTTCTGCAGCTACCTTTATACAGCAATACTGATAAGTATGGATTCTTAAATGGACATAATGACCTAGAAAATAGGTATTTAAAAAAAAATAAATCAGAATTATGATTTTACGTTTATTTTCTAGTGCCATTTAGACCAAGATAGTATCAAGAGTGAACTTAGTAACATAAGCAGTAACAATTCCTACCACAGACTAATGTCAAAAAACAGGATAATCAAACCATAATCAAAGTCAGAAAAAGCTGAGACGTTTAAAATCCAAATCCATTTCAGTCTCTGCTAGGCTTCTCTGAGAAATAAAAAATTGAAGTCATAGGCAATCATTGTTTCGGCAGTGAAACTAACACACAGAATTGGAATAGCCAGGTGGGAAGGAGGAAGACAAAATTATTCACATGCTGTTTTTATTTATCCCTCAGAGAGCACTGCAGCTGCAGGGAATCCTGAGTAGATGCTCACTTCCAGAATTAATCTGTTATGTAGAAAGAACAAACATGAAACTCTCCATTTTGCTGCTTTTGCTGCTAACATACATCCTTTACATAGCTCACTGCATGTGGCCATCATTCTTTTAAGTACTTGACAAACCACTAAGCACAATACCTGAGCCTTTGCTGAAAACAGCTCAATAAAAAACTGACAACAGTCGGACTGTAAGTATAATCATCAAATTAACAAAATGCTTTTTCATTCAGGAAATCCATCATTTAGAGCGAGGCAAGCAAGCAAGCATAACCATACACAGCCACCTAATTAGGACAATTACGTATTTGTATGAGTGACTCATTTCTATTCATACATAAGTGCACATTGTACAGATGGAGCAATCCATTAATATTCAAGCTTTGTGTGTTAACATCATGCATCCTTTTCAACTAGGTTAGAATTTAAGTCAATAAGTATGAGCAATACAGGTAACCGGCAAGGGGGTAAGACTATTCATCACATGGCTAGTTATAATGACTAGAAAATGTTGACTCATGTTAGCAAAGAAGCTGCCTCTTATTTGATTTCACTAATGCATGGAGAGATTGGACCTAATACATCCTTTGTACATAAGTAGGATTATATCAGAAATATCTCCCTTCATTAAAATCTCTCCTCGCTGAAACATTCCACGAATAATGTGACCAGGGTTTCTTTTTTTTTAATGGACATAGGAAACAATCATGTGAGGGGACACAATCTCCTCTGTTAGGCTGTACTGATACTGAGGCCCTTCATTCTGACTTTGGTACTAGAAATAAGCAATCGCAGGAGATAGGAAATTTTTATGTTCTAGGAAGGAACACTTTTATCCATCTAAAAAATAGCATCTTAAAGATGTCCTCTGCAATAAAAAGATGTCTTTCTACTCTAAGATGGTTTCAGACACCCCAGAAGTTCAGTTGCCTTCTCTCAGAACTGTAACACAGTGAAATAATGAGAGTTTCATTTTTTATAGCCATTATGTCTAATACTGGAAGTAGAATTTCCTAGTTAGTTTCCAAGTTACGTTCAGTTATATTTTCAGTTGTATAAGAACTGAATTTCAGTTATCTATTGAAAAAGCTTATTCTTTCAGCCCAATATTGTGAAGAGCTTCTGACAGATGACATGACAATGCCTTTTAGGATTTACTGTGTAATATAAAAAATATGCCAGATACATGAAATGATTTTTGCTGGATAGCTTTTATCCAAAAAAACAGCTTAATGTTACCTCAGGAAACTTAGCTGACAGTAACTGCCCTATCAGCTTGTCAACTAAATCTGCTTCACAGCCATAGTCTGCAAATTGCCACAAAGACTGATGCAAACCTAGCACACAACGACCCTTTACCTGTGCTTGATCAAGCATTCCTTCTTACCCACTCCCCATCATAACCTTGCAGCGGGATATAGTCTTACAGAAAAATCCAAAGACATCATAATTATAGTTGTTAGGGGCAAGAGTACAAAAAACTGACCCTAAAATGGAAAGAGGGGATTTGGACAGAGGTAGTGCAGTATGCAGCAGTGTGTGAATGTGAAGTCTATACGGCCCATCACTTTCTCTGCTTCCACAGAGCTATAAGGGCAGGTTTTAAAAGTGGATGCAGTTTCAACTAAATTTTCTATATTTTTAATGAAGATGTTAAGTCTTCCTCAAAGAGACGGAGCTTAAAAAAACCCCAAAATTACACACGAATGTCCATGTATTTACAATCCATGTCTCACAATGTACGTAGTGTGCATCCATGTGTGAACACATACTTGCATGATGCATATGTGAATCCTAACTAAGTGAGTTTAGGCTCCAAGTATCGTTCAGAAAAAAGAACAAGAAAAGAAAATACATACACAGTTGAGGATGTGGAGAAACGATCGTGCACCCCTGCATACAAACATTTCATAAGTTTCTTACTTTCAGATTTTCATTTATGGGATTTATCCAAGATTCAAAGCTCCAGAAGAAAAGATAAGATTTACTATCACCTCAAAACAGTCTCCTGTTTTCAACTCTAGTCAAAAGTAACCCTCTTTTACTATCAATCTTAAAAATAACTATCAGAATCCTGATGCTTACACATATCTTTGCTTGTGTTTTTCTCTTCAACTTACCTATTTTTGTGTAAGTAGCCACAAGGGAAAAAAGGACACTGTGATTGGCCAACCCTTTGTCACTCTGGGAAGCAAAAGTGTCTCCATACACTTGCTTCTCCCTTAATATAGTAGATCCATGAATTCTGTAATATACCTTTGATCTAATATAAATCTCTTTCTGAAGTGACATTTAATATTGGGCTGATTTTTTTTTTCATTTACAAAGACAACAACGGTAATATCTCTAGAACATAGTAGTTCACTTTGTATTCTGTATGAATTTTTATTTTATTCTAGCTCATCTTGTTTTTTCAAGCCACCATTATCTCTGCACAAATGCAAACTACCGGCATATTTCTCAGATTTCAAGTTTGGACCAAACTCCATTAAAATCATATGTTGGGTTTGCCAGAAAAAGGGTTTGGTAGCTGGGGAGCTGCAGGGGCAGAGGCTACTGGAGGTTGCTAGATGCCTGGGCAGCCGGCTCCAGCGCGGACCCTCATCTGGCCAAGAAAAAGGCAAATCAGTGATGGTGGTACCACCTCTGTGACAAAATCTTTAAGAAGGGGGAGAGGGAAACCTTGAGGGGGCAGCAGCAAAAGCGAGAGAGGAGGTGCAGGTATCCCCTCCTGCCTGCAGCTGGGCTGCCACAGCTCAGTGGACCCGTCACCTGGTTCAGCCCAGCACAACAAGAGAGAGAGAGAGAGAATGAAGATGTGGGTAAAACAGCCCTGCAGACACCAGATGCGAGAGAAGCAAGTGTGCAGACATCACATGCCAAGAAAATAACACAGCAGAGAACACCGAGGTCATTAAAGAGGAAGGGAGAGGAGGTTCTCTAGATGCTGCAGCAGAGATTCCCCTGCATCAGGAGGAGGCTGGTCAAACAGGCTGTCACCTTGCAGCCCATGGGGAGCCCTGGTAGAGGTCTACCTGCAGCACGCGGAGGACTCCACACTGGAGCAGATCTCTACCCAGAGGAGGCCATGACCTCATGGACATCTACACTGAAGCAGGTGGTAGAGGACTGCAATCCATGGGAAGGACTCACATAGGAGAATTCTGTGGAGGAACTGTCTCCCACGGCAGTGATCCCACTCTGGAGCAGAGGAAAGGGGTGAGGAACCCTCCCCTTAAGAAGCAAAGAGCAGCAGCGACATGATGTCTGACAACAACTGACTACAATCCCCCACTCCCTGTCCCCCCTGCACCGCTGTGGGACAGGAGGTAGAGGATGTCTGGAGTAAAAGTCAAGCCTGGGAAGAAGAGGGGTGTGAGGGGAAAGAGACCAAAATTTGGTTTTGTTTCTCAGAAACCTGTTCTGATTTATTTGGTAATAAATTTGATTACTTTTTTTGTCCAGTTGAGTTTGTTTGGCCTATGACTGTAATCAGTGAATGACTCATCCCTGTCCTTATCTCAACCCATGAGTTTTACCTTTGCTTCTTTCAATTCTCCTCCCCAACAGGACTTAGAAGGGGGAGAAGTGAATGAGCAGCTATGTGGCTCTTTGGTACCCACTGGGGCGAGTGGCCACACCGCGTTCTGTTGCCAGCTAAGGTGCTGAAAACCATAACAAATTATCACCTTTTTTATTTCAGATGTTTCTTTTTTACATTTGTATCCTCTGCCTGACTCTTGTTCATCAAGATTGTTCATCTTTTCAGTATAAAAAGACCCCTTGCCACAACAACTTCTCACAGAACCCTACATATATTTTTTTGCTGTGCAGCTGAGTTAATTCAACAGCATCAATGTATCTTAATTACAACTTATTATTTCATTGGTTACATTTATAATTTGGGACACTTTTTAAAATAACTGAAATAACTGTAAGAGAGCCCAGGAGACTTCGCAAGTTTATATTTAAATTCCCCTTTAAAAGCAAAAACAAAAAAAAAAAAACTACTGCACCCTCCACTGGGGAACTATTGTCTGTCACCATAGTTTCATTGATATTCATTTTGGGTCATGACAGAGGCAAGAGCAGCAGACGAAAAGGGGAACACGGTTTGCATACAAAGGCAAACTGCTCTCTTGCAATGTTAAGCAAAGATAATTTTGGAACCTATTTCCAATAATGGTTCTATGTCAGTACTACTGACCTAAGTGAAAACTTAAAACCAAAGAAACCTGAAGTCTTTGAAAGATATGAAAAAAATGGGTCTTGGCATTATTACTTTCAGCTAGAATAGAGGAATTTCCTCTATCCACATATAAATGAAGCAGTCAAAAGCTTAACATGCAATAGAAGAGCTTTTTATAAGATTAGTCTTTTTAAAAGAGTATTGTATTATGGCCCACTTATTAATGCAGATAGGACCATAAATACCATTTTTTTTTTAATACATTTACATATAGAATTCATTCCATAAAAACCATGCTATCTCTCCTCCCACATACACTTTCTTTCTACTCTGTCATGGTCTTTTAAACTCAAAAAGGATGCAAACCTGGACAGGCATCAGATAATACAAGTGACAATACAGAACTATCAATTCTTAACAAATCTTTCTTTTTCTTTCTTAATACTGCCAAATTCTGACTCCTAGTCATCCATAATCCATTTACATCTCTATATATATGTCATAGATATCTCCATGGAATGCAAGTTCCAAACCACTTTTTCTATCCTGAACTGGCAAACCACCAGATTTTTATCATGCTGCTCCTGTTGTCTTCCAAACTGTTATTTCTACTGAGAAAGAGGACTAGCACTTGTCACTAAACCTTACTAAATATATATTTCCTGGAATGTATCTTCAGCAATGATATGAGAAGCATATCACTTCTAAGTACCAGCCATTTTTAAAATGTAGACAAATATGCAATACTTAAACCGTCTCTTACTGATGTTGCAAATATGATAATAAACTTCAGTGACATCCTCAGATGAACAGTTGTACAGAATCCCTGAAATCACATCTGGAAAAAAATGCATTGACAAATTGCTAAAATATTTTAATAATACATCTACTAATACACGTATTCCTAGTTATCTCAGGCACCAGAAACCTATGACTGGAAAAGTTTTTCTGCAGCTTCCACTAACAATATTAGTAGTGAAGTGGAGTCAAGAAGCCTCATTTCAACGAAGCAGAAAGTGGTATTGCACTTCTCTTGGTAAAAATAACGCAGAAATCAGCAGGCAGACCACAAGGATCTGCATGGCACTTCATGCTGCCCAATGGTTCCATGATAAAGTATTTTATTTCATTTAACTAGTTATAAAATTGTGATGAGACAAACTGCAAACCAAGCACTTTTCTGAAAACTAATTCACCGATTTTATTATCAAAAAGGAAGAAGCAGAAAGACTTCTACACCTCAGTTTTCTCACATTCAAAACTGTACCTAGAAAACAAACCCGTAATGCATTATCACGTATGCACAGCATTCAAATAGTTTTCATAAGAATATATGTACCTATACTTCCCCCAGCGAGACTAAGAAGTCCATCATTAAGAGACGAGATTCCCCAACATGATTTTGTCAATAAACACTGCAGTGATATCCCAGCTTTATACACCATTTAGGTTAACAACATTTTACAATAAACTCACCACACCAGTATGGTGAATGTTTCAATGTAGTCCCAGAATACCAAGCAATAAGTAACAATTAAGCCTTACTGAAGTTATTTTGAGGGATTTTTCTTTCGTTTTAGAAATATATTCATAATAATCTCGACTGTCTTCTGTTACCCTTCTCCAGCCTGCAGTGCAAACACAACTTCAAAGCCTTGAATAAGTGAACACTACAGACAGAGTAATTTCTCATGTTGTGTTCTTTCTGTTATTTAGCAATAAGACACAGTCCTACTGTTTCCATAATATGAGTCTGTGATACTATATAAAGAATGAAGGACAAAAAGCTAGCCTCTGACATAATTTTACCCTCACATAACTTGGAAGAACTTTTAATAGTTTAATCCTTCTATTTTACTGAAGCTTTACCCTTGAGATGTTTCTCAAAATCTGTTTGGAGTTGGACCAAAAAGTATTCCGCTAATGCACAAGAATAAAAGGTTCTATATACTGTGGTAGGAATTTCCTTGATATGTTTTCCTTACATAAACTTGACATAGATTTATAGTGTCAACACTCTGCAGAGAATGAAAGTAAATGCATTTTTCATTGTCTTTTAAAATGGGAATTAACCATTCCATTTTCACCAGACACAAAGGGGAAATGGGTATATAGGTCATGCTATCAAAAATTCATCAAAAAATATATCTTCAACTGTATATAACCAGTAATGTGAGGCTTTTACAAAAAAGGAACAGTGCATATATTTAGATTTGCTAAAAGGACCAGCATTCTTCAAGTTGTGATAGTATACATGTTAATGAACAGGTCTTCTCTCTTGCAGGCAGATGTCTGCCTACCAGAATTTGGATGCTGCTCCTGTATTTTCAGTTTGCCGATAGCAGATAATTCTATTTCTTGTTAATAGTATTTCATTTCTTTAAGCCTAAGAGTTGTGGGCTTCCTGTAGGATTTCTTTTTTTGGAAAAGATGGAGGTTAATGGAAGCCAAGCTTTTAATTCACATACTAATTTACATTTGAGAAAAACACGAACCAAGAGATCACTCTGATGGGTTAAAAAAAAAAAAAAAAGGCTTATTGAAAAAGCAATTATTCAGACTGCACATTTGGAAAGGCAGCATGTGTTAGTTTTGCAGCCATACATGCATCCAGAAAATCATAGGTGCTACCATAAAATCATTTGTGAAAACTCTAAAACTGGGATAGACCAACAATCACAGTGGCAGACCAGTCCCCTTCTATTTGTTTTAAGGGGAATCCCTGTTTCTACCCATCAGTGGAAAGACTAAAGTAAGAATACATTAGCATCTTTGTTAAAAAGCTGCCTGTCATAGAATATCTCAACACTTCAGGTTTTTCCAACGAAATCAAATTTTTCCATTAAACTCTATTTTGAAAATATTTTTATTTTTTAACTACTGAAATGTTAAACTTGCTGAATAATTCAATTCAGATTAAAATGTTATATTTCAGTAAGTAAAACTGCAGTCCCTTCTGTATATTTACAATTAATTTCATTCTAACATTTTTAGTAGAACATTTTTATTTTATTTCAGTCTGGATATTCTACACTTACTGGCATTAAAATATGAAATGTTTTATCAAAAGAAAGTATCTATCCTTTTTCACTCAATAGAGCTCAATTCATTTGGATTTTTTTTTTTCTATTGAAAATTGCCAAAATTATTTTTAAACAAATCATTCATTTTTAGATGAAGTATCTCAGAGAAGGAACTGTTCTTTTTGGAAGTTTGAATCAGTTCTAGGTTTCAGGTGCCTGGTATGAAAATGACATGGAAGCTTTTACCCTGCCATTGCTACATGAACTCAGTGCCAAAGATTACGACAGCAGCAACAGCAGCACTCTGTAGTGTAGAATAACAATGGCCTTCACTGGAGAGAAAAAGCAACACAGCAGATGAAGAGTGCACAGGTTCAGATCGAGAGAAACTAGAGATGAAAAAATATAAAGAGAGCAATAAACACATGCCTGAAAAATCCACATTGTTGGAATCTTGAACTCTCTTAAATTACTTGGAAGACTTACTGAATGCTGATTCTCCAGTAAAAGGAACAGAAGCTTAAGGATTTTACTTAAAATATGACGCACTTAAGTTTAAGAAAGTATTTAAAGCATTTGATCAAAAACTCTACACATCTCTACACAAATTCTTCTTTTTCTGACAGAGGGAAGCAAATATCATTCTAAAGGCCTTGCAAGGTAGGTATTTAAGCTGTGAACATAAATTTATGTCTCAACAATATAGTATCTTTTCGTGTTATCTTTACCTCCAAACAAGTTATACTAATCTGTAACTCCCAAACACAAAATAAGAGAAACAGCAGCAAAGACTGGTAAATTGCAATGTATGTTTAACTCCAGCCTCAGTCTACACACAGAACAGGTGGAGAGACCCCTCTATTGTTCTCTTCTGGTTCCTTCAATCAGCTTCCTCTATAGGGAAGTTTTACTATTTTTCGCAGCTGCAAGACTTCAAATATCCCAAGAGCAAAACAACGTGAGATTACTTGGAGGCTTTTATACTGCATTTTGGGATGAGCCATCCCCAGAAAAATTTCTATATTTCCAAATGCTCCACCCCAAAGGTGATTCACCAAAGCAAAAACACAGATTACTACATTGGCTAAAAGAGAAGAAAAGTTTTCTGATATACTCAAACTGTTCACTAGTGGTCAGTTTGATTCAGTGCCATTTAACTTGCAGTGACGAAAAAGAGAGTTTTGACTAAGATAGCTAGATATAAAGCTAGAGAGTATTTTTATTTAAGCAATAAAATTACTTTATTATCAAAAAATATTCATCTTGTGGAACGAGGAAATACTGAGATTGGCAGTCACAATTTGAAAGTCAGCCCACCTTTATTAAATTGCCTGTGAAAAATTTTGAAAATTAGTCATTTGCTGTATTCCACACCACTTCGTGAAGAAGGTGAAAACTACTACAGTCTGCTGTTTGTAGACACGTTTAAAATAGGAGTAAAATACTAGTTTTATAAAAACATCAGTAATACTGAGGTCTGCTCTATGAAGCAGCTATGTTGAGCTAGCCTAGGGTAATCAATGAATCCATTAGCTTTCTTTGATTTTCTATGGCCAGAATAGGAAAAGCAGTCACCCAACAACTACCACATCACAGAATATTGTTAGTTCTTGATCAGAGCACTTTTTCTTTTTTAAATATTGTTTTAAAAAAAAAACCAAACAAACAAAAAACAAACCCCCCAAAACAGAAAGCCCGAGACAATCTGTGAACCCTGGCAAATTCCCACCACGGGGTCAACAACAGCATGTCAAAGCTGTTTGCTAAACTCCAAAGACAGATGCCGAAGAGGTTGAAAGAATGACTTCAGGGATACTCACTGCCACGATAATCTCTTTTAGGAAAGAATATCCATCACTGCTTTTATTGTGGCAATAACATTTATATTAAAAACACAACAACGGGAAGAAGCAAGGTCAGCTCCTCAGAATCACTGAACTCCCAAATGACTCCTATATCTTTTTCATGACTGAACTACTATGATTTCTTACTTGCTTTTAAATATAAACCTGCAAAGTGAAAAGAAGAATGAACAGATATAAGTTTTGTTAAGGAAACTTTGTACCATGCACCACCAATACACACTCCCTTATACTGTATTTTAACATACATGCACGTGCTGCATAAACTTGCATATTTTGCACACATATCTATGTAGTCACTACCTTTTAAATATGAAATTTGTATTTATACATAAACACAGAAAACTTTCTATATGAATAAGTGAATATACTTTGTTAAAAGTAAAGAGGTTAGAAAATAAAAAATTCAGCTATAAATATACCTTGTACATGCAAATAAAAGTAATTTTCACTATCAGCAATGCTTGTAGCACTTATCTCTGAAATACTGAGATGTACCAGATATGTCAGTCTAAAGGAACTCTAAGTCAAGGAAGCACTGCCTCTGCGCAGACGTCAGTCTCATTCATGGAGTTGCTCTTCCGTACGTTTACACTACAATGCTAAAAGTGCAAACATTAACTAGTATTAGTGAGCTAAGCTGAAACCTTAAACCTAGTTTTATTTAAGGAAAATGCCTCACAGAACTCAGGTGCACGAAGTTGTCAGATTTTAAATTTAGACTTCATAGTTACTCTAAGAATTGCATGGAGTCAATGTAACATAACATTTTGCTCTTTCTTCCAACCACTCATTTAGGAAAAAATTACAAGAATCCTCCTCAGTACTTTGCCCCCCAACTTCAGTTTTCTCACCGCCCAAAAACTGGAGGCATTTTAAAGTGATGCCATAACCACACAGTCGTTTAAGAAAAAGCTATAGACAGTTAATCTATTGCAAGCAAAAAACGTAGTAACATGGCTACTAGTTAATGAATTATAACTGGAAATTAGAAATATTTTCCACAATTTAAGACTTTTGTATACAATAACATATTGTGGATCCAAACAACTCACGGCAATTTCTCAGTTATCAGTTCTATTACAACCAGTATTACAATACTCAACAAAACACTTTGAAGTGTATAACCGCTTCTAGTCTCTCTTCAACTTCAAGTTCTCTTCAAGTTTCCTTGTTTCAGTTGTAATCTCTGACAGAAATATCATGGCAACACACTTGCAAATAAGTATTAAATTAAGGACAAATGAATAGTGAAGACAATTTTCTAAATTGTCAGTTTTGCTTATGTGGACTTGTACTATTTTATTTCACTCCTTTTAGTTATTTCATTTTTTGTCCATTTCAAAATGGTCTATAGAATTACAACCTAAATGCAATTTTTCTCTTTTTTTTTTTCTTTAAAGTTGTTATTATTCTCCACATAAGCACAAGTTGCTTGTCTGCATTAGTAACAGGGTAAATACCTTACATCTTTGAAAAGAACAAGATGAAGATCAGCATCGCCTGATTGCTGATACAACATTCTGAGTTCAGCCTTTTAGGATTTAAAATACTTCATTTAAGTGTAGAGTTTCTAATGCAACTCTGTTGACTTTGGGCCATCTACATTATTCAGAACATGTTACACCACAACCCCAAGATACAAAAGTTCCTCTCTCTCTGCACTGGTGTTCTCAGCCTTTACTTCTCTACTTCCGTTCTGCTTCCTGCTACATCCAAGTTTTAAAGAGTCTGCAAGTTTCCCTTTTTAAATCTACAGTGAGGAAATCCTGCAGCAGCAGGTGATAATTAAAAAGAAGAAAAAAAAAGGCAGTCTAATTAAAATAACCTAAAATAATATTTAAGTAGCATTTAAGTAAGCACCCAACCCCAAGAAATATTTAACACGAACACTAAAAAACTATCCTGTCAACCTTCAGGCCTTATAGCAGGAGCAAAGGTATCATTCTTCATTAAGCACAGAAAGACCAATCTGATCTCTTTTCCTCCCTTCCCAAATACTTTCAGTATGTAGAATAATGCCCTCAAAAGGCTCAGAGTGCAGAGAACCGCACATCCTAATGATCACTCCACAGTAGCTTAAAAATCTGTTCCAGAATAGCAGGTCTGCAAGCCAGTGACTCCTTTCATGTTAAACTGGTAATAATCCAGCTTAAAAGCCTTATGGCATCATATATAGAGAGAGTGAGATTTGTATATTAAGGTCTCAATGAAGTTCTTAATGATCAAAATGAACACCCTACTCCTATACACCATCCTGTTGACAAGCTACTACAGTAGCTAGCAATATTTATAATTTTGTTTAACACAATTTCTGTACAGGTAAAATTCCAGACTCCTATAAGGCATTATTTGGAAACAAACGGCTCAAATTCCAGAAAGAATAAATGACAACATTATGCCTTCTCCTCTAATAAAAATTTACTGCTTTGAAACATGATCTTTTTTCTTTTCTTTCACTCTAGATTTTTTTTTTCCTCTCCCAATGAGCTTCAGTAAACCATTTACAAAAATAATTTTCCTCTGAAATAACAGTAGCTGTAAAATGATAATTTCATTGGGGAAGGGATCCAATTTCATAGGACACATCAGTTAAAAAAAAAAACAACAAAAAAACTGCCAAATAAAAATAACCCAACTCATACCCCCCAAAAAATCCACAACCAAGCCTAGGAAATTGTAGAGATAGGCAAAACCACTAAATTGCGTTTTGTTGACACTGCCCATCACTTTCCCTGATAAAAAATGAAAACTACAAGTTTTCCAAGTGCCCCTGAGGAAACTTAATTCACAGTTACCATACTTTGCCATCTGTAGTTTCCTTCCTTAATGAAGTCTTTAGAATAGTGTTCCTTGCAGATGAGTAGGAACTGTTAACTCTTCATTGTGGGGGTTTTGACAACTTCTGCAAGCTTTTCTAAATTAGAATTTTTTTGCATATTAAAATGTAGGTTTATGCTTTCCTATATGAATCATTACACTCCGTTTGTCAGCCTGTTAGTCAGGAAGAACATACCAGTTGCAGCTTAGAACCTGCAGATTTTATTACTATCTAATGATATATTCAAACAAGCTGCTACAACTGAGCACCTATAACTTCACATTCAGGTATGCTGTAATATAGACATGACTGATGCTTCACATATTCTTATTGTTCACATTATTAGCTGAGAAAAGCCTAAAGAAATAAGGAGAAGATTTTCTGAACTTAAAACTATAATAGGTTGCTTTTGTATTTTGGCAGTCAAGATTAAAATAATCATCTAATGTTTTATCGAAGTACGAAAAAAACATACTATTGAAATAGCTTGAAGACCATTTGACAAGTAGCATATACTGCAAAAACTAGTCATCTGCAATTATTTGAAAGCCTTATTTGCTTTATAAACAAGCACCTGCATCAATGTGATATTGAGCTGAGATCTACATTCACTGCTTTATTGTCACCTCAACCTTTCATTCTCTGTCTCATTCACCTCTTTCGTTCTGTCATGACCTTATACAAGAAGTTCTTTGAAGAATATCCTGTAGCGAATACAGTATACTAAAATGCATAATAATATATACAAGCAAAATATGAACAGGTTATATTGATAATGATACTGTTTAATAGTTGTTTCATTTAGCTGCTCAAATCATGGCCATTTCCCTCTATTTTCACAAATACGATCAGCACATTTGAGCACAACCCTCATTTTGTGTCTGTCTCTCATTTACCTACAGCGTCTTTCTTATCTGCAGATTTAACAGTCTGTTAAATCCACAGGCTATAAAAAGTCATAAAATTACATGCAAGTAGAAAACCTGCTTCCACCACAAAAGCATTGATTTACTATATAGTCAGCATGCCTCCGAGATATTAATTAAGAGAATAAAAGAGATAAGCAGGGAAATCATTGAATACTCCACTTTCTAGCCAGCAGTTCCCTCTTTCCAATCTCACCTATATCATTTTCATTCCCCCACCTTCATCTAGATATTTCAACTCTTACCTCTCCTGCAGTGGTGATCGTGTTTTATGAAGGCTTAGAGTAAAATCTGCACAGCTGTGTATGTATTTACAGCACAAGTTAAAGCTATATACTGGCTGAGGAAGAATAGTTTGTCATACTAGCATTATAGAAGTTGAGAATGGGAATGTAACCGTGGAGTAAGATGGGAAACGGAAAAATTCATCAAGCTGCAAAATCTCAGTGTGTAAGATACATAGCCATACAGCTAATAAAACGTAAGTGAATATACACAATCACAGATACTTTTAAAAATAATATGGCTAACCCTAGAAGGGGGGAGCTCTGTGTTAAAAACACAAACATCTTCTTCCTTTAATGAAAGCTGTACATTTATGCAAACAGAAGATATCCTCCAACCACTTTATATTTACAATTGCTGTAATATAATCTAATAGCCAGTCAAATACAAACCATAAAATATTCAAGAAGTAAAGAGTTCCATTGCAATTTTTAAGCACTTGCATTTAAAAATACTGTTTTCTTGATTTATGATCCAGTTAGTGAGATGCACTTTCAGTGTTACCACTGCTATCCTAATGGAAATGTAATTTACTAAAACAATTTAAATATACCATACAGCTTCAGAATGCTCTTGTAAAAATGTCAGAAGCAGCCTTTTATCTCTGCCAGGTTTTTTTTATACACTATGTATAATCAGATCATTTATGAAGTTCTAGTTTTACAGCTACTTTTCACACCAGTGTTTTCATTTACATTAGTAAGCAAACCTGAACTTTCAGCAAGATGTTACCTTTTTGACACCATATGCTTGAATTTCAATTAATGCCATGTGAATGAGAACATACTTCAAATTTTCCTTTCTTTCCTCTTGGCAGCTATGATGAGAGAACACTAAAGAACGTAAGGCAGTATAGTGTGTAAAGCTTTAGCCAAATTTCTGTTTCAGAATATTCAATTTTATTGCCAAATCTACAGTAATTTTCAGCTTCCTGAAGTTACAATCACTGTTTTGATACATGCATGCTGTCCTAAATTCATAGAGGTTAGATGACTGAAATTTGTAGGAAATGCTAGTTAAATGCCAAAGTTGTTCTCTGGCACGTAAATAACCCTAACCCATTAAAAGACTCAAGAAGATTTATTTATATTAAGGCAGAAAAGGAGACTTCTCTCCCTTTTTTTACTGCACTCAGACACTGAGCATATTATTCCCAGAACTACAAAATTAAAACACAAGCAAACTTCTAAATTAGATATAGCTTGAATACAGAAAGCACTAGACTTGGAGAAAATAGCATTGTCTTTGTCAGTTTTCCTCACAGAATCTAACAGTCTCTACACAGGGGAAGACTGGGAATGAAGCTGTACAATCACAACCGTGTTATTATACGCTCCCTGATACCTTGTGACATGAAGTGCTTGACTAATCCAGAGCAAAACCCAACTCGACTTAAAAGGACTATGCTTGAGTAAAAAAAATACTGTAACTTCACATTAAGCTAAGCATATCTTAATCTCACTGTTAGCACGATCAATACCTGCGTAAGATAAATTGAGAAAAGGGGAAAAGTGCAGAAGAAATAATTTAGGTTAATTATTCTTTCTGAGAACTAATTGCAAGAAAAATTGTGTTATATAAAATACCAACTACCCCAAACTCTTACTGGTGCTTGAAAGCTTTACCATCCTATCACACTTCCTGCGAAATTTTCAGGTTAGTATGTTTAGGGCCCACTGTTAGTATAACATTTATAGACAATTTCAAAATAGAATTTGGAAACATTTATGGAAGTTACAAGCAGTAGTGAAAAAAGGATTACACAATAAAACAATTAAAACAGAAAACAATTTCCTCCAGTGTTGTTACCCATATTCCAACAATAAACCAAAACAAACTAACAAATTATCACATTTTACTTCTTATACTTTCCTTCCGAGTGAATAAACAATAATCTTTTTTGTAGGGAAAATTATACATTGTACACTTAAAAAGCCGTACTTCCATGTTAAAATAAAAAGCAGTGAAAAACATCGTGACTTTTATGATGGCAACTTCTGTGATTATTTCTTCATTTAAATGTTAATCGATCTTCCTGTTCTAAACTATTTTGACAATGCATGTCAAACAATGAAATTCCCCATTTTGAGTAGCAAACTATATGTAGATCTATAAATTGAGATATATGCAAATAAAACTAGAGCTTTTCACGTTAGTGTAAAATAGTAGTAAACTGGGCAAATCTCCGTGTTAGCTTTTCCCAAGCTCATTGTTTATAATAATGGAAGCCAATTTAGAACCATGACAAAGTAGAAGCATACGTCAAATACAAGTACTATGCTCTGTGAACTACATATACATATTTGACAGGAGTATGTTTTGAAGATTTTTTTTAAAAGCTTCAATTAACCTAAAGCTGATCATCTTCCAGTTCAAAAAGAATCAAAACATATTTTCATCCTTTGGAAGAATCAAACAAAAAGGATACCCTGAACAGCTAGATAGTTCCTGAAAGAAAACAAGCTTTTATTAAGCCACCACTGTTAAAATAAAATAAAATCGAAGCTTCTTTCCCATTACCACTCCTCCATTAAAATCTAGCGGGAGAAAAAAATAAAATTACTACCCTTAACCTCTCTCTTGCCATAAGGAGAACCTCTAGCACACTTTAAGCACAAATTGAGAAATGTTCTTGCCAAAGAATCTGGAGCAAAGCACAAAAACAAACTCAGGCAACAACTGCTACCAGTAGGCTGTTGAGGAATTTTTGCTTGGTATGTCATTCCTGTTCTAAGAACCCTATCATGCTAATTATCAAGTGTATCCTGCGGAGCCGAGTATCCCCAGTTCCTGTTTGGATTTGGGCTTCTTAACTGCAATGCTACTTTCCGATTCAGAAATACATGACTGTCCAAGAGCAGTGTAAAAGAAAAACGTGAAACGTCCAAGAAACCAAGACTTTGGAATCTTGGTGAATGAGAAGATGAACACAAGCCAGCAACATGCCCTTGCAGCAAAAATCCTGAGCTGTCTTAGGTAGGACACTGACAGCAGGTCAAAGGAAGTAAGAGCCTTCCCCTCTTCTCAGCACTGGTGAAGCCACATCTGGAGTGCCTGGTCCAGTTCTGCACTTACGCATACAACACAGACATGAGCATACTGGAGAAAGACCAGCAAAGGACCTCAAGAGATGGGTAGTCTTCTGGATGTGTACAAATAACTGACATTGGGCAGTAAAAGAATGGAGACAGTCTCTTCTCAGTGGTACCCGCAGAAAGGACTGAAGGCAGTGTGCCCAAATCGAAATACAGGAAATCTCATTCAAGCATAAGAAAACACTACCAGTGTAAGGGTGGGTGAAACCTCTGAGCTCAGGTTGCCAAGAGAACTAGTGTAGTGTCCAGCCTCAGAGATATTCAAATTCCAACTGGACTTGGCCCTGAGCAACCAGCTCCAGCTGACCCTGCTCTGAGCAGGGGCTTGGACTAGATAACCTCCAGAAGCACCTTCTAACCCCAACCATTCTTTGACTCTGTGTGTGATACTTTGAAATCAATTAAAAAAAAAATAGGGACTTCAGATGCTATTCTTTACAACCTTGCATATTCACATTTTTGGATGAGGCTGTAGAAGAGTAATTTTAAAAATCAAAGCCTAAAGGATTAATAGTCTACAAACTTTGCTTGTAGATTTTTGCATTGTGCTGTTTATTTCCTTAGGACACCTTGTAAAATTCCCACATACTTTCACATGTATCTAAAGTACTAAACACCACCGTTTTAAGGTCTCAGTGTTCATAGAACTAAGATGCCATCCCTTTCTTGCCTCAAAAGGGAAATAGTATGTTAATCAATCAATCCTATTTGCACCCATAGAGAAATGGTGAGTGAAAACAGCAGAGAGAGCATCAGCTGCTTTTACCTTTGACACAAAATATTTTGTTGGACCTTAAAAGATCGGCCTGGCTTTTAGTCATTTGGATTTGGTTGCTCTTGGCCGTTTTTACTGTCAATAGTGACGCTGTTTGACAGTATTGTCTCAGAAAGAAGCTGATTCTTCTACAAGCCAGAAACTAAGGGGGGGGGGGAGGGAGAGGAGGGAAACGGGGTGGGAATGTGGAACCTGGGGGCAAAAAAAGTGTACCAGGATTGACATTTTTATCTTTACACTCCCAGAAACAGAATTCCTACCTGCTGGAATGGAATAGACAGCCAGCATTAATCCCCTCCCAAACTCCCATATAGTGAAATAAATTATATTTTTTTCTTCAGTGATCAGTCGCTGCAACACATACTACTATTTGTTTCCCTTTTCAACACAACAGAAAGGACTACTTGCTTTAAAGAAAAAAAAAATAATCTGCAGAGTCGGAGGAGGAGGAGTGGGAGACAAAAGCGCTAAGAAATTACACACATTTTCCAATCTGTCAAAAATAGACCTTTTAATTTGTAAATGCCAAGACATGCAAAAATATCTAACTAGGAAGAAGAGCATAAACACAAGCTCGTTATGGATAATGAACTGAAATTGCCCACTGTGTAAACAGGGCAATACTGCTGAGTCAATACAGTGTTGGTAGAGTAAATAACATCCTCCTCACTTACTCAACACTTTAACGCTCTCAGAAAAAGGCTGAAAAACCAAAGAAAGTCAATTTAGACATACTGGCTTATAGGTGATGGCTACTGTGAGCTCTCTCTAAGGCTTCTGAATTAACTCCTGATTGATTGAATCCTAAGATTGATTCAAACCATAATCCTTTATGAGTTCATTTGAAAGCACCCTCTCCTCCCGAGCAAGTTGAAAACTGCCTAGTAAAATGATCAAAAAAGAAACAACTTTAGAACAACTAAGAAGAAAGAATCAGAAATCAGGATATAGTAAGAAAACAAGGACTAAAGCCGTTACAGGTAAGGTATTCTCTTTCAGAGTCACAAGCGGTTTCTAAGTGATTGTTCCATCTTCAGAGAGTCCTACATGTCAGCCAGGAGTAGTTCCATGAACACCAGTAGCTATAGGATGACATCACCACTTCTGTGGAAGACACAGATCCTTCTGCCTACCACATACCTGCTCAATTCAGTTTTCCTCACTTACCCTCCCTCCTTTTCAATGACAGCAAATATACATGATTGAACATCTTCCTTTCCAAATATCCTACCTCCTCTGCATCAGAGAAACTCCTGACTGAATAGGTCATACCTGGAGTTAAAGACTGATACTCAGATTAAGTTCTGCATGAACTAATCTATTCATGAAAGGTTATTCTTATAAATTTTGCCACCACTAGAAACTAAAAGATAAATCCACAATGACTCACAAACCAGGCAGGTCAGTTACTGCAAGTCTTACAAGAGGACAGACTCTGTCACAAGTACATTGTACCATGTCTGTACAGTCTCCAGTAAAGACAGAATAGACAGAAAGCAAACAAGAGTTATTGAATAGAGTAGAACTAAGAATTCCAAGTGTGCAAGGAAACATGGTCACATATTTCTGTAAAAAAATCTAGCACTTCAGAGGTTATTAATCACTACAGGGATGATATAGTACCTCAGACATTCTTTGAAATGGAAAAAGAAGTAAAAAAAAAATCCTAGTTATGCTAACAACTGCTGATGTCAAGTGGAAATAGTGAAAAAAAATTTGTCATATGTAGAATTTGATTAAAAATGGTACTCAGTATGAATGTCCTAAAACTACAAGCTCTACAAGAAATGAGGTTTTTACTCACTGTGGCAACTATGTTTTCCAAATGTTGCCTAAGAATATCTCACAAGGCCAACTATAAAAAATAATTGCTGATTTTTCTGTTGTTTTTTAAAAATTTTAATACAAACATCATCTGCTTGAAAGGTAATTCTTTCACCTCAATTAAAGCAATTTCTTATTTATCTGTGTTACCCTATACCTCAACTTGTAAGCCACTGGAGAACGTAAACATTACATTGAGAATCAAGGTTCAGTACTGTAAGCTTTAAACCAAGAAGATGACATAGCTCTACTACTTGTTCACCAGAGGTGGTAGGAGGAATGTCATGTCCCACGAACTTGACGGAAAAAAAGGTGAGAAATACAAGCAGAATCTTCATTAAAGGTAGATAATAGACCTGTGAAAAGGTGCAAGTCTCTTAATTTGCAAGAGAACGTCTTATCTACTAAGCCATTTTTTCTCTACCCTCATAATACTTAATATGTAGTATTTAAAACGAATATAAATGGTTTCATGGTTAATGCACACTTCTATATTAAACGTAAAAAAAATAGATACATGTTATGTTCCAGCATCATCATACAATAGCTTCATAATCCTGCTCTAACCAGACAGAATGAATTGGATCAATTCCTGAGATTTTTCCTAGTCTACTTTCCTATCGTTTTTTTGTGAAAATAGGGTGTAAGATACACAACACAGCAAAGTACAAATTAATTAATCAATACATTATTGTTCTATAAATAAATCTTGCAAGAGGAAATTAATGAAGTTCAACAAGGGCAAAGCAAAGTCCTGCACCTGGGATGGACTGACCCTTTCCGCTGTTACTGCTGGACCTATGTGCCCGGTTAGAAGCTCTACTGAGAAGGATCCAGGGTCCTTGTGGATGTTTAGATGAAGACAAGTCAACAGTGGACTCTAGAACAAATGAAGGCTGACAGCATACTGGGCTGTAACAAGAAAGATTATGGTAAACTTCAGCAAATCCACTGGAGGGCCACCAAAATGGTCAGAGGCTGAAGAAAACAGGATTTGTTCAGCCTTGAAGAGAAAAGTCTCCAGGGGGCTTAATGGCAGACTCCCAGTGCCCACAAGGAGGCTATTGAAAAAACAGAGACCAGTTATTCATGATGGTTCACAGTGGAAGGTTGAGAGACAACAGCTATAAATGAGTGGTTCCAATTGGATAAAGGGCGGAGGGGGGTGGGGTGGTAAAAAAGAGTTTCACGAGGAGGATAATGGAACATTAGAAGACAGAGAGGTTGTGGAAGGTCTGTCCTCAAAGACTTGAGATGGACAACATTGACTGAATTCAATTCTGACTCTGCTTTGAGCAGGACCTTGGAATAGGCTCTTCTGACCTTAGTGATTCTGTAATTCTATATTCTGCCAACAAAGAGATACACAGAAACTCCTTTCTACATTATTATTATTTATATACTCTTTACACTGCTAACGAAGCTGTCTTGAATAACTGATTTGGGGACCAACGTATTTGATTATGGTAACATCAAAACAGATGAAGACAGTTGTTCATTTCTCTAGCAGTATTAAGTGTGGAGAGGCAATTTAGCAAAAAGCATCATTACATTGCAGGGAAGACTAGAAAAATCTGAATGACCAGCAAATAAAAACAGTAGGTTAAATTTCCTGTTAACTCTCACATGCTACATAGCTTGGTCACTCAGGAAATAAACAGCCTAACACACAAATACATCCCCTTACTTCAAAGGCCAGTAAAACAACAAGTACACCAAGTAAGGGAAAAAACAAACAAACAAACATCCTGTTATTTCACCCCAAACTATGACTTCTTTTCTTGTGGGATGCAGAAAAGAACAGACAAGAATGCAAAAAGAAGTACATTTTGGAAGTAAACTCGATGTAAACTTTGAAGTGTTCATTTTAACGAGGACTATTTTTCACTTCCTCTTAAAGTTTAGGTCTAACTGCTACAACAGCGTTCTTTCTAGAGCTACATGCAATACAGCACAAGTCAACACTATATACACAAAGTTCCCCAGAGCACATATGTGGATATTCTGTAGGACATAATACACCCCTCATTATTCAAATTAAAAATATTAAGATTGTATTTAACTCTAATTAGCTGACATAAGCTATTCCTGAAATGTATCAAATCACTTTTTTCTAGTGCTTTAAGGTTAGTTATAAACTATATACTTTGATTCATACAAAGAGAAACAAAAAAAAATATTCAAGATGCAACCAATAATTTATCACTGAAAACAAAACAATATGGTTCACAGAAGTCTAAGTGAATGCCTTGTCCTGACAGAAGCTTCCCTGCAGCAAAACGCAGAGCACGCCCGTCCACAAACACACAAATATCCTGGTTTTACATGTTGTGATAGTCCTATTAACTTCAAATATCCTTCTTATTCCTACTTTTCTAGAATTCTCACATTTTTCAAGGAATCTTCTAAAGGGATCTTCTCATCCCAGACAATAAAACAACCAAAACAAACTAAACCCCCAAAATATCTTCCCTGACACTTGATGGATGCTATTCCTAACAGAAATCAAGAGACAACATTTACCTCACAGAATGTTTGCATTATAAGGACAGTGAAATGCAGTAGCTAAAAGCTGTCCTATCATCATCATGCTTGAAAAATTTAAAAGGAAAATTCAAAAAAAAGAGAAAGACTTAAACAATCATTCTTGAATTAATCCATAAAATATTACCCTTTCTAACATCAAAAACTACTTTTTGGTAACAACTCTCACTTCAAGGCAACAAATATAATTCTTATGAATATTGTACTGGAAGGGATGCCCTCAGTTCCTTAGAAGATAAATACTATTTTTGTACTGCCCCAAACACCAGCATTCCTTTTCTTAAAAGGAACGAAAGGCCAAGCACATTGCCTTAGAGTTTAAAAGCACTTCAGCATGGGAAATCAATTGGGCTGTTCATGCACTTAAAAACAGGTAGTTGCTTAAACACTTCTGAATTAAATGTAAAAAGAGGTAAAAGTGAGAACAAAATCTCACTGTCACTCTAGGGCAACATGCTTGGTTATAGATTAATTAGATCCACTTATTTTGTAAGATAGGGTGATATTGAAAGAAAAGTTTCCCCAGAGATCTCTTGCAGTGATTATGAGGGCCACTTTTTTCTACACAGTATTTATTTCCCACACTTCTTCTAGGAAAGTAATGAAGAAAACTAATTGCAAGTAAGCTTTATCAAAAAGCAATCCAAAGTCCAGCACTGCTACCAAGAACAAAAGTGTATTGATTAAATAGGAGAAAACATCCTAAAAATAACCTAATACACATGTAATAGTGACTTCTTTCTTCTGCATTAAAAAAAAGACAAATATGGTACTATGAGAAATAAAAAAGATCAAAACAAATATAGGCAAAACTACAATTTAGTTCTGAAAGAGGCATTTGAAAGTCCAGATCAGATCAGAACACATTTTTCATTCTTAGAAGTTGGTATGTGTGACATTCAAGGTACCAACTAACCTCATCGTATTAAGATCAATAATGACAATATATAAAATCTCATTTATTTAGCTTAACTCTGTACTTAATCCAACTGGAACTCTGATGGCAAATTTCTTTAGTTTTCAAGTTTCATGTATAAAACTGAATGTGGAGGAAGAAGTTTGAGCAATGCTTTTTTTTGAGGACAGCTTAAGGCAGAGCAGAATTGAATTAGTGGCCAATATTTGTCCTAACCAGAATGCTTCATTAAGCTGAGGTAGTACCTTAACCAAGCAGCTCTAGGAACAGGTATCTGAAAGCAAATATTGTCTGCTTGTTTTTTTTCAGATCCTCTACACAAAAAAGGATGCATTATATCACACTATTAAAAAATACCATTGGAAGGAGACTAGTTTTTTTCTCTCTCTGCCTTTAGAGAACAGTAATAACTAGGTGATGATTCGGAAGAGCTTGGCAGAAAGGGTGTTGCTTTCAACTCCAGAGCATGTCCTAGCATTGCACTACCTATCCATTCAAGATACAAGACCAGACCCAGATTAGACTATTAGTTAAGAAACCTGAAATGTTGGCCCAGGGCTTGAAAGCGGTACCAAACTGACTCACTTGGGTAAGCGTGTCTTACGTAAAAAGGAAAAGTCCATCTTGCCTTGAGGAAAAAAAAAACAAAAACAAAAAAAAACCAAACTCTCCAGAAAAAAAACCAAAAACCCTGCAGCTCAAGTGCGTAGACTCAATTTGAATGCCTGGACCAAAACAGAAGAGGTTCATTTTGAGGTCAATTTAAAAAGGCAGAGAATCAAATTGAGTCAAAGTAGCCTTCAGTAAGTGATTTAAACTCCTGTACGAACTTCAACATACTTCAGCACTAATCTATGTAGAGATATTAATTATACATTTGAGGCAAAGCAGTCAGAGGATCGGCACAAATGGCAAATTTGGCATCTGAACAATGTTTGTGGCACAGGCTGGGAAGGCAGGGGAAATAGAAACAGGGAAAAGCAAAGAAGCTTGGCTTATATACTGTTGGAACATGCCAAAGTCAAATACATCTTTTGTGAAAGTGCCACCCTAATCCTATGAATTTAAACATCAGTTGTGCCACTCACCCAAGTGCTCAAATTCAATTAATATAGTATTTTGGTCATGACGATTACAGTGACGGCTTTTGCTTTACATGCCCTTGGCATAAAGTCAAAAGCCATTGTCCCAAAGTCTTATTTTGCCTTCACAAAAAACAGTGAGATGAAATAGTGAGTCCACATTATGCAGCAAAGAGGTCAGTAAACTAGATAACAATAAATTAATTTCAAACAACAGTTTGGACTCAGACACAAAATACCTCTAAACACGTACAACAGAGTCAAACACCTGCTGGATACATGTTAACATAATAGCTCTTTTGGTAGGGCTAACTTTTATTTTTATTTCTATGAACACAACATCAGCAGTATGTAGTCTTTCCTTTACTAGAAAAGAAAAAAAGGGGTTCCACATACTGAACCAAGGCTCAAAAATATCTCATTGCTTTTTTCCTCAGGACTTGCCTCGCTCTACAGACTTCACCAAAGGACCTATCTCTCAGACAGTGAAATAAATAGCATCTGGGAATGAAACTCACTTACCATAAATAAGTTGTGACAATTCTCATATAAATGAGCTGACTCAGAGATGTACTCACAGTACACCTTCCTCTCTTCTGCACCAGCACAAACTGTGTCCTCACAGAGAAGTCACCACAAAAAACTCCTAAGCCTTACCATCCCAAAGGACCTGCCTCCATCATTTCTATAAAGCAGAAACTGCTTTACAGGGACTTAATGAAAAACTGGTGCATACCATATGACCAGTGTGTTTCCGTCACATTCTCTATTCATGCTGCAACACCCACTTTTTAGATGACCTCTTACTTTCTGAATAGGAGCTGGAAATAAGTTCTAGCAGGGAGATCCCCTCAGAGAGGTCTTTCTGATACATATCATCTATCAGTTAGAAGATGAAGCTCTGCTGCTGGGATTTCAACAGTTATTGCAAATTTGTACATTATTGCAAATACTGTTCTGTTCTACAAGGAGCAAGCCATGTTTACTTACTTTGATTGTTAAGTGGATAAATTCCTGCATCACTGATGCAGACAGGAATAGTGCAAGGTCATTTTACACTAAGTAACATTCATCATAAAACTGTTAACATAGATGACAATATCCAAGTCTCTTGTTAATTACCTGACTGTAAAACTTTAAGAGCTTTAAGTTGACAAGTATTCTCAATGGAACAGATATAATTAATTCCCTAGGACGAGAAAATAAACAACATTTTAAAAAATGCATACTTCTACGCAACAATGCCAACTATGTTTTTCAAATTTCTATCTTCTTTACTGTCCTCTCACAGAACAGAAAACATCTGAGGGAGTTATAATGAAAAATAAATGTAAAATAAAATAAAATAAATGTGAAAATGAAAATAAAATGTAAAAATAAAAATGAAAATAAATGCAAAAGTTGACTTTCCCAGACTTCAACACCAGCAATCATGAGGAATGAAACAACATTTAGAACTAAGAAAAACATTATTATTAGCAAAAGTTTGTACCTGTTATCGAAATAGAGAGTGTATTTAATTGAAGTGAATCTAATGTCTGTTACTAATAAATTGTTAGTCTCCATTAACTGCTAAAACCCAGAACAAAATAAAAAAGGAAAACCAACAAAACCAGATCTTCCAGGTATGCCGCATAGTCTTATATGCCTTGTAACTTCAGTAAGCAAGCGGGGAGGAAAACATTAAACTCCATTATTTTTACTACTTTTTGGTATTTTTTTTTTCTGCCAAGATTTCTAAGCTACAAGACCCAACGAAACACTATAAAGAAGTTAGTGGAAATAGAATTAATTAAAGCAGCGGTAATTTCAGAGAAGCTGTGAGGAAAATCAAAGGCGACTACTTGCTGTACCAAACTAGTGACACAGGATTTTCTTTTAAACAGCAAAAATGGATATTTAAATAATAATACAATGTTTTAAGTAAGCTATTAAGGGCTATGTTTCACATAATAGAAGCTTATCTTATTGTTTGCAGTGTGTATCTTTTAAGGATGAATCAGAAAAAAAGTTTTAACTTTCTATATAATAACACATGACAGAAGAAAATTCTTCACACTTTAAACAGGAAAAAAAAATGTACCATCAGTTTTTTTTCCTCTTTCCTAATTTTTTCTCCTACTCTATAATATACCATATTGGCAAAGGGAGTGAAAAAAAGCTCCTCTTTCTTTCTCTTCTCTAATGTTTTCAGAAAAAAGCCCTGACTTTTCAGGAGCCTCCTCACACTGGGTGGAAGTAGCCATCTGCCTTCATCCTACACATTTACTCCATTTAAATTTTCAACAGAGCCTGGAAAACTCATTGTGTTTTTCAGTCTATTATCAAGCCAGCACTATCAATCATGACTGGCTCATCATAGAACTGAGCTCCTGAGTCTTGGTCCTCTAATTTGCCACACTTTCAAACCTTCTTTAACCATCAAGTCAACAAACTCACTGTGAGATATAATACTGTTCCAGATACTGTTTCCCACATGCAGTATGGACAAGATTACACCTCATTTGACCCCACATACACACCTGCAACATTTTTTCCAACACTTCCCTACTGAGCTCTGTGCCTCCAAACACTCTCATGCATCCTTATACCAAGTCCCATGGCATGTAACACCTACCCTTGTTCTCTTGCCTCAAAATACAATTCTAGCTGACTGCAACACAGGCTTCATGTTATTTCAGTTAGTCTGTACCTATACCAAACATAAAAAAAACCCCACCCACCCACCCAGAAAAGACCAGAAATAATCATTACAATAAAGGAATGTAGAAATTACCATAGGCAAGTACTCTGAAGCGTTCACTTTCCTGCAGGATCAATGAGGACAAAGGACACTTTGCATCTGGTTTGGGAGTCAGTCATAGTGTAGATTTAGTCAAAGACGACAGTAACAGCTAAAAGTGCATTTCATTCAGGTCACAGGTAAAAAATTACTAACAGACTAGAAAATCTCTGCTCTATTTCCCACAGTTAGTAAACTAACTTTTTCAGACTTAAAGTGGCAAAAACAAGGCTGAACTCTAAGTAGTTATGAGGTGACATAAAAGCCACCTGAATCACTCACAGCTGCTCCTAACAAAGTATTCCAATAGACAGGTTATCTAAAACTCATAGCAATTTGCAGAAGGTGATACTGGGTTTGGATGACAGCTGGACTCACAAAAGCTTCGTTTCATCTTGATGCTATTTTATCCATAACTTTTACGGGCAGACAGAACAAGACAAAGATGCTGATGAATGCAAAGGGCAAACAGGGAATGATCCTTCTTCCTTTGCATTTCCTTCCTCAGGCTGTTCTTGTGATTGTGTTTCAAACATCAAATGTTCTTTCTAGGCCTGCAACAAGAATTTTGAGACAGAAAACACAAAACTAGCACAAGCAGAGTATAACAAGTATGTCTTTGCCCTTTCCCTGCTTATTTTTTCCAAAAGCCTTCGTGTATGCCAGTGCTGTGTGTCACAAAGTACTATATCGAACATCATAGTGCATGACAAAGATACAATTTTCACATTTGGAAAAGTTGCTGTGCTTCTGGCATAAAGTTTCTTATTTTAATCATTCTACATCTAATATAAATTTTGAATAAAGAGGGTTATTTATATAGAATGCTGTGAGCAGCATACACATCCTGATGCACAGCAAATCAGCATGATGGCTGGTCTTGAGAAAGTGTAGTTAACTGGTTATTCCTGCAAATTAAGGTTTAGAACTCCAGGGTTCTTTTTCTAGCTGTGCCACTCATTATTTTACAACTGTAGTCTACAGTACTTTATAATATTGCAACCTGAGGCATAACTAATATTTATAGCATAATTTCAGGCCCCAGGTGAAAGGGATATTCATCACAATATAGTATAACAATTAAAATTTGCTAGTTAAAGAAAAAAATCATTAGCGACATAAAAATTCAGAGTAAGTGTGAAGTGACCTGGGCTTATTGTTTCTGATGGAAGTCTTCTGTATCGTGCCAGCTGAAGATCTGCCCATGGCATTTGGAAATGTACGCTAGTAGTTTTTCATAGAATCACAGAATAATTCAGGTTCAAAGGGACCTCTGCAGGTCATCTGGCCCAACTTCCTGTCCAAAGCAGGGTCAGCTATTCTTTAATCCTTCATAAAAAGCCATTTGTCATTCCCTCAGAGTTAAGTTATTGAGAGCATCATGAATAACTTGGTAACCTGATTACAATGATGAACTAATCAAGTCTGAATTTTGCTAATTCAATTACAGTAGCCTCAAAGAACTCAACACATGTTTGGATGCACAAATACAGTTACTAGTGATACAGGGCAATTCATAATATCTTGTAGATAAAGTGTACTTTATTTAGCACAAGACTCTGCTAAAAAAGACTATAGACATAGTCATTCTTGGTTAAAGAGCCAAAGAGTTTAACACTGTGTTAAGTGTATATAATGGGAGAGAATGCTTACAACGGGTCTACTATGGATGAGGAGCAGAAGCAGCCATCAGGAAGGGGAAACATTACTACAGGTATGAGAATAGGATTACATTTCACTAGCAGTAGCTCATTATTTATGCAACAGGACACATGAATCACAAACAGCACAACCAGCCACAACTGTCTTTTAATACAGAGTTGGTAGAGAGCAGTCTTGCCCTGAAAGTATGGAGAATCACTTAAAATATATCCCCTACATACACTTTAGGAATGGCTGTAAATGGCACTCTCTTTCATTTGAGCGAATGTGTTTATTTTGCAGAACGACAACAGGAAGAAAACTGAAACTATCATCTTGTCTCATTCATAAAAAAATTCCATCTACACAAACCTTCTTCACCTCAATATGTCATATATCCAATAAGATCAGTACTATACAGGTGCTTTAGAAAGTCAAATATTATTAGCAGAAAGAAGTTAAGACACAATTTCTGTAAAGATTTTTTGCTTCTACTTGGAAGTTAACATATGCTAAGTCTTTGCCTACTTGATTCCTCTGATAAGATTCTTCAGCTGGCATAAATCACTACTGCTACTATTGCCAATGTCTATATTTTAAATGATTCGGTCCACCAGAATGTAAGTCTCATTTTCACCAACGTTTTAATATGCTCTTTACAGAAAACTACTTCTGTCCTTCAAAAGAAACAAAACAGATGACACAAAACTAATGGATGAATGAACTACTGTTCATTTGAATTGTCATCAAAATTCACACTCTAATTCTGCAACCACTGGGGATCTAAACAATCACAGCAACCAACCATGAATATATGTATCTCAGTCTAACAGGAATACGCTTAGCAGAAGCACATATAGGTACCTTGCCTGTTTCATAACAACTGAAGTTTTCATACAGATAAGAACTCTGGCACTGGTTAAATTCTATTTATCAAACACGTGAGTAAAAAAACTCCAACTTTAAAATAAAGTACAGAGTTCCAAGGTTTGATTTAATCATGTATACCAGTAAAGATACAGAGCAGGTGATAGAGAAGCAAGCTAAAGACTAAACTGCTGCATATAAATGCAAGGTAGGGCTTTATGTGTGTTAGCAGACAATAATAAATACTTGAGGTACAAGCAGAAAGGCATAAATAACACCTAGCAGAGGCACTCCCTACCCTTCAGCTGGTCTAGCCTGAGAATTCTTCCCAAAACCGTACAGAAGGTCTCCAGCACATCTAAGTAAAAGCTACACTTAAAACTGTTACCATAGATATCTCTTCATTTTCTTTTCATTGTTACGCCTGCTGATTTCTCCCTCCCTTCCTCTCACATGCACCCTCCTACTTTAACTCTCCTTCACTTTCAAGTCTGTGCTTGTATTGAAGGTAGCCTCCCTAGGACTTCAGTGACAACATACTAGATTTAAATTATTTTGATTTAAGGGATGTTTTAAATCATACTGCACTTCATAACAAAGCCACAGCAACCTGCTGTTTTACTTCTGCTCATGGGATGTTTACAATTACTCAGAGCATAATTTTATAATGTCATCCCACTCTTACGTTCAAGAGTGTGTGAAAAGAGCAGACCACAATACACACTGCATTCCAATGTATACATTATGTGCTGCTCAGCTCCCAAGTTTAAGAATGTTGCATTCAAAATCCTCTGTAATACTAACATGATTAAATGACTGTGTTTAAGACCTATAATTTCTTAAGCTGTACTGAAATCACTTCTGAAGAAATGATACCATTTCTCTCCCCAATCACAAATCTTATCACACACTATCAAGAAAAAGCAATATTTTTCATTCTTTATACAAAGAAAGCAATCTTCTTAACACTCTAAAACAGGGAAATGTTATATATTTCGTGCATATCAAATACAGTTGAAGAGTGGGAACACAGCAAAAATCTCACTTTCTGGGTCTGTAGAACTCCATCAGACAAACAATTAAGCAGTGCTTTGACTGATTGGGGCACTTCAACCAAAATTTGCTCTTCCCACCTAACATAGTAAATCAAAGTACATTTTAGGTCATGCCTAGCTCCATTAATATAAGTATACTTGCAGCTTTATACACCATACATAAAATATCCTCATAAAGTCAGCCATAGCAGCCAACGAACTATGTCCTTTGCACAGTCATTGTGCCCTAGCAGATTGGGTCTTGTACCATCATAATTAAATTCAATCAGCAGTAATTTATCTTGTGTTTTAGCCAAAATTATTATACTGAGATAGGCAGAAAGTAGCTGGAAGCAGAGTTTTATTTATTCAGTTATTACAGGAATCGCAGCTGTTTCCAACTACTAATAAATAGCAGCTCATACAGCTAGAGGACAATATGGTGGCGATGACACTAAGCTACCTAGGTTAAAAACCCATTCACGGATACAAGTAAGAGCAGCACTTAAAGAGTGGTGTAAATACAAACTTCAATGCAAAATGTACTGTTACAAATTCAACCCATAAAATAGGGCCAAAACAAAGACTTCCAACTTGTCTTTTGCAATCAGAAAGGAAAGGATTGCTCAGTATAATACATAAGGGTGACACTGTGAATTTTAGATATATCAGTCAGGCAAATATTTAAAAGGGAATTAAAAAGCAAAAATAAGCCTGTACCAAATGCTGAACAATTACTTCAAAGTAACAAATACTCACAACTTCAAATTAACTTCCCTGCTCTTTTTTCCACATTAAAGAAATTAATTAAAAAGTAAAGACAATTGCATAGCAAGTAATAAAATGGCACGTAACGAACTGTTTGACAATTTCACTATGTAAAAATAAGTCCGATTGTATAAAATGTTATATTTTGATCACCTAATGGTATTGCTATTCTTCTGTATGTTAAAAATGCCTCCAAAGAAACAGAATTATTTTTCAACATCTATATTGCCATTCCCCATGGAGCTATAACAATTTACATTAGATAAGGATACAACCCTGTTTACTTTCCTCAAACAAATCCAACATTTCACATTAATTTTGCAGAATTTTTAAATTCTTTCAGATACTGAAGATCCCACAGCCAATGATATCCCACAGCCTCAACCATTTAAGTAGACCCTATATTTACCAGTCAACACTATTCAATAGTAGCGTCACAAGTACTAGAAATTCTGGATAAATGCTTGCCTCAACAGATAAAAAAAAAAACTTTCAAAAATTGTTCTGTTGAGTTTCCTATATTTTTTTGCTCCGTATTGCAGGAATGGGCTTCCAGTTCAAAACAGAAAGAGTAGAAATCCATAACTAATGGAGATAATTCAAAATTTCAGTCATGACTTTTATCTTCATTTGAATAGGAAAGAAAAATAATGCTATCCAACATATTGGTGGCTGTGTTAAAGTCTTAACTACTAAAGCAGCCCAACATCATGCATATATCACTACGTATCACCAAGTGTTTTTAGTGATTTATCCATGAACTTTTAAAAACTATCTTGTTTTAACTCTTTTGAAATCCTTTATACTAAGCTATTTTTTCTGTCAATAAGGGAAACACAAATGCATACACTTTATGTTAACTACATGTCCCGATAACAACAAGCAAATAATTATACTTTTCCAGATATCTTTTTCTCTCAAAACCATCAACTCTCCTACTGTCATAAACAACTGATATGAAAATACATGCATCTATTATAGAGCTAAAGTGTATTTAATGTATATATTAATTTGAAACATGTAATGCAGATGAGTTCTGATCAGCATAAAGATTAATATAGAATAAAAACATTAAAATATGCACATAAAATTTATGTTGTTTATATTCTGCTTTACATCAGAGAGAATAATGATCACCGATAGACTGGTTTATTTTATAGGATTACTTTCTCATAGTAACACTGTGGGGTTTTTTAATATCCCAGTACAGGAAATAGATGCATTAATATACTCCACAATTTCACAAACGAATTAATATCTTTGGGACTCAGTTCTCATTTTCTGCCTTCAGACATAAAACAGAAGAATCATGAATTTCATTATTACAACAGAAGCATTTTGTTTTCGTCCCAGAAATAAAGAAGCTAGAGCACTATGATCATGACAGGAGAACGTTAACAACTTACACACACATTTCTGAATGCCAATACATTTTTGCAAATGCTTTTCCACTGCACCCTGCTGTACCTGGCCAAAAGCATCATCTTATTTCCCTTTATCCTTCAGCCCTTCCCACCTAAGACTGGGTTATCAGGCAGCACTCTGACGTGTACCTTGCTGTCCTCCAAGCACAGAAACTTCTGTCCATGGTAGGTCCAACATCCAAATTTGGAGAGAGAAATTTCACTACCTCCCATAATAAATCTCTATGAAGGATTATTTGAAGAAATGACAGACAATAACTAAATTTTGTATGGCATTTGGAAATAACGTTATTATTTTGATAACTGCACTTATTTTAGGGTAAAACTTTTTGAACCTTACCAAGTTTCAGTCAAGGGGGAAAAGTCCATTTACAGAGCTCACAATTAATAATTCACTTATTACCCATTACTAGGAATTAGGTTAGTTCAGGAAATAACTGTACGTAGTTAATGCTTGCAAAATACAATGGGCTTTTATTTCCACATAAAACACCCAACATCCTCTTCTTCTGGAGAAACAGCCAATATTGCCACGGCCCTGCTGAGGCCCAGCAGGGGCCAAGAAGCAGCACCATCTCTGGCATTTAGGCAGTGAGCTTCAAAATTCAACTGTGTCCAGTCAACAATATCTATCTACAGCTATGAACATGCTCATCATAATGCAGCTGCTGTACTGGTGGCCCTGATTTTTTTCCATCAATAAATATTAACATAACACCTCACCTCAGTCTTTCCTGGGCAAATCAGCAAACAGGTAAGAAGATTCGGAGGAACTCTTCACAATTTTTTAATCACCCTAAAATAAAAGTAGAGCTTCACGACTCCATCTCATTTGTTGAATGTGGAAATCTAAATTTACAACAAATAAACCTGATCTAGCAGAAGGTGTCCTTGGCAGGGCAGGGGAGAACTGATCATCTTTCAGGTCCTTTCCAACTCAATCCATTCTATGATTCTATGATTTTAACATAGTTGCGTGACGATTACTGCTTGGGTCAATTCCCTGGTAACACTTTCTTCTGTCTTGTAGCTTCCATTTCTTTGACAAGCCAGGGACACCCAAGCAGCACAATTTAATACTGTCCTATCCGTTCCAAAAATGAGGAAAATCTTTCTACTCTCTCGTGTTGTTCCTGATGTCCGAAACACCTCTAAAAATGCTCCCTGCCTTTGCCAATATGTGTTTATGCAAAAAAAACCCCACCTCAAATATGGAATATATGCACTTTTTTACACACCGTCAGCTTGTTTTAACTATTACCAAATCATGCTCTGAAAGAAAGATTTTATTTTGTTGCCCACCGTATGCAAACGCTTAAAATGAGAAAGGCTTCACTAAAAGCTCCAAAACAAAACCTATGGAAGACAGCAATGGTGATGGGGGTGCTGCAGGGTGGTCCCTGTGAGGAGTGGCGGGGGCTGCCCTGGGCAGGGGACAGCCACTTCCAGTTGGCTCCAACCACCCACTGCAGGGCACGGCTGGACCTCACAGCCAGGATGGCGGTGCCTTGGGGAAAGCTGTGCAAGGAAGGGTAAACAAAACCTGTGTAGCAGTTGGTAGAGAAGAGGAGGAGAAAGTAAGTGTAATAAACAGCCTCACAAACACTGAAGGCAGTGAAGAAGGCAAGGGAGAAGGTGCTCCAGGCACCCAAGCAGATATCCATGCTGAGGCTCATGGAGAACCCATGATGGAGCAGGGGAAAACTGTGAAGAGGAGGGAGCAGAAGAAGGAACCCTGTTATGGACTGACTGCAACCCCTGCTTCCCGTCCCCCTGCACCACTGGACTGGGGGGTGGGAGAGAGGGGGGACGAGGCAGACAGAGGAGCTAGGAATGAAGGAGCAAAGTTGAGCCACGGAAGAAAGGGGAGGTGTGTGTGTAACATTTTCATTTTTGTTCCTCACCATCCTATTCTATTTTTAATTGGCAACACACAAAATTAATATTTCCCAAGCCATACCTGTTTTGCCCATGAAGTAAAAGGCAAGCAATCTCCCTATCTTAATCTTGACCCACAAACTTTTCTCACCTCTTATTCTCTCCCTGTCCTGTTGAGGAGTGAGAGAGTGGGCTGAGTGGGCACCTGGCAGCCAGCAAACCCACCACAGGCTGAGTGGTGATGTAAAGGCTGCAATACTCTTGAGTCAGGAGAACTTTACTCCTCATATGCTGCCCAGTGTAGGCACCACACATATATTCAAAAGACTTCAGTGTTCTTGCAAATTAAGATTACTCCATTACAAAGTACATAAGCACACGACTATTTTCAAGCACATAATCCCACTTACTTTAATAGAACAACTCAATTTAAAATTTGAAGTAAGGCAGATGATCATGATTTGATTCTTAATTTCTTAAAGAAATACCCAAGGAACACCTGAAGAGTGGTTTACCCAAAAGCAAAAATAAGATCCAGAACTCAAAGGTTTTAACCAGATATTTAAAAGCATACATTTTATTCCAGCGGTAGGTCTATTTTCTTTGCCAACTATGGAAAGTAAATTTCTTCCACCACAGCAGAATGATTCTACATGCATCTTACCAATTGTCATTGGATTTTAGTTTTCCTATAGGCTCTGCTAACCCGCTCCATTAGGCAGAAAAAAAATGTGAAGAAGCGAGTGATAGATATGACTTGAAATTGAGTTTTACTGACTCTCTGACAGTGTACTGCAAAATATAAATTCCCATCTGCAAGAGAAACTAAGTGTCCTTATTCCAGGAAATGCAGGTTGGCTGTAGCTTTTATGCCCTCAAAAAAGTGTAATTTACATTCCTTCAATTTAAAAAGGCCACCGTAAAAGGTGCCACCTTTATAAAAGCTGTTTCAATAAAACTTTACTTCCACACTGTATTTTAAAATTAATTTGACCTTGAATTCTAGATTTCAGAAAGGTGAATATATAACACTATATTTTTTGATAATAATTTTAAAAAATATAGATATTTGACAGTATATCTACTGTGTTTTAGATCACAAATTAGGGCACCTGGCAAAGAAGGATGTGTTCTATCCTAGTTTTTATGAAAGTATATGCTATAGTTTGGAGTCTGCTACATCAGCTCACTTAAAACAACTACATTGTTTTTAACAGTTAATTAAAACGCTTAATAAAATTGCATTTTTTTACTTCCCAAGATGGCAGAAGACAAACTAATTGTTTCACACAGTTACGTTAAAGGGGAGGAGCTGAATCCTTTCAACAGGAATAGTTTAACCTCAATCTGGCAAAGAAATGCATAAGCTACACAAAGTAGCAAAGCTAAGATCATCAAACACTAGCTTAGTAAACACAATTCAAAGTAAAATTAAGTCAACTTCTTGTGTTCCTTAGAGCATGTATCTCTTGAGACAGAGATCAACTACCAAGTCTGAGTAAGCATCTTCAAACCAGCACACTCCTTATTAACCTATAATGTTCAATATAGGTGCAGTCAAACAATACCTCTTCCTAGGTATAACTCGCCACAAGACAAGTTGTTATTACATAAAGCCTGCCTCCTGCTGTAGTGTAACACCGTTCATTTCATAATGATACTCACATTATGGGTCAACATCTTTCTTCAAGAATCACCACATTTGCACTCATGCATTTTCCTCCACTCAGACATTTAGCCTTACCTATGTTATTTCACAGTTTGCACCTATCGGCTGCATTCACATAAATTCTTTTTGTACATTTCAGTACAGAGATTATACATTATGTACTGCAAGTCCTCACATGCCCTTTTATCCTTGATATGGTCTTACAAACCATTAAATCATTCTTCATAGTTAATCTGTTATCTCCCTATCCACTAAATGTGACACTTTATACCCTTAGTTTAGTAATTGCTCTCATGGCTTTGTGTTCAGTCAAAAGACATCTCAGTAAGTTTTTTCACATTTCAGTTCTCTCAAACTTTTGGTAGTACATTACATGATTTCTGAGAACCGGAGCCTGCAAAATGACTGGAGGAATTTTAGACTTCAATTTCTATGGCTTACTTATACGATATATCAGACAACATAACTCCGTTGTGGGAAGGAGAAGAGAAACACTCTGCTTAACATCAAGGATTCTTCTCTGCTTTCTTATGTATGCAGGCTGACAAAACAGCAGCATTTTGTCCCATGGTCACAAGGAGAGTAGTAATTGGAAAAATGGTATAGCAACAGATAACTGGTGAAAATTACCTGCCAGCTGAACTCCTATTAAGGTGTTTTTTAATTACTATCAGAAAGAGCAGAGTGTCCATAAAGACAGGAGAACTTTTTCATTGAGCACAATGCCTGTTTGAAAGTACACTGCCATTCTTATCAGTAGCTTTGTAATTTGAATATATGCTATACTTGATGCTTTTGTCAATTACTGATCTAAACTGTGCATGTAAAACACATGGGAAAATATTCCTGAGGCTTAAAAAGCATACGAATAAATATGCTACAATATACACTATTTTTCTTAAATATTTTGTTTGTGTTGCTCTCAGGGTTATCTGTGAACACTTTATGAACAGAAATACATTAGTCCACTATAAACACTAAATATTGTATGAGAATACTTTCAAATGTAGGGCAGATCTTAAAACGTAAAAAGAGCTCTACATTGGTGGTATCATTCCCAGCAACACTCGATTAAATATTTTATTTTCTTCTCTATATATATTTATGTGTTTATTAAATCTATTATAAGGTCTATCCAAATCAGGGTAAAAAACTTTCGAAGCAGTACTACCATACATTCTTAAATACATAGAAATAAAGTGAAAAGTTGAGATCAGCACACAGATTCTGTTAAGAACATCTACACATCCCTATTTTCCACTCTGTAGACACTTATAGATCATTTTCTACACTTGCAAATTTCTCTAGATACCTGAGCTTTTTACATACTGGAACACAACCATGATATCAATCTTTGCAGGACTGGGATCTTTTCCAGCTCCTACTGACTTCTGTGAGAATTAATTTATCCTTCATCACATATTGTCTAACAAAAAAGCATTTTAACATAATTAGATTAAAGATAAGAACAGACCAACTAGAAGTATCTATAATAACCGTGACTATTTCAAATGCCACAACACCTAATATTTCCTAAAAATGATTGAAGTATGAACTCCCTAGCTTTCCATGCTACCTTTTCTCTCTGTTTTTTTGTGCTTGCAAATGCAGGAAGATGCAACTTCTCCGTTTTCAAGTAATGCATTTTGCACATCAATACAAACACAATACCAAGATGGTAAAGAAAAGAAACATCACCACTTAGAAAAAAGGAAGAGTCAGTTCATTTTCATCTGCTCTCTGAATTACCCAGGATGTTACAGAAATACATTTCTCCTCTTTTACTGGAAAAGATTATTGTACAAATTTGGACTGTGAAGACAGTCTCCAAATTGAGACAATCATCTTTAATACTGCTGCTCATAAAGAGAGGTCAGTATTCTTTTTGAGAGAGTGGAATACTTCAATACTGATCTTACGTTAGAATCAAGACAACTTTATTAACAGACAAAACCAAATCATACTACTTAAAGACATGGTTAAAGGCAGTGGACTAAGACTGTCAGCCGCTTCTTCATATAAGCAAAGAAACCCCCCTGTCATCAAGACCATGTAGGAACAAAGAAGCCAACGGTCTAGCCCAGGGATGATGGTATTTCTTGCTGAATGAGCAAGGCTTTTAATAGAGATGGTACTTAGATACACCTTCTGAGTTTTTAGAAAAAATAAGGAGGAAATAGAGGCTGGGTGATTAAGATTTTTTTTATAAAACTTCTCTAAAATGATGAGATAATCGTAATATTTATACAATAATCTAAGAATCCTAAATTATTCCTAAGCAAACAAAGATTTATTGAGTGAGGTCATAATGCAAGTTCTATTTTATTAAATTACTATTATATTACTACAAACTGCTAATGAATCAGTCCGAGCTGAGAAGTGGGAAGTAAGATAAATTGCAAGGTGATTTTCAAAGTATTTGAGACTAGAATAATTTCCTACAAACAACACTCATTCATACCACCTCCTCTATAATAAACCCCTAGACTTGTCTCCCAGTAAGAGCTCATCTGGACAAACGCCTTTTCTCACACTGAGTAACAGTTTAGAATTTCTAACCATATCGTTTCACTGCTGCATTCCCTGGAACACAAACAGAGTCTGATCCAGTGGACTATCAAGAAAAGAGGTGAGCCTTTATGGTGCACTGGCACAGGTTGCCCAGCGAAGCTGTGGCTGCCCCATCCCTGGAGGTGTTCAAGGCCAAGTTGGATGGGATCTTGAGCAGCCTGGTCTGGTGGGAGGTGTTCCTGCCCATGGCAGGGGGGTTGGAACTGGATGATCTTTAAGGTCCCTTCCGACCCAAACTGCTCTATGATTCTATGACTAAAGTTCCATCCCAAAAGTCATCATAGCAGGTTACTCTGATTGGGTATCTTCATGAAAATGTCCAACTATCTTTGGGCAACTGTCTTTGTTAGATGTTTGATTTCAAGCCAAGATTTTGTCCATATTGCCATGTGCTCTTTCCCACAGACTTCTTTCTGCATGCACACACAATTTAAAATACTAGACGCAGAGGTGCGGGAAGAGATAGCTGGCTTTCTGCCAGTGTTAACAGAACGAAAATAGTTAAACAGATCTACAAAACAGGTAGAACGTTTCTGCTGCTGTGGTACAGAACGCTCCTTTTTTGAAAAGGACAAATTCTAAAAAGCTTTGCTGATTTTAGCACTACCAGTCTCCTTCCACTTAGTATGTTTAAAATCAGAATCTAAAATAAAGATTATTTATTCAGAAATATTAATATAAGATTTTCATTCATTGTACTCAGCCTTTTCTCTGATACAAATTGGACATTACCAACTTAAAAGCAAACAAACAAACCAAACAAACTTCTGACTGTGAATTTTCAATGTTTACAAGAAGCATGAAAACCACCGTTGATTTCCTAACGGAGATGAAAATATCTTCCTTGTCTTCCAAGGAGTGTATTTTCTTCGTGCATCGTTAGGAAACTTTCATTTAAGAGCTGAGCAAAGTTGAAAATCCCAAAGCTCAGATATTTTAAGTTATTCTCTTTTAATTGCGATGCAAGGTCTTGTGCACTAACCATAGGAATATTACATTTGAATTCTCAAAAAGGCTTCTCTATATCAGTTCTCCTAATGATCAAAATACATGAATTATTTGGAGAAAACAATAAAATTGAATGATAAGTTTTTCTGCCGTCGATGTCTCCAATATGAGAATGGGACATCACCAAAACAATCCATCTGTGAAGTATGTTAGGGGATGACTGCATTTGGATGCAGCAATTAATCACCACATTATTTATAGCACTCCAGAAGCAGCTTACAGTACATTAATCAGGGATAACTTCTGTTTAATTAACAGAGCTGCCAAAAACGTCAAACAAGACCGTAAAAAAATAGAATAGAATAAGAAAGAATTAGCAAGGGGCTGATAATGATTAAATATTTCAAGTTCTTCAGCAATGGTCTTCTAGTTTCACTTCCTACAGCACCAGTAAGCTACAAATTCCATCTACAAACAACTGTGCTGGATGACTATGTAAGTAGCACTGGATACCCACAAGGAAGAAGCAAACAAAGCAACAACAAAGCAACAGCATGTTGACTGCATCAGTTTTAGCGCCCTGCCACACACACAGCCACACGGCTGTGGAAGACATTATGGAAATGAAGAAGAAGCAACTTTTTAATTTTTTCTAAGATCTCCCTTTATGTAATTAGAAGGACCGTTGGAGTGAGAAAGTGCATGGATTATGCCTAGATTTGTTGTCTCTGTTACTGTACAGACTCTTAGAAGGAAAGGAGTAGCACAGGGTCTGCTGTCTAATCAGCTTTTCAAATCATGATTCATTCGAACTCCGTTTCGAGGCTCATAAAATAAAATCCTATTTGCCAGTAGTGGGAAAGACAGTGTAACTCCCATTCAAAGTACTTGAAAAGAAGTTTAGCAATTAAAACTAAGTAAAACATTAGTGAGATATGGTGAACACAAGTAATTTGCATGTTACACATATGCAAATTAGAAAACAAGATCTGGTTTAAAGGAATAAAGAAACGTCATAAAATTACATGGCTATTAAAAGTAGCTTATATGCTAAGAAGTATTCTGATTTACATAAGCAAATTTATTTTAATTACTACATGCAAATGGTAATTATATCAAGTAAAAACAAATTTTTATTGAAAGCACAAAATTATAGAAAACATTAATGAATCTTTCACGTTTAGGTCTTCAATAAGAAAAGATGATGAATAAAATACAGAAAAAATGTTTTTATTATTCAGTGCACAGCTGAAAGTTTAACTATGAAGCAACTATTGTTAGATTTCATCAGTCTTTTTTTTGCATGGTGTCCATAGATCTCAAAGGAATTAAGGTTTCCACTGGAAATATCAGTGAGGTGTTTATTTTTACTTCCCATACTTTAATATCCTCTAGTAAAAGTACTCTTTTCCTCTGTTGAAACCACGTCTGTCCCTATGTAAATAAGCATATCTAAATTTGTGATTAGTCTAACATTTTACATGTATAAAGCTAAGTACATTCAGGAAGTTCTCATAGCATTCAAAGAAGTCTTCATGAAACTGTCATTTGACACCACAATGTGCATGCACAAAAACCTCTTTAATATGTATGTTTATATCTATATTGTGTTTAAGAAGTGGAAAAAACTGGACTGAAATCAAAATGGAACCATCTATATTTCAGAAGTGGTTGAAGAATTATCCATCAATTGACGTGAAAGAAATTATTTCCATGTCACTTACAGCTGAAGGAAAAATAATTACAGAGCCTATAAAGACAGGAACAAGCACCAATAAACTCATCTGCAAAATACAGACCTACATAAACACTACACCAAGCTCTCCTCATGCCCCCTACCCCCGCTAAAAATTCTTGTCTAAGTGGTAGAATTTTGGGCAATATAGAAGAGCACTGACAGCACTTTTAGCAATGTCACTTCAAATACTATCATTCACATGGTTATCATTGTATTTAATAGGTCTTGAAGTGCACCTATCTTGTCATACTGGTAACGAATATTGCCACGAGGTCACTCAAAACACACTTAAAGGGCTCAGAGTACATATTCAGGTTACCTGGTAATGGCAGCATCTCCAGCTACATAATTTCAAATTATTCTGGAAAACAATTTTCTTCTTCCACTATTTTTTTTTGGGGGGGGGGGAATGAAGGAGGGAACAGACTTTTGTATAGTTATGTACCAAAAGGATTAAGAAATATGGTTTATACTGTTCTGTCATAATACTGTACAAGTGAAACTATCGATCAAGCAGCCTATACAATATTTCATTTTATTATATCAGCACTTTTTTGTGTTTTGTTAGTGTTCATCAAATGAAGGATGACAGCATGTGAACACGTATAGTAGCCTTCCCTGCCAGTGATTCAGAGCAATAAAATACTAGATTAGTAAATTCTCAGCAATACCGGGCAGATGGTATAGATTCTTCAAACAGGTGTGAGGATCTAAAATACACCTCTACCTTTAACCAGTGACAGTTCACTACAACAAACTGCTTAAAATAAAAAAAAAAAAATAAATCTCAAAAGTGGATGAAACAACCTGATTATTCTTTAGGCACGTCAGACTCAGAGTGACTTAAATGGCAGTTCAGCATGTATTATACTAAAAATGGCAGATCGGTATCTAAGGAACCTTACAATTCCTCCCTAAAATGCTACTCTGTTCCCTGCTTCCTGACAAATCCTTTATGCCTGAAACCAAAGACCATCCATCTGAAGTCATTATTTCAATAGAAATTACATCAGGTCGCCAGAATCACAAATACAAAACATACTCCTGAATATCTCTACAACTCATTGTAAAATATGCCCTTCCATTCTGTTCTGCAGAAGTCCTTTTATCACTGATAACTGCTCTTAGACAGGCAATGTTCTTTCACCACTGATAAGCACTCCTAGACGGACAGACTGTGCCAGACAGATAAAACTGATGCTGATATGCAGTTTGAGTATTTCATAGAAATACAAATAAAAAGGTTTTCTAGAAATAAATGATAAAAGAAGTAACACTGCAGGTCCAGAGAAAAAAAAACTCTAAACACAATGAGGGGCAGAGTAATTGCCTTCGCTTTACGCAGAAAATGTGAAAAATACAAATAAATGTGACAGCCAGAAAAGGCTCCATCTGTAGAAAAGCAGCATTCTGCTTCAAATCAGAATACATTTAAAAGCGCAATGTAAGAAAACTCAGTCAGGCAAACACCTAAACTCTCTGTAAGTATGTCAGAGTCAAATCAAATAATCCACCTGGCCTGCAGATTATTGGCCACAAAAAATCAGACCTAAAAACTGGGACCATTATGAAGGCCTATGGGAGGATCTAACAGTCACCAAATGGTCTTGTGAAAGGTTCTGAATTATATAGAAGTCAGACACCTGCATACCAAATGACATGGCATCAGCTTTCACCAACAACCTCACAGACACACTGAAGTCAACAGGAGGATTCTCCTTATCTCATCCCTAAAAAAAAGGGACAATTATCTCTGTATCACTTGCCAGCTCTGAAACAAGAAACAATCTTCAGACAGTCAGTGAAAGACAAGAAGAGTGAGAGCCTTTTGCATCTTCAAAGAAAATTTAAACTCACTGAACCTCCTTAGGTCCTAAAATAGCTGTTGGCATTTATATAGGCAGGTAACTACCAACTATTAGGGAATTTTATCAGATTGGCCCGAAATCACGATCACAGCCCATCTGAAAGACAGTTAAGACCTAAACCTCAGAAAGAACTCCCCTTTACTGTAAATAGCTATAGTAAAATGGTTATTCCTCACTCAAACATTGAAGAACCAAAGGTTACTTGCATTTTCACATGTAATTCAATTAGTAGCACTGAGATTAAGCTCATGACAGTAAAGAACAATCATCAGGTAAACCTCATGGTTTCACTGCCTTTAATACCTGTCCAACACATAATACAGGATTTTCATTCTGAACAAGCTCCCACTGCAGAGGGACAAATAAATAACAGAACTACTTAGAAGTCATGTGCAGTGCATTCTGCATAGACTATAAGGTTGTAAATGAAACCATGCATGATAGTAATCAAAGGAATCAGCTTTCAAAGGTAGGTTAATTCTCTTTCAAATCTAAACAAGACAAATAAATCTGGCAAAACCTTACCCCACAAAATCTCTGTCTTTCACTGGCAGATGTTAAAGAGCCATCAACATGTTTCAGAAGCATTCCTGGAAGTGACGTTCTACTAGATAAATTCTGGTTTGCATTAAGTACGTAATTGGGAAGTATTTTGCATGTCTGAATTAACTAGTCTAACTATATTAAGGATTAACCAGTGATGAGGGCAAAAAAGTCCCTCACTAAGCAAATGTCCTCTTCCCTGCTTCTTGTATGAGCTATGACTTTCTGCTCAAGTTTAGCATGCCTTTGAAAGCACTCTGTGTTTATCAGCCTTAATTTTTATGTCTCAGCTTAATGTTAAAACATAGCCACTTAACTCATACTCAGTGGCTTTTCCCGAGTCTGTCTGTAATCAACTGTGCAGAAAGCTTACAATATAATTTCATTCACTGGGGATTCAGCAGTGGAGTTCTTAGAAATTCATTTCTGTTTTCTTTTGATTGGATACCTGGAAGATTTTGATGTTTCTGTCAATCCTCGCTATGCTAATAAGCTAAGCTGACTGTGCTCTGACAAAAGAAAGAACTAATGAATAAGAACAAAAAAAAAATTTAAAAAAATAACTTATGTACTACTGATATAAGAGAGGTCTATGAAAAGAACAGACATAAAATTAAGCATGGGTTTTGCCAATCTACTAAGCTAGCTGATGATCCTTATTTCACTATCACACATGTAAGAAAGCATTTACATACTTAAAAAACTTTCACTGTACTTGAATTCACATCTCAACACCGTTTTGATTCTCAGGCTTTATGTTACTTTCTTTAAAACAATACCCTGCAAGTATCTCTTAAGTATAATTCTTGTACTTCAAAAACCATTCATTCTAACGTTTCAAATCAACCAAACTACAGTGAATATTAGATCAGGATCAACAGGCTTTGTAACACTCAATCCAAGAAAGAAATATTGCCATACACACAAAATACATGCATTTTCAACTTTCTCTCTTTGCCATTCTCTTCCGGTTTTCATGCCACTTCTGTTCTAAATGACATCTGTAATACCGAGCATTGGTGTCAAATTCCCTTTCTTGCTACTTTCAGCCAACTATGGTTCTACCAGCTCTGTCTCCATCCAGTGCTATTATTTGCCCCCTTTCATCATCAACTCATACTTTTGTCTCTCCTTTTCCATACTTGTGCCATTGTTCTAAAACCTCTTACCTCCAGCAATTTGCCGCTTAGGAGATTTCTCAATCAGTGGTGGCATATTTATATTTAACAGCCCTCTGAAATATCTTTCCTTGCTTTCACGCACTTGCTTTTTTCATTCCTTAAAAACCACCCAACATTTCTAACACCCTACAGCACAGTTTTACACAGCTTAATTATGTCTTCTGAGGCGTATCTTCTGAGGAGCATCTTCTCTAGCTTGCTTTGAGACTGCCTTCTGCTAGCTTTCTTCATTTGATGCCTCGTTGCTCTTGTAGAGAAAGAAACTGTAAAGAATAATTCTCTGTTCATCTTCCCTCAGCCTAACAATGATTTCTGGATTCCTGTCGTATTCCCATTAGTCAATTTTTTTTCTTGCCTGAAGACTCCTTGATTATTCAGTTGCTACTTAGGAGAAGGCAATTCTTTAATAAACTTTGTCATTTTTCTTCTTAGCTCTGCAAGTTCTAACATATCCTTCTGGATAGTCTTAGAAATAGGCATACTACAAATTTATACAAAAACATATAAAATGTTTCTGTGGGTTTTTTCCACTATTTTTGCACTAATTAATGTCCCTTTTCTTCTAGTTGGGGGGGAGGTTGTATGTTTCATTGTTGTTTTGAGTTTTTTTAAATTTTTTTTGATTGCCATATAGAGCTGAGAGGACATCTGCCTAAAATTATTCATTGCAGCACCTACATCTCATTCTTAAAAGGTTGTTAATTGATTACCCATCATTGTGTATGACTGCAATTGAGACCTTTTTTCTACCTCCATGTGCAACTCCTCACATTTACTTAGAAAGAATTTAACCTGCCTTTTTGCTCCTCGTAGAACTTGTTCTCTCTCTTCATTATCCTGGCTAGATAGCAAGCCTTGCTACTATTTAATCAGTGGTCACTAAAAACCCACTTCTAGAGAAGATTTAGGCCTCTGTGCAAAATCATATGACATTTTCTCCATTAAGAAAACTGAACACTAATTCCCACCCTGTTATTTGAAGTTTGTTTGTTAGGTTATTTTTACCTTTATCCCTGTAGAGTACCTTTTATTTTCTCTCATGGCTAGTTAGTATTTTCAATACACTTTCTGGTGAGAAATCTTTTAAAAATCTTTATGGAAATCCAAACAGATCACATCAACAGGACTATTCTAACCCCAAAGTGAATTCTAACAGTGAGGAATGACTAAATAAGCCCTGTTGAGTCTTCTCCAGCATATCATATTTATTTATATGCCCAATAACTATTCCTTGTAGTAGTATCTATTCATGTGCTGAACACAGGCTTACTGGTCAGTAGTTCCCTGGATACTCTCAAAAAACCATCTCATAGCTGGATATCACATTAATCTTATTCCAATTCTTTGGTAACAAGGAATTGTTAGGCACAGTAAATACAGTTCAATTTATCTACTTCACCCTTAATGGTTCTCTAGAACTCTTGGGCAAATGCCACTGGGTTTAGATATTTTTAATCAATATTTACTGCTTAGTTTGTCAGTATACTCTATTGCCTCTTCTACTGAATTATATTCTCTAATCAAGTCCTAAAAAAAAAAAACCCTGTTACTGCAACAAATCCTTTCTGTGTGTGTGCACGTTGTCTTTAAGCTTTCTATACTCTGATCATCCTCTGGCCTTGCAGACTATCTGACAGGCACCCTACACCTGATGAGTTAGAGAAAAGTCTTTGGAAGTTCTTCCTCAATCTTGTTTGCTATGCCTTACTGCAGTTTTTACATTTAGCCTAAGAGATCTTACATTCTTTTTTATTTTTTTATATTGAATGAGGTCACATTTAGTATTGTTAAGAAAATTTGTGTAGTTAGTAACCTCTCTGATCTTAGTGTTTAACAATGATGCTTTTTTAAATTTGGCCTTTCTAAAAGCTTTAATGTTTGGGGTTTTTTTTTAGCTTCCAGTAACTGTACCTTAAAACAACATTCACGTCATCTGTGAAAGTAATTTTTTTAGCTGCGTCTCTTTATTTCTTTTTAACAAACACACTCATTTTCCTAAAACTCCTGTTTGTGGAATTAAGTACTTAAGTATTGGTTCTTCTGACTTTTGTTGTTCCTATAAGGATGTTGAATTTAAGCAGTTTGTTACAGAAGGTACTTTGGTAATAACACTGTGCCAATAAACCACCCTTCTATTGATTCTCCAATTAGCTTCCTCAATGAAAAGTCATTTATGGTGTCTAAAAGTTTAGTTTGAAATGACTTGACAGCTCCTACCAAATTGTCATGGGGAGGCAGCAATCATGGTGAGCTGAAACAACACATTTCTCTTGTGCTTCCCGACAACTGTGTCTGACCTCTCCTGATATGCCACATTTATTGTCTCCACTGATCAAGCACTTATCAACATAGTCTCATTACTTATACTAAACTTAGGCCTGGAAATTCAATAGGGATTCTTAATTACTCCCAGACATAGTTAATTTGTTCATCCGATATAACATCACATATCATTTACTGCATAGCACTGTTTCTCCATATACATGACTTATCACCTTGTTATTATCCCAGTTTTCTTTCCCAGTATCCTTTTTATAGCAAAAGGCTAAATTAAAGCTGGGCATCATATAAAACGCAGGTATCACAAATTCTACAACCCCCCACCGAAACTCTTAGCATTTAAAGCATAAGGCACTGGCAAATTCAAAACCTCAGTTATTGGCACATTACAGAAATAAGCCTGTCTAAACAATTTATCTCTGATATCCTGGTAGGAATATGGCACATTCTCTATTTACATTCAAATACTATTTTTCTACAGGACATCTGTTTTGTTCAATGCAGGGTATGGATAGTACTCAATTGATAGTTATTCATATTCTCTTTTCACATTCACTACCCAAAATGTAATCCCACAGTGTATTTACTGGACATGATCCAAACCCTGTGCTGAATACAGAATTATTACTTTACTCATGAGCTTTCTATGGTACTCTTTTCTTATCATCTTAGTGTGCTCCTCTTTTAAAAAAACATAATTAATCTAGCATCCTAACTCACCTGTAAAACAAGGCGGTCCATACTACACACAGGGAACAGAGGGGCAGCAATTAAAGGCAAAATTGTCTATGAGTCAATTAATTGTAGCTGGCTAATTAGAAAATTATATCTTAGAACCCAGTACACATGTCTGTGAAACACATTTCCAATTATATGTTTAATGCTACAACTACTGAGAACTACTTCAAGTAAAATATCACACATTTCAAGTGGAGGAACTAGGAAAGAATAAGTTTGAAAGTTTGTGTGATTTGCTGCATATTCAACAAGTAGTGGTTCTTTATAAAGTTCTCCAGACTATCTTGCTTTCTATTCCACTGCCTCTTTTTCCACGTGTCTTGCAGCAAAGAAGGAAAACAAAGGACAATCTATGCAACTTTGCTTCATTCCCATAGCATAGGTTGTCATGTATACAGCTTTAAAAGAAACACTCAAATGAAACCAAAAAACACCTGATCATATAATTAGAATAATACAATAAGCTTACAAAATAACCGTTAACAAGTACACCGTGATCCCCCATGTAGACAGTGTATAGAACATGAGACAGCTACCCTACAATCAGGTCTCACTGATCTCACTGTCAACTATAAATGAGTTCAAGACCAGGCTCTGGCAACCAATACACAAGTTCAACTGTTCTCCCACTGCATCCAAGCTTATCCCTGTTCTCTTTTCCTGTATACAACTGCTTAAACCCAAGTTCATGCTTCTTTAGTGTGCTTCACTGGGGGGTGAAATCCAAGGCTGAGAACTACTGAAAACTAAGACAGGGAACCTGAGAAAAATGGAGAAGATGACAAAATAAATCAATTCCAACAACTGCCTTGCCATGCAAACAGGGCAACAAACTGTTTTGCTCAGCTCACTGGATGAAGAGCACTTAAAACAAGCACAGCAGGTCCATACTGCTGGGCAAAACCATTGCAGTTGCACTTAGTCACCAAAGCTACATGTAAAAATTTAATTATGTTCTTAGTGTTCCCTCACATTGCTCCTAAACTGTAAAGGAGCTAAACAAGTTAGACCCTGTGTGGTTTGTTTGCCACAGACTTGTCTAAATTTCACACATACGAATATACATTTTCTTAACAATTGCTTTCAGATCTTTGGAGGGGGAGAGAGAAAGACGTAGAAGTGTTTTGTCAGAGCAAATTTTCATTTAATTTAGTTCCCAGTTGCAGATAACAGGAGCACCTTGACAGTCTGAATAAAAAAAATAAAATAAAAAAAAAAAAACACTGAAAAACCTACAACACACAATGGAAAAAATTCTGTTAGGGACGACAGTTTAGGTATGAGAATAGCTCACAGAGATCTAAAGGAAATGTGGTAAAAAACGTTACTTCTAGGTAAACAAGGAGGGCCTTTTTTCAGCCCTTTAAATCTACTCATCTGTCTGCATTGACTTAGTATTTGCCTTTTCAGAAATTCAGATAAGCTCCAACAAATAGTACTTAAGAAGTCAGGATAAAATTCTCTCATCTGAGATCTCAGAGATTAGCAAAATGATGTGTGGCAGCATTGAGGACAGGCTACAGATAAATTAGAGAAGATGCAGGATGATAATCCACAGGTACATAAAAGGCTGCTAATAAAGAGGATGGGAATAGCCTGTTTTCCACGTTTGTTAATGGATTCAACTAGCAGCAAGAACAATGCATATTAAACATAATGGAAACTTTCAAACAGCAAAGGGAGTAACACTGTGACAAATTGCCTGGTGAGGATGTGGAAAGTCTGTAATTAGAACAGGCAAGACAGATATCTGCTTGGAATCATACACATAAAATGACTTGGGGCAAGAGGATTACCTCTTGAGGACCATTTTAGTCCACTTTTCTTTATTCTCTGCAACAACATTTCAAAATCAGAACTATTTCCCTAAAATCTCTCTGTAAGAAATGTATATTTAAAAAAGGTTACCTCTCCCAGTAGCCAGTATAAAATTGCTGTGACTGTCCAACAGAAAAGGTAAAACATAACATTTCATGTACTTCATGAAATACCAAGAACCTTGGAAATGCTTCCATCTTTACGTGTACCCACAAGTGGAAGAGTTCTCTGTGAATCACAGAATCGCTTGGTTGGAAAAGACCTTTGAGTTCATGAAGTCCAACCATACCTGTCCAGTACTAACCCATATCCCTAAGCCACCTTTCAAATACCTCCAGAGATGATGACTCAACCACCTCCCTGGGCAGTCTGTTCCAGTGCCCATTAACCCTTTCAGTGAAGAATTTTTTCCTGATATCTAAACTAAGCCTCCTCTTGAAGCCATTCCCTCTCATCATGTCACCTGTCACTTAGGAGAAGAGACCAACACAACATGCTACAACCTCCTTTCAGGTAGTTGTAGAGTGATAAAGGTCTTCCCTCAGCCTCCTTTTCTCTGGGCTAAACAACCCCAGTTCCCTCAGCCACTCCTCGTAAGATTTGCTCTCCAGCCCCCTCATCAGCTTCGTTGCCCTTCTCTGTACACACTTAAGGAAACTCGAGTTTAAATAAAGAAACTTCCGTGTGCTTCTGTGCACACTGAATACAGGTAGCTGCACATATACAAAACAATGACATGCTAAGTCAAAGTGCAGTGGCACAACATTCACCTAAAAGCTGTTTACTTGATGTGAATATGCCTAATCTATCCTTTGTTTAAAAAAAAAAAAAAGAAAAAAAAGAAAAAAAAAGAGGGTGGGGGATGGCAAGGGGGAATCTGTTGGTAATAGATTCAGTTTTTCACTCAGATAAATGTATTCTTATATGACGATTATGGATACTTTATCATTGCTATAACCACCTGAGCACTTTTTTCTGCCAGAGAGTACCTAATTTATCTTTCTTAAACAAAAGCAATTAAACTGGCATTGTAGAAGAGAAAATATTCCTCATGTTACCATTCCAGCATCCTTTCCCAGTCTCCCCAGGTTTCATTTCAAAGGTATAGCACAGCCAACCTCATGAACCTCTGACACACGAGAGTTCAAACGTTCCCTGACATCTGATTCACAAGGTCTTTTCTGACCCGAATGCACTACGTAGTCCACACAGGTGAGCTCCAGCCCAAGACTGCCTGACACTGTCCCTGAAGCTGCAGCTACAGTAGACTGCAGGCAAACCAAGCCCAGCAACTGGAGCAGAAAGCAGACAGCTCGTTTCTCCAGTTTGTTTCCCAGATTTTTTTGGAAGAGGAAGACAGAGCACAGCAAAGGAATTTTCATGACAAGAATACAAAAGGTGAACATGGAAAGATCAGGAGGAGTAGGAGAGAATAAGAGAAAAATGGAGGGGGAAGTGGAAAGTGAATGACAGTCCCAGGTAGGTAAGAAAAGTGACTAAAGAAGGAAACTGGCAGTGGAAGGTTGAAAGGATATAAGGGGGGGGGGCCACAAAGGATGTGACAAAAATTCAAGCAAAAAATGCTTGAAAAAAGATGGGGGATACTAGGACTTCATTAGAAGCAGAGGAAGCAGGAAAGAAATAGCACATTGGATGAGGATTAGGACAAACAGGACTATGAATGGTAAGATGAAAGAAAATGTAGAAATTTTGAGAGTGGGAGTTTGGATTTGCTTTGCGAAAAATCAGAGAAGGAAGAATTAAGTGGAAGAAGTGGAATGGATATAAAGGAAAACAAAAAAGAGCTGAACTAAACCTAGGATTGTCAAGGAGCTGGGGTGGTGGGTAGAAAGGGACAACGGAACAGGAAGGAGACAATGAAGTCTAGATTTGGATCCAGAGGACAGGGGGAATGGAAGAGGAATCTCATAATGAGAGTCAGAAGACGAGGGGGAAAAAAGACTGACTCATACAACAGCAGGAGGGAGAGACAGACTTGCTGGCAACAAGCCTAAGTAGTGAAAACAAGGTCTCAGTAAGTAAAGAGAAGGAGCCTAGAACAAGCAAAGGAGAAAAAGTAATCAGACATAGGATAATTTGGAGTAAATTGAGTATACTCCACACCAGACCTTGGAAAACAACCAAAGAACGTCCAGTCTTACCAACACGCTGCTGTCGACAAGCATCTATGAATCCCATCTGAGAAAAACCCACATAAACTGGGCTTTCTCAGATAGTCAGCAATTGCGTCCTCTCATTTTCTGGTTGCCTGCCTGGAAACCCTAGGGTCTGATTTGCAGAAGTGCTAAGCACTTGCAACAGTGACTGAATTCATTGGAAGTCACTGTCGTGAAAATAAATTCATTAATGTTTGTGATGCGCTCAGATACTATAGCAATGAGTGCCATGGAAAAGCTCATGAGCAAATGAGTAATTCTAACTTCAGAAATAATTTAAATGGAGTGCAGTAAATAAGATATAGGGATAGACATTCAACATCAAGGTAAAAGCAAAGTACCACAGTTGCCCACAAAGAGAATCTTCAGTCTGTCCAATGCACCGTGAGGTAGAGACTGTATAAAGTAAAAAATAGGACATAATATAAATAAAGACTATTAATGTAGCTATTCATCTAGCACCATGAATGCTTGACTTCTGAAGCTATATTAGCTTCATATTTCATAATAGCTTCTGAAGCTATATTATCCATGCATTTCACTCACATAGACAAATAACTAGTATGACCTCAACATACGAGCCATATCTAAAATGCAGTTCCCGTTTGCAGACTTATTAGTATGGGTCATACATGCTAAAGTCAATGGGCAATTTGATGATGAATTCCATCAACATGACTTCAATCCCATGATTAGTTCCACTTAAAACAGTAATACAAAATGCTTCTCTCAAGTTTGTAAATACCCAGAAAAAGGATAGTGCATATTGGCCCATTACAACCTAACACATTAGCAGAAATGAAGTAAATAGTTGTTATAGCATCCTAAAATATTGAAGTGATAGTTTTAACAGTCTTGGAGGCATTTTATTCTGCTAGAGCTACCTGATTTTTCTTTCCACTGGTTTCAAGTTGGCTAACTAACAAGGCCAGCATCACGCCTACATTTCTTCCACCCAGATCTGTTTGCTATACTGGTGCTCAGGTCTGAACCTTACTTCTGAATTTATTTTATTTTCATATTCAATTTTATATTCTGGTTTTCAATTACTGGTACAATTAGTGCTACATAGCAGTCTTCCAGTAAATAAAAATTCAGCTGGCTTAACAACAAAGTAAAAAATTTAAGTCAAGATTTTTTGAAGGGACTAATGATTCTGCCCAAACACAGAAGGCAGGTGGTTAGCACTCCTGAAAACGCATTATGTATTGAGTTGGGCAACCCATTTACGAGCTTAGAAAAAAGCCTCCATCTGATTGCTCAAATACAAAATAAGCTGCAATGTAAGTCACATGTAAACCAAATTCATTCACTTTCAAAAATCTAATTCTTTGATTTGGAATAGAGCCAAAGATGCACAAAATCATTCCCTGCTGATCCAAGTGGATCATAAATGATTTAAATCCTTACCAAGATCAGCATGTTTTCAAGCTATAGTCAAGGCCTATTAGTTTTTCACATTATTGGATACTTTTCCATCTGTTTGACAAGACTGCTTACATCAAATATTCCTCTAAAAGCAAAAAGTCCCATATAGTTTGTATAGCACTAGAATTTTGTACTCAACATAGAACAAATACATCTTTCCTAAATGCTTACGTAGCATCTGCATATGGGCAAACACTGACCTACCAAAGTACTGTCTTCCTGCTACTTCTAAGAAGTAACATTTCCTGCTACTAGATTAAGGCTTTTGTTCAGAACTTCAATGTCCTGTTCCTTAACAAAGCAGTCATTATACCCATACTTCATAAAGTTTGATTTTTATTTTTTTTTAAGTACAACAAAAATGAAGGCTCTCAAGGAAATGTTCTATGCAGAAATTTTTACTCTGTATTTGTGCGCAATAAGATATGAAAGCAACATCAGCTGAAAACTTTTTGAAATTCCATTTTTTCAGCAATTCCTAGTCCTCCCCAACAACATTCTTATTACAAATTCCGTAGTGCCCAGTAGACTAGTGCCTAGTCCTGATGTGGACTAGGACCCAAATTAACATCAACGTTACTTCAGAACACTTGCATTTCAGTTAATAAAAGACACACTAATCTTACGGTCTATCATGTCTGAAATGTACACGCAGCTAAACAGAGAAATCAGTAGCCTTTGAAGCCATGAGCAATACCCTTAACCCAGTTTCCAGGCATCTGTACCACATAAGCATCATACATGTTCTCATTTTTCAGACTCTATGCCAATTCTCTAAGCTGTTTGGGTTTTCTCCTTGTTTAGATCAGAAATAAGAACAGACAGGATGAAGTGGGTAAAAGGGCCACTGTTCTGAAGATATTCAGCAGACTTAAACAGCAATATCACATTATTTGTATCTGACCTGCGGTTTTACCCCATCTTTTGAGACACGGAAAGAACAGCTGAAACTCAAAACCAAGTTCTGTCATGTTACAGCTAAACATATCCCCAAAGATTTTGTTAAATCCTCACACAAAATTCAAAATAGAAGCAAACAATGAAAATGCTTGAAAAGCATTGAGAATGGTCTAAGGTCAAATCATAAAGGAAATATGACTGAATAGGAAACATTTATAACCAAATAAGTAAAGAAATAAATAAATCTTCACTCCTGGTGGAAGAAAGAGGCTCTGACTGAAAAGCAATATAATTAAAATTTTAAAACAACAAGATATACCACAATTTGTTTGCTTCCCATTTTAACCTGCTGCATTAAAAGGGATCAGGATTCAGAATTTCACACTTATTTATCACCTGGTTAAACAACATTCAGTGGCACAACACCAGGGAGCTGCTGTGCCGCTGAGCAGAAAACAGACTAATTCTACCCTGATCAAGCAGCAGTCATTGCATCTCCTTATCATTAGGTTACCCTTGGAGAGACATGCCAGTACTGTGGCTATTTTAATGAAGTTTACTATGAGTAAACGAAGTGTGGTACACAGTAATTCAAACATTTCTACAACAGAACTATAGACTGGTTCAACAGGTAAGCAATTTTATTTTTTTTACCTGAAAACTCAAAGCTCACCATAGCTCTAGTTTGCAGTTATAGGAAAGAAAGAAAGAAATTCCAGATTTGCATCTTCATATCTGTCTCCAGAAAGCCAGGATCAAAGCCGGATGGTAAACTTTAAGGCTTAATTGAAAGGAAAGCCTGTCAGCAGCTTTCAGTCTCATTTTGCTCCAGCGCAACAGACTTGGTTTTAATTTGCTGTGCAAGATGAGCATGAAAAGGTAAGACTAGGTCACCTAGTGAGTCACCACACAAAATATATGACTAATGGCTCTATCCGCTTCTGACAGATTGAAGTTCAAATCCTGCTGCTCCTTTAGGAATGGCAGATCTACCGCTTCAAGGAAAAGGGGTTCACAACACAGGTTATGTAGAGAAGTTAAAAAAAAAAAAAAAAGAAAGAAAGAAAAGCCAGCCACTTCCTACATTCTGCCTTTAGAAAGTTCCCGTTAACTTCTTCAATTAAGAACAAAACATGATTATTGTGTGTCATGATTTACACTGACAGATATCACCTTCTTAATTCTGCTGATGTGAACATGGCTCTTATCTGCCCCCTCCACTGACTGTCCTTTGCACAGCAGAGATTAAATGACTTCATATGCTTCCCTGCACAACTGTTTTCCTGTTTGTTTTTTCCTCCACACTAACCCAGTCTGTTCAGACTCTGTATCTTCCACTCTTTTGTTTTTCTCTCAAATTTTTAATTCATCTCCACAGAGGTTTACCAAACTTTCTTCAAATCCCCTCTCAGAAAGTTTTGCTTATTTTATATTTAGAAAGGTATTTGCCAATATTAAAGTGGTTTTGGAGGTTATCTACTTAATCTCCTCACAGGTTCTTTCCAGTACTGAAGCATTACCCTTAAGGTACACATAGAATAGAAAAGAAGAAGAAGAAAAAAAAAAGCATATAAAAAAATTAGAAAGAAAAAGGATGGTTTAAAGACCTGCAGCAGTCCAGAGAACAGGCAATCACACCTAGATAACATCAGAGACACTGTTTTCAAGCCTAGTGTTCAGACCAATATATATTTTTATATATATATTGTTGTTTTCCTCTGGAATGGAAATATTTTGTGTCCATGCACAACTATCAGTCCTAAACCCCCACATATTACCAGTCATTTTCTTTTGTTCTACAGGAAATAAACATCTCTGACAGCACTTTATAAAGTCACTCATTTTTAGTAGAAGGTGAACTAAAATCAGAATGGCTGGGGTTAGCGGGTACCTCTGGAGATCATTTGGTCCAACACCTCTGCTCCAGCAAGACCATCTAAAGCTGGTTGCCCAGGACCACACTCCCTAGTTTAAGGCGCTCCTTGCCAGGTTGGCCAGCCTTCCAGTATAGATGCTTTTTCCCAGCTTTGTAAGGTGGATCCTATCTCTTCCAAGTAGCCCTGAGGAAAGGGTCCCATGGTCATAAACACCAAAACCTATCCATTAGTATTTTCCTTCTGAGGGAATGAAAGGAGACATACAGAAAATAAACTCAGGTATAGGTCTAGTCATCCTGTTCAGATGGCCAGCTTACTCAGACTCCTACTAGAAAGTTTTAGCTGGATAAAATCAATCAGCACTGAGCCTAGAAAACTTCCAGAATAGCATATCCTCTTCCCTGTGCAATCCTTTCAATTAGGGAGCTACGTGTAATTCTTGTTGCTTCAGTGTTCAAGCCAGAACCCTCTAGTGTCAGTGCCTACCTCTTACATCAGCTTTGACTGAAATACTTTGGTATCATTTGCTTTGAAGTTGGTAATACTTTCTTTTAGATGCCAATCTCACTGCAGCAGTTGAGGGCACTGCTATAAAAGGATCACAAATTTCAACATTTGAGACCAAGTGAAGCTCTTCGTTTGTACCAAAAAGAAGCAGAGCAGTGCTGAATAACATTTCTAATAGAACTCATCACCCGACTGCACCTGCATTAGCAGCGTGTAGGGAGGAACACAACGAGAATGAAGGGAGGAAAATTACAGCTAATAGAAAAGAGGAAGAAGCAGATCAATGACTTATGCTTTTGTTTCACTGCGCACAAAGGCAGCCTGAGAAACTGATTTATTCTAAAATAGCAAGGTTTTTTGTTTAATTGGAGATGTACATTTTCTTGATTACACAAATCTTTATGATTTGGTTTTATTTAGTTTACTGGGTGTTTCTTAGGTGACCAAAATGCTGTTTCATTCTTCCAAATGGAGACAAAGTAGTGAAATCGTAACAGACAACTACTTTCCTTTTTTCCCCCCAATCCTAGCACTTAAATTAAACAATAAGAAAAATTCCGAAAGATTAAATTTTTTTCCAACAGTTATTCAGATGTTACTTGAATAGCGTGTTTATGTCAGTGCTTTGTTAGCCCATTAACCACATGAAGTTTAAAAAGAGCAAGTGTTGGATTTTGTTCCTGGAACACTGCAGTTCTGGATATATTTACAGACTGGGAGCGAGAGGCTGGAGAGAAGCCCTGTGGAAATGGATGTGGGGGTTCTGGTCAATGGCAAGTTGAACACGAGCCAACAGTGTGCCTTGGCAGCCAAGAGGGCCAAATGTCCTGGGGTTCATCAAGCATGGCATTACTAGACGGTCAAGGGAGGCGTTTGTCCCACTCTACTCAGCACCGGTGCAACCCTACCTTGTGTAGTGTGTGCAGTTTTGGGCGTCACAGTATAAAAAGGATATCAAGCTACTGTAGAGCGTCCAGAGGAGGGCCACGAAGTTGATGAAGGGAAAGTTGTATGAGGAGTTGCTGAAGTCACTTGGCCTGTTCAGCCTGGAGAAGGGGAGACTGAGGGGGGACCTCATAGCAGTTCACTGCTTCCTCACAAGCGAAAGAGGAAGAGCTGATCTCTTATCTCTGGTGACCAGTGATAGGACCCGAGGGAATGGCAGGAAGATGTGCCAGGGGAGGTTTAGGTTGGATATTAGGAAAAGGTTCTTCACTCAGAGGGTGGTGGAGTACTGGAACAGGCTCCCCAGGGAAGCAGTAATGATGCCAAGCCTGACAATATTTAAGAAGCATTTAGACAATGCAGTCAGACACATGGTGTAAATTCTGGGGTTGTCCTGTGCAAGGATGGGAGTGGGACTCAGTGATCCTTGTGGATCCCTTCCCACTCAGGTCAGGTCATACTGCGATTTTGTGAATTGTACTACTTACAGTACAAATATGTAACAAAGACCTTTACTCCAACAAGCTTATGAAGGATAAAATTATAAATAAGGCTGGGCATAATTAAAGTACTAAAGCTTAACTAGCAACTCAAGAGTTCCACAGTCAGTTACACAGTACATCAAAGTCTGAATTTTTAATTAAAAAAGAGGAAAAAAAAATAAAAAGGAACTCAGACCTTTGTTGCATATCACAGATCCAAACAATGAAGAAATTGATTGCTGGCAAGAAAAAAATTCATTCTATGACTCCAGAACATGAATAATATATCAGTAGGAATATGTCTAAACTAAGAACATGAATTACCACCTGCCAAGTTCACACAGCTGAATAGCCAGGGCACCATGGTCCAGACCTTTAAACCAGGTATGAGTACAGCTTTGCTCATCTTTAAACTTCTGAACTCTTTCAAGGCCAGTAACTTCTTTGTCCTACGTTGCAGAGCAAAGTTAGTAGTTGATAAAAAAGTAAAGCAAATATAATACCAAATGCCACTGGAAAGGAGAATACAGCTTAAGGATTCAACTTTATAAACCTCAGAGTCTCAGTCTGAGTAGTTCTGAAAGGCTCATCAACCTGTGGGGACTACGCAAGCCAAGGGAGATTTGTCTGTGACAAATGGTAGAAATTTTCAGACTGCAGAGGACTAGATGCCTGTGGAAATGTCACCAGCATCAAATTAGAAAGAGTTGTTTCGGCATGCTGGACATAAGCAATAGTGCTCCAAGATCCTACTACTGTGGCTTTTTGGTTTGTTTTGGGACTTATATTCAACTTTGGTGAAGGGAAGTATGACAAAATATCCAAATTTCCATGTTGGTATTTTATTTGAACTAGCAGCTATATCAAAAGGCAGGTTATTGACACAGACTGCATTATTAGCATCCTTTTTTGAGAAAGTGATGCAGTAAACAGACTCATTGGAACTTACAGGTTTATCAAATTAAGCAAAAAAAAAAAAAAAAAAACAAACCCCAAAAACCCAAATCACTGAATCACTGTTGACCATAATTATTTCCCAGCTTTTTACTGGCAAAGTAGGTTCACTGGCAAATTTTAGGTTTAGAACCTAAAATAGAAAAATAAGATTTTTTTTAAAGAGAAAAAAAACCACAAACACTTATCTAACTAGTCATACAATCTCTATTTTCTAAGTCCCTCCTTCCCCACGGTTTTATTCTTTTGTCATACTGGCTTGAAAAGCACTGCACTCTTCTTGGCCTGCCTCCAGGAGAACATCAGTTTGAAGGTAAAGTTTCCATGATTTGACTGTGAAGGACATGCCCCTTCCAGTCACAGCATCCCTGAGCTCCTGTCAAAATAATCTCTTACTTTATTATTTGACACTGACATTCTGGAAACCATTACTTAAGAAAAAAGAACACAAACATACACACATACAAATCCTTGGGAGATGGATTTGGATGGGTGGGGGCATCTGACAAAAACAAAAGAGCAAAATAAAACTTCCACAGCAGTGAACTTGAGGAGTGTGAGGCTCAGCTCCATTATAAAACTGCTTCAGTTTCATCTGGGGAGCACTGATGTATGGCTTATCAGCTCAGGGTACACTCCAACAATGCCTTTCTTTTACCTCTGACAATCCAGAAAACGGAATGAAGAAGCAATGTCCCCATCAGTGGTGCTTACTTGGTATGAACAATCACTGATCATAAAGGTGATAAGGTCATTTTAGAATGAAAGATGCACCTCAATTTTCACTGTAAGATTTTTATGTTTATACGATTGCCTGCAACACTAATGAATTAATCCCACAGTATCTGTTCAGATGCAACTGCTTACATCCAGCTCTTGTCTCATCTTATATTCACACTGTAGGCACTTCAGAATTTGAAGTTATCTCTGTTCTTTATTGTTTTAGTAGTAAAATAGTAGAATTCTTAGTAAAGACCAGAGCTTCCACATGCTACAGCACTACAAGGAATTCCAGCACCTACAACTGTTCACTGGTTTAAAGGCATTCTATAGAGTTAGTCCAGATTTGTAACACCACAAGGGTAAATAATCAGGTATACTCTAAATATAAGACTTAAATCTTGTTCTCTGGGCTACTCTGAATGTACTGTAAAATGGCTTCATTATTCAGAAAAACATATCATTTGTAGATCGACTTACAGCTACATTTACCTCAATCAAGCAAGCAGAAATGAACTTTTCAAATTAAAATATAAAAATACTCCTGTTTCCACTAAACAATATAATCAACTCACAGAGACTTTTACAAAGGCAACTGGTGACTAGAATGAAATAAATATTTTTAATTCTATTCCACAGAATGTGCATATGTTATTCTTATTTGCGATATGCAACTAGGAATTGTAAAGCTACTGGTAACAGAAATAGCCAAAGAGCATTTAAAATCAAACATGAAAAGTACGTCTCCCATTTCTCTTCCCACTCTACTATATAACTGAAGAAGAGTTAAATAACTAATTTTTGACAGAGCAAAATTAAACCCTTGAAACCTGTCAGCACTACAAGTGCTGGGAATGTATGTCTGGGTTACCAACGAGAAGAAGCCCAACTCCAGCACCATAAACACTGCTGTAAATCCATGTCTTATGCTAAGTCCAAGGCAAGGGTGAGCCCTCTCATTTACTAGAGTAATTCCTCTAGTTAGGTCAGGAAGAGACCAGGCAGGAGAGCTCTCAAAGCCTGAAAGCAGACTGTGGCTGCTGAAAGCCTCTCACACCCAGTCTTGTTCCTTTTCTTATGAACCGTGCTGCAAACCAAGTTGGCGCCTACAAGGCTCAGTGTCCATACTGTCAAACCAAGTCTTGGTCCCATGCAAGTCTACTCAGCTATGGTTTAGGTTCCACTATTTTCACGTGTCTATGCCTATTTAAGAACATGCTGCTCATCTAAGTGTGAGCGCAATGGTAGTGTAAGCTACGGAAAGGAACCTTAAGCTCACTCCACACCTGTCAAAAACAACATCTGTCCAAGCCAGAACAATACATGCAGAGATTCTAGTAAGTATAGCTGAAAACTCTCACCTGTTGAAGTTTCAGTGAATACGAGTACAAATTAGTTCAAAGTACTTCCATGAATATCCTTTAATAGCTAGCTGCTGCTGTAGAAATTTACACGTACAAGCCAAACAGAACAGCAATTAACTAGATGATGTTATAAAGTGGGATCACACAGAAATGCTAATTTTGTCTCTCAGTAACTTTTGATGGAGTACTTCATAAGGCATACAGTCACTCATAAGCACAATCCCTAAAATATTTAAGATCTTACATATTGTGCATACAGATTTTTATTAGAGAAAAAAAATACAAACAGCTACAATCACACAAGCATATTAAAGGCAGTCACACTTTCAGAAGTCTCTGGAAACATCAATAGTCATTACCTCAGTTTTCAATGAAGAGGTAAGATCTTATAAGATAAAACATGTCTAATGATTAAGGTTATTACTGAAGAGCAGTTTTGTAACTAATGAATACAGCGCACTTAACTTTTCTCCTCAAATCACTAAACCTCTAAAATCAATGTATAGGGGTGTTTATGCTAGATGCTAATTCTTTCTTTTTGCATCCATAATCTTCCTCTTTCAAATCTATGACTTAATCTTAATTCTTCTTAACTTCTTTCTTTTTCATGTATGATTTATATTCCTTGTTTGTTTTCTTAACTGGCAGATACCCTCTTATAAAATTATGTTTCTTTTCTGTCCAAAAATCAAGACAGTGAAGGACATTTGCTGTACAGATGATAAACTCAAAGACTTTTTCAAAGATCAACTTTGATTATCCATAAATTATTTCAATGTAAAACCCTAAATCCACCTGTCAAGACAGCAACAGGTCTGAGATTTCACACAAATGTGTACATGTAATACTAAACAAACACACTATATCTGTTTCTTTGAAAGATCCATCTTTGAGACATTCCTCCTCTGTACAGCTGTCTGAAAGCTTTTATCATTCCTATGATCATGAGTTTTCTTACTTGTAATTAACTTCTCTAAAAGCTAAAATTTTGCCTGATTTAAAAAAAAAAATAATAAGGGAGACTGACAAGTACATTACTTGCTTTCCTAAATTGTTTAGTGTCATGTTGCAAATAAACTCATGTAAATATGAGGTTTATAGCAGTAGTGACTCTAATGGGTTTTAGCCATTAAGGATCTCAAAAAAAATCTATTCTATTCAACTTCATAGAAAAGAGAACTGAAAACCACACTTGGATAACAATAAATTGCCACCACTCAGTCCAGAAATGAAAGCATAGCACAGCCAGGGGTCTGGGCCTCATAATGTCCCCCCTGCTCAAGCTGACTCATAGTATGCCTGTCTACAAGACCGTGGAAACAGCCAGGGAAGGCCACACTGATGACTGCAGATCATAGAATCATAGAATCACCAGGTTGGAAAGGACCCACTGGATCATCAAGTCCAACCATTCCTAACACTCCCTTAAACCTTGTCCCTAAGCACTTCATCGACCCGTCCTTAAAAACCTCCAGGGAAGGCGACTCGACCACCTCCCTGGGCAGCCTGTTCCTGTGCCCGATGACTCTTTCTGTGAAGAATTTTTTTCTGATATCCAACCTGAACCTCCCCTGGCAGAGCTTGAGGCCATTCCTCCTTGTCCTGTCCTCAGTCACTTGGGAGAAGAGGCCAGCTCCCTCCTCTCCACAACCTCCTTTCAGGTAGTTGTAGAGAGCAATAAGGTCTCCCCTCAGCCTCCTCTTCTCCAGGCTAAACAACCCCAGCTCTCTCAGCCACTCCTCATAAGACTTGTTCTCCAGCCCCCTCAGCAGCTTCGTTGCTCTTCTCTGGACACGCTCCAGAGCCTCAACATCCTTCTTGTGGTGAGGGGCCCAGAACTGAACACAGTACTCAAGGTGCGGTCTCACCAATGCCGAGTACAGAGAGAGAATAACCTCCCTGGACCACCTGCTGGTCACACTGTTTCTGATACAAGCCAAGATGCCATTGGCCTTCTTGGCCACCTGGGCACACTGCTGGCTCGTGTTCAGTCAGCTGTCAACCATTACCCCCAGGTCCCTCTCTTCCATGCAGCCCTCCAGCCACTCTTCCCCCAGTCTGTAGCACTGCACAGGGTTGTTGTGCCCCAAGTGCAGGACCCGGCATTTGGCCTTGTTGAACCTCATGCCATTGGCCTCGGCCCAGCGGTCCAGCCTGTTCAGATCCCTTTGCAGAGCCTCCCTGCCCTCCAGCAGATCCACGCTTAGTGTCATCCGCAAACTTGCTAAGGGTGCACTCAATGCCTTCATCCAGATCATTGATAAAGACATTGAACAGGGCTGGACCCAGTACTGAGCCCTGAGGAACCCCAATTGTAATCGCCTCCAGCTGGAGTTAACTCCATTTACCACCACTCTCTGGGCCCGGCCATCCAACCAGTGTTCGATCCAGGAGAGTGTGCGCCTGTCCAGGCCAGAGGCTGACAGTTTCTGAAGCAGAATGCTGTGAGAAACTGTGTCAAAGGCTTTACTGAAGTCCAAGAAGACTACATCCACAGCCTTTCCCCCATCCAGTAGTTGAGTCACTTTGTCATAGAAGGCGATCAGGTTAGTTTGGCAAGATCTGCCTTTTGTAAACCCATGTTGACTGGGCCTGATCACCCGGTTCTCTTGCATGTGCTTCATGATAGCACTCAAGATTACCTGTTCCGTGACTTTCCCTGAGGTCAGCTGACAGGCCTGTAAGTTCCCCGGATTCTCTCTGCAGCCCTTCTTGTAGATGGGCACAGCATTAGCCAGCCTCCAGTCTAGTGGAACTTCCCCAGTCAGCCAGGACCGCTGGAAGATGATGGAAAGGGGTTTGGAAAGGACATCTGCCAGCTCCTTCAATACTGTTGGGTGGATCCCATCCAGCCCCATAGACTTGTGGGTGTCTAGCTGGGCAAGCAAGTCTCTAACCGCCTCCTCTTGGATCATGGGAGCCTCATTCTCCTCCTCTGACTCCTGGGTTTATACACAGAAGGAACAACTTTCCTTGCTATTAAAGACTGAGGCAAAGAAGACATTAAGTACCTCAGCCTTGTTCTTATCCCCCATCACTGCTGTCCCTTCTGCATCCAATAGGGACTGAACATTCTCCCTAGTCCTCCTTTTCTTGTTAATGTATTTGTAGAAAGATGGTTTGAGGTGGCTAATTTAGTGCTAGAATGTGCACCATCCACAGTTAACAAAGGAGGGAAATAACGCTCTGAAATATTATAAAGGGTTACAAAGCTCTGGTGGCTTTAGACAACACTTTCTCAAGGTAGCAGCCTCCCTGGCTTCAATTCAGACCCATAAGCTCATCTTCATCTACTTATTTAAGCACAAAAAGGCATTTGAATTGCATCCTATCCCTAGTCTCCCACCCACAATGAGCTTTTCTTAATATATTCTTCCAAATGTTTGGAGAAGTTTCTTCCTTCAATGAGATCATATATTTTATTAAGCAGATCTCAGTGGTTTAACAGCACATACTCACTCTGTTAATGTAATAAACTGTAACCTCCTCAGCTGTAGGATTATAAATTACCCAGTCATTGATCTCATTAAGAAATGACTCTGTAGAAGTGTTAATGAAACAAAGGAGAGATACCAGTTCTCTGATATGTGTTAAAAGCTAGACAGTTAGTGTTTGTCCAGAAGGAGGTCAAACAAATTCAACAAGGGCAAACTGATTTCATCTGGGCAGCATCCACTTAACTCAATGACTGTATAGGAGGAAGAAAAAATAAGTTTGTTTTGATTATTGTATGAATCAGCAAGCAAGAAAGAGAATGGCTATAAAAGTAAAGATTTCTGTTAAGTTGTGCATGTATCTTTGAAACTCCAGTATAAAGGTCAAAGATTTGGTATTAAAAAAGGAGAGAATTACTGCATAGGAAAGGACAGCCACATAACCAAATGAGATTAAAGGAGCAGAATAGTGTGCATAATGGTTATAAGTGAAAAGGCTTGTTAAGACAAAACTAAATAAAATGCCTAGTTCTTATTAATACCTTTGCTACAGACAAAGATCCATTTTCTTGTCCACTGACATGCAAGTCATTTCTAATTAAAGCAAAATTTAGAGCTGTAAAATAAAGCTGGATTATTTGTTTTTAAGCAGATGCTGCTTGAGTACCCATCAGAAAGCAGATTAACTCTCATAACATGTAACTGATACAATTTCAGCTCAAGCCCATATGGCTCTCAATTTTGAAGTTCAAATATAGACTACTCTATTCCTATACAACAGAAACAATAAAACTACACATTTACATGAGTACTTCTCAACATTCCTAATACTAATGGCACTAACATCTGCAACTGTGTGTTTCGCCTAGGAGTCCCTCACCAACTCAGAGCACAAAACATAACATAATACAACATCATTAACCTGTTGTTTCGTGAACTGCCCTATAGCCAAGGCCCAGGGCAATGCTGCTAGGCACTTGTTAAGGTGGATTTATTGTGAGAGGTTTAATATCATTACAAGAAAATCCAAACAAAGCAAGAGATGCTGTTGGAGGGACTGTGACACACCAACAGAATTACACATATGAATCAATATACATTACTCCGGTTTGATATCAGTCAATATGGCATGCACTAAAGTTATATGCTTTATACTTCCTAATCTATAGAGAGTTTTATTTTAAGCAGCATCAAATAAATGTTGTAATAGCGTTTGATTTCCTTAGCCATCAATCGATTACATGTAACCAGCCCTCCACCAGCTCTTCATTCACACAGAGCAACCTGAGTAGCAAATTACTATGGTGTTGCAGTGGGAACTGCAAAACCCAGTTTAAGAAAACAGGATGCTTAGCAAAATATTTAAGCTTTAATCACATTTGCTTCAAGCTGTCACACAGAGAAGTACATACAGTACAATAAAATAAGGCAAAAATGTTTAAGCATAACTGTGCATTTATACCTAGCCATAAATTTTGTCAAAGCTTGAGCATTTGCCCCTGGCCTTCAATGCTGCCCAAAACTCAGCAACCCTGAAAGCTCCTTTCCTCAAACAGGACAAGTTGAAACACCGAATCCTGTAAGAAATTGTCATTTGCTAGACAAAGAACACTGCCTCATAGTGTGACCTGCTCTGCCTGCTGAGAATCCAGCTATAAATACAAGCTTGCGTTGCTAACTCTTCTGGCTGGGAAGGGACTGCTGATGGCTGTGCCAGAAGGGCTCCCGTTACCCTAACAGTCCCCTCCTCTTGCTGGAAAAACCTACTTCTTTCTGCAGCATTGAGAGGGGAGTGATTGAGACCAGAAGCTCAGGGTATCATTATTACCTGGTATGATATAGTTCTTACCTGTGGATTACAGGTTATTGTTAATCCCAAGCAAGCATGTGTATGTGACAGATCTTTCCTCGGGGAACCCAAGTCACAAATCATTAAAGGTGGTGTGACAAGCTGTCACTCGGAGCCTTGTCATTCTTACACTATGCAGCCCCGGTGAGATTGAGCACACTTTGTAAGGTGCAGAGGCTTCCAAGTCTCCAGAGAGCTAGTTTCACACACAGCCTCGGATCATCCTCTGGGAAGTGGTTATATTTGTGGGGTAAGCTATCAGTGTGACAACCACAAATGCTACCATTTCCCAGAAGCTTCGTTTATCCTGACTGCTTACTGAAATTCATAGACCATGGTTTATTTACTTCAAAGTGAAGAAGTTCTTAAGCAATCAATGACCAGCCAAATTCTAAAAAAGCAATTTAAAATTGTCTGTCTTCTTCCATATCATTTTCCCACAACTAACACTTTACTCTGCCAGGAATTTTAGATTGCTGGATTTACTTTGGTTTTATCCTACATCAGCAAATTTGGCACAAGATAAAACAGCCACATGCTACTTTTCCTCATCTCAGTGGAGTGTATTTCCCACCTGGAAACACACAGTCCTTTACAGAAACAAAGCAAAATACAGCCTCGTTGACTGAAAAATCAATCATCTTCATACACTATGCTTTTCATACATCATACATTTAATTTCCTTTTTTAATACAGCAAGATGTTTGCTTCCTTCTCAAAAAGCTCATCAATTCATTACACTTGCAATGCACCCAAAACTAGAGTCTGCAGTTTCAAAAAAAATGTAATGATGTATATACAGATTTTTTTTTAAAACGCTGTATCTACAATTACAGAAAAATTATTTAATTTGGTTTTGTACGTAAATTTATAATCACATTAAACTCAATTTGCATGTCAGCATATTGAAAATCTTTGAAGCTCCCTGAAAAGTGCTCTGTATATGTATGCAGTCTGTTCCAAAATCAATACACCTGAACATTAAGTTGAGAGACAAATGAGATCATATGCCTTAAACCAATGAAAATTACACAGAAAAGGAGTCTGATAAAACCTAGTGTCTAAAGCCAAATACAGCATGGTCTGCATATTTCCTATGTTATACTGACTTTTGTTTGTCTAACTAGGCTGCATTAGTGGTAAGAGACCTTTCAAAAGAACATTAGTAAGGGTGACAGAGTACTGTTAGGAGGATAGGTTTGAGAAAGTGAAATAGAGAATTCCCACCTCACCTCACAGGATGGGACATATTTCTTTTTATCCAAGGACCACTATAGGTAAAAATATATTCTTCCAATTAAAATTACAGCAGAACAGAAACAAAACCAAATAAAATTTTGATAGAATTATGATTCACTTTCATTTATTTTAATTAATCCAATTTCTACTTACAGTTTTAAGTTGTTGGAGCCGCAAGAAAAACTCTCATTTACAGATCCTTTTTCATAAGTGGTGTGAAAGGTGCAGGTTGAATAACATTTTCGAAGGCCAGATATTATCTCAAGGTGTTGGCCCCCACCTCCTTGTCACAAATTAAACTTAGCACCCAAGCCAGTAGATCAACACCAGCTCAGTCAACGAGACAACAGTGGAAAAGGACCAACCTGACCAAGAATGTTCATCACCACCAAGAAATGTAAGCAAAGTCCTTTTTCTGTATGCTTCCTCTACATATCTTAGGTTAGTAAATATATTAAGTTAATAAAGGTATTGTTTAGGGGTTGTTTTTTTTTTAAACGAAGCCAATAATATTACTTATCTTTCAATTGAATTCTTGTCACTTAATTTTATCAAGCTGTATTTACCTCTGCCTCTGCTAAACTGAGGGACTGGGCTAGCTGGTCATCCAGGCTGAATTAATGCCTTCCTTCCCTACATGCCAGTGATACTGCTACAACTTATGGTATTACAATCAACAGTAGTAATAGCAACTAGAAATAAATGATTGGGAACCCAGATTCAACTCAGATACTTGGAGGCTAATGGGATATCCAACTCCGCTGAGTAGCTGAGCCAGGTGTCTTTATCCTAAAGCCCTGCAACTGTTCTGTGACTAATCCAGCAATTAGTCAGTGACTTTGTACACACACATAAAGAGAGAAAGACTTTGTAATTTGGCACATGTTGTGGACACTGGAGCCATTTCTTTACAGAAACGTTCATGAAACATGTACGATGAGTTTAATTTGATTTTCAAAAAGTCCAAGATCCCACTGATTTTATAGGAAGTTACCTAAAAGCTGTTGCCCTCAGAATAAATTATCAGAGCCAAGAAATTATACTGAAGAAACTGCAGACTTTCTTTAGTGCAAGAACACATTGAGATAATCTGCACACTCTGTCCTCAGCTACCAAGAGCAACAATTCTCCTTGGAAAACATCACAACAGAGTGAACAGACAGCACCTGTGATTAAAACAAATATGATATTTTACAGAGGGCTGTACATACATAGGAGGGAGAGAAAAATGAAAGCTCTTATGGCTTTTCCTTGTTTCTGCTGCAGAGAAATGTTTTGAAGACCATCACTTGCCAGACAGAAAAAAACCCCAGAATTAATTAGGACAGAAATTGTTCAAGGCAGCAGTTGGAAGTCAAGGGGCCAGGGAGTCTGAATTAGATCCTGTGGAAGCCAGATTTTGCTCACATTTAACTGCAAGCAGCCCAGAAGCCATCATAGACATCAAACACTGCTGCAAAACAGTACTAGAATGCAATTATATTCATATTTCGAAAGTACAGACTGAATAAATATATTACTTCATCGTTCATTTTCCACACCAATCTCCTGTATGGTAAAACACAAATCAAGCAAACAACTCTGAAAATTGTATTTGGTTTTTTGTTTTTCATAACCTTAAACTCTTTTGCCTTTCGCAGACATCAAATAGCTGCACAATGGCATGAGGAGTAGGAAACTGCAGAGTAGTTATCTGGAGCAGTTTAAGGTTTGGAAGCACAACAGCTAGCACAAAAACAAATGTCTCTGAATCGTAATCTGAAGTCTCCAACTCCTTAAGTGTTTTTTCAATTGCGACAGACATACGTGTTGATGAAAATACATCACCTAATGAGTTTCCAGCTACTTCGAACGGTCCATCAGCCCAGTTAATAGAAATGTGGGTTTTTTCTCTTTTTCACATTGCTAACATGCTAATGGCTAAAATTTATCATCCTCCAGCACAACTCTGACCAGCTAATCTAACAGCTCACATTACAATTCCAGAATAGCTTAAAATGTTAAAAATATACATGTTAATCTCATCTAGGATACTAACTTTCTTCCTCTTTGGAGTTCATGCAATGTATTAGTCCCACCTTTTTACACAGAAAAAACCCCACATCTTTTCTGCATTCAGAGCAACGTCCATGGGCATAGTTGACACAGAGTCCTGTAGGAAGTTTTGAGTACTGTTGTGGTCCAGAAACCAAATTACTTGCTTTCTACAGAACCAGATATTGCAGTAGGTCTAGTTCGAGACTATCACTAAAAATTACTAAAGCCAGTAGGGTACACAAAAATAACAATAATTATATGCAGAAAGCCATGTTACCTGCTAATGCTACATGCACACACACACCTCCCTCCAAACACAAACACTATGTTTAACGGATATGGCTGACTCTCCCTTTTAACAGGCAGCTATGGATTTAAAGAACAATCAACACACACATTTCTTCCTTGCTGTCTCAAATTTTGTTCTACATAGATACCAACAATGAATAAGGAAAAGGAAATTAGAAGACAAATTTATTTCTTAATCTATCAGAAAACACTGCAGGTTTATAAAAACACATACAGAATTACCCATTGCAAAATAATATTTGCAAAATAATATTTGCAAAATAATATTTTGAAGATAGTGATGGAACCAGCACTACTCAGTTTTATTCACATGGTAAAACAAGATGAATAATTTGCTCAACATCATCCAAGACTTTGTGGAAATATAAAAAAACCATGAGAATCTCCCAAGTGCAAGTCAAGTGCTTTAACCACAGCGTTATACTTCACTTCTAAAGTGTGCTACTCATCTGACTTTGTTTGCTCTGAAGATATTCCTAAAGCTAAAGCTCTACCCTCAGTGCTAACATTTCTTCCTATGAGTATTTAAAATAAGATTTGACTAATCCAGCCAGCATAATAAACAATGCAAGTCTTCCTAAAATGTGAATCCATGCTTAACATTTAAGACTTACAATTGTTGGGTAACGTTAAAAAAATCCTACTTTTACACTGGTTGGTCTGACATGAAATACTATTAAAACGTTAATTATTTTAACAAAACTTCCAGATGAAGACTCTGCACTACTTTAACCTAAGCTCTGAAATACATGAACTTTTGAAAGCTTATTAAAACTTAATCCCTTCAAATATTTGAAGATATGATGCAGAAAACCCATGGACTTCAGTGTACAGATGTCCTCATGAGGTAAGAAATAAAGGAATACATATGTTATGCTTTTTATCTCTGCACTTCTGCTACCTGTACAATGCAAGTTCAAATGGAACAAGGAAAGAAAGTTAAAGGGAGTTTGCTGCTCTTAGAGACACAACTGAAGTACTGACACATCCACACTAGGACAGCCAGCTGAGAAGGATGAATCCTACGTTGCAGAAACTCCAAGCAAAAAAGAGACAGTAGGACGTCTTTCAGAACTTAACAGTGGAACCAATCTGAATCACAGAAAAGGTGAAACTAATCAAGCACACAAGTAAGGGTATGCAGAAAAAACACTTGTGTTGGATGTGTCCTGTTAGAGGAAGAACAAAAGATCTTTTCTTCTCTGCTCAGGCAGCATGGCTCATCTCTATTTTTCGACACCTACACCAAATTTGAGCTGCTATTTCCCAAAAAAAATCTGAAAAATGAATATAAGCAATGACCCTAGAGACAATTATTGACAGAATTCAACTGATCCCTAAGATTGTTTTACATGTTGTATACATTTTGCATGTCACACATCAATTTAGTGGTGTCCTGTCTTCAAAAACACAGGATACTTGTTGCAGACTATTCCTGTTAACTGTTACAGCGTCTTCTCTTAATATTTCCAAAGGGAATGTAGCTCTCAAAAATATTTTTGCATTTAAAAACATCACTTTGGCAAGAAGAAAAAGATGAAAACAGAAGAAGCTTGTAAAACGCACCTGAAATATAACCAGAAGTTCAAAAACAGATGTGCAATTCTCTGCAGTAATGTTTGCTTTCTATTGTAGAATCACAGAATCACAGAATCACAAGGTTGGAAAGGACCCATTGGATCATCGAGTCCAACCGTTCCTAACACTCCCTAAACCATGTCCCTAAGTACTTCATCCGCCCGTTCCTTAAACACCTCCAGGGAAGGCGACTCGACCACCTCCCTGGGCAGCCTGTTCCAGTACCCAATGACTCTTACTGTGAAGAATTTTTTTCTGATATCCAACCTGAACCTCCCCTGACGGAGCTTCAGGCCATTCCCTCTAGTCCTGTCCCCTGTCACTTGGGAGAAGAGGCCAGCTCCCTCCTCTCCACAACCTCCTTTCAGGTAGTTGTAGAGAGTAATAAGGTCTCCCCTCAGCCTCCTCTTCTCAAGGCTAAACAACCCCAGCTCTCTCAGCCGCTCCTCATAAGACTTGTTCTCCAGCCCCCTCACCGGCTTTGTTGCTCTTCTCTGGACACGCTCCAGAGCCTCAACATCCTTCTTGTGGTGAGGGGCCCAGAACTGAACACAGTATTCGAGGTGCGGTCTCACCAGTGCCGAGTACAGAGGGAGAATAACCTCCCTGGACCTGCTGGTGACCCCATTTCTGATATAAGCCAAGATGCCATTGGCCTTCTTGGCCACCTGGGCACACTGCTGGCTCATGTTCAGTCGGCTGTCAACCAGCACCCCCAGGTCCTTCTCTTCTGTGCAGCTCTCCAGCCATTCTTCCCCCAGTCTGTAGCGCTGCATAGGGTTGTTGTGCCCCAAGTGCAGGACCCGGCATTTGGTCTTGTTAAACCTCATCCCATTGGTCTCAGCCCAGCAGTCCAGCCTGTTCAGATCCCTTTGCAATATACGACAGGGTTTTAACTAGCCTGGTATTTGGTGGATTTAGAATGCTGGAGCACTATGTCAGAGAAAGACAAATTCAGGCATATAATTTACAATTTTCAGTTTTAGGTTTTCAAACTGGATATCCCAGATTCTAAATGAAAATATTGAGGCAAATGCAAAATAGAGCAATCCCTTCAGATAACACAAGTTTGCCTGCAGATGGGAGTATGTAAAAAAAAGCTTCCTTCCTATACTTGCGGAGATGTATTTACAATGCCATTTGAGTTTCATAGCTACCTTTACACAAGCTACAGTTTGGCTGCTTTCATAAATAGAGATATATATTTGAAACTTGCATCTAAAACCCCAACTTCTGCCTGTAACAGTAGCAATCCACATCAGGACTTTCCACCCTTCAGTATAAGTCCTGCTCCATCACTCAAACAAGAATCTTGAAAGCATCCCATAGAATAAGCTCATTGCTTGTATTCAGATTTTGCATTCCTGAAACAGAATAGCTTGTTCTAGTCACTGATGCAAAAAAACCCCATTTTTACAACAAACAGTTGTACAGTAAACTTCAAAGCTCTCTGTTGAAATGGTATCATTGTGATTGGCCATGCAGATACAAAAGACCACAAGACAGAGCTCCACCTGAAGAGTGCAAACTCAGCAGACAAGACAAAAGATGTTGAAGTAAGGGGATGTAACTACCCACATGAAAAACAAAGGTTCAACAAGTTAAGACAACAGCTGGACAGGGTACGACCCAGCCTAAGTAACTCTAGCTCATAAGTAGCCCTGACAGTTTCATTTTGGCAGCTTATATCCTTCAATCATTGTAAGTCTTTCTCAAGGTCAGAAAAGAGTCCAAAATCTAATCCTCCTTTCACAAACCCTAGTCTTATTCCTTAACAGCTTTTTGTCTCCTTTCCTATCAGCAGAAATAAGAACAAAGCATAGAGGAGATGATATATGGGACTTGCCCTGGACAGACATCAGCGTAGACCAATGGTCCATCTTGTCCTATCTTTAGTAGCTGACAGTGATCAATGCTTCAGAAACACATTAACCTCACTGAAAATTAACTAGCTTCTGAATAAAGATTTTGTCCAAAAAATACTTAAAGCAATACAAATGAGTATAGGAATAATAAAAATAATCTGTCGGTGAGATTTCCACCTATATTTAAATCTGGAAATGTGAAGATTACTCTAATTGGTATCCCTCAATTCACACCCACACAAATACTCCACATGCACTACAGAAAGTCTGCTTATGAGTATTGGCAGCTACTAATGACTTTGAATAAAAAAAGGCAAGGAAGTAGTTGATAGGAGGGAGAAAGGAAGGATAAAAGGACAAGAAGGAATCACATAAACACAGAAGATGTAATCCAAAGTCCAACAAAGCCAATGGAATGATTCATACTGACTTCAGAAGTCATGCGAGATCGAGTCTGAATAGGCAGAGAGCAGAATTCAGGACTAATGGCAGACATGTTATTTCTCCAAATGTTCTACAACAAGGGACAGTATGTTTACTCTAAAATAATAATCTGTAAGAACAAAGTCATAGCCCATTTTGTTTTCCCTTAAATGTCTCTGTCAGCTTTTTCTAATGTGTGATATGGGAAATCGTTTCTTTTTTCACCATCGCATCTCCTAAAAATGATACTATCCACACACATTCATGTCTATCAGACTGTGTTAGTGGCCACACAACCACAACCCTCAGGGATTATAAAAATCACGTAAGCTATGAATTACATGCCCTGCTTCAAAAAGTGGCAGTCAGATACGATTTTGAAAACACTGTTAGCGCTTCATCACATTCCAGTTAAAAATGAGAAAAAGGAGCATAGCCAGCAGTCTTTATCCTGATGACCACTCCAGAAGGAACTATGGCCTAGAAAAGAAATAATACAGGAATAAATTTCCATCTGAATCCTGCAACACATTCAAATGCACACTGTAGTCTGGGTTGCTCAGCAGATGAGATGAGACCATGACAAGTTCTTTTAGATCTCTACAAAACAGCAAAAACTTAAAAGTCTGAGAACATTTCAATGCTGTATTCAGTCAGGCTCCTCAGTGGTCAGCAGCTGAAGGCAAAAATATTGTTTTGCATGACATAAAAACAAATGCATGCAAAATTCTTTGTTGTGTCACTGCATAAACTTCTTGGCTGCACAATTTATGATTATTGGATAGAATAAAGGCGAGTTAGCCCTAGGACCCAAACCTATGCCATTTAAAGGCATTGTAGTATGCTATGGAATTGACACCAGCAAGAACCTAAAAATCCTATTTTACAAGGAGCAAGCTGATAAATAAGCAATTTAAAGAGGATTCTTAGTAAGTATTTTGGCTCCAAAAATTATATTGAGCTAATAAACATAATCTGTCAGAACAGATGGGGAAAAATAAGAGGTAATAGAAGCAGAAACATTTCCCACATAGTTTCAGGCTAAAACTATTATTGAAGCTTTCTCTTGCCTTTCTCATAACATGAATACTAGAGCATTGTCCTGGGGCATGAGACCAAGTAAATGAAGCTGACAAGAAACAACAAGACAGGAAGACTACAGAAACTTCACCACAGACTGCTTTTTACTATGTACACAGACAGCACGTAAAATAGGGCCATAATATCAGGTACTATTTCCACAATAAGGATATTAAGCAATGCTATTAGATGAATAGCACCAGGGAACACAAGGCATACTTTTCTTGCCATTTAGCTACAAATTTCAGTCATAGATGTTGCCTGAAAAGCTGCTGTACCAGAAACTTCTCCGTTTCCTTCCTACCGTTATGCCAGATCCCAACATCAATACTTACATGCCAATCAACAAACATACAGTTACACTATCTTAGAGGTCTGGATCTCCAAAAACCCAAAGATATTATTTGCAGCATAAGGACTCTGATGATAAATGTCATTGCAGGTATCAAATTCCATCTGAGACATAGACAACTGCTTGTGCTACGTACCTGCCAAGTGGCAGAAAACTCACTACTTGCTTGGCTTTGCTTCTTAGCATTTTAGCAGTGCAAGAAACTAACAGCATGCAGGTAAAGCCTTAGTTCTCCTCTGTAAGTGGCCTCTGTGGTAGAAAGATAAGGGCAAACTTGGGATGGGATAATATAAATAAAGCTTTTTGGGAATAAGAAAGATAAGCAGTAGCATATACACAAAACAGGAGGGTCAAGTGTCCAAAAGTATGTCCTAGTTTATTCGGTAAGAAGGTAATGAAAGAAGGGCAACATTACACCCACCCTGTATTACACACAGTCTGACACAAAGCTATGAACTGGCTTAGCTACCGCAAGTGGCTCCTCAGCAAACTATCAGGATAAACTTGCAGTTTTGTCTCATTTAGGCCCCTATCATTACATAGTTTCAGTAATCATGCTTTTTAAAACATTCGCTTACTTATAAATAGAAGTAGGTTCTGAGGAGAATTCACAGTAAGGACTATGTTTCTAAGCAGACCTAAAAAAGACTTGTTTTAAATCTCAAGAAGTATCTTTCTGTACAGTTTTAAAAATATTTATACTCTGTAATTCTAAGCTAATCAACATATACACTGTACAGTAGTCGCCCATTTTTATACTGGAGGCAAGAACTCCATAGAGACCTCCAACCAAACCACCTCTTCCATTCCATGACTGTTACTCTTTGGCGCTACTAGAATAAGTACTTCTGTTTCTTGGTCCTGGTGAAATCCAACGCATTCTTTGTCAAATGCTGCTAATGAGAAGGACCACTAAAAAGGTAGTGGCTAGAAGCAGCTGTGAAGCAGCTGTGACTCAAAAAAAAATAAGGCATTCATGAAGGAAATTTTCCTCTCTAGCCCTATTACAAGTTGCCTCTTAACAAAGTGCAGTTCTTCCTCATATATGCTTTGAATCTGTTGGTACTAAAACAGTCCTTAAGAGGGAAAATAAACATTTAAGTACGAGGAGACAAGCAGGGAAAAATATGGGGGAATATGACCAACTTCATTCTTGTGCAGGGTCACCATGCAGTAGTCCTAGTAGAGATTACTCAGCACTGAGCATGAAAAATGGAGATAGCACAAAGGGGCAGGTTTACTGACTGATGACTGTGGACTGGCCAATTCCATTTCATCAGCCTATTATTCACTATAAATGTGTGGAAAATCCATCTGCTCTTACTTAGATATGAAAGGAAACAAAAGCTTGTTTGAGTGAAAAGCAAGAGCATGACAAGAATACCCTTAAGACAAAACTTTATTCTCACACTACCAACAGTCTCCATTCCCTGTGCCTCAGACAGACTTTTGCTAACACAGTAGAAGGTGGCTCTCTGTACTCCCTCTCTCACACCAGATAAATTGAAATACCTCTCAGTGATAGTACAAGACAACATAGTTGCTTGGATGGAGCAACAGATAGCCAAGAAATCTTTCATTTACTCTGGCTCTACAGTGATTCATCTCAAGCAAGTAACAGCTGATCATCCCTTCCCCATGAAAAATGAGAAAAACCATGCGGGTTCCTGAGAGGCAGCCTGGAAAGGATGAAGGTCTTTACAGCTAACGTAACAACAAACGAGCCATCAGTTCCGACTGTACTTCCAGTGTAGAAAAATAATAAATAAGAAGAATAAAAGGTAGAACTGGTATATTATCCAGAAAAGTCAGTCTTAGTATGTCTTAGCTGCATGGACAATATAGCCATTGTACCAACTGGCATATGTACATATAGACACATCCTGTAACCCCAGCAAATAAAATTGACAAAAATAATTTCAGCTAAAGGAATACAAGAGATATGATCTTCTTCTCTGCAGAACTAGTTAAGAGCATTAGTTATAGTCCATGAAAGACTAAATAAAACTTGGTGAATTCTTTTTACGAGAGGGAAGAGACATACCAAAAATGCTTCTGTTTGGCCACATTTTCCCCTTTCTTTTCAACGGGAATTTTTATAAAATGCGTCTTTTAACATGCAACTCCAAAATCCTTTCTAAACTAGGCAATCAACAACTACATGTAGTCTGTCATTATTATTTTTTTTCCTTCTTGCTCCCTTCTTTAAACACTGTGCAAGATTTAGCTCTTCATTAATATGAGTAAAGCAGCCTTAATACTGCCACAGAAAGCATTTCCGAACAGATAACAGTATGTTACACTAGTTTTTGGAATAGGTTCTAAACTGCTCTGACCCTCTTCTAACTAAACACTGAATTATTTCTGCGTGTTCAGCTGAGAGAAGACTGAGGATGAAGATGATCTGCTACTGAGAACACTTAAGAGCAGCAGATCATCCTCTAAGTGCCAACGGACTTTCACATACAGAAAGGGACGAGTGTTAGCTGGTGTTACACCACAGAACACTAAGCAAAGAACTGCTTCTCAGTCCACAAGTCCTAAATCAGAAGGAATGCATCTTTCGAAATACCCACGGTGAGGACATTGTCTTGTTATTTCTCAATGAAAACTGTATTTGTAGTTGCCACTGAATTGTTACTGTGATGTGAATGAGAAGCAGTTGTAAACAGAAAGGATTCGGCTGCAAAACTGGGGGCCAAGCTGGAAACTGTTAGAAACAGGTATCGCTACTCATATACCACAAATATTTACTCCTTTATGGGGACTGAGAGCATCACAAAATCTCTAGTAGGCAGTGGTCCCCACTTAAGAGTTTGCCATTGCTTGAACTAAAATACAAATTTAGAGTTGACTTCTCTTCACACCACGACTCCTCTGTTCTTTCTGGGAATTACAGAGATTTTTAAATAGTAATAATCCTCACTAGCAGATAGTAGTACCACTTTGTCAGAGCATTATTACATTTAACACTTTGGAATTTTAATAGAACAGCTCTAAGACATACTTCTGTAAATACTCCATAAAAACTTATATCTATATCTGCTGCTGTCCACTGACTTCTTAGCATCATGAAAAGTGGCCTTGGAAACAGCAGTATTAAAAGTTACCTTCAAATCCAAAACGGAAAGGGGGAATTCATGAATTAACCACAACTGGTAACCTCTATTGTACGCCTAAAGCAATACTAAAATCAAAATACCTCTCTGTGGCACTTACTCCAGAACCTGCCTCAAAGCCCAAACACTGGTTATGCCTAAGTAGCAGTCATTTCATTATTCACTGCAGATATCTGGAGGTGAGAGGGAAAGGAAACAGCAAATGTGTTCTACAAGCAGGATTAGGCAGAATGAAGGGATGGGGGTTATAGTGACAACTTCAACAGCTTTCAAAGCTCCAATAATTTCAATGTTCTATTTGTTACTCCAATCTAGTGGTACAAAATGATGCAAGGATTTTGTTTATATAAAGTTAACCTCTCTCTCCCTTTCACGTTCTGGATGGAAGTCGATAAACCTAGTATTTTCTGAAAACAGTTGTACTCCTTACTTGACATAACACAAAGAGCCAATTAATTCTAGCCTCAGGAGCATTTGGCAGTCTTACAAAAAATGGGGAGGAAATGCATCCCTTCAAAAAAATGCTAAAAAAACCCCACAGTACTTTAATGAACTTTTTTTTTTTTTACTCTTAAATCCTGCAGAAGATGATTATCAGCAGCAGCAGTTTCCAAATGCTATCATTATCTACCTTTCCCTGAGGAAGTATTTATCTCCTTCTCCCATAACTCATTCAACCCTGTTACTTGAGATCACTGATCTCAAACAGAAAAATATTTAAGAATAATTCTTGTGTTTCCTCTAAATGACACAGTATGTCAGTGGTTGTCCCTTTGCTGCTTTGAATGGGGGTTGGACAAGGCTAATGTTGACAGAAAAACAGACTTTAACCTCAATAGCCTAAATGACGACATATGCCACAAGATAAGGGTGAAAGCACATCCACTCACCACTCTGAACCTTCACTGAAGAAAGATCTAATTTTTAATAAAGCTATGCAGCTATACAAGAGAGAAGGACAAAGCTAGAGCTCTCACTTCATGGAAGACACAACAGGCTTTGAATCCAGAAGTAGAGTGCATTATTTTTTCTTTCCTTCCTTACTAAATTAGGTCAAAAGCCAATGGAGCAGAAGCTGTGGCTGTGTGTATCCCCTCCTCCCAGTTGCCAGCCACAAAAGCTGAGCTTACATGGAGGCCGAGTACAGACTGGCAATAAACTGCTGCACAGAGAAAGCAAAGGAAGATTATTTCATCAGAAAGATAATGCACAGGGAGGTACAATATGCTCAGAGTTATATTGGAAGCAGAGAGGTGGAAGATGACACTTTACAACTCATTGTTTTTATCCGTGTATAGCATTACTTGCTAATATGATATGAAGACAAAATGAATCTCACTTTTCTGCAAAGTAACTGGATACAATTATCACCTAAAGAGAAAAAAAATTAATATCTATCACACAACTCAAATACTTTTCAGTAAAACTATGGAGGCTGGACAGGGAGTTCCATTTTCTAAGGTATAATTTAGTTTCTTTAAAGCATAATATTATCTTCTAAATATATTGTTCTCAAAACATTGTTTGCATTATATTAGTCTTCTTTTCAGTCATATTTGGGCCACCTCAGTGCCTCACTCCTCTGGATTTCCCAACCTTCCTTATATGCATACACATACGTGTTGTCTGTTTGGCCTGTCCCAAATACATAAGGCCCTGTCTCCAGTCCACATAAGCGTAACATTACCTGCTACTCCCTAGGAGTAGCCTGTGCTCTTAGAAAGCTAGCCTGGCCCATTGCTCAGGCGAGCTCCCCACCTTCAAATGTTTCCTTCACCACTCAACCAACTCTCAGCAATGCTAACCACAACCCTCAACCACCTTCCAGAACTTTTGCGTAGAAGGTACCACCAGCACTTTCCCAACAGTACTCCCAGAGCCTCTCTGCTGCAGAGAAGCCCCTGATAATGCTTTGTTTCTTGCAGCTGATTCATACTGTCCTTTACTTGCAAACTCCTCCTCTCCTTGCAGCTAGACACAGCATCAACCATGCCCCTAAGACATCACCCTCCATGACGGTGACGCCAAGTGTTACTAACCATTCAGGGGTTGCTGAGCGAACAGGGACTGTTTATCGCCTGGAGAAGAGAAGGCTGAGGGGAGACCTTATCGTTCTCTACAACTATCTGAAAGGAGGTTGTGGAGAGGAGGGATCTGGCCTCTTCTCCCAAGTGACAGGGGACAGGACAAGGAGGAATGGCCTCAAGCTGCACCAGGGGAGGGTCAGACTGGATATCAGGAAAAGAATTTTTACAGAAAGGGTCAACAGGCACTGGCAGAGGCTGCCCAGGGAAGTGGCAGAGTCACCATCCCTGGAAGTATTTAGACAGGCGGACAAGGTGCTCAGGGACATGGTTTAATGGCAGATATGAATGAATGGTTGAACTCGATGATCCAAGAGGTCTTTTCCAACCTGGTGGTTCTCTAATTCCTTGTCTAGTTTATGCATTGTATACAAGCCCTGTCTTTCTCCTGCTTGCTCCTCTCAGCCACTGTGACACAGCCCCTGTAATCTTTGCTGCACTGGCAAAACAGAGAACTTTTTCAGGTAGATGGGTGTTTCTCTTGCGTATCCAGGATGCAATCCAATTCCATAACAGAAGGGCTACTCTAAAGTGCTGGAACACCATTTCTCTAGATTGTTTCAATAATGTTTGTATTATAATCTAGAAACTCCGCAAGGCTAGCTAATGAGGCTGCAGATGCTTTCTGAATCACTGATTATATTTAAATCTCTCTTTTAAACCAAGCAGGGCATTTTGCAACATACATTGTTCCATTGTACCCAAAAAGGGCCCATTTCTTTCTACCTAGACATCTTCCAAAGCTGTACTTTGAAGTGTTTGTCCAAACAAAGGAGACCGAGAGACAGTGTACATATGCATAACCATGCATTAGTTTCTAAACTAGGTAAAGCGAGAGAATAATAAGTTGGCAGCTGATGAAATAACAACTGGTTTTATTTCGCTAATTTAACCAATGTTATTTGCAATAAAGCACTGTAGGTAATAATGATACACACGTTGCCTCATTCCCCCTCAACTCTCTCACCTCACAGCACTAACTTCTGTTATCATGTGCCCCAAACCAGGAAAGTACTGACATCAGCCATGTCGCATCTGCCCTGTCAGTACATCCCTGTAGACACATCTACGTGCTTTCATTCCTTTGTACCCAGAGTAAACATTCATGAATGGATCTGTCTCTCAAAAGAAGCTAAGAATTTTGCAACTTTGTCTCTTGGTGTACAAACTGTCTGAGGCAGAGAGATCCAAGCCCTCTCTTTTACTACTTCTTCAAATCTTCTGACAGCCAACTTTTTGTTTCATATTTGTACAGCTTCTAGCACAGTGGGGTGCCATTTCACAATTTGTATTCATGTTATGACTTCCTGCAAGCAAAAAGCCTCCCAAATCTCTGTGTTGTTACTTAAGATAGAAACTAAAGTCATCCTAAATTAAAGAAAGATCCAGTCAAATGCTTTCAAAAAGAATAATACCTCTGACTACTGAAAATGCATGTGTTAATACACTGCATATGCATACATAAATATATACCCTATCGCTAGTTAGCAACCCGTACCACTGAGCTGGAAATTTAAGTGATACTTGAGTAGTACATTATAAAAGGTATTTATAGCAAATATATTAGTGGATATAATGCAACACTGCTTGGGTCTACACATTCACAAAGGGGGACATGAAGATAGATCAGCCTTAGGCACAATAACCAACATTTAGGGGTATATTTGTCTCAAAAGAGGTCAAATAAGTGGAATTCCACAGAAATAAAAAGCAGCTTTATCTGTCCAAATAACAGATATTTGTGTTATGGTATGTTTAACTTTATTCTTCCTGGACAGAAAAACACAGATATTCAAGAGTACAGAACATAAAGACCATCACAACTGCTTGCCATGAACTTAGAATACGAGAGAGAGAAATGCATAAAAATAGTGAACGGGAGAAGTATGTTTATTTTATTAACAGATACTGCCTTTCACTGGGCATTTAACAGTCTGTACTGTACACTGGCTCTACATTGCCAGTACTGTACATGGGCTTCTACTGTCTTTTTCCCTTTATCAAGTCCAGCACACATGATCTCAAAACATTCTCAAATGTTTACCTGAACACTATAAAGAACGCAACAAGGCAAAGGGTACACAACAACAAACAACCTTTCTTGACAGTGTTTGGTTTGTGTGCTTTCAGCCCATGGTATACTGCCAAACAACTGTCAATACTGGTTGCAAGCAGTGAGGTAACCCTGCAATAGTCTCTTGTCACCCAAGAAAGACAACTAACACCTTTAAAACGTCTCAATAGCTCAGGAGCCTAAGCTCACTGGCAGTCAGTTAGAATTGAGCTGCTGCACACTTGTGCAATAAGACAAGTTATTATAGGTCTGGGTCCCGAATACAGGTTTTGAGTTGAAGTCCAAGGAAGGGAAGACTGCCCTATACACATTTTCATTTCTCTGTTTTTGTGAAAGCACTCACTGTTATATCTGTACACATTAAGACAAGGCCCAGCAACTCCAGGCCCAGCATTCTGGTCTGCTGTTATGCCATCGTCTGCTCTCTCCAGAGCTCTCTCTCATCCAGAGCTACTTTCCACAGCACCAGAGTGGTACTGTTTGATTTTGATTTATCACAAGTGAATTATTATAATGAAATCACCAACTCTATCTAAACCTCTGAGAAAGATATGGTTGGACTAACAAAAAATTGCTCTGCAAAACAAGCAATTATGGTTAGGTTCACTGAATATTGGCCTTAGCAATCCAACTGATTATAGAAAGCTAATAATTTAAAAAGTAATGAAGACGTAAGAGATTAAATCCTTTAAATCTGTGTGAAAGACTCCAAGAGGAATTTTACAGTGATTTTCACTGCATGTTTTATTAGATATGTGATATTTTATTCATGGGTAAAGCAAATATAACAATTAGGAATAATTAGCATTTCAGCACAGAGTGTTATCTAATAGGTTAAAATAAACATATAATTCTTCATTTAAATTCTGTATCTTCACATTTTCCCCTTTCTGGTTCAGAACTTTTACATTTAGCATAGCACTTAAAGGAACATTATACAGCTCCTGAAGAAAGAGAGAGAAGTAGTGGCTCTTGCCTTTGATATCTTATTTTCCTTCTCTCCTTGCATTTTTACTCATTTTCTTTTTCAATTTCCTCTTGAGCATAGCTTGTGAGATAAATGCAATGTAACTTTCAGGAAACTTTATGCCTTTCATCTTTTTTCCTCACCTTAGTTCCCCTCTCCTCCCTGGAATTCCAGAACAAATGTGTGCAAAGGAAACCTACTTTAAATCTAATGCCGCACATACAAATTCATCAGTTTACAGTTAACTAAAACGCAAGTATTTGTACCACCTCTTCCACTACTACTTTAATACTACAGAACAACAGTGTATTAACAAAAAAGGATAATACAGTAAGTGTCACTTTTTATGTGGGCTATTTTTTAATGCAACACTTAGAGCTCAAGAATATCCATTCCTTGAGCTGGTATGGTTATCTCAGACCAAAGCAGGAACAAGACTCTCCAGCTGGAGTGGTACAATACAGAATACAAAATAATTCCTTCTCTAAATTAAGTGCATTATCACTGAAACTAGGATATAAATCTTGAACCTTACAAAATTACGGCACTGCACAATTTCAAGTCCATTTGCTTGCCAAGTTTCATAACTGTCATCCAAACACCAGAACATTTCATCTACTAACCTTCAATTTCAGCCTGCACCCTCCTGTTTCACAGATCTATGGTAACTCTCCAATTCACATAAACCATTATTAATTATAGTGGTTTCAGACACAAGAGAATCTTTCCCTTACTCCGTCTCTCACATAACTTCTTGGCCAACAATAACTAGAACACACAGCCTGATTCTTATAATGAAGAATAACAAAGGAAATTACGCTGCTGGTGCTCATGGGAAAAAACTGAAGTACAGCCAGATATCACAAGACAGACACCTTTTCCCCATCCATTTTTCCACTAGATGCTTCATGCATTTAGCACATACTCCATGCCAAGTATCACATTGCATCAGCTCAGTATTGCACCTTCTCCGTTACAGTTTATTAGACTGGATAAGCAATGAAGTTGAGGTCAACGTTAGTCTAAAAAAAGCTAGTATAGCTTATTTTGTTAACTACTGCAAGAAACAGGTCAATTCCTACTTGCTAACAGAAACCATAGATGGTGCAGGAAGGTAAAATAAGATCACAGAAGAAAAAGAATCACATCTGTATCCAAGAAGCCTGAGCTAGGTAACCTAAGTCTAGGGTACAAAATGCCCAAGAGAAACATGAGCTTTCATGTCCAGTTCCCAGCCACTATGACAGTTTGCCAGCAAACTGCATGTTACGCTTAACAGTCCGGCTGTGACTGTCATACTTCCCTCTTGGCAGTTCTAGATAGTACAAACAAATGAGTATATCTGGGGCTCTCAGAGACGGGTGTTAGCATGACCACAGCTGTGAACTGGACTGCATGGTCTATAGTGTGCACATGTGTGGAGCCATCCAGGTTGTGATAGATATGCCAAGCCAGCCAGTTTCACCAGCTTATATAATAATTTATTCCTCCTGGAATTCAAATTCATTTTGAAACTAACAAACAAAGCACAGTGACATCTGACTTTGCAGACCCAGAAAGATAATTCTGATTTGCCTCATTAACAATGTATCCCCTTGAAGTCAACTTCTGCAGGTACCAAGGTATCCTGTATCATAGTATCTACTCACCTAACTTGTTTTCAGAGTTTGATTATTTTCTTATATTTGCTCAAAATATAGATAATTTTATGAATAAGTTCCTTTAGCAGCAGTAATTGTTTCTATCTCACAAGTTTATTAAACATTGAAGTTACAAAACACAAACTATATTTGGAGAGCGTGTAGATTCAGAGAGTTTTACAATGCTGTCATATATAATTCAGGAAATTAGGAAAATTAACAAGGAACTGATAGCCAAATAGAACTACTCTTTCACAGAAGCTATGAAACCATTTTTAGCATGCTAAAAAAAAGCCACAACAAAACAAGACAAACAAAAAAAAAAAAATCAAGCAACAGAGTAGCAGTAACAAAGAGTAAAAATACAAACCTCAAAAGGCAAAAGCCTCCAATAAATTTCAGCAAAAAAATAGTCTGTCATTGCAAGTTATAGCTAGCTATATATCAAATGGAAGAAAATTATGTAAGTTCAAGTCTATATCTAGGGAGTAACCTAATGGCTTACAAAAGTCATCTCCTGCCAATACAACTTGCTTTACAGGGCCAGGGAGTGGAAGAAAACCATACTTAATGCCTTTGTTCATTAAGTTAAATGAACCTTAGTTCGTAGGTTTATGTAGTCACAGTCTTGAAAGATTTTTCTCCAGTGTGTTTTTTCAAAGATGGCATTGTGAGAATAAAGACTCTGTGCATCCATAAGCAGTCATTTGGAAGCACATGGCAGCAGTGATTATCATGTCAGGACATTACTTGAAAATATATGGTTGGGATTTTTTCTCTGTTTTTATCAAGGACAAAGAACTAAGAATTATTTAAGAACAGGAAAAGGAGATGCTTGCTGTAGTCAGCAATCCACAGGCTCAATTTAAAATCTTGTGAAGTCAACTAAGCCGCTCACACCTGGATTATGAGACTCTGTATCAGGCCCTGGTGATCACTAAGAAACACTCCAGAAAGCAGTGACACCTAATGGCAAGCATGCCTTTGGAGGACAGCAGGTGTATCCTATGGCATGGAAAATCAGCCCTCTTTAGCTGCAGAGTAACTAGCACCAAAGCATTATAGGAACTGAAATACTATCACAAATCTAAGCACCTAGGAGGGAGTTTAAGAAATATGACACATACGCAGAGTATGTCACGCATGCTATGCGTTTAAGCAGAACATAGTTAGTAATAAAACCTATGGGCTGCTAAGCTACAGCACGCTGTATTCCAGTCTTCATCAGATTTGTGTGTTTAAAATAAGCAAGTGACCTTCGCACATTCTAGAGCAGGGAGAACAGAGACCTGAACACTCATCTGTAGACACTAGAGGCCCACAGAGATTTGGTTTTAATGAATCTGTTTTGCTTGCTTGTCCTGCGCTTAACAAAATGTGTGTGAGAATACTGTAATGAACAGTCAGCGACACACGCTACATACCTTCCAATGAGGCTTTACCAATAGAACAGCAAATTAAATTTCTATTACCAATGCACAACACAGTACAAGCCAAGCTGCACTGGAGTACAACAGCTTACAAGACAAAATGTGGACACGCGTACCACCAAGCTAGATTACTCCTTACCAAATCAAGAGAAGCAGTGAGCATGTTGGAATTGCCCTGGTATTATTATCCCTAGTACAGAAGCGCTTAAAAGCATGAACCAAAACTCAGAACCCAGCAACTTGTCAGAACACAGCAATGACAGGAACTTGTCTAACACAAGGAATGCAGCAGTCCTCGCCTGCAAAATCTAAAAGCTAAGAGGAATACAGGAAGAACAGATGTAATTTTCTGTTTTAGAAAAAAAATACTATATAAACAAAAATATCTATTAAGAACACATGTATAAACATATGTAAAAGCACACATATATACATATTATGGATTATATATACTTCTGAACCTGCCATTGAAAATAAAAAAACTAAGGGCAGTATGCAACTGACTGCATATGGCTGAAGGCACTGATAAATGTACAAAACCAACTTGCAGTAATCAAAGTGCCTGAACTATTGCTACACACTGCTGCAATGAATTAGCCTTTGAAAATACTTCAGTGTATTTTTTCAGAAAAAAAACTTTCGCATTACAGTATGTGACCACTGCCCTAAATGATTTTGATAATGATCAATAACGTAACACACAAATCTGCATATATGTTTCTACATACAGGACAGGATATCTATACGCACATAAAGATGTATTACTATGTACATGTCAAGGGAAAAAAATAAGAACAAAGTACAAAATATAAAAGCATCAGACCATCAGCTACAGAAGATACAAAGCAAACACAAATTATGCAGTTGACAAGGAATGCCACCTAATCCCTGCTTAATTAAAGCACTGTTCTAAACTCCTGTTTAGGGAGTGAGGAGTGTGGGACGACTGATGTATGAAGAAAATATCAGGCAGCGTGGCTAATCTCAAAGACTTTGGAGCTTTCGAGCTACATAAATCAGAGCGACTTTTTGAATAGCCTCATAAAACACAAAATCATTGCCATTCCACTCACGACTTTCAGATTCTTCCTACAGCATACAGATCATTAGGAAACTTCTAAGCAATCAAGTAATGTGCGGCTGATGAAATTACTCAATCAATGCATGGGCTGAGAGAAGCAGCATAATACAGAATTGCACAGTTTTGACATAGTAACCCTGCCCCTTTCTTTTTTATATAGGGGAAAGGAAAATTACAGTGGAGTCGATTCATTTCAACATTTTCATGAGAGTGCTTAACGTAGTCTTTCTGAACTGCCAGTTCCTATTTATAATAGCAGTGCAGAAGAAACATACAGACTATAAGCAGCCCTACCAATGTTTGAAATATGACACAGGAAAAAGTTTATTTTTAAATGTACACATTTACATACACGCAGACCTGCTCTAATGATCTAAAGCAGCAGCTGCAACCATTCAGAAGACAGAAATATGAAAAAGCGTATCACATAAAAACCAGTCACCATACCCCTCCCACTGCCATCACCAACTCGTTAAGCTCTACTCACTAAATTGTAATATATGACTATCTAAGAGATGACTGATAACATACATTCATACAAAAAATATTCCTTTACAGGAAACACATCAAATACTATGTAGGCAAGCAAGACAGTGCATCATGCCGGTAAAAGTACACACTATCAGAAAAAGGTATGCACAGGTAACATGTTGTTTCTTATTACCTTCTGCCCCTCCCATACATGGGAAAATACTTCCCACTTGAATGTCTTAACACTGTAGTATGAAAAAAAGATAGTGTGTTTGTTGTCTAAGGCATCAGTACTACCTCTGGTAATATTTCTTTTCCCCTGAACTAAGCATTTTAGTTTTTAATTTGGCTTTGTAAATTCTTAGTTGATTTGTTCATAGAGTACCCTGCTCCTGCTTTTGCTAACTCATACAAATAAATGCTGTTTATTATTTACGCCAAAATACTTGATACGTAAGTTTACTCAGTACAAGTGGAAAAAAACCAAAAGTGGGTCAGAACATCCAGGTCAAAATACATTAGTGTGCCTAGGGGCCAAATTTTCATCTGCAAACTGTACAAGTTGTAATAGTTTGTCGTCTACCCATTTAGTGTTAAAATAGTTCTAATCTCAGGTCATTTATTTTCAGTGCATTCATTTCAGTAGAATTAAAGCTCTGTATAACATTTATCAGTTTGCCATTTTCATGGCCAAACAAACCGGTCTATAAAAAGAGATAATCCTCTTGTCAACTGTACTAATTGTCTCCCAACACAAATTAATCATGTGAGAAGCAACTGCTTTGGTGTTGGTGGGTTTTTTTTCTTTTGCTTTCAATGAAGATTTACTATAGGATGTACCTAATCACTAGCAGCCTTATAAAAAACATTAGTGGTAAAAAGCGTTGTATTGATCATACATAGACAAGTGAAACAAACGAAACGGTCATTAATACTAAGGGGAAAAAGCTGTCGTCTCCCTTGATGGTAGTGGCAAGGCATGCAGGTCTCCCTTGATGGTAGTGGAAAGGCATTCAGCTCGCTCAGCAACGAGCCAGAAGGATGGGAGACAGGGGACTGCAAAGGAACTCATCTGCTACACACTTGGAAATTCCCGCAAAACCTAAGATGTGGTCGGCATGCTACAAGCTCCTAAGAAAGAAATTGTAAGGCGTAACCGTCTCCTAGTGTCGCTTTAACATTTTACAACTGGGAAGGAGTAGGGGAAGGGGGGAAAAAAGGCATTCTCCCTTTAAAAGGAGGGCATAACGCGCTGCCTCCCTTGTGCGATGTTTGATGCTCCGGTCGCACACGGCTATAAGGACTGACCCCTATAAAGTTGCGGTAGCCCGTGGGCACCTGCGGGGGGAGGTGGGGAGGGAAGATGGGCTGGCGTCTCGCTGCCCAAATCTCGGTGTCCTGCGGGAAAGCTCTTGACGGCCGGGCTTTCCAAACGTTCCTCCCGCATCCCCTTTCCCTGAAACCCTCTACGGATCTCTCCACGACAGGCAGACATATTTACCAAGCCAACCCTGGGGAGAACGCCGGTTGCCCCACGGCCAGCACCTTCCCTCCCTCGCCGCCAGGGAACCTCCCCAAAAAAAAAAACTGGCCCCAAATGCACCTTCCCCGGTCCAGCGCGGCGCTGGCCGCCCGCCCCTCGCCCCCGCGTTCCCAGGCTGCCGCTCCGCTGCGTGCGGTGCCTGCAGATGGGCGAGCGCCCGCGGGGGCAGCGCCCTCCTCTCTCCTCTCTTCCCCTCTCCTCTTCCCTCGCATCCCCGGGCGGCTCCGGGGGCGACCCGCTCTCTCGCCACCCCTGGGAACAGAACGCCGCTCCTTCAGGGATGCTCTCGCATCCCGGATAAGGGGCAGAGACGGGGATGCCCGCTCCCCGGCTGGGAGCGCTGTGCACGGGCACCGCCGCGGCCGGGAGGGGGGGCCCGACCGCCGCTGGCAGCTGCCCCCCCGGCACCCGGGGGATGGCTGATACCCTTGGAGCCGGGAAAGGGTGGCGCGGGGCACCCCTTACTGCTGCGGTCACCCGCGGGAGGGAAAGCGCTCACGTTGCCAAACCACCTGTTCCGCCGCGGGAAAGGAAGGCGGGATGGGAGGGGGTGAAGGAAAAAAGGGGGGGGGGGGGGGGGCTTTGCGTGGCTATCATAGTAGCGTGGGAAATAGAGGGAAAGCTCGGGGTCCCTCCTGCCCGAGGAGGTGCGGGGAGGGACTGGGTAAGAGCCCAAGCCCTGGGCCCCCCAGATCATCATCAGCGCAAAACCTCAAGATCTAAAGCACGCACATACCCCCGCCGACAGGAAACCTTCACACAGAGCAGTAAGGAGACAAGAGGACTCCTAAGAGCCTGATGGAAAGCAATTATAAGAGGGGAACAAACAAATGAGCGAGCGAGCAAGCAAGGGCTAAAAGAACTGCCGGGGATGGGGGGGGGGGGGGGGGGGGTTGGGGGAGAAGCCTGCCGAGAGAGGGAAGGTTGCAAAGGAGAAGCTGGAAAAGTGTCCAGCAGCACCAAGCAGACGCAGCACCCCCTTACCGATATGAATGATCGAATCTGCAATCGCCGCTTTCCAGGTTCGAGTCCAACAGACGGACACGACCAGGATGAGGGAGAAAACTTCCATCTCCTCCGGAGGTCCAGGCTTTGTAAGAACAGCTCTCTTCGCCAAACGGTGCCACCGCAGCGGAGAGCGCGGCGCAGGGAACCCAAGAGTTTGAGGTGCCGCCGGCGGAGCGTGTAAATCCCGGTGGCTGGCACGGAGCCGCGGCTGGGCAGGGAGCGAGCCCGGGTCTCCGAACGCCTCTCTCCCCCTCGGCAAAACCTCCCTCGCGTCACTTCAGGGGGCTCCTGGGCAGCAGCGGAGTTGCTGGGAGCGCCGGCAGCGAATCCATCCAGCCCGGGCGCCGCCACGGGCAGCAGACGCCTCTGCTGGTCAGACAATCCCCATCCTTCCGCCGGGTCCAGGGATCCGCTCGGTCCCGCGGCTGCTGCACAGCAACTTCCAACCCACACCACGCACACACACACACAAACACACACACACAAACGCTCTTGGCCAAAGGAGCCCCGGGAGCCCGCAGCAAATAGCTCGCCTTCAGCGAGGGAGGAGGAGCGGGCAACCGGCAGAGCAGGCGATCCCGCTTCCAGCCACCAGATTCCTGCAGGAAAAGCCCCCCCTCCGGAGGCCAAAAAACAAAGTGAACTTCAAGGTAATGCAGATAGTAATGCAGAGATTTCCCCCCACCCTTCGCTTAAAAAAAAAAAAAAAATTAAAAAAAATTGCTTCCCACAACTGGAGAAAAGAAGAAGGAAAAAAAAGCAATTGCAAATCGAGCCCAGCGTGCTGTCTGTGTCGCGCAAGGTAGTGGTTGGACAGGGCAGGAGCGAGAGGAGGAGTGCCCGGAGCAAGGCAGAGGAAAGCAGATGATGGTCTGCAGGTTGCTTTTGGAGCTTGCTTTGCTGGTGGGATGCAGAGAGAGCTGGCAGCTCCAGCACCAGCCAGCACGTTGCCTAGAAATGGATCACCTAGGAGAAGGAGAGAGAGCGAGAGATAAGTGCTATCAGCCAGAGAGGGAGAAACAGAGAGAGCGAGCCAGCGAGAGCGCTTCTCTCTAATAACCACCTCCTCCCCCTATCTGCAATACAAGAGAGAAACAAAATAGAGCTCTCATCTCCCCTGAAATCTTCAGCTGGGACTAAGAAAGAGACATAAGCAGGGGTGCGTATAGCCTAAAAATACATTGGGGGGAGGGAAAGGTGGAGGGGAACATCTTTTAGACGTCTTACGCCCGGCTTAGAAAAAAAAACACCCACCCCATTTATTTAACCTTGTAACTCCACCGCAGGTATCAAGTTGAAAGCTAGATGGGCACTTTTGCTTTTCAGTCTTTGACAACTGAGTCAGGGACATTGCTTGAAGGGGAAAAGCAAAAAAAAAAAAAAAAAGGAAAAAATCGGGGACACCTGGCCTCAAGGGGAAAATGAAGACCTAAAAATCTATTAATAAAACTTTAATTATCTGTGTTCTTGATGGAATTCTCATAATTCTTTAAAGCAGTGTATTGTATTTTTTCTTCCTCTCTATTTAGGTAGTGGAGAAATTTATATGGGAAAACATTTAGAGTGCACTTTTCATGCTCAGAGTACTATGAATTCATTAACCGATTAATCCTCAGACTTTTCAAGCTGTAGTTAAATACGTTATCCCCTTTACACACATGGAGAATTGCATTGAGAGAGGTTAAGTATGTTCCTCTAAACTGGTCTAAATTCTCACTTTACGTCTTATTATACTTTGTTCTGACTTCTGTTTTCCTAGTCATACTAGAGACAGGACTCAGGAATCAAAAAATTGCTCTAACATAGTGGTTATATCCTAAACTCATATAAACCATTGACAAGACCTTCTAGGAGGGGTTCATCAACCTCCTTTCTTCATAAAGAATCTTTTTGAAGGCCTCCTTAGTTAGAGCACTTAGATTAAGTTCATCATATCTGACATGCATATCTCTTCTACCAACCACGAGACTAGTTAGCAAGCACACCTTTGTATGCCTAAAAAGTCTAATTATTTCGTTCAAGAATAAATAAGATTTTTAAGAAAAGACTATATCAATGTTAGGGAGCAAGATAATTGAATTTATTTAAAAAAAAACCCCACCAGTGGCAATTTCTGCTTTGCTTAGGTCCTCACTGACAGGCCAGTACTTCCCTAAAAATGGTAACAGTCAAAAGACTTCAAGCCAGATCCAAAGCACAAGGCAGGGCTCATCCTTCCACTGGCCAGAATGAGCTTTCTCTCTTAAAAGCTGTAACAAAGCACAACTAAAATTGACTTTAAGACAAAAATGAAAAGGTACATAAAGAGAACAAAAGACAAGGATCGGTGTGAAGCGAAAGTCTCACAAATTATGTCACTCGTGCCAAATTTGTCCTCTGTGCATCCTCTGTGCGTGTTACAGATCTGTTATCAATAACAGTGAAGAAAAGATTTATTTCTATAAATGACAGTTCATGTACAGTGTCAGTGAGTGTAATTGGCATTAAGTTTACATGTAATAAATTCTGATGTATCTGAGAAACTTTTGGAGCTACTTGAGTCATTATTACTTCTCTACAAAAGAACAGAGTTCACAAGAAATGTTAATTCACTTCTTTGGGGGGCATGTCAGAGCAGTACTCTTTAATAATGTACAATGCACAGTAGGCGGAATAGCAAATGTAATGGAAACCTTTGGAAAATTATAACTTTTTAATCCTCAGTTTAGATAATACTAAGAATGATGAGGTCTTATCTAGAAACCAGCTACCCTTACCCAACTCTTTAAAGCATCTACTAACCTGAATTGGCCACACTAAATGGAAATTTTCGCTTCAGTCTGTAGACATGCTTAACAGGACAGGAGTCACAGCCAAGAGTTTGTGGCTCACAAATACCCTCTAACTTAAAAAAAAAAAAAGAAGCTTTTTGAGTATAGCTCTGAAGAATAATTTCAGTGGTAAAGAGCACCTCCTGAAAATTGGAGAGGATCAAGATTGAAGTTAAAAAGTAAATTCAAATAAACTTACTTGAAATAATGAACACAGTGTCGACTTAATAGTCGATGGGTGCAAAGATAAAAATATAGTGCACTTCCTCGTTTTCATTCTCTTTGGTTCTTATTCATTACAAGCAAAAACCAGTGTCATGCATTTAAACAGACTGGAAAATCTTATGCTACGTGGTTAGTTCAAGATACCAGAGAAAAAACTTGAAAAAATATAAGTCTCTTCTATCCAATATGTGTTATGCATTTGCAGAAAGTTAGAGAAATAAAAGAATTCCAGAGCAGGAGTTACTGATACTGTGAAAATATTATTGGAAAAAAAAACCCCAACCTGATCTAAAAATCAGACTTGCACAAATGCAGACCTCTAATTCGCCATGAGTGCGATTCTCATGATTTCAGTGACTGCTTCCTCAGGCACTTTGGAAGCTAAGTCCTGCACATTTCAGCCATGCTGCTTTTCCTTCACTGTGATTTCCCTCCCAAAATGTCTTCATTTGCGTCAACATCACTTCAGCTCCACCGTTAACATCCATTGGTGAAGCACCACCATTGACTAATGCTTCTAAAAAACAGAACAGGGAGTAGTTGTCTTCTTTCTAGTAGTCAAACTAAAATGTGGTTAATGGTTGCTGTACCTTATGTTTCCACTGATCAGGTATTACAGTGTTGCATATTAGTGCAACCCCTAGAGGAGCAGCAGACAGATGATGCTCTTGTAAAATAATTGCAGCAAGGCGAAAAAGTGTCCATCTAACCTTTGTTTCCTCACATCCACACATAGCATTCTGCTACCTTAACCAAGTCGGCTTTGGATCTGAGCTTCTGTCTACAAAGGAAAGATAGCTAAATATAAAATTCTCACATGGCTTTCACTCATTTTGCCTTAATTTTGACAACCCTGTGCCCCTTTTCCCATCTGCTGGGCCATCCAAACAGATCTGAGAATGCAGAGGTCAACTTTTAATTTGTTTTATTCTAAGTCTCAGAATATTCTCCAGGTAATTGAAGAAACTAACAGCAGTAAAACAGTCTCAAAATCTTCGGTGTTGGGAGGTAAACAGAGTAACTAAGCCTTTAGATGACAATCCTAACGTACATAGCAGGTATTTACCATTCCCACACATGAGCATTAAACAATCCTTTTACACATTAGAATTAAATATTTTCTATTCAAGTGTATTGGTTAAACTTACAAAAAGTTTAGATGAGATGAAATGAGATTATAGCTTATGTTAGCCCAATATTCTATTTGCTCCAATATCTTTTTTTTTTTTAAGGCCTCTAAGTTATTACTTCAGAGGGGAAAAAAAACAGAATGTACCTGTCCCACTATGCTGTGCCATGCACTGTGGCAAAGGAAAATAGGAGAAATTCCTTCATGAGCTTACTAATACATCACTTCTTATCTTGAAGTTTGATATTCAGTTAACTTTAACCTTATAACTGTTCAAGCTAAGATGAAATAGTGTTAACAGCCCTAAAAATAAATTAAATAAAAAAGGGGAAAAACAAGCCCAGCAGCATTAAGCTTGGTGTCCTTCTATAAGAGTGAATTCCAGCAGTGCCAACTGGCTGTGAAAACTAAGATTTCTTTTACTTGGTTCTAACTTCCCTTTCTTTCATAAGATATTTCAATAAGATATTATGACACTAAGGTGTGGGATTAAAAAGAACTGATCACCTGTTACAGGAGAGAACCATCAATCACAAATACATAACACTTTAGGTATGACTGTTATTGTCACCATCTAAACATCAGAGAAAGGTTGAGAAGGCTCACCTACTATTGCTTAAATTGGTTTCCATTTCTGGACTTAGATATAATAAAAATTATATATAATACAATTTGTTTTCATTGTCACTGCAGATACTTCTTCTGAGTCTTTGTGAGTCTTCTTTTAAATGAATCCTCCTAACTGTGGAAAATAAACAGTTATTCTACAAATATCCATAATTCTATGATAGTTATGTGGCAGCATGTGCTTTTTTCATCTCTTCAGAAGATTTTTGGAAGTTTGTCACCAAATAGTAACTTTATAGATGAAATGCAGAACTCTGTAACACTTTTGGTACTACAAGTCTCGAAATATGACACATATTCGGCAACTAGATTAGCATAGGCAGCACCCTACAGAGAGCCATTTCAGTGGGCACAGGATCTCCCTGTAAGGATGCTATTCCCAGATCATATCCTAATTACATGTGGTGAGGAAATAGAAATCATCATTAATATTAATTCTTTTTACTTATGATTATCATCATGTATGCTGTGAGATGATCTGCCCAACTTAAAAACTTGGTCTACTCAAGGCTGGCCAGATAAATGTTTTTATGACAGTAGAACAACAAACCAAGAGCCTCAAACCCCTAATTTATGTGGAACAACCTGTTCCATTTGATAATGCTATTTTACTCTAAATAACGATGTTTCCCCCATTTTAAAAAAATCACAAACTGACAAATATCCCTCACCTTGCATTGCTATATTTTTTAAAAAAAAAAGGCATGCTTAAAGTGCTGTTATAAAGTAACTGACTGACAGACCTGTCAGGAGAACATGTGCCACAAGCAAATGTACCTCTGCCACTGAGCTGATGCCCAGACGCAGGGAAACCGCTAGCTCTGAGAGGTTACTTCAGTTGATGTGTCTATTCAGTCTTTGCTTTACCTGGCAGAGCTTCAGACAAGAAGTCATCTGGGAGGGCTTTAGTTAAGAGGACATCTGCCCACTAGGAAATAGACTTGCTTCAGTGACCGCCAAATAACCTTTAAATGAAAGCTTTAGCCTACTGCCAACTTTAAGGTTATTCTCTGTATAATGAAAGAGGTCCAGGTTAATAGGATCGTTTGAATTCTAAATAGTGTCCCAGACATAGACTCCATCTGTGCCATCACACTTTGAGTGAAATAAGCATGCTTGGGCCACTGTCACCATTTCTGAATAAGGGTGATAATCTTGCCTTTACTTAATGGAATAGTTTGAGGATTAAACTTGTTCATTTTTTAAAATGCAAAGTATTGTATCATTTTTCCAATTTCCTTCATTCTTTTTCTCCATAGTTTAAACATGTGATTGTGTGTATATCTGCAAGACAGTGTGTATATGCATGCACATGCAGATAGATAAATAGACATAAAGTAATTCCATTTGGCCATTATACAAATAAACAGAACATTAAATATTTACTGCATTTCAGCAGGCAGTGCATGTTGTGGTCTTGAATATCTTATCACAATGGAACAAATACCAGGCCAGAATCAAGAGTTATTCTGTTAGGCAGAACAGGAAAAAAAAATTGTGCAGTACACGGCAAGGATTTCAAAGATTTTTCTTTCATAAAACTACGTTGGTTTTGAGTTTAGTTAAGAGCTTGAGTGTTATGCTTTAGCTTCACTACATACAACTCAGAAAGTCATTATGTAGTAAAGTTAACACTTAGAGCAACTAGTGTTATTAGAGTGAATTAGCAAAGACTTCTACTGAGATAGATTTATTTTTACCCTTTAAACCCATGTTACCGATCTCCTGTGCTGCCTGAGCCATCCTGTTACGTACTGTGCTTAGAATCTGTCATGTTACTGAAGGGAGGACACAGTGGCTAACAGCACTTAGACTTTTGGGCATGATCTGGACATAAAAAAACAAACTTGAGAAAAGAAAACGGAAAAATGATGTCAAGTAATCCATTTCATTGGCACAGGAGAGAATGCTGTGCTCCAAGGTATCTCTATATGTAACATCTTTTCAATCTTACGTAGGTTAAAAGAAAATCAGAGAATAAATTCTCCCTTCTCTTGCTTTGTCTGCTCAGTGAGCACTAAGTATCAAGTCAAGTCCTTCTAATGCTGAATTCTTCTCTGTCTCTAAGTACCCAGCTAGCCACTCTCCATCTCTTGAGAATCTCTCTCAAGCTCCCTCTTATTCACCACTTTGCAGAGTTGTTTTCTCCTCCAGGACTTTTCTTCCCTGGTTCCTCCTGAAGATGCCTTACCATACCTCAATATGGTGTATATAACAGTTTCACTCCTCGTTTGCTCACACTTCGTGTCTTTCTAATATTCCTGCTCTTATTATTCGCTATGTTTCACAATCACACCACTTGCTGCTATCTTCCCTTTACCTCTTCTTTCCTTTCCCTTCCCTTCAAGAGCTATAGAGAGGTGAAAGAGATGCGAGGCATTTTCTACCAAGGCCACCTCACAATCACAGGTGAAAAGGAAGTCACAAACAGCGAAGAAAGCCAGAAGGGGAAGCAAGAGAAGCAGGAGACATTCTGACAGTTGAAGCCACAGCTACAGTTTCTGCTGATTGATCTTCTATTGCAGCAGGAGTTGTCACTTCAGCAAGTGCTCAGTCAGGTCTAAGAAAGTGGCTAGGGTAGAATGACAAACGTAGAGACAGCATTCTTAGCAACTGGTAAGAGACACATACATTTTTTTGTCTTGTGTCTATCTCATTCCTAGCTCCTCTCCTGATAACTGTTAATGACTTGGCTCATTCTAACCAGAGGTACAGGCTATCATATAACCAGAACAAGGGCTGCTTGTGTTCTGTGGAGATGCCACCAAACTAAATACAGCAGTTACTTAGGAAAGTGTACACTCAGAAGAAGTCATTGGGAAGGCTGGAAAACTACTTTTGAGAACATTATATGTTATAGTGGAGAGCAATCTATAGAAAAGCTTTGATGAAAGAGAAGCAGAGTGGTGGCATAGCATGGTGAACTCACAGTTCGAGTAGCTCTTCATGTATCCTTTTAGCATCACACAGCTGAAGGACTATTCTGGATAGCATATGGATTGAAAGAGCCAACCAAGAGCCAACTATTTTGACTCATTCTACATCTTCACTGCTGCTGAGAAGAGATGAGGAAGTTTCAACTGTTACAGTAAAAGAAAGGCCAGTCAGAAGTCATCACTGAACCAGAAACACCACATGCTGTGTGTTTGCCTCATGTCATGCAAGACCAGAATCAGCTCATTCTTTACTACTGTGGGTGGTTGAAGAGATAGTTGGAAAAACTTAGTATTGGAAAAAAGAATTATTGTTGCTTTGTGAGCTCGTGGTTTGAGCACTAGGAAAAAAACAGGACATTATATTATTTTACCTATTTGGAAAAGTTAGCAGGAAGTCTGTTAAATTTGGTGGTTTAACAAAAATATGACTCAATTATTTGTAAAAGACAAATAGTGCAGGCATTGCTAGTTATTTAACGCTGTATATAAGCTGGAACCTGCAAAGCTGTGCATATTAGTCTATTGCATCTTTATTTAGTAGTAATCATTAGTGTTATATTGGGACTTCTAGCAATACTAAAATTTCATTGTGGCAGATACAGCACAAAATGCATAGCAGAATAGTCCTCACAAATACAATACACCCTGATTACACAAGAAAAACAAGAGTTGGGAAGCGAAACAAGAAAGTCAAGCGTATTCCAAAGTTTGTGTGTCATAAAATCCAGAGCAGAATTTAGATTTCTCAAGTTGCAGTACAGGAAACTCCCCCAAAAAACTACCCACTCTCTTTCCTGGGTGCATTTTAACACCATTTAGTCTCTTTTGAGCAGAGGCAGCACCATAATAAAAAATACTTTTACCTATGAACTTGCACATTTTTGTATCAGTATCCCAAAAAGTATTTGATAAGTTCATGTAGCACAAGATTTGAATTATGGTGTGTGCTACTTTCTGCATACTGGCTTTAAAAAAAAAAAACCTCAATACAAAATAAATCTCGTCTTGTGTAAGATTTTCTGTTCGATACAATTATTGGTGCTAAGTTTTCCCCCAAAATGAGGTTAAGTGAGTAGAGAAAGATGACTGCCAGATTTGAAAACTGTATCAATCACTGCTATTTATATGAAGAGTCAAATAACTCTCCGTGCTAGAAGGCACTAATTGGTCATTACATAGTTGATATTAGTATGTTTACTTGTCTCTAAAAGAGTTCATATGGCCTTCATCTATTTGCATATCTAAGAGCCTTTAACCTTTCTTTAGGTATGCATGTTTTCCCACTGTTATTTTCAGTAAGAATTCCTCACCTTTCCTTCATTCGTTTCTCCCCAAAAGAAACACTAAATCAAGGTAGCTGAAATAACCTATTTGAATTTTCTTGCTTTGATGCATTAAACATAATTTCCTTCTCTCTGTTTTCATCATAACAAACAGCATCATTATACTTGACATTTACCTTATTCTACATTATTTCTGTCATAAATTAAGAAAGAACCATTAGATCTGATGACATGGCAAGCCAGAAAATACCTAACTAACATGATAAATTATTTGTGGTGATTTTTAAGATAATTCAGTTTTGTCTGTACAGTATCTAAAATTAAAATAAACAACCTATTTTTCTCTATTTTTCCCAGTTGGGCCAAGCTTCAGCACGTAGTTTTCACATAATATTCACCCTAAAAAAACATTCCAACAGGAGTGGGAAGGGCACAGAACTCTGAAGTGCTATTATTTCAGTGAAGGACAGTCAGAAAGACTTCATTTCAAAGAGCCTCTTGTAAACATGCAATTTAAAAAAAAAATAACCAAAAAGCATTACACTAGATGGGGAAAAGGAAACAAAGTAACATTTTCTTCTTATTATGACCTGGTTTTGTTGATGCCTACTTCAGCTGCTTAGAATTACTAACAAGTGAATTTTTTAAAGAAAAAAAAAGCTACAATTTTTTAATTTCATTTTGACTACCTTAAACCTTTTCTTCACATTAGCAAAGTCATGCTGATAAATTGAAACAATTCCTATTAGCATGACTGTAAACTGTGTTTTGGACGTCTCCAGATATCAAGTGCTCCTGCATCATCCTCATCGTGTGCACACAAAAATTCTACACTATCTGTGTAGTACACTGTTACTGTTCTCCATGTTTATTAATCTCTTATCACTTTTCCCCTCTACTGTTTACTTCTCTGCTTCTTTTTTATGAGCTTAAATGACAAAAAATAAGCAGATGGTCAGGATACATTTAGGTGACCAGAGAAGTACACGATGTTTTTGTTGAGGGAAATACTGAGAACAATTTCACCATCAGGGACAATGACTGAGGAGGAAAGAAACCCCACCACATGTCCTCCTTTTTCTGTATGACCTTTTGTTATCCAGATCCCTGTATAAAATAACAGAGGACTGTGGATATGGACTGAAGCAGGAGGGGACTTTTGTAAACCCTGTGGGAAATAATACTACAATAACCAATGAATGTGAACTTTGAATCCCAATCTCAATTTTCTGGGGTATACAAAGCAATACAAAGGGACTCATCCAAGAATGGTGTATATTTGAATTTACGGTTCGAGTTTTGCCATCTCATTTATCTATGGAAAAAAAAAAAAAACCAAGAAAAGAAAAAGAATACAGAATCTGCAAGTTGAAGCAAAAACTTTGCATGATATTTTGCTATGCAAATGAACTAACCAAACAAAACTTAAAAGCAGTATCGTCACAGATTAAGCTCTAAGGCAGCCCAGTGACAGGAACTTGAATCTCTGTACATCAGGTGAGCCTCTGAATTATTAAACTATAAATAAGGCCTGGCTGAATGGTGTTCAGAGCTCTCATGGCCAGAACAGAGCTATTTGCTGTTCCTAGATAACCAAATCACTGGCAGGATAGAGGCATTCATACACACCAGCTCAGCAAGGGTGAAAATGCAGCACTATCAGCTCAGAGTACTCCTTGGTACAGCAATTTGAACAATGTACCTGAGCTTCTCCTGACAGAGCTCTCTCACTTTCTATATGGGATATTGACTCTCTGCTTAGGTGATTCTTGCGTCTGATTTAATTTGGACCTTCTGGCAGTGAATGGCCCCATCAACAAAAGTGGTACTTATTCTGAGGTGTCATTCTTTTTTTTTCCTCCCTCCTCTTTGATTTGAGGATGCACTTAGCAAAATTTAATATTAATTACAGGAAGTGCACAAATAAAACTTTGAAAACATCTCTGAATTTCATTGCTTCTATTATATACCAAATTGGTGTATTTTACAAATAGCTCCAAAAATTTGTTTTAAGGTGTTATGCCAAAGTTGCCATAGCAGAGTGAGCCAGAGGCACTGAAACTGCTTTGTGCTTTCAACTTCGGTTTTAAAAGTGCTGAGGAATATAAGGCAGGAGACAAAGACACACACCCATCTTTGTTTTAGAAAAAAAAAAAATAGAGGAAATGAAAGGCTATGAGAAAAAAGCATCAAAAGTGTATTCAGCCAGTCTTTATAAGAGTTTGCAGTAAAAGTCAGTACAAGCAGAAGCACCCGTCTCCAAGTAGACGCATCCCTAACAGGTCATAACCATTCAAAGAAAAGCCAGTATATAACAGCCAGACTTCTTCCTGAACTCCAGTCTAATATCAAAGCAAATACCCTTTGTTTCAGCTCCTTTTAGTGCATCTAGAGGAGGCACGAGAACATTTTATGAGAGTGAAATTGACAGAGAGAGACAGCGAAACAGGGTCAGCGTTTAGCAATAAGTAACACTCCCCATTGCTCTTGTCCATATCCACACCCCTTACTAGAAGTCAGTCTGAAAAATCCTTACAGACAAAAAGCCAGAATGGAGCCCTAGGCAAAACTAAAGCTGAAAACCAGCAGTAGAAGGTTAAGAGCTAATGATACACAATAGCTGTCAGGCAACTTCAGGTTCTTTGATTTCCAAACAAATTTTTTTGCATTATGCACACTCATACAACTGAACCTCCACACACCCATTTCCAAAACACGCATCTAACCTCTAGTATCAGGTGAGGGAAAACCCAAACATTTCACCAAGTTAGTGACATTTATGATACAGCTTAGACTATCCCACAGGAGGCCTTTAGTTCTCCAGTTTTCAGGAAACACTCTGCTTGTTTATTTCTAATGGGCAGTTGTATTCCACATAGTCTCGGAGTTACTGACACACGTGAAAGCTATCTGTGTTAGATAAGCCTTCCTTGCTATTTTTAGCTGTACGTGCTCAGCATAGTAAGCTGTCTTTTCACTATAACAATACATGACAGACACCATAGAAATTTAAAAGACAAGGTAAAATACTTCATTGGGTTTTGTCTGCATGATTAGGGAACATCAAATATGCTCACAGACCTTCAGATAAATCACTTTCCAAATAGGTAATGTTTCATAACTTGATTGTAGAGCAAAGCTGAAAAAGAGGCAAAAAGGTGTCCACAACTGATAGGCAAATATCTACATATATTTATATCCAAATCAATATTTATGCACACTTTGAATTTCAATTTACACGTATACTGATATTGCACTTTTGAGAGTAGATCCAAGGTTTCTTTAAGAAGAAAACCTATTCCTAGAGTACAAATTATTCCACTTTAGAGTACTAGTATTGAATCTTAGAAAATTTCTGAAGTTAAGGTAATTTTACCTGCATTGTTTTCATACGTAGCATAATATAAACTCAACTTGTTACTGGCTTTGCATTTACTTGAGGTAGTGCTGCTCACATTGAAATAGCTTTCAATTCTCTCTAAAAGTTACATTAATACTTGTGTTCTTTCTATGCATCGTGCCTTGGATTTTTTTTTAATGACAAAACACTGTACTGTCTGGCTAGGGAGCTGAACAAAGCTGGTTTTCTTTCTAGGGGAAAAACTGCAAGTTCCTTGAAAGATACAGGATTTTTGAGACTCCCAGACAAAACTTCTAGAATTAATATATGTCCTTATATAATTTTGAACTGAAGAAGCTACCAATAAGGCGGAAGAGCAAAGCTACAGTCTGTTATACCAGCAGTAAAATTATCTCAATATTTCAGTAACTACCATTTACTCTTAATAAGGCATGCAAATATTAGTTTGATTGCTTATTTACATAACCCCCAAAATAGTAAAGAAACAAAGTCAAGAAAAATCTCAGCTAAAGCTGGGAGCATTAGTATTTCACAAGGCAATAAATATTTTTTAAATTTTAACTTTACATGTATATGCACAAAAATATGTAAAATATATCTATATGCACTTTTTTTTATATATATATATATATACACACACACATTTCAGCAACCAGCACATTTTCTTCAAAGTCTGGTTTGCTCTCACCGTATGAGACCTGTCTTAATGTGACCTGCCATGCTAGATTCAAAGTTTTCCTTTAAACATTTGTGAATTCCTAGAAACATGAGGGGGTTTATTTAAGCTGCAGGCTTAAGATAGCCCTCTTCAGAGTATCAACTATTTTCATTAATCAGCAGTAGAATGACGGTAGTTAAAAATCCAGAACTTGATCTCTGTACCCTGGAAAACTGTATACTATATACTGAAAGGCAATAGGATACTCCTGAAGTATTTATATTTCTCTAAAAGAAATGTCTTATCTTAGTTGTTATTCCATAACATGGGAATTAATGATAATGGAGATAATATATGTACAACATAAGTCAAATAGCATTTATAAAAAGCATTGCTTCTGCTCCTGGTGTCTTCCTCAGTCCATGAATTTTCCTGAAGGCTTTTCCTCTCATTAGATTAAAGTTTGCCATGTTCATCTTATACTTACTTCGGTGCTTAGACTCACAATTTTGGCTGAGACACAAATATAGTTTGGTCAGCAACAAATGACCATCAAGAATATAGACAAATCATAGGTCCACAAATCTTTGACATCAATTTTGAGAGATAATTGGGAAAAAGAAAAAGTTAATTTGATGAAAACAGTAAAAAAGATTATGTATCGATTTTTTTTTGGTGCAAGTTTGATCATAGGTACGTATTGACCATCCTTTTCTTATCATGCATCAAATCTGCTCTTTGACACCTAAGAGATTTATTTTAATAGATACGTATATTAGATTTTCCCTTTCAATCTGGCAGGGCTACTTTGACCACAAAGGGTACTTATGGGTAGGTGTGGGTGATGATTATGAGGATCCATGTTTTGCTAATGTAATACACTACTGACATTTGAATAACTTATCTAGATACATCAGACTGTTTCCACCTCAATTGTTCATTTTCAGACATTCTGATTTCTTTCAGCTGATGTATTCATTTCACTCAAAGCTGTCAATTCACAATATTCCTTGAGTGCATAAAATTTCTTTAGTAATTGGATAATGTATTTTTGCTTTTCATTTTTTAAATACATACTTTGAAAACTTACTCCTCCTTACCTGGCATTTACTTCGTCTCAGAAAGGTGTGTATCTAAGCTTTGTGCTTTCTCCAAGTTAATCCCTTTCCTAATTAAAACTCAAGTCACCACAGCCAGTTAACAGTTTTGATTGCCTAGCAAAGGAATTTCTCCCTTAACTGCCTCATTCCTGCAGAGACTTAGAAAATAGCTGATTTTTTTTGACAGATCCAAATAATCAAAATTGTTAGCATATGAAGTCACTTATTGAAGATTCATTATGTTCTCTGATAGAACTGAGGGTTGTTAAACTCTTTTTAGGAAAGCAAAGTAGAATTTTGCTTTAAGAAGACAGTACTTCTCAAAGAAGCTTCCCTGAGCAGTTTCGGTTTCTGTGCCTAGGGCCCAAGCTCATCTTAATTTTTGTCTGAAATGTTTCTTTGCAAAGTCTCATCTAAATGTCCCACAGATGGTTCAGAAAGCCTTACTGCGTTCACGAGAGCTCAGATAGTTTCACTAGCTTCTTACTACTTCCTCATTCCTCTCAGATATACTCTCCTTTTTCTAATCCTGAAATATGCCTTATTTGCCCTTCTTCTATGTAGTTATGTCAAATATTTAATTGTTCCCTACTATTTTTGAGGCAAAAAAGATGACTGTATTCTTTTTCAAGTCTTATGGGTTTGTGTCTGTCTCTGAATACACCTACATTTAAAGCTTTTTTGAATGATTTGAAGATGACGTGAGAATACTGGTTTTGGCATATCTGAAGATATGACTTCTATTACATAGGGCAAGTTGTACTTGTGGACTAAGTTTTTGAAACTGAATTTCTACCTGTAATTTGGTTTATTACATCAAAATCTTTGAAGAGCCTATTCAAAGATAAAAATATGTTTTGTGTTGGTCATTCTGAGATTAACTGATGATTTCTGGGAAAGATCTATCAAAACTAATGAATCTGAACGCAGAATGGAGGATCAGCTCAATGAGCTCATGCATATATCAGGTAATATTGCAGCAGCAAGCTTGCATCTTGAATTCTGGATGTCACTTGCAGTGATGTTGTGCACTGAATTGGCAAGGGAATCAACAGTATGAAACCTGGTAAATAATAACATTTTAGCATACGTTTTAAATAAGAATATAAAATTGGTTAGACTGGTTTCTAAACAGTACCCTCTCTTAACTGTGTCCAAAAGCAAGTGTTCACTTTCTCTAAATAGGGTAAAAAGTAGAAATTGCAACAAATGAGGGAACCAATATTTTCCCAAGATTATCTGTGAATTTCCAAAAGTCTAGAGTCTGGATACTTCCTATGTCTTTCCTTATCTCCTCATACAACTATTCAGTTAAAAAATTAAGTTTTAAATAAAGGACAGGTTTTGCAGAGTTTCTGAGGTTTGTTTTGTAAAGCCAGTCTTTGTAATTTGCACTCTGTTACGTAAAACAGTGATTTTTTTAAAAATAATTTTCCACATAAAGAGATTTTGTAGTCAAAATTTACTATAAGCAAATTTTATAGTTCTCATTTATTTGGCCTGACATTAACAGCTGCTTGTTTCTCATAGACTTCACCGATTTCTCCAATTTGCCTCTTTGTCTACGATCAGTTTTGTCATCAAGAGTCAGAGAAAGATTGAGCACTTTTAATTGTGCAGCATGTCACACTTCAGATTGGCATGACACAAAGGTAGGACTCTGAACTACACGTTCTCTTCTTGACATATAGTTGAAAGCTGAGAACTCTTCCAGTCAACTACACTTTCCTTTACTTTTTACTTGTAGCCATCACACAACCATGATGTTAAACAAATCACACTTTAGAAGTTCAGAAATAAATAGATGCATATTCTACACATTTCCTTTCTTAACTTCAAATTATATATTTTTTTCTCTGAAATAAGAATAGTTTTTCTCCTTCCCCACAGTGTATATATATACACCGTTGAACTTTCAATGTGAACAGTGACTATTGCAGCAGTTTGAGATATAAATATCACTTTTCAAGGGATTGCTACGGATAGTTGATGGTTCTGGAAATAACACTTGCGTCCTTTATCAAATAGTATAGATTTAAGCTAATGTTTATTTGTTTTACATTAGAAACAAACAAATTGTCACCCAAAACTGCTGATCCTATGAAATCATAAAGCTTTCTAGTGAAAAGAGAGAAAGCAGCAGATATTGCAACTGATCTGACCAGCTTCGTAAAAATGGCAAACACAAGACTTCAGAGAATTTGCTTCAGTTTGTCCACTTTAGAGTACGGTATGTAGGAACAGGCCACTGAAGGATAGCCCTACCGTAGTTGACTACAGAACTAGTCTAAGACAATACAAATACAATCAGTTCTGCAACTCACATGACACAGTAAGGCTTGTGTTTATAAACAGGTGCATCTTAGCACCTTGAATCTCAGTTCTCTGGTATAGTTATGTTGTGTTATAAAGAGTATTTCAGCCTAGCACTTAGCTCTGTCTAGATACATGACAGTATTATCTACATCCATGGGAGACATGAACAGTCAGGTCCACTGATGCTGTACTAGATTATTTGATAAAATGCTTCAATCAATGAAGCAAGGCTTTGCTGTAAACAGTAAGATAGAAATTGTAGAAAAGGGTTTTTTTTTTTATTATTGCTGGGTTTACTTCTTATAGCAGGAACATCAATTTACATGAAAATTAGGAAATTTCAGGTCTTGCCAATCTCTTTGTCACAGATCTTCCAAGAATAACATCGGTGTCTGATCCTCTGTGTGTTTCTTGAGAAAACCTCTTTGAGGAAACACCACCAGGAATTTTACAGGTAGGGATTTTCCACTGACTTCTCTATAAAATACTTATTATTTATAAAAATATTAGCAATGTGAGGTCCTTAGAATCAGGACCTCTTTTTTCTCAGCTTCTCCTCAGAGAACCCATTAAATAAAAAAGGGACTGCAGACCCACTGGTTAATCTGCAAAACCGTCTCAGACTTCAGCTCATTCACTCAGTTGCTCTTGTACATACCTATTAGTCCTACGTGGGTTTGGTTCAGCAGCCTAGAGGAAACATCCAAAAAGATTTGGGCTATGCAGGAAAATGTAGGGGAAACAAGGGACATGTGGGCTTCCTCTGACTACAGACAAAACATGAAAAGGAAAGAAGTCAGTTTCACTATGAAATCTAAGCTATGCTTGCAGGGCTGCAAGACAGATTTTATGTTACAAATAAGTATACATTAAGCAGGGAGAATAAACTAAACAAGCGAGTTATAATGAACACAGAAGCCTATGAAAGTACTGTACTAATAGTCCATATTTAACCTGGAGTGACAATTTAAAAAGAAATATTTCTGATATCTTTCTCATCTCCTGGCAAGACCTACCTGTATAAATCTAACATTAAAATGCCTGTAGGCTTTTATTTACAGTGAGCTGAAGACTATGCAAGTTCATCCAGCAGTTATATCTTTCAACAATAAAATGATAGGTCATCAAGTCCAAAGGCTTTTATTTATCTTCCATGTTTGTGAAGAGATATTTAAAGATTATTTTGCTCTGTGCTTTTCAGCAACAGATTCCGCTTAAGATCAGCTTAGTGGGAAATCACATGAAAAAAAAAAAAAAGGGTTCTGCTCTTTATTCAAGCTACTGGTGTTTTCATATACATCCTTCTGTATGGGTAGCAGAGATAAGGATTTTCACTGGGATTTGTGCTCCTAAATCAGTGGAACATTAAAAATTCTGCAAAGAACCCTTGCAGGTATGAATTCTATGCCTCAAAGCGTTAAAAAAAAAAAAAAGGAGTTTCTTAATACAAAGGCATGCACCATTCATCAATACTGAATTTCAAAACCTCAGGAAAGCACATGACGTCAATTTCATTGTGGCTTTCATGATTGATTTTGTGTCAACCTTACAAGATCGCCTAGTAACCCTGTGCAGCAAATCCCTTCTTGACATTACTCTATTTTTCCTCAGCTGTACAGAAAACCCCAGGAACAGAGCTATGTCAAGAGAGAAATCATCTTAGAGTTGAAGGAGGCCTTGGAAAAAGGACACCTCAGTGTTCCCAAATCAACACAGGGCCTTTTATTCCTTATGTACATATCTCAGAAAAACATTTTATCCCACAAAAAATTTAAGCAGATGCCGATTTCAGTGGGTTTTGTTTGCTTGTTTGCACTTGCAGCATTCAGCTGTTGTGTCAGAGCCAGAGACAAAAACCTACCCCTCAATAAGCGTACAAGTACTCATAAAAAATGAGATTCCTGCAATTAGAGCAACAGCATTTTTCCTGCTGCTGAAAAGCTTATCTGTGGTGCACTTTTTGTTGCGTTGTGCAATACAAATACCCAAAGGTGGCAACTGCAAGAGGATTCCAGTCATTTTCATGGTAGCATGTAATAGCACCGTGGGAAAAGCATAGTGATAACCATCTAGAGGACAGGAAGGGGTGCAACCACGTTAGGTTTAAGGAACATTAAGTACACGGACACACGAGCAGAGGCCACAATAATATCCTGAAAGTATTCTGTACAGCAATACTTCTTCACCTTTCCATTGCCCTCTTTCTAAAAATATGTGCCCTGGGTTATGATTTGGAGGACTCCATCAAAATTTGTATGTCTCATTGGCAATAGTAATGCAGGAGTTTTTTGCAATCCATCAGTGCTGAAAGAATGTTATCTGTAATTTTGGGATGGGGTATGCATTCTGTATACCCTCTCCCGAAGCCTTTAATAGTGACAATAGCCTGGCAGAAAGTTTAATTAAAATAGTGTTCTTTTACTTTGCAAGAGAGCACTGACCCTGTCTAAAATGTCACCACATTCATAGATTTAAATTAATAGCAAAAAGATATAAAAATCACACAAGCAGACAGTTTCATGATAGAGCTAAGAGTAATACACCATGTTCAAACAGTTGGCATTTGATCAGTAGTTTGCTCTACACTCTAAACAAATGTTTCATAAGCTTCACATACCTGATTTAAATTAACAAATCTGTATACTTCTAGCCCCAGACCTCTGGATCAGCCATTCCTAAGCCAAACACGCTCCATGAGAAGCCATAGGATGGTCAGAAGAGCAGCTTGTGTCTTGCACAGGGCATCACTCAACAGCTATTAAAAATCAAAACAAAACAAAAAAACAAAACCCAAACTAAATATTTAGAAGTCTGAAACCTTGGATAAAGGGGAGAGAAAGGATGAGAATCAGTTGTAAAATGACTCTTCCAACAGTAGCCAGCAGCAAATATCCCAATTTTGCAATCACAAGAGAGAAGTGTTTCTGTCCTCAGATACAGCACCCAGAGTTTTGCAGTTACATCAGCTGGTTTATGCTTCTGGAATAGATACTTTTCAGCTACTCTGTAGAGATGATTTATGAAGAGTCTGGTGACTTCTGGGGTCTGCTAGAAGCTTAAATAGGTTGTAATCAGAGTAATTTAGCTGATGAACTCTAAGGTGAAAAATCCAGTAAAGATTACTAGACTTCAGCCTAAAATAGAGAGTAAAATAGAGAGAGGGAAAAAGGGGAAAAGAAAAAAAGAAAAAAAAAAAAGGAATGTGTTCTGATAGTATACTGTTGCACTTCAGTACAAAGACTGTATTTGCACCATTGCTTGCTTTGTCTCTTGCAGTTATCAGAACAGTTTAGGTTGGAAAGGACCTCAGGAGGTATCTGGTCCAACCTGAAACTAGGCTACAGACTTATATCACTTAAATGTTACTTACGCTTTAAGTGAGTAAACAGTAGAAAGGCAGTCTCAGACACCTGCTTTTTCTTAAGAAATACACCTTTCATCTTCTGAGCATTCATAAATGAAATATTCTACTGGACAGAAACAACATACCATAGAGACATGGCAGAAGTATTTCACAGAAATAAATATTTCTCTTTACTCCCATTGAAATTCAAAGCAATCCTTGTGTCCTGATTTGCACACGAGAATAGATGCAAACCAATGTGAAAGTAAGGTGACCTGTACATAGAAGAAAGGAGGCTTCTACTTATAATTACCCCAATGTTGAATGGATACAACCTCCTCTTCTTTCTGCAAGGTATACTTTGGCATACTGTGTCCAAAGCAATAACAACAAAAGATACGTCGCTAGTCTGCAGTGCAATCTGATTTCATCTCAATTTCACTCTATTTCTTGTCCCACAAAGAAAAGAAACCAAGATCTATTTCATCTTACACTGTTTGACCCAATGGAATAATTGGATTTATCTTCACTATATAGGAAAATGGGGTCTTGAGTTTGGCATACAACAGCATCTTATACAGCTCTACTCACGTCTGCTCAAACTAGGAAGATGGTCTACTTTAATTAGAAGTTTCATCCTCAGCTGAGGGAGGTGAATGACCCATTATTTAGTCATTTCTCTGCAGTTTGATACACTTTCTCAGCAAGCCTCCCCGTGGCTCATTCTTTTTGTATATGATGGATAAAAAGTTACCATGGTCAGTTTTTTAGGTTAATGTAGTAATGACCTTGGGCAACTGTAGAAAGATTTTTTTTTTTTTTAGTTACCATTTAATTAGTAAAAAATATTTACCTATATCATTTATCTCAAGTTCCCCATTTCCTGCACTGTTAATTGGAGGAATGGTACTATTTGGCAGCTAGAGCACTGCTTATCCTTTAGCAGATCTGAGCCTTTTGACTTCCGCATGCAAGTAAATCAGTCTTCCTTTTGACTGCAGTAGACTTCAGTTCAAACACTTTAAAAAAAAAAAGGTATTTCAGAGAGCTGACATCATTTAAAATACATTGCTAGCTACCCACTCAACAGTACATCATATCACATACTGCCTTCCACTATTTTAAAAACAACATAATCAAGAAATGCACACCACACACACAAACCTCCAGACACAAAAAGAAGGGAGGACAAAATACACCATGCAAATTTGTTCCATCACTAGTTACCGCGGTATTCTACATAGGCAGAGAGCAAAGCTAAAAGCTGCTTCTTGCAGAGGGATTTTTTTCTCACAAGGGAATTAAACAGAAATAAAGTTACAATGCCACAGGGTTTTATTGGTCATAATGGAGCAAAGATTACTTCACAGACTTACATAATAGAATAGATAGTCTTTTGAGAAAAAGACTGTCTGCTGACATAAAAGACTGGCTGACATAATTGCATAATTAGGATTCCACTTGAATGAGAGGAAAAAACACATCTAAACTATTTGAATCTACTACTGAGTAGAGAACTTTTTCCTCTTTGTATAGTAAAATAATTACATAAGTGAAGTTCTTGCCTTAAGGATGATACTGAGGTGCTCCTTCAAGAGCTTGCATGTGAGTAATGGCCAAAGCAAAATGACTTCAGAAGTTCAAGAATTACCCCGTTTCTCATCAATGTAAATGCTAAAAGTGTAAAATGAAGAAAGTCTAAGCTAACATGGTCTCCAAGTAGTATACCTGTCCACGTAAAGAAAAATAAATAAGCATTCCTCTAAAGTGCAAAGGGAAGGGGAAATAGAATTTGCATCCCTTGGAGGACTTTTTCCAGACTGCATTACTTAGGATTGTAATTGCAGACACACTCAAGTCCATTGTGTTTTAAGACTACAATGTGATGAGTTCAGTAAAATTCATGGCCGGTCATCAATTTGTGGACCCAAGTCTTTAAACGCAAGAGTCGTGTTATACCTGTGGTATAAGTCGTCCTTATACCACAATATTTTAATTATATTACGTATTAAGTTATACCTTTAAGTATTTTTCAGTACTTCCTTTCTTGATAATTTATTTTATGTTGTACCCTTTCAAATCTTATTTTTGCTTTTATTCTCTGTCGGTAATAATACTTAAGTTATGTTTCAGCATCATCCATAGTACTTCTGCTATTACGCTCCTTCCTTTCCACTTTAGGTGCTTTCTCATAAATCTCCAGAAAGTATCTATGGGTACACAAATACAGAAAGCTATACATTCCAGTATAGCCTGTTGTCTTCAGTTTTAAAAGTATATGCATTAAAAAATGCTTTTTAAATTGTAAATCTAGCTCAACTTCAGATTCATGTATCATGTGTCAGAAGTTTCCCTGCCCTATTTTATATTACCATAATTGCTTTTTGGCTTGTTGAATAGCAATTGCTTGTCTGGCAATATTATAAACAACGTGAAGATACTCTGCTGCCATAAACTGCGGTTAATCACATGAGAAGATGAGTATCTGTATTAGAAATAGCTGGATGGCACTATAAACATAATGCACGTCCTGATATATGCATGCAATAGGTAAAGTTAACACAAAGCATGGAATAATAACTTGATCATTTCCTGTCACCTACTTCCCTAAACACGTAATTTTTAGCTTAAGATAACAGCTTAAAATTAGCTTTAATTGTGTTTTGGAAACAAGATTTTTTGACACTTTCCAATCAAACATACAATCACTAGAGCATTCACCTGACAGATTATAAACTAGTGCTCATTTTTAGGTCGGTTCAGAGCTATAATTGCCAGAAAAGTTTTAAAGTATGTTCTTTTGTTTTGAAGTAGAGAATATTTCATTAGTTTTCTTGAATTCTGAAATGACGTTGCTTCAAAGAGCTGACCAGAAGTTATCTACTCAAAGTAAAACATGTCAGAAAGTTTTCAGTTCTAAGAAGGAATTAAACCAAGACCTGGATTTACATTAGCAGGGCTCTCACGAACTCACTCTCGGTAAAGATAACCAGAAGCCGTTTTGATTGTTCATGTAGCTTTTATAGCCTGTGACATATAGAGGCAAGTAACCTACTGCAGCACAACCCTGTGCAGAACAACTGCAACTGCCAAATTTTTCAAAAGCAGAGATTTTTATGTGTATGTGCATATTATCTATTAAAGTTTGTAAGCAAATAAATAAAAAAAATAATTTAACTGGGGGGGTGTCACCCTGAAATGTGGTCTTCTAAGTTTTTTTAAAATGATGATGGCATGGGACTCATGTTATTAAGAACACTGCTCAGCTACCAATCAGAAAGAAACAGATAATTCTTCAGCTACATGCATCAAGATAATTCTTCAAGTTATCTTACTACCTACTTTGAAATGGAAGTGAAACTTTGAAATGTATTTCTAAGACAAAGGCCACAATGAATTATCCCTTTTTAACTTGACTAATTAGCTTTGCTTCCCCTGAGTCCCTCTTTAGTAGTTTCTTTTAACTTCAATGTCACCCTTTCATGATGACACCACTGATCCACATACAAGCCCATTATCACAAGTAAGTTCTTGTTTCGGTGTACAAAGAAAGAGAAGGAACAGACAACCAACAGGAGTATTATTTTAACAGGTATAATAAATTAAGAAAGTAAAAAAATAAGAACTATGTCTGTCAGCAGAGATAAATTAAAAAAAAAAACCAAAAACTTTAACATATCTTATATTCCACTTCCTGGTAAAGGAAAATAATGTTTTTATATGAATATATGTATTTATTATACAATGCACTGAAAGTGACAAAAAGTTACCCTTTTGCACTTGGGCCAGAACAATACTGCATGCTGTCCTAATCTAGCAACTTTTTTTTCCTATTATTACCTTTTCTATCTATGCAGATCCTTTTCCAGAAATACTTCTAATTTATATTTAGGTATTTCCCTCTTAAAATGGATTTTAATAGGATCGAGTGTCTTAATGTTTCGGAAACTCATATATGCTTTTGTATCCACTACAGTTAATTGTTACAGTAATTTTTTCTTCTGTTTCATGAAACTAACATGTTTTCTACACCTAAGTGGGCTATCAAAACACCATGGTATACAGAAATTTGTTATTTCCAAATACACCAAATATTTATACAAAAATAACAATTCTATCAATTTTTTTCAGTAAGAACCAGTACTTTTGTTTGCTTATTCTTTTGCTCTCCTACTAGTTGATATTTTGGATCTATTATTAACCAATTGTGTGTGTCATTTTAATCATACACTATTATTTCAGTACTTCGAGAAGTTGACCTAACTTCACACAAGGGACTGAAACTACTGTTTTAACTAAAACTGCCCTGTGAATAGAGAAAAACTGGAATGCCTTAGTTTCTCTAACTCCTTGTATGGCCAAGAGCGACAGAGCAGAAAATTACTTCCCACCCGTGGAAAGACCTGCCTACCTTCTTCTGTGAGCAGGGACTGAAGTCAGATGTTCTTCATATTTCTATTCCACCCTGACTTTCAGTCAGGAAGCTGGAAAATTAGAATAGGCTTTCTACAATTTGGCTGGAATCACAGAGGTGGTTGGGATAAGCCAAGTGTCTACTCCTTCATACTCTTTAGTTCTCAACAGGAGCAAAGACAGTCTGTCCTGAACCATTAAAGGTATTTTACCCACAGCCTCAATTTTTATATTTTAGAAGCAGTCTCGCTGGCACAGTATTATCTTCACCAAAATTAGTAAAATTCAAGTAGTCATAATGCATGGACAAGAAACAAAATATTTGGAAGCAGTTCAAACATCCAAAAACAAGGTTTTTTTTTTTTTTTTTCCCCTGAACGTTTCACACATTCCAGCTTAAAATTCAGTGCTGCTCATTCAGCTGAAGGCCTGATCCAACTTTCTAATCAGCCACTAAGACTATTTCAGTCGTATTGGAATTTGTATTGGTCACTAGTGACTTGAAGTAGTAGGTCAGAATTATTCTGCCTGGTGATGTTCAGACTCGAGGAGGGAGAAACTGTAAATCAGATGCAGGTTTTTTAGGTTGGAAATGCATTCACAATTCCTATACAATGCAAGGAAAAGGAGATGTGTTTTAATTTTCTGAATGAAATTGGATATCTTTCTCTAAGTTAGGCACGAATCCCATAAAAAATAATTATGAGTGTCCAGCAGTTGTAACAAGGCAAAATGAAGAAGTGGCTTTTAATACAAGAGCTAAAACCTAATTGCAGCTTGTAACTCAAAATGCACCACGTTTCTATTGTGTTATCAGTATCTTCAGATCCAGTATTTTCCATCCTGCTCAAAGCTTTCAGTCAGTCCGTTGAACCTGTCACCTCCGAGCACTGCCTCCTTCATCGAGCCGCTTTGGGAGTTTGCACAGCCCAAGCCTGTGAGGTGTGCTCCCCTCTTCAACTGTGGGCCTACAGCTCTTTAAGCATGTAGCCCAAAGAAGTCTCATTGATATAAAATCAGGCAATGGGGAAAATAATGGAGAGCTGGAAAAAGGAAGATGTGCTAACATACGATTGAAACTTGGAAAGAGGACTTGTAGCTTTATGTTTTAGCAAGAGTAATCAGGCATATAGTAAAGAATACAGTATGTGAACATGTAGGAGTAGATGCGTGAAAACTAGTACGCAACGTGGGTTTGTTGAAAACCTAGTGGGTCATGCCAGAATAATCTAATAGTTGGCTCATGCATATGTTTATTTCTGATTTTACTCTAAACCAGGAGCATTAGATACTGAAAACTGAGTTGGGTTTGGATTGGACCACGAGAGTATTACAGGGTAAAAATGTAGTACCATATCACGGTGATATTACCTTATGGCATGAACAATGCGATTCAGCACAACGTTTTAACCATTGCGTAAGCACAAAAAGACAGCAAACCAACAAATAAACATTATTTTGGCAAAAATTAAAAATGCCCTACCAAAATATTTATCATATTCATCCATGACCTGGATGCATACCCTCAGCATGTTTTCAGGTGATACAAAACTAGGAGGAGCAGCTGATACACCAGAAGGCTGTACTGCCATTGAGTGAGACCTGGACAAGCTGGAGAGTGAGGTGAAGAGGAATCTAATGAAGTTCAACTAAAGCAAGTGTAGAGTTCCGCGCCTAGGGAGGAATAACCCCCCCTGTACCAATACAAGTTAAGGGTTGACAGACGGGAAAAAAGCTCTGTGAAGAAGGATGCAAGGGTCCTGATGAACAAGTTAACCATGAACCAGCAATGTGCCCTTGGGGCCAAGAAGGCCAATGGTATCCTGGGGTGCATCAAGAAGACAGTGGCAAGCAGGTCGAGGAAGGTTATCCTTCCCCTCTGCTTTGCCCAAGCAAGGCCGCATCTGGAGTATTGTGTCTAGTTCTGGGCTCCCCAGCTTAAGACAAGGAACTGCTGAAGAGAGTCCACCAGAGGGCCACAAAGACTATTAGGGGACTGAAACATCTCTCTCATGAGAAGAGGCCGAGTGAACTTGAGCTGTTTAGCCAGGAAAAGAGAAGATAGAGGGAACCTTATCAATGCTGATAAATACTCAAGTGACACATGTCAAGAGGATGGGGTCAGACTCTTCTCAATGGGGCCCAGCGACAGGACAAGGAGCAATGGGCTCAAACTGGAACCCGGGAAATTCCACCTGAATATGAGGGCAAACTACTTTTCTATGCAGGTGACAGAGCACTGGAACAGGCTGCCCAGGAAAGGCTTTGGAGTCTCCCTCTCTGGAGATGTTCAAAATCTTCCTGGACGCATTCCTTTGCAACTCGCTCTAGGTGATCATACTCTAGCAAAGGGGTTGGACTAGATGATCTCTAGAGTTCCCTTCCAACCCTGTACATTCTGTGAAATCCACACTTATTGCATCTACTGCCTTTTCTTAGCTGCAGGATCAGCTGATCACAGAATTTAAACCGTGGAAGTTTGTTCAGCAGAGCTCAGTAGAAATGTCAAACTCATGTTGTATGTCATTTAGAAAAATTTTCATTCTGAAGTTTTACAAGCTGCCAAGTACAGAAGTGGCTTTAGTCACTGGTAAAGTGTAGTTGCTCAACCAGCATATAGCTCATTTACATTTAGATGTGAAAAATAGAACATTCAACTGAAACAGCAAAAAGTTGAAAGCACTTGGACTCTGAAGAACGTATCTAAAAATCTCCTATGGCTAGCGTGTTTTGATGACAAATTCTTGATTCCTTCTTTTTTTTTTTAGGAGTGGTGAATACCTCAAAATTACTTTTCAGGAGAACATGAGTATCAAAAAGTTGTGCATTATTTGGGGAGTTATAAAGTAATTATGTATACAAAAAACCCTCCTGGAGCTATTGCTTCAACTATTTGCGAATCGTATTGCATGGTCTCCTTCACCTACACATCTGCATGATCTCCAACAGTATATCGGGTAACGCTTGTACTTTCTGGATAAGACTGAAAAGCACACACAAAAGTTTTTCAAGATTGCTGCCAATTAGAGGATAACATGGTATATGCTATAGCTAAAAATGTGAATTTGAAAGCAAAAATGTTAATCTAAGAATAATGAAGAACTGGAAATTATACATATCTCTGAAGCTCTCATGAGACCCCACCTGGAGTACTGTGTCCAGTTCTGGAATCCCCAATATAAGGACACAGAAATCTTGGAATGGGTCCAGAGGAGGGCCGCGAAGATGATCAGAGGGCTGGAGCACCTCTGCTATGAGTGCAGGCTGAGAGAGTTGGGGTTGTTCAGTCTGGAGAAGAGTAGGTCTGGGGATACATTAGAGAGGCCTTCCAGTACCTGAAGGGGGCATAGAAGAAAGCTAGGGAGGGACTTTTCACAAGGGCATGTAGTGATAGGATGAGGGGAAATGGCTTTAAATTGTAGGAGGGAAGATTTAGAATAGGCATTAGGAAGAAATTCTCAACAATGAGGGTGGTGAGATACTGGAACAAGTTGCTCAGGGAAGCAGTGTGTACCCCTTCCCTGGAAGTGTTCAAGACCAGCTTGGATGGGGCCCTGAGCAGCCTGGTGTAGTTGGAGGTGTCCTTGCCTACGGCAGGGGTTTGGAACAAGATGATCTTTAAGGTCCCTCCCAACCCAAACCATTCTATTCTAAGTTTAATCCAACTTCATGAGGGGGGAAAAAAAAAAAAAAAAGCAAGCACATACCATGTTAGCATGAGGAAAATCTAAGAGGGTCTCACTGATGTATGTTGCTTCAGGGATTTTTTTCCCACATTCAAAGACATGTTGTATGTAGGTATCCTTCTTATCTCAGTTGTTTTAAAAGGAGCACTCTGAATAGCATGAAAGAGAATCCAAATGAGATTTACCAATCCCATTAAAATGTATGCTAATGTTCCTATTAATTGACATGTAATTTAACCTTCAAGTATAGGCCCCCAACAGTGGTCAATTTCATGGGTATCAGAGAGTTTTCTTGCACCAAATTTTCTTCAGAAGGGGGGTGTTTGACAGTGTTAGAGAATGCATGTACTATAATAAAATACATATTGCTATCCAGCTGGAACATTCCTTTCCTGATACGAAAAACATCAGTTCCGATTTAATATGAAGATTTTAGTTGCTTCAGACTTAAAGTGTAGCTGCAATTTGTTCCAGAAAACAAATTTGACAAGGATTAAATGTCAAAACTGATGAGGCAAACTGAACCCTCAATAACAAATATGGGACAGAATTGGGGGGGGGGGATAAAATAATTTTTACCACAATATTTCAAGTTAACTGCCTGTTTTTAAAAAATAAAAATAGGCAGAGACTGCTAAAAATATTTCAGGTAACTATGTTATCCAAGTAAATAAATACGCCTCTTATTTAATGTTATCCTGACACATGAGCAGATGTGGAGCTAAGCTCTCAGTGCTTTTGCTTTACATATGATAGAATAAAACTGGTGCAGAAAAAAAAAAGCAATCAGATACTCTCTGCCTAAAATATGACCAATAAACAAACCCCTCAAAACTTGTTCACTTATATGATAAAAACTTCACAATAGGGAACAACATTTTCGATTATCCATTTTCAAGAATTCCTAAAATTGGAAAAAAAAAAGCTTTTTTTTCCTGCAGATTAATTCCTTGTACCAAGGAGAGAACTTTAGGGACTATCTCGACCAGAGAACACATTGCCAAGTTCTCTGGCCATCAGATCAAGGGTTCTGGAGTAAATGTTCTTTACTGACTATGCTATTGACCCAGTGGCTCTGCAAGAAAAAGTCTCTGGAAGAGGGAAATTCAATACCATTTATGAGGCTGTAAATTCCCAGTGAATTCTGCTTGTAGTTCAATGCCTACTCAGTGCAGATTGAGGATTACCGGTGTAGTAATGTTGTCTGAAACAGCACTCTCCAGGTAGAAGTTGAATGAAAATTAGCAACGTAACAAGTTGGATAAACAATCCCTCCCAAAACACACACACACAACCAAACATGACACTTCAAGCCCCTTTTCTTCTATGAACAGCAATCACTTTAGATACAAAAGCATCAACTGCAACAGAAGATGCTCCTTAATGGTAAGTAAAAGATAAGTTAACTTAAGACGTGACTATCCTAGTGTGACCTACATTTCCTTATTCACACTTCCAGTTATTCTGCAGAAACATTGAAAAAAAGAAAAAACAAAACAGGCAGAACAAATATATATAACCAAAATAAGAAATTTCTTAAGACAGAAAACAATTTTCCCTGTTTTTCCCAATTTTCACAGATTCTGAGATAAACGTCTTTGATAGACAGTGTTATCTCCTCCTTCTTCTTCTTTCACTGATAAATTGACTTTCTTTATGATCAAAATATATGGTGGTACCTTACCCACACATTTGAACAATGATCTTTCTTTATTGCGAGTAGAATATCACCTACATGTTTCTGAACCAAGGTGGTAGATATTATATTTGAAACAGAACTGCTCTCAATACATCTTGAGACTTTCTCTATAATTTAAATGGGAAAATATGGATGTAAGACAGATAATTTACCACAGGTGCACAGGAAAGCTCTCTCACAACCTAATTTTCCTAAAGCATTTACTGGAATACACCAGAAATAAAAAATACACTACTTTTTTCAGAGAATAATTTTTAAAAAGTAAGCATTTAATAAAAACAAATTATCATTTGCAAACATGCAGCATATAACACAGCTTTCAAACCATCAACACTCAGGCGTGACACAAAAATTCAAGGGCAGATACACCGAAAACCAAGACAGCTCTTAAACCTCCTTCCCTCTTTGACCCTTTATAATTCTATGTGAGAGTATTTGCTTTATGAGACCTGATAGCTAATGTAACTTCTTCGTGATCACTGCACAAAGATATTTGCCTATTAAGTGGATAGGTATCTTTGAAGGGCAACTTGGAGAATAGACATCCATCCTCATCAAATTTTGCTTCAGAAACTGTTTCTAAAATACACAGCTCCTTCACCTCTGAGTTTTCACTTGAGCTTTTATGAAAAGTTAAGCAGCTGAAGGGAAAATTACCCCACAGTGTGTCTTATTTAATCTGACCTTTCAGATAGTTGATCCTTTCCTACCTGCATTTGGTATTTTTGTGTCTTTATTTGAGTGAACTTTATTTTTCTGAATAAGCTTTTATTTTCTGGCACCCATCAAACACTTTATGAAACTACATGAAATAATGTAGTGATAAGTGCAGGAAGGCAGGTGACAAATTCAAGTCAGCAGCATTAATTTAACCCCTGACATTTGACTAAAAAGATTCAGCTACCTTGACTAATAGAAAGAATTGCACCTAGACAAGGTTTGTATGCCTGAACCGAAACATAACAGACAATCATGGATTCATGTAATTGTGGGTTTAGGATATGCTGGAAAAAGATGGGAACAGAAGGCAATGTGGTATAACGTGAGAAAGTATTCCTTTGAAAAGAGGTGTTAGAAACACAGTAGAACCTTAAATAAAGGAATTTCCATTAGGAATTGGGAATTGGAAGAGATTAGTTTTTATCTTTTTACTTGAAATGGTCAGGACATTGGTATTATATCTAAATGTTTGGGAACTTGGAGGATTTAAGCTTGAAAAAAACATATCTACCATATTATACCACTAGCACTTTCTCACTTAAAAAGACTTTGACCAATGGGAAAAAAAAAAAGGAAAGATCACATAAAAGTAAGAAAATCTGGAAGTGAACAGGTAGGGGGTCCTACTGCCATTTTACTGCCCTGTAATCCTTCAAGTGCCTCTCACCCCAACAAAATATGCGTCTATACTGCACAAGTGAATGGCAGCAGGCTTCCTCCTGGTAAAGGCTATCACAAGTGGGAAGCAGTTTATTGGATTAAAATTCTAGGGCCAAAGAAGAGACAAGCTTTTTATCAGAGTTTGCAAGAAAGACCGACTTGTCTGTACAATCCTCAAAGACAGGGATGAGCAAATAAAATCTGCCACCTGGCATTTACAGATAAGACGGAGCATTTCATGCAATGGTAAAACACTCTGTATTTGATTCAACGTAAACAAAGGTTGCTTTTAGCTCTTGCAAAACAAGATAATCAGACTTCATTACAGTCCTTACAAATATATTTAAGAGTTTGCATTATGGATCTCCAAAACATGTTGCTTCTCTCCTATGTCCTGGGAGCAGTATTGGCAGTGGCACCTTCAGAGAACTTCAGCTTGCAAGTCAGACATAGGACAGATGCCACACCTGTACCACTGAAATCCCTATTTAACAGAGGGACAGAATTCTACAGGACAAGTGTTTTTTAAAAAAAAAAAAACAACCAACAAAACTTTCCCCAAACATCAAATTGAGTTGCGGCAAGAGAGTTTCTTATAGCCACTTGCAAAACTAAAAATCTGTCTCTCTACCAGTTTTCTGAACTGGTTGTTATCTTTGGAGATATCTCCAAGTACGTGCAAACCAGGGTGGGACAAGCTAAAGAGGAGGGCGATTGCCTTCTCCTTCACTGGCAAGCAGAGCTGGCTTTTCTCTTCAAATACAAGTGCAAGTATCACTGGTAAGGCACATGTGCCATCCGGCCTTTTATGCTATGGATAAGAGATACAGTATTAGGTTCTCCAGCTAATCATGCCTAGGCACATATCTGTAAGGGGGAGATTTCTGTGTTATTCACCCTCACCAAAAAACCACAACTGACTACGTTAAATACTTAAATAGCTCACTAACAGTTGTCTAGGAAGCATAGAAGAGCATTTCTGCAGTAATGTAATTACAAGAACAGACAAAATTATCAATTTATATCTAGACATAATACTTAATGTTTTGATATAAACTACACACTACACCACTTATTTCCATCTTCTCCATCAACCTTTTTTTTTTGGCATAAGCCCTTCTGCATACACTCTGTTCAATGAAAACCCTCCAGAAAACAGGTACTTATTCTATGGGTACATTTATTCCAAGGTGGAAAACTCCATTTACACTTTCTCAGAAAACACATAAGAACCCAAGATGAATAAGAAACACCTATTAAAAATCATTAAAAGTGAGGAAGCAGCAGCAGATCTCTTTGTTTTGCTGGCTAGATGAATACCAACATCATCTAAGGGAATTAAGGATCCCATAAAAAGAGAGTTAAAATCTCAAGGAAGACTATTACCTGCATTATAGTAATTGGATATTTTGTCAGTTAGTGGCTTGCATTTGGTGGATACAAGTAAGTGGTAATTTTGGTAACTTGCAAGTCATTGCCATAAGCATGCAAGAGAAAAACTCAATTCCCGGTTTGGTATAACAGAAATTACAGCAAAGATTTATAACAATCCCAGATTTATAACAGTCCCAGATGGGTAGCCAAGGTCTGAGAGAGAAAATAACCTAAGCATTGCATAATCTATCTCTGTAGAGAAGGATGTGGGCCCACTCCAGCATAATGAATCCAAACATGTAGTAGTTGACTTAATGCCTGAGCACTTCACAAGTAGATGGTGTTAGTATACAGTGCTGATGAGCTCATCTTCTAGATAATTTTAGTTCTTTAGCATAGTGGACAAAATTTAATGACATCCACACACCGAAATTCAGAAACTAATTGGCTAGATAGCATGGTCTTCGTATTGTGCATAAGGGAAGCAACAATGAGAGAAAGTAGACAGCTGTTCAATAGTACACAGTGACTCACGCAGAGGTGGGAGCAGGAGCAATGATTAGACCCATGTTTAGCCAATCAGATCAAACATCTCTACACAGGTTTTAAGTTACTTGATGTTTGAAGAGCACAACTACATAAACCTGGGATTTCTCCCTATCTGGGAGTGGGGCAGCACAAGGAGGACACCTTTTATTCAGAAATGTTGTTGAAAGTTTCTGAAAGCCTTTCTGAAGTTGACCTTTTTCCCTGGAGTTTTCTTCTGAAGGACAGAGAAGCATGAGTCTTTGTGGACCAGTCTTCTCTGGTACATTCCCTTTCCTGCTTCCCCACCTATTTCACAATTAAGAATTTTTCCTGTTGCTTCCACTATTGCTTACTGATGGCATCCCAGTGTCAAACCTTCCAATAAGCCAGAATAACTGCCCTACTGCCCCAGACCTCTACTGTGCATCACATAGCAAGCAACTTCTACTTCAGGTACCAGGTCTGAAACAATGAGATGGACAGAATAGAAATCATCTGTTGCATCTAGATTATCCTGATACACAACACAGGGGGGCACAAGCACCGTCATGGTTTTCAGTTTGGCCTTGATCTTCTCAGCAACTCTCTTGCTCCCCTGGGTCTCATTTTACACGAGGTTATTGGAAACAGAATACCTCAAATGTCTTTCTGAAAAAAGAAGTTGGGACAGGTACAGCAAGCAGTGGACATCTACGCAGAAAACAATGCAAGAAAAGGCTGGGAGATGCAAGAGTTGTAACAGGAGTTTAAGAGTCCAGAAGTGCTCTGGGTTAAGTCAAGCTCCTAATTGTTCAAAGTACAGTACTTAAGATATACAAGAGAACCATCTGCCTGGGCCAGGGAGCTGAATCAGAATTAAAAGAGATCTAGTAGGAAACATCTAACTGCACTATGAATAGCTAATTTAAGGGAGAGGAATTTTATCCTTAGAGCCACATTTCACATCCTTTCCTCCTAAGTAGTACATTGCTTAATCCAAAATGACTATTTGCAAGGTATGTATCTTTGCAAAACAAGAAAAGGTATTAAAAGCTGACAATTGAACTACATAGCTCTGGATCCAGGAACAAGCTTTTATTGTATGCAGAACAAACATAGATTGTGCTGTTAGGCACTACTGAATACACAAATACTAGCTAGGTAGCAAATAAGTGGTCCAGGCAAGCAAAGAATCTTGAACTTATTATTTGTTGCTGAGTTCTCCTATTGATGAAGTATCAAGTAAGGAAAGATAGATTCTTTTTTTTTCCCCTCCTCACTCTAAATGTTTTGGTTTCTTACTTCTGCGAAACTTTTACGCTTGAAAAATGCTATTATATTATTTTATACATACAAAAGAACACAGGACAAGTGAAATAAGATCTTTGTTATCATGACTACACAGTCTTAATGACAATCAAATGGTTTACAGAAGCCTCAGGTTGATTGCAATGCTCTGTACAGTATAGTCAGGGTTAGAGCACAGAATATAGTACTGCACAGAATGTTGAATTCAATATTGAATAATGACATTGCATGTAAAATTTACAGGTGAACATTAAAGACCGAAATCAACTTATCATAAAAGAAAAAAAATGGTTTATTAACTTTGTTACTTAGCGCAGTTATTGGTCAATTACTTAGATGAGACAAAGTGTAAATTACTAAATAGATGTAATCTCACCATTGCCTTCTCCTAGTAGTAGCTGGATATGAATCGATGTATTCATAGTCTTTAGGGAAACCATTACATCTGTTTTCCAATATTTCATCAATTAAATTTTTGCCCATTTACCCTGTAGCATGCCAATAACCAAGATCTGACTATAGTCAACAGAACAAGGAAGAAATTATGATCTATTCTTACTTCAGCTGTTCCACATCCAAACTCTGAACCAGTGCTACTGCTTCCTATGACCCACTGGTTACAACTTAAACCATGGTCTAATACCAAGTAGAATCCCAAAGGAAAGTCAGTAAGTGATAGTGTGGTTGTAGCAAGATGAGTGAAAGCAGCCAAATTGACTGGCATAATTGCTAATGAAAACAAACAAAATGAAATAAACTCCCAAACCTCAACCCAAAACAAACTTCAGTTCCACTTCTAATAAAGATTAGACTATTTGTGGACTGTTACCAAGCCCAACTGGCAGAGAGAACACTTCGTATTAATTTGAAATCTTCAGGAAACACACAATCCACACTTCCCCTTGGCAGCTACTTTCAAAGGTTAATCACTCTCAGCATAAAAATCTGCCTTATTTCTAATTTGAGTTTATACATCTTCTGCTTCCAGCTATTAGTACTTGTTAGGATTCTTATATTAGATTAAAATAGCCCATTAGTACATTTTCTCAAGCTTGTCAATCTTGTTCTATGGCTCCTTTCCACATCATCTTCAGGTTGTTGTGCCATTAAACACCAATATCAGATTGTGCAGTGTGGCAGAATCAGTATCAATGTTGCTTTTATGAAAGAATAATGGCAGTAAAATCACTTCTTTACTGTGGATCCACTATCCTATATAAAAAACAAATCCTGAAAATATCTGCAAGAAACCATCTCCAGATGCCAAGGCAGTAGCTAGTATTCCCATATTTTTTTCTACAACCTCCAAAACCTCTAATGATATGGATTCCTCAAGCCTTCCTTCAAAACTTTCCCTAGATATGAAAAAAATATATATTATGCCCATCATGTCATGTTTGGTGTATAGGAGAATATGTAAAAGAACTCATTCTGTCACTGCAGCTAATTTTCGTGTTTGAAATCTATCACCTTACCTCCTCTGTCATCTTTATCTCCCAGAATCCATTGCCTTCAAGACTTCTCCAAACTTTACAGTTCCCTAAACTCGCTATCATTTTGTCAGAGAAATTTTCTAGACTTAGTCACAAATTCCATGAAGTATGGTGCAAAAAGTTAGAAACTATAACTAAAATAAGGTTTCATCACTACTGATTCAGTAGGCAGGTCTGCTTTTTCATTTTCCAATGATCAGACTCCGCGTAGTTTTCCTACCTTTAAGCACAATCACCAGTGATACCGTGTTATTCCTTAGAGGGCTACATGTATGACATTAAAGATAAGCCCAAATGTGGTGCACATTTAAATAAGGTTTATATAAATGTTATAAGTGTTAGACAGCATTCAGCAATTCCCATGACCAGCATGAAGACACTGTTCAGTCACAGTTCTACATATTGATTTTCCACGTTCTTTGAAGAAGTGATGGCAGATGTGAAAGAATGAATGGCTAATAGGATCTGTATTCACTGTTACCACTTCTCACCTTGTACAAAAGCTTTATTTGCCCTAAGCAAGAGCAAAGTTTAGTCTGACATGACCTTAGTCTGTGTGTGATATACTACCTTTGCTTTATGTATTCTTTGATGAAGTATGTGGCTTTATGTAGGTTATTCCCTTTGATAGCGTTAGATTTGGGTCTTTTTCCATGCCTGGGCCATCTTTATATTACTACCACTATGATCAAAAATGGCATACCTATGAAAGCATGTGACCTATGTCATCAGAAGCACATCCAAATCAAATGCAGTTTTATCAAAATTACCTGTGACAGGTCTACATTAGAGGTATACAATTACAGTTTCCTAGGATTTCATATTTTCTAAAGCCTGGTGATATATTTGCTATTTACAATACGTATAGTAGAAATCTTGAATGGATAATGAATTCCACTATTTAAAAATATGCTGCGTTATTCACTGCAAAATGCTGTAATTTTACCCTTTCCCCTAGCTTTAGAAGTAACTGAGAGAAAGTTTTTCTGTGACATGTTTCTTCCATCATCTTTTATCTTCAATATCATGTTAAGTACAAAGTCTGGTCTTTTAATCTTATGTCATCATTGTGAATAGTAATAGCAGAAACCCACTATATTTCTTATAAAATTCCATCAATATAGTGGGCTCTCAATGGAAGTGTAGCATTGTTTCTGTGTTGAGATTTTCAATGAGTACCTGTACTTTAACTGGAGAAAGTTTGCATATGACTTCTTCACAACCACAATTGATTATACAGAAAAAATATTTTCTTACATATCCTGCATTTGAAATAAGCTAATTAAAAAAAACAACCAAACAAAATCCGCCCCCCCCCCCAACAGGTTGGTACAAATTTCTAGGAAATTAATAAATAACAAGTAAGAAAACATCATTATAACATTCTGCAAACTCATAGTGAACTTCTATCTCAAGGACCTTGCAGTGAGATCCTCTGTCTACACAGGCTTCAATAAAACTGGAAAGTCTTAAAAAAAGGAAGATGAAAGAATTGCATAAACTTGAAGACCTACCAAAATTCTACCAACCAGAACAGCAACGAAAGGAGCTGGTTCATTACATAGCTTGTGACAAAGCTGTGAGACACCTGACAAAAGGATGCTGCAAGTTAGTTCAAGTTCAAGGAGAGCCTGGGTATCTTCATGGAAGAGAAATCCGCTGAGAGTTAAAAAATGTACAGAAAGCCCTTCTAGCTCAGTAACTTTCCAAGTTATACATGTTTGAGGCTGGGAAAGTAATGAAGTACTACTACACACTTACCTCAGTGTTAAAGTCTCTCTCAAGTATTTGCATTGCCCCCCAGCCACTAACAGAATCAAGATAGCAGTTGAGATAAATGTTCAACCTGTCCCAGTACAACCTCTTCATTACATTACCTTTCTTTGTCCTTCTAAGTCATTGACTTCCAGTGCTTTAGCTTGAATTCTGCTTATGAATCTTTCTGCATACCCCTTTCATTTCCCCACTTTAAATGAAAACACCACCACCTCCTGCACTAAATCTTGTCTCAAGAAGTGTGCTTTTTTGAATCAGGTTTCACAAATCATTAGTATATTTTAATCACATTTCTGAATTCTCTTAGAGATTGCTTATCTGCCAGTATGAGGGCCTGACAGATTCTCACAGTATGCTACTTAAAGAGTGCGTCTACCAAACTCCCACAGTTGTCAAGAAACAACTACTTTGGCACAGCTCATTCTAGCTCTTTGTAGAGTTCATGTCAATCAATAACAGGAGCTGGATCAGGTCCTCAGAGTGGAAAAACTATTCTCACTAATGACAGAAAACTCAAAGTTACACCTCCAGTTCTGCCTTGGAGAAGGCAGCTGCTGACCACAAGGAAGTTGAGCTAAGCTTCTCTAGAGCACTGTTGCACAGGACCAGAATGGACAGTTATGCTTTGACTACCTTTAGTGTATTTCCATCCTGTCTACCAGATCTTTGAATTTACTTCTGTTGACTGCGATCTTGTGGTGAAACCACCTTCAGGCTTTTCCCTCTCTCCATTCATTGTGCACATGAGAAAAAGGTCCCATAGAAAATGCGTTCATAAGAAAACTCTTTGTTTTAGATTTCTCCTTAAATCCCAATTTTACTGTGGCCATGATGCCAAGAATTTTTTTCCACTTTAACACTTCATTAACACCTCATTTAAATGGAATCCATTATTCCAGTTTCTGTGCTAAGCTCTATGTTTTGTAGAACTTGTGCTGTTTGTAATTTACCTATGTTATCCTTCTGTCTCATTGAGGGAGCAACTATTAGAATTTTTAGTAGAGTACATAGCACAGAGGTATCTAACTCCTTGCTGTATTTTAGTTGCTACACTTAACACCTACTTCAAAAATCAATTTAATCTTCAAGTTCTTGCTGGAATGGATACTGAAATCAGAAATTTAATACTATTTGAACATGGTTACCAACAGTTCAATCCATCTCAGCTTCAGGGTCGCTTTTCAACTTCAGTTCAACTTCAAAACTTTCAAATTCAGTTCTCTTAAGATGCACAAAGTATTTAAAAGACACTTAGCAATGTTTTAAAGAGCTAAGCACAACTCAGAGGGTTTGATACACACATGAAGTTTCATCTTCTAGCAACATCTAGCTACAAAAAACAAGCTCTTAGTAATTGGTCTCGACATGAATGCATTAATCTTGTCCTTGTGGTTAAAATTTAGAATAAAAGCATGTGCACAGTTACTAAGATACTACTCAAATTGAAGTCTAAGCTGGTTTTAGGATCTATCTCTCAGTAAAATTCAATTGACACATCTGAACAGATAAAATAGGTTTTACTTAGTTTGCATTAATGAGTGTCACATTCTATCCGATTTTTCCCATTTTATTTTTTCCTTTTGATTTTTTAAGTCTGCCTGAGTTCCCATTATGTTCTTTCCTAGCTGACTGGGGAGGAATAGGGGAATGTTGAAAGGGAAAAGGTGAAAAAAACAAATGAGGAAGAGATACAGCCTTGCACTAATAGTTCCAAACTCCAATGGAGACTTGGTTTCTGTTTGAATCTGTTCTTACAGAGTACAGAACTGTTTTTTCCCCACAGACAAATGCCTTTAAATATATTTTAAGGAGGATGACAAAATGCTCTGTAAGCTTACAGAGTGAACAAAAAAGTAAACCTCCTTCAGTTTACACCATAAATTACTGCTATTTTCTGCAGAAAAATCTAATTCCATCAACTTTCATGTACCTCTTATTGATAGTCCTAAGAAGCCTATGTAACTATCCAGTTTCCATGATTCTAAGCTATAAATACAGAAAACTAAAAATTGAAGTACTGTAGCTGGAAGCAAAGAGACAGTGTCATCCACTTAGAACTTTCATATACTCAATTGTACAGAGGTCACATTAAATGCTCAGAGCACACTCACTCAGCTAAAGGCCTCACACATGACTGCTGTTGCAGGTCAGTGGTTATTGTGGGGTTTATCCTTTCATCAGCAGATCCTAAGGCACGAATGTCCAGATATTTATGAACAAGTAATCATTCTGAATACCGGGAACGTTACCACTTAAAATGAAGCAATCTTTCTAGCAATCTGTCTCCTTTTGCCAAAGGTACCCTGGTACACCATAACAAATTTACATGGGCACTGTAACATGCAAGAAACACAGAATTTGAACCATGCTCAGCATCTAAGAACTCCACGTATCGACCATCTATAAACTAACAAATTTCTTTGAAAGTGTGATCTTGGATAACAGTTTTTTCCTAGTATAAGTTACACTACCAGCATATTAAGTTTCAGCTTATAGAAAAATCCTCCAATGCTATTTTTATCTCTAATGAATACTGTGTCTTTATTAGTCTCCAATTTATTGACTTATATTTCTGCTATCGTGAAAGAAAGGTACCACAAAGCCGCTTCAAATAGAACGAAATATGCTTTCGGGAGAAAAAGTGAATAACCAGATATAAAAAGTAAATAAACATATATATATGTCATATATATTTCAGTATATAAAGTCATATGTATATTCTGTGTTCCAATTCAGAAGACAAAAGTAGTTCAATTATCCTCTGCTCAGTGATGCTTTATAATCAAGTTTGTACAGAATAAATACTTTTCAATTCACACAAATGAAACTGTGTTATGAAACAAAAGGAAGTGCTCATGCTACTGGAAGGCAGAGAATTAGAAACAAGAATTTCTACTAGCAACAGTTGCTGGCTCTTGATGTCACATTGAGGCAAACCCAAGAACCAGCGATAAGGATTTTCTGTAGCCCCTTGCCTGGTAGGCAAGTGATCTGTGCAAATCATAGCTAAATTAATGCTAAAAAAAGTACGTTACATTTTTCATAAATCTAAAAGTGCTAGACAGATAGAATTTTCTTTCTGTAGTTGCAACTTCAGTAAGGTAGTCCAGCCTCTTCAATGAAAACAATTTAAATGCAAACAACTCTCAGAATCATATCCTTCCTGCATTTCGGGTTCTGGTTGAAGGACTATTATAGCATAGTAGATTGCCAACAAGCACACTTAAAGGCAGCAAGTTACAAGCAACTACTGCAGAAAAATTATCAAAGTTTTTTTAAACTAATTTTTTTGATTTGGAATTATTTTTCCCATTGCAGTCATTGGGCTACTTTTACAATACTAAATTAATAAAACAAAAGTGGTTTTAGATTCTTGGCAGTTGTTTTGCATCATGGGGCTTTAATAACACACATGGATTCAATTTAGACTACAGCACTAATGCAGTCATTTGGAAGTCTGCGCTTTTGAGATCTCAACAGAAGAACATATTGTGAAAACAACTCACAATGGATATAAAGATGAAGAAAAAACAAAGCTGATTTATGTGAGGGATGGAAAACACCTTTTTTATTGTTAGCTATTTAATAAATAACAAAAATTAGCTTTAGACAATTAATACAACTCATGGCACCCATTATGAAGAATGAGAAATAAAGTAAGAGAAGAAGCAGACAAAGCTTTAGATAATGTGAATAAAGTATATATTCCAGTCGTTTTAATATTATATAAGACATAACACGAAAAGCCACAACCTTCACCAACTGAACAGTGAACGCATGATGGCATTGTAGCTAACCACTATAAAATGATGTTCTATCTGTTGCCCAATGACAAAACAGGAGACCCCTGAAAATCCTATTTAACTTTGCAGCACTATTAAATCCTTCAGATCAGTCAGGTAGACAAGATCAGTTTTAGAATCCCAGCGCATGCCTCTAAAGTCATAAATTAATTAGCTAGACTAGTGCCTAGTTTTATTTCTGTAGTTTTGAATTGCTCTGGCTGAACTTTTCAAGCTTCCGTGATTTTGACTGCTGTTACTACAGCTGTTGGGAGGAAGGACACTGGTGTTTACTTCCACTGTTCAAGACACGCCTGAGGGTAATCTGAGACCTGGCAGGAGAACACTGCTTTCTCCTCCATTGTGGACTACATAGATTATTATTTTACAGGGGCAGCTTCAAGCTCATTAGTGGCAGCTGAGATGTTTACATGCTGCTACAATACAAATAGTAGCACTAAATAATTTCATGCAGGACATTGCTTACTGTTCAGCACAGAGCACCAAATGGTGTGTTCTTAAAACCAACACTGTCTTAAATTACAACTTAAATACTTAAAATAGCTTTAAATACTTAAAATAGCTTAAAATGCTCCTGCATTCAGTAATAAGAGGCCAGGTTAATGAAAAGAATACCTCATGAATAGTTAAGAAAAAAAAAAAGCCAGTTCTGAGATTAAGTTACTTTAAGCAGCAATTATAAAATAATTTCTCTTTCTCAGACAGTTCCAGTGGTGGGTACCCTGTAGTACTTGTTCATTGCCTGCTTCATTGAAAAGACTCTCGTATTTCTATTACAGCAGATTGTGACCAGGTTATTATCATAAACTTCTTTCTTGGTTTCAGAACACACATAAGCTTAATCACTTCTTTTTTATTAATTTGTCTAAGATGGAAATTTCCTATAGATGTAAATTACTAGAATAAAATCTCTATTAGATGAATTAGCAGAGTGATTTTGGTCCAATAATTAAATTATTTTAAGGGCCATTGACACATACATTTTCCTGTAATTTCTAATTGATTTCTGTGCATTTAGAGATATCCTTTGGACTTGTTGGAGAGAAGAGAAAACTCCATTTACTGGAATATGAGCACTACAAGACAGAGTAGCAAGTCGCAGTTATTGAGGCCTGACTCTGCAATTGCTTATAGTATAGCACAAAATGTTATATACGATCATAGCAATTTTTGATTAAGGCTGACCAAGTAGAGGATGACATGCCTCCAGGGACAGCTAAGGAACATTTATAGTACAGGACTAGAGCTTATTTTCAGAGTTGGGTGAAATCCTGAGAGCACTTGCATTTTGCACATGGAGTTTCTAAAAGAACAATCTCCACACCACTCTCCTGAAAGATAAATAACTAGTCTATCCAAACCCTTAGTTTCACAGCTTTTATAATTATCTTTTTTGCTCAGTTATGAAAAATAAACATACTTTATGCTATTTATTACTTTTAATGTCAGTCCAATGACAAAGATATTTTCTTATACTGAGAACAGCAAATTAAAACATTAGTGATTTATTAATCGGTACATCTTAAATTGCAAATATTTCTCAAGGTAATGCATAGAACAGCACCCCATTATTTTAAATATACCTTGTCAAAGGGCCAAGGTCTTTCTTCTTTCCCATAAGGAAACTGTCACTTCATACTGTGCACTTGAATTTATAGAAACAGTAACTCAAGTGAGTCAATGTTTCAATTACAGGGCATCATATGAGTATCAAAGTACTTTTTCTGTTCTCTCAGTTATTGAGGTTTCAGTCTCAATGGATCTGTGACTTGCTCTACATTGCACTTCCTCTTCTCATATTATAAGTTATATTCTTCAAAGTCAAAGTTCCATGTGAGCAAAGTATTTCTAGGTCACAGAAATAACTCAGATAAAACGCATGTGGTATAGGACAGTTTTACTTGACATAATCGGTTCAAGTCAGGCAAGTCAACAAAGGCAAGTCGAAAGGAAATCTATTCACTTATGTTCCCTGAGCTCAGAAAGTCAACCTATACCTAATCAATCTTTATGTTGGTGCCTTTCCATCACAGAATAGGAACATAATAATAATAATTTACTAGCAGATACTCTACACTACATTAGCCTTTGCTTCAGAACAATGACTTAAAACTATGCAGGATAAAAAAATCCCACCAAACAAGTTGTTCCTAATTACTTAGGCAACTGGATGTACAGTTACTGGATGAACAGTTTTGCTTCTGATAGTCACTGTTCCCTCCCACTTAACCATTTGCTGCAACAAAATCCCTATCATAATACTGAATGAAAATGGAGTGTAATTATTTGGCTAGTTTAAGAAAATTTAAACAGAAGACAGGGAAGCTGTTATTCTAACAAGTCGGGCAAAAGTGATGATGGCAGTCCTCTGTCTTAGGGTCCATCGATACTGGTATCTTCAGCATAAATAATAGCATTTCAAATCAACCTAATAGCATGTCTCACTTGCTTTCCATTTAAGAGCTCACCCATCCCGGAAGGTATTTCTAAGCATCTTAAGTAATACTCTTACCCATACTGATCTGTCTTCTTCACATCACTCTGAATATAGTGTATGGGAAAAGCTGCACGCTCTCTGTAAAGCAGGCAAAAGGTACCAAAAGTCTGAGGGGACTTTACTCTTTTTGATAATGCCATGTTTTCTCTCTTTTTCTAATCAGTGCACATGGGATTAGTCCTTTTGTCATTTTTCTCTTGAGATTTTGTACTTTAATCCATGCAGAGTTCAGTCTGCAGCTTCCATTTTGGAAAAGTAAGATTTCAACTACATGCTTGTACCATACAGCCACCCCTTAATAAAATATCCTTCTGGGAAGCATTTTAAGCCTTCTGGCAAATAGTAACATTTATCCAAAAAAATTAGTATCAACTTGTGGACCTGGATATAATAGTGCCTTTTGTCTTGAAAAAGCAGCCACAGAGATTTCTAGTAGTCGGATGTTTGTCCAGAAAAACAGCACGATAGGAATAGAGTGGAAAGGTATGTACAGGTCACACAAGTCATCGAATGTCAAACATCATGTATAGGAGAGTAAGATCACGTGCTGCGTATCAATTTTTCTCTGTTTCATCTTCTTTTTTTCTCTGATCTGTTTAATTTTATGAATTTTTCAATAAAGATATGAGGATCGTGCTACTATATAGCTAGATTAAAAAGTATTGACTGAGTTCCTTTAGAATTTTAATTTGTTTCAGACAAGAATTCAGAGACTAAAAACTTTTAAAATCTCTGCCATGGCTTGAAACAACAAAATAAAATGTTCAATAACCCTCAGCAAAACTAACCAAAATCCAAAATAAAAGCTACTACTAGATTTTTCTTTTCCCCAGCAAATTCTGCTTACCATTTTAGAACTCTATTTTTATTACCAACTGTTAGATTAAGAAAGAAATCTTGTAATTATCCTGGTATCCTCTGTAAATTATATAATTTTATAATAGACTATGTAAGCAATGAATTAAAATTATGAAATAAAGAATAACTGCATATTATGATTTCTTCATCTGAATACTAGTTTAAAATTACTGTTTCAGGTCAAAACATTATACTCATTCTTATAATTTTAATTCATTCATTAGGGACAATGGGATATAATTAGAGAGCTGTGACCATTTTCAAACCTTACAATTACAAGCTACAATTTTGTAACAAAATAGATTTATTTTCTTTAGCAATCCTATCTTTTGTTTCAGTGTTAAGCACTTATTGTGCTAAATTTACGATTTGTTCCCTGAATTTAAGTGTCAGGAACCTTCCATTCATCTATCATGCCATATGAGCTGCAATGTTGCCCTGTAAAGAGCTGTTTATCCTATAGGTGCGAGTACTGCCAAGCTTCCATGACATTTATAATATAAACTAATTCAGATGTCACTAATAAAAAAACCCTTTACCAATAAACCTCATTGTTGTCCAAGATCTTTTCATATGAGAGTGCTGAATACATATCATTGCCATTCCTTCCAGGTATCAGCACTTCTTATATGCATCAGAGTAAAAGAAATGTTCTTGGTAGGACTGCCATGACAAATGAGGTATTTTCAGATACTAAGCAAACTTAATTTCAAAGTCAGCTAGAATTTGACCTTTACCACACACAGTGGACAGCTGTTCTGAAAATCTTACTTGTTTGATGGTAAATTTTTCATGTTTCTATCAGTCTACATCCTTATCAGCTGGCACATCCCCTCATTGTGCTCTGGTAACATGCCTCTTCTTGCTTCAAGGTTACTTATGACACCCCATCTTCTTTCTGATGTCAGTCTCCTGCCTTCTCACATGCTTTTTTATTGTCCTTCCTCAAATCTTTCACTCCTCTCTATTCATCTACTGTCCTTAGCCTTTGTCTAACTTATCTCCAAGTTCTCTGTTTTTCTGGTATTAATTGAATTCTACTTTGTGAGATCTTCTGTCAAGGCTTTACTTCTCTTTGTTCCTCACTGCAGGAAGCTTCTTTGACAACTATGCTGTTTTCTCCTCTAGCCACTATCTTCTTTTGCTTTGCCCTTGAAAGTATGCATTTCTGTGGATTGCACTTCTGCTCCACAGTTGTGCCCCCTTAATTTTTTTTTCAGTAAGTATTTGCAAATCTTAAGTATGTAATCTATTATTTTCCATCACATTCCTTAGTTGCAACCGGTCACTGCCTCCACTTGCATGTAGACGTAGCATAAGGAAACAGACATAAGGAACATTAGACATTCTATTAGTGTAGGATTGCAATGCTACGTTTAACATCAGTTGTAATCACATCATGCTTTTAAGAATTGAAGTAGTTACAGGTTGTTCACATGGCACAAATACTGCTTCTGCTCTGCAATCACAATAGAAATTCGGTGGTTTAATGGACATGGCAAAGGGAAAAGTCCATTTCGGATTTGTAAGTATCAGGCAAATTTTCATGAGTAACTAAGTTCCATGAAGTACCTATTCACATGGTAACTCCACATCCTCTCAGAGGTGAAAGAAAACCTAAGGAAGAAGGCAGCTTTATCAGCTGGCATAGTTGTGACCATGAAACTGGCACATTACTGCACACAGTTAAGTGATCCCCATGTATAGTTGTCTAGCCTGTATCACAAAAGCTACTATTTTGTCTCAAAATGTCTTTCCTCATAGTTTGAATAGACTGTTCCACTATTGCTTTCTCTTTCTTTTCCTTAAGTTTCAAGGGAGAGAGGAAAAAGAGAATTGTCTTTCAAATTCAGCAGCAAAGTTGCTCTTTTCGTTCACCCACCTGGGCCCTGTCATTGCTGATTCTCTGGCATTTTAGTTTAGTTGTCTTTTTGTCTAGTTCAACTGCCTTATGCCCAGAAACCCACTAAGAGCAGGTAATTACCTTCACTGCCAAATCACTGAGACATCTAGAGGTGCCTAGGGCAGGAATTGCTGTCAGACCATATTTTGTATACATATACAACCCCGGATTGCTACAACCTAAATATGAACGTGAATTTAATTAGGCACCACCTGAATGTAAAGGATTGGGGATAGGGGTTGACCCAAACCATTATTCCTTTTCATTGCGGATGTTCAAGCTAACCACTCCAATAAAAACTAGACAAAAACATATTCTACATGAGGTCTTTAAGCTGTGATATTATTGACTATGTTTTGCGTAGTAACTCAGGGAAAATATTTGCACTTTGATTGCTATATGTGAATATATTAAATCACAGAAGGGGAAGTTCTACCAAATTTACATCCTTTGCACATCTATTAGACTACTGGATTTCTTTTAAGACACAGAGAAAAAAATGTCCCTTGTGCCTTACAATATGGACAAAGCAAATTACGCTGAAAATCTCAGTGTATAAATCACAGTTTATTAATCTTATACTTCTAACTCACTTCAAGAGATCAATTTTCCTCATTTCTAGAGAGGAAGAACTTCAAATATGATACTATTAATATTTGCACAAGATTAACAATTTAGGGTGATTCCACTACCCTTAATCATGTTGAACACTTTGGATTGCAAGTAGTCTGAGTCAGTATTTGCAGAGAAAATTACTACCCAACAGCAGCAAGACTGGCAGAATTTGGATCTGAATTTTAATAAAATCAAAACTAAAAATAAAAGAAAAAAAGAGAAAGAAGAAAGCATATTGTGCAGTTACTACTAATATAAGAAAGTGGTAACAGTATTTCTTGTGTTAGATAGATAACATCAATTCCACATGCACAGGATTACTGCATTTGCACTAAGCTCTAACAAAATTTGTTGAACCTGTATTGCTGAGAAATTACACATCTGTGTCCTACACAAGACAAAGAGAAGTTGTGCCTTGTAATCCTGAATGTAAAGTTACCACCAGAGCTGAAACATTTTCTCTGCAATAAGAGCAACAAGAGTAGAATCAATGTAGGAGATTAAATAAAGTTTATACTGTATGCTTTATTTTTCAAGCTCTAGTTAGGAGCATTTATGTAAGGCTGAGCTGTTAAACTAGCTGGGTCTCCTTCCTCAGTTCTTTGCTTTTGTTACTTGCAGAAGAACTAAATGATAGTTCTCAACTGTTACTTGCATAACAAACTTTAAGAGACTGAAGAAATATTATTAGCTAGTAAGAGAGTTATAACTGGAAACTGGTACACCGTAATTGAAAAAAATCTCTTATAATCATATTACACAGCACACTGCTTGATAAGGGCATAATGAAATGCCATATCATTAGCTGAGTGCCCTGCAATGATCCTTAAGACTGTGGTTGAACAGTATGCATCACTTTGGTAGGAATCAAGATAGTCACATTTGTGAACACACATCATTAGCATCAAAAAAATAATTATCAAAAAGAGTAGTCAGTTATGTCAAAAGAGAAAACAATTGAGTTTTAATAATTATTCAGGAAATTATAGCTTGCAAGTACATTCTTTCCTGCAAACTACTATTTTCAAAATGGTTAACATCCATAAGTAAAAGTCCACATATTTAAAGTTATCAATAAGCCTAGAATTCTTCCTCATTATGCTGGAAAAGTTTAAAATCCTCCAGTTTTGTGGAAATGATTAAATAGCTAACAAAAAAACCTTCAGAAAATGATGTGCCCTGCCCCTCTGAAAAAAAAAAAACCTGAAAAATTGTGGGCTTCCTTATACCAATGAAAGTTTTCAGATCTATAAATCTGGGAAAGCTATCATTTACATTTTTTTTTTAAAGGTGAAAATTAACACATTAACTAAATCTTTCACATTGTATATTGACATTGCATTCAGGAAATAGAGACAAAAGGAAAAACTGAAAATGCTAACACACAAAATATATATATTTCTATTTTAAGAGCTGAAGAAAGTGATAATTTTTACTATCATCTTTCCAACAGAAACCATGGCAATTGTAGCAAGAGGACTTTAAATTATAAAAATTGAGCACTACAATAACTTCCATCTTAATCCTGCCCCTTTTAAGTAGGTATTATGATGCAGACACTCTTAGTCAGCCATGCCTTCTTTTTCTCTTTCTTACAAAAGCTGTCCTACCTTTTGGTTCCACACAGAAGCATGAATAAAAAGTCAACAGGCAGAACTAGTATCTTTGCAAGTAGTACCCTTGCACTTTCTACTTTCAAATACTTGACTTTTGATAGATCTTTTGAAGACTATTCAAAACATTAAACTTAAATTTAAAAGCTTAGAATTGATAACATCACCTTCAAGGGTCACATTCCTGTAGCTGACAAACTAAAGACCACTATTAAGGACAGTTACTAAAGAAAACTCTTTACTGGATCATCTGTGGGTAGGTGAAAACTAAACTATTTGTTCATGAGGATTATTTCACTATGAAGCTGCAGCCAAATCCTGCAGACATAGGTCCCATGCCAGTTGCATGCGTAGTAGCAAAAATGTAAAGTACAATGATTACTACCATACCCTGCAAATATTCTAGGGTTCACAAAAGGAGGGGAACAAAACTCATTGCTGGCAATACCTCTTTGCAGACCTTAACTGACCCCTTCAGGGCCTGTTTAATGCACTTCTGCAGCTAAAGAAAACAGAGAATCAAAGTGTAGAAGCAGCATACTGAAGCTGTGGTCTGCCTTGGAAGTCCACCGATTCTGAATTAAGCAGCATGATTCCAGCAATATCAGTGCCAGCTTGCTGGTGGCACGTATTTGCCACGTTATTCTGAAAGTTCTTTACCAATCAATTACAAGTACTTAGAGCATGCTCTGGTGGAGGCTGGTCTCAAACTGTGCGTGCATGAGGAGGAGCAGGCGTGCTGAACTGGACCCACCAGTCCAACTTGAAGTGTTATTCATTAATCATATGCAAGGATTATTTGGCTGGTTTTATCCTTTAGCAGTGCTGCACTGGCAAGGCATGCAAGGCCAGGATCCTGTGGAGCTCTGATATGCTCAGGATTGCTCAGGGTTGTACTCTTTACTGATGGCAATTGTAATACATGACTAAGTTAATTGATGCTACTGTCAATGACATTTGTTTGCCTATCATTCTTTCAAGGACTGCACTTATTTTCTACTATTGTAGATGATGAAGCTGCACTCATACCACAGTTGGGCCAAGTACAAAATACAGTTATATGCTAAACAGTTAGATGGGGGTGATTGAATGAGCACTTGAAAGGCCTGAAGGCAAGATGGCACTAGCTCCCAGTTTGGATACGGTAGCTCAGAACATTATTTATAACTCTTTCTGCCTACCTATTGTCAGCACAGCTAAAAGTGGATGTTTTCATGAGGTGTGTGTACTCTGCACACTGATTATTTACTTTACTGATTCATCCAACTGGAAATCAACACAACTAGCAATATCTGCCCAGCTGCAAGACAGGCAGGCAGTGGTAGACACCATATGTGCACGTTTCCTATAACATGATTTACATTTTGTATGTACATCTTGTCTTATACGTTACCATGGGATATACTATATCTACATGACACAAGAGTTTAAGCCTATACTTATTTTAAATTTTCAGGATGCTATGAAGGGTACTATTTGCAGAATGTATTCTGGCTGTAAAGCTTATTAGTCTTCCTGCAAGTAGAAATGTGCTGTTTAGCACGTGTTACAACAGAATTCTCATAGAATTAGCTTCTACGGGTAATGTAATATTTTCTCAAAACTTAAGTAAAAGCTTTTGGCTTAAATGCATCTGTGGATTTCCTCATAGATACACTAAAGATGCCTAAATTAAGCAATTAATATATTAAAGTATCACAAGAAAGGAAGTTCCAGACAGACCAGCTTATCAGCAGTGACAATAATACTGTCTCATGGTAATTATCATTTAAAATGAACACTCAAATAAGATTTCATGTACTAAGAACGGCTACTTCAATGTCAGCAAATTTGTATCTCTAGTATGGCGACAACAGCTTGCCTTCCCATTTCTTCCTTCAAACGTGCAGCAAGAAGGTGGAAGGCTTGTCTGTCTCTGTACGCACCCTGCAGCCACCAGTGGTTTAGATCCCACACCGCCTGCCGCCTACAGCAATGCAGGGAGAGTGCCTCATGTGGGCAGAGATCCTCACACAGCAGCACAGGCCACTCCGGGTCTCTGCATCCCAACCTGCCCAGCAGGTCCTTCCAGGTGTCACTATCTGCTAGGTAATGACTAAAGCTTGTGGGCACCCTTCAAGTCAGCTACCAAATGGCACATCGTGAGTACCTCTGCAGTTTGGCACAGTAGAAGCCTTCTCAAAACTCAGGGTGACAGAAAGAAGATCTGCAGTTTAGCCTTCTCTGCAAGGAAAATCAGACTAAAAAAGGTGACATTGCAGGCCATCCAACTGCCATAGAAGCAGGTGAAAAAGCTGGAAGATGATGGAACAGAGTGGAAGAAATATCACCAAAGGTGTCTCGATACTCCAACTTTGTTCTGCTAGAGATAAGACAAAACCATGCATCTGAAGTTCTTGAAATAAATTTTCGTTTTCTATGCTAAGTGCAGTACAAACCAGGAAAATGAGCATAAATGCAGGGATAATTTGGCACTGTTCTTAAGAAATGGAGTGTCTAGCTGCAGAAACATTTGACAAACTATTAGCTTGCAAAGTGACCTCTAATAAGTTTGGATTTTTTTTTTCTCTTCCTAAAGGCTGTGCCTGAAAAAGTTGTTTACTTCTCTGGATAAAACATTTGCTTTCTGAGAGCTGTGTGTCTGCGGAAGGCTGTCTTCATTATGGTAGCTACAAATGCGAAGTGCCTTCAAACATATGCATAAGCCTAAAGAGATAAAGCAGTTGTTAATCTGTGGATCTTTTAAAATGTGTCATAATGAAGTCCATGGGTGACTTCATGAGGAAAATGTTTTATGCTAACATGCTTCTTCTACGTATGACTTTATAGAGAAAGGGGTTCATCTCTGTTCTGAATAATACCACATATAAACAACTCATAAATAATTGAGATGTTTAATTTTGGACTACACCAAAATGAATGCCGCAGTCCATCTCACGGGCCGGTGCACAGCAGTCTGACATGAACAAGCTATGTATAATGCCAAGAATCCACATTTCCCTGCAAGCTCCATAAAAAAAAAAAAAAAAGAGGGTTGAGGGGTTTTTTTGAGGGGTAGAGTGGTGGTGGTGGTGGTTTTTTTTTTGGTTGTTGTTGTTTTTTCAGATTAGGGTGTTACAGAAGACAGTACCCTACATAAAGCTCTCTTTCTGGAATTTTCAAGTTTCCTGTATGCAGTGAAAACAATGCTAGCAGAATTCCACTGAAAAAAATTCTAGCCAAAAGGAGGACTGTGAGACCTGAAGTAGTTATTTTTCAGGGACAGCCCAGACTTCCTGAAGATCTCAAGGAAATGGTTCTATAGCTGTGTAGCTTTGCCACTGAAGAGAAGAAAAACCTTAGATCTCCTAATGTAACGACAAAGTAGAAATGATTTCCATGGAAGGGTTATTCTTTCCAAGCTCTTTTGAGTCTTATCATAGGAGGAGTCAATTAGAACATAAAACTTTGAGTAGAAGTGGACACCTATTTGCTATAGTATAGTATAATATCCTATAACAGTGTTATTAGAACACCTCGGGAGAAAGAAGGTCATGTAATTTCTTGATTTGAACTTTAAAAATGCTTATTGTTGTTTCCAAAAGCATGACTTTTCTGTTCGGGAAAACTAAATATTTTACCTGAAAAACAGATCATTACTGGAGTATTACAAAGTTGGTATTTACTTGGTTAATTAAACATACAGGTTTTATAACTTGGAATAGTTTTAGCATTTATGTTGAAATCTGCTGTTGATACCCTATAGGAAGTGTTCACAGGCTAACAGGAATCAAAGCAACAATCAAAGCCAAATTTCTAAACTGATTCTTGTCTTTCAAATCTGCCACATATGCTTGAAAATTTAAAGAATTTCTAGTGAAAAAAGAATTTGTTCTCCCTGTAAAATTTATTCTCACAAGTAAAATGACAGCCAGGGTAAGCCAGTCTCTTAAGGGGAGGAAGAGAAAACTCATTGGTTTTAAGCAAGAATGAAGCACAGAAAATTTCAGTTTGAAACAGGAAGATGCCAAAATTTCTAAAAATCCCGGTGGGGTGATCCCGAGACACCACACTTTATATTTAGCACTAATGGTTGTAACAGGGCACGAGGATGAAAATAAGGGTGTCTGACTCCATATTACTACATTCTTCACAAATACAGATAGCATTCACCAATTAGTGTTCTGATAAATGTCACACCCTTCTAACTTGGACTTCAGTCAGAGAGCAGATTCACCATAGTGTATTGATATGGCTCTAAATGATAGATAAACGGTACACCTGCCTACAAAACTGCCTACAAAACACCTTAATTATAACCCTATACTAAGGACAGCACTAGATTATCACATTATTTACCCACAGGGAAAGAAAAGCCTGGTGATATGACCTAATAGGTTGGAATATAGTGTGATGTAATGGTTCTGGCTTTAATTTTCCTGACACAGAGTGCTGAAGATAAAGTGAGTTACAAAACAAATAGCACCTACCAAATAACTGGCCTTGGTTATCAGAGTTATTACGTAAGGAGCCTTGCATTATTTTAGGTTAGAAACAGAAACATCTGAATTAAGGGGTTTGCCCCTCTCCAGTGATATCAAACCCAGCAATAGGGGCCAAGGTTTTACATACAACAGATGGGGAAGAGCAGGGCACCTCAAAAACCTGTACAAGATGTGGCAAGAACTTTGGACTAGTCAATGTAAAATGCTACGCTAACAATATCCATCAAATATTTCCCTTTCCTGAGCCACTGAACCCTGAAATGGGCTCATACTGTGCCTGCCTCTGAGCTGCCCCAGTCCAATGTTCTCTCCAGGAGTCAAGAGGCAGTACTTCTCACAAGGACTTGATCAATTTTTCTTGTCAAATGGATACTGGTGCTGGTAATGCCAACAGTGGTTACCTTGTTGTGTTAAAGTTGAGTTATTAGTATCTTCAATTTGGGAAACTGGAGATAAAGTTCAGTTTCTCTTCTAGAGCCAAAAAGAGCATGATGATATTGATTCTCTGTCATACCAAGCAGTGCGCTCAGCTTAGAGGAGGAACATTCTGTTCTCTTTCCAAAATATTTTGTATATATACACAAAATATATGTATTATGAAAACTGGTTGTTGGATAAAGAGCAAATACAGTTTAGAGACCAGTGCCCAGAACTCCTGACCTTCCACTTGAGTGCCTTTGTCACAAGACTGCATACCCTTTACTGCTTCTTGCTGAATGTCTTAGCATGCAGTACAGTTTTGTATTAGCTGTACAACTTTTTCGTGTCAGGAAGCGGTTAGGATATTTTTGTATCTAGCTATCAAACAAACTATTTTTCACTTCCTTGTCTCTATAGCTGTACCTTCCAGAGGCTGCTCTAAGCACCAGGAGAAATAATTATTAAGAAATATATAAGACAACATTATTTCCGATTTTGTAATACTTAACTACCCCTCAATATCTTTTCTGACTACCAAGAAACAGACCTAAACCAGAAATATACTTTACGTTTTTGTTTCAATAGATGTGGTCTTTCTGTATAACAAATATCTGCAAGTAGACTGTAGTAAAGACATTGATAGTAATAACAAACTAGAAGCCAAACAACTTTGTCAGCAAGTAAGAATAAAAATAGTTACCAAATTAAAAAAGCAAGTAACTAAGTTTTTTTTTTTTCTATTAACTGCAGCTTCCCTTGTCCTGACTGCACAAGTTAGTTAGCGAGCCTTAAACAATATCTAGGGGTGTGGGGCACAAAATTAAGCCATAATAGAAATAAAATTAAAACAAACAAAAAACTCATCCCCAAAGTGTCCACTGGAGTAAAAAAAACAATTTCAGGCTATTTTATTTTAGGGAAGATCTGGTGTTTAGTTCTCAGGTGAGAGAAATGCACAATTGCAATTGTGTCTGATTTTCTGAATAAAAGTGCTTGAGATCTAGCAGATGAGTTTCTAGAGCCTTAAACCTTTGAAATATTTGGTTTCTTTGTCCATGACTCTTCCACTGAAGTTTGTCCACTGAACTTCAGTGGAGTTAGAGCCCTGCATAACTAAGGAGAAGAGCTGGAGAAACAAATGTAATGACATGCTCCCTTGAGGCCCTACATGCTTCTGCATAGAAAGGTAGTTGGGAGACGTGTAAATAACTGCACAACCCCTCAGATACCTTTCACAGGTTTTGTCTGGCATTGGGAAAACTTCTGATTTTCTGAAAGGCTATAGCTATCACGGCACAGAAGCAGCCCCTTGCAGCTACATAGACAGGAAAGTATATCAAAATAGTGATAAACCCCTGTCTATTTAAAGGTGATACCTCTTCAATCTTTCATGAGAGAGAGGATACTTTAAAACAAGTCCTCGGGGCTGGGTTGTATGAAGGCTCTTAGTGATATTCTTTGGAGACTCATGTCTGTGGTAATTTTTCACAAAAGACAATTGAAAACTAGAAAATGTTACCAGCTTTCTTATCCTGTTATATTAATGACTCACAAATAGAAAATATTAACTTGTAGTGCTTGAAAAGATACAATTTTTCTAATAGTGATCTTTATGGAGTTATTCTCTGTTTACAAAGGCAGTACACAACCTTGACTTGATATCAGAGCTAGAAGGAAAATATATTAATTCTCTCTGAAGGTAGTGTATTTAATCTAAACCCAAAGTAAGAGTTCAAATTAAGACTAGACCTTAAAAACTTTATAGCAGTCTACTAAGAAAGGAATTCACCTTTGAAAAGGAACTGTTAATTTGCAGTCCTCTTGAGAAAAATGACAATGTGAAAATGAGAACTTTCACCTCTCTTCTCAAGTAGCCAATCTAACATCATCTGACTTCAGGTAAAATAAAAGGTGATACATTTTACTCCTCTTTGCCCTAGCAGAATTATGATAGATTTAATAATCTGCAAGCTATTTCTATACCCGACTGACAGAACAATCACCATAAGTACTAATCAATTACGCTTTACAAATGTATTTTGAATCAGGTTTAAATTAGCTTGCAGAGCTCCATTTCCAGTGATCAAATGGATGCTAGAAAGATGTAATTATAATTGTACCCATAACTGTTTACAGAGCTGGCAGTTTGCAACATGAATAATTTCTAAATTAACTTTACTCATTTAATAGAAATAGACATAGTTGATAGTTATTTAAGTCAGTTAATAGCTAATTAACTCAGTCAACAGACAGATATATCTAGAATAGATCTTTCTATCAAAGAAGCCAATGACAATGATATTTTAACCATAAGTCTGATTTCAAAGTAAAACTCCCCTTTACTGTCATTCTCAGTGTTTAGGTGGTCAAAGAAACAACAGCCTCTAAACGCAATTCTGTACCCATTGATCCTGAAAGGTACTGCACCATCTCAATTTCAGGGGGAATTAAAGGTGTCAGAACAAAATAAAGGAGTGGTCAATAATATATAGGAAATCATACTACACGGTTTAGGGCTCATTCTGTAGATCATAAAGTCTCTGAAAAATTTTGCATCAGATGAGTGCAACAGATAGAGGAGCCAAGCAGCAGACAAAGTTAAAATTGGTAAAATATCATAAACCTGCCTCCAAAGGGTTTTTCTTGTAAGAAAAAGCAAGAGTTGATTTATTTCATTTAGAAAACATGCTGGAACTGATAGAACAGAAGTGCTTTGAACATACAAGATATAACCATACAGAGGTCTTGTCCTTTTTTTTTAGGATAGGAAAGCAAAACATTTGCAGGTGCATTCCTGGAGTTTACCTTCCTTTACAAGGTCACTTTTTATAATTAGTAATAATTGCAGTTTTGCAAATGCTCCACCTATGGAAGTATTCAAACGGTACAGGCTTTAATCTCTACATAGCTTTTGCTACCAAGTTTCTTGCTAAAGAAAAGACAGACTTTCATATGCTGCCTTCCTCCAAGCGACATTTAACTGTGATCACTGACCTGATTTAAAAATGCAGAGGCTAGACAACCATTTCACACAGAATTACGCCTTCAGCCCATAAACTGAACATACTGGACACCACAGGTGTGATAAACTGGGTATCTACATTATCCATCCATGTCCTGACCCTCAGGTGCATTCACACTGTGTAGTCATATCGCCTTCAAAATTGTCTCTCTGATGTAGAGGCCTCTGAACTCAGCAGATCAGGGGAACATGCTCTTTTACAGCAGATCCCACATGTTCTTGCTTATGTGCCAGGAGTACTTTAAATCCACGGAGAGGAAGAAGCAAGATTCAGAGACAGCATTGGCTGCCAATTGGGACAGGTTGCACTGCAGCAACACCCAAGAAACCCTGAAGACCTCTTGTGATACTGAACACGAAACAGAAGGAGGCTGCTGCCTGCAAACACTGGAAGGATAATGACAAAAAACCAATAGCTTGAGAAAAATACCTTCATTATAAAATTGAGATTCTACCTTGCATTTTGTTTCCCTCATGGCAATAAGCATATCTCATACGTACACGAAACTCAACAATGGACACAACCAGGAATTCACTGTGTAGCTCGACTGTAGGTAACCTGAGCTATAAGGTAACATCTGGCCACATTGCACAGAGCTCAGGACAAGAGGAAAGACTTACCTGGGAAGCATCTTGCTGTGATTAATCTGCTTCTGGGACCTGTCCTAACAAAATCATATTTACTGAAACACGTCTACACACTCAGAGAAATTACTTGGCCTGCAATATTATCCTAGTTTGCAAGTGCTACCAGCTTTTATGTTTAGAAATGAAGAAGGTGTCTGATGCTTGACCACACCACCCTATCTGCATATAACATCCAGATAAGTTGCTTCAGAGAAACTAGTGCAGGGTGTTGACACTTCTGGTTTAAATTAAGATACAGCACTACAGTTGTTGAGGTAGAAAGATACTAGAATAATGTTAGAGAGATTACAATCAAAGTACAGAAATACTACATAGGGCTATAATTCTTATAGTACCGACAACTATCTTGCCCTGGTTTTATAGTACTAGAGTCAACCTCAACCTTCTGGTCTAATAACATCGTGTCTCCTAATCTGCTACTCGATACAGGCTACAAAGAGTTACAGAGAAAGATTTCATCTCTAGGTGGGTAAGTCAAGGCTCCCCAACAATCCACAGCATGGTAAGCAAACAAGAGCTGTGTTACTCTCACATTGTATCCTAAGCCTAGTTTGCGACAGCATCACCCGTATAGGAAAGTTATAGAGCCTTCGTGCTAAAGTACCCTAAAGAAAGTTTTCATCTAAAACAGCCTTGGACTGAGAAGATGTGAAGATGCTGTAATGCTCAAGCCTAAAGCCTACTTTGCTCCCTATTCTCTGGAGTTTTATCATGCCGTTTTGGAAAAGGTAGGGCAAACTTCTGTTCTAAGCGGGCTGGGGGGGGGGGGGGGTGTGTGTGTGCGGCATTTTGTTTTCTTTTTTCTTCAGTGACTGGGATAAAATTGACATTGTACAAATCAAATAGGCCAGAAGAGTGTTTCCTGCTTTTTTAGGAGCCCAAAGTTCACATGGCTTCAAGCAGTGAAGGTACAAGGACAGCACACCAAAATTAAGTAGCAGATATAACCTGGCAGTCAAGGTTGACTTGAAAAAGCTTTTTACATCTGCCAATACATCATGGCTCATTGCAGGTGAGCATAAAGAAAAGCTTTTAGGTATCATAGTAACACCTGCAGCAAATAGTTATCCTCAAAGCATGACTCACCTTTTCACAGTTCCATTCATAACACAGCTAGCACCTACTTCTCAAGTGCATGGCTTTGAGAAAAGCACACACAGCTAAGCAGAACTAGTTTCACTACATAGCCTGCAGTCAGCAGAGGGCAGTGAAAAGTATTATCTTCTTAGAAACTTCATTCCTGAATGTAATGCTTCTATTATCCTCTGCATTTGAAAACATTTTGGGATGTTCTGTCCTGATGGTATCTCCCATGGTAATATAATGAACCGGGTAGAAAAGCTCAGGGCTTTTTTTTTTTTTCTTTCATCTTAGCCTTCAAGCTTTTGGAAAGTGCAGTCCCTCACGCCTCCTTGATTTTAAATTCTGTTTCACAATAATAAATACTCTGGACAATAAAGTCACTCAAGTATTTATTTCACTAAGTACAAGCTTTAACACAAAACAATTCAAGGGTCCTCGGCAATCCAGGTAACACAGTACTTCTACATGCAGCAGCAGAGAGAGTACTGAGTTATGACAGTCCAGAGGTTGTCATCAGCACAAACACTGCTTGACTGAGGTTTACTTGAGCTAAAATGTCTCATCCCAGCTAGAACAGCAACTGCTAATTAAAATAGACCAGTTCGTCATACTAGGAACTACTTATAGAGCAGTATTTCATGTTATTTGGCCAAGTTAGCTAGGTGCATTTAGTAGCTTTGAATTTTAAAAAAGGAAAAAAAATAGAGTAGTACTGTTGCCTAATCCACCATCCTCATTTCTACTGCACAACAGCACACAAAAACCCAGAAACCATTTTTCTTTGAGCTTCTTCCTCACAATCCATATTGAAAGATCATTAAATAGAAATTACCAGATTTTTTTTTAAAAGACAAACAGTTAAAAGGCCAGAAAACAATTCACTTCGCAGCTTCCAAATACCCTAAAATTCCAATAAATCCAAATACCCATTTCCAATAAATATCCTTTCCTTGCTGAAGTACTTTTTGAACATTTTAGGAACAGAGTATCACTACAGCAAAAGTAAATTATAGATCTGCAGCTAGTTTATTCTGTCTAAAGTAGAAATATGCACAGCCAGAACGGCCAAAGCCACCACAAAGAAATCTACACCCTGGAAAGAACTGTAACAGCTAAAGGGTACCCTCTGGTTTCTCAGACTTTGATAAGAGTTACTGTACAGTAAGGAGTCTATCTTAAACGCAGCTATCTGCTCTCTGATAAGCCTTTAGTGGGCCTTTTATGAGAGGACCATTAACCTTTACTTTATTCATAAGCATTCTATGCTAGCCAGATTCTCCTCTTAGACAAGTCTGTTGCCTCCCTGGTTCCTGGGTTAAGGACTCCAGCAGAAAACTCCTTAGCATGGTAAAGCCTTCAGGCTACTACCCATTACTGCTCTTCCAAGTGAATGGCAACAAAGCTAAAACATGCAGTCAAAGGATGACCAAAAGAGACTTCAGGGCCTTGGGACAGTTGTGGGGTTTGTTTGTTTTTTCTATTTTTCTACTTCTATTCCAGTTGAAAGCAACAATATTAGAAGACACAGATGCACCCAGTCTGTTAATACATGGCTTCATGGCTAGTATCATTGCCACAATTTACTGTTCTTTTGATAATGAGGTTGGCCTACACAGCACCATGCTTGCTGCTGTCAGAAGGGATTCATCTTTCTCGAAGGAAGGGCATCTTTGCTCACAAGCTAGTGGGACTCATTGACAGAGCTTTAAATTAGACTTGAAGAGGGAGGAGGATAATATCCTTGCCTGTGACAAGCTGTGGAGTGGCATACCAGTGTTAAGAGGGATGGGATACTAGCAAGGGCCCTGAGCCTATTCCCCTGTGACATGCTGGGAACACCGCAGCACACTTGAAGTCTTGCAGAGATGAGCTAGGGGGTCTGGAGGTAATAGGATCCAACAGGGAAACACAGGTGAAATACCTCAAAGGAATTAAGGGGTGTTCCTCCAAGAAGGTGACAGCCAACAACCCAGCTGCTGTGCCTCTACACCAGTGCAAACACCACATGTGACAAACAGGAGGAGTTGGAAGCCAAGGTGCTGCTAGAAAGCTATCACCTAGTTGCTATTTACTGAAACTTGAGGGAATTAACTCTGTGACTGGAGCATGGCCATCAATAGCTACAGGCTGTTTAGAAGGGACAAGTAAGTAAGGAGAGCAGAGGCATTTTCCTCAACACCAAGGAGTGGACAAAATGTAAAGAGCTGTCTAAAGAATAGCTGCAAGCAGGTTGAAAGCATATGGGTAAGACTATGAGGCTAAGGCAACAAAGGAAACCTTGTGTTTGGTGTGTGTTACAGGCCACGTAATCAAAGGGAGCCTGTAGACGAAGCTACAGGAGGAATCACGCTTGCAAGTGCTTGTCCTGTTGAGGGACTTCAACCACCCCAACATCTGATCTAGTTGCACCTCACCTGCCATTGGCATGGTTACCTTCCAGTAGATCAGGTTGCTTAAAACCTCTCCTACCTGACCTCGAACACCTCCAGGGACTAGGCTTCCACAGCTTCTCTGGGAAACCTGTTCCAGTGCCTCACCACCCTCACAGTAAAAAATTTCTTCCTAATATCTAAATCTACATCTATCCTTTTTTGAGCTTAAAACCATTACACCTTGCACTATCACTATGCTCCCTGACAAAAAAGCCCTTCCCCAGGTTTCCTATAGTCACCCTTTAAGTACTGGAAGGCTGCTATAAGGTCTCCCCATAGATTTCTCTTCTCTACACTGAGCAGCCCCAACTCTTTCAGCCTGTGATCATACGGGAGGTGCTCCAGCCCTCTGATCATCTTTGTGGCCCTCCTCTAGACTCACTCTGAGAGACTCATGTCCTTCATATGCTAAGGACTCCAGAATTGAATGCCGTACTCTAGATGAGGTCTCATGAGACTGGAGTAGAAGGGGAGAATCACCTCCCTTGACTTTCTGGTCACATTTGTTCTGAAGCACAAGAGAGACAGGGACATGTTGGAGCAGTTCTAGAGGAGGGCCATGAGGATGATCAGAGAGATGGGATACTTCTATGAAGAAAAGCTGAGAAGTTGCAGTTGTGCAGCCTGGAGAAAAGGAGGCTCTGGGGATACCTTATTGTGGCCTTTTAATACTTAAAGGGGGCTTTAATAAGGATGGGGACAAACTTTTTAGCAGGACCTGTAGCAGTAGGACAAGGGACAATTGTTTTGAACTAAAAGAAGGCAGATTTAGACTAGATACAACAAAGAAATGTTTTACAATGAGGGTAGTAAAACACTGGAACAGGCTGCCCAGAGAGATGGTAGATTCCCTATCCATGGAAACATTCAAGGTCAGGTTTGACAGGGCTCTGAGTAACCTGATCTAGCTGAAGATTGCAGGGAGGTTGGACTAGATGACCTTTAAAGTTCCCTTCCAACCCAAACTACTCTATGAGTCTGTAGAGGTGCCAAAGAAAGGAAGACAGATATTCCTTGTTGGGAAATCAAGTTACCACCGGCAACTTTTTAGGTATATGGACTATGGATTGACCCTAAACTGTCATACTGTCACCTGCTTGCTATGAACCCTAAACAATCTCTACAGTGTTTTTATTTTTCCTCGAGCTTTTTTCTTGATATCAAGTTTGAAAAAATACACCGTGTGTTACTAAAAACATAGTCGTATTTCTGTAAATTTCAGGTGTTATTGGAAGGAGATGGAGATCATTTTATGTAAATTGTATTATCTTGGGTTAGGGACATCAGCAATTATAAATGAAACTGCATTTGTCTTTATCATAAAATCCCAATACTCCAATTTGTCTTAGAGTCATAAAGCAACATCAAAAATTGGGCTGCCTACTTTTCTGAGGTTTTGTAGGTCGTCAGTTTTGGGTGAACTGTTTTTTTTAAAATATTTATGTGTATAAAATTGACATTATGTCAGAACAATACAAATAGCATCCTACCAAAAAAAAGCTCTGTAAAGATATCAGTTGCTGACAAGTAAACATGGACTATGAAATCGAATCATTACAGGAGTATACCTCAGTGGGAACCACTGTTGCTGCCTCAGCAGCACTGCAAAAACCCAAAATTAACTCAGCCTAACCCTTTGAAGTCAAGCAAGTAGAGACAAAGGTTCAAAACTACCCCAAATCCTGCCAAGTACAACTGTTTCTGCTAGTCACCTCAACAACAGGATTTGTTTTCCAGGCATGCACACAAATGACTATGACCTTGATTAATCAGCATCTGGTTATGAGATCCTTGACAGGCTTTTCATTGGAAAAGAAAAAAATAATGCTTTGAGATACTAAGAGCAAAGTAAAAATTAACAAAACACAGTTAAGGCTGGTTACAGTCACAAAGCACAGAAAATAAAGACAAAGGGAGCACAGACAATATATCCCATTCTCCAACCTCTTAATACTCCCTTTGAGCAGTTATCAGCAGCCTGATCAGCACTTAGCTTAGCTTTAACCAAATCTGACCTTGCTTATTTTGTAACAAGTCTCTGTGAAGGTCCTCCACCCTGTGGAGCAGCTCCAGCCAAGTAAGTTCGCTACCTGAAAGCTTCGAAGATATGCATCGCACCCCAAGAGTTTGACTTGTTCAGAAAGAGGGTGTAGGTACTCACCTGTAAAGGAAACTGAGAATTACAGTTCCAGAGTTGAGCTTGCAATCCCACAAAAAACTTAGGTCCCCAGCTAGCACTGCTTCTCGTGCCTACAAATCCTACAGATTTTACCTTTAAGTTCAGATCACTGTGTCTTCAAAACTGGGGATCCTACAGCCATATAGTTATATTGTAACTTGAATTTGCTGGTATACCTAAATTCAAGGTTACCATGAATTCCAGCTGCTGGCCAAGCCACCTAATGCAAAGTGAATGTCTGTGGCATAGAATTATTCCATGATGTGAGCAAAACTAAAGACTTAGACTTCTTTCTTTTGCTTCAACTTTTCTTTGTATGCTACTAGTCAGAAGACAACTGTCAAAAAAAAAGGGGGGGGGGGGGAACTGTTCCAGTAATATAGGTTGTTTAAGCATTTAAAGCTGGAGGAAAGTACACCTGAACTTTTTTCACTATGCTAAGTAATCCCATTCACAAGAGAGTCACTGAGAATCAAATGCTTTTCAAGTTCATGGAGTCCACATAACTGTTTACAACCTCATTAAAAAAGGTACCTTTCCATACAAGTATTTTTTCACTGTCTAGCTTTAAGTTTAAATTTTCTTTTACTAGATACCGTCACATAGCAGATGTCAGATTTCCTCCATTTCCAAGCATCTGCATTGTCTTCACATATCAACAGACCTTCTTCATGTTTCAGATATGACTGAGAGGGAAAAACACCTTGCAGGTATATCCTTCCCAAATGATTTGAGTCAGTTCTCAATCTTCATGCCAGCAGCATCTGGCATTGCCTTTTTTGGAGCATTCTTTGGGAACTCTTATACTGGCACCTAGCTTGCTTTCCCTGCAAGGAAGGGATGATCTCCTAATGCACAGCCTCTGCAAAATCATCCTATTTATCCTGGAAACACTTTACAGTTTAAATACGGCAACACATGAGTGCATCTCTCTAAACTCTAGAGAGTTCCACAGTGCAGCTACACAGCTCTCACTGGGAATATTCTTGCCTTTCAGGTTATGAACTGACTGCTGCGGCCAAACTTTACAGCTCCGAAAGGCTTTGTGTTACGGATTATGACAAGCTCAGGGTATGACCAGTAGATAGCAATATGAGAATTCAGTACAGCTCAGGCTTATGGGCTTGGGGCTTTTTGCACTCCTTAACAATTCCTGCTTCATAGGGAAAATACAGTACATAAATCCAAATTGACCCAACCTTAATATCACCTACTGGAAAGTTCCTCTCCAAGGGTATATCATAAAACATGATTATGCAGAATGGCTTTCATAGGTTGCCAGTAAAGCAAGATATTTTGTGAGTTACAGAACTACTTGATACTGGATCTTTGTTCTTGACTTGTCTCATCTTTACCCTTCAGTAAGGTAAAGCTAAGCTAACAGCTGTAACCTTTGGCAGCGAATGCAACCTGGATTTAGATGCCGAATGTATGAATACTTTGCATTATACTGCACCTCTCTAACACCCAAAAAAGCAGTCTCAAGGTCTGCAGATGACCTTTTCGATCAATTACTTGACAAAGGCTTTGGCAAAATAATGATCCTTGATAGTAAAGCAGCACTGACAGTAAGAAAAGCAACAGAAGACCCAAAGAATCAAATTTTATACACTCTGCTGACAGAACTTCTCCTACCATATAGCAAAGATCATCAGCGTCCTCAACTTTTGTTAGGAAAAAAAAAAAAGAGTTTTGGTACATCATGGTAAATTTCTTTAAGAAGCTACACTTGCTTTAAAGACAGGTATTTCTCTTCAGTAGACTCAGTTGGCAAGGGCACACTCCAGCCACAACGTTTAGTCTTGCACCTGTTACCCAGTGCTACCTAGCTGATTCCCTTCCTAGATTATATCCCTATGCACAACACTCAGATTTGATACTATATGCAGTATAGTCTACTTAATCTCATATATTTCCAACCCCAGAACCTATGAGAAAGACTGAATGGGAAATGCCAAAGAAAAGAGTAACCAAGATTACCTATTTCTTCTTGTTTTTGGAATTAGCCTGGCTCACTGGGTCTATACACTGCAAAGGCATGTGCAAAATGGGAGAAAAGTAGTCTCTGTATGTGGAAATGGTTTTGTAGTATCCAAAATAACTGCTTTTTACAGTGACTGACAGCAACTTGAGGAGGCATTTTTAACAGCAGGCATTTTAAAGTAGTTGCTATCATTTAAGAGCTCATTCAGCTATTGGAGGTAGCCAATATACAGTAGTAATGGGATCTGTGCATGTAGTCATGGGAGAGGGCTGATACGCACATTCTTAAACCCATAGAGAACTATCTGGCAGCACTGCATCCACAAACACAGTTGCTTGCACCTAGTATACTGCAGCCTTGGAGAACCAGAGCTGCATTGTGCCTTTCTGTGTTGGATTCTCAAATAATTTTTCATATGCACACTGCAGTGAAGAAGATATATAAAGCATTCCTCCTTTTCACAAACTTAAGTGATCTGTGCATGCTCCTGGAGTTCATGCATGCATGCAGTCCAGTAAACCAAAGATACACAGCAACACACAGACAGATTCTTTCTGCACACAGCATCAAGTCAGATTTAAATGAAGAAACAAAAGACTGAAGGAATGGATTTGTACTCAAGTATCTTCTTCAGACCCTTCAGGAAGTAGGTTGTAAATTAAACTCATTTTTTATTTCAGCAAGAAATCTATCATCCTATTTAACCATAACAGCATGGAATGACCTGTTATTTACACAGATAAACACTTCACATTGAACCATGCTAGTAAGAAAAGAGGAGACAAAGCCACAGGCAGCCTCCAATAAAGTAGTATGTGCCAAGTAAGAAGAGGTAAGTAAGCCAGACTACACAGAATCATGGAATGGTTTGGGTTGGAAGGGACTTTAACAATCATTTATGTTGAACCCCCCTTAACAGGGGCAGGGACACCCTCCACTAGACCAGGCTGCTCAAGGCTCCATCCAACCTGGCCTTGAACTCTCCCAGAGAGGGGACATCCAAAACTTCTTTGGGCAACTTGCTCCAGTGCCTCACCACACTCATCATATTTTCTTCCAAATGCCTATTCTAAATCTTCCCCCCTCCAATTCAAAGCCATCCCCCCTTGTCCTATCACTACATGCCCTTGTAAAAAGTCCCTCCTCATCTTTCTTGTACACCCCTTTCAGGTACTAGAACACCACTATAATATCTCCTCAAAGCCTTCTCTTCTCCAGACTGAACAACCTCAACTCTCTCAGCCTGTCCTCATAGCAGAGGTGCTCCAGCCCTCCAATCACCTTTGTGGTCCTCCTCTGGGCCCATTCCAACATTTCCATATCTTTCTTATGTTGGGGACTCCAGAACTGGACACAGTAGTCCAGGTGGGCTCTCATGAGTGGGCAGCAAAGGGGCAAAATCACCTCTCCTGACCTGCTAGTCATGCTTCTTTTGATGTGGCCCAGGATATGCTTGGCCTTCTGGGCTGCAAGCCCAGAAGATGCCATGAGATTAAGCCTGTAGCTTCATAACTGAAAAAGTTAATAAAATATCTGCTTTTTTCAACCTAAATAGAGAGGTTCTCCTGCACAGAAGGAGCCTCTAAAATCAGGGTGGGGGAGATGACAACAATACAACATTATTTCCTCTAATGATTATATTTATTTTTATGAACAAAACTGTATTAAATAATCTTCAGGATAATTCTACCATTGCAGTATTCTGAGCAGACAGAGAAATACTGTTTGTAAGTGAATGTTAAAGGGTCAACATTTTTACATTGCCTGAGTCATTTGGTGCTTGATACAAGAACCTTTTTATCTTAAACATCACAAAAGCAACACTTCCTAACACAACGTAAGTTGCACTCTGCTAAGCGTGACCCAACAGCCACTTAAGAGCAAAAAACCACAAGTGTAGATATCAACAAGATGAAGTCTGACCTACTTAATCACAACTTACAAGACATAGGGTCAATATTACAGTCTTTGATTGGGTAAAGCATTAATTTCTAAGATGGATTCACTTTCTTAGGAAAGAACAGGCCCTCTGTTTGTCCAGAAGAATATACAAAAAAGGAGTCAGTTGTGTCTGAATCAAAAATAAATGCCTTCAAAAAAGACATACAAAAGAAATTCTTGTAAATGGCTCAACTCCAGGTACTAGTTGCTGAGAAACAGTCAATAGTAAAGGGAAGATAGGTGAAGGCAAGAAGAAAACAGAACAAAAACAGAGACCAACAATAGTTAAAAAACAAACTCACATTAGCTAACCATTCTCCATTCTCTTGCTGCTATCAGCTCTTGATCCAAAAAGGTTAAAAGCTCTTCTACTGTTCTACTTATAGTTTAGGAAGGTCTTAAAAGCACTGATCAGCTGTGCTTCATCAAGATCTGATTAGTGGCTGCACCAATCAGAGCACAATGCTTACCTGTCTTGGAAATTTGTCCTAGTCTTTTCTCTTGCTTTTCAGATGTTTCTGTTTTATACATTGGGTTTCATCCATTGGAGATGCTCATAACATAATATCAACAGTGTTATCTCTTCAGAGTCCTGTGGTTCTTGCAGAGGCAAGTTCCTATTCACCTAATGCTTTCCACCTGCTTCCCCAGCACACAGGACTCTCCCATCTTTCTGCTAAAGGCACATCCACAGCTGCCAGACTGAACCTAAACATATGTATGTCTGTAATTTCAAAAGATTTTCCTGCATTTTATATATGTTGTAAAACTTCACATACCTTTATAAACAAAGCATTATAGAAGCCCCATCAGTGGGATGTCTTGTGAAAAGCTGCAAGCCTTGTGTGCATCTGATAGCTCTGTATGCAAGCACGTGAATACCAGCATAGATAACGGGCCACTTAGGAGGAAAGGCAGAGAGGATACCACAGAAAACCTGAATTATATTAAAGCAGCCTCCATTACCCCTTCTACAGTAACAGTAAGACAAATAAAATATATAGGCAATGTTTATGGTGTAAGTAGAGGTACAGCATCAATACAGGAAAACTTGAACAAAGTTTAGTCTCATAGATAAAAACCAGACCTCAAATTCACACTGTTGGTTGCCTAGGAACTTATCTTAGAAAACGATCACTCAACCTCTTTCTTAGCATTAGTCTTTCTGGTTTGTAAGCCTCTTCATATCAGCCAGAATTCATAGTGATGAGGGCAAAAGGTCATTGAAAAGATACAGAATGAACAGAATGAAACGATACCAAAAAGGAACTGTAAAATACAAAAAAACCACACCAAACAGATCAAGTCACTGTGACCAAGAGGAAATCTATAAAGCAACAGATGAACTATAGTAATAACTCCTCTATCACTGAGACCAGTGAAGTATGCATATTTGTTGAAGGGAAATATACTTCGTTACAAAGGATGAAGCATACGTGATGTCTTCCATAAGCCTGAAGAGGAACTTTACCTGAAGAGCTTCCCAGAAGAGCTGCACGGTGTACCTTGGGGAAACGCTGACAGTGAGAGCTTTACAGAAATCAAGACAGAACTGTATGCAAGACTAAACCAACACATGGCAGTCATCAGCAAAAGCCCAGCCAGCTCCCAGCTAGCAAAACATGCCTTATCCACAGGTTATAGAATAAACACAGATGCAGCAAAATGAGTCACCAGAGGAAAACAAAAATTTAAATTGGAGGCAAATGAAGCTTTTTGCACATGCATGACAAGAAATCCATTGAGCAAAACTAATTTTATGTCTGTGCTGGAATAGCTGTCTTGCATGTTAAAAATAAAAGACTGCAATGGTAAGAAGGGAAGAACCATATAGCCGCAGATTCTAGAAAAAAAATAATCAAAAAGCCTATCCAAATAAAAAGAAATGCATATCCTAGAAATTTATTTCATAAAGAAAAAACATCAAGAAAATAATAAAATATAATTCAGCATTGTCAATAACAGTGTGAGAGGAAAAAATATGGTCAATATATAATAAATATTCATACCTTTTTTATTATTTTCCACAAAAGGTATATTCTTTCATGGAGATGTATGTTAATATATTTTACTTTCTACTTACTCCAGGCTAAGAAGATACTATGGTCATTCAGTGCACCTCAGTTGACGGTTGTTTCAAATGAAAATTCACAACTAGTGTCACTCTATATCCTGAGGCATACAGAAAACAAATGCTTTCCAAAACACATAAATACATGAGGAACATATAATATATACGGGGGGAAAAAAAGGAAAGTCTCCTCACACAGTAATGATTTTATTTTCTTTTTAATGAACAGCAGAATTGGTCATGGAATCAGACCTTATTCCAATTGGTGCTCTATAAATATCAAGTGAAAGCCAGGTTCAGTTCCAGTGAGCATAGTTCAAATATTAATGAGGCATCTTCCAAAATCTGTTAAAGATAACAAGTATTTCCGTAAAGGCTTAAGTACAAGGGTTGTTTCAGAAGAATGTAGTGTGTGATGTGGGTGCTTCATGCACAGTGAATCCTAACCCTGCATACTCTATAAAGGGAAGTGAAAAATGCTTTCAATAATCGGTGAACATTTCCACTATACAGTAAACAGGATTCAGAAACTCTTTGAAAATGAAGAAAATAACCTACAGCTTCTAGAGGTTTTTTTTATACTTCTGTGGTTTTACATCTGTATCTCTCCATAACAGTCTTTTTAGCAAAAACGAGCCCTCTTCACAGTATAGGAGCCAACCGTTTCCTACAAGCTAACTCTGCAAAAATAACTGCTACCAGGGGCAGTTTCAAAGTAAGGAGTTACAAGCGAGTTACTCTGTGTTACTACATGGTTTTAAAAAGTTGCTCAGTCTTTTGGTGGACACCTTAGTACTTGTATACGCTGATTCATCATTCTCTAAGGAGAGAAGGAGATGAATAATTATTTGAAAGTGATCTGCTGTTCTCAGACGAAGAGGGGGACACAGATTTTCAGAAATATACATGGTATATGCATACTTTCATTCGTGTTCATTCATGCTCTATATTTCATCAGTTCAAATACTGCAGACTTTAGAAAACTAAATGAAAGAAAGCTACTTTGTTTAAATAGGAATGAACAAAGCTCTTAAGTCAAATATAATTATTTAAAGAGTTGTAAAATCACAGCCCAGCCAGTGAATGAGTATAAGAAGAGAAAGTGTTCAGTTAGGCATGGGCAACTGGGCCTTACAGAAGTCTCTCTTTTTATATGGTAATGCATAGTGGTGCATGCAAGGTTGTAATCATGACTTTGGGCATGGACCCATAGGAATTACAATGCATTCTGTTACAAGTCATCTCTGAGTTTTGGAATCTTTCTCTTTTGTTTGTTTGTATTCATGTGGGTAAAAAAAAAAGATAATCCAGACAGACTTATTCGGAGATACACTTGCAATAAAAAGAAAAATTGAGAAGAACAGTAAATAGCTAGTTGCTAAGCAATACACTTCTCATAGTCCAGACGGAGTCCCATCCTGCATAAGAGTCTTACAATTTCCCTTTAAATACTGTATAATAACATCAGTTGAAACGTACTCTCCTCATGGTATTTTGTGTGTCTGCAAAGTGGAGTGCTTGATTCAGTGTTACTGAAGTAATGAGTGCTGCCTGAGGAAAGCCTGGCTGTCAGGCAGTTTCTGCACCCAAGCCATTCAGCAGTTGTTCCGTTTGGAGCTTGTTGCATTTATGAGGATAGACAACTGCATTTGTAACTGCTCCAGGATTTTTTTGTCTCTTTGGCAGGTATGGAGGGGTGAGGGAAAAAAAGGACTGCTGAAACAGTCTTTCTTGCCACCGTATTTCCATTCAGGACAAAAGCAGGGAAAAAAAACCCTAAACACTTACATAACTTATATACACACAAACACAAGCAAACTACAAAAGAAGGGAAAAAAAAGAAGAAAATCAGGAGTGGCAACCAAATGATTCATCACAATTCAGCTTTGTGCAGTGCAGGCAGGAGTGCAGGGAAGCGTACAGCCCCCTCTGGTTGAGCCTGCCCCAAAAACTTGCTTCCCAAGTTGAGGATGCCTCTTAATTTGCTATTACAGCTCAAGCAGAACAGAACAGAATAGACCATGCATATGTACTTGCACAATACATGCAAGAAAATTCCCTTCCAATCAGCTTTGCTAGCTTATTTTTCTGAAATATTGATCAGTATTATCCAGTTTCCAAGCAGATATACCAAGAAAGAATATGATAAACTGAAAACTCAAATATTTATTTGCTGATAAGTTTTGAATTACTAGAGTATCACTCATACAAAAATAAGATTTAAATATCACAGTGTGTTATTGCTGTGAGATGATGTGTAACAATCAGCAATTTGCATTTTCCTGGTATTTACTATTACTGAACAATGTTAATGAACAAACATAGTATTCTCACAGGGCCTGATTTGGGAGAGTGCTGCAGCACCACAGTCTCCCACTCCCTTTGCTGAGAGCTAAGACAATTCATCTCATAAGGAATGCTTTGGAAGTGTGACCTTCAAATGAGATTATTATTATTATTATTATTATTATTATTATTATTATTATTATTATTACATTCCAGATATATAATAAACACCGTTGTTTACTTATGTGCCAGCTATGTTTAAAGATTAAAATCTAATTTTCTAATTTCAATAGTATGTGCAAATGGTCTTGTTACAGCCAAAAAGTCATAACATGCTATAAAAATCCATAACCTTCTTATTCCCTGTTTTCATACTGCATATGTATATGAGAACGTATAAATGTGCTGACATCCAGAAGAAGCAGTGAGATTTTTGAAATGTCTGCTCAAAAATGGATAGAGTAGCTGGATACATATCTATCAGAGCCAATGAAATATATTTGAAAAGATTATATGGTATTTTGCTTTCTTTCATGTTTATCAGCTATTTTGAGAAGTGAACTTATGTTATACCAAGAGCAAATCAGGAAAATGTTTGCCTTCCTTCCAGTTTCCTTCCATTGCTATGCTTATTCAGTTAATAATTTGCAGCTAGATGTAGAGCAGTTCTTTACCATATCACAGTAAATGCCTCAGAACAAGGCGCTTTTTTTTTTTTTTTTCCAGAAAGGAAGTATATTGTGCCACAAAAGAAGAAATTAATACTTCCTAATTTTCCTTTGGCTTTATTCCTTTTTCCTTATTCTGCATGCTATGTCCAACATGTTATAGTCTTCCCATTAAATAAGATAATTTAGTGAATGTGTACTGTTTGTCTTTTCATCATTACAAACAATTCAAACAATTGGAGAAAAGGGAATTTTTTCTATCATTTCTGCTGCAATCACTGGCTTTTGTCAAATTATTGATTAAAAAAAAGACTTAAAAAGCTTAGAATTCCGTTAACACTCTAAAGAGCCCATAAAGAAAGTTTGGACATGAGCTCCTCCATTTTTGTGAGCTGCAGGGATATTTTGCCTGATTTACACCCTTTGATAGAGATGTTATTTTGTAAATATGATTGCATGTGTTTATATTAATATCTGTAGTAAGTGCAAATTAAGTATAGTAAGTTTATGTAATGCCCTAAGTTTCTGTTATAAATGGATACAATATTGCATGTGTGAATGGCATTATTAAGAACTGACAGGCACAGCCTTTAAGCATTCATCATTGAAAGACAGAAATAAGACCTTTTTCAAGGATTAATTATGTTATCTTATCTTCCTCAGTGTTGCAACACTTCCATTCTTTCAGGACTTAAAAAAGCTTTACTTCTGTCTAATGCCAAAAGCAACATCACAAAAGAGTAAAGAAATATGGAAGCAGAGTAAGGGTGATCTAATGTGGGACCAAAAATCATCAGAAAAGGAAGAGAGATGAAACAATCCTTCTACATGCATGAGCTTGTTTTAGCTATGACAATATTCTCACATGCACGCTCTGTGGATAAAGCAATGGCTTTATAGTCAGGCTGTACAGTAATGGGAAATAGCAGTCCGATTGTAGCTCATAGAGGAGCATGTAGGGAAATTGAAAAGGGAAAGGCTTCAAGGCAAGAAGGAGAAGGGGAGAAAACAGCACGTTCAGTGAGGACATACTTTCAGAGAATATCAGTAATCCTTAATGCAATCAGAGGCCTGGTAAAATTGAAGTACATAACTATTTCACAGCCATGAAGAACAGGGGGTGAGCTCAGCTGGTCTTGGAACACTGTGCTTGGCAATCTTGTCTGCGAGATCCTTAGTGGCTTCACTGGGGTTATTCGAGGCTCAAAATGCTTTTCAGTATGAGTCCAGGTTCATACTCAGAGAAAGAGACTCAAAAATAGTCAAGTCAAATGGAAATATATAAAATAAACAGAAAAGAAGAAAGAGAATGGCATTAAGAAGATCTTTGAGAATATTTGTATTGCATTTCACAGCTTAAAAATTTGGATTGCAGAACTTGGAAGCAAAATAGAGCACTGACACAAGTGGCAATCTCGAGAAATTAAAGGTGAGTATTGGAAATTGAGAGATGGGAATTAATTCCCTTGTCGCTGAAAGCTGAGTGCCATTCCAAAGTAGCGGAAAAGGGGTGCTGCAAATGCAATATCAAACATTTTTAAAAAATGGTATTATACCATATTTCTACTCAAAAGCATGGTGAATGTCTTAGCATGACACCAAATGAAAAAAAAGAAGGGTAATGTTATTACAAAGGTTGGTTTTATGAGCAACACATCTTATAATAAAAGTCATGAAGTGAAACTGAACACAGAAAAATCCTGGGAAGCACAAAATATTTCCCAACAACTTTTATTTGTCTCTGGAGAATGCTGAGAAAAGGCATAGTGAAAATGTCTTCATCTAATTTCTTTAAAGTGGATATCTACCAGGTGGAAAAACATAGGCAGACACAGTGGATTCCCTAAAAGATAAAAATCTATAATATCAAATATATGCAATAAGGAATGACATCTGACTTCTGGTGCCTTTCCATGTGGAGACAAACACACATTCTTGTAGAAAGTCCACGTGGCTTCAGACTGACAGTCTGGTAAAGTATAGCTGTAGATTTGGTTTGATATTTTTATCTGTGTGAAAGTTCCAGACACCGCCTTATCCTACTGGAAGAGAAGATGGTCATGCTGAACCAATTCCATTATTAAAATCTCTCTCATCCTCATTATCCTTCTTGAAAAAAAATTTAGGAGTACCTCTATCAGCTTTAAGAGCTTTAGAAGATTGAAGCTCTGTAAGGTGCATTTTACTGAGACCTCCCTCTGCCAAACCAACCAATATTGTTTCTGTCTGCTTGACTCTGCAAATATTCCTCTGTTGTCCTCTGCTCAATGTTATCTCACGAGTCATTTGGAGAGGAATTCCCTGTTTTGTAAACACTCCTATGAACCTAGTGCAATGTAGTGCTACCCCAAAATGAGGGGTTTAGATATAGGCTTTATTAATAGAATGAGAGCGGTCAGACTAAAGAAGCTGTTCTCCAATAAAGCCATGTCACTTGAAGAAGACATTAGCAAAGCAATAATTGGGTTTTCTGAATAATTTTCACTTGATCAGTAGAAAGAACAGAGAACCATGCAGTACTTTATGCACTAATGCAGTCCTTGGGACAACCCTTAAAAGAGACAAAGCGTCTCATTGCTAGAAAATAGCTATAATTTAAGATTTACTTATGCCAGAAAGAAGAGGAAACACTCATTTCTCTGCAAATGTAAGGAGATACTTAAGAGTTAGAGCTATAGCTTGCAGTTGTTTTAGCAAATTTCCAAAGTTGGGAGGCAAGTGGGATAACAATATCTGCAATTGTGCTTAGTTTAAAAATTATAAACTGGCATATATTTATTTTTCCTAATTTGTAACTGTAAGATGTTGGCCATTAACATGGAAAGTAAAACAAAGTTGTGCAAACTGTCATATCTTCAGTGAAAACAAATGCCAATTCATGACAATATTCAGGAAAACACTAGAAGAATGTGAAAGATGTTCTGGTGAAAGAAAGTGACTAAGCAGAGGGGAAAATGGCTGCTTATGCCAGCATTTTATACCACATTACCCTCAGATTTTAAAGAAAAAATACCAAATGTCACTGAAGCTTAAAGCAGCAATAGCTTTCCAAAGGTTTAAAATATTTGAAAAGCTGGTTGTATTGAACTCCAGTAGAAGGCACAATGTGCACCGGAGGGGTTTACAGTAAAGCCAAAACCAAAGTAGCTTTCAAGATCAATCAGAAACTGGAGCTGTGCTAGAATTAATGCCAAATAAAATGCATGGTTCTCCACGGAGATTTTAATGAAACTGCTTGGAGGCAACAGAATGAAGGTGCCATCAGCACAGAGCAATATTTCAAAATTACCTGGAGCACCTTACTTAAACTCCAGACATTTATAACCAAACTGAACAAAAGACAAAACAGGAACAGCAACCAGGAAGAGGTTAATGAATTTCTGTGAGCAGCATCAATCGCTTCCTTAAACATACAGAGAAAACAAACTATGTTCAAATTTTTTTCTAAAAGGACCATGTGAGATACATTAAAACCCTTTGAAAGGGAGGGAAGTTTGCTTAGCTCCTTTGAACAACTCAAAGCATTTACATTCAGTAAACAAGACATCTAGAGAAAAATTCCAGTCAAGCCCTCCTGTCCCTCCAAGCTAAGTTCTTTGGTATTTGTCTCTCTCTCCCTTTCTTCTCCATCCACTCCACACTCCTTTTCATCTGTGTTCACTTTCAACATACCACTTGGGATCAGTACACAGCAACAGCTGCAGCGTTTCTGCATAACAGTGTTGTGCTCGAGCTAGTGATAAGCTTATTTACCCATATGCCTGAGAAGCAATTCCAAGTCATTCCTTATTTCAGGGTTTTTTTTGTATTAGGGTTTTTTCTCACTACTCCTGGAATCTGAAATATGTTTCAATCAACAATGTCATAATTAGAAATCACGCTCTAATAATCAGTACTTTCTTTCAAGCATTTCAGTGCTCAGAAAGTGGATATTATCAAAGCCAGCATTGGACAAAAAAGGGGTACTTCTCTCATCAGCTATAATATACTTTTTTCCAGTTTGGTTTATTTTTCTACTCATACTCTGTGCATCCTGACCCTAAGAGAAATATATCATTATGATCTGACACTTACAGAGCTGAGCTGCTCTTGCTAGCATGAGAGTGCTGCTTGTTTGACCTTTAAAGACTGAGCCAGGTTATTGTTCCAATAGTATTAATTAATGGTGATGACGTCCAGTTTACGAGGTACAATGAATGCTGAATCCTGGCACAGTCCTCGGGGTAGTTTCTTTGTAGTAGTGTCACCCAATGGTATGATAGTGCAGCTGAATTAATGAAAGGAAAAAGTAAAACCAAGTCATAAGTTCTAGCTTGTCAAACTACTGCAAACTTTCTGGTAAAATCTTAATTTTTCCAATGGGTAACTCTCAGGAACCTATCTTTATCTTGAAAAGAGTCTCTGTCCTTCTTATTTTTTTAATGGGTAGCTAGAGTGGATGATATGGTAGAGTGGGTGACAAGGTATGGTACTTCAACAAGTATGTTGCTCTGATGGAAAAATTTGCTTTAAAACAGTTTGGTAGTTAGATTTTTCATGCCTTTAGTAACTAAAATAATGTCATCAGTTTTGGACACCAAAAGGACTTGTTATATACTTGAAACAAGTAGAGAACATGCCTACATTTCAATCCTACTTTTTATTTTTTTCCCCTGGTAATTTTGATTGAACTGTTAGAAGGAAGGAATGCATTAGAAAATTGTAATGTATCAATATAATCATCTTACCTAAATGAAATGCAGAAACTAAATATCACTCAAATGGTAAAAAAAAGGTAGATTAAAACTTTGAAAGACTTTACTCTTTAGTTCTCACATTAATAACATTAATTAATGTTGATGCCCATTATGAGCATCACTCCCAGTCAGCCCTTACTGCACTCCTGTATCTGCAGCTGGGATAGCTGCACTTAACACTATTCCTGAAGAGTTAGAAATTATAATTATTGATCTGTGCAGCTATTCACGCCTGGCTGAACATGGTAGGAATAAAAGTGTTTGGAGCAGGTTTTGAGTAGCTCACACATAGCTTTTTTGGTCAGACAAAAGGAACCAGTTTTGCTAGTTTTATGCATAAGGAACAATTAACTATAAACAGGGAAATACCCCCAACAGCTAACATTTATGCTCTTGGCTATACCTGGCAGACCCAAGGGAAGACAGTGGTAATGAAGGTGTGTGGGAGGAGTCATTCTTTTCTTTCTCCTACATTTTTAAACTTTTAGAAATACTTTCATGAATCACAGTCTGCAAAGTTTCTGGGGTATTTGTGTGCCCCCCAGCAAAGATGTGGGAAATAACCATTTCTGGCAAGCAGATAAATGTACCAAAGCTATGAATATCATCAATAACTGTTTGCCAAGCCATACAAACAAGTACTAAACACAGCTGAAAATGACCATCTTCTTTGTGTTTAGATTCATATCAAGAAATCTGTTGTAGATGAGAACAGTAGGAATAAAAATGAGCATAAACCAGAAATATTCTGTGTGTGATGAAAGAGTAGATGACTGCCAACAGAGCATAGTTTCCATTTCCCTCTTACTTACTTTTAGACAGTATATACAGACCTAAGCCTTGCGGACTAGTGAAAGTCACAAACAGTGATGCTGAAGATGTACACAGCATAAAAAAAAATCTTTCAAAAGAAACAGTAGGCTGAGTGATATCAGGTTTAAGATCTCAACAGTCTTTCACCATGAACCTCAGGGATTTCAGGACTCGTCTGCAAAGGCCTACTGAGAGAAACATTCATTATTTATGACCTTGGACAAGGATAAGCATATACAAAACACTGACAAACAAACAAAAACCACAGTAGAAATTATACCATGTAGTTTTACTACACTAGGAGTTTTGGTTAATAAAGGAGGAGGGGGCGGTGCAGCAACAGTGTACCAATTTAAAATAATAAAACCTAATGAAAAATTGACAATTACATGAAATGTTTCAGTAATATTCTCTGTAATGGCTGTTGACATGGGGAATAAATCATCAAAAGGATTTCTGAAGAACAAATTTAACAAAGAAATATGTAATAAGTGTGGCTTATATGGCTATATTCAGTACGTAGACTTAAAATGTAATTCTACATTCTCCCACATTAAATATTTAAATTCTCATAAGGAACAAAGAGTGTAGCACTAACTCTGTCTCTTCAGGCATATTACATTTCAAAACAAGGATGTCCTGAAGATCCAGCTAAAGCCTGGATCTGTGACTGCATTCCATTGTTTGGCCTCAAACTAATTGTAGCAGAAAATTAATTATGTCCAACATTTCAAACTTAAATTTTTAAAAGGCAGCTTGATCCTGAAGGGCAGGAGTTGCTCAGCACGTTACATATTGAAGCTCTAATGGCCTGATTTTTCAGTACTGCTTGACTTGTCTAACACATTAGCTTTTGATGGAACCAGATGGTGTTAGTTCTTGGTATTTCAAGGCACCTTGACACAGATCCTTAAATGCATTTCTGTATAATTCAAACTGATTTTTAATACCTCTGAGGGTCTTGCCCCTGGGTACATCATGAGATGTACTAAATGTAGATTGGAAACTTCAACCTAAGCATTGAAACTTTGCATCTGACTGCTTCTGTATAACGTGTGTGCAGGACAAACACAACTTGAGGAGTATAAAACAAAAGAAATAGGTCTTTTTCGTTTATATCTGAAACACAAGGGAAAGATTGTACTAAAAAGTTCTGGACCATTTTTTTTTTTTCATTTTACAGTTTGTGACTTGTAAAAGGACTTCAAGGTTAGTTATCTCTGATTAGTTATCTCTAGCTGAAGATTTCAAATACTTTTTTTCAGAGATAACAGGTTGTATATAACAAATTACTTTTATAACAAAAAAACGGAATGGTGAAAGAAAAACAAGAAGAGAAATCCTCTGTATATAATAACTTACGTTATATTTTTTATTATCCAAATTACACAAAAAGCCTGAATTTTAATAATTAAAAACAAAATAGCTTGAAATTATGACTTATTGACTTGCCATGGTAGAATGCAAGTCTTCTGAAAGATTTTGCTTCCAAAAGGTGGGCAAATGTTGCATGGGAAAATCTCATTTTTTTCCGAAAAGCTCGTTACTTCAGGGTGGTGGAATATTCTCTAAAAGGACTGACTTGAAATATAAATGTACTGTCCTCGACTTGTATTGAAATTCTGACACTTCTTGAAGTTTATCAGAAATGTGAACATTGCCTTTGCCTTTTGGAAACTTTGAGGGGTTTATGAAGATATTTGTAAACTATAAGATAAAAATGTCAATTACAGCACTAACTTTGTAGCTTAACCCCATCTTCTTTTATGCAACTGTTTATCTCAAATATGATTTTATAGACCTCTTTGGTTTAATATTTGCCTATAGCTTGACAATCTATTGTCTGAATTTCACTAAAGCTATCAGTGAAGTAATGCTAAGGTCAAACCCAGAGCAGTCTATGACATCTACCACCTACCACAAATACCCTATTCATCTTCATTTTCTTTTGTGCTACACTAATCCAAATATCTTCAACAAAATTACTACCCCTTCTTCACCCTGCTGTGAAATGAGCCGATGACCTTTACAGTCCTACTAGGGATAGCATGTAGAGGGAAAAAAATAAATAGAAATAAAAATTCCTACTGCTTTTTAATTCTATTGGCCTTTAAATACTCCATCTTCAAAAACGGGGAATGAGTGAGTGTCAAGGATAGTAATTTCACCACCTAACTGTGTTATTCACAGCATTACTGATTGTGTAAGTAACTCTTTTGCTTTTCTCACAAATGGATATTATTGAGTTTTAGTTTGTGGTTTTGTTCTTGACATTAAAAAGCATGGAGAAAACAGGAGGTTGCAAAAGAATCAGGAGGAAGCAGCAACACGTGCAGAATAGCACGGTAAACTGTAAACAGTCTCACTTTCAGTGCAACATCCAAGGCAAGACTCGATATGCAATAAATGTCTCACAAGAATATTTATTGTCAGTAAGATCCCCTAGTGGCCCTGAGTGGACAAGAGGAAGAAGAGCACACCTCCTTTTTTGGCATCCCTGCTAAAGCAAATTCAAATGCAGAAAGGCTGCTTGGGTCTCTCAAACTGTCTCAAGCAGATTTCAAGGCTGACAGAATGACGGCATTCAAACTTCTTTTTTTCTTTAATCTTGCTAAATTCTTTTGGCTCTGTGGCATCTTCTTCTCTAAAGAACTCTGCTAGAATAACTTAATTTCATCTCATCTTTTATACCCAGACTAGTCAGAAAGGATTTTACATTTAAAAAAGCCCTTCAACTTATTTACTCAATATCTTAGCACGAGAGAATCCATTGCCTTGTTTCATTTTCATAAAGTCAATTGTTTCAACCATCTGTAGATTTATCATAGTATCATAGTATAGTTAGGATTGGAAAGGACTTTAAGGATCATCTAGTTCCAACCCCCGTGCCATGGGCAGGGACACCTCCCACCAGACCAGACTGCCTAAGGCCCCATCCAACCTGGCCTTGAACAACTCCAGGGATGGGGCAGCCACAGCTTCACACAACCTGTGCCAGTGTCTCACTGCTCTCATGGTGAAGAAATTCTTCCTAATATCCAGTCTAAATATGCCCCTCTCCAGTTTATACCCATTCCCCTTTGTCCTGCTCCCACAAGCCTTTGAATTTGTGTGGGGTCTCACCTTTTATTGAAAATACAGGCAATGTAAAGCGATTTTTATAATGTTTATCCATTTAAACTTACCATCAAGGCATATAGATATAAACATTATTTTCTGCTGAAACATAAAGATTAATGTTTATACATAACGACCTGCAGACCATGGAGGTTTTAGAGCAACACCTACTTTGTTATGAAAGAAGATTATGGAGGTCCTTGGAGTCTTGCTGGAGAGCAAATGAAGTAGTTGAGCTTTTTTATGCTGTTCAATGTGATCTTCTCTGTGAAATAATAATGATAATCGTGGCAGCATGTGCTGATTTGAGCTACTCAAAATAAGGAGAAAACACATGTCAAGTTTATGATCTATAAGTAAAAATGAGTTGTTAATCCTCACAGGATCCCTGCAGTGCACAATCAATAAAATCACAACTAATATTTTTTTCTTTAAATCCATGTTCCTCATAAAAATTAACAGACAAGAAGTAAACAGAAGAGTTAATCATGCTAAGAAGTATTTGCCTAAGGATGCCACATTCAAATTAACATTTGGAATTAATAAATACAATAATATCATTTGGAACAATACAATAATAGCATTTGGAATTAATAAATACAATAGATTGAATTAAATATAATTCAATCTTATTTAAAAAAGTGATGTATTTGAATTGTTCTGATATTCCTTCCGTGAACATTGATAAAAGTAATTCAAAACAAGGGGTTCATTGTTAAATGAGAGACAGTCCAGAATCAGATCCTTGTCACTATGTTCCATAGCTATGAAACCAATTATATATATTAGACTCTGCAATATTTTTTCAACAGAGCTTTGGCGAGATACTGAAACCTGGCCTTTGCAAAGTGCTAAAAATGCACAGTAAGGAGGAGCACTGAATGAGCAGAGAGATGGACAACATGAACTAATAGGTCTTTTCATCTTTTACCTGTTATCTTATGCATCTATAAATACAGAATGGAGAGAAATTCAATGGCTTTCCAAGTTTGAGGATGTTCTTTAATGTCAGACACCTTAAGAAATTACTAGTTTTTAAGGTCTGATTAGCTAGAGTCACAAAAGGAATTTACTGTTGCATTCTTTAAGCTAATTATTGTACTAGTTTCTAATTCTAAATTTGTCCTTTTCTGACTGAAACCATTCCTCCTTCTTTTGCTATACGAAGAAAACATATGGGGTAAAATTCTGCTTGCTGAAGTTCACTGTAAAATTAGACTCCCCTCCAACTGAACCACAACTTCACAGCAATAATGTCAAAAGTTTGGGTCTTGTGTTCCTTTTCAAAACTCTTAAAACAAGTTTTGGGATTATTTTTTATTTTATGTTTTCACATAGAGTGAGGTGAGGTATACACCTTCAATTCAGCCTTAGTAATTGTACTGAGTAGTCTTGCACAGGTGAAAGTCAGTTAGGTTCTATCTAAGCAGAAAGGTTCTCACCTTTTCATAAGAAAAGCAGTGATTATTTATATCCATTGCAGGTTTTTCTTTACATGCTGCATAATACTGGTTGAACTGAGAGCTGAAATGAGCTAAATTTTGAGTGAAGATCTGGATTTTGAGGGCATGTGGTGAATGAGACCTTCTCGCTTTGGCTTCTACTGCCAATGCATCCTCTGCACCAAAGGACTGTCCAAAGGTACTTTGATTAAGGAAAGGATCTTGAAGATAACCTATCCTATTCAAAAGTTTATGAATTGATCAACTTAAACTACTTAACAACTGCAAAGAAAGCAATGGAAAATAAATATGATCAAAAGAGTCAAGCTCAAGAGCTACCATTCCACTGCATCCTGAATGAGCAAAAGACTGACATAAAGGGTACATAGCAGTCAAAGTTTGCAGTTGGAAAAAATGATCGTTGATGTCTCCATTGATACGTAAATACAAAATGTGTGTGAATCATTTGCCTAAGAGCATAACATAAGACAAGTATCTTTCTATGGACAATTTAATCACTGAAGTCTTTTAACTGGTGTCTTAACCATGAAAAAATTTCCTCTCCATCTACTTGTCCAACAAATTATTTCCCTAACAAGAAACAACTCCTACTCAATAGTGTCAATTCCATCTTCTTTAAGAACTGGGAGAGCAACTTTGAAGTATTTGATAGCAACATTATTCAGGTGGTTCCATGGAGCCAAACCCAATCACCACAAGATTTTTCTATTGCAAACTTCAAAGCAGACATCCTCAATACCTCAATGATCTACAGACTTCACAGCCGTATTCTCAGCTGGATACATTCCACCACACAGGCAATGAAATGGACTGCTTTGAGATACACCACCAACAGCTGATCTTCAGAACTCTGGCATGCTGTATAATATTCAGGATAATTTACAAGCAGACTAGTAATGAAATGTCATTTATACACCATTAAAATGCTACACAGCAAACCTTTGGCATAACTCATACATAGGAGTCTAGGTACCAACAGGAGCAAAGTAATGTTGTTTGTACATTCTCACTCTTCTGTTTGTTCAGCCTTTCAAAGGCTGAATACCATATCACTCACTCACAATATTCATTAATTACCTATTTCCTCGATACTTATTAGCATTTTGTTTTTCTTTGGTGATGGATTCCTACATAGATATCTTTGGTATTTTGCTTTATTACCTTGCCTGGAAGACTAACATAATAATAATAATAATACTGTGACTTAACATATGAAACCAGATGGTTATTTAAAACTACTTAGTTCTAATGCTTAATGTTAATAAACATGCTTAATAACCATAAATGTGATGCTAATTAGGCATAATTTATTCATGTATCCCTCTGAATCATTGATGACAATTTATTTGAGAAAAATAAGCTCTTCTGCATGTTAGTTTATTTCTAGGCCATAAAACAAAAAGAAAGATTTTTTTAATTGTATCTCTTACTATGGATCTACTTTTATTCAGAAGAACATACTGACACTTTTGTCTTAGCTTGAAATCTTTTCTGCTCTTAAAATGAATTTTATAAACTAGCAAGAAAATTGGTAACTTCAAATAGAATCTAATTTTTACAACAAAATAAGAGAATTCAATACACATCTTTATGTCCATAGGAATATAGATCTAGTCTGAAAAATCCTTCAGCTAAATAAAACTATAATCGCATGATCTTAAAATAATAAAGATAGCAGAGCTAAAAAATTATTAGCATTATAATTAGACATGTAAGAACTGAATAGTACCTCTTCTCTGAAAACACCTGTACATGGTAGCAGTTTCAATTATGTTCTTTGACATACATTCCTGTAAAATCTTTTCCACAATTAGCCACCCCACATGTAAAAAATGGAATAACCATTGGACATGTTATGTCAGCTTATAGGTATTTGATAGACATATTAAATGAAAACCAAGCTTGATTTTTCCTCAGGTGTCTGGATGGGCTACTAGCTGCAAATTTACATATTCAAATTTTAGAAAACTCAGTAGGAAATAAACATATAACATGAGTTCTTCTCAGGTTCTGTTTTCATGTGCATAAAAGGTTCTGAAAGTTGATTTGAAACAATATACTTTCTATTGCAGCCTTGTATTTGTTGCACTGTATCGCATCTAGTGGTCTTGAAGATCTTGTAGGCATTATATAATGCAGCAGGCAATTTTGTTAAGGCCCATTTTCTCCTGAATGATATGTGTACTTATTTCACATTTCTAAAATATTTGTGACTGAAAAGAAATGGAAATAATTTCTTCTGCCAAAGCCTATAGTTTTACACAAACTTTGATTTTAATCTCAGGCAACCAAGGGCAAAACCATAGAAGCATTTCCTCTTCAAAGGAATGGAAGTCCAGCAATGTTCTGTATTGCTAGAGCTGTGGTACTAGTATAACAGTATCTTTACTGTATGATTCAAACAGGGCTCCAGAGCACTCAGGGAAGTCAGGGAATTCAAGTATGACTCGTGCCTGAAGTGTCAGTGGAGCCTCACAGAGATATAAAAAGACAATGGTGATGAGTATAAAAGCAAAGGAACAAAGTAGCTAAAACTGTTAGTGGGTCACAAAGCAAGTATTAATGCAAAGAGCGTTAGGTTTCTGACCATCTTATCATAAAGTTTCCAAGTTAGCATCTTTTGCTTTTTAAATGAACAACCTAGCTAACTAACAAAACCCCCCAAAACAAAACACAACTCAGATTTTCCGTTCTTTCCAGCCCTAGGTATTTCTTAGCACTTGGTGACAATGAACATAAAGTGCAATGAAAAAAGCTTAAGAAAGAAGCTCAAAACAATCTTCTAAAAAGCTACCATTGCAAAAATCTAGGAATACAGAAAAAGGCAAGGGAAGTGAAGAAACTTTTCATTGTCATAATCCATCATTAGCAAAAAGCCATAGTGTGAGAACGCTATTTGCTTTAGATGAAGCATTGACAAGGCATCAACATCCAAAATGAGAAAGCATTATTATTATTATTATTACTATAGCAGCATTTGGCTACAAATATTACATAAAAAGTATACGTAATGAATAGGGGTAACAAGGACCTCGCAAATCCATGGGTTTCATACAACTCTATAAGTGGTAGGAAAAAATTTCTTCCAAGAGTACTCATCATGCCAAGGAAGAGGCAAAGCTGCTGTCATTAGAAGACTATGCAGCCACAAGATGGTACCCAGAGTGACAGTCTGCAAAAGGCGCGTCAACACTATAGGGTGACTGTGCTCTCATTAATTACCGTTTCCACTGAATCACACACAGTGCCTGTTTAGTCCTGGCAGTTGCACCCTCTGACGTGTTAATGAAGACAGGAGTACAACATTCAAATGCTTCTCAGTGACAGAATACAAAGTATGAAGGGAAGGGGAAAAAATAAACAACTGCAAGCAGATGGCGAGATGCATAAGAGGAGACAACGAGCGGTTAGAGAGATTATAATCAACCTTAAACCTCAGTAACACCAGTTTCAATCTTGCATATTCTAGAGTAGCATCATTTTTGAGAAAATAAAAATAAATACAAGACCAAGCCTTTGACTTTATTATCTCTTGTCACACCACTGGAGAAACTATGCCTTTGGGTCTCTGCTCAGTAATAAAACTTTTTATCGGGAATTTAATAATTACCTAGATGGAAGGAAAGAGTGGAATATCACAACACAACATAATCCAAAAGGTAATTATTTCAGACATAGAAAAAAATAACCCAATGTGAATAGTTTTAGTTTGAGAATACAACGATGTGATGTACCTGGATATGTATTGCCTTTGCGCTGAAAGTGGAAATGAAAACCCTTTTTTTACATGTGTTTTTTCACAGGTGTTCACGTGTGGCATTTATCTACTGATATACACTGCCTCTGCAGCAAGAGACAGTTCCCTTCTGCTCCCTTATTTGTTTGCAAAGTATCAACCACACAATGGATACTGCAAAAATGAAAACAGTAGCCATGAGGGAGGTAAAGAAGTTCAGCTTCCATTGCTAAGTTTGACCATTTATTAAGTTTCAAGATAGAAAACCGGGTACTTATTTTCATCACCTCACATGAACTCTTCCCCTGCTGGCTGTGCTGTACCTTACATTTTGGTGCAGCTTTAGTTCCTTCTCTATAAGCATCAATAAACCTGGCTAAGAAGCCTGACAAGTATTATTCCTGAATATTCTAATTACAGTGGCCTTTGTATCATCTCTTGTATTATCATTCCTCAAGCACACTGAAGCAGGACACCTGGGAGAGCCTAATCCCTGTTTAGTGAAATCATTCCTTACAGGCTGCTTACAAATGGCCTGAAATCTAGAAAAGACACAGGTGACTTCAAAGTATGTAACTTCAACACTTCTTTTCTGCTGATCAGAACTTGAACAGAGGCACAGCCTCCTGGAAAACTCGCTTCACATTATATTACATTTGTTGTTACAATTAGAAATATAGAAAAACTTTTCAGTACCAGTTGCTGTGTGAGGGATTTAGCACCCACAGATCTTCATTAAGAATGAGAAAGAAATTAGAACTAAAAAGTAAAATAAATAAACAGGGGGCCTGGGTGAAGAGATGAGTTATTCAATAGAATAATTAAATAAAAAAACCCTGTCAACTCAAAATCTGCAAGTTTCACACCAAATGAGCCAAGCCAAACTAAAGGATGATAAAGGGCCTGTTTTTACCCAGTACAGTTGTGATCTTCTTCTGACACAGATGCTGGAAGTAACTGTCTGAAAATACTCACTTTCTTATGATCTAATGAACTAAATATCAGATTTCCTGAATATTGTTCTACTTGTGGTGTTATTAAAAAAAATTAAACCATTTTTAAAAATTAATGCTGTCCCTAATAGTCATGACTGCAGGCTTTTATTTGAAAAATAGTATTAGATTAAAAGCTAGTTTTGTAACTGTTTTAAACTTATATGAGTAAACCGTAAACCATAAACTGACATCAGGACCAAGAAATTTCTTGAGTTAAGGCCCAGCTCATTTCAGAATACAGAAGAAAAACTGAAAGAAGTTCCACAACAGTATTAAAATGAGAGCAATTTCCCACTGACTTTCATGAAAACCCGTTTCCTTAACAAACCAAAACACTTGTCTATCAAAGAAAGTAGTCACTGAAATTTTTAAAAACAAAAACATCAGTATGACCATCCGAAGAAACATTTTGGTAGCCAACAGTCATTTAATTTTTATAGAGAAATAGACTGTTCTTTTTTGCAGTAGCAACCACACATCTGACTGAGTTTAGGGATGAGTTCCTGTTTATGGTGCAATCAAGAAAAAATAACATTGAAAATTACTTGATCAAATTAGCAGATCAGTTCAGAGCTGAAAAAAATAAAGGAAAAAATAAAAAACTGGACACCTTCCAAAATCTCTTCCATTGAATCAGTGTGTCCTTCAAATACATCTACCATTTAAAGGGTAACACCTTCCTTTGTGTTTCCTTATACTAATTCTTTCAAACAGCAAAAGCTTTCCGGGGAACTACCTATTGATATAAAAATCAAAGATGTGCTGGTTTGAGAGGCATCCAATGGGATTATCTAGTTCAAATTCTTCCTTTGGGCCCCAAGATGAAGTTCATGCCTGGGACACTCCAGGCGGATGTTTTCATGACCTCTTCTTAGAAATTCCTGTCTTACCTCCTTACATAAATCCTCTGTCTAAAGGTTAAGTCTGTTGTGTGTTAACCCATGTGCAGAAATGACACAAATTCCTGATAACATTTTCAGTGTCCTGGAACATTTTCTGTTTCCCTAACAACACTTTCTTGTAGCAATAAAGCAAACCTAGCACTTTCATATTTCTAAATCTAAATTAACTGTTTTTATTTGAAACTTATTTCTCTCCTCTAAACACTACATCTTTTTTACAGAGGGATATGCGGGAAGGGTCATGATACTTCTGGGTACAACATTTCTGGTTTTATGTTCCATGCAAAAGAGAACAGAAACAATACCAGCATCATCAGAATCTGTTTGTCTTCCTCCTTCAGGAGCAATCTCACATGTGGAAACATGAGGGTTCTGTCATTTGCAGAAAGTGTGGCAATTTTACCAAGCCACAATCCGTTTGCTTCAAGCCGAGCAGAAGATTGTTTGCATGATAATAACTTCTTTGTATTTGCAGAAAGTCTCTGATATGTTAGCAACAAGAAAATGTGCAATATTACTTTTACTTACTTAGCTGTAAGTCACAGGCATCAATATTATGGAGGACTTCACACATAGTTAATTTCCATTTAAAGAAAAGATCATAGACACTGTTGCTTGAGGATATTTGGGGATGGAACTAGGCAAATGGAGCCTTTTCTGTTGAAACCTCTGCTTGGTGGTGGCAGTTCATCGATAAAGTTTGCCCACGTTTTCACAAAACTCACACTTTTATTAAATCCCAACTATTACAAGATGACTAGCATGGTCTGAATTATAGGTATTACAGGTATGGAGGATCTTATCTCCGAAAAAAGACACTAAATAAAATGTGGGTGTAGAAGACATCTCTTAGTTGTAAAAATAAGATTTGTAAATTTGTAAGAGCAAACACCTGTTTTCCATCTTCATGTAGTTTACTGCTGACTTTTTATCACAATCATCTCCATGCTTTGTTAATTTATGTCCATAATTAACTTGTGCCTGTTAAATTAATCAGACCACTGATATTAAAACTTAGCTTGGTGTGGGTTTTGGTAATAGATGTTAGCATGTCTGATCAATCATTTTGATATGTAATAATCCATAAGAGTCTAGAAAAAACTACTATATGAGCCACTGACGACTCAAATAAGGCACCATCAAAGAATTCAACAAAACCAGAATATTGCACCTGTAGCTAATTTATTTGAAAGTCTTTTCTGAGATCTTTCTCAGGACTAATGCTATTTTCAATAACTAGTGTATGCTAGGGATGAACTGTAACACTCTTTCACCAAAGTATTAACGTTTTGGTGCTCGAAGTATAGTCACTTTAACGTTGTGTTCTACTCCTTCCTTCTTTTCAAAAGTGTTTTCCACAGTGGTGCAGGGATCTCTCTAAACTAGAGAATTATGATGAAATAGTGAAGCATTATGCTGTGCCAAATAACATTTGGTACATTTTTCTTTTTTGTCTTCTTTTTTTTTTTTTGAAACAGTATAATCTGTCTTGTAGCTATTGAAGCGTGTTTCACAAAGCATACTCCCCATCCCCCTGCCATGGGAAGTGACACATTCCAGTAGATCAGGTTGCTCAAAGCCTCTCCAACCTGACCTTGAACACCTCCAGGGATTCGGCTTCCACATCTTCTCTGGGAAACCTGTTCCAGGGCCTCATCACCCTCACAGTAAAATATTTCTTCCTAATATCTAAATCTAAATCCACACTCTTTCAGCTTAAAACTGTTATCCCTTGTCCTATCACTACAATCCCTGATAAAGAGCCCCTTCTTGTAGCCACCCTTTAAGTACTGGAAGGTTTCTATAAGGCCTCCCCAAAGGCTTCTCTTCTCTACACTGAACAGATCCAACTCTCTCAGCCTGTCATCATATGGGAGGTGCTTCAGTGCTCTGATCATCTTTGTGGCCCTCCTCTGGATTCACTCCAACAGATCCATGTCCTTCCTGTGGTAAGGATTCCAGAACTGAACACAATACTCCCGGCGAGATTTCACAAGAGCAGAGTGGAGGGGTAGAATCACCTCCCTCGACCTGCTAGTTCTTCTGATGCAGCCCAGGATACAGTTGGCCTTCTGGGCTGCAAGCACACACTGCCGGCTCATGTCGAACTTCTCATCAACCAGCACCCCCAAGTCCTTCTCCACAGGACTGCTCTCAATCACATCGTCCCCCATCCTGTATGAAAACTGCAGATTGCACTGACTCAGGTGCAGGACCTTGCACTTGGCCCTGTTGAACCTAATGAGATTCACATAGACCCACTTCTCTAGCTTTTCCGGGTCCCTCTGGATGACATCCCATCCTTGTGGTGTGACAACTGCACAGCACCCACCGCTTGGTGTCATATGCAAACATCCTGAGGGTGCACTCAATCTTGCTGTCTATATCACTGATGAAAATATTAAACAACACTACTTGGGACACTGCTTGTCATGGATCTCCATCTGGACATTGAGCTGTTGACCACTACTCTCTGAATGCATCCATCCGACCAATTCCTTATCCACTGAACACTCCACCCATCAAATCCATTTCTCTCTATTTCCTTGTGCCTCAGCATAGTTTGCAGGAGGATCTGCTCCATGATCTTCATGGGCACAGAGGTGAGACTGGCAGGCCTGTAGCTCTCTGTGTATTCTTATTTACCTTTTTTACAAAACGGAGTGATATTCCCCCTTTTCAAGTCAGTCGAAACATCACCAGACTGCCACAGCTTCTCAGATATGATGGAGAGTAGCTTAGCAACTTCATCTGCCAGTTCCCTCAGGACACATCAATTAATCTTATCAGGTCACATGGATTCATTACATTCTTTAAAATACTTGGTATTAATCCTCTGCTGGAATGGGCATGAAGAGGACACATACCCATCCCCACTGCTGGTGGGTTATCTACTACCACAAATTTAGAATGCCTTTGATAGAACACACACTACCATAGAAAGAGGCATGATAATAAAAACTCAGTCTATGTAATACTAGGTTCACAGTTTCACTATTCTCTTTTCATTCCACTAGTCTGCACAGATAAGAGCAACTTTCAGATTATACCATGAGGGACTGTTTCTATAATTTGATATATTTTCCTGTGTCTAAGGAGAAGACCCAATTTACTCTGCAGTTTTGCTTTTTTTACTACATATATATCTATTTTAACCAATAGGACTGTGGAATAGCTGCGAGACTTTCTTTTCCGGACATTAGCTGCACTTTCAGCTTCTGTTTGTAACTCAATTCACTTTCCATAATTACCCGTGGGTAAGAATTTCCTTCCATACAGAGTAGCAATGGAAGCTTGCTTGCTCTTGGATACCTGAACAAATACATTTGGAATATTAAACACCTGCTAATTAGAGGCAGATTTCCAAAATCAACATGTGTGCCTACTTATGTGGGCAAATTACAAATTCCTCTCCAGCTGGACAAGAGAATTGGTTCAAGGATTTTGTTTTCAGCAGAGAGATCAGAGCTATATTCATCTGGAACGGCTTTGTATATCAAGATGCCTCTAGATAGGATAACTGGCCAATGTACATGATTTAGACTAGTCATTTTGAAATAGCTATGCCATTAGACCAGCCAAGTATACAGCAGGTATTCTTTATAGCTTTATGGAATATCTTTATATAACCATTCATTTTCACTATCAGACTGTATTTCTTTTATCTCTGTGTTCTTCCCAGAAGGAGACCTAATCTTTAAACATAACAGCAAAATGTCATCTTGCATTGAGCTAACTAAAGCATCATTCACTGCATGGAGGTTTTGAGAAACAGCAATGGCAACGTTGCCTTTTAATAAAGTATGAGACAAGGAGTAACAGCTTTTAGTCTTTTAATAGCCTACTGTTGTCTACTAAATGTGTATCAAATTAAAAGAACTGTAATCGACAAAGACAATGTTTTTTAAGTAAGTTTCTAGAACCAATTTTGGCATAGTATTTGCCTTAACAAAAAGAATTTGCCATGAATCAAAAATAAAATCACTTTTCAATTCAGAAGTATTATAAAGTTATTCTGTATTAAAGTTACAGGAAAACCCTTATCTTTGTGTTACTTCTCATTTTATTTCTTTCTCAACTACTGGTTATATGTTCCTGTGTATTGCTGAACATAGAAAAAATATCATCTCTGGCTTTTCTTTTCCCCTTTGCAAATACATTCCAGGAGTATAATTTTCTTACAAGTAGATTTCTTATCAATGTTTTTATAGAACATTCTTTTCCCAAAATCTAAATATACCCAAAGGGATACTGGCCTTATCAAAAATGAATTTGCAGCGTCTTTATTAGATGTTCCAAGCTTTCTGTGTGACAGAACAAAAAAAGAAGAACTTTACAGGAGGAAAAAAATATGCAGAACAACCCAACAATATGTTTCAGACATGTTCTTTATAATAAATCTGATTAAAAGAAATCAGTTATTATCAGTGGCATGAATTTCTAGAAGAAAACATTTCCCATCTCCAAAAAAAAATGCTAGCAAAAGCAACTGTGGTTCTGTTGCACACAGTTCCAACTTCTGATCTCTAAGAAACGTTTTTCAGAAACCTAAAAATTTCTGGTCTTATTTGTGTCCTCTCTCTTGGTACTTCTTACTGCCTATTTGCTTGTAATTATGCATGGATAACACACCCCCAACCCCCCCCCAAAAAACAAATCACAGCTCTAAAAATTGAAGGTACTCATGAAGATGGAGAAAATTTGAAATGCTGCCTTAACTATTTGGAACCAAAAGTAAATGACATAGACTAATGTGTGAAGACACAAAGCCAAGGTGTATATAAATTGATGGATGAATTAAAATGTTAAAATTAGAAAAGAGGGGAGAAAGATGGATAATCTGTCATTTTCATAATACATCAACATTTGCTCATAATCAGAGATTTTTTAAAGCCCATTTTATCATAAACTTCAGACATCTGTTTGACTTAGTGACAAAGCTTCTGAATAGGGAGGGGATATAGCAAAAATGCCTGAATAGCCTTAAACAGAACATCCAATTACAATTGGATGTTACTATTATAAAATTGCAAGAGTGCTATGAAGCTGAAACAGAACCTCATAGCTGTTACTCAATACATTTCTAAAAGATAGGTTCAATAAAAATATATACAGTTTCTGCACTACAGAATCTCATAAGGCCACAAAAGCTTTATATATTTTGCTGTATTCTGCCTGAAGCATAGATCTGTAAATCAGAAATTATGGGTTCCCGAAACCAGCAAGAAGATATAATTTCATTCTCCAGAGCTTATTGTAACCCTACTCGGCTCCCTCTTTTTTTTTTCCTTTTTAGAGTCCTTTTTTGGACTGTAAAGAGCAGGCTAAAATATCAGATAATATCGAAGGTTTTTTGACAGTTTAAAAAACTAATCTGCATATCACAAAAATACAGATAATTTTTTAAAAGTGAACAGTGCCATTGGGTATTGTTACACTATGATAGGGCAGTCTCTTTAATGTTCTTGTTATGATTTTACGTAGGTAACATTATCGTGTACAGCACTTACTCCGTTAGTGAAGCATGAATATAAAGACTGTTGCTGAGATATTATTATTTTTCAAAAAGCGCCTAGGATATGATTTGTGTTGGTTTTCTTTCCAACCCTAATGTGCCTGATACATCTATGTATATATGCGTTATGTATATGCAAGTGGGCATACATGCACACTAGAAAGCTGTCAAGGTTTCTCTCTCCATTTTGACTAAAGGAATATTAAAATTCTGTGCTCAGTCTTCAGTAACTCACTGCCTTGGAATCAGTGGATAAAATTCAGTCAGAATAGCTGTGATGAACTTCAAGAAATATTTGTCAGAAGTCATTACATCTTAGCTACTAATGTAATAAGACTTCGCGTTTCAAGAAAATCAAAGAAAAAATATGTCACCTAAGGAAATTTGGATGCATACTTCCAGCAAGCCCAGAGTTTCTAAAATTATGTGTATTCTGTTTTTTCGTAAGCCCAGAAACCAGTTTTGCAGCCAGAGATTGCTGCATGTAATCTGTAACATCACCTGGCAAAGGGCTGCATAATTTAGAGAAGCAAATCAGAAGACTGGTGCCTCCCTGTGGAAATATTACTGTATTTTCACAGACAAATGTCAGACTGATCCAACCATCACAGACAGTGCTATTGACTGATGTCTGAGTCAAAGACAAACAAGCAAATCTAAAGATATATTTAATAGAGAAAATATAAAAGGATCAAAGACAGAGGAAAGGAGATGCATGCAACACTAGCAGACATCTGGAATTAAGCTGAAAAACAAGAAAATTCAAAGAGAGGGAGGAGGGATTATTTCCTGCTTCTGAAATTTAGACATAAACATGACACCTAAAAAACCCCATTGAGCAGAAATTTAGTTCACTTCTCCATCACCATAGTGAGCTTACTGGCAGTAAAACCAGTAACAGCCCCGCTGCACACTCTGACAGCATTCAGGCTGACTGCAGGGCAAACACTGTCATCCTAAAAGCATATTGAAATCTCAGTTGCCACCTACTAAAAGCTCCACCTGGCAATCCTGCTGAGAAGTCATTCTCTCCAGTTTTCCACAACTGACACCCATTATCATGGGGTTAAGGAACCTCTGTGTTCCTGCCAGTGGCAGATATGCAGAGTTTATTGTGTATGGACTATGAGAAGTAATGTTGAATAGATTAGAAAGATTAATAGCGTCTGGTTACTGAATGGGTAGATTTGAAAAGGTTTGTGGATAGGAGAAGAAAAGGACATAAATGGAGTTAAAGCACCCTTTAGGAGTTACCAAAGCATGAGTTGTTTATGGACTGAATTCTCCTCCTGATTCAGTAGTGGTGAACTGACTCCTGCTTTAGCTGATTCCTACACAGCTCCTGTTGCCAAGGGCTCTGCTTTTGCTGTAGTCAATGTCATCTGGAGAATGATCTTCTAAGGTCTAAACCAGATTCTGTAAGGATAAACTAATTGCCTGATGTCTATCTATCTTCAGACTGATAGCAACAGAGAGCAAATCTTAGTATTGTTATATTAGCCTAATTACTATTTATAATGGAAAATCACAATATCTTAACCTCATGTCAACTGCACTCTGCCTAGCTGTGTGCCTCATATTTTCCTTACCTTACGAGTAGCTATTTAGCTCTTTAAATAACATACACAGGTAGGTTACAATAAAACCAATTTGCGAGTATTGTTATTTCACTAGGCAATTGGAAATTGCTTCTTAATGATTTAGTGCATTTTTTATAGTAAGAAGAGTTTTTAACAAGTCCTAGGACAATATCAGTTTTTCATAATCAGTAAATTGCACCCCTGTCACTGAATTTCACATAATGACTTAGGCAGAGGTAACTACAGCTATTAACTTGAGTAACTCTTCCATATTTTAATGAACAGGAAAACTCTTGTGTTATCTCTAAAAATAAGCTGTTAAAGTTAGCAGCTTTCTAAAGCAATCTACAATGGAATAATTGGAGTTTGCCTTACTCTGAGCATTATATAATAGTAGGATTCTTCTCCAGAAGTACCAACAGGAGTAACCCATGACAACATAGCTGCCTACTACTTATTGAAAACAAACAGGAAAAAAAAAAAGTAGAAATAGTATGATCTACCCTGAATGTCTTAATTCTTGTTCCTCTTTCCTTAGAAAGCACTTCAGCCAGACAGCTTATCCCTTTGCCACCTAAAGGGTGCTAGTAAGCTGCAAGTCATATGTTGGGTATTGGCCACCTCTGTAATCTATGTATACCATCAGCTGCAGACTGGGAAAGTCAGAAAATTTATGTAGAATAAACCTTTTATCAGACAGAGAGACATCTCATGAGTTCTTTTCCTATGATTCCCATCAAAACAAGTAAGATTTTTTGAACAAGCCCACTTGGAACATTTACATAGTGCAGCGATGCCTCTGTAAAGCCCTCCTCCTCTAAGCCTGTAGCCAGGAACTAGCAAATTTTCAATACTTGCCCTTCTTGATGCTCTAAACATGAGATAAAAAGCAGTATTTAGTAGGGAGGTGAGTCAACAGTCAGATTTGTAGAAAACCACAAGGTACGAAATAAAAAAGGGAGTCAGGGACTTATGCACAGAAGATGATTTTTCTTTTAAAAAAAACAAAAACATTTTCAGGTATATAGTGCACAGAATGAAACTTAGGATACTCTTTAGAAGAGCGTTGATTTGTTGATTTCAAATTACACAGTTAAGCTGTTAAAGAGTAGATCATGACGAAGTCAGTGAGAACAGAATTGCCAATTACGAGAGAAGTGGAATCTGAAGAGAATATTAACTCTCATTTTTATTTTTTCACTTCCTACACCTGCTATGTACTATGGAGAATTCAGTGGCTGTTAATCACTCTGTGGTGGCACAAAGGTTCAAATATTAGAAAAAGTGTTTACGCACAACTTCTATTTTCTATCTTTATATATTTACATATATACATGTATGTATTACCTATCATGTAGCTGTGCTTTCATAAGCTTTTAAGGTTCGAACATCCAAGCTTTCTTTAGAAGTCTGAGTTCTATCCTTTAACTAGACAGCAGGTTGAAATAGTTGTCAGAAGAATAAAACTCACTTTCGTTGAACTGGAATCAACTCTAGGGAAAATCAGCACAGTTAGGAAAAGGATTCTGACTGCTCCTTTCATTAATGCTTGTCTTTTGGCCTGGGTTGTTTGTTTTTTTACTCAATATTTCCATAGAGCTTAAACAGGTCTATAAAATATATAGTTCATACTACACATTATCTTGATTAAATGCAAGACCATGTAAATAGAAGTAATAGAGAGGGAAAAGTGAGATTATCATAGGCACATGTGACTTCAGAAGTTGCCAATTTAGTATCACCAAATCTACGCTAATAATTGCATAAATAGATAATGCCGATACTGGCCTTTCAGTTTAGTCCTCTGTTTCACACTGATATTCAAGTAATCCTCAATATCATAACTATGACAAGTACAGTAGTTCAGAAATGTTACCTATATACGATAAAAAATAATTAAGATTGCTGTGGTAACTAAAACTTTGTTTAAACATTGTGCAATATGATAATGTTAACTAGTCTCTTTAGATATCTGATACTGAATATTTAACACTAAAATTTACTGCTGTTGCTTTGGCTAGAGCATTTCCCTAGTACTTTTTCAAAGAGATTTTTTAAATTTTGCCATATAAAGAAACAGGATGAAGTTTTGATAATTGCTTTGGACTTTTTAATATATCCACAAGGAATGAATAGTATTTTTATGGGTCATATTTCTTTTTAATTCCAAATAATGAAACTGATGTTGTGAATGCTGTACCACTGATGGTGAATAAGACATTTTCATAGTAAAAAAAATTTTCTGTCCTTACATAAATATAAGGAATTAGAATTAAAATAACATGTGAAATTAAAAATTTTGAATGTATTATCAAACTGTATTTTGACAGTTGCTACCAGAGTTTTAATACATTTCTGCACCTCAGTTTAGTTTTGCTGGACATTTGACTTCAGCTGTGTCTGCTAAGTACTTGAGACCCTGGTTTATCCAGCTCAATCCACACTTTTGCATTCATTCTAAACTAAGATTACACTTTGTGTAATCATTATAGGATCAACTTTGATGCTGTTAGCTAATCCTACTGGAAATTTTACCAGAAATTTCCTAGTAAATGTTGCATTTCAGTAAACTAAATTCAGGATGTGTAAGGAAATAGAGTTTATTAAAGCCTGTTTTTTTCCCACATACATTAATTTTCCACACAGAGTTTGCATACCTTGTGGCCTAAATTAGCCTAGAAACAACAGCAAACTTAAGCTGTTCAGACTGAAATTTTCTATGTTGCATGTATACTTTAGACTGATTTTTTTTTCCTTCAAGTTTCATTTAAAATAGTTCAGCCTACTTTTAGGGTACAAAAATACAGTGCTTTACACTAGACTGGAAAGCTTCACTTCTGTGCTTTGAAGTTAAGGCTTGAAATCAGCATGTGAAATGTCTGGGTGTCAAGAATATGTCTTTTGCAATCCCTATGAAAAGCCAAGTAAATGAAAAAAAAAAATTGTGGCCAGGCAATAATACCCTCCGTTCACTCAGCATGAAGCCTGGGGCAGGACGACACACATGCTTGGGAGGCAAAGAATATCCAAGTTCTGACTGCTCCATAGCAAACAAAACTACGTCAAGTTGAGCCAGGGGAGGGGGGAGGATAGGTCTTCATTAAAGTGATTTATGTGAGAATTTGTCTCCTTTTCATCAATATCCAAGTCAGTGATTAGAAGTCTGTGTCAAATGGTGACAGTTCATGTAAAATTCCCTGGCTTCCCAGGACTGTGTTGCCCACAATACTACCTCCTAAAGAAGCAACCCTGCCCTGGCTCTGCACCATCCACTCCTGGGTGCTACACAAGACAGATTTATTTACTTATTTATTTATGCAGATCTACCCTCCAAACAGAAAGAGCTTGTTGTAGACAGAGGAGCAGTTTATGTAAATTTAAATGTACATTAAACTATGGCCTCAGAATTGCCTTTCAATAAACAAAAATCACAATTTAATCCGTGTTTAACTAGGCATTAATTAGGTATGAAACTCTGAGCTAGTCTATTAATAATGAAGTTGCCAACTAAAAATTTAAAGCAGCAAAGATCAAATAAAGATGAAACAGACTGAATATCATTTTTATTTTTGCATCTTTATACAGTGAAGTGTAGTATGTTATTTAATCTTTTTTAACTTAAAGGAAAAATGACCTACTACTCTTTTGGGAAAGCTGTTTAGCTGGACAAAAACTATCCACTGACATTGCCAGTTAAAGAGATATTATGGAGCTGCACCTTAAAATTGTTATTCTGACATGCGGTCACATGCATGGAAGTGTTTTTCAGGAGCAAGATCCAGTTCTTCATAGTTTTTAAGAAATTTATTCATTAATATAGGTATAAGAGAATCATCTCCGTAAATGAAGGCTTCTCTAGGATTGTATTCCCATCTCAAAAGCAGAAGTGATACTCAAGATAATACTTCATAATTCAAGGTACAAGTGCAATTTCCATTTTGTCTTTCTATTTTTCATGTTAGGGGAAGGAATGATGATACGTCAAAAATAAAATATGTAATAAAAAAGCATGTGCATAAGAGCATAGTTTACAGGTTGCTTTGTAAGAGCAGGAGTTAGTTAAAATTAGTGAAATAACTCCCTCTCACCTGTTCCTGGCAGTTAAGATATCCTGAATTATTTTTCTGTTTTATGATTAATTTTCCTCTCCTTCCCTGTTTCCTTATTTTCCCTTTTTAGACCCCTTTATACACAATGAAAAGACAGTAATGAAAAACCAAACCAATTATAAATATAATACAATATGTACTTACAATATGTATTCAAATACATTGCATCCATCCTTCTTGTAGATGGGCATCACATTTGCTAACCCCCATTCAAGTGGGACCTCCCCAGTTAGCCAGGACTGTTTATAAATGGTAGAAAGTGGCTTGGTGAGCACTTCCACCAGTTCCTTCAGTACTCTAGAAGGGATTCCATTTGGCCCCGTAGACTTGTGCATGTCTAAGTAGTGTAGCAGGCCGCTAACCATTTCTTCTTGGGTTATGAGGTTCCACCATCCTCCCTATCCTTGTCTTCCACCTCAGGGGACTGGGTACCCAAAGAACTACTGGTCTTACTTTTAAAGACTGAAGTGAAAAAGGCATTACGTACCTCAGCCTTTTCTTCAGCCTTTGTCACTACATTTCTCCTGCATCCACTAAAGGATGGAGATTCTCCTTAGCCCTCCTTTTGCTGCTGTTACATTATAAAAACCCATTTTTTTTATTGTCCTTTTCCTCAGTAGACAGATTAAGTCCTAGTTGAGCATTGGCCCTTCTAATTTTCTCCTTGCATAACCTCAGAAAACATTTTCTTCTGCTCAAAAATCACCTCATTGGAAAACCGCATATTAATACTTTTGAAGTAATTAAAACCTCCCAGCTCTGCCTGTGTCCTTGGTTTATGTCAGAGCCTCAGCAGCCTGCAAGGTGCTGTAAGTGTGCACAGAAGCTGAGTAATTATGGCTCTGTTAAATGGAATTCTAAAGAGAGTTCATCAGGGATGTTTAGAAATTAACTAATCCACAAGATAGGCTCATGAATCTGTTTACCATGCAAACATGAATAAAAACATTAAACAGATGATGGTAAATTGCAGCAACTGTTAAATACTATTGTCAACACTGAAAAGAATAAGTAATGGCAGGAGCAGGACCCAACATTCATGGGGGAAAGAGATCTAGTATTTAAGTCCTTTCAGATGAAATGTGATGCTCAAAAGTTACTGCATTAGAATGTTGTCTCATCCTCCATCAGCTCGCCTATGCCAGCCTAGAAAAGTAGCCCAAAAAAATTCTTTCAGCAGTGCAATATTTACACAATATGGCTGTTTTTCTGCCCCGTAGCCTCAGACCGTTAAGATAGCTCAGATGCTGTTGAACCCTGAGTCTCAGTAAAGAAGCAAGGACTAAAGAAACATCTGCTGTGTTCCTTTATTCTGAAAGTTCTCATCTCAGCTTTGCAAGGCTCAACTTTTATTATTACTGTTCCTTTCCATTATTTTAACTCATCTCAGTATAGAGATACAGAGAGATAACAGTAACATTTGAATATATTTTATCCCTTCACTTCATCTCCGTGCTAGCTGTTTTCTCAAGAGAATGGAGATTGCTACTGCAGGAACATCAGTATTTCTGATTCCTAAAGTAGATTCCTCCAAACGTAAATGTTTAAATATTAGCACATTTCTATATGGTAAAATGGATCACGGCTGCATGTCATCCTCACACCATCCTGAGGCTTGCCCCAGGATGCTCCTGAATTTCCAGCAGTGCCTGCCAGTATAGCACTGTTTCTGATCTGCCTCTCTCCTTTTTGCATCTGGTGATTGCTACTGCAAAAAAAGGCCATTAGAAGTTACTCAAAAATCAAGAAAACCCAAAAATCACTGAACTGCCACTCTACATGGCAAAGTTTGGTTTTGGGATTTGGGTTTTTGGCCATTTTGTTGTTTGTGGGGTTTTTTTGGCAGGAGGGAGGGCAAGCTGCAGGGGTGGATTCTATGAGAAGAGGATCAGGGGCTGAAATGCAAGAAATTTTTCTGCCTCCTGTGACATCTTTTAAAAGATCAATCAAAGCTGGTATTTTATGTACATCCAAGAAGCAAGGAAACTTAGTTATGAGCAATTCCACAGATTTCCAAATTTCCACAGACACCTACTCAAACTACACTAGCTGCAAAACGTAGTGTATATTGTTATCAAAATGCCTCTGCTCAGATTTTCCATTAAACCTGACTTGCTTACTTTTAAAATGCTGCTGACTTTTCTTGGTCAAAGCAAAAGTGCTTAGGTTTCTTCCAATTCACAGAAAACATGGCTGATAACAGGTCTGTATATAGAAAAATGCTGCTGTTTTTACGGAAGATGCTAACTATCTTTATTTCCTCAAACATAAAGAAACAAATTAAGCAGTTTCCTTTCCCAGTAAATACTGCCCAAAGAAACATTACTGGGTCTCACTTCAGTGTAGATGTGGCATTTGATGCACAGCTGACACCACTGATTCAGAGCTGAGCACTCAGCCACATTGTCTGTCAGATCCAGAGCATCGCCACGCCTCTTGGGGTTTGCTGTTGATCCTGAATCAGCCAGGGTTCCTTCTTGTGAGAAATGGGACTGCAAAAGGCACTAAAACAGCCATCTAAATCCTGCTGGTAGTCTTAAAAAATAAACCAAATTTGAAAACAAAACAAAACAAAAAACTCCAGACAAACAGAACACCAATCAACCAAAATCCTCAACCAAACTAAAAAACCACCACAACAAAATAAAAACCTACAACCCTAAGTAGTCTGCTCTGGTCGTGATGGCATTTGGTTCCTGGAAAGGGATGAAGTAACTACCATTTGCTTGAGTACTTGTACACCAGTGGTGTTCCTCTCCAGTCAGAGAAGAGAACAGCTCTGTTTTCTCAGAAGAATTCTTCCTGAGATTGGGAGAATACTTCATCACAGGGTCAGTGGATATTTGCTCTGGAGTGGGTCATTAATTTCAGATTGGACTAAAAGATATAAGTCAAAAATTTGCCAGCAACACTGATAAAAATATCAAAAGAAAATCTATAAGTCATAAGCACAAAATAGAACAAGATCATACATTTTCTGGTGGTGCTAAAGGGCCATTAAAATGTACAGAAGGGGAAGAGAAAAAGAGGGAAGTGATGATGATAATGAATCTTTTCTTACCTTGGCTGTATGAAAGAAGAACTTATATTACGTGATTTGTGATTATAAGCTTTGTTACTAAAGGAGAATAGAGAAAAGAGCTCAGATTAGTGCAAGAGGAGAGTTGCAATTTAAATTACGTTCTAGAGTAAATTTTGCTGAATGCGCCTTGTAGCAGCAAATAGAAGATAAGATTCTCCTGCTCAGTTATGTGCCTAAGACCATGATATCATAATCTTCCCTTTTCCTATTCATAGTTTCCTCCTTTTCTCTTAGTATTAAAGAAATTAGAGAAAACATCTTAACTAAAAATAGCTATAATCAACTCAGCAGGAGCATGAGAATTGCCTTAGGTAGAAAATAAAGCCAAGTTGTGTCTCAGTTTATGCTTACGTACAGAGACTTTAAGTATGGCTATTGTTTGAGTGGAAAAAGCACTGAGAGATATTCCTCTTTCTCTTTTAAATGACCGGTATCCTCTAGTAATAACTACTGTGTTAAGATTCTTGAGGCAGAAAGTGTCCAGGGAAGAAAATAACCTGTTTCTGGATAGCGACTTTTTAAGTGTGAACTAGAATACTCAATCCTATCAAAACTGAAGGCTTTTAGGCATGAATAGAAGCAGTCTTCTATGTGCTTGTGGAAACTTGCGATAAAAAAAGTGTAACAGTATTAGAAGAGTGAGGCTAGCGCTGTTTGAAAATGTTTAGGACTGCAATTTAGGATTTATTACATTTTTATCTTTACCTTTAATGGATTTGGAATATATGATTTAAATGTAGTCAGTCTAGCTTCCAAGCCTTGGTCTGGAGGTCTTCCAAACTTTTAGAGTTCAATGTTTCTATCAAGTTTTGATTCTAAAGTTTATTACATGAGCCCTAGAGCAACTATAGACATAAGAACTTAAGCTGTGTTTTCAAACAGCATATAGCTTTATTCTACTGGCAATTACATGCTTAGGCACTAGGACAGGGATGTGGACAAGACAGTGAGAGAAAAGGGCATTCAGTTACTATAATACTACTTTCAAAGTAAGTCCTACAGCATGTCTGTGCTGTGCAATGGACTACTGTTTGAAGAGCTCTACCTTTCCGCTTAGCAAGCTGTCCTATCCACATCATACTGTGGACCTATCTCCATCGTACTGTGGCTGGAGAAAATATCAACTCATGCCCTGGAATCACTCTGTCTGCACCCACACTTCTTCTCAGATCTAGAAGCAGCTAGCTTTGTGTTAGACTCAGTAATCTCCAAACAGAATAGACATGTCTGTGCTTAGATTTTAAAAAACAGTTTAGTTACTGAGCCTCTACATACATTATGAAGTACCAAAATCATGTAATCAGTGAGTCAAATTATGTCTCTCTAAAAAAATGCAGAGAAAGCAAGAATGGGTGAGATTAGAGAAGGTCATTTTTCTGCAGCTATACTCAGTAATGCCAGAAGGTTATTTTTCATCACTGCTCTGGGGATTTTTCTTAATGCTTATCTACATAGTAATCCCCAGTTCTCAATGGGGAAGGACTCCAGGGAAAATTGAAAGTGCCCGAGTAAGAAAAAAGTTGATTCTTATGTAAGTATGAGGATGTTGGAGGTCAGGAATGTGATCCAGGCCATTTCTTCCCTTTGCAAAGCAAAATTTTGGACATCTGGTAGTCAGTCCTGAGACTTGCAGACTTCTTTAGGATGGTATAGGATCTCTGAACCAAGCAAAAAAAAAAAAAAAGCCTTGCCTTAATGAAACACAAACCACCCCTCCTCACGTTATGCGACTTTTAGCTATAACTTATGATCAAAAAAACCTTCTAATTATTCTCATTCAAAACCTCATTATAGCTGAATCACCACTCTGAAGTTCAGATGAAATAATAATGTCAGTTATTAACACCTTGTATGTAAAAAATAAAAATTGTTCAAACCTACACCCCTCTTACAAGTAATGCTCTTCAAGAGAGATCACTACTCCTGCTGTCCCTGCAGAGTAGATTCGATCTCTTCACTCCAATTTTCTTCCAAGATAACTTAATTTCTCTCATGTTTTAGGTTTAAATCGGCTTGTTTTTTTTCTCAAGAGTTCTTTAATGGACAAGGTTTGGAAAGAAAGCAGCTGTCTATTACATTTTAGAATGTGGTTTTGGCAGAGACATTTATTTTCTGAGCAGTGCAGTCAAATCAGTCTAAGAACTGATAGGCCAAGGTCAAACCACAGTAATTTTTTTGATAGTAAATAATGAATCTTTTTAAGTATTTTGACAAGATACAAACTCTTCCAGCTCAAGGGCCATGGAGATACAGTGGATGGAGAGGTGTGCATAGAAATATATGAGTATATATACATATGTACAAATGTATATGTGTATGTATACATGTATATACACACGTATGCATTAAGAGCCAGAAGCAGTTGTGTCTTTGCTTCTAACATCATAGTCCAGGGGATCCTTGCTGAAGTGTTGAATTTGTACCATTATATCCTTGTTTCTATAGGAAGTAGGGAAAATGTGTTTGGAGTGCTGCTTTCACGAAAGTACTTATTTTTTCAGAACTTCAGGGAACACCGTATCTCCTACTAAAGAGCAAAGTAACAGTTTGGAATAGTGGGATAATTAGATTTGAAAGATTCACCACTTACTGCATTTTAAAAATTGATTGATGAATCAAAAAGATTGTGGATTAAGTGCAGATATGAACAATATCTTCAGAACGTACAGATTCTAAATACCTGTACTGTAGTTGAACACAAAGCATAGCAACAAATCAATGGATGGCCAGTTCTGTCCCTCCAGTTCATGATTCTTTGGGGAACTGCATTAATGTATTACTGATAATTCTGTTGTCTTCCCAGAAGAACCACAGAAGATAATGCTGCTTACTAATGAGACCAGCAAAAAGAAATGCATGAGAGATGAGCTCCTACCCATCCATTCTTGCCTGGGGCTACACTTCCACACAATCCATTAGTCTCCTTGCAAACTGTCATGTTGGATTGCTGTTGTCCTGAGGACAAATATGATTAATATGATTCTGTTACCAGATGTAAAGTTTAAATTTCATTTCCTCCTAATTCTCAAAAGCAACAGAACCATTTTGCCAACACAGGTTGGTTAATTTAAATACCCGGATGGAAACAACCCTAGCAATTTTTGTGTTTTTCCTAGAACCAATACATGACAGAACCCAGGTAGAGGAAAAGAGAAAACCAATAAAATACCATGGTAGTTAGTCAAATCTAGGAATTGACAGAATAATGTCTAGCCAGGTTTAGAAGAGAGATCACTATTCTCAAGGCATAGTGGCATGTCTTTTTATTACAAGAAATATGCATTTACAAGGGTTAAATGCAAACAAAATAATACAAATATTTTCACTTGAGGACAGAGCATGTTGTTCCCTTTTTTACCATGCCTGTATGTAAAATAAACATTAATCAATTTTTGTCTTCAAAGTTTGTTTCTGAGACCTCATGGAAAATATGCTTTATACAATTCTTAATGCATATTTGAAGAATATTTGAAGAAATAGAGGAATTCATATGGACATTAAAAATCAGCGATCTGGTTTTGCATTTAGATATTTTAGGGATTCTCAAAGACTTTGTTTGTTGAAATGTTATACATGTTTTCAACACTATTTCACCTAGCATCACTGTCTGAAGATCTAGTGACCAAAGACAGTTATTAGACATGTAGTTACAGTGAAGGATCACAGCAGTATTATAGACCTGTGTTTGTCCTTTTATTATGTTGTTGTTCTCAAATTAAACAACCCTAGAAACAACAGTCTTTAAGTGCTCACACCTCTGGCATGTGGTTTCACAGTTTTCTGAAGCCACCTTAACATTGGTGGAGTTACTGCTGTCTAAAAAGGTAGATTTAAATAAATAATCAAGTTTTATTAATGTTTGCCTCAGAGGGTCACAAAGTCTTCGTCTGCCTTTGCATGAAAGGATGAATAATGGGTGGTAAAATCTATTTCTCCAAAAAGAAGCACACTTATGTAAAGGAAGAACCTTAGAGCATCTGAAAGAGAAATGAAACCAGTTTGCCAATAATGTCACTAAGCTTGCACTTACTGGAATTATTCTATCTACATGCAAAATGCAGCCAAGATAGAAAAACATAAAACTGGGGTTTAGAGAGTTTTTTAAAATTCACATAACAGCAATGATGAACACAGTAAGAGTATGTGGGGAATATATTGGATAAATTGCATATTTTGAGATCTAGGTTTGAATATCTTTTCAGGGGAAAAAAAGAGAATTATATGTTAATTCAGAAAACACATAACATATAGATTATAAAAGAGGTAACTTCATTATTGTGATGAAACAAATTATGTTTTTTTCCCTGATACTATGGGATATTGAAAAAGAATATTTGAGTGCATTTGAGCAGGATTATGATTTATATTACAAAATAGAGCAGTTCTTTCCTTCTACTAAAGATGGACATAAAACATCTTAATATTCCGTCAGAACAATTGCCGCACTTGTGCAAAATACAAGAAACATGAAACAAACGTGAAGATAAAACAATCAGTCCCAGCACAGTGGATCTTTCTTTAGTTCTCCCTGTAATTTAGGCACTTAGTCATACAAATATTTATGTATACCTAACTGAACTGAGGAGAAAACTTTATTTGAGCTTTCCTGAGATCAAGATTCATTAAAGTGGTGTAAGTGTGGGAAACGGAAAACTTGGGAAGAGGTGTTGTCTTCAGTTTTGCCACTCTGTCATTTATTCACATCTGCATTCAAACCATTAAGAATAAGTATCCACTACCTTTCTCAGCCTAAATGCTAGCCTAAAAATTCAAAATATCACAACTTTTGCATGCATTTCTCTCTAGATTCACATATGTATACCAGGACCACTTCTGACTATTGTGCTGCAAATGGCTTTCACAAATTATGAGCTGTAATCAGTATTTCAGCAGCAGAAGAAAAAATAATTTTCTGCTTAAAATTTCAGTTTAATCCATACAACATCTTAATAAGATGTAATATCTGTAATATCTGTAAATTCCTCAATTCTTGCATTTCTAATTTAGGCAACTTTTTTTCATCATTAGAGCTGCAGAATCAAATACATTCCTATTATACTATTTTTGTTTTAATGCCTGGGATAATAAAACAGATCAAGAAAAAGGGGCATAGACGGATAAGTCTTCTAAGTGGGAAAAAGTTTAAAAATGAAAGCAAAACTCACACTTGAAGTCACAGGAATTTAACTTGTGCTAGCCAGATCAAAACAAAGTAAAAACAAGAATAGTTCCTGGAAAGGACAAGAGTTTGATGTGAGCTCATGGATGCAATCTTTACTATAGCCATTATCATCACTTTTTGACTTACTTTTTTAGGTGAAACTAGAAACACCATGTTTCAACCCATTTTTGTTGTATTGGTTAATGGTTCTTTCATATTTAAAAATATCTTATTCCACAGTCTTGGAGTAGTATAATCTTATTTTACATGGACACACCATAAACTATGCGAATATCAATTGTGTTTAGCTGTTACAGTTTATGTGACGTGCTGTCATATGCCTTCCAGATTTTGAATATACACTGTCTACCATGCCAACTGTTAGGTCTGTGATATTTTGAAAGAACTAAAATTTCTCACAACTGCTTCAGCCTCTAGCCTCAATGATCAAATCTTAATATGCAGATTTGGAATGCCTAGACATCTATAGCTGTGATTTATTTATTTGCCCTTTATGATGAAAAGCTCTGGTCTTTTTATGTCTTGAGTGAAAGTATTTCTGACTTTTTAAAAATCCTCTGTATTGCATGCCAAAATCACACCATATAATTGAACATGACTGATCTTCTACCAAGGCCTCAATAGCAGGGAGACCTGCCTGCAAACATATTTCACAATTTCTGTTAGTAAAGCATTTCACTAAGAACAGTGCTGCATGCATGCACGTGTGTGTGTGTGTTAAGCCTTCATTCTAAAGTTGTGAGAAAAAAGCCCTGATAGTTACACTGATTACAAAGTGAACAATTTCATCAAGACTACAGCACAGATCTGTCACTCACCTCATTACAATCCCCAAATTTACACTAAGCTGACTATAGTTTGCTTTTGTGTTTTCTTACTGCATTTTCTTGTCAGTAAATTCCCTGGTATTTATCTGACTTCAGGAGAAGAAGAATCTATTGTCTGGATCCGTAGTTTTTTGTGGAACAGGGATAAAGCCAAGACTTTCACACTGGACACTTAAAGTTTCAGTTCACTTCTAATTTTTGCGCAACAGTATTTTTATTGCTCACATACCCACTCTCCTCTACAGCACTGTTACTACCACAGGCATCTGTTATTAAGAGCACACAGGACAGATCTGGCATGCAGAGCCTGGTATTCAATAGGCATATATCGCTCACTGGTGCTGTCTGGGTCAGAAATGTTTAAGCAGAATCTTGAAATCCAAGAAAACCCTGCTACGCTCTTATAGTCAAACTCTCACTTATTTCCTCTTAGCAGTAAATGGTTGCTTACTTTTGAATGTTTCTAGCTACAGGTCAGTTTTGCGAAGCCAGAAGCCTGAGTTCAGCTACAGCAGTATCACTGAGGGTCCACACTTAGCGACTTCTGTAGAATCACAAATAACCCTGTCTTTTTTTTTTTCTCTTAAGCACAGATGCTTTGAAGACACCATTTGGGCATGCTGAAGTGAGTGATTTCTATTAGATGGAAGACAAGCGAATCCATCCTCTCTGTTACTACTCTGGTAGGCTTCTGAAACAAGACAAAAGGTACTAAGAAGATACCATCCATTTGCTGTAATTACATAACCCTTATTGTTCTCTGGTGCTAAGTAAGAGAAAACTAGAGAGGGAAAGCTACACTGATCCTGCAATCAGAATTCTTCTGAGTGTGGCCCATTTTTTGTGAACCAAACTTGTATCTCAAAATTAAAACACAGTATATTTCCTTGACATTCCTGCTAGGAATTATGTGACCCATACTTTTTTCCCAAGCAGCAGTGGATAGATCACTGCTAACATCCCAGAGGAAAACCTGTGCCTAGACAACTAAGGTGAACAAATTCACACTACTGCATATAAGGAAGATTATCTTACCAACGTCCCTTTCTCTATCAGACAGGAGAAAAGCTCTGTTTCAAAGCTCTGCTGACCTGGACAGTGACAGCACAGCAAATGACTAATTAAACCATACAAGTTTCAATATCAGATACTTGCACATGCACCCTATCATCAACACAGTTCTGTGTTCTGAAGTAACAAAAAAGCTTTATTTGGAAAAAGGTTGTATTACTATATATTCTTCTCCTGTCTTTAAAATCAGAAGATAACAATTTAAAAGGCTTGCCATATATAGCATGTTTGAATAGTGACCAGCAGAATGAGAACAATACAACATTAGGCTTCAGTATTTGAGTGGATGCTACCAACACTCCCTGAAGATTTTTAAAAACATACAAATAAGTGATTAATTTCAGAAAGTAGCATTACTGAGAGTGCCTTAATAAATACATATTATAAATGCTAAAATGTGCTGTCAATACTGTTTCAGCTCACCTTGAAACTAATACAGTAAAATATATGCTACACTGTACTGTATTTATTAAGCTCAGTTCCATATAAATTTCTAGGTGGGTTTTTTATTGAACTGTAACCTGAGCACATCAGAGTATTATATCATACTGACAAATTATCTACAGTGACTTATATTCCACGTTGCATAGCACTTACTATCCTGTTAATAGTAATATTAGGATTCAACTAGAAAAGAAAAGGCTTTGAAAAAGAAAATATAATTCAGTAGGCTTCTATTGAGTGTTTCTGAGCTATCTTATATAGTCTGGAAAAAAAAAGTCATATATATGCACATAATCTTTTGCAAAATAAGGGTAAACTCAATCCCTCATGGTTAATTGTTAAATGATTGTTAAACAATTTGAATAAAGGAGGGTTTTAAACTGCACGAATGCCAGTCAACTGCTTGATTCACCTGAGAATCATAAGGAGCACAGTGTCTATTTTCTTTTGTGCTTTTCAAAAAGCCACACTTTGGTAATTAAGATGAAGTCAAAATAGAAAGCACAATTCCATACAGGACTGTGGCACAAAACTTGTCATTTGGGAGCCAAAGTGACAGATCACCACCAACAAAAAGAAACTAAAGGAGACAGAGATTGAAATAGGTTTGTCCAAAATTTGAAAAAGGTCAAATATAGAAAATGAGTAAAAAATGCAGTGTTATATTGTGGGAACTTTATCTCAAACTGAAGAAATTTATCTTCTTTCTCTTAAGAGTATGAGATGAACCAAAGTTTGAGAGGGTATTTGTCTGAGGAGCTGAAGGCATCAGAAGGAGTTCTAGTAATAAAGGAGCATGTTGTGATACCAAAGCAAACTTGTGTAGGAGAACACGAGAAATCTGGTTGAATATTAGAGACATGAACAATTCCTTCTCCCCTCTCACTCCATACCAGTAAACAGGGGTGGAGGACACTCACAATAAGCTATGCAACTCCCTCTTTTGCTCTTCTGTTAGATCGGCAAGTGATGTGAAGTTTGAAATGCTTCTGAGGTGATTACATAGCACATGCTGGTCATCTATATGAAGACACCAATAAACTCCATCGTCCTGCCTGCCCAAAAACTGGCTAAAACCTACCACACCTACAAACAAGAGGATCACAGAGGAGCATATAGCTAATAGTTTCTACTTCATGCTGTCAGCTCAGCAATTTTTCTTAGATACACAGCAAAGATATTCTCCACCTTGAAGGGATAAATAAAATAAAAGACAAGTGGAAGAACAGAAACAGATACTCTGAAATTCAGCACAAGAAGGAGGAAAGAAACAGATTTTCTTAGTGTTTCAATAATGAACAGGTTCCAAATTGTACAACACATTTTTTTTTGTAATGAATATTTTGCACATTGTCTCCTTGATGCAAGTTACTCTTTCCTTTTTCCCCAGAATCCAGCCCTTGACTAGCAACAATACTGTGATTTTTAATGTGTGGCAGGAACGTTGATTTAGTTAATCCTAAAGTACAATGAAGACATTCCTAATGGTCATGTGAAGAACACCCTGCAAAAGAGTTTTCCAATTTCCAGTTCCACAAGCATTCATTACAGAGTTTTTCTCAAATGACACAGCCTCAGATTTTGGGTATTTTTTACTACTATACACTTATGTAGAGCTTTTGTTACACTGTTCCTGAACATATTCTTGTACTCTTGTCATTTCCTTCTTTAACTGGAAAACTAGGAAACATAAACCCCTGTCTGTATCTCTACAGAAAGGTAAACAATCTCTAAATGAGATTTTTTGAGTGAAGGCCACCTATAAATTACTAAGCCATGGACCTCTACGCAATGTGCTTTAGAACAGAAATACTACTGCAGTAGAAATGAATCTCAATCTTAATAGTGTGAACAGGAACTGCTGTTATAATTAATTAAGACAACAATATGGATAGTTTGAGAGTAATATGCTTTGCAGTTTTTAGATCAGTTAATGAGCCCTATCATGACTTTTTGTACTTTAAATAGAGAGGGAATTATTTCACAGTTTGCAAATGGGGATTTCACTATTTCTAAAACTTCACCGTTGAATGTAATGTCACTATCCAAATTTATATTGTAAAATATCCTAGTATCTTTGAGATCGTTGCTATTAATGGAAAAGGTCATGCTAGATTTTCATTGTTATTATGCACAGGCATGTGAGTGAAGCAGCAAAACTAGTGGCATATTAGAAGCCAAGCAGATTTGTGAAACCTTATTCTCATGAGAGAAGAGACTAAAGCACATTATTAGGATGATACATTCTACTTGAAGAGAAGCAAAATTACCCCCACAGATGATAAGAGAGCATTTGTATCTCAGTAGATCATTGTCCATTTGTTTTAACGCCTAAAGGAGCTCTAGGTTAGTGCATGTAGAGGAGATTTTCAGCAAGGACATACATCAGAGAGAAATTAACATTAGAATGATACTAGACAGAATTTTTTTACTGTTAGGGTGGTGGGGCACTGGAACAGGTTGCCCAAATTGGTTATAGACACCCCATCCCTAGAGGTGTTCAAGGCCAGGCTGGATGAGCCTTTAAGCAACCTGCTCTAGTGGAAGGTGTCCCTGCCCATGGCAGGGGGGGTTGGAACTGGATGATCTTTAAGGTCCATTCCAACCCAAACTATCCTATTATTCTATGATTGATGTACCTTTAGTTATCCTCAGGTTGGAAAACCCATCGCTTTACAAGAAGTCAGGAATTCCTGCTGAGAAACAAGGCTCTGAAAATCTCACTCTGTAACAGAGAAGCATGCTTCTAAGCAGTTGCTGCATAAGTGCTGTACAATCTTTCAGAAGTTAACCAGCAATATTTTGAGAATATGAGAGTTAAAACACTATTTTTTTACCCCCAAACAAATAAGTAACTTACGGGACCACTAGGAGGTCCGCACAAAGAAAGGTTGTCCTGTTAGCATGACTAGGAACTTTCTGTGTTGAGTTTGGCTGTAATGATGTGGTATTACTAATAACAGATCACATTTTCTTCTAACATTGGAATTCTGAAGTTACAAATTGACAAAGGACACAAAAAGTCACACGTAGACGGTAGAGGTAGAGATCTAAGAAATTCTTGCAATTTTTGTCAACTTGAAAGGGTGGCACAGCATTATGCTACTCAGCCTTGTGATCCTTTAAAGCAATGAATGCCCACATCTAGAACCTTAGTCCTTCTATTGTAATTACATCCCAGAAATTACAGCGCAGAAGACATAATTTGAACTGGAAGAAGGGCAACATTGTGCCCATTTTTAAAAAGAGTATAAAAGATGACCCTGGAAACTACTGTCTATGATGGGGAATGGCTTTAAATTGGAGGGGGGAAGATTTAGATTAGGCATTAGGAAGAAATTCTTCACAATGAGGGTGGTGAGGAACTGGCACAGGTTGCTCAGGTAAGTCGTGGATGCCCCATCCCTAGAAGTGTTCAAGGCTGGGTTGGACGAGGCCTTGAGCAGCCTTGTCTCATGGGAGGGCAGAGGGGTGGACCTAGATGATCTTTAAGGTCCCTTCCAATCCAAACCATTCCATGATTCCATGAAAATTTCCTTTAAAAGCTGTTGAGGAGATGAATGGAAGAATAAAACCTTCCTTGTCTGATACAGTAATCTGTTTGACTTTAAAACAGCATAATTAATTGATGTTTGTTGCTATTTGTGTTCAGAGTAACCTTTCCAATGTTCACTGCTTCTGTTTCAAGAACCTATCCTCAAATACATTGATTTTGCCTCATACTACTATCTTACATTAATTGCTGCAGAGGATATGGTTTTTCTTCCTCACTCTCGCTGCCCACCACCACCACCCCCCTCCCTCCCCAGTCCAAAGAAATTCAAGCCCCATCCCCCTCTTCTACAAGTTTTATCCAGTTGCTATACTTTGTAGCCCCAAATTTCCTTCTGATTATTCCCTCCCATCATGTATCTATCAAGCAATGGTTAATTGATTTTTAAGTGAAAGATGCACTGAAAGACGCTTATATACTGCATAAGGACATATACCAGTTTGCTCACCCATATTTCAGTGCCAATGTAACCCTTCTCTAGACTGTAAGACAGTGTTAAAGGTACAACTGAGTGTCAAACTGCTGACCAATTTTTACAATTATTGTCAATTAATTGATGAACTGAGACCACTGCGGGAAAATTCCAACTGGCTTTGATTTCTGTTGACTTCAGTTGACAATTTTTTCCCTAAGAACTATAAAGTACCTTGATAACATGCCATTTCAAGAAACAACAAAGAAGGAAATCCTAGCATATGGAATAACAAGAATTTATGCTACCGCTTACCTCTACTGTGGACAATAATAGTACAGAATGTTGCACTTTATAGGAAGTTGGATTTCTTTTCTCGTGCACTTAAATGAAAGAGCAAGAAAGGCAAGTTTCCTAGGGCAGTCGGAGGGTAAAAGAAATAGTTGTCTTAGCCTAACATAGGGAAAACCGAGGTGGAAAATGGAGGAAGAATTATCTCTAAGACTTAAAACATTTTACTTTCTGAAATAAATGCCTTCCCTACAGCAGAGGCCCAAAGCTGTTCAAGCTTAGAGGAAGGTTATTTACTATTATTGCACTGCCTCAGCTTGTCACAACTACTAGGTGTCTCCCTGCCTTCAAAGCCATGCAAGCTTCCAGGTGACTTTCATGGCAGAGAAAGGATATCTTAAAAGATTAAAGAGGATATAAACTTGACAAGGCCTAGGAACCCTTTTCCCTTCATTTTGGGAATAACAAAATCAACCAGCCAGATGAACCCCAAGCCCCAGAGGAAACAGTTGAGGTAGTTGTGGAAAACTGCTAGGACATTAATCTAATGTTCAGTTGAGAATCACTTTCATCTGCCTCTAGATTCAGACAGCAATTGATCAAACTTCTACATTTTACCTTTGTTAAGCTAATTTGTATTTTTACAACGGCACCTTTAATATTCTGGTTGTTCATTATTGTGGTTCTATTACTTTGTTTCCAGACTATGTTAATTTTTGCCAGCTTTTTCAGGTAATTTTATTTCTGTAACCCACCAGTGCGTGTACATAAAAAGATAGCTATTGATTTTTTCTAATTTTTAAATGCATTCACAGTAATGAAATGATCATACATATAAGCAATAAGAATGACTTCACTGAATCCTATCATTTCCTTGCCTTCTGATTAGAGGCATCCACCAAATACATACACAACATCATTTCAGTAATTTTGTCTCAACATCCTCTTCATGGGTAAGAATGGTGGAGAAGAGACATAGAAACCTAAGTCACAAGAAAGAAGGGAATCTAGTGTCAGAAAAAGGGAGAAAAAGGAAGTCCTAAACTGCTGAAAGCACTCAGTGATACTAAATACTTTCTTAGTAAGATTTAACAGAATGTTTTCTCAAGGTAGGTCTGCAAAGGCCCATAGCTGACTTAAAAGCTGATGTCATTTAGGGCTTTTGGAAGAATCCAGTTTGAAATGTATTTCACATTTTGGTGTGATTACCACATGTGTCTTGAAATCCATACCAGAAATTGAACTAACTCCATAGATGCTCTTGCATATACAGGTATAAATACTCTTACCAGCAAAGAAGTGCTAATCTCAAGGGTTTCAAAGTCACTCAGAGATTGCAGCTAGCTCAGTTCCCAAGTCTGTACATGCGTAGCACTAAGATTCATACCCTACAATAGCACTTTTTCTATTAGAATTTTTTTTTGTTGCTTGTCTTTAGTTTAGTTCTTGATTACTTATATTAACTGGAGCTGTATCATGGTTAGAAATTGATTTCTACTTTTAATCATTAAGGCCATGACCTTCATTTGCACCATCATAGTTCCTCAATGTAACTCTAAGGAATTGTTATAATTTACTTTGGAAATGACACATCCTAGGATATTTTAATTATTTACACTTTTATCCATATATTATTTTCTCTTGTTAGTAGGATATGTTTGCAAATTTAAACCACAGTTTTGTTGAGGATAGAAATGTCTTTTGTTGTGTGAAGTTATCCGCTATGCATAGTTTCTATTGAATTCCTGGCCCTAAAATGCATGTGTACTAATCACCTGAGTGTGATACTTTGCATACCCTAGTTTTGCATAGTTTTACTGTCATGGTTTAGCCCCAGTTCAGCTTGATTGGCAGCCAAACATGAGCAGCTGTGCCCCAATTCTGTCCATCCGTGTGTCCGTCCTTGTCCCCATGTGTTCTCCCATTCCCTACCCTCCCCCTCCACCAGGGAAAGGGAAATGAGAGAAAAGTTTTGTGGGTTGGAAACTAAAATAGCTTTAAAGAAAGAGCAACAACAATAATAATGATATTATTAATAAGAAAATAATCAAAATAATAAAATATAAACAAATATACTAAATTGCCGTTACAGAGATATATTTCATTGCATTTAGATTGGGAATACAGTACTGCAGATGCATTAAAGTGTTTCTGTATCCTACTCAGGCAGCACAATTTGTACCAACCTACATAGCATATTCACGGACTGGAGCTAGCATAGCTCATGTTAGCAGGGGATTCACATCTCAGCTAATACTGCTGATCAAAAAGGCACACATATTAACACTATTCCACTAATTTGCAGTTCACTTCCACCTTCCCCTTGTCCAAGTACTTGTGCAACCAAACTGCATGTCATGAGGCAAGGATGTAGATTAGAACAAATTTAGGCAAAAAATAAAAATCATAACCTAAAACCAGTTCAAAGAATAACTATAAAAACTAAAACAGGTTCAAAATCAACTGTGAAGTGCCATTGACTTCAATGGCCAACAAAACCGTGACTCAAATAAAGAAATGAAAAGGTAAACTGCATACTTTTCGCTTTTTCCTTTCTCAGTTTCTTGAACTGCAGCTTCCCCTAAGTATCCTGTACATCCATCTTCAGCAGAATATTCTGCATTTGAGATTTGAATTTGATAACACATTCCCAACTTGCATCCCTTATTTTTTATGTACATTACTTTTTAGCAGTCTTCTGCTTTAGAATTTGTTTTGTATTTTTCTCATGAAATCAATTCAAAATAAGTTTGAAACAATTTCTGCCTTATGAATGATATTCACTGAAGTCACTAGGTCTTTTTCCTGATTGAGCTAAGGAGATACAGGATCTGTTTTATTCTGAAGTTCATATTAAGGACATAATTAACTGCTTATAGAGAAGAGTAATCTAGGCAAGGACCTAATAGTACAATGAAAAGGAGATTAAAGAAAAAAAGAAGCAGATATTTTAATTTATTTTTTCAAGACTATGTTTTGAATAAACTGATTTCACTTAGGATGTGAATCCCAAATGAAAAATACCATCAAGGAACTTCAGTTACAAAACCTTCTGCTTTATAGTATGCTAGGTTTTCACTAGGTACCAGTCCTCCTGTCTTGCCGATAGGAGTTGTTATATTTCTTCATGAATAGGACATAGTGACAAAGCACTATCCCCCCACTTTTACAAGTGATTGAGCAAGTGGGTAAAGATGTATACCTGCAGCATTTTGTTGCAGAAGGTGAACTTTGAATCATGTAGCCCTAGCTGAAAAAATAGGTATGAGCTCATAAAAACAAAAGGATTATGAATAACACTAACCAATTTCCTGAATAACGTAGGAGTTGAGATAAGAAAAGAACACAAGAAGGAAGAAAAGCAGTCTGTTACAGTCTAAGATAAATGCTGCATTAAGAATAATCCAGAATCAATATTGAAGAATCAGCAGTGGTAGTGATGTTGAAATCTGCATACAAAAATTTTCACATATATATTTGTGAGGGAGGGGGAAAAAGAGGGAATCAGACAAAAAAGGGTGATTAACCTGGGATTTTTGCCAAGCATAGTATAGGTCAGATCAGATTTTATTGTGTGGCTGGTTCTAGTGTCAATGTGTGCGCAGTTCGGGAAGTTGCCCTGTAAGCAAAAATTGTTCTTTGCACTGAAAGCAGAAGGTCAAAGAGAAACATTATTCTTCCTACAGTATGTCACATCATCTTGATCTGAATTTAATCCAGGTAATTGGAGACATTCTTATTTTGAATAACTAGAGTTCAGATAGAGGGAGAACGTATGAAATGTCTTCAGCTAAACTTATCACACAAACTCAAAAAAAGTACTCATAGGAGGAGCACACAAACTCAAGCTTACTTTTCGTGATCAGTGACTAAGACTATAGTGACTGTAGCTTAAGAAGAGGTACTAAATAACCTAAAAGACAAATAGTTAAATGAGAGCCTCTTATTCCTCATCGCTGTTGCTGTTGTCCTACATTGTTGACGTCTTATGATTCCTATCATTTAGGTCCTTACACAGGTTTAAGAGCTCACCAGCACACCTTTTAATACAAACCCGATGTAAATTGTATAATCATTATTACTACTCTTCTCACCTAGCCCTCACTGCCAGACCACCCATTGACAAGCAAACCCAGAGGATTACCCAGCCTTCCCAACATTTGCTGAGCAAACCAGCAAAGCAGAAAATGGACTTGCCCAAGCATGAAGAACCTACTGAAGAGCACCAATTTCTTTACAGTAGAGAGGCTGTTGCCTAAAAATAGCAGGGCAAAAGAGCAGAGACAAAACCGTGCCTTCAGCAAAGACGGTGGGAAAATTCCTGTCCAGAAAAGGGGGGAAAATAGGGATAGCTACTTGTCTTTGCACAAATCTGATATTTCTTACCCCGTTAGCTCCCCACGGAGGAAGAGGTTGCTGGTCGGCAACTGAGTAAGATGCCAGGAGTTACTAGTAGTGTGTTCTCCAGACCCAAGCTTTTGGGGGTTATTTCTGTTAAACTGGGGGTAAGGTGGTGGAAAAGTAGTTTAATTTCATAGAACTGCAGATTTCTGATAGGACCCCATGTGACAGCTTCATGGAAAATAATGGTGTTTTATAGCAAATGGTTGCTGGTAACCCATCAGGGGCCATTGGTACAGTCTATCTAGTCTCCAATTGGGAAAAAATTAAAAAAACACTGGAAGCGTCTTAAAAAAGTATCTTATCTGTTTGAAAATTTGTTTAGTAGATTGATTTAGTTTGAAAGCCACACTGCATATCCAACATAAGGTTTTATTTTCTCCCTTCAGAGCGATTTTTTTCAAATTTCTTCTTTTAGCTGCCATGCTAACAAACCACCAAAAAATCCAAGCCAAGACAAACTAACAAGTCCTCTCTTGAACTCTTCATGATTATTACATGTTAATCAGAGCAGAAAACTATCTGATTTTTGATATTTCAGGATTTGGATTGATTGATGAATCATTACTTTTTTCTCAATATATTTGTTTAAATTAAATACGTTAGCAATAAAATATTTCATCTTAGATAAAATTAAAGCACATCAGAGACTACCATATAACCCTGCTCCTTCCAAGTATTACAAGCCAAGCATATACTTTTATGAGAATGACTGATTAATGAGGATTTAATTTGGAATAAATTCAATTTTATACAAATTGTCTAGGATTATTTTCCAGCTAGATATTCTACCAAATATGTAATAATCATCAGTTAATGAAATCATATTTGTGTTAGGCTGACAGACAGGCTTTCAATATCTCCATTTCTAGAACAGAAACTCACATTTCCAATAATTCTTTGCAATAAATGTTATTTTATTTGACTCCATTCAATATTTTATGGACCTTAGAGTATTTTCTTAGTGATTATGCTGTACCAATAAATTTGAAATACTTTAAATCATACATTCTTGTCCACTGTCAGCAAGTTTTACTTTGAAAATTTACATGCTTGTATTTCACAAATTTACTAGGGTTCATGTTTGGATGGAGGGGCTTTTACACAATACCTCATTAATGAAGTCACTGTCTGGCCCTATATCTTCAGTTAGGATTCAATCATTTTTCAGTTAAGTTAGCAGCCAATTTACACTAAGCAGCACCTGGCCTTTTGATTTCATAGAGCATACATATGCTCTATGGTGAGACCGCACCTCGAATACTGTGTTCAGTTCTGGACCCCTCACCACAAGAAGGATGTTGAGGCTCTGGAGCATGTCCAGAGAAGAGCAACGAAGCTGCTGAGGGGGCTGGAGAACAAGTCTTACGAGGAGGGGCTGAGAGAGCTGGGGTTGTTTAGCCTGGAGAAGAGGAGGCTGAGGGGAGACCTTATTACTCTCTACAACTACCTGAAAGGAGGTTGTGGAGAGGAGGGAGCTGGCCTCTTCTCCCAAGTGACAGGGGACAGGACAAGAGGGAATGGCCTGAAGCTCCGTCAGGGGAGGTTCAGGTTGGATATCAGAAAAAAATTCTTCACAGTAAGAGTCATTGGCTACTGGCAGAGGCTGCCCAGGGAGGTGGTCGAGTCGCCTTCCCTGGAGGTGTTTAAGGAACGGGTGGATGAAGTGCTGAGGGACATGGTTTAGGGAGTGTTAGGAATGGTTGGACTCGATGATCCAATGGGTCCTTTCCAACCTTGTGATTCTGTGATTCTGTGATATGTGTCTCCATCCAGAGTTGTAGTTAGACACAGACTGAGGACCAGATAATGAAACTGAAATTATTTTTCTATTGAAGCACATATAATATATATGTATAATTACTAAATAAAGTGCACATACACTCAATCAGCCTGGTCAGTTCCATTGGCATAAGTTACTCCAAGTCAATAGAACCTAAACAATGCAAAATAGGTAAAAATTCAGGTTCCCTTAAAATTTGTAAATTATGGCTAAATGTGTGTTTACAATATAATGATATAATGAGAGTGAGTACTCATTATAAAATAAACATTTTGATAGAACATTAAACGTCTTTGATATCAACAAAAGTAAAGCAAAATGTACTCCACAATAAAACGAACCTAAGCAATTAATAATTCTAATTGAATAACAATTGTAAAATGCTAGAGTTTTGGGGTTTTTTTTCCCCAAAAGACAGAGAAGCAAAAGGAAAAAGGAGACTCTATTCATAAGTTGTCTTCTTTTTATAGATCTTGAGGAAGTGTTTCCTACAAAGATTATAAAGAAAGAAAATTAAGGATTTCAAAATGCATATGAAGAAAAGCACATCTCATCACATAATGAATTTGTTTTTAAGTGAAGAAAATGATAATGAATCTATTAGTAATGCTGTTCTCGGGATTAATAACGAAGATGGTGGTTGCAATTGCTGTGTAGAAGAAATTTCAATTCTAGATGGAAGAAAATGATACAGAAAAGCCAGGTAAATGAAAGGTAGTTAGAAAAGGAGAAAAGAAAAAGATGCATGCTAATAAAGACGCAATAGGAACTTCACTCAACAAATGAAAAATTTCAGAACAGAACGTAGTATTATTAGTCCTGAAATTGGAAACTACACAGAGCAGATTAAATAATACATGAGTTATGAATGCAAAGCTACTTTTTGTTATCTCATTTTGAATATGCATTCTGCAAATCATCTATATACTTTTAAATAAACTATGAGTTTATAGTTTTAATCTTACAGCATGCTGACAGCATTGTTCCCAATACTTTAAGTTTTGAAACTTCTTCTCAGATGACATTTACAAAGGTATTTTCATAGGAAAGACGCGTGAAATATGATTTTTACATCATTAGTGAGAAGTATTGTCTTTAATAAACAGCTAGTATTTCCTGATAATTTCAAAACTGCAATCACACTAAATAAACTTTATTTGGTATATTTATTCTCATTAGTGACTGCTCATCACATGTGGAATTTAGATCTCATTATGTAGGCATTTAATGGAATATTTGGATGGAATAAAAATACTTAAAGTTTGAGGTTTTTTTAAAGATGCTAGACACTCAATAATTTTAATAGCATTTAATGTCTCACAGTTCAAGCAACAAAGTCCCTTACCCAGAACTGTCCATTAAAGCATCTTCCCAGCAAATTTTCAAGCAGCTGCTCTGCATTAATTAAGATAAAAACCGTTAAAAAGATTAATTTCTTTCAATACTTGGTAGGTGAAAATGCTGTTATTGTTTACAATTCCAAACATATAACTCCATTGTAACTCCAATTTGGAGTTACATTCCAAACACCAACAGGCTATACTCAAATATATCTTTGACATACATCAGTCTATTGATAAAAACCTAAAATGGCAAGCTGTCACGGGATTTAAAGAAAAGGAATAGGTTATTAACTCTTGGACTTGTATGGTTTTTATTTTTTTTTTTTAATTTATTTAGAGGAGGTGGTTTTGCTTGGTTTTGGTTTTGGTGGGTTGGTGTTCAGGGTTTGTTTTCATTTTGTTTCATTTCAATTGAATGACTTACATCAGTGAGCCACTGATTTATTCAATCAATTTTCAAACACACTCAGCTTTATGTTGCTTTTTCTTTAACTTCCTGTGTCTTGTCCTTTTGACTGGTAGATACACAATAGACAAGTTGCACAGTAAGAGTCAATGCCCTCTGCTCAAAATACTGCACCTTGTTGCAGTATTATTAAGTATCATTACTATTATTATTATTATTACTTATTATTATTAAGTTTCATTGCAGTTAAAGTGTATTTGGCCAGATGCTGTAATTTTGTGGGAGGTAAGTTAAGGTGGGAGAAAGCCCAAAGTATAAAATATGAAGTAAAACGTTTATTTTAGATTTTTTAGAAAGTTTATTACTGCAGTAGAAAACAGCAGATGAATTTTACTGCACAGAGATCCATTGCTGTGAAGGGATTCAGACTCCAATTTAATGACCTCACAGACTGCATTAATATTTACTAATCAAAAAGGATTTTGTATTAAATACATATACTGACGTGAAATGTGGACTATCTGATGCGTGGTGGCTGCACGAATTCACAGTACATTTCATTCAGACTAAAACAGGCAGCTGGAGCTTATTCAGCCTCAACACATTCACAGCAGACAACTGCTGGGCTTTCTACTCGTTGGTAAAAAACATCAAACACTATTTTATAAATAAGTGACAGTGAGTAAAATTAGCTGATGTTCCATATGTAGAAACAGCTTCAACAATGCATTATTCATTGAACTATGTACTGAATTTATTGAAAGAACCTTTGCTACAGTTCATTTAATTTGACTTCTGTTTCTTATACAAATTGCATGATACAATAAAGTATTTGTAATGCTGTAAAGGTATCTTATAGGCTCTATTCTACACAGTAATTGACAGAGTATATCTTTAGGTGAAAAAAATGAGTGTAATAGTCAAATAATTTTCATGAAACTGTCCCAGATCAACAACAGAATGTTAAAGCAAAATAAATTAAAATTCAATATGAGCCTGCAAATGTCAGGTTCAGCCTGGAAAAACGCTATTTAAAAGCCTTATTGGTTTTTTTTATGGACTAGATATAAGAATCAAGATAGCTTTATTCACAGAAATATCAGGTAAAGTGACATCAAGTCAGGGTATATGGAGTGATTTCGACTTTTACTGCCTCTTGGTGCCATTTGTAGGGCACTTACTTAACTACTGAAATATTATGATAGGTTGTAGATTTTGTTTCCTGACCTTATTTTGTACATTGGAAGTATGACTACTGAGTAGCTCTGAAATGTGGATAAATTTCTCATCATGCATCTCTACAAAAGCAGGCCCTTATCTCACCCTGAAGGGTGCAGGCTTTTGCAGTCCCACTAGCTATCAACTCTTTTTCCACAGTCTAGGACTGAGAGAGAAGAAATTGAAAAGCAGTTGCATCTGCAATGGCTTAATAGAAATTAAAAATTTCCCAGGAGTCAGTATATAAGGAAAGGTTTACAAAGGAACAAACAAACAAAAAAAAGTGTTTCCCAACCTTATCGGTTATGGTATATGCTCTACATTTCCATCTTAAAAAGAGCAAATTGGTCATCACAATGAGAAGAAATTGTTCCATTGTTTCTTTAACTTTTCTCATTTCCAAGCTCTGGAGAAACTCTGTTTTACTTTAATCCAGCCTCCTTTGCATAACTTGCAACATCTAGTTTTCTTCTGTTCCCCCATACTTCCACCCCACCCCCCACCCCCCCGCCTTCTTTTACTCCTTTTGTGTGAAACCTGGATATTTTAATGGATGCGATATCACTTTGTGGTCAAGAGACCATAATGTCAGAAGTGGCTGCCAAAAAGTAATAACATTTCCAATTCCATTTAGTGACACTGCTTTTGAAGCAGGTCAACATCCTAATGTGTTCATGAGTTTTTGAAGGATTTCTGTGCAATTTCTATACACAATATTGTCATTATTTAAATGTGATTTAGCCAAATTTCGATTATGTGTACATTTGGGGTGAGGTTATTGCGCACTGGTTAAGTAAGACAATTTATGATTACAAAGTGTCTAAAACCACGTCTTTGCGCACTCAAAGTCTGAACCTTTTTCTTCTATCCCCATCCTTTCTTCTCACAAATAGTAAAAGATAGGCTTTATTTCTTGTGTTCCCATGTCTGCTATTTGTGAACATTCAGTTCTTAACTCGAAGATATTTACTAGTAAGCTTAAAAGAATAATTTATATTTCTACAAATAATTGAGCACCTTTATAATTATTGCAAATTAAGTTACCCAAACTGTACTGCTAATTTAAAGACTGCTATACCAGTTGGCAAATTATACAATAATAAATACTTCTTTTCAAATTTTGTGTGACTGAACTTGATAATCAAGGATCTAGTGAGAATCAGTTCATTAGAGACTTGCAAACAGGAGAATCCTCTTAAAAGATTAGCATGGAATATGAAACTACTATTACATGAAAAGTCTTCTTCATGCCTGAGAAACCAAACACAAGCAATATGACCAAATTACTCAGAGAAGTACTAGTATCCCTCTAGAATACACATTACAAGGAACAAAATTAAACAACTTAACACAAAAGAAGAAATGTAGCAAATGATTACCCTAAGCCCACTGGGGTTTCCAAAAGTAATCTGCCTCAAATTCCAACTCAAAAGCCTACAAATGCACCCAGGAACCCTCTTCTCTCCCTCTGAACTGTCTTCTCTTTCCTTACACTTTGCTTTGAGTTTTTTCTCTCATTTTCTTTTTATTTTTTCCCTTTGCCCATTTGGCTTTCCTTTCTTCAATCAACTTTTTTTTTTCCGATCAAACTACTGCTAGTTTTTTCACTGTTCTTCCATACTCTTCCATTTCTATGCTTTTTTAGCATTAAAAGCCTACTGCTTTGAACAAAGAATGGGAAGGCCTAGCAAACAGAGATGTATCATTTATAATGTACTGTTATTCCACTACAGCATCGCTATCCACAATCTCTCGTTCCTACCACATTTTAAGTGTCTTTTGCCATTTCAAATTACTTTTAAAATGTCATGATTACTTTAAGTGCACTTTTTTTTCCACTGATAAAACAGCTTCTTCTGACTCATTTTCAAATAGCAGTGTTTGTTTCCACTGAGGTAATATCTATCTTTCAGTTTCAGTTCCACATTCTTTCCACAATTCCAGAAGTACGTACTGCCCTGATTATTAAAAAAAAAAAAAAAAAAAATTAGGGTAGAAGGCACTACAAAACCTAAGCGTCTTATCTTCCAACTTAAACAAACTGTATTCAAATTTTACAGTACTGGGTAAGTCAGTCACGGGTCAGAGTTTATTAGACAATACATTATACTAGACGGTATGGGTTTTTTTGAAGAGCATTCATGGAAACGGTCCTTACATTAAAGAATTTGTAGTGTAGGTGGGATAGGATTTTTTGTTCTTGATCTTAAGTATTAATACCATCTTTTTACTCTGCTGATATGAGAAAAGAGATGGCAATAAAAATAAGTCCTAAAAATAAGATGGCAATAAAAAAGTCCTACTTTTAGTTGGTAGTCAACATGCTATCAGAGAGAAAAAAAGAGAAGTTTTGAAAAATGATTTTCAAATACTCATTCAGAATGGTGTTTACAAAGTAGATGAGACTGAAGTAATAATCTGTGAAAACAGAGATTTGGAGTCCTGAATTTGTTTTTTGAAAAACTCTTTATATTTTGGATAAGTTTGACTGTTAGTATTAGGAGGAATTGGAAAGAAGAATTTAAATAGGTGGAACAGAAACTACATTTTCTGTCTTGAGATGCCTCGAGTTAGTATGTAATACTACAGAGAAATTACATTTCATAAGCATAAGACAAAAATACCCTTCAGGTCTTAAGGCCATTGTTAGCTTAAAATTTATAGGATTCTGAAAAGCTATTGCATTGAATGACACAGCACAGAAAGGGATAATAATTAGAAGCAAATGTAGAGTTAAAAAAGGTTTAAGTGAAAAAGGGATCGGAAGAAGCTTAGAGGTTATATAAAAATAAAAAGTACATTTTCCAGCACAAATTTAGTGAAATTTCACAGGTTATTTGCACATCCAAGACATGCAATTTGCATTAATATTTTACTCTATTTTGTTTAGTCAGCTGAAAAATATTGTAAACAATATGTACTGTGTTTCTGACTTTTTTACTCTGAGAAACAGGTGGGTGGTTAACAGGTATCCACGTTTCTGTGTTGAATTTAAGAGGCAGCAATCTCAAAAAAAAAGAATCATTTCACTTTTTGCTATGGAATTACTCTGTATTTTTAGAGTTGTAACTGAGAACAGGTTTAGGGAACTCTGTTTGTTTCCTGTACTAATTCCTTCAGACAGCATAATACTTCAGAATGAAAAAAGGACCTATTCTTCACTGTTCATAAACTGCCTACAGAATTACATTACTTTATTAAAAATAAAAGAATAAAGCTTTCTCAAAAGTTGGTGATTTACAGAAACATTTATAATTTTTAGATCTAACATAAAATTCAAAATTTATATTAGGGTTGTAACTAGATATTTTTAAACTATTGATAATAAATACTAAGGACTTTGCCTTGCCTGATTTTTGTTGTTCAGAGGCTTTTCTTACTCCTTTCTGCATATTCCTTTTCATGTCTGTCTTCAGAGACTTCAGTATTCAGAACAACAGCAGTACAGCAAATGAAGAAGTAATATGAATCCTAGCAGAGAGTTCAATCAGAGTGGGAAGGACAGCAAAAATAGGCAGATTGAGAGGAGTGACTAAGAGAAGGGTTAAAAACAACATTTGGGAGAAAACATAGTCAGAGGACAGCAGATACAAGAATTACAGAAGCTAGCTTACAGAAACGGTTGCACATTTTGTATTTCCTGGGGTGAATGACTGGAGGGGAGCACTGATTTGGCAAACAGAATTTTTATAGCTGGGAAGAATGAGCTAAGAAGGCTTTAACAGCTTTGTGTAGGAGCAGGGAATGTGGCGTCCCATAGTAAATACAATGAGTGGGAGGACTGAGCAATGGGGATCCTGGCATTAAACCTCGAGTCAGCGAGTGGCTGAAAACTGAGAAAAAACGGTAATATCCCTTAAGGAGAGTGCACAAGAAGGTAACAAGTACTTATTAAGAACTAATAAGTTTAAAAAAGCCCTAAAAAACTCATGTGCAAGTTCAACATTTTTATATTTTGTGGTTAAGACTTGCATAGCAACATGAAATATTGAAAACTGCATTTGGAACTTTAACGTCCCTTTCAACCCAAAACGTTCTGTTTGGGAAGAAAGTGCAAAAATTTACAACAGTTGTCCTTGTCTGTGGAAGAAACCAAGGGAACTAACTGGGCACATATTAAAGGTCATCCTTGTGAACCTGCGGGGTGGAAAAACTAACACAGAAATAAGTCAACAGAAAATAAGATCTCTGCGTTATTTCTTAGAAAGATGATGCTTTATATCATGGTATGTTTAAATATGATCATGGACAGAAACTAGTCCCAAATAGGTGAGACATAATTGCAGCTACTGTCCACGTGAAAAGAACAGGATCACATGTTGACCTTCTGTTTTTGCAAATCTTGTCCTACAATAAAAAAACTCCACCAAACAAAAGCAGGATAGAGTGAAACAATTACACCATTTTACATCAGAGGCAGATTCTACCAAATATAAATCACCATGAGGGGGTGGAAATCTGATGAAAAGAAAAATGTCTAGTAGTAAGGTAACAAGGAAATAAAATCTGAACCTGAATACAGTGAAATAAATGGTCAGATTTCTATCATCTTCACCTTGATTAATATTACTCTACTACTTTTTATTTTAGGACTGTATCTTTGAAGCATTATGGAACATCTGATAGTTACATATTATTTTTTGAAATCAGGCTTAGCCACTATTCTCTCCATTATATTTTTCTATATGCCAGAACCAAGACCTTAAACAACTTTATTTTGTAATGCTGCTTAGCTGCAAGACATATTTGTAGCATAAATGAACTTGATAGTAATGTTCAATCTCCAGATTACCTTGACTGTACTGGGTGTTCCTAATTAAGATGTAAGGCACTACAAATCTTTAAATATTTTCAGAGTAGTGTACCATCTCTTTTATTCTTCTATCTGTAATATCATCTCCATTTACCATTTTAATTCCCCCTCCCCACCTCTACTGCACTTATGTACTGCCAATGGTCAAGACTTTGCACAGAGGAGAATATGGTACATAAAACTTCATTGTTTTGGGCAGATGTACCTGTCCTATATTTTCAATACATAGCTACAAATTCTCACAAAAACTCCACCTTACGAAACCCTCCAGAATTCTGTTTCCACAGACAATGCATTAGATTAACACATTAGATTAACACATTGTTATGCATAAGCAAAAGACACATTTAAAATCCAACTTTCCAAAATCAACTTTTCCAGTGTCCTCTACAGAACTAATTTCTATCAGGTTTCATTTCACTTGACATTAATGGAAAAGAGATTTGAGCAGATGATTGTCTTTAATTGCAGATTGCACATGAGATAAAAATGTTCATCCATTATAGCAGCATGTGGGAATAGAGCACAAAAGTCTCCATTACTGTTATAACAAGTCAGGCACTGGCCTCCGCATGCAACACACAAATTCATCTTAAAGCAGGAGGATAGCTGAATAAAGATTTTGTCTTTCTGTTTTTGTTCAAGATTTTTAGTTTAGAAGGTTGTACAGTGCTTCCTGGTGTTTGTCTTTAAGCTTTCTAGCAAACTGAAAGTACATATTTGCACATTTTGTAAAAGTCATCTTTTGTAAAGGACCTACTATGGTGCAGATGAAGAAAGAGAGAAGCGATATTGATATGTCTTTTGCCATCACTTTCCCTCCCTGCTCTCCCCTCAAAATTGAGTGTGCTATAGACCAAAGAGATGCAAACAATTATAAGATGCTTCAGAACAATAAGATGAAATTTAAAACTGCTTAATCCAAAGATGATGGTAAGAGCTAAAAAAAAAAATAATTTTGTTCCACCAATTTCTTCTTCCATTAAGTTGTGCCCTCACAGTGTTCCAGTTTTCCAAGTCTAGCACTTACTTCAGTGAAACAGATTGGCTTATCAAAGTGACAGAAAAGTGTTTCAGAAAAAGACAAATAGTTAGTGCTTTCTGTAGGTTTATTGAGCAGAACTGGCTGATCCGACTATGACTGACTGACATTAGTCAAGAGCAAAAGCCAACACAGGAAAGATTTTGAGACCTTCTGTCTTCAAGTATAGGTTAGAATACTTAAATTGTGTCTTTGTGACAGCACTGAGTTTGACACAGCCTTCTCAAACATCTCTCAGGATTACATCTGAAGGCTTGCTCTCTCTCTTTGACCAGCTGACCTGTTATTGTTATGTTCCTGACAGTCATTCTCTCAGGATTCCTGCCTTTCTGATAATGGGATGCATCCATTAGAGAAAAACACAACCCACAGCATCATATTTCATAGGCTTTCTTAATTTCTGAATGCCTCCAGGGGCTATAAATTGACTTACTATCGTCATCCCTCCTCACTGGAATATTGTTTACCATTATTTTATAAGAATCCTTCAAACTGACTAACTCAAACAGAATTATCTCGCTACCTTAGAGATGTGAACACTACTTCTTTAAACAGATGTTATCTCACATACTTGGCTACCTAATCGACAATTTCCCCGCTTCTGCCTTCCAAGTGAAGAGTCACCCTGAGAATACAGCTTGATTTAGAGTGAAGCGACTCCATCTACTGAACCTTGTATAAATCTATACATTGACCAACTTACTTGATACTAATATCTAATTGAAATTACTCTGATCATTGTTAAAACTTCACTGAAATCATAAATCATGCTAATTGCCAAAAAAGTGCTAAACTGAACGCATTTTTGGAGTTTAGTTGTGGTTTTCTTTCCTAAAGAAGCCTGTTGCCTCTGTATTGTAGCTTATTTCTACAAGGTGACTAGAGAGAGTATTTGATGGAACATTATACATTCTGCCTTTTGTCATATGCTATTATACACATTGCTAACACTAGTAAGTGTTATGCAGTGAATGTGATAGAACCATATTGGTAGAGGTTCCAGCGCTGGTTGCCTAGTTTAACACTTACAAGCAATTTTCACAATGATGCGCACCTCCAATTACTATTATTGGGAAAAGGAATCTCAGGGCCTTAGCAAAGCAATAATCACTGCCAGTTACTGCTGCCTGTAGCCTTATTGTTGTGTGATGAGGGAGAATCAAAATTATTATTAGCATTCTTAGACTATCCACAGAGTGTTTCATAGAGATAGATTCCTTCATTCTTACCAGAAGAATTGTGTTGGTGAACATAGTGTTTTAGGGAAAAGGGAAACTTATGACAAAGTCCTTGTCTCCTTGAGGCAACTAAAATTGTCTAGTTAACTTTCCCCACAGAGTTGCAATCTTTTTAAATACAGTAGTTCTGTTGTTAGAGGAAGAACAGAAGTTCAATGCAATTTCTTGTTAGAACGTAGAAGTTTTATGAATAAAAACCAAAAAATCTGAGATTGCTATACCCAATGTTTCACAAACAGACTTGGAGTCTTCTAATATGTACATTACAGGGATGCATATCAGTTCTTTCAGTGGACTCCAAGTTCAACAACAGCTTCTCTAAGTATAAAAGCCCCTTTTGACCTTTGCTTGGCACACATATACACAAAAAGCACATCAGTTGAAAACACGCCTTCAAGTGCACAGGTTTGAAATTAACTTAGCATAGAATTGTTTAAGAAGTAGAATTTATTCACATATATTTTCATTAATTTTAATTTGCATAATCCAAGCAATTGTCCAAGCTCACGATTCCAAAATGCTCCTTCCTAAATTAGTTCTGCTTGACTATTTGGGAAGTAAGGGGCACAACAATGTGAATTCAGACACAATGAGAATATCACATGCTGCCATTGTTACTTCCAGTGTCTTATCATTTGACTATAAGAAAAAGGCATGGAAATGGCATTATGTGTTTACAAAATATTGCCTGAAGTGACACTAGGTAGATGAAGGAAGTAGCCACCTGCTGCAACTAGGAGCAAACTCTGTTCACTGTGATATAATAGAAAAACAAAATACTTTGACTATTTATCTTTTAGTTCAAAATGAGTCAGAGATGGATAGGTTTAACTGAATTTCACAAGAGCAGGCTAAATAGCATCATTTTTGCTAGCACAGCTTTCCAGCACAGTAGAAGAAGCACTCCACTGCTATCAAGACTTTCTGTCATGGCTTGAAAAGTTAAAGCTGGTAACAACATTTAGGATCATGGATCTGCAGCCTGAGCATCCTAGTCCTCAAAGGATATTGTGGCTAACTGAAACTGTGCCACATGTAGTAAGAGGTTTTCCCCAGGCTCCTGAATTTGACACACTTCTGATCTTCAACTGAAAAGTAGGTTCTGTTGTTAAAAATTATTTTAAGTGTAATATTTTATTAAAAATAAGGTAACATCTTATACTTCCACCTTTAAAAATACTTTTAAAAAGGTGTACTTCAATTATCTTACTTAAGGGCTAACCTGGTACCTATAAAATAGCTGCTGCATCTCCCTGAAACACTATTACTGAAGAGTCTCAAAGCACTGCAGGAAGTGTAGAGCCTTCATTTAAGTCAAGAGATAGTTAGCCTGTTCCAGGGTCCAAGTCTTTGTCCTCATCAGACACAAAGTAAGATAAACCCCGGGGGCATGGCAGTTAATCAGAAAGCAGTTTGCTCTCCAAATCCCTTTGTGGTACCATCCTACTCTTGGAGTACTTCCGATTTCCCAGATGGTTAGCTTTACACTCAGCTTGCATGTTGGAAGTTCGGTTTTTAAGGTTTGGGGATGGGGTAGGGTTGTGGGGGTTTTTGTCTGTTTCATTTTTTTTTATGTTTCCCTGTCAAAAAGGTGACCTTAAATTCCTTTCATGACTATTTGCTCATTATAACTGTCCTACTGAAAATACTTTCTTTTAAATTCGGGCATTTCTTGACTCTTTTCTGATTTTCACCTTTCTTTAAAATTAAATACATTGCATGGACATAGAAAGCAAAGAACACAACTGAGGTTTTAATACATAGTTGGGTACTTTTTCTGCACTAATCTGAGCACGTTTCCCTAAGATCTTTCAGAATTTCCTTGTATAATTTAAGCTTTCTATGCCTTCATTATAAGCTTGCTTTTGTCACAGAAGAATCAATGATTAGTACTCCACATCTATAGTTCCAATTTATTTATTTTAAACAATATTTTCCAAGTGCTTAGTCCTTTCTAAACACATTACTAGGCTCTTGAAGGCTTGTAGTCAATGACATGTACCTATAAAAAAACCCTCAAAGGCTAATAATGTCTATAATGCATGCACAATTTGGTTGCCAAGAGGTATTAAGCTTGTGTCAGACTTGACTCACTCTAAACTACACAAATTTCCTTCCTGGATATGAGACCTGAGGATCTATTAGACTGTTTGTCATAACAGCTCATTTATTCTCTTGATATGTTTGACGTAAATAACTAAGTTATTATAAATAATTATTATTATTATATGTGTGGCTGTCCTACTCTCTTCTTATCATAGCTTGGACAGATTAACAGTTCTGGAGACTTTCCTCACTGAACTGCATGTTTTGTGGTTCAGGCTTCCCTGTAATTCATACCAGTTGCTGTGCATCTTTTAAATGGCCCATTTGAACACAATCTTCTCCTCCCTGCCACAACAGTTTTGTATGACTTAAGTAATTATTTCTTACTAAAAAAAACAAAAGGCAACACATGAGATGTCTTTCCAAACCCACTATTTGTTTTCCTCTGTTTTGCCTCAACTATCTGCTACCTAAGTTTAGAAACTGAAGTTGGGTCAAAATAAATTAAATTTCAACAAGGTTTTTTTTTTTTTTTTCACATCAGAATGCGCTCATGCTCCAAATTTCTAATTTTTTTTTTTTCTATTGGTTTCTCCTTGTATTGCATTTGGCGGCTCTCGCAATGCAATATATAGGTCAAATACTTGTGAAGTCATGTTATGTAAAACTAACAGTAAAGACAAGTATCAGAAAGATTGCTGGAAGAACGGAGAGACGTAATAGTTCTCGATAGTGTTATCAAAAAGTTTAGATTCCTCATTTTTATCAGAGATTAGAAAGTTGAGTATTCTAGCTTTTGGCTGTTTCTACAGAAAAGCATGTAAATTCCTCCCAAACACAAGCCTTGTATTATCACCTCCAGGCTGCTGCTTGTTTAGCAACCTTGTTAATATCAAACTAGTTCTATGAATTCCTCACCAAGAAAGCACTAATCAGAAATTCTTAGTCTAGTTACTAACACAACAGATTTTACATCCTCTCAAATCCGTTGTCTGCTATTTGCACTTCAGAGAACCAGGCTGACCTTACTCCCGTCTTCCAAAACACATCAAATCCATGTATTCTTTAGAAGTTTCTTATAAAGCGAGCTGAATAAATGGACAAATGTGTATACTGTCAAAGTAAGTTTTGGAGCAAGAAGGGCAAAACATGCAGTAGTAGTGTTTATTGGACTCTGTTCAAAAGGGTTTGTTGAGGGGTGCCCAAAGGAATAGGAGGGAAAAGAGCAACACATTGAACTTTCAGGACATATGTAGCAATATTATATTTAAATTATATCATTTGCAGCAATATCCAGAAGCCGACTTGTGGGAAACAGCAGGATAATTAATGTCCTGACTTTATTTATGTGACATAACCTCAGAAACAGCATTCATTGATTTAGGGAATTTACAAGCATGGTTTAATGCTAAAGAGAGACTTGATCAATCTAATATTTGTACCCATTTACAGGTTTTGGATCATGTGCTTCATTCCTGGAAAATGTTTCCACTATATCCTGATACACGTTGTGCACTTTGAATCATGTAAAGAAAAAAATTCTGATCAAATAACTTAAAAAAAAGTATTATCATGCATCGAATGTCATGATGTATGGATCATTTTTTCAATGCCTACATTCCTTATATAAGGAAACTGAAAAATGTTACAGTGGTTTACAGATCCTCAATAAAGATAATTTTCTCCTCCAAAGTGCTCTTATCTGAAATTGCTTTACTACTCTTCTAGTCATTACTGAAAAGATAGAAACCAATATTGACAGTCAAGTGAGTTGTTAGCTCTTGTCATATATTCTTTTTCTTCAAATTCAACACTTTGCAGACAAGACTAATTTCAGTGCTATTCCCCCAGGGAAGGGCCAGGCTGCCCTGCAGAGCCAGACAGGTGGCATGTTTTTTTCAGGAGTCACATTGAACTCCAGAAATGAAGAAAGGAATTAAAGATACTAACTGAAACCAGTTAAAATTTGGCTTACATTGTGAAGTGGCAAATTAGCCGAGTCCAGTTTAAGTCCTTGCTCCTCTTTGTTCAAAGTCAAAGCAACAGAAAAAAATTCTCTCAAAGGAAGCACGACTTGATTAACTGTAAAGAGCAATCCTTTTCCTTAGCAAATAGCAGAGGTGCAAGTTCATGCCCTTTGGGAACCATAGCTATCATGGGGAGGACTCATGTCATGCTCCCAGTGGAATAAGAGAAATGGTAACATATTAATGAGCAGGCGTTGAGCATTCAGCTGTGTTTCTGCAAATTAGTCCAACCCTCTGCATATATTGATCCTGCTGGGAAATCCGTAAGCAAGTTCTGCTGACTTAGCAATAGGAGTGTTTCTTCTCTTCATTCGGGAACAAACAGCTGGAAATGACAAAGATTTAAAGTGCAAGTTAAATTTATCCTCCTGGTTTTGCTTAAGAGCAATCATTCATAAGGAAAAACTAATGCCTACAATAGTCTGGGGAAAGTAAAAATAACTAAAAAGTAAATATTTTTCACCCCATGATTTATAAGCTGTCTTTCTTGATCACTTTTCTTCTTGTCTTAGAAAATTTGTCTGTACAAAAAGTAAAGGAAGGACACACTTCTCTTTCTGAAGTACTAGGTAGCCAGACGCACAGAGAAACAAGAGACCTTATCTAATTATTTGGAACATGAATTGAAATCAAGCATTTATTCTCAGAGCCAAGCAAAGAAAAAACCCAGTCCCTAAACACAGCTAATAACACAACCAAACCTGCAGAAAGGTCTTTATTATTAAAGCACTTTGGCGATGGTATGCTTATTAATGGGTAAAAGCCGTACCACTTACAAATAGGACTATTGCTGACACTGTTTAAAATTTAAGGTCATATGGTCCTATAGTCATTTTTTGATTTCCAAGAAAAGTTAGCAATTTGCTAACTGAATTCCTACTGAATAGGCATATGTTTTACAACTATTTTCACAGCTACGACTATTTTTCACAGTGCTGCCAAAAAAACCCGCCAAGCCCTCTATCATGGTTGTCTTATTGGCAAAACTAAATCTTTGGTTTTTGACAGCTTTTCTGACAACATGCTAGCTTTTCTTCCTCCATTTCTAACAGTAAAGGAAAAATAAGAAAAAACTGGGTCAGAAATGAAACACGTATTTAATAAGAGGTGCAGATTTTCTTAAATACAAGACAAAACTTCGCAAGCGTAGACATTTCAGGATGTTCTGGATTTTGCAAACATTTAAGTGTAAATGTGTGCATAAAAAATCCAACCCTACAATTAACTAACAAACATACTGAGAAAAGCCACATGTATTCCTAATATTAAAAAATGAGGAAACCTGTTCCACGGTTATGAAAAAAAGAACTTTCAGAGTTCACCTTTTACTATTTCATAGAGATCCCCTTAACAGTGATCAAAAAATCCAAATCCCACTGCCACTGGCGTGGAATGAGTAGACAGAGCAGCTGGACAGAGCCAGTGCAAACTTAACTTCTGTAACATCAAGGTACAGAAGTATTGAAAACAATTCAGCAAGACTTTTGACTTAAAACCTGTCGGTGGGGGAAGGAAAAGGAGAAATAAAACTTCAGGGAGCACATTCCAATCCCTTCTGTCCCTAAGAGCCTCTCAGAATTTTCCATTGCAGTAGGTAAACCATTTGTTTTTCATTATAAACATATAACTGTAATTGTGGTACATTATTATTCAAAACACCACGATGGAAAAGAATGCTTCATAATAGTGCTAAATGGTTTTATAACAAGCACCTCTATCTGTTTTTTGCATATTTGTCTACTGAAAGGTAGAATGCAATAATGAGATCTTTGTCTTGGATTCTCTTTTGTTTTGCTTCTTGTGTGGGTTGGAGATTGGGGAGGTGGGGGCAGGCAGACAAGTAATATTCCTGTATGTAAGACTTAATACTTTATTCGAAAGCTGTTGAAGTATTTTTTTATGTAGGGGGTGGGCTATCTAGCCACTCTTCGTTTGTACTGAACTTTTAATGAGTTTTTTATTCTCTTGCAATTTTGTTCTAGACTAAAACGCAGAAATAAACACTTAAAGTCTGCTTTTTTAAAATACAAAGTACAGTAATGGTAGTTCATCTAACTCCGAGACACTGAAAGGTGATCACTTAGATCCCGTATCAGTACTGCACGTTTGTGAACTTGCGTCCATATTCAATGCAAGACAAAGTATCAAAATTAGCGTTCATAGTTTCAGTCATTCAAATAAGAAACAAGTGCCAACTAATCTGAGTAGAACTAGATTCAATTTACTACTCTTGACAAATATAATTTTACAAAGTTCAAGACAAAACCTTCTCTTACAACCTGGAGTACTCTAAACCCACAAGGAACTAAAGCAAATATTGATAGCTCTGATAGCGGCACGTGCAAGTTTCAGACATTGTATAGACTGTGAAAAACTTGCTATGAACTGCTTCAGGAGCAAATGATAGTTCAGGTATAGCAATAAGTTAGAAAAAAACACATCTCTCCAAATATTTGAGAGGTTAGCCAGTATTGAGATTGTATTATTTCTTATATAGCTCTCAGTATCCAAACTATGATGCACTACAACACATCACTTACAATGCATTTGAAGCTTCAAAGACTCTTTCTTGCATAATGCTGCTTGATACCTGACTGAGGCAGAGGCATATGCTACTACAGTGCCATCCCTCAACTTGGAGGGGGATAATCCTTCCAGATGGCCCTTGCATGGAGAAAGACATCAAGAATAGCTAGTCACCTAGAATACACACCATCCTAGCTGAAAACTGTCAGTTTGGAAGAGTTATCATGGTCCTATGCTGTAAAAATCACAGATAATATGTTAAAAGTTTTTTTAATAGTAATAGACTGGAGAAAATTATATGTATTACTACTTGCCATGTAGTGCACACTGACATGCTGTCACTGTAATTGCATATATGTACTGACAGAGCAGAAAGAGTATTTTTATGGGGTATATCGGTACCTAGAAAGACAAAAGGAAAAACATATTATTCTCCTAACACAAAGAGAAAGCACTTGTCAAAACTACTAAAGGGCTAATGAAGTCTTCAACCGCCAAAGATCTAATCCTCTCAGCATTTTAAGGTATCCCTTGTTGTTCCTGGAAGCCCTGGTATTTTTATGTCTAGTACTTTGCTCTTGTGTCCACCCACTCCTTTTCTCAATTTTCTTCTCTCAAGCTAGAAATCCAGCAGATGTCCTTGCGAATTAAGAAAGAAGTATATATTTCTCCTTCCTGTTTGGGCTTTCTGCCCACTACGAAGTGATAACCTTCAAAAGGTGACTGTCAGCCAGATTATTGGCAAGCAACATCTTTGTAATTCTAAACAGAAAAGAAGAGACAAGGGCAAGTACAGCTCTGGGTTTTTTTTTCATTCCCAGTATAGCAACTTGCTTTTATTTTTACACAATAACCATTATTTCCATTAGGGACAGGCTTTGAAAAGTTCTTCACCATCAAAGATTAAAACTGACAAAGCAGGATCAAGAATTGCTCCATACTTTAATATCCAGAAATTACAAGCCTAAGTCTGCAGTTAGATGTTGATCATATTTTGCAATAACACTGGTATGGCTATACTTTTTCATATTAGGAAAACCAGTATTTTTCAAGTGCCATCACTTATGCAATCACATTCATCAATATTATTTCCTGGCCCTCTCTGCAGTTTGTCACTGATGACAGTTTCAGGAGCTCCCTGAGAGGGTTTCTGTACAGTCACATGATTCCATTGCCAGTAGGACATCCTGCACCAGTGTAAATTTCTTCTTTCTCAAAAAAAAATAAAAATTGATTTTGGCTAAATACAGAGCCTGTTGTGACAGAACATGACCAGGGATCCAGACATAATGCTTAATTGGGAGTCCAGATGATTGCAAGCATAAAAGTATGTCTGCAAGTACCGTGCCTTTTATCCCCCCGCAGAAAACCATCTGTTGTCAGATTCCCCACATTCCATGAATACAGGTCAATGGTTAAGGTGTCTCACTTTGAAAACAACAAAATACTAAAACCAACTCCCATGGTTTTCCAATCTGAAAGCAGAATTTTATCATACATTCTTTAATTAATTACAAAAAGTATGTTAAATTAACTTTAGTTCATGCTTACTGTCAAAGTGCTGTATTTTCATTCAAGATACATTTCTTGATTTCTACTGTTGAATATTTAAAAAAAATAAAAATCAGTTTCAGCAGATATCTCTCTCCAGTCACCTCGGGTTCTTAAAAAAAACCTTCAAAGTTCACACACAGAACACAAAGAAGATGACAAAGATTTATCTTAAAAATAAATCTGCAAGAATTTAGATCCTTTGGACTGCCATGAATAAAATAAAGGAATTTCCTTTATTATATGAAGATTAAAACTTCAGCCCAGGCACTTTGTGTAATAGTCATCATCACCACTTCAAGAGCAGATGTTAAACAGGCAAGTTGAGAGAAAGCATTTTTAAAAGCATAGTGCTTGAATGCAAGAGATACATGCAAGAAATGCAATTTATGCTACAGCCACAGCATAATCTCAGAAAATCCGTTAAGGCTGGATTATAAATTCTGCTTTTCAAAGTACAAATTAGCGTCCAATAGGCTTCACCAGAATACATGACTCCTCCTTGACATTGTATAAAATTACTCACTTAAGTTATGGACATATTTAAGCATTCTACTTAAAGTAAAACATGAATTAACCTTATTGCTCTGTTTATGAAAACACAAGCAGAGGAAAAAGTCAACTTTTTAAAAAGTTTTTGGTAGAACTATATTTAATCCACAACACAAGGTTGCTTTCCAACCAGTGATACCCTTGTCCTCAGACTGGGCTCAAGGAAAATAGCTGATGTTTGTGCTAGACTGTTTGAGCTGTTTGCTAGATTTTTTTTTTTTTTAATTAAGTGCAAATAAATTGTTAAATTGTTTAATTGTTAAATTCTAACAATAGCTGCTAGGGCAATGTGTGCAACCATTAATAATTTACTAGTCAAATTTAGTCCAGAAAATGACAATTTGACATACACGAGGCACAGCAGCTACATTTAAGGGAGTTGCTCTTTCCTGATACAAATACACTGTTCTGCTTCTACCAAGCCATACTGCAACCAGCCATTGTAGTTCTGATGCCAAGAAAACTCAGCACTTTAGTTCTACTTAAATAAGCACGTGACTTTCTGCAGTTGTTTTTTTAGGTGAATAGTGAGAAGCACAGCCAAAGACATATTGTTACCCATCTAACCTTGTATTCTAATGACTAACAGCTAAGAAGACCTGAAAGAGGGAAAGTATTCCTAAGAAAACCAAGGAGGCAGAGAATTGTCTGCATTTTCCCTCTGCTTGTTTTAAAGTTAAAACTTTAAAACACTTACAAAGCTGATAGTGCTGAGATACCAAGGTAACTGATTTTAGGTCCTCCTTTACACCTTCTCACTTTGAACATCGGTAATATGAGAGTCAAGTGTTGCTTAGGAGAACTTTAGTGCCTTCAAAACACAACAAGGTGAGGAGCTGAAGAGCTTTGCTTCTGCTAGTGCATTTAAACCATTTAAAGAAAGTTATTTGACATTTTCATTTGGATGTAAGTTTTAAGAGAAAAAGTATCTTTTTTTTCTACTACACTTATTTCTTAGAGGAGAAACTGGACAAATTCCCCTTGACCTTGTAAAGGCAGATTCTCACAGCCATATTTAGCTTGATAATATTTTTTTTTATTATTGTTTTCTTCTTCATTCTTATTCTCCAAACCTGAGCAAAGCCACCAAAACACAGGCATTCTTACTCTGAAAATGCAGGACATCCCTGACAAGGAAAGCTGAATAACAGCACGTTTTTCCTACTGCAAGCTTTCAGAGGCATGGTGAAGTTCCTCCAGACTATGAAAAACAGTATCCCAGTTCTTCACAAGACAATAAGACACAAGGATTTAAAAAAAAAAAGAAGGGAATCCCCGACTAGCACCACACGCACAACAACACAAAAGCTTTTGCCTGGGTTACAATTTAAAAAAAATTACACCTTGATGGTTGGGAGATGAGTATGTGGTTCCCCTTTACAAACAACATCAGCTTATGAAGCTTTGATCAACTTGTCCTTAAAATAAACTTAAGTTACAACATGGACTGGGGGAAAATAACTTCTGTCAGCTTTTCCAGCCTATTTTGAGACTGATCTTAAAAATTAAACGAAATCTGGTAAAGATGTTGATGAAAAAAGGTAAGGAAAGTGCCATAGGTGGTATTTACATTTTTGTGGAAGAGCTTGTAAAAAAAAATAAAATAAATAAACATAAATAAGCGGTGAATTAATCTTAAAGTGTTATGGAGTGTTTCTTTTGTTTACCATACACATAACTTATGCTTACTTATTGAAAGCTTTCTCTTCTATTTTTGTCCTTATTTTAGCAGAGAATGGACATGTTTTTCAGCAATGGCTTCTTTCTGAAATTTAAGTATCAGCTGCTTGACTAGGCTCTGGTGTATCAAAAAGCTCATTGTACCATGCCGTAAACAGAGTACTGTTGCAGGATGTTAGGCAGGGTTTTTTTTCTAAGTCTAAATCTATAAGTGGGAGAAGAAGTTACTTCAAAAAGCTTTTTGCTTCTAGAAGCTTGTATTTCAATTAATAATGATAGAATCTTCACTGTATTGCTTATTCCCCCACATACCACAATAAAGCATTAAATTCTTAAATCTGCCATCACACTGAATAAAGGTCTCTAAACTGCCTGGAAGAGCAACCATCTTTCATAAAACTGCAGATGTAGCACACTAGAATTGCGATGGCCACAGCCTTAAGACGACAGAATCCGCTTGGATGGGACTAATTTATCAAGGAACCCACACTTTAGAAGACAAATGCAGGGCCAAAGAGCCTCAGGTACCTTCAGAACTTCCTTACGTGACTGCAAGGTACTTCTTCTGAAGGACGATACCATTTTCTGCTATTAGTACCAAAAAGCAGCACAATTTTGTAGCTAGACTTAATTCAGGCACAGATGCAGCTGTCAGTCCTTCAATATGCATTTACAGTGCAGTAATAGAGCCACACTGAAAGAGTGGCTACAATGGGAACAATCAGGGCATCTCATCTAGGGATTAATGAAGTTCTCTGCTTCTCTGTTATGTAAGAAACTACCTAGACAGTCCCAGTCTGTCCCAAAATATCCAATATCACTGACAATTAGGATGCTGCAAGAAGTGGTGATGATCAAGCAATTCTGTAACAGCAGCTTTATGTTGTAAGGTAATGTTTCAGACAAGAAATTGAAATAATACTTTTGCAGCCATTTCTCTACACACCCCTTTCCCAGATGTACCATTATTCAGCTCACCCAGGTTGTCTGGCAAATTGATGATTTTCACTCCAAGATATCAAAATACAAGAGATATATCAGAAATACTCATTCTTATAGCGTTCAGGGTAGGGCTTGTGGTTTTTGTTTTGTTTTTTTTTTTTTTTTTGCTCGGGCTGTTTTTGTTTAAAAATCAGAGCTTGCTTGTTTTTTATATATGTACAACTGCATGTACAATTTTCTCATTCCACATAGAAGAGGAACAAATAGCTTCTCTCCCTACCCTGCCTTTCTCTGAGTGCCAGTTTCAAGTATTACTGATCTTGAGCAATCATCGGTACGATTTTTAGAGTGACAGATTTTAATTATATTTTAATTATGCATATGTAAAACCCACGGAGTGATATGTTTACCACCAGAAGGTTTTACACTGGGAAACATATCACAGTTTCAGTGATAAAGCACTAAGTGAGTTTAGTCTTTTATGGGCTCACGGGCTGGTGTCTGTGAAGTTATGCCACAGGTAGAAGTTGGTTTTGAGAACTGCACAAAGTCTGCAGTGATCTTTCATTATGTCAGAAGACAGAAGGCTAAAACCACCTGGATAAATTAAATATCCATATGGCAGGTCTGAATCATATGATGTGACCCAGGAGCCACTTGCCCATGCTGCTACGGAACAAGCTGCAGCTATTTCAGAAGGCAGAACTTGAAATTACCCGATACCACAGTGCCAGGGTCAGAGCACACATGCCACATGGGTCAAGGTATATATTCCATATGTACTCCTGTGGGTTTATTACATGTTTGTTCGGTAAAAATTACATAGCAATTGATAAAGCCAGAGTGAAGCAACATCTCTTAAAAAAAAGGGACCCTTAAACAAACAAAGGGAGGCATTTTTAAACCTGAGATGGTTTTCTATCTAGTTTACAGCCCAATGCTCTAGTTTGTATGGAGGCAACTTCTTGAAAGGCTTTAAAACCACATCAGTGTTTTGTGAATGATAAACGAAGTAAATCATAGGTTTGTCCTGAAGTAGCCCACTCTAAAACACTGCATTTTTTATTTCTTAAGAAAGAAAGGACTTAGAATAATCGTTAGAAGCGCGAGTTAGATGAGTACACTGTGAGATGGGTTGAGAACTGGCTGGATAGTAGAGCTCAGAGGGTTGTGATCAGTGGTGCAGATTCTAGCCGGAGGCCTGAAGCTAACAGTGTTCCTCAGAGGTCAGTACTGGGCCCCGTCTGGTTCATCATATTCATCAGTGACCTGAACGAGGGGACAGAGCGTACCCTCAGCAAGTTGGCTGATGATATAAAACTGGCAGGAGTGGCTGATACACCAAAACACTGTACTGCCATTCAGTCAGACCTGGATAGGCTGGAGAATTTACCCTGGCAAAGAGAAGACTGAGGGGGGACCTTATCAACAGTTAAAAATATCTAAGGAACAGGTGTCAAGAGGATGGGGCCAGACCTTTCTCAGCAGAGTCTAGCAACAGGTCGGGGGCAATGAGCACAAACTGGAACACAGGAAGTTCCACCTTAACATGAGGAAGAACTTTACTGTGCAATTGCTTCCACGTGTGCTCGCTTTAGCAGTGGGGTTGAACTAGATCTCCAGAGGTCTCTTTTAACCCCAACCATTCTGTGATTCCACGTTGGGGGTCTATCTTTAAGTGCTGGCTGACTATGTCCCCATAAACAGTTGAGCTTTAAAGTATAGATACAGACAATATGATTTGATTTGCACCTGTTGCCATAAGTGTACAGCAATTTTAATGTTCTCTCTGTTACTTGGTAGAACACATGCGGCATGTGAGATCTTATAAAAATACCCAAGACCACTAAACTACCTTTGAGCCGGAAAGGGTATATTATGGAACACCTAGCTCAGCCTCGGAACTACTGAGCATTTGATGTCTCATAGAAGTACTGAATAACAGTTGTTGCCTCTGTGTCCGATTTTCCAGGCCTACCCTTATAAAGGCTGAAGGAATTTAAGCTGGGAGTCGCAAGACAGAGGGGATGTCCCAGCACGAAATGAGGAAGAAAGAAGGAATATATGGCAGAAAGGCAACTCTCTGGTCTCATGTCTGTCAATCTCCACTGTCCAAGTTCTTCACTAGTTTTATAAACTAACTGCTGTAGAAAGCAATCCAGTTCCAACCAGGTCTGGCACGGGTCAAGTTACCTCAGAAGCCACAGAAGCAAGATATATGACAAGAGTCTTCAGCAGAGTAATTTCTAGAGAACACACTAGAGAAACAGTCCCTCAAAGGATTTTGTATGAGAAGTTACTTTTAAGTTTAGGATGATAACTGCAGTAATTCTAGGAAGCAAGACATTGGAATACTGGAAGCAGTTATCACAGAGAGAGACCTTTCTCTGATAAGCACTAACATGTAACTCCTCCACAAGTGAAAGACATTTATCGCCTTTTTTAAATCTACCCAAGCTAGCACAGGAAAGCCATGCGCTATGCAGAAGATGCCAGCTGCTGAGGAGGAGGGAAAACAAAAGTTCTCCAGATTTTTTTGTTTCCTATTAATCACTGGAGTATATGAATCATGATGGCAGCTAGCTGTTACTGCTGCATACATGTTTTACTGTAGATTATAACCCTGATGTTTGGAATGGATTAATTCACTAATAAGCCAACCAAAAAAAGTTAACCTTTGGCAGCAAACAGCAGTGTGTAATAAAAGCAGGGGACTAAAACAGACTGTTTGTCATTGCTAACAGTGTAGCTTAGACAAGCCAACTGCTAGCTACACCTCCCTGAGAACTGCTGCAGCCAACAGCTTCCTTTTAATGTTTACATTACCCATTCTACCAGTTTATATGATCACACCTAAATGTGAGGATGCAGGATTTGAGGGAGAAAAGGATGCTTTTTATTTAGGTGCATTTTTCTCTTACATATCAGTGTCCTGATGTCACTAACATTCCAGCTATTTCTGCTTAATGCTGCAAACATCTGTTTTTTTCTGAGATACTAAATGTCTGTTAACACACACACAGACTACAGAGGAAATTTTTTAAGAACTGTTCCTCATGGCAAACGTCACTGACAGGAGAGATGATTCCCCTATCATTTATCTATCACATGATTAGGTTTTCCAATATATTTTTCTTTCCAATTTCTTAGTAAGAGTCCTTGCTGATAGTAACTTTGGCTAAAACTTTTTAACAGAGCAGGGCAGGCAGTTTCACAAAGGATGCCAAAGAAATGATCTGTGGGTGGCTGTTATGGTGTAACAACACTTTCCCCCTCTCACAATTTCTTCTGTTCCTCCAATCAAAACAGAAATAACAATCACTAAGAAATACTGCCAGGTATTTCCAAAGGAAAAGGTATCTCTCAGCAGATTGCTGGGTCTTAGATTTTCCTTTACTGAATATATATAAATGCCTGTTAATATCAGCCTTGAATTTACACATTCAAATAGAATTAGAAGGTTACTTGCATTTGAAGGGGTAAGATAAGGAAATTTATAGTAATTTATGAATGAATTTCTAATTAATTTATAAATACATTTGAAATAGAGTGTAATAATCAGTTGCTCAAACAAAACCAGTCCACTATTAGTTTAGATGTCCTAATGTACCATGTCTAGCTTCTAGCTGTTGCCCTGGAGGAGCATGAGTCTCAATTAAAAATTTGTATTTTATCACAGTTTTATGTTGTACACATGCAAGAGCAGAGCTGTTAGTACCAGTTAGACACTTAGCACTTCAGGCCATCTGAAATGGCACTATATATCTACCTAGGCAGCAGACTCGTGCCCAGACTGTCTGCCTTAATTTTATTTGCACTGTTCAATATTGCAGGAAAGGATTATTATTTCTACATATTCATCTAGCCTGAGAGGGAAAAAAAAAAAAGCTAACTAGAATGTATATTAATATATTCATTATATTTAAAATGTATATTTATATAGAATGTGTATTATATTAGAATATGTAATATATATAATATATGTTATGTATATTGGAATGTATATTTGTAATAATTATATTTAGAATGTCTATGAATACATGCAAATTTCCATGTCCTGATATTTATGCAGGAAACTTTTAATAGTGTCTGGTTCCAAAAGCTCATTCTTTTTGTGGGCAGGTACTCATTTCTAAATGGTCCTTCCAGTCTGTTGGAGTCTGCTGAATGTGGATTCTGGGTTTTTTTCCAGAATAGAGGTGAGAAATTTTGGACAAAAGGTATTTTGGTACATCAGTCTATTTCACTGCCTTCAAATATTTTGCTGCAAAAAACTAATTGTCAAATCAGATATGAAGGACGGAAGAGATACTACTCAAAAACCCAAGCCAGTATTACTATAATTTTTCATTTTTTTCAGTACCTTACCATTCCAACTTCCTCTCCAATCTGACTTCTCAAACAAAAAAAAGAGCACTACTATAGTCATTTTTTATTTTATTGTACCTGGAGAGAATGATGAAAATGACTGCAGTAATTTAAAGCAGAAACTAGATCTAGCTGGTGTTGCTTGACAGGTGCACATCCATGTTATGCAGCAGTGCAGAGCTAGATGTGCGCCTCTTCCTCTAAAACAGTGTTCTGCTTGAAACAGTACTGCATACAGGTGTAATTATGCAGCAAATAATTTACCTTGCACCGAGCCACTAAATGCAGCATTTTTCTGAATGAAATCGAATTCTTATATAATAAGTATTTCATCTTTATCATTAATAGTTGTGAATTACAGGAACTATGCTGATTATTAGTGCTTTTCCAACATCTGAATAATATTTGAGATTAATTATCTGCAATTTACCTGGTCTAGGGTGATGTTCCTGCCCGTGGCAGGGGGGTTGGAACTAAATGATCTTTAAGGTCCCTTCTAACCCTAACTATTCTATGATTCTATGAATTTTATAATTAGTATTGTTTTCAGTCTGAAACTATCAAGACTTAGCTCATTCTCTTATATGTCGTTTTCTACAACAACAACATTCATAACATTTGTAGAGTTATTACAACATAAAACATTATAAATAATAATACATATCAAACAAACATCTGAGGAATTAATTTGCTGTCTGCTGAATGCGTTTCACTCCAAGTAAAACACTCCAAGCTTTTGAGGTATTTCTGTGATAGGGAATAAATTCCTGTCCTTTTGTTCTGTAGAATAGGAGAACAGATGTAACCATGAAAAAATTCTCAGGCACTTTACAGACTATCATCACACACAGACTAAGCTGTCCATCAATTTGAACACAGTCAAGCTTCATAGGAGTGTTGTTATTGGAGAAGTTTCTCTAGGCCTCAAACACTTTGTAAAACTTGCAAAATTAAAAAAAATAGCCCTCTTCTGTGCATTTGCATCTAATTTGATGTTCCTTTAGCTTCGTTGAGTAGAAGGCTGATAAAACAGTAATTTAAATTCACAAAAAAATGTCAGTGCTCTACACAGATGTGGACTGGCATAACACCGTCATAGATTAAAAATTATTAAAGAGTTATTTATATAAATAATTGTCGAGGTCCACTTCAAAAGAAAGTGAGTTCTTTTTCCTGGCGCAGCCCCCAGATAATTCAAAAATCACTCAGAGGCGGAGGTGAACACTATATATCTCTTACTAAATAAGATGCATGCCCATAAAACACTGGACTCAAACGATCAAACAAACCGTATGCAACAAACCGTATGAGACGGAGCACAGACAGGAGGAGCTGCAGCCGCAGAAGTGACCGAAACAGTCCCTCAGTGGCAACGCTCGGCAACACTAACAACCTCCTAATCGAGCTCCCAACAGCACCAAGAGCCCTAATGTTTCCTGGAATCAATCCTGAAATCAAACCAAAACTGCCTGTTCCTGCCCACTGCAGCTGCACGCGTTGCAAAGAGAAAAGGATATAAGAGATAAGAAAGGATAAAGGAGTTACAAGAGACAAATAGTTGCAAGAGACGATAGTCGCCACCTTATGAGCTCCAGATGTAGCAGCATGTGTTTCCTTGTCTGTTGGGTCCAGAAGATGATGGGCGTCCATACACAACACACAAACACAAGACAAGACAAGACAGAGAGGGACAAACAGACTCAGAGAGAGAGAGAAAAAAAAAAACAGACAGAAACAACAGACAAACAGAGACAAGGAAGAGAAGACAAACAAACAAACAGAATGCTGCGCAGAGAGCTTCAGGCCTTAGTGGGGGGATTTAAACTCTGTGTCCCTGCCCCTCACCTGAACAGGTGGGGGAAGGACAGTTACAGGCTCAGGCAGGTCCCTCCTCCCCAGACAAGTTCACACGTGCTCTCCAGCCCTTCTGGCCTTGCCATCGGGGTGGGGACAATCACCTGCTTGGAGACATTCAAGCCCATACCAGGCCAGGTCCACAAAATAATAAATAATAATTTGTTTCAGTTTAATTTTTCCTTGGAAGATACACACACACACACAGAGAGAGAGGAAAATAACCTATTAAGCTTCATATTCGTGCAAGAAATTATAAAGAATAGAAAGAATGACTATATACACCACTGAAATGAAGGAGCTATTGAACAGTACATAGTAACATTATGGAAGGACATATTTTTAATAGTATAATAGTATTACAGACAGAATAGTGGACATGTAAGTACTGTGAAATGAGCTACAGCTGTTTCTAATACAGGACTGAAGGCCAAGCTGAGGCCTTCTGTCAAATTTGGGACAGAAAATGGTATATTGCTAGTGATCCAAACCCAAAACCGAAAAAAGCACACCAAATAAACCTGCTAGACTAAGAAGGCAGTCCACAGTCCATAGGAATTCTTTAAATCCAGGAATAAGCTGAAGTAGAACTTTGTTGGCTACTAGATTAGCAGTTATGACAGGAACAGCAATCACAGTGGCCTTCATTTTTCTTTTATTAATAGAGTACTATTAGCGCTGTAAAGAATTTTATAGCCTTACAAATGTGATAATTCACTTGTTTCTTCTATATTTGAACCAAAGTAATACTAATGATTTTGGCCTTTGAAGACTAAGACACTAATTCAGGTATGCTACAGGGAAAATAAAGCAAAGATGAGGAGTGTTTTATTACATTCTTACTTGAAACACTGTGATGGACAATACACAAACATATATGTAATACAGCTAAAAGAACATAGCAGAACGAAAAGCTGAAGAGAATGAAAGAAAATAAAAATAGGCCAAATTTTAATTCTGGAAATTACTATTTTCTCACTAAGAACAAGCAGAAAAATGCTTGGATGCAAAATTACTTTGATGCTCAGGAAACAGTGCAATAAGGAATTTGCAAAATACCAAGGCTGAATGGATTATTTTTGTTCCCTGCAACACAGTATAATTTTTGCACATACCATTTTGATATTAAATGATCTGAAGAGATGTTCTCACTTAATTATTAGCACAGTATCTAATCAAATAGCTTCAACCTACAATTCTCGTGAAGTGATTAAAGAACCTAAGAAAAAGTAATATGCCTTTTGATTGTGACAGATTGATAACAGCCTTAAGACATAAAAGTATCTGTGCTTACTGAAGTGCACCTTGAATTTCTCCAATAATAGCATGACGAAGAGCCAAAGAAATGTAAGATATTGCAATGAAACAAAACAACACAGGCTCATCATAGAATAACATAGGATTTTTATTAACCATTTCTTTTTTGGCAGAAAGGAAAGAAAATCTCTAAGAGCCCTTTATGTTCACTTCAAATATGGAAATGTCTGAATGTGAACTCTACAGTAAAGTTTAAAATTAAACTTCCATATAAATATTAAAAAATAATCTTTTTCCCGCATCAAACATAAAAGCAAAAATAACACCAACTAGAAATAGGAACAAACATCCATTAAATAATAACAATGGAATCCCATAGTACTGTTTTATGAACTGCCATAACTCTTCAAAGTAACCCACAAAAATTATATACCCAGTTATCCGATTTAAAAAACCAGAATGCTGCTTGACATTCTTCAGAGACAACCATGTTTGTATCCAAAGGCTATGTATTTTTCTCAGACAGTGCACTAAGACTGAATCAAGGTTTTCTTGAATATAAGTTACAAAACCTCAAAACAATTAAAAAAATAATATAAAGGGAAATAATCAAAGGATATGGGGTACTGTGATACTAAAATCAAAGATTAGGATTGTGGCTTGAACATTTTTAAATATTAATTAATATTTGCTGTTAAATAATAAAAATTTAACTCATTTATGGCTTTGTAGGGTAAAAACACGAAAATCACCAATGAACTTGTCCAGTCAGATCTTGGATATATTTTATAGCTTTTTTTTCAGAACATAACATAACTTCCCATAAAATGGTAAGTTAGGTACCTTGGGGTAAATATCTTTATTTTTGTAAATTCTGCTCCAAGTTGATTTTTAAGTTGCCTTTTTAAGAGTGCTACTTCTTACAAAAAATATTCTCATTTGTTTCTTATTAAATTTAGGTTACCATCTAAACAACTAACGTTAAAACTTGGACAGGAGTACGTTCATTGAAAATGCTTTCCATTGCCTTATGCAGAACTGCACTCTTTTCAATACTCTTCAACAATGCATTATTTATGCTTAATCCTCAATGGATTCAATAGTGAGTATTTTCCTCCTATTCTCATTTTTGTTACTCTTTTAAAGCCTCTAATTCAAGTAATCTGTATGGTATTGCCAATTATATTTTAAAAATTGTTTTTAATAGTATATAGCAACTGGCCTTGTAGTGTACTATGATTGAAAATAAATGAATGCTTAGCAGCATATAATACAAAAATCAGTGTCTTATTAGTCCTTCAATTTTTATAGTCAGTATTTTAAAAAAATACCACCCTGAACAGCAAGATACCCATAAAAAAAGTGCACCATAAGAAAATTATCAGATATAATGTCCAAATTTAAATACATAAAGCAAATACTTCCATTAAAAAGAAAACTCTAAAGCTCTCTAATGGGTATTGGCAATATTAAAGAACATGTACAATTTTTGAAAACACTCCCATTTTGCCTAATTCTAATTCTCCCCAGACCAGTTTGACTTTCAAATAGTCCAAACTGTGGAGATATTTTTGTAAAAGCTTTCTCATGGAAATCATGGTCCTTCCTCAGAAAGCAAAAACCAATATCATGACGCTATTAACTAAATGTAGCTCTCAATGTAGGGTCCAAGTCATGACTCTCTTCAAAGTTTCCTTGTTGTTTAAAGTACACTGATATCTAGCGCAGGGGCATTACCATGGTTGCATGAAATACAATTATACAAACCTACCTCAGATAGAAAATGACTACACAAAGTGCAAGGCTTTAGGGATACAATCTTTTTTTTTTGTCAAAATTGTTTCTGTGTTACAATGCAATTATGTTGTTCTGCTTACACTTATCCTTCAGATAAAGATAACACCCTGGTAATAAAAAGATGTAAATTCACACAGGTGCTGTTTGATCAAAAAATTGAAGTACCCTTATCCATTCTTTGTGATCATTTTATCTCATTTCTTGTTATTCCAAGAGATTTATTTTATAAATATTATTTCAGTGCATTTCACAGAAAATGGCTACGTATCACCACCCTGGAATAGAAAAAGAGCTGTCAATCTGTCACCCTTTACCCTTCTATTAGATTTTTCCCAGCTACAAAAACATCTGTTCTCCACTTACACAGATTATATTTTATAGACTGTTGATCCTTTTGCTTAAACATCAGATGCATCACTGATTAAGGACTTCTATTGCTTATAGTCTCCTTTTAATATTGATCATCCCTACACAAAATCTGTAGAGTATGTACAAATCATTTTAATTTTTTTCACATTCTCAACCATGTGAAAAAATATATAGATTTTTTTAAAAAATTAATGGTTTAGAAAAATTAATGGTCTGATATTATAGCTGGACAAGGGACTTGAGTAGGAGGGCTGTTTCTTATCTTTTCTACTTATCTGAAGTTTTGAAGAGTATTTATATGTAGATATAAGTAAAAATACTTTTTATACATCGTACCTTTCAAACAATAAATACGAATTACATTGCTTGTGTTAGAATAAATATTATTTGTCAACTTTTCAATGAAGTGGAATTTGATTGTTTCACTTTGATGGGATTGTACACATTTAAAGTTAAGCAGAGAATTCTGAACTCTGATAAAACTAAGATTAGGTAGTCTGTAGTTCATACTAAGACCTCATATAATGACCGCAGTGATAAAATGGAAAAATAAAAATAAATTAAAATTCTGCTACTACTGTTGATGCCCTTATACCTTTAAAAACTACCTTATTAGAGCTTTTTCAGTGTGATAAAAGCAAGCTCAATCATGCAACATATTTGCTTATACAGGTGCTTAGGATATAAGTAAGTTTGAGAGCCCTTTTTCAGTAGATGCAAATCAGCTATAACCACAACTCAGTAACAGAGCTGGAGCCTTCAGAGAGGAAGCAAATTTTCTTCCATGAACATACACTTACTACTCTAGCAGCAGCACAACAGTTCTGGGAGAAAATATTAAATATTTTAATGATCCAATATAACAAAAAAAAAATCCAGTGTAGCCTTTTTAAAGCAGAAGTGGCACTGTGGTATAACCTGTTTGTGTAGTCAGCACAAGTCCAGACTTAGGGGGAAAGTTTCTCAAGTCCAGAGAGACACAGCAAGGGTCACAATACAAAATATAAAGAGATATGTGTTCACCAGAAAAAAAATCTTCTTCGTGGAGTATTTTCTGCATTATAACCTCTATATGGATTTGGAAACCCCACAGATATGTGACACTTGTCATATATATGAGATTCTCACAAATCTTTCATAGTTGAGATCAGTCTGAATAGATTTTCCATCCCCGAGAATCATACAGAGACCTCAGGTAGGTTTATTGTTGCCTTGCTTTCATAAGACCAGGATTACTTTTGTAAAAATCACCAACATCCTCCCTGTGTGTTTCAAATACAGGATTGAGGGCAACAACCTCCCTACTCCCTCTCATATCTAGGATTTGCTGATAATGAAGGTTACACAAATGGAAACTCCAAAGTATGTCACAGCTGAACAAAATGCAAATGACAGCTGTGGTTACTGAGAATCTCAGATTTATATGAAATTTATGCTGATAAAAGTTACTTTTTTTCTTGTCTTTTTGTTAGAAGTGGAGAAATATTTTAAGGATTTTTTTTTTAAAAAAACTGGCCATCAAACATTTCCAAAATATTTCAATAAGTGAGTTCCTTTACCATTAACTTTACAATAACAGAAGATCCTTAAAGAAGAAGTTAATTAAATCCAGACAGTTCCCCTGCACTAAAAATACACTGCAAAACTCAAGCCCCTTAGAGGGGACAGGTATCCCATATCTTTTATATTATAATGAGTTAGTATCATACACATCACAGTGGATATGCTCTCACAACCTGTACAGATCTTCAGTAAGGAAGCAAGATCCAAATAGAGTTTCTTAGGTTAAAAACAGCACATGGCATTTTTTTCTTTAAAACATAAATATCAACAAGATACTTCCTGCAGCTGCTGAAATTTCAAAATACTCTTAGAAGTGCCTTGCACAGCACATGTTAGAGTAAACTCCATTTAAAGGCAGTCATGATCTGCACGCTTTGAGTACGTTCTCCCGAGGCATCTCTGCCAACTTCTTGCTGACTGGAGAACACTAAAATATATCCTGGAAATGATGCTGTGTTTCTCAAGCCTGGGAGAAGACCTCCGCCACTACTTTCAATGTACTTTCTCACTTTATACTGACTACTTTGTCTGGAAGAAGCTTCAAACAGCAAATTCTCTTCCAGAAAAAAAAATATCAGGAGAGAGTGTGGAAGAAAAGAGTCCATAGGACATATATTGTTAATGTGCTCAGATACAGAACTGATGCTTTCAAACCACTACAAACATTTGTGAGCGGACTCCCTTGGATATTTTTCTCCAGGTATTTACTAGTGTTAGAGGTCACTGTTACTCCACTGGACTTCATTTATGACCTGTGTAGATGTACAAAGAGTTTTGCAGGGACTTCTTTTTTTTTTTTGCTTTTGAACTTAAAGTAAAAAACCCAAAAAGTACATTGGCTACAGATTGTGAATTGGCATTTTTTTGCTAGGTCAAATCTTTTTACATCTTTTATGAAAACCAGGAAAGATACCCAAATTCAGAGATCTCCTGCGCATAAACTAAGACTAGTTGTATTAAAAGCAACAATCCCAGTTGTCAGGTGACTTAGCTTAGTCTAGTCTAATTGAAGTCAATATTATACCAATTAAGTCGGTGGAAACATGGCACAAGTTATGCCATATAAGCTACAGTACTAATTTTAAAAAACCTGGTATTATTAGTCTGCAAAATATACTGTGTATTTAAAAGTATTAAGTGAATCAGCAAGGACAGAAATCACTGCTTCCAAACTCACTTTTAGGAAAAGGAAAAATGTCAGGTTTTAGGCAGTGACTGCAATGAACTTGTAGGACAAATATGAATATCCTAGCTAAGCTTTCAAATGCTTATCCAAATTACACATGAACATCATGGTGTGGATATACTCTCTTTCCATATTTCCAGAAAAAAAGACACATATGGAAAGCCCTTCTAACATTTATGTGGATGTACATATTTTGGAATGAAAAGCGACAAAATTAAATGTAACAGTCTAGACTGGAAAAAAAAGGAGTGTATTCCGGCTGTTTAATTTTATGTATAGAGGATCACCCTGTCTTGAAAGTCTAGAGATGATATATCATTTTGGGTGTGGCTTTATTAAATTACTAAAAATATATTTAGGGCACAGATCTACTGTTTCTTTTGCCAAATGATTGTTTCAAAAATGGGACACTGCTTCAAATGGAAACAGCTTTTCTTTGGGGATTTCCTCCTCCTGAAAATGCCCTTTATCACACTAAAAGATAAGGAAGTAAAAAGAAGTAATTTTTACTAGAAACTTCACAGTTATGCTTTGTTGTACAGAAACATATATAAAAAAAAGGAAAACATGTACATCCATGGAAAAATAATAAGTGCCTTTTCCTCTTGGTGTCATGTCTTTGGATATTTACAGCCTTGGAGAAACGTATAAATCATTTTATACATGAAACTCTTAAAAAACTAGAGATTTTTTAGTACAAAGGAATCAATTCACTGCAAGAATGTCCACATGCTGTTTCTTTATGATTTACTATATACACAAGAGGATCAAACAAAAGACCTCCGTTTTACAGTTACTGCTGTACTGTACATTAACATGTGGCTAATACCCTTCCCTGGGTGAGATTTACACTTAGCATTACAAAGAACATAACAATGTTGAAAATTCTGATACAAAACAGCTTCAAGATGACATTTTAAAAATATCCCTCACTTCAATTCAACTGTTTTCTCCAGTTTTTTTTAAGTTTCAGCTTTATAAAAGATTCTCCAAGAAAATAGTAGCATTAAAAATGTTCTTTCTGAAATGTATAGATGTATATTTTTTAATAAAATGTAATCCAAAAGTCCATTTTTCCAGGAAAAAAACAACTATAGATACAGTACATAAGTTGAAATTGAAGAGTGGTTTTGGTTTGGGTTTTTTTTTAATGTAATATAGTACATTTGTATCCTGTGAAAAAACAATCTTGATTACAGTACCTTTTGTTTTATTTACAGATCTGAAATATAATTGCATACATCAGCTCTTGAGCAAGACTGAAACGTATTGTTAGTAAGGACCAATGGTCCTTCCAGTCTGCCAGGACTTTAAGAGATTGGTCAGATGAAGACGTGATCCTGAATAGTAAAATTAAGTTCCTATTATTTTAATTTTTTTTGGTAGACTTTAAGTTATGAGTTTAAATGCAGAACTGGGAGTCTTGAATACCCACAGTTAATTTGGTCAAGTGGTGTTTTCAATTTTTGCACATTCCATTTTGGCAGTAGCAACACACATACAAACAAGAAGAAATTTGGCAAATGTTTTTGATTCTTATGTATCCAGCTCTGCCTACCCAAAATTACCACTACAGAATATTTAGACAAAACCTACTCTCTTCAACATCAGATAACGTCATAAAATTTGCTCTAACCAAGTTAAAATCCTCAATAAATAGAATCCTGAAAGTTCAGGCTGCTAAAATGGCTTTGCAGAATACATGCTGAGCACATAGTCTCTTGTTTTCGTGACCCAATCAATCCTTGTATTATCTGAATATTTTGTAGTAAACCAGATATATTTAACATTAGGTAAAATTTGTATCATTAATTCATTTCATATGCCCTATGAGACTTACCTTGTAAAGGTTACAGCATGTTTAATGGCCACAAAACCTTCATTTTTCATTATATGCTACTGCAGTTAAATGACACTGGTTTGTTTCTTTATGTGAAAATGTTGTTGCACTCTTGTCTTCTATTATTAATTACCAGTTAAACAGAGAGGTGATTTGTCTCAGATCTGCCTTAATTATTCATGCACGAGCCAGATTATCCATAAACTACTAACTATATGTCTTATCATCATTTGGATTAGCCTCCTTCATAGTGTTTGTAAACTAAGTGTAAAGTTTAGTATATGCCACATGTTTAGAGTAACTTGACTGAGATGCCTGTCTTCAAGCCCTTTTGAAGGGAAAACAGGATCTTTTGTTACGGACATGTCTACAGCTTCTATGGTGTGATCAGATAATTTCATATTCCCGGCTGCACGTTGGGTAGCATTAGATTCATCTCACTTGTGTCTAATACATTAAGATTAGCAAACCCGCTCAGTTGGTATAAACCAGGTCATTAAGTGCAGATGATACAGTCTACAGAAATTACGGCTTACAAGGGTAATTTGGACTGGGTAATAAGCAAAGTTCTCTTCAGTCTTTCACCCATTTTTTTGTTTTGGAAGTGTAATGAAACTATGTGATGCATTACACAGCACAGAATGTCGCATTGCGTTGTCAGTGATATAGTGCCTGTAAAGCACAAACATCGCAACTGGAAATGTCCTCACGGAACAAAAACATTCAAACCAATGTAGGTAAATAAAGGTGGGGAGAAGGAAAGGAAGGTTGAGGAACCCAGTTGATATTCTCCCTTTGGGACCAAAGTAGTGACTGAAATACCTGGTAACCCTCTACGAACATTGCTGTTAGAGGAAAATCAGTCACTTCCTCTACATATGGCGTAAGGCATTGACAAAATACATATAATAGGAAGCATACCTCTACAAGTCAGCAAATTTCATCGTATTTAAAAAAAAAAAAAAGTGTAAAAAGAGGGTCCTCAAAGATTTCTGACTCCTTATTTCCCTAGTCTCTATGAAATTCAAGAGAGTATACTAATTACTTATCTATTCATTCCTCACATCTACGTTAACAGTAACATTATTAAACAGACACAGCATTATTTAAGATCACTTTCAAGAACTTCAGGGAATGATAGCGGCTTATAGAGAAAAAAAATAAATAAAATGTAGCCAATATTGGACTAGCAATGCCAGCCAAATAGTCCCATTTATCATACCCATGGTGCCTTTCGCATGACAAATCAATCCAGTTATTTAACAATCTAGTTCATCCTTTTGCCACAGTCCCAGATGGGGAAGTATGGAACCTACAGACAACATTAATTTTTACTTTATTCTTTTTCAAGTGAAAGTAGCAGCAGATGAAAAATGAAGACTGATAGCAGGTGAGCTCACGTCCCTCTTTAATTAGCTCTCCTTCCATGGCAAAAATACAAGCACCTTATTACCCATCTTGCTGACCTAAAGTCTGTAGCTCTGCTGTGTGTAAATTGTGGTGAAGGAATACATTTTTTCTGCTGTACATGTGTAAAGAGATGGGTCCCCTTGGAGGTTGTCCGAGTCTCCCTGTGAAAGTGGTATGCTGCCGAGGCACAGCAGTTTGGTCTTTTGGAGCTCCTGAGAAAATTGGGTAGCTGTCCGCCTTGGATGCTGGCTTTGCTGTACTTGGTGCTGTGGTGGTCAATCCATTCTGTGTGACTTCTGAAGCAAGGGTTTCATATGTGCCTCTAGTATGCTTGATAACTTCCACGATCTCCTTCTCTTTCAGGAGGTTACTCAGACACAAACCGGACAGCTGACAGCTCTTGCTTTCATAGGCCGTTGCTTGGTTGCCTGGTGAGTATCTAAAAGGGTCCTCGGTGGGAGTATGTGCTGACTTTCTGTCCCTTGTGCTGAGATTTTGGTTCACCATTCTGTTTGGAAACGTAGCCTGCAGAAACAAAACAAACCAAAAAGTTGTTAGTAATAGAACATAGTACAGAAACGGTGTAAGATATAAACCATTTCTTACTACAGATGTACAGCACATGGGGCTGACACATTAAAATGAAAGGTGAATCTCAAATGCTGGTAAAGCTCCCAAAGTACTACTAGCATAAAATAGAAATATTGTTCCTTTGTATTTAACAAAACTAATATTGAAAAATGTTTATTATAGGTAATCTTATATCCATTTTCTTTAAAAAAAAAATTGTTTAAATCAAAGGAGAAGAATTTTTTTCAAGAACATAATAAATTGATAAAAAGGTTCCACAACTTCAAAACAGATTTTCAAAAGCATTTCACATGATGAAAAAACAAGAATTTTGAATGCATAGAGTTCAACTCTTAATACACTCAAATACTTAGAAAATTGAAAAAACATCTTTTGTGGTACTTTGTTGTGTACTTATGGGTTAAATAAATGCTAAAATGATCTGCCAGAGCAGAGCAAGAATTTTATTTCAGCTGCCTGGAAAAAATACAATGTACAAAGGATTCCAGTACATTAGCAACTTTTGATGCTTTGTGAGCATGCATACATTTGTATTTATTTAAATAAGGGGAATTTATCTGTATATGGCAAGCCAGACCACTGCAGATTTCCAATGTGCACTTAGCGTAATGCTCCATTTTGTCCTCCACAGAACACTTGGCTGGGGAGGATATGATAGGGCTGTGGGACCCTCTTTGATCTTTTCTCATAGGGCTCATCTTCTAGACTCCTAGTCATTGATGCTTGTCTTCTCTAAGGTAATTCCCTACCACTACCACACAGAAGTACTATTAATCCTGTGAAGGACTTCTTCACCTGCTTCTTTTTAATTCATTCCAGTATAAAGACAGTAATTTTATTTTACAACAGCATGACATTGTTCACTCTTGTCCATCAGGTTGTCCACAACAGCTCCAAGATTTTTTCCTACAAAATTCTTAAAAAAGTTTTTCAGCTGATTATTGTCACATAGGCCTAATTCTTCATTTGCCTCTGCTGGATTTCATAATTATTCCTCTCATCATTTATCTATTCTATCAAGATCATTCTGAATTTCACCTTTAAACATTTATGTTTTCCATCCTGCCCAGCTTCATCTAATCTGTAAATTTAATAATTCCCTAGACTATCATACAGGTAATAAATGAATAGTATCAAATACTATAAAAACCTACTTAGTCTAGCCTTCCGGTTAAATGTTGGGCTATTGGTCAGTAATTTCCAAGGACAATTTTCCAATTTTTTCTGTATTTCTTTCATGTAGTTCACATAGTTTGTTTATAACAGTATCAAAAGCCTTACTAAAAGCAAGAAATCTAACATCTACAACTTTTCTCCTAGCCAGAAGGCCTGTTACTGTGCTATTGAATGAAATTAGATTGGTTTGGCCATTGATTTGGTTTGTAATCAATGTTGGCTCTTGTTCATCTCAATTTTTTGTAAGTGCTTATAAATAGTTCGATTATTTGCTTCAACTTTTTGTCTGAAATTTGAAGTTAAATTAATGGAAAACATTACAATATATTTAAGGTTAATCGTCAGCAGTGACAAAAGAAGACACTGATACTGCACTGTGGACAGTATATGCTTATTTTATAAAATGCCTTAGAGGTTTTTCATGGTAGAATACACTACTCAGTAAGAAGTCTTGGAATTAAGAACCATTTCTGTTCTTAGAACTGCTATTGAAGTGTCAGCAAAAGCATAAAATTTATCTGTTTAATCAGCAGTTACCCTTGTTCAGTCTTCATTTAGTGAGATTATTCAGTCATAAACAGCATGAGATGTGAATAATCGAACTTTAAACAAGTTGCTGCAGATGTTTGTAGCATTGAATATAGAGGCCACTTCCAGTGAGAAACATGACCATTGCTGGAGGTCTTGGACACAAGCTGGTTTATATTCTAAGAATGGCTTAGCAGTTACTTCTGTATCTTGAAATAGAATTAAAAAATACCCCATCCAACTTCTTGCGAAAAAAATCTTACAGAATTAGTTATATTAAGAAGGTATGTTTTAAAGCAAATGCAGAAGAATCAACAGGTTTTAAAAATGAAGAGTGCAGAAACATGTTCAAAGCAAGGCATAATGTTGAAACTGGGTAACATAAAAGGTACAAGGCATGATTACATGATTTTTTTTATACTGCTGTTTTAACTTGATCTTGATTAAGTGTTCTGTTTTGAATATCTGGCACTAGGGTGGTTCTTTCATCTTCATTATCACAGTTATATCTCACATGAAACATTTTCATTTAAAAAATACATGCTGGGTTTGTAGAACTCCAAAACATTTGCTTCTGGTTGTCAGCCAAGGGGGAGAGACAGTGTATGTGTATGTATCAATAAATATTTAATAGTAAATATATGGTGAGTGAAGTGAAGTTTTGTGAAGCTGTAACTTGCTGAAATTCCCCTCCTACTGAATAATTAAAAACATAGTAGGTGGTGACAAATTACAACCTGATTTACCTAACTTTAAAACGTCAATAGAAATTTAGAATATGCCACCACTATTCTCAGATATTGGTTTGACCCTGTTTCTAGCAATAAGAGAAGAGACAGGTGGTTAACAAGGAAAAGCAGATTCATTCTATCAGACGCATAGTTAGTCATGAAATGAAGAGAGATTTTAATAGAAACATTGCCAAAGAGCAATGGTGTCATTGCTATTGAAGAACAGTTTCTCATCAGGCAAAGAGATAACAGCGGTCAGACAGGAGTCAAAAATCAACAAGAAATCCTCTCCCCTCCCCAAATGACATTCTTCTTCCCCGAAAATATTGTCAATAAAAAGTCCAATGCTGCTTTGAATTTTATATAAGTTATTCTTTTCTATAATTCAAACAATCTTATAAAAAATTACAGCATACAGAGTTGAAAATTGTTTATCTTGTTCTTCATTTGCTGAATTCAGGTAATTTAGCTTGAAATAATCTAGTCCAACTGAGTTTTCTTTTTGGCCTATGTTACACTTACTTAGAGTACTCATGATCTGGTCAGAATAAGAAAAATATCCCGGAATGAAATCCAGAAAAAACCGCACATGCAGCACTAACAAGAAAAATGCCCTTTTTTTTTATATCTTCCTGTAAATGTTTCATATAAAAATTTCTGCAGTGGACTTTTAGGTACCAATTGCATTCTATGACTATTAGATGTGAGTTACTAAAGCCACAATCCCAACACATCTGTTTGCCAATTTGAAGGCTGAGACCTTGTCCAAAGCTGAAGGTGGCTTCTTGCCAGTCGTCTTCCAGCCCAGCCTAGAGCAGCTGCAGGGCTGCTGTAAACTGCTACTTGGCAATACTCCAAGGAGCCAACATGCCAGCTGGTAACTGCTGAAGCAAAAAATCCATTCATCTCTTTCCCTTTTATTTTTCAGTAGCTCAGGTAGAACCAACAACTTCCCTGCCCCAGTGTAGTGGGTCTGGCTGAGATGGCATTAATTTTCCTCACAGCTCATAGTGCTGTGCTTTGTGTTGGTAGTTAGAAAGGTGTTCATAATACTCCAGGGGTTTGGGTACTGCTGAGCAGCATTTGCAAAGCACCAAGGCTGTCTCTCCAACGCTCCCTCCTTGCCAGTAGGTTGAGGGTGGGCAAGATCTGGGGAGAGACATAGTCAGGGCAGCTGACTCAAACTGACCAAAGGGATATTCCATACCATATAATGTCTGTTCTGCGATAAAAGCTAAGAGAAAGGAGGAGGAGGGCGTGCATTCGTTCTTATGGTATTTGTCTTCCAGAGCAACCACTAAATGTACTGAAGCCCTTCTTCCCAGAAAGTGGCTGGACGTCGCCTGCTGATGGGAAGTAGAGAGTAAATCTTTTATTTTCCTTTGCTTCTGCATGCAGTCTTTGCTTTTCCCTTATTAAACTGTATTTATCTTGACCCATAATTTTTTTTCCATCTCATTTTCTCCTCCCCCTATCCTGTTGAAAGGGAAGTGACAGAGCAGTTTGGTGGGTACCTGGGATTCAGCCAGGGTCAACAAACCACACCTAGAAATCCCCAAATGCCAGAATCATAGAATCACCAGGTTGGAAAGGACCCATTGGATCATCGAGTCCAACCATTCCTAACACTCCCTAAACCATGTCCCTAAGCACTTCATCGACCCATTCCTTAAACACCTCCAGGGAAGGTGACTCGACCACCTCCCTGGGGAGCCTGTTCCAGTGCCCGATGACTCTTTCTGTGAAGAATTTTTTTTCTGATATCCAGCCTGAACCTCCCTTGGTGGCGCTTCAGGCCATTCCCCCTTGTCCTGTCCTCAGCCACTTGGGAGAAGAGGCCAGCTCCCTCCTCTCCACAACCTCCTTTCAGGTAGTTGTAGAAAGTAATAAGGTCTCCCCTCAGCCTCCTCTTCTCCAGGCTAAACAACCCCAGCTCTCTCAGCCGCTCCTCATAAGACTTGTAGACTTGCCTACAGTCTGCCTAACTGTGGACCCAGGAAATGGGCTGTGATTTGGATGCTAATGTGGCTCTGAAATTTCTTTCAAAAGTAGCCAATTTTAAATATGGAGAGAGGAAAAACCCCTCCTTTGTTGTTCTAAATACATCTTAAAGTTTAAGAAAACATCTGGATCTTAATTTTCTGTTCAGATCAAACACAAAAAAAAAGTGCATGCTTTCTTGCTTGAGTTGATTTCTCAAAAAATAAGGGAAGGGGGAATTTTCTTAAAATCCCATAGGCTGGTAGGTTTGAGAAAGATCAATATAGTTTAGGTTTGATTATTTAACACTGCTGCTTAATACATTAAGATTGAAACAAAATGGGAACATAATATTCTTAAAATATTTTTCCATGTCCTCTTTGTGACTATCATTCTACCAGCCTTTCCTTACATTGAGAAAAAAAACCCCAAAAGTCCTGAATAACCCACTTTAAAGTAATGAAAACTGACTACTCTTATAGAAAGCTCCAGAATAGGAGCTTATTAAAAAGAACACTACAGCCATTCATCACTTCCCATTTTCAAACACAATGAGTGAAATATGACAAGAGTTAACGACAAGACAATACTGCTGCAGGTCATGAAAAAATGGATATTGTTGCTGACTGGCTTGAGATAAAAATGACAGAAAAGACAGGAGTTGCAAAAAACCAAACCCAACAAAACAAAAAGGGCGCAGATTTTTTAGATGCCTGTGCCCAGAGGCATCGGGGAGCCTTAGATGCCTATAATGTAATTCTTCCAAGTAGAGCAACTTTCTTAAATACATCATTCTGACAGCAGGCATGGAATATAAAACGAAACAACATAATTTTTCTTACCAGTGTACCCTGTGCATCCTGACAACCAACCAGCAACAGTGCATTTGAAGAATAAGGTTTTACCACCCCAAAGGATTTCTGCTTTCAGAGGTGTTAACAGAAGTGTGCTCTAGGGAGAGTAATTATTCTGATAGAAACCTGATCGCTTTCTGGATTCCCTCAAGTTTTCTACTGCTTAATTACTTTGTGTTTACAGGTACATAGGGAATGTAAAATGTGTCCTTCAATATCATATTAGCTATATAGCCCCATAGAGCTCACTTGACCCTTGTTAGCTCTCAGCTGGACTGCAGCACCTTCTGCAGAACTGCCGCCATTTGCAGCCTAGCTGAGAATTCATAAAATATAAAGCAACATAAAGATGTCCAGAAACAAAATAAGGTGCTAAAGCTCCTTCCTTTGAAGGATGGAAAGGATGAAGCCTTGCATCACACTTTCGAATTTATATCACTTCAGATGCCTTTCACAGTTCTGACAGTTTATAAGCAGTTTATAAATGCAGTTCTAATTTACCAAAACACAGGTTAACTCAGCACTTTGTTATGCCACATCTGTTACTATGTCAGCTCTTTAATTTCTACACCTCCTCACTTTTGTCTTTACCAGCTTCCAGCCTAGAGATGATCCATTGCAAAATGTAGTTTAGCTGCAGCAGGTAATTGTTCTTCCTTCAAGTCTCTTAAAAAGCACTCACTCTTATTGATTTCAGTAGAACCTGGACCACGATGGTAGCTTTTACAACCCAGATCTGCACCTATCGATCAACTGATGCTGCCTTCTGGCAACATATGATACATAAAATAAAGCCCAGTTTGTCAAAACAAGGCATGGACCAGTATCAACAGGTTCTGGGCAAGAACCTGCGCTGATCAATTTGCAAGCTCTGCTCTCATCTGCTACAAAATGAATGCAGTCAAAATAAATCAGAAACATTTCACTTTCTGCCTTTCAAACATCTTTATCTACTTACAGAAAGCAAAATTTATGACAGAGTAAAATGCAGGATTCTTCCCCATAATGCCCTCTTAATCAGCAGTCTGGTTGAACACAAGTGAACTGTAGTGGTCAGCCAGTGTCCTAGAAATGGTTTCTGGTTGTCATGATACAGTGTAATAAGTAACCCACAGAGGGCTAAAATAAGATATTCATCTTCTCAGCCTAAAATTATCTTTAAAAATTTTCATGTATCCAAGTAATAATACACAGTTTAAGGCAAGAAGCTATAAAAAGATGTAATAGCATTTTATAAAGCAGGAAAAAAACAGTGAAGAATTTCCCACTCATCTCCAATAGCTTAGAGTAAATCACTACTTTGTGTCCTTAACACTGCATTTTTGGGGTTAACTGGCAGATTTTTCTCATTAGTACAGCTAATAGATAATTTTATATTTTACAGCTGTTAACCATGCTTTCCAAATTAAACATTTGGAACTTTGGAGCTGTTCACCATTGTTAGTCATATTCTTCCAAAATGCTACAACATTCATTCAGACGATTCTGAATACCCCTTGTTATAAACTGTGGCATAAAATCCTAAGTATTATAACTATTAAAAAAAAACTATTGAAAACGAAGATGCTAAACACTGTGGATCTTTCAATTATATGACTTCAGAGCAATAGGACACACTATAAGAGATAACAAATCTTATTTTCACAGTCCATATTTAAGAATTCTCCAAGATCAGGAAGTCAATCCCGAAGAGGTAGTTTTTACTTAGATGGACTTCTCTTATTTTAGACCTGTGGGTAAAATGATAAGAAAGATGCAATGGACTTTTACCCCAATTTAAGCAATGCACTAAATCTCTTGGAGACATCTTGTATTTGGCAGACTAGCTGTCCACCTTCAACAATTCTTATTACACCTCTGTTTCTCTTGATGCCTTTGGCATCTTTTTGTACTGGCTCCCTCCCCTCAGCTTCTTTGGGTAGGCACAGCTATTGGCAGACAATAATGAGGAAAATACCTTCATTAAACTCTTATCACACACAGACCGTACTTTTAGTTATAGGCAGCAGAGCCTAGAATAAGATCCCCAAGACAGACCTGCTCGTGGACCTTCTAGGCTCCACTCAAGGGTGCAGGGGTCCCTGTTAACCCAGCACTTTGAGTGGCTCTGCCTCTGTACAAATGAAGAATTAAGGGCCACTTGTGCCATGCTTTTAGTTACAGTCATGCAGAAAGTCATAGGTGTCTACACTTGAGGTCCTCTTTTGCATAACTGATGCAAAATGGACTAATAGAAAATGGAGAAGTGGATCCAAGGGAACACCAGGGTCACTTCAAAAGACCACAGTTCATGCAGTGTGAGCAATGAATTATGACACAAAGGTCCTGAGGAAATGCTAAGGCAGCTTGCTCTGGAATGATAAGCAGGAAAATTGCATAAGTGCTAATTAGCCCTTCTGAAAGTATGTGATACTCAGCTGACATTTATTGCTATGCTAACACAGGTGTTCAGGTTTTGCAAGCCAAACTAGTATTTCTGTACAGTGTTTGATGTGCCATGTAGACATAATAAGTTCTTCAAAGATCTCCACCTAGTGCCTTATCCAATTTTTTTGATGACCAGATGCCTGAAAGCTGTGAAGCCCATTTCTCTCCTCAGGTCTCATATGTGGTCACAAAAACTTGATCATAATATCTGCAGATCACCTGAATTAAAACTGACTTGTAGTTAGCAATTACTTTTGACAACTAAATTCTATTCTATACATGTTCAGGTTTTACCAAGTTTCTATATATACAATTACTTATTTTCCTGCTCTGATATCACCTAACTATCTCCCATGACACCAGAAATTCCATATGTAAAATGAAGTTAATAGGAGTATGTATTCAGGGAGGTAAGATACCAGATACAGTTGTCTCAAAAATATTAGTCTTAAGAATGATTTAAATACGCAATGATCAATTGTCTATATACTATATAGCTCTATATCTGAGACATAATTTTAGGAAAAAAATATATACTGCTCACATTAATTACTTACAAATTCTCATTTAAAAGTGGAGGAATGTATTAGGCATTATGCTTACAGATGTATTCCTGTTATGTTTAGGAAAATCAGTTCCTGCCTGACTAACCTGATCTCCTTCTATGACAAGGTGACCCACTTAGTAGATGAGGGAAAGCCTCTGGATGTTGTCTATGTAGACTTTAGTAAAGCCTTTGGCACTATTTCCCACACATTTTCTTCTGGGAAAAAACCTGGCTGCTCATGGCTTGGATGGGTGTATTCTTTGCTGGGTAAGAAATTGGCTGGATGGCCAAAGAGTGGTGGTGAATAGAGTTAAAGCCGGTTGGCAGCCAGTCACAGTAGTGTTCCCCAGGGCCCAGTGCTGGACACAGTTCTGTTTAATCTCTGTATCAAAGATATGGACAAGGGGATTGAGTGCACCCTCAGTAAGTTTGCAGATGACAAACTTAATTTGGGCAGGAGTTTTGATCTGCTTGAGGGTAGGAAGGCACTACAGAGTGATCTGCCAGGCCAGATTGATGAGCTGAGGCCAACTCTATGAGGTTCAACAAGGCTAAGTGTCGGGTCCTGCACTTGGGCCACAACAATCTCATACAATGCTACAAGCCTGGAAACGAATGGCTGGAAGGCTGCCTGACGGAAAAGGACCTAAGGGTGTTGGTTGATAGCTCATTGAATATGAGCCAGTAGAGTGCTGAGGTGGCCAAGAAGGCCAAAAGCATCCTGGCTTGTATCAGAAATGGTGTGGCCAGTAATACTTGGGAAGTGACCATACTCCTGTAATCGTCACTAGTGAGGCTGCACCTCTTGTACTGCTTTCAGTTGTGGGCCCCTCACTGCAAGAATGACATTCAGGTGCTAATGCACGTCCAGGGAGGGGCAATGAATCTGGTGAAGGGGCTGGAGCACAAGTCTTATGAGGAGCAACTCAGGGACCTGAGGTTGTTTGGTCTGGAGAAAAGGAAGTAGAGGAGTGACCTTTACAACTACCTGAAAGGAGGCTGTAGTGAAGTGGGCATTGGTCTCTTGTCGCAAGTAACAAGCGATAGGACAAGAGGAAATGGCCTCAGGTTGTGCCAAGGAAGGTTTAAACTGGACATTTGGAAAAACAGTCTTCACTGAAAGAGTTGTGAAGTATTGGACCAGACTGCCCATGGAAGTGGTTTAGTTGTCACCACCCCTAGAGGTATTTAAAAGACTAGTAGATGTGTTGCTTAGGGACATGGTTTAGTTGTGGACTTGGCAGTATTAGGTTAAGGGGTGGACTCAATCTTAAAGGTCTTTTCCAACCTAAATGATTCTGTGATTCTGTACAAATCTTAAATATTTTGGCATAGGAGGCTTTTCCTTCATCAGCTGGACATAGAGAAACTCAAATCTGTATTCTGTCTCCATATATTTTTATTATCCTCCCCTCTGTGAAGACAATAATCATATATAATTATCTTTAAGTTCAGGATTTTCTCATCCCACTTTCAATTAGTGAATGTCGCAAATCAGATTTCTAATGAATGTGTTCTTTCTGTAAAAGGCACTGCTTGCTCTTTCATTAGAAAACAAATGAATTGTACTTAGGCACTGCTCACCTTTTAACATTTTTTAACAAAAATAAAAAAGACTCTTCCAGTAAACTGAGTTTCACAAACAAGCATCCTTACTGTCGAAAGAATAGGGGCTGAACTTTTAAGAACAGTGGGGGAATCGCATACATTGGCAAATGATGTTCAGCTACTGTCATGTTAACTAGTGCCATGTTAATCACTGTTCCCCAGCTCAATACATAGCCTTCAAAGCAGAAGAAAAGGTCTAACTAAAAGGGCAAATTTCATCCTGATGACAAGAAAAGGATTTTTAATTGCCTTTAACTGACCTAACTTTTTATTTTTATGACAAGATTATGAAGACCAAGACACTCCTGAAGAGAAAAAGAAAATATTATTTTTCTTTTTATATGTATACATATTTGAGAACACTTATTTTAAAAACAAAATATCATGGAGTAGCCAGATTTTTTTTATCTCTAAAGTAAAATTTCCATAATTGAGACTTTTTATTGTGATTACACAAAATCTTTACATTATACCTACAAACGATCCCTAGCCCTAACTGGTTCAGTGTGTTCAACAACATGCAGAAGTAGTTTAGACTTCTGTGACAAGATGAAGCATTAGTATTCCAGAACGATACCAACTCCCTGCCTGTAGGATTCAGTCTGAAAGCAAAACCTGTATGAACTTTGCACCATAGGATGATGCTCAGTGAATTGGATTTCATTCATAACAGAAATATTTCTCTTTAAACATTTTATTCAAAGAATATACTATCCATGATGGCTATAATCTATGCTGAGTGAATCATTCCATGCATGTATTTTCTTAGAGAAAGAACAAATAGGATTTTCTTGGAGCAGGGAATAATTTAGCTCAAGGAATTAAACTCGGAGAACATATCTAAAAATAACTTTTTTTTCTTTTAAATCAATGAACCCAAGAATATATTGGCTTCAATCAGTATGGAATCAGTGCATATAAATCCAAAATGTAACCCCCATAAGGAATCTATACAAGTGATTTACATGAAAGAGATATTGCCCTTACAAAACAATTAGAGTTTGTAGTTGGAAGACATAATTTCTCTCATGTTCTAAAAACACCCAGAAACTTATCTTGTATCATTTAAAAATTGTGTATGATTGACTAGCAGTGATAGAAAACATTAGTTCCCCTTACTGTGCAATTTCAAACAAATAGAGTTTCACATAGGCAAGGTAGCCCATCATATATATACATAAAATAATCTCTTTCTGTCTACACCAGTGGTTTACATAAAACAAGAAAACTATTTCATAGCATCTTCACTGGACCTCTATAAGGATCCATTCAGTTCAGCTCTTATTAAAACAGCCAGTGTAGCACGGTGTCCGTTACAAGACATACTACTTCATGTTTGGGAAAGTCAACTTGAACAAGGGGAAACTATCTTATGTATATAATATATTTTAAGGCCACCAAAATCCACTATAATCATCTTATAAAACTTTCTTTGAAGTCAAAGCCATACCTTTCTCTTGGTGAAACCATGTACTCCAAAAAAAGGAATAGAATTAAAGCATAACTTAAAAGGCTTCCACTAATGGAGAACGTATTTTATTTCTTCATAATCCACTAAAGTAAATTTATAGCGATGCAATCCAGGTCCTTACTGGAAATTTTACTATATTGTAGTAACAAATCCTAAATTAGTATTTGAATAAAAGAAAATAAGTAATATCTGCTGACAAAACTGCTGCTAAAATAAGTTAGGAGATTAAACTGTCTCTAAAGAAAAGTGTCTAAGACTTTTAAGCCTAAGCAATTCATGGAGGAAGCGCTGCTCGGGTTTGGAGTTACCCCTGTCTGCAAAAGAAGTTTTGGTCATGTACATAAATATATGTATGATTTGAAGGTCCTATTCTCTTTTGTAAGTAATATACAGGATGGAGGAGGAGGCCATTATAATACTATAACCAGCAAAATTACAAAGAACCTAACACTTCACAAAAAATGTGCAGTACAAAGATCATGTTACTTGGAAAAATAACCTTCCTTTCCATCTTACTTCCCTGGAAATATGCAACCAATTAATGAAGCTATTGCAAAATACACAGCATATCAGCTCCTTATTTCCTTCAGCAAAACAATATTACATAAACTTAGCAAGGAAAAAAGAACAAAAGGAAACAAAATCACAAATAAGCACCTAATGGAATTTCTTATACTGCCTTTTCTTCAAGGGAACTAACATAAAAAATTTTGGAAAAAAACATAGAAATACCTCTATTGGTTTCTGCTTCTCTATTAATTTTTCTAGCATATGGAAGGTTAGTGTGATTATATTTCATATTATACCTCCAACTGTCTCTAATAAACCATAGGTAGACATTCACCTACTGTCTGTTGCAGCATATCCTTTTTCTGTAAACGTGAAAGTTTATATTTTATTTACAGCCCATAGTGTGGGTCTCTCACTTGAAAAAAAGTAATAGAAAATTATTTGCTCACTTGGGTTTATAGGCAATTCAGCTGTAAATTAACGTAGTACTGCTGACTTATGGGTTGCTGCATAATAGCTGCGAAAGTGGCCAAGAGTTTTAGTCTTCTTGTGACATAAACATCAGCTCAACTTTTAACCTTTGCTGTTTGCCATCTTATTTCATTAAGTACCATTTTAACAGGACTGCTAAATTCTGAAATGTTTAAGTGAAATCGTGGTCTTATGGAATCCACTAGCAAAAATTCCATTGACTTTATTGTGTTGTCTTGAGCAGGAATGAACTTAAGTTCATGTTTAAGCATGTCCTGAAGGCTATTTCCTACTATATAAATTAGGGACCAATGTGTTTTTGTCATTACATGCTGTGGTGATGGCAGCCATCTATCCCTCCCTTCTGCCAAAATAAGGGTATAAATTACTTTCAATAACTCACAGTGAAAGTAATTTGTTCAAGTACACTATTTGGCCAAAAAATAAAGGCTTTTAAACACAAAGAAAAAGGAAGAAAAAAGAAGCATCTATTCTATTTAATAGTCTTGAAAGAAAAATATCTGTTTGGTTAGAATTGTATATCAAAGACATACTTTAGAAATACAAGATATTCCCCAGGGTTCAATACTGGGTCCAGTCCTGTTTAACAACTTCATTAATGATCTGCATGATGGGGCAGAATGCATCCTCAGCGAGTCTGCAGATGATCACAAAACTGGGAGGAGTGGCTGATATGCCAAAGGATCACGCTGCCATCCAGAGGGACCTCGACAGGCTGGAGAAACATGCCAGCAGGAACCTCATTAAGTTTAAAAAGAAGTAGTACAAAGCCCTACACCTGAGGAAGAACCGCCTCGTGCGCTAGTACCTTCTAGGGACTGACTGGCTGTAAAGCAGCTTGGCAGAAAATGGCCCAGAGGTCCTGGTGGATATTATGTTGAAAATGAGCCAGCAATGTGCCCTTGCTGTGAAGAAGGCAACTGGTATCTTTGGCTGCATTAGGCAAAGTGTTGCTAGCAGGATAAGGGAGGTCATCCTTCCCCTGCATGCAGCGCTACTGGGGCCACACCTGGAGTGCTGAGTCCATTTCTGGGCTCCTTGGTACAAGTGAGATATGGACACCCTGGAGATAGTGCAACGAGACACAAAAATGATTTAGTAGGCATGGTGGTGTTGGGCTGATGGTTGGACTTGATCTTGGAGGTCCTTTCCAACCTTAATGATTCTACGATTCTGTTCTATAAGGGACTGAAGCACCTCTCCTGTAAGGAAAGGCTGACAAAGCTGGGATTGTTCAGCTTGGAAAAGCTCAGAGGGATCTCATCAATGTGTTTAAATGCCAGACAGAAAGATGCAAAGAGGACAGAATTAGTTTCAGAACAGGAGGCAATGGGCACAAACTGAAACACAGAAGGTTCCCTCTGAACATTAGGAAACACTTTTTTACTGTGAGGGTGACTAAGTACTGGCACAGGTTGCCCAGGGAGGTTTTGGATTCTTCATCCTTGGAAAAAGCTGTCAAAAGCCATCTGGATATGGTCCTGGGCGACCAACTCTAAGTGGCCCTGCTTGAGCATGGGGTTTGGACCAGATGACCTGCCACCTGCCATCCTCAGCCACTCTGTGATTTGGTGAAGGTATTTGCCAGTCTGAGGTCAGATTAAGAACACAGGTGAGAGGGAAGAGTCTAAACAGGATGAGGTTTAGGAAGTTACACATAAACCTTGCAGCTCACTTTCTATTTTCTCTATTTAGACCCTATCGCCAGGGCTGAAGCTCTGAAGTCTTGACTCAGTGCACTGATCCTAAATAAGAGCAGAAGAGCTTACAGCAAAATCTTCCAAGGAACACAATATTTTCCAAGAGGCAAGCCCTTTGACCACCTTAAGCACCAGCTTGCAGCCATGCCACTCCAGCAACAAGTAGATCTCAAACCACTCCCAAGAGGAGAGATCTCCGACCTGACCACCAGACTGTAAGCTCAAATTCTCATGAAGTTGAACTTCTCTATTTTGTAGCATTATTAGTGTGGCAAATGTTCTTAGTGTTTTCCCCCATCAGACAATACAGCACTGTTTTAAAACCCTGATTTATTTATAAAGGTTCCATTAAATCTAATCCACAGGCAAAGAACCTACCTACTGGATGAGAGACCCCAAGAGTTAAAATGCATAAACATTTAGCCAAGTATAGAAAAAGGCATCATGATTTAAAATTAACAAAAGCCCTAGAAGCAGAATAACAAAATTTGCACAGACAACAAAGCTGTCTAAGGAAACATACCAGACATTCCGATTCACTGTACACTAAAAGATAAAAGGCAGGCAATGTTTGAAATACATGAAGGAGGACAACGTGTGTGCGCATACTCACACACACCCTGGGGACTGATAAAAGACAGACTCACATCTGACTGACATCCACCAACTTATAAAAGCCTATAAAAGAACTCCTCGGAATATCCCAACAGCACATCCAAAGTAGTACGCCATGCAGGCTATGCTTAAAATGGATCCTAGGTGATCATAATTTAGGAGGGGATATCTTACAAGTTGCTCATCTTACCTCTGGATTTCTGCCTTTCAATCATTGGCAAACCTCTCCCCTCACTTTCATAAACCTTACAGGAAACAGGGTACATCGTCATAATTCAGGGCACATATCCACTCTGCTGCACCCAGCTGTCCAGCTATTGCATGTCATCTGAAATAACTTTCAGTCTCTCAAATACAGTCTCTTTTGCGATCTGGAATATGCTTAGGCACTAGTTTAGCGGTTTGTTGCTTTGGTCCCAAAGTAAAAGCCTTCCTCAGCTGTAGAAGCAGCGATTAAGCAGGGCGTCTTGAAGTAAATATAGCTATACCGAGGCTATTCATGCTAGGTTTGCTGAAAAAGCACCTTTTTCTTATTAGGACTATCAAGCAGAAAATTTCAAAACCTCAATTCACAAACATTTCCATATTAACCAAGAGTAAAAATTAAAAATCAAGTGTTTCTTAGGCACTGGAGCACAAGTGAGCATATCTGTCCTAAGATATATTTAATTTACTGCTGCCAGGATAGTCCCAGGATTATACTTCCCTACAACTGGCTGAGCAATTGCACGCAGAGCTACCAGTAACCTCAGGAGGATGGGCGAACAGTAGGGCACCCACCAGCTGCCACCTGCCACATGCAATAAGAAGCACAAAGCCACTCCATCAGAGCAGTCTCAACAGTTCACCTCCCCAGGCCAAACAGGTTAACACTTGGCTTATGGCTTTTCGTGTAGGAATAATTACACGCTTCTCAGCAGACAAACTCTTGTACTGATATGCTGCCTGCATATTGGTAAAGGGAAAGAAAAAGACTGCAGAAGCTCTGCACCAAACCCGGTGACCCCAAATCCACAACATACCCATTTTGTTTGTGTTTTCTTTACCACAAGCAGTTGTTTCCTAGTGCACAGTATGTTGCTGCTTTGAGAAAATTCAGGCTCAAGCAGCATCTCTGTTTCACCTTTCTCTTCTGCTACAAAGAAGAGGAACTTAATAGCAGCAGCTTCTATGCCAAAAACTGATTTGTTTAACGGTCACAGCAACAATATGTCAAATAATGCCAACAGAAAGTGTTGAATATGCCTGACTGTCAGCTTGTGGTGCAGAGAACTGCTCCTGCCCTGAGCTCCAAAGGATTTGAAAGCTGGTGCCATAAGAGGAGGAGATTATCTAAGCAGGAGTTATAACCTTCCTGCAAGCTCGATCTGTGATGTGGCACTCTGTGATTTCCTTTCCACGAACTATCCTGCCCTGGAAAGTGGGAAACACACAGTTGCTTGAAACCCATTCATGAGATGCAGTGATGTATGGAGTAAATCGTGTTGTGAAAAAGCTCTGACTAACTCCTTTGCAAACTGGGTTTGAATTGAAATGGGGATCTTAACTTTTCAGATAGCTTCCCTTTAAATGCAGAAAAGCATATGTTAGAAAATAAATAGGAAGCAACTGCTAAGTGAAAAGAAAAGCACTCTCCCTTCACTACCAGGACCTGAATGCTGAAAGTGTACATGAATACAAAGCTTCATATAGGGGAAAAAAATATGTCACATGGCCATGCAAAAATGAAACTGCTTTTAAGTAGCAGAAATGTAGTTTCTCCTTTCTCTACAGAAATTATTTAATTGAAAAATAGGTCACACTTAACACCTCTCATTTCAAAATGGAGCAGTATTGCTTTGAAATCTTTGCAGTGGATTTAAGGAAATTTATGCTATAAATTCAATACACATCATTACTGGAATCTTTAACCACAATGTCTCATTATAATTTCTCATTAATATTAAAGCATATCCTCCAGAAAACTGAAAACTCTGATAAGGACACTGATTTTTTTTTTTACCTTATAACTGTCACTAAACCTTCTTTTTATAGGATTTAAATCTCACAATATCACCTTAAAAAACTATCAAGTAGACTTGCATGCCCATGTTTGAAATAAAATTTCAAATTATATCTACAGTACAAACATTAAAAAAATTGCTAAGTTTAGTAGATTTATACAGAAAGAAATATTAATGATTGTTATTTAAGATCCTGTTTAATGAAAATATTTCTACTTCCTTCCATAGTGCTTTTAATATTAAATAATTTTCAAACAATGTTTCCTATAATAAACCACATAACTGTAAAGAAGGACAGAACCTGTAAAGATATCAAAAAGCAGAAAGCAAAAAGGAAGAAAAAATCATCTACAAAAAAACCCCCAAATTTCTCACCTACAAAAAGTGTAAGAACAGATCAGGTCAAACTAAATCCACATGTGTGCGAGCACATATTTGGGCTTGCATCTATGGTCTCATGAAAATACAGATGTTCCAATACAAAACCTATAGACTGTACACTTAATATGCCCATAGTGTTGCTAGAAATGTTGACACGATGTACTGGCTGAATTTGACCATTTCTGATTCATATAGCCAGTTTATACATGAAGTAAAAAGCACAGTAAATCTAACTAGTCCACAGTGCCATAAACAATACCTATTATACTTTATTTCACTCTCTTGGGGGAAAAAAATGGTAATTTGCTGAGCTATTTTCACTTCATTCTTAACATTTATGGCTATTACTAGTAGAAAGCAAAACAGCTTGACTTTTTAGCATGCAAAATGCTAGATCACAAAAAGACATACAAAAGAAAAATATGTGCTACTCTCCATTTGTACTATGTCAGCAAAGCCTTTGAATAGACATTCTTAGTAGAGTTTGCTAATTATAGGTGATTTCCAGTTCTTACAAATTGCCAGGGGAAGACAAGGAAATGAAATATGAGAATAAGATAATGTTTAAAGGTGTGGCATTAAAAAAAACTAATGTCCCCATCTTGCCAAAGTTTTGCATGTGAATGATAGCATACGTACAGTATTCCAAAGCCTATTGCAGAAATGTCCCACATTTAACAGCTGTGTTATTCAGACTGTGTTATTCAGACTGTATATTGCTATGTTTAACTGTGGTCATTATTGTCTCCTTCTAAAACATGAAGGAACAGGCTGGCTACCCTATAAAGAAGAACTTCAAGCTCATACTGAAACACAGTGTTATTTAAACTTCTCCTCTGAGAGCCTGGGGTTCTATGCAGTGTATTTGTCTTGGGAACCACATTGTTTCAAACTTTATCAAATAAAACAGATACTGCTACAGCAGTCAATTGGGGCACAAGCCCGCGTGCACAAACCTTACCCAACTACTTAAGTTTTGCACCTTTGTCATCTTTACTGCTTGAGTAAATGTTTCCTGCTGTTTTGGAGGGGTGTTGGTGGCCTCACTCGCAGACATCCATGCTTGCTCATTCCCTTACGTTGGTGTCAGTGTTTGAGTGACTATGTAGTGAATTAGATAAAGAAGTCAGTGTGGCTGAAAACTACATCTCTCTACGTGGAAAGTTATTTTTCAAACAGAACAGCTCACTGATCAAGCTCACCGTATGGTTGTACTAATGTTTTGTATTCACACAAGGAAAGCAGCCAGAATTATGAGCCAAGAGGTAGGGGGAGACCGAGATCTCTCTCTTTTTTTTTTTTTTTTTAATAAGAGGGCAGCAATATGTCAAGTGAAAGTGAGTTATGCAAAAACATTTGCTGCGGATCCATCTCCTTTGCCTGAGCTCTGCTCCCAGACGTACAGTACTTCTGCTTCTACATGATGCTAGCACGTGCATCATCAACTCTTGGCCCTGAAGGGAAGCAAGAATCTTGTAGACACAGGTGAATACAAAGCTCTGGTGGGAATGGATTCCACACACCTCCTGTGCCAGAGTTGTCCCTGTGCATAACTATAAGCTTCGTACTCCTAGTGCACCTCCTCCAAGCTTGCCTGGCTACCGCATTTGCCACGTTCATCTCTGAGACTTTTGTTCCTGGTTGTCATTTGCCAAGGCATGGAAGATACTGCAAGTACTGGCTAAACTTTCTCTTACATGTGACAACAGCACCAATTATCAACTTTGGAATTTCACAGGGTCACCTTCTTATTCATTACTTCTTCACTAGCAAAAAAGCCATAGATATCCAGCTGTCTCAGGTCCCACTATGGACATATTCTGAAAAACACTTTTCCAAAATTCTTACAACTTTGAATTATTTAAAAATTTCTGTCATGAGAGTGAGGATATTAGAGATTTTTGCTTACCCACATTGCTCACAATCGAGTGATGACCCAGACAAAGCCTTTTTCATAATCAAACCTTTCTTTTCTTTACAGACTTCTGGGAGATTTTGAATTTAGACAAATGATTGCAGATGGTGATATAAAGCTGTACAGAAGATGAATGGTAGCTGTGGATTTCAGGTGAAACTATTTTATACAGAGCCCTTATAATGTGTGCAGAATATTTTATACCTGAAAACAAAGCTTAGCTAGGATTTAAGTCTTTTGTATACACTCACGCTAGATGCTTACAAAGAGCAATTGCTCAGTGGATCTATTTCAGTAGTCAAGCATACACCTACATGACTCTTATTGAAGGTTTGAGGCTTCAAGGAATATACTAAAAGGCTTTTTTTTGTTGAGTTTTTCCTCTCCTTCTGATATCTTTAGAGTAATGGGAAACACAAGAGCTCCCAACAAGTTAGAATTTATTGTCCTTGGCTTTATAAATAGAATCTCAGATAATTTAGAAGGAAGAAATTCTTCTTCTTTTTCATTATAGATACTGAAATGTACATGTTCAGATTTTAGAGGCAGATATTTTTATCAGAGTATACTTTAAGGCAGATCATTAAGTACACAATCATAGTTTTTGAGCTTTTAAGCAAGGATGCAAAGCAAAAATCCTCATTCTCCTCCCACATTCTCCCTTATGATGGAAGCTCAGACACTGCGACGGAGAAGTTGTCACAATGCAAGACTTTTGCTTCTCATTTTTATTTCAAGTCCCTGAACTCTGCACAAAAGACAGCAGAACTGCTTCCTGAGGCTGTTAAGAAAAACTGTGTAAGGTAAGAGAGCGTACCCCCACTGATGGATGAAAATGGTAACCTCATATCAACAGATGAGGAGAAAGCTGAGGTACTCAACAACTTTTTTTGCCTCAGTCTTCACTGACACCCACTCTCCTCACCCCTCCTGGTTCAATGGACAAGAAGATGGTGACCAAGGGAGTAAAGCCCCTCCCCCAGTAGAGGAGGATCAGGTTCATGACCAGCTGAGGAACCTGAACATATGTAAGTCTATGGGACCTGGTGAGATGCTTCCCAGCGTTCTGAAGGAATTGGCTGATGTGTTTGCCAAGCCACTCATCATAATACTTGAAAAGTCATGGCAATCAAGAGAAGTCCTTGGTGACTGGAAGAACAGTAACACTGTCCCCATTCTTAAATAGGGTAGAAAAGATGACTCTGGGAACTATTGACCTGTCAGCCTCACCTCTGTGCCTGGGAAGATGATGGAAGAGATCCTCCTAGAAGCTATGCTAAAGCACATGGAGGACAGGAGGTGATTAATGGCAGCCAGCATGGCTTCACCAGGGGCGAGTCCTGTCTGACCAACATAGTGGCTTTCTATGATGGGTTAACCGCAGTAGTGGGCACGGGAAAACCAACAGATGTGATCTTTCTGGACTTACGTAAAGCCTTTGACACGGTTCTGCACAACATCCTTCCCTCCCAAACCATTCCATGATTCTATGATTCTGTATATATTTCAGATGTATATCCTTACATTCATTGCCACATACTGTTTTCAAAACAATTCTATGAGCTTATTTTAATGCCGTATGCTTAAGCTATGAGTTTTCAAATAACCTTGTTTGAGATCTAAATTAAAGTCACTTGTAAAGTCAGTGTATACTTCCATCAGTGGCCTGAGCAGTTTTGTTAAAAACATCTTTAATCCTATATCAAACTTCTGGTCTACTTTGTCTTCCTCCTTTCCCCCCCCCCTCCTTTCTCCCACCCCATCCCCCTTTCTTTTCATGATTCATATAAAGTCATAACTACTTTTACTGTCTCCTCATTCATTCATGATTACTTTCCCGTCTGAAATGGGTAACTTCTGCCCCATGTTTACTTTAAAAAATATGTAGAAGGAATCTAATTATTTTTTCAAGTTATATAAATTTCTTAAGCTGCTTCTTAGGCTCCAGTTCAGCCCTTAAATGATGTAACTCAGTAGTTTCTTAGCAAGGAATTCATAAACTGACCCACTAACTTTAGCAAGCTCTGAATTAGGCCCTTAGTAATTGGGATTTATTTCTGAACTTTTAAGGCTGTAGAGAGTTACAGAAGATATTACATACCTGCTGGAAAGAAGGCTCCTAAAATTATGTCAATATATTAGATGTTTCAAAAGAGAAACTCATATTGCAACTCTGATCCTACGGTGTTACATCCCAAGTAAGACTGGTGCTTAACCAGAAATGACCAAAATATTATTCCTTAGTTAGCATTACACTGTGCGTTGCATTATAGATTATACTTTAAGCTTCATTTCTGAAACAGCTATAGAATATTTTCAGCCCATTTCTCTCTCAGCAAGTGCACAAAGTGTCTCATTCTGTTGTACAGCAGCATAGTCAACAGTCCTCAAAAGAAAACAATGTGGATTTTAATGGCAGAGTTTGTATAATATTTTACTGTATTTTAAACAGTAAAACTGCAAACCTATCATCCTGTGGGAGTGAAAATTAAATCTGGGTCCAAATTTGTTCAAAACTGAGAGCTTTGAGCCCATATATAATTTCTCATATTCATTACAAAAAAGCAACATTCAAATTTCCAGTTTAGCATTACAGTTAAAATTTGCCAGGGGAAAACTGAAACTCAACTCCTGTATTTTCAAGGGAACACCAAGACAGATTATAAATTACAGCAATTTATTTTGCTGTTTTCTTAATTTTGTTCAGTCAAGCAGTAATGAGAAACATACTGTAATCCTTATGACTAATCAATATTCTGTAATGATCTCATTCAGAGAACCTCACATGAAGAAACAGAAGTCCCAGTTAGCTTATGCTTTGTAATAAAATGGTCAATTTATGCAATGCACGCTATTTTCCACTTTCAGTCTCATAACAATACATTACTAACAAAGCATTAGTAAAGATTACATTACATTGCATTCTGCAGTTTAATTAGGGAATATCCATCTTTGAATCAGCAGTCCCAAGGTTTTAAGGGAAGGGAAGGGAAGGGAAGGGAAGGGAAGGGAAGGGAAGGGAAGGGAAGGGAAGGGAAGGGAAGGGAAGGGAAGGGAAGGGAAGGGAAGGGAAGGGAAGGGAAGGGAAGGGAAGGGAAGGGAAGGGAAGGGAAGGGAAGGGAAGGGAAGGGAAGGGAAGGGAAGGGAAGGGAAGGGAAGGGAAGGGAAGGGAAGGGAAGGGAAGGGAAGGGAAGGGAAGGGAAGGGAAGGGAAGGGAAGGGAAGGGAAGGGAAGGGAAGGGAAGGGAAGGGAAGGGAAGGGAAGGGAAGGGAAGGGAAGGGAAGGGAAGGGAAGGGAAGGGAAGGGAAGGGAAGGGAAGGGAAGGGAAGGGAAGGGAAGGGAAGGGAAGGGAAGGGAAGGGAAGGGAAGGGAAGGGAAGGGAAGGGAAGGGAAGGGAAGGGAAGGGAAGGGAAGGGAAGGGAAGGGAAGGGCACAGAGAGGGAAATTTTATTATTAAGTCAAAAGAACTTTTTTCAATCCCTATATTTCTTCACAAAGCCATCAATGAATATGATTTGCATGGCTTTGCTATTTACATGATGCACAAGAAACTGCTGAAAGCTGATCTTCTCTGGGCATGTTGATGACTTGCAATGAATAATGAGATGTATTTTCTGATGTGTCTATAAATTCTATTTCTTTTATTTCAGTAATACCATTCTTTTCTTTTTTATTTCAGTAATAACATTCAGAGAAGAAACTGCCTTGTAGTATACTATCGGAAATTAAAAAAAATCACAGAGTATTAGCACAAAATAATTCCTTATAGAGGTAGTTCCAAAAGTATATTTCACTGAAGAGATTTCACTTACAGATTTATTACCAGAGCCATTCATAACAACCTGAAGTGTATTTTCATAACCTCAATCAACGAACTAATGTCTGTCATGTTTGATAGAAGCATTTCAAACCTCACAGTTTCCTTGCTTTATCATGGTAAATAATAAAAGAATAGATAAGCTTCTCATAAATCTTTAGGCAGAAATTTTTCTTCTTTGGGAAGAAATTATTTACTCTCTGGGTGGTGAGCCACTGGCACAGGTTGCCCAGGGAAGTTGTGGCTGCCCCATCCCTGGAGGTGTTAAAGACCAGGCTGGATGGGGCCTCGGGCAGCCTGGTCTAGGGGGAGGTGTCCCTGCCCATGGCAGGAGGGTTGGAACTGGATGATCTTTAAGGCCCCTTCCAACCCAAACCATTCTATGATTCCAAGTTTTCCATTCCTGACTTGGTGGGGTTTTTTTCCTCAAACTTACAGAAGAAGAAAGTCTTGCAGCAATGTAAGTACTGTGTATAGGCCTTTGTTTTCCAGATTTGTTACCTTAAAAATATATTTTTTATTCTTAATCTGAAAAGCAGTTTCAGTATTCGCTGAATATCAAAATGATTGATAACGGAGAGGAAAACACTCTTGGGATATGAAGTGCTTAAGGGAAGAGATATAATGTACATACAAAAAGTAAATAAATTCCCTCTCACTACCCTCTGACGTGAATTTTTGTAAATATCTATAACATGTTCTGTCAATACTGATGTTCAGAACATGTATCAAGCATGTGACACAAAAAAATGAACCCATGTACAATTCATTAAAAACTCTCTTTTTTTAGCCTACACCAAGGAAAATCAAGCAATGACTTTGTCTTTAACAGAGAAAATAATTCTCATGTTGCTCTGGTAGCTTCACATTCCAATGAGTGGTTTTCTGATCCTCTACAAAAAATAACAATGCTAAACAGACTCTGGTAATAGGTTCTTTATAATTCTATTTCTAAGACAAAGAAATAATAGGAGCAGCATTGCAAATTAACTTTGCAGGTTCGAATATACTCATAGTAAGTCTCATCACAACATCTGATACATTTCCCATCACAACATCCAATCATATAATGTGCATGCAAAATAAAGCTAAAATTGATGCAAATATAGAACAAGTAATTCACCTTAGTTTGATACATTTGATGTAAACAAACAGAGTTCATATGATTCTGTGGGGCTTTATAATCAAATAGCACATACTTAAGAAGTTTTATTGAATAATGACAGGACTAGACAGATTCTTATGGTAAGCTTTTTCTAAATTAATTCAGTATAGCAGGACTGCATGCAAATACAGATTATTTCTGATGTTATGAGAATCTCATCACTAGGTAGTGATGTGACAGAACTTGACACTGAATATCTTATGTATGTATCTTAGGAATTTCTCAAGGCTTCTAACTCCATGCGTTCCTATTAGGAAAGCATCCAAGAATTAACAAAGACAAACACTACAATAATGTATGAGTTCTATACATATATGTACGTTCATGTTCTGAGCACTGAAAATCAGTACATAACCAAATTTCTTTGTTTCTTTATCCCTGCCTCCAGTTCCTCCTTGTTCTACAGAGCTAACATCTTCTGATGAAAAACACTAGAGGACATACAGTTGATAAGGTGATATAAAATTCCTTATTTGTTTATTGCCTGCATGGGACCCACAACAGAATAGAAGTCCAAATATTGTCTCTTTGGCATTTCATGTCTTGCACATACATGTCAGACTACAAAACTGTGGGAGTACAGAAACATAATTTAACATTCCACCAGTACTAATGTTAGCAATTCCCATGACATAAGCATTGAGCATAATAAATACTTTGTCTTATCCTTTTAATGTAATTTGCTGAAAGCAGGGGTCCTACTTATTTGTGGTATAGGTCACTATTTTAAATGGCCTTATACCCAGGAATGAAGTTAACCTGGCAAATTTTAATGATGGCTATATCACAGAGGTATAAAGACTCCAAAGCACATATGAATTGAGTATGCTGAATTGTTGTCATAAGCAGACATTTTCTCTGTTCAAAAATGTTAATTTGTTGGCAGCATCACAGCCATTAAACTTATTAGTGCTAAAACCACTGGTAAAATTAATGTATTCTACTTTTAGAGCCTTTTTGCATTCTGGTACAATTTTGAAATTCCTTATATTCCTGTTCTAAGACTGATGTTACCCTTTGCTGCACCAGCAAACTAAAACATGAAATTTCAGTCTGTTGATTTAATGGACTGTAAGCAACATATTCTCATGCTAGCGTTGCTGATATAATTTGGCTTTTTACATGTATTTTTTGTTCAAAGTCAATCATTCAACAGAAAAGTTATTTCAAATTTGATACCTACAACCCTATTCTGTAATCCTCCTCACTTCTTCCTTTACTTTGATAATTATTTGAATGATACCTATATTTCTGCAAAGATCCTTCTTTAAATTCCCATATCCTATGCTCACATTTTCTATATTCTTCCTGTGGGATATTACCTAATTTAAAATCAAGAAATAAAAAATAATCCTTTTGGCCATCACATCTGCAGCTTTATACACCACTAAGATATTCATGAACCTTCAAAATTACGTTCTGTTTTATCCTGCCAGATGCACTAGTGTGCGCTGAGTAGATAACTAACCACTGCATCAAAGTAAACAAACATCGCCCCTGAAAGCTCACATTTATGGACTATATGTGCATTGCAGTGTCTGATTTGCATGTGTCTCAGCCATATAGTTTTAGGTAAGGTAGGGAAGTTAGTACAGGTAGACAAGGGACTCTGGTTGTAAAAACCTGACTTAACGCACAGGAGATACTTTGATGTCCACTAAAGACACATAACTGAGATTTTTTTTTTCATAGTAAGAAAGCCAAAACAAGAGAATAAAACATCACACCAAAGAGCTACAGTCTATTTGGAATGCAATGAAAGTTCCAGTCTTTCAGCCCTGACTAAAACTAAACTTGCATTTCTTTCAGTGATAACAGTTTTGGACCAGATAAAAGTACAATTGTTTCTAATTAAAGAGACAAAGAAAAGATGCTCATTACAAGTTCCATATACACCAATATGTCAGTATTAAGGTACTTCTTAAAACATAAGCAACTCTTGAAGTGATAAGGAGAGTTGCTTCAGTGTCTCATTTCTACAAAAGATTAGACAGGTCATAAAGAGCTTAGTCATAAATTAAGAAAATCAAACTATGCAGTTTTGTAGAGGTTAATAAACGGAGACAATGAATAATAGCGAAATAGTAACACACAGCAGCTTCTAGGAGAAAAGTTTGTCTAGTTCCTGACTTTTTAAAAGATATATTTCTCTGAATTCTTTTGACTTTTTGAATATACAGCTTTGACAATAGCACTGTCTTTAACAGAAGTGAGATCCGTCATTTTTGTTGAAAGACTTCTGCTTAGCAAAACTGAATTTTCACCTCCAAGGGCACAGTGAAATATTGCTATAGAGACCGCCTATTTTTAGAAAGAACTATCAAATGTGCATCTAGAGCTCTGCATTTGCTTTTTATTGATCTGAATAATGTGGAGAATAACATTCTGGAAGCCAGAAGGGAAGTACTGTTGATGCTGAACATTGAGGGGAAAATGAAAAAAAAAAATTAAAGTGGGGAAGAGCAGGATGGAAAGGAGATGCTTGTTTCATTGGGTTTTAATTTTAGTGGGAAGCTTTTGTATTCTCATCAGTTTGGAAAATATTACTTTTCCTCACGTGCAGAATTCTCATGTGCATAATTAAAGTTCAGCTCGTTCTAATTGCCTAACTTGCAGTCATCCTTTGAAGGAAATGAATGCCAATACTACTCCTTGTATGCTTGAATGGTAAACCAGTGGAATCTTTCCCATAATTTTCTGCTTTTGTTTACTTATTTATTTCTATTTTATCATGTGATTCCTTGACTATAGACTTTTTTCATCAGGTTTTCTGGCATCCATTCCACTAGAGCTTGGTGGAGGAAAGCCACAAACAACTTTGCAAGTATTAATAAGCAAACCCATAGTGCTTGCAACTCCTGCAGTTTGGAACTAGCCCAGCATGATTAATTATAAACAGTTAGGCACAGCAACAAGGCTCTATCCATACTGCCCTGGCTGGGTTAGCTCTATGATATGAGGATTTTCTGTAGCTGAAAATCTCTAAGCTGATTTGTGTAACTAGTCTAGGTTTCTTTTGGAAGAAAAGTGGCTTTCTGCCATCTATGCCATAAAAGCGTAACTTCATACTCTACTTCTCCGGTAAACCAAGAGCACTAAGAAAGCCAAGAATAAACTGCACATGACAGAAAGGAGAAAACATGACAAAGTGTGGAAAAAAACTCAGATTTTTTTTTTTCCTGCATTTTGTTAGCCTAATAGACCTATGACTTATATTAGATGCCAGCTATGCCTTATGATTGGTCTGAAGATTCAGGGCTTTTTAAAGATTCATGGAATAATGAATCAAATCCATCTGTTCTATCATAAAGATCTATTAAAGAAAAAGCCAAACCTTTCTCTTTCAAATTTTATGTTTTTATCACCTACATATGTGTCATATTTACATCTATTTTATTGCTAGAGATAAATGCATAAAAAGACAGACTGGTTTAGTGGCCCATAACAGCAAAGACATGAATTACTATTAATGTGACTTATTGTTCATGGTCCAAAATAAATTCTAAATGACTATATTCAAATCTCTTCAGTTACTGTTGGTTTTAACCACCATTATATGAATTGCCTTTTATTGTTTGAGATCATTCACAGACCAATAATGACTTTATTACACCTGCGCTCTGTTATGTAAAAATCATTTTATAGTTATTTTGAACTACTTTAGTGTCTCAACGAGCGTCATTAAATTCAACGAGACGACATGCTGACTAAGGTGTTATTTGGTGTAAACAGAATATTAGGCACCAGATCTACATTTGCCTCATTTCTCTACGTATACTTTCTTCACAAGGGTCAGATTTTTATCTTTTTTTTTTTTCCTCTCCTCCTGTTCCCACATGTAGTTGTCCTTCTTGGACTCCTAGAGAAACAGTGTCAAAATCAGAAAAATAATAGTGCATGCTTATAACAATGTGTCTGGAACAAACAATTTTTAAACTGATGTGTTAAGACCGGGAAGACTGATTCTTTTTTCAGATGAAATTTCATTTGCTATAATTTCTATACATTCCTCTAATTTTTTTTCCCTCCATGAGACCTGATTTGCTATGCTATGCTAAGGACCTGTGTGTCCAGGTCACACCACAAACGGGCAGTGAACCAAGGGCTGGTTCTGGTTGGCAGTTGCCCACAGAGAGGGAACAAGCTGTCTGAAGATGCTATCTCCACACTGCAAACAGATCTTGCACACAAAATCAGCCGTGTTTACACCAGGAGGAAAGTTAGCTCAAACACATCCTCAAATGCACACCTCAGGACTAAGAGGTAAGACTCAGACACACAAAGCAAAACTGTCACTGCAGGATGAAACTCTTTGGAATGTGAAATTGCTTTGGGGTTACTTTACCTGAGTACCAAAGGTATAACATAATCTGTCTTAAAACACTGCTAGAATTCTGCTTTTTAAATGACACAAATGGAGATGGAGCACTTGGAACAATTTTTTCCACTGTATCTTAGAATTTCTTTGCAAGCTTCCAACCCTGAACTAATTCATCCAATTTGACTGTTAAAGTGTTTCAGCTACAAAATGTCTTTAACAAAAATTAAACACCACATATCCTTTGTTCCACTACCTATTTCTAGAGAAAAAAAGTCTAACGGTCAATCCTAAAGTCACTGGGAAGTAAATTTTGGGTTCTTTTTCCTTTCTTTCTTTTTTTTTTTTTTAAAAAAAATCACTGGCTTGTATCAGAAATTACCCTAGAAAATAGACAGCACATCAAGGACTGTGGCAACATCATTTATAAACTAGAACTCTAGAAGAGAAAATAGCATGGCATTACCACCATTTACACATGAAAATGCTCATTAATAAAAAACCATGGAATATGCTTTTTTGGAAATCTGCTGATTACATCCATATTACAGAATGTGTATTAAAGGAATTCATACTACGAAAACAGAAGGCAGTGACTTACTAGGTTGGCAATGTATTTTAAACCTATGGATAAACTCGCTGACTGATATTTTTGGGAAGCTGAAAAACAATATCATCTATCATACATAAAAATCTCCAAGTTTTCATCTGAAACACCACATTATCCCCCTACAAAAGAAAACTGAAAAACAGTACTCTGCAAAGGCTGATAGCAGTAACTCACAGAAATGTCAATGGTGTTCCTGCTCAATGCTACTCTGACTCAGGGACAGAGAAAAATTTCCAATGGCATTGAGCCATGAAAACTGAAACACTGCTAGTGAATGCAGAGATAAAAAAACTAGCAAGGCTTTCTGCAGGGTGACAGAAAAGTATAAATTCAGAATCTTCTGAAAGAGCTTCTCAAATAATAACATATCATATTCATAACAATGCAATAACAGTACTGCAGATAAGAAAATCTGAAAGAACAACTGTTTACTATGTAATACAAAGATGCTAAACAAGAAACTCTTAGGACCTAATTTATGCATTAAAAGTAATAAGCTGAAAGATCAATGTGACAGAGCAGTAAGATATTTTAAGCTCAATGGAATTAGAAATACCCATTTCATGTATTTTAGTGTGTAGTTTTTAGTATCCAAAATTCAGAATTTAATGTGGTGACAGCTGGTAGGTATGCATGGTTTTTATTAGACAGATTATTAAAAATGTACATTAAAGGGTATCCTCTTGAGTTCTGATATTGTGTGCTATGTAATGTATATTTTGGGAGATTGTGCCTTGAGTTTATATGGGGCTAGGCTGAAATATATGGGGGGTGGGATGAACACACTGCCAAATTCATAATTCTTGGTAGAAAATGAGAGAAACCCAGCAGACTGGGGTTTTACCTATGGCAAATAATTGTTTACCATTAAAGAATTTGGTGAAACATGATCCTTCAGTTTGCATTAGTGCACAAAAATATGGAGTATTTCATGCTTTCCAGTTGCACCCTGTTTAGCTCTAATGCTTACACTGAATTGATAACTTCATTCTCTTTCAGTATAATTTCAACCTGCATTCATTGTTCTGTGATTAGAGACAAGAACAAATACAATGTAAATCATATCAATCCCACTGCATTAACATACTGTCTAATAGTAATAATAATAATAATAGGTAAAAGGATAGAGGAACGGCAAGACTTTGAGCAGTCATTTGATCATTGGTGCTTAAATCATACTCAATACTGCTAATTTTTTAAATGAAAGCTCTCACCAGAGCTCCACACTCTTTGAGTGACTCCTCTCACATGTTGGTGGGAACCTGCCAGTGTTTTGAACACGTTTTCTTGTTTGCTGGGATTGTTCAGTATTTGGAACTGTCATTGTGTACTGAAAGTTTCTCTGGATAAAGATTTTCTCTCTTTCTTCTCAAAGTACTGACAAAGCTTTCACTTAAAACATTTTATTTCAACAAGAAGATACAGCCATTACCGCTCCCCTCCACTAGTGATTCTTCCTGTGCCTTTTTTAGCCCATAGCATAGGTAACTAACATCTAATTTTACAGTCTTTGGAATCAATGTAAGAGGAAACTACTACCCTCATTCTGTATCATGTGACCTTCTTCCTCAGCCTTTATACAGTTTGTTTACGCATATTATACAGACACTATCTACGTCTCTCTTTAACAGAAAACCTGAACAACTGGTTTTTTTTCATGACTGAGGGCAATTATGAAGGCACCAGAAAACAAATTAGATCGTGTATGTTTAGGTCTCAGATATAAAATAGATCAAAATAATTTAACCTTTCCACATTTCAAAACAAATAGCATTCAATTATTTGATGCTACCTTCATGATAAATCACTGAACTAGTGACATTTTCTGATGAATTTTTTTTTTTATTTCCCAACCTATTTAAAAGCCTCACAAGGAATAATCTCATTTAGTTCCAGGGAATTCACGATGCTCCATCAAACTTACATAGAGAAGAATCTATCTGGGCCACAATTGGTAACATTGCTTACAGTCTGAAGATCAAGGCTTATGAAAATGTCTACTAATTCAAAAATTTTATCAGGCTTCACAAAGCGTATTGAGTTAGGATAGAGTCTGGCTTTTGACAGTGTACACAGCATAAGGAAAGGGCTTATTTATGTGCCCTACCTCTCATATCTAAGGGTGTTGAATCAAGGCCCTTCTTAGCAGCCAGTAATGGGCAATGTTTATATGGCTATATACATACCTATAATTTGCAGAAACGACTATGTTCAGTCTTGTCTCATTTTAACCTATCTTAAAGAAATTGCTGACCACCTTCTGCTCAAATACTAGGACTCACATCCACAGAATTTCTTTAATAGAATCATAGAATCACCAGGTTGGAAAGGACCCACCGGATCATCGAGTCCAACCATCCCTAACACTCCCTAAACCATGTCCCTCAGCAGTTCATCCACCCGTTCCTTAAACACCTCCAGGGAAGGCGACTCGACCACCTCCCTGGGCAGCCTGTTCCAGTACCCAATGACTCTTTCCCCGAAAAATTTTTTTCTGATATCCAGCCTGAACCTCCCCTGAGGGAGCTTCAGGCCATCCCCCCTTTCATTTGCTTTGATGAAAGAAGGACTTGGCCTCTGAGAATAAATAAAGATAAGGATGTTCAAGGCCAGTTCTGAAGAAAGAGAATTCCATAAAAGAAGGTAGAACTTTGTCTCAATTTACAAATTAATCCTGTAAACCTGGAGCAAAGAGGTAGCATTTTCTATACTAAGATTTCATTTCAGTTACATGAGACAAATGCAGGACAACATGTGAACCAACAAAAATCCATACTACCAGTAGAATGAGGCGAAAAAAACCAAACAAAAGCAACAATTGTTTGACAATTGAAATGTGATTCTCTAGAGACACTCCTTTATTTCACATCTACGGAAAACTCCTTGAATTTCCACTCCACAATTCATACCCAGCCATCTTTGACTGCTGAGAGCTGCAATTAAATATGCCACCCCAACAAATCAAACAAGAAATATGATGATAAAAGCATTCATATAGACCACCATACTACATATGAATTAGTTTTACTCACTGGCTCTATTACTCTTAAACATTGCTGTAGTTCTCCTGATTCATATAAAATTGTTTTTCTTTTAATATCCTGCCTAATATTACCGACAAAGAAGTCAGCCACTGACACGGCAATTTGTACTGGGATATATAAATTAACGCTTTCTCCTTAACCTCTTCTTTGTTTTGTTTTTCTTTTCATGTTTTGTTAGATGTGTGTTTATACAGAAGAATGCATGTGCACTCTTGCAATATGCAGGGATGGAACAATCTTGCTGTCAGCAAAGACTCGAAGGAGAAATTCATCCTACAAACAGGCTCTATAGATGGGCATGTTCCCTATGTTTTGATACATTTTATGGGATGAACACTGACAATGACATAGTCAAGCTGCTAACGTTACGTCAGTTCTCCAAATGTGATCAAGATTTTTTTATTCTTACTGACAAGATGGCTGACAATTCTCGGAGAACTCTTCCTTTTTCTTCATTCCAATAACAACTGGCACTTTGTCTCCTCGGTGTTGTATGTTCAGTTGCTTATTTACTGTTATTGCTAAATAATAAAAAAAAAACCCCGGTGCCAACTGAAATAAAGGACATAATGTTTGCTATTAAGTATTGCAAGTAGGGAATTATCCTAGTAGGGTGGTGTTGAAATGTGGCATTTCAGATGCAACCATAAGAACTAGCTGACAAACTGCTGAAGTCCTACACATGAGAACACAAATTCCTTGAACAAAATGTTATGTATGTTTGCATGTGGAAATATATATATACACATGCGCACACACAAGAGAGTATGTATCACTGCTAATTCAGTTCACAGTATTTATCACAGATCTGGGAATAGTTATTTTATGAAGCTATAGTACTTACTGAAAATAGTGATAGATTTCTTCTTAAGTATTCTTATAATCTTTATTTAAAAATTCAAGGGTTTTAGGAGGCAGAAAGCACATTAGTCTCTCATATTTACATGTACATTGCAGCTTCTCATGCTATAAATCTTTAGTAAAAATATTTTTTCTATAGGCATGCTGTGATTTTTGAGTCCACATCTAATCTGTCAAAACAGAACCACTTTCCATAAAAACACAGGGGCGGCTGTCTTCTAGCAACTGAGATCTGTGACCTCTGACTACCAAGCAGCTTCAGTGACATGCTGACATGACCAGGGCTCCGTTTCATAGCCAGCTCCAACATGCTACTTCCAAGCAGTTTGATGCTGAATTTGTTTGCAGAAATACAGTTTTTTTTCTCCTTTTTTTTTTTTTTCTTTGAAACGGCAAAAATGTTTTTCACTTTTACCTCTCTTGAAAGTGAATGACACACATTTGGCCAGCTACCTTGTAAAAACTTGAAATAGTAGATTCATACATTACAGAAATCAGAAAAGACAAAATGAAAGGCAAGATAGTTTAATTTTGATCTAATTTTCAGAAGGATAGTGTCAATGGGAAGATTCAGCTGAGGATGCGACTTCATATATTGAGTGTGATGAGTGGAAATTAAAAACAACAGGAACATATTTCAGAAGGTGAGACATCCAGAAAGAAGGATTGTACAGGAGAGTGGAAAGCAAGTGGATGTTTTAGACACTTTAGGTGTTTGTGTAGTGGATATGAAATATAGGAAAGTGCGTAAGTACTGCTAAGGCAGCAGTCACGAGGGATAAGATAAAGAGAACTCATGAGGAAACACTTGGGCACATCATAATGGAGTTAGGCTAGGAGGATATGATCTCACATTGTCAATCAGGAAAAAGTGAACAAACAGCAAACAGGAACAAAGGCATGCCAAGAAAGTAATAATATCTTCAAGATAAAGAGCTGAGCTTATATGAACACAAACGTTCATTTTGTGGGAAACTTTTCAACTATGCCAGTCCATAGGCATCTCCTATCTAGAATCAAGTACTGCAAATAATGCATTACTGCAGAGGTGTTCAGATACCATATGTGATTTTAGATTAAAATTCTTTTGTACTGTAAAAAAATGATTTCATCTGCATTGTATACCAGAAGTTGCAATTATGCAGATAGCACAAGTCAATCCATTATCCTTAAAGCTCTTCATATAGAGTTTGGAATATAGAGTTTGTGAAGTTCAATGTGATAGTGAGTTATCACCAGATACACTGCACAGAACATCAGATTGTACAGCGCAGATACTGTGTGTTTCATATAGCAATAGCTGTATTTTATTATTTAAAACATCCTTTAAAAATGCATACTGCTGTTGCAAAGTGCTGCTCAGAAATTCACAGTTTTTTTCTCGGACTGCCCTTTAAAATGTGTAAATTTAGGGCAAACATTAATGGATGTTGTGCCTCCTGTAAATCTAATCTGCAGGAAAGGGACTCTGTGACTCAGAGAAGCCCCTAGCAGAATTTTGCAAAAATGAGTTCTTAAGAAAACAAACAGTAAGATGAATTAAATGAATGCAGGAAAATAAAAAGAAAAAAATAGCACATTTTAAGAATGATAATTCTAGGCTTGCATTGCACGTGGTATTAAAGATGAGATTGCTTTCATTACAATTTTTTAGAGAAATTCTCATTCTAGATTAAGGGTTTCATATTCAAATCCTCATCTCAACTCAAAACCTCAGTTCAAAAGTTCAACTCAAAGCTAGTCTTGCTCTTCATACACATTTTGCGTTAAACAACTGGATTCAGCAGTTCAAGGGCAGTGTTTTGTTGCAGAGGTGTGGCTGTTTGGGTTCCATCCTTAATCAAAAATAACAGGATGTAAATTTACCTATTATTTTGCAAATGTAACTATATTTATGCAAAACACTTTTTCCCTTTGACTTTTTTAATTATATTAGAAGATTAACGTTATATGCTATTTTCAATTCTGTGTAGCTTTATGCATGAGTAGAAATGTATCACTCTGCCTATTAAGCAAATGTATGAAAATCTAATTGAATCACTTAGGGGGGGAAAAAGAGCCAAGACAGAGAAAGAGGGGTTCTCTCATTAATAATATTGTCACAGTTAGAGAATTTATATCTTCTAACTGAATTATGAGGTAAATTCATCCAACTAGGCTGGTTTTGGTCCAAAATAAAGGAGGTAAACCATAAAGAAAACAAGATCAGGAGTGCTGTACCTTGAATTTGGCAATTGGAAGTAAATGTCATCTGAGCCGGAGGTCTAACAAACAACTTGATTTGCAAATTTTATTTTGTCTGTAATTGAGTAGGTAGACATTTCTCGGGCATTCAAAACAGCCAACAGTGGCTTGGGAAAGTGAAAATTGTTCCCAAGATAGATGGAAGCCTGTAGCATAGAGCAAATATTTCCGGCAAATCTTTATTTGTCCAAACGTCAGGCAGGTCTTACTGCTGTCCTAAATGCTTTATCTTTTTCTGCTCCTTCCTTCTCCAGAAAATCATCAACATTTGAACTTATAGTTTCAAGTGTAGGGATGCTCCAGATTTTTAGTGCCTCTACACTACAGAAAGCTACAATTGCCTCTTATTTCCCAATTTCCCAACCTCAGTTCTCCTTTAACTCCTACCGTGTATAAAGAATAATTGCTTCTTATTTCCCAGTTTCCCAACCTCAGTTCTCCTTTAACTCCTATGGTATATAAGAAATCTCAAATGCCACATCAAACTAGTGACTGCTTACCATCATCACTAATGTACCTTCCCTATTAGAAGTTACTAAAAATAGAGCCTATATAGAAAAAGGAAAACGCACATTTATGATTTCAAACACCAGCTCAGTGCTTCTGAATGTCATATGGAAAACGTGAAGGGCATATGCTGCGCTAGGGACATGTTGCTGGACAAAGATTATGGCAAACAGGTGAGGAAGTGAAAAAGTGCAGACGTCTGAGTCAGAGATAAAGTAGGTGTGCCTGAATATGATAATCTGTGTCACTAAGGCACCAACAGATTATTTTTGAAGAAAATTAACATGACAAAATAAACCATCTGCTTAAAGGGAAGACTAGATGGAGTCTTTCACCATTTAAAACAAAATCACTATAAGCAAGGTGAAAGAGCAGGCAAGCTGCTGGCAGCAAATCTGGATCTGTAAGATGTACAAATAAGCAATTTATGAAACACAATTTACAACTAGGCAGAAAAAGCCAATTCCACAAATTTTATGGAGATAAGCACATACTTAACTGTATAGTTCATATTTTCAATTAGCTCAGACACCTACTAAAAAAACTATCTTTTCTAAGTTAATGAACACTGAAACCATGAAAAAGAGAGATTTGTTTTCTTGTAAGAAGTAACCAGGCCATTAAGTAATTAAACAAAGCCACTAGTTTGACTGTGGGAATTTTTAAATACTGAATATGTAGAAGGGCAATGTATACGTTACCTTGGGCACAGCAAGCCCTGGGTTTCACAGGGGGACAGTAAGCATACCTACCACATACACATATGAAATACGTAAAGGTTTTACATATTTACGTAGTAGTAGGTTGCATTACAACTCTTTACAGACAGAAAAGGGCTGGTAAAGCAGGATGGAGTTTAAGTTAAAAGCATACTATAATTTTGGTTTAGGTTTCAGTCTCTGAGATTTAACATCTGAAAGACATCCTGCCTCAGAAAATACTTCTGAAACTATAGAAAAAAAGTGATGTGTTTCCTTTTAACTTGTGACTTACTACTATGTTTGTGGTGGGTTGACACTGGGTGAATGTCAGGTGCCCACCAAGCCACTATCACTCCTCAATAAGACAGGGAGGAGGAGAAAATAAGATGGAAAAAAAATTGTGTGTCAAGATAAATGCAGTTTAATAAAGCAACAGCAAAGGTTGTGTGTGAAAGCAAAGGAAAACTAAAGATTTATTTTCTACTTCTCATCAGCAAGCGATCTCCAGCCACTTCCTGGGATGCAGGGCTTCAGTACACATAGTGGATGCTCCAGAAGACAAATGTTGTAATCATGAATAACCGCCACCCTCCGCCTCCTTTCTCTTAACCGTTATTGCTGAGGAGATGTCATATGGTATGGAAAATCCTTTTGGTCAGTTTGGGTCAGCTGTCCTGGCTATGTTCCCTCCCAAGATCCTGCCCACCCTCAGCCTACTATTGGAGAGACAGCCTTGATGCTGTGCAAGCACTGCTCAGCAGTAGCTGAAACTCTAGTGTGTTGTCAACGCCTTTCTAACTACCAACATAAAGCACAGCACTATGAGGGCTGCCATGGGAGAATTAACTCCACCTCAGCCAGACCCACTACAATCTTTTGGAACACATTCACTAGATTTGTCCTAAGCCATTTCTCTCTTATGTGCAAAGAGCTGCAAAAGGGGTGGGGGAAGAAACTAAATGAACTTATTTTTTTAATGAAAAAAATAAACAAAACATAAAATATCACCTTCCACCTATTTTTAAATAAAATATCAAGCAGAATGTTTTTATTTGCATATAATGTTGGCTTCTGTCTTTGACCTCAATGTAGTCACTGAATTTGATCTAACTTCATAAACTGAATATTTGCTGAACTTGTTCACTGACATTTTGTCAAGTTCTGCTTCTTATAGGACTTTGTACTAAGTTGGATCATTTGCTGAGAAAGTAGCATGTTTCTTGTAGCATTTTCTGAACCTTTGCCCACTCCAACTAAATCCCCACTTCTGCCAAGATGCTGAGCTGCACCACATTAGCTGCTTTTACGTTAACCCTTTTTGCCGGTATTTTTTACAATGACGTTTATAAATTCAGCCCATTTTTGCTGAGCTGCTGTGTATTTGAGGTTATACACGCCTTGTTTACTTTCATTCTTCTGAAAACATATTTGTTTAACCAGCACTAGTTTTTTTCTGATGCATTATTAATTCTTAAAATTAAATGTGTATACAAATATTTGTCTACAAGTTTGTGCTACTGCAAATGAGGAAGATTTTAAGTAACACCAGTCAAAATAGGGACTGAGTATTTGTTACTATCACATTTCTATCTGCAGATAGCTGAATTATTTGAATTAAACTAAATAAAAGTTTATACAAAAGTATTACAATTATTAGTTGCATATTTGTTTCTAATGGGCAGCAAGGTACTTTTATTTCAGGTGTCCCTTGATACAGAAACAATGAAGAATTACTGTTTGCTTGATAGATATGATGTGGTGCAATTTAGTTATGACTTGTTCTCATCTAGAACAGTAGTCTTAATTTGAAGCATTTTAGCAACTGCCGTTGACTTCAGTGTTACTTCTAATGTGCTTAAGAATCCACGGATGGATGGATAAATTGCAAACCTTTTCTGATTCTTCTCTTCACAGAAAACTGAACCAAAATGTATGTTTTTCCTAAAAGTACATTAACTGGTTTAAAAATTTGGAACTCCTGTTATTGCTTCTCATTGACAGAGAAAAAAATACAAATCATAAAAAGATACAAACCCCCTGCAGATTGCCTAAGAGTTATCACCATGCTGAAGCACAGTTATGCCATATGATTCAGCTCTTCCGAAATTAAACTTTTGGCAGTGACAGCTCATAAAGAAGGCAAAATCCTTTGATTCCTCTGCAATACAGGGAAAGAAACCTGCAATTCCCTGTCTTTCATATTGATAATTCTTTAAGCTATTTGTATAAATTGACATTTGACTGAATTCCACGTTAGATAAGTTAGCTGAGCTGAAAAGCGGAGCCAAATCAAAAGCACTAAAACTCTCTTTGTTAACATTTGCTTGTATAATAAAACAGCTACTTATCATGCCAGAATAGTTCACCTATGGCTTTTCCCATTCCCTGTATATTTATTGGCCTGCACGTAGATTATGTAGGAACATTTTCATGTCCTATTCATGAGAGGAAAATGTACTGTAGCAATTTCTGTATCTAATGGTTGCAGTAGGTGTACCGTTATTACGTCCTTAGTTTCCAAGCCTCCCTCTTAAAAGCTGCTGTTGCTAGTAACCGAAACTCTCTACGCATTAGTGGAAAGGAACTATCAGAAGTCAAGGTAGAATTTTTTAATGCTGTTACAAAGTGAAAGAAAGCTTAAAGCAAAACAGTGAAAGATGAGAATCCAAGCCCCATTAATAACTAAGTAATTTTTGTCATAAAGATAGTGGAAGTATGCAAAAACAATGGGGTACTTTGCTCACAGGGCTATTTTTAAGGGAGTTCAATTAAAAATTGTCTGACACCTTCCGCTTTGAGCACAGCTTTGACTTGTTTCTACTTCAGTGGCACAGCATTCATTTATTGCATAGCTTTTTAGAGCAGATTAGCTTCAAATGACATGGCAAAATCCGTTATTCTAGTGCTCTTGCAGAGAGACACAGAAATTTCAGAGCAAAGTTCCTTCCATGGTGATCTTCCAAAGCTTGGAGCACAAGCTCAAGTAGATAGCTAAGGTACGTGCTTAAAAGAGGTAGGGATCTCCACAGTTGAAATGCTCATTATTGCACACAGAAATGCCTTAACCTAACATTTTGTTCAGTATCCCCACTACCATCTGTTTGGACTATGGCTTGGAGATTTACATATTAGTTTTTGTCAGTATCCCTTATTTCCTTGCTAAGTACAACCCTTGACATTATTTAAAGAGGCACCAAATAAATAAAAAAAGTTAGGACAATAAGAGAACACAAAAATTAACTTCTCAGTGAACAATATTTGGGGAAATGCAGAATATGCATTCACAGTGAAAGAATATTACTTAATGCATTAAATATGATATATGTTTGAGTAGAGTGTTTCCAGTGATTGAGACCATTATGGCAAATAAAACTGCTTCCAAAACACCAAAGAAAAGACAAACATACTTACTACTGAAGATACACTGGAGCACATGAAACTGTAGACTAACAGATAAAGAATTGCACACTATCATGCTTAGTTTGTCATATTTTCTCCTTCCTCAAACATTAAAAATGTATTTGTCAGAGTTGCCCGTAACTTGGTGAAAATATAGTTTCACTTTTCCCTATCATTTTGGAACAAAGATGTGAGCAAAAAGGGGACAAATTTCTTAGTTAATACAAAGAAATATTTAAACTATAAATCTGTCATGATTCAGACACGTAAATTCACTCCTTCCCATTTTCTCCCAATCCCTCCACAATTCATAGCTTTTCTGAGCTTGTCAAATCATCCTTTTGTCCTCTAAAGTATTCTGGAACAGTATCTTCTGATGACAGTGACATTTAGTGATGACAGTAAAGCTGATAAACTGATTATTGGATTGCTATAATTTCCTATTCTCCTCCCCCACTTCTATAAAGCTGGAATAAAGAAAGTCTAGTACCTACACTGCATTAAGTAGTCCTTTAAGCTTTCCCTGTAATATTAAGTCTCTAAAACTAAGTCATCTGCAGCCTAAAGAAAAATTACACTGTTGTTTTTTGTCCATAAAAGAGTACACTCATGTCTATATTATATCGAGGAAAACATTGTGCTGCTAATATTGTATTTCATGATTAAGAGATTCCAAGCGGATTGTGCTATTGATAATGTACACCTTGATTATCTTTGTTATCAAAGAAGAGATCTATTTAATGCTGGAATTTTACATAGGACAGGATAGCGTAGTTGAGTTAGAAGGGACTTACAAAAATCATCCTAATCACTTCAGGGATGACTAGAAGTTAAAACAAATTATTAAGGGCATTGCCCAAGTGCCTCTTACACATTGACAGTCTTGGGGCATTGATCACCTCCCTAGGTCAAACCTCAGGGTTTGACCACCCTCTCTGTAAAGAAATGCTTCCTCTGTCTGGTCTGAACTTCCCCTGGCGCAGCTTTTCTATGCATCCTAGCACTGGATACCAGTGAGAAGAGATCAGCACTTCCCTTTCCACCTCCCTTCTTCAGGAAGCTGTAGAGCTTTATGAATTTGCCCCTCAGCATCCTTTCCACCCAACTAGACAAACCCAGAGTCCTCAGCTGCCCCCCATAGGACATGCCTTCCAGTCTTTGTTGCCTTCCTCTGAACACAATTCAAGGACTTTAATGCCATTTTTTAATTTCTGGGGCCCAGAACTGCACACTATACTCAAGGTTGAGGTCCCACCAATGCTGAATACAGTGGGATAATCACCTCTTTTGACCGGCTGGTTATGCTATATTTGATGCACCCCAGGATACAGTTTGTCCTCTTGGCTTCCAAGCCACACTGTTGACTCATATTGAGCCTGCTGTCAATCAGCATCCCCAGATCCTTTTCTGCAGAGTTACTTTCCAGTCACCTCTTTCCCAATTTCAAACCACGTCTGGCATACTTTGCATTAGCTAGTCTTTCTTCTAGAATCCTTCTGTGTACCAGTGAGGACTGAAATCTCTTTTACCTTGCTTGCAACTGCCTATCTTCGTATCTTTAACAAGTATTCTTAAAACAGATAAAGCAATACACAAGCCAACTACTCTTGTTTTCTGCCTAAAGACTGTTAGCTGCATATTTGCAAATGTTTCTTTTCTCCTTCTACTAAGCTTAACTTCCATTTTGTTCACAGTGAATTAAATATAGTAGATTGCAATCTAAGTTTTAAAGTCAAGTTAATATGTGACAAAAAGAACTGCTTAAGAAGGCGTATCTTACCATGTTTCTAATAACTGGGTAAATATTACCTACTCTTCATTAGGGAAATGCAGGCAGGAGAATCTGAGTCACCCAAAGTAGTCTGCAAGCCACTAGATCATCTAGAAACAGAACAAATTAATCCTAGCTCCCCGTTGTTTCCAATCTACTACATAATGTGCTGGTTAAGCTGTACTTTTGAAGTGCTTGATTAATGAATGCATAGGCGGGAAGACTTAATAAAATCTTCCCTTTGCTCCATCTGGGTGAAATCACTTCAGCTTTGGCTAATGAACTTTCTTCCTTTGCAGAGCTTGGGGGAGGAGGGTGAGAAAGAAGCTGCAGCGCTATTTGGCATCGTTCTCTGGTGCATCAGAAGATGGTGTTTCTAAGGAGCAAATCTAGAAGCCTGACTCCACAGCCTTCTCAGTCAGTGCACATCTATGCCTTCTAATGAAAGCACATGAGTTTCTATCAGCTACCAGCCCAGTCCATTAGTTTAAACAGAAAAAAGTCTTCTACATCTGCTAATGGTAAAAATCCTAACTAGTACAAGATCTCTGTGTAATGAGATGTCAATTACGGACTCATGAAAGTTAAAAGTACATTTGTTGTCTTCTGTGGAAGTATATCAAGACCTTCATTAGAAAAGAAGGTCCTGTTTTAAGCTGTGACATCTCTAACTTATTTCTGTAGCACTAGTGACTTCAATGAAATAAGATAAAGCCAAGTACAATTCAGGATGGTCAATCTGGTTCTTATTTAATATATTTCAGAGATTTTCTAGTTATATATTTTAGCAGTCCCTCTATTTAAAAATACAATATAATGATACAATGTCATTTTGATCAGTTCTGCACTTAGGAAAAGATAGTGGATGTTCTACTTCTTTCTCAGAAGAACAAAACAAGAAAAAGAACATGTAATTCCACTGGCAAAGGTGAATCATCAGGATATCTCCATCTGAGTGAGCATCTATCAATCAAAATTGCAGATAGCTTTTAACATACACTCCAGGCTTTGCAAAAAATGGAGACAGTATTCCATTCCTGTAGTCTGCTCTCCTGTATGCTTTGTCCTACCATCTCACTTCGATATTCTGGAATTTGTCTCCAACTTGCAAGTTTCCCTTTTTCTAATAAGAGTATCAATGTTGATAACATTTTTCACTGAGGCTGTCTTCTCTCAACAAATAACAGAAAAGGAATGTATTCTGTTTCTCAAAACTTGGATCTGTGTGTCAGAAAAAAATGACATCTTTAAGCTCTATTTCCCTGTTGATACAACATATAAATGATTCTGCTGTGAAAGAGGATGCAAACACACAAACATAAGTGAAACACTAAATGACTTTTTACCACTGCTTTTACACATCTTGAAATGTAATATACATGAAAATGTAAAAATCTTGCTCCTTTTTTATTATACCTCACTTCTCAAGTCCCTTCTTTACCTCGTTCTGCATATACACAATTTTTCAGCAGTTTTTATATTTGTTTCATAACCAATACACAAAGAATTTTGCTGAGAATTGTGCTGTTCCTTGACTAAATCAGACTTTTCTAATGACTAGAAGAACCTCTATTAATTCTTGTAAACATGTTTTCTATCTGCTTTATACCCTCCAACCAAAGCAAAATTACTCTGAATGAGAGTTATACAAAGTACCAAGTACAAAAAGGCTGCCACCTTGCAACTACTTTGCGAAAAGTGACTAAAACCAACAGAAAGCTCTTCTGGTGGTATTTGTAGTTCTTTAGAGCATTCCTTCACAGCATGAGACACCAGATTAAGACCTTCAAATTTATCTCTAGGCAACCCAATCAATTTTTAACAGCATTTCAATGAAATGGAAACTGGCACAGCAGACACACTAAGGGAGTCTAGGAGTTCAACTAAATTATAATCCAATAATTTTTTTTTTCACACAACTAGTACTCAGTTCTTTAAAAGTATTTGAAGAGGTGAAAGCATCCTGAAAAGGGTAGATCTATAATTTTGTTTAGAGAACAGATAGAGAAGCTGAAAAAAACCTAAAATCAGATTCTCCTTCCAGCTGCCATTTCCTGCATGCCTTTGCCAGCTAAATGTTGTACAAAGTGCGCAGTGGCTCAATATCCAGGCTTTCTGACGCTGAAGTACCAGAAAAAGAAAATGGCTGGGAAAGAAAAGGTAGATTTGATACAATATGTGGAATATTTAAAAACAGACTATCTTGATTTAAGCTAAAGTACAGTTAAGTTTCGACTAAGCAGTTGTGGGTTTTGAAAGTTAGACAATATCCCTCTGATAGCATGTTTTCTTTTTGTGACAGCATGTTTTCTTTAAAACAATGTTTTTCATACACTGTCCTTTCTTTCAAAACGATAACGTATTGTGCGAAGTATGATCTGTGCTGAACAGATGTCTCTTCTTCTGTAATCACCTCTGTTTAGAATCATTACTAATCTGAAAGGCAAGCTCAAGCAGAGAGCTGGAGGCAGCTCCAAATTAGCAAGAGTTTTGACTGTTGCAAAGTTTCATAACATTAAAATTAGGCCTTGGAAAGTAATAGAATATGCATAAGATTTCTGGGAAAATTTATACATATGCATGTAAGTGGAAAATATGTTCTGTAACCAGCCTTTGTCTCATTGCACATAATTGATGGAGATCATTCCCACATGTTGCCCAGGCCTGATAAAGGACGCTTGCTTTCTAAAACTCCAAAACGAGTCTTAAGAGTGTTTTATTTGCTGGCATTTTCAGTATCAGATTAATCTCTTTTTCATACATGTGCATGCACACCATGTACCTACTCTCCAATGGATCAAAGTATGCAAATTCTAATAGTTTGAGATGACTGAGTTCATAGCTAAGGAAGCAAGTAGCCTTCTCCGTGCTCACCTCAGTCCAGTACTAGTCAGTATCATTGAATTTAAAGCTCTTCTACTAACTTTTGCAGAAAATTGGTAACCTAAAGTGTTGAATGATTATGCTCCCATAGAAAAGGTGACTGTATTAATTCTGATGACTGAAAATAAAACCCAAACCCAACCCAACCCAAATACAGAGAATTGCAAGTAAAGAAATCGTATACTACCAGGCATCTTTTGTGAATATTCAGCTAGCACTTTTCTCAAGCAAACAGCACAGTAGGAGAGTGGGTGCCTCAGAAAGCTGCATGTAGGTTTTCTATACACAAATAAACTTGAATAGCAGAAAATTAAAATGTTTTAATTAAGTATAAAATAAATAAATTAAATGTAAAAATAAATGTTTTAATGAAGTAAAACATTTCCCTAAATGCAGTGTTGCATTTTATTCCAGAACAGCAAATTTTACTTCTATCTGAAAGTCTAATATAAGAGCTAGACAGAGTTGCCACAAAGAGGACCTGGTAAACATTTTGACAAAGAAGGACAACTCCTTAGCAAGGAGCCCAAAGACATCCCTGAACAGATCTGCTGAAACCTTCTTGACGGGGAGTAGTTGGCAGGACGAAGAAAACCTGATGGGTGCTGGACAAAGAAACACTTGTAAGAATCTGACCTTCCTGGAAAACAGGAGTCAGAAACAATTATTCTGGGAACTGATGTCCTACAGCCAGTTACACCAAAAGGGATAAAAAGTAAATTGCTGCCTATATAAAATGAGCTTCTCTGCACAAGATCTGTCAGACAGCTTGGACCCTGTCTAGGGACACCACAGCTCATCTTTGAAGTGAGACTTTTCTGTCATTGATTAGCCCCACTGCTACAAGCAGTTTGGTGAATGTCGTACCAATAACACCTCGTTTAATATATTCATAGGTGCACAGACAGGTAGAAGTTCAAAAGTACACACTTCCCTAGTTGGAATTCTGTAATAACATTTAATATACATATATTTGCTCTCCTGCTGGTAATTTTGTAGTGACTTCTAGTGTGTGTACATATATTTACTAGCAGTGGGTTGGTAGTAATTTGTAATAAGGGAATTCTCAGAAAACAGATCCTTGTGTCCTTGTGTCCTTGTGTATTGCAGAATCCTGAGACCCTACCATCATGATGTTTACACACCCGTGGGTTGGATAACTCTCACAGGTCATGTCTATGACCACTACAGAGCTGAGAAACTAGCCTACAAAAATCCTGTATCCTGGGAAACTAGCTATAAAAAATTTGGCATGTATTTATCTCTTTATACACAGAGCCAACATTTGAAGCTTATACTATCAATGTCCTCTGCTGGTAATATCAACAGTATGCCTGGATTAAGCATCTCACTTCCACCAGAGGGATCTTCTCTTAACTTCACTGTCAAACCCTTAGCAACCTCTTTGAAAATTTGAAGCATCATAGCGCTACAAAAAATTCAATTATCATAATTTGCCTCATGATGAACTGTGAGAAACTCTGAACTTACAAATACACAAAGTTGGTAAAGTCAAAAATGGATCAAATATTATGAAAAAGAAAATTAGATAAGTGAATAAATACATCTTTTAAAAAAAGCAGACTATCTAAATACAGATAGTCATTACTCTAAGTCCTGAAAAAGTGTTTGTGTGAAGACGATTATAAAATATGCCAGTCATTCCTTTATTAGTCAATATTAAACAAGACGTGGCATAGTATTTATCATTACTACTGACTGTTTGAACTGCTTTTACTCTACGCAGACTGTATTTAAAATAATCCTGCCTCCAAGAATGTCTTCTTTCAGAAACAAAAATAACTATTACTTCTATGTACAGTTATGTATCCTCTCACATCTTTTCATTAGCTTACTCTCTTTTCTCCATCAAGGTCCTGAGCAACTTCCCAGGAGCTTCAGTACTCCTGTCATCTCAGGCACAATAGTGGCTCTCTCCTTCAGGCAAGCTCCCTCTCTTGTATCCTTCCTTTTAAAATACTCTTTATCCATATTACCTTTTAAGCCTGGAGCTTCCTGTTATATTTTATGCTCCCTTAATTTTCTGCTTTTTTAGGCTTCCCTCAGTATCTGTATTCTAAGGACAGCAGCAAATCTGTTCCATCTTCCTAGTTCTCTCAGCACCTCTAGCTGCTGCTCCTGGCAAATTTGTGTTGTATGCACTGGGAAGACTCCTACCTGTCTAACAAAACATTACTCCATCATGAAGACTTCTGCCATAAACACGTTGAGTGTTTTGGTAGCATGTTTGACACTGCAGTATCTTACTTATTAAACTCAGTCTAGAATAAGGATTTGCAGGACTCAGCCCAGAGACCACACTTTACATTCAGGGCAATGATTGGCATGTGTTTAATTTTCTGTATGTGTTCATTTTTGCCTTCTGATGAGTTTGATAAAGGGCATGAATGTAAGTCATGTAGGAAATTGGAAATAAGAGACCACAGGTAACAGAAAAAAATAATTCGCTGAACCACAGTGAATGCTTCATCCATTTTTGTAAAAATGCTATTTCCTAACATGGATATTTTCCATTAGGTCTGATGCTGTTACCTGGGTAAGACAGATAACTTACCAGAAAATCTCTGGTCATATTTATCATGTCAGCCTGCTTCAGTCAAGATGTTAGTCTGCACTTTTCTCACTGGTACCTCCACATTTCTGCAGGGAGACTTGTTTCTTAATTTCAGTCAGACTCAAGAAACTCCTTCCATCGTTTTTGTGAACGGTTAGTAGATCAGCTTTCCCTTAACCTCCCTCCAGACTTATCCAATCTTATAAGAATCTTACATTTCTTTGCCAAGCCAGAGCAAGCCTTCTGTATTTCAGGGATAAAAATCTGATACAAAAGCCCAAAGTAATCATTCAGCACGTATTTAAACCCACAACTAACTGAAACACAATAATTCTAGTACCAGTGAAAAAGAGGTGCTGCAAGAGCTACATCAGAAAAATAAATATGCCTTGAAAATATAAACTTCAGCATTATATAAAGGATAAATAACAAGTCCCCTACTATCTAGCCCAGTCTTTCTACTACTATTTATTCAGTTAGCTTAAAATTCGTGAGTTTTGTTCTCCCTTGGAGGTAATTTAAGATTCTCTGGTGAATGACCGAATATCCCAGCACAGCTCACGTCAGCCTTAGGGGAGATCAGCACAAAGTAAATCTATTTAACTATGCCTGTACTTTTATTTCCCCAAACAATTAGAAAAAACAATTATCTACTCGCCAATGGAAGAACAGTATATTGATCATTTCTTGGGAAAGTGATTAGGGGAATGATGATGGCTACTATAACTGATTATGGATTTTTATTCTCGGAGAAGGCAAGGGAGCGTTTAATTGGATTAACTGCCAAAATGTTAATTTTCAGGTGCATTAGAAAAGTCATATGTATGCATACTATCTTTTTTTTTTTCCAAAATACATAAGATATATTAAAACTTCTGTACCCCAAAATGCTCTGCCAAGTCGAACAGAGAGGGGTGGGAATGTGGGGAGAGGTAGAGAAGAAACAATTTATACAATGCTGACTAAGAAAAAGAGGAATTTGTATCTTGTGCAAAGACTGCCTGTTTGACAGGAAAAAGCTTCTACAGCTGTGTCTAAAACGAGAAAAAAAAAGTTGATGTGAGATATTCAGTGACGCAGAGTATAGAAAGGAAAGTTTTAGAATACAGAGAAATACCTTCACGGTTGGGAAAACTGTGTTTATACCAACATACAGACATATATACATATACGTAACAACAACAAACTTTTTTTAGCTACATACAGTTATTTCTATCATTGTTTCTGTATTTATGCCAGTTATAGTCAAATATTTACTGCAGTTTCTTTCAATGCTGACAGCATGCCAAAGACTAACTTTTAAAGTTAATTAAAGTCTTGCTGCTAAAAAGTTTAATTTCTATAATTACTTGAAACTATTAGTAAAAAATGTCTTTATGTAGATTTGAAGATGTATATCTGACATGTTTTCAAAGGCAAATCTGAATTAAAATTTGACACAAAATACAGATTTCATGGAAAAGAGGGTTTTATGATCTAAATCTAAGAAATATTTTATTACATTTTCAATAACAGTTTCTAAACAAAGATTTTTTCATAAAACATTAAGTAATTTATCTGATTAACTATAATTTATTTCTTTATTTTGAAAGAATTTAATGCTTTGTACATTTGGATGTGTGAAGATTGTTCCCAAACATGGTAATCATAAATTTTATTTTTAACTTATTTTTCTGTGTTCCTATTGGTCAGAAGCAAGCTTTGGCCATAAATTATGAACAAAATTGTTTCAGTTGTATGGATGAAGTAACAGCAAGTTTTCAAAAAAATGTATATAATACATCTTTTTAAATATTCGGCTTCTTCAATAAAAAAAAATTCCTATTAATTATCTGCAATCCAATATTGCCACAGATGGACAATTTGAAAAAGAAGCTGTTGATAAACAACAATTGATGCTTGATTCTCATAAATCTGACTCTAAAGAAAAGACTTGCAAAAATAAAACGAATATGTATTAAGTCCAACTTACAAAGTAAGCACACTCAAACAGAGAAAATGAGTTGATTTTAATAATGCTGATGTGAAGTGTGTGTAAAATTAACTCTATACTGCAAAGATTTCAAAAAATTGAACTTTGTTGTGGGCAGCTGTTCCTAAATGAATAGACTATAAAACGTTAAGTAATTTATTTGACAAAGCAAAACAGAAAAAAAGAAGTATTACAGTATTTTCTAACTTCTGATGCTTTACCAGATCTTGTACACATCCTGAAACACAACTGCCATCCTTAATAAGAGGTATCTAAATGTGATTCTTAATCATTTTTAGTACAGATGCTATCTGACATACATACACTTCTGTTTTCTACCAATATTTGTTGAAATGTTCAAAAAGTTATTCACTTTCTTGGTAAGGACTTACTTAAGGTGTCATTTTATCATACTGTATGTGAAAGACAAATGAACGTTCAATTTTGCCTTCCAGCTGATAGTACATTCCTACTGAGTCAGTTTTTTTGTTATACAAATGAGGCAGGTAGGTGTTAAATACAAAGAATAGCCCAGATGGACAATTTCCTTCTGTGGAAATTTAGATTAATTGCAATTCAGCAAATCTATTCTGCATATAACAAAGGTAGGGCTATTTAAGCTGACTGGGAAATACTGTACATGAAATATAATTTCCTGTCGGTGTTGCTATAAAATTATATAAAATATAAATGCCGAATTCATTTCTTCTAAATGATGACTCACTGCAACCTGAGAATTCTTCTGACCTGTCATTTAGGCAGTATATCTCAAAGGCTTGCTGTGCAATGGCCTACCCACAATAACACTTCATCTTAAACATAGGTTGAATTTCAATGTGTTTCATTTCTTTGGTACAAATTAAACTCAAAATTTTATTTACACAGTGTAAAGAACGACTTTAACATTTTGCCTTTCCAAAACATTTGTATTGTCTGAGGGTCTTGTCTCTGGTGCCGGGTTCAATGGGAGGGGAGGTGTAGGAGTAAGCACCATCCCCTGCCCCCTGCCCTGGCTGGACGTTCCCAAAGGGATTTCTGCAAATACGTGGCAAGATCACCCCGCACGTGCAGATGGGGCACGGATTGGCCTTATAAAAGAACTTGTAAGAAGCCACGGGCGCACACGTGCCCATCATTCAATTGGACCAGCCAGCACCACATAGCCTGGAAGAAGATGCTGCTGGAGTGACCACATGTTCCCAAGCAACTGCTGCTGCACACTGAAGTTGTGACCCTGTTCCTTTACCTTGCTCTCTCTCCTTTCGCCCCTGCTCTCCTCTCTCTCTCTCATTTATCTTACTGTGTTTTCTTGACTGGTATTGGTGTGTGTTGGATCAAGTCTGAGTGACCATGACTGTATTCAGGGATCAGACTGTAATCTGACCAGAATGAAATCTGTTTTTCTGCAACTTTGGGAAGTTGCCCCCCATAACTCAGCTGTGCACCCACGGTTTTTGGTCTGATTATTTCGGTCAAAGCCACAATAAATTTTGCTTTCCTGATTTTGCCCTGAAAGACTTCGTCAGCCTCCAAATCACCGTGCAGATAAACAAACCATCTTCTTTCAACCGTTTAGGTCAAAAGAAGGCCCAGACACAAGTGTGTAGCTCGTGGATCCAGGGCGTGACACAAATGCAATCCTACTTTCATTGTACATCTGGGGAGAAGACAACGACATGTACTTCCGATTATATCAGAACACAAAGTTTAGACTTTCCCCCTCCCTCCCCAAAAAGTTTTTTCTTTAAAGCACTGTTTTAAGCTCATTCATTAAAGCATAGTTGTTCTGGCTTTACCTATACAGCTTAATTATATCTAAAAAAAAAGATATATCAAGGATATCAAGGTTGGGCAAATTGATTCAGTCTTAAATTAGTCTATCCAATGGATAGATATAATGTTGCTCATACAAAAAAAAGGAGTTTTGTGCGTCACTGCTGAGCTTATTTTAGTCCATGTTCCCTGCACCCATATCAGGAAATTCCTAGGATCCTACATGTCACTTACATAGCACTGAAGGAGACAGTAAGCAAACAATTAGAAGTCTACATTTTTAAAAACCAGAAAGTAATTTTGATAGAAAATAAATAGAAAAAAAAAAAACACCAGAAAGAAAACTTTAGAAAATTTGAACTAGGATTTCCTAAACAATGTAATTTTTTTTTTTGCTTTTATTATAATGAAAATAAGTAAAGCATCATTTTGATAAAAACATTCCCTGTTTTTCCTGCCCACAAGACTGTATGTTTCGCCAATAAGGTATGGTTGAAAACCAGAACTATTTTCAATTTTTTTTTAAGAACTGAACAAAAAAGATCCATACTTGCTGAGCTTCATAAATCAGAACAATTATACTAAAATATAGCTCCTTTCCAGTACTTAATGGGGATCTAAAGGAAAGATGGGGAGGTCTTTATCAGGGAGCGTAGTGATAGGACAAGAGGTAATGTTTTTAAGCTGAAAGAGAGGAGACTTTGATTAGATTAGGAAGACATTTTTTATTGTGAGGATGGTAAGGCACTGGCACAGGTTTCCCAGGGAAGCTGTGGATGCCCCATCCCTGGAGGTGTTGAAGGCCAGGCTGGATGAGGCTTTGAGCAACCTGATCCAGTGGAAGGTGTCCCTGCCCATGGCACGGAGGTTGGAAGTAGGTGATCTTTATGGTCTCTTCCAACACAAACCATTTTATGATTCTATGATTGTACTTGGCTTCTCAGAGAAGCATACAAATTGCAACTTGAAGACAGGTGAAAAAAGAGACTGGGGGTGATGCTGCATTGTAGATACACCAAACTGGAAACAATAGAAATAGTTATTGACACTAGAGAAAACTTCAGTCACTGTTTGTGAAAGTTTACATCCCTTACACCCTCGCTTCTGCCAAACTAAGTGTAGACCCCACTTAGCTGCTCTGTTAATGCTTAACACACAGATCATCTTCAGCAATGACAGCAGGAAGATGAGCACAGGTAAAAGCGGTGCAAGTCAAACGTCGAGTATGGCCAGTGGTTGCAGAGGAATAGACAGAGGTAGCAGATGTGTAAACGTAATTGATAAAATAAAACACGAAAAAAATCATGTACTTTTGGTTCTTTAAATCTCCCATCTAAGTTATACAAAGAAAAGGGCTAGTCTGAAATCATGAGGAAACCTGTTTAGACAGAGGTATTCCTATCCTGTTTGCATACAAGCATATTCTTGGGAATGCATGATTTTTGTGAAACACATCTATACTAAACAATAAGCTATTCTGAGTCTTGTCAAGTGTATGTTCTCTTCATGGGACTTAACATCCCTGCTGGTGAACTCATACTTAGAAAAAGTGCTAATACTCAGGAAATATCATGTGTCAGTTCTACTTAAAAGTATGCATTATAAGTAAATCAATCAAAAGTCAGTTCAAACTTGAACGTACACTTAACATTTTACATTACATTTATTGTGTAATGGAACCTTCTGATGCTACATCTTTGCTACAGATGATGCTCTTCTTTGAATTCCAGAAATTTATCTGTCCACCTAGTCTCTTTCATTCCCATTGTTGCTCAGTCCAAAGCCTTTTACAGACTACAGCATGCAATTATTCTTAATGGGTCACAGTGCTGGAGCTAGGACATTACTAAACCACCTTAAACATTTTCCTCCTGGGACAGATTTAAATTTTTTTGTAATAGCTTGTACGGTGGTATATTTTGGATTTGTGATCGAAACAGTGCTGATTACAAAGAGATGTTTTAGCTGTTTGCTGAACAGCGCCTACACAGCATCAAGGCCTTTACTGCTTCTCACAGTACTTTGCCAGTGAATAGGTTGAAGGTGGGGGCAAGAAGCTGGGAAGGGACACAGCCAGGACCCCAACTGACTAAAGGCTTATCTCTGACGATATGACATCATGCTTATCGATAAAAGTTGTGGGGAAGGAGGAAGAAGGCAGGATGTTTGCAGCTACAGTGTTGGTCTTCCCAAGTACTTGTTATGTGTAATGAAGCCCTGTTACTGCTACAAGGCTGCAGTCAATCAGCACGACAGCACTTGTTACACCAATTTTTAGTATTTATTACACTAGCTATAGGTGGATCAGAGTTTTGTTATAGAGTTAGTAGTAATTGCACCAGATAGTTCAAATTAGTATCCTCAGGCAATTAAACTGTGATCATGACAATGGAACGCCATAAAACAAAAGCTGAAGCTACAGCGTGATTTCACTAACAATACTAGATGTAGGAGCCTTTATTTAAGCCCTTCTGCTCCCATCTCTTTATAAAACTGCAAAAATTACATTTAACCTTTAATATTTCTATGAGAACAAAGCAGAAGAAAGCATGACCCGATTCTACTCAGCACTGTACAAAAAAAAAAAAAAAAAAATCCTGAAAATGGTTCATGCCTTAAAGACCTCATAAATTTGGATGTTAAAAAAAGTGCAACAGGAGCGACCGGTAAATTGGAGGACATCCATGTTAAGTACTGACACCCAAGCAACCCTGCGCCAGATGGCAATCTGCCATTAGAACAGGAAGGATACTAAGGATTACTCTTTATAGAATAAATTGTAGATTTGTAATTTTTGATATATAGAGAAAAACATGAGAAAGCACTTCTTGTGAAGCTAAACAAAATGAGAAGCTGAGTTATGTTTGGTTTTGCAGCATTGCTGCAGCACCACAACTAGCTGGTAGAACTTCCAAAACTTTTCAAGTTCATCAAAAAACCTGCACGGAGTTGTCTCTATCATAAAATGATAAAAACTGCCTGGAAAATATTCATTATCATATTCCAGAATGTGTATATATGCTACACAGCTAACAACAAAGAGAAGGGAGTCTGATTTATCAAGGAGGACTTACAAGTCCTTGAGAAAGGAACAGGAGAGAAATGAGGACAGAAAAGAACTAGTACGTATGGTGGCTGGATTTGCTTCAGACAGCGAGTTAGTTATAGGTATATATTGTTGGTCTTACTCTCAGCAGAAAGAACAACTGGACTATGAAATGACTGCACTAATAAAATAGGATCTTATAAGGTTGAAATGATAGCAGTGTAAAATTTAAATTATCCAGAGAAATAGAGCCTAGATTGCATCTGTTTGAAGTAATAAGACCAGGGGGCACAACAGGCTCGACTATCTGTAATGTGACTAAATTCAACATATACATCAAATTGCAAGGGAATAGAAAGAAAGTGACAGTATAGGTGGGATTTCAGGCTGAGAAGAATCTCAGCAATGCAAATTTGATTTAAAAAAGTTAGGAAGAAGACATATACTGTCAAGGCATCATACAGTTAAAACTATATGAAAGTAAACAAAATGAGGCAGAAAAGTTGAGGTAGAATAAGTGAAATGGGAGGAATTTTGAATGATTAACTGAACATACAGGTAGTATTGACACTTATTATAGGAGTTATTATATATGTTGTTGGAACTCTACAACATTCCTGCAATGCCACAGCTTTGTGACATTTGGCTGGAAAGGTAGATTGACAAAAAGACTGAGAAGTCGTCTTACTGGAACTTATAAATATCAGTGAGGGAGGCTGAGCAAATGATATACAAACAGAAATTAAATTAGAATCTCAGCACGGATGAGGAGGAATAAAAGCAGCAAGTCAAATAAAAATAGCACAGAAAATAGAGATGAATTGCAGGCAGGTCTTTAAAATACACAAGATAGGAGCAGCTCGATGAAGAGACAGTGGGACCATTAAGGGACAAGAGTGACAATGTGGTGACAGATGAAATCAAGTTTCTGAGAGGTTGCATGAATACTCTGGTTATTTTTTAAACACCAAAAGCTGAAGACGATCCTTGAGAGAGATATCTTTCTGACAGAGAAGTGCTTTACTTAATATTGTCATTACCACAGGGTAAAAGAGCACTTGATAATGGGGCATGACTTGAGGCATGGAGTAAATATTTAATACCCTGGAATCAATTAAATAGTTCGGTATGCTGGTAACTAAGACCTGAAAGATACACCGAAACAATTAGAGCGGCACAGGCCCAGAAATTAATGAGGGAAACAGGCAAACCTTTGGCAGATGGTTTTGTTATTCACACAATACTGAATGAATTCTACACATATCTGCCACGTCCTGGATGTACCCACAGGTAAGAAAAAAACCCCCAACAAGATGAAGGAATGAGTCTAGCTGCAGCTGCAAGGGCACACTAATAAGAGGAAAAGTTTTGTATACAACATGCAGCGAAGTAAGGGCTGGCCAGCCCGGATTCATGAAAAGAGGATCACACCTGTCAGACACAGCTTGAGTTCCTCCAAGTACATTATTGAACTGGAAGGCAAAAACGCGAAGTAATGCACACAATTTGCCTGAAGTGGAAAACAGTCTCAGAGTGTAAAATGTATATCTGCAGTATGATTGCTCATGTCAGAGTGCCATAGCAGAAAAGAATTATTAGAGGGAATTAAAGCCTATTTACAGACAAAAGAAAGGATCTTAGAAAAAGTAATTATTAAAAATGGAGGGACATAAAAGGTAACCTACCTCTACAACAAAGCTTAATCATGGGCTAGGTTTTTATTCCTTACATATGAACAATCTGGGAGACGACATAATTTCCAAGTACAATTGAACAAAGGAAATCACTTCAAGAACTGGATGCAGTATCTTCATCAGCTTGGTAGGGTTAAAAGGTGAACTGGAACTATCTCCTTAATTGTCATAATATCCAGATGACAGGTCTCACAGAAACATAGTTGGTACTGCAAATGGGATCTTTTTTTTTTCTACCAGTTCTAAAACAACACACAGCCATAAGTACACATCCTCCAACTCTCAAACTCATTATTATTTCCAGCCTATGCAAATGTTACAGAAAATGTGGTTCTTGCTATGGAATTATTATGGAAGGCAACTGAAACATTGCCCTGAGGGTATATATTCTTTTAATATATCTAAGATATTTTAAGAACAACTATGAGCGGTTACATAGCCACTATTTTCCTTAATCACAGTTTGAGTTGCTTCCACTTCGTTGATCGGTATTAGTTATGAAAATGGCAATTAAAGCCGCGTTCATACCTCAAAGACATGCACAGCCAAGTGCTATTGAGACTTCCCAGTCTACGAGTATGTTTTAATCTGGTCCACAAGTTTTAAATTGCATGGTAATCCGACTTCATTTCAACCACAGCAAGATTTTCAGTGCTTTATAGACAGGAGAGAAAAAAAAAGTAAAAAGTAGCAGAAGAAAAAAACAAGGGAAAACATCAGCTGCAGAAGGTTCTTCATTTCCACTTCTTATCCTTCAATGTTCTGTGAAGAGTTTAAGGAAAGACTGGCTGAACTATTTGCAACCAACTCTTGCTGATTGCTGTAAAGCCAATAAGATCAATTTTAAGAACAGAGTAAAGCCTCAGATAATACACTAAAAGAAGTGACACTGCCCTGATAGTCACAAAGCCCATAAGACCAGATAAGCTACATCTTTTATTTCTATATTATTGTTCTATATTTATCTGAAGCACCTTTGAGAAGGGTAAATGTCTCAGGCAAACTTGTAAGTATAGTAGGCATGGCTTTTCTTCTCCATCCTTTAGAACCAGTTATAATTTTTGTAACAGAGAAGTTAGTGGTACGAAAATTAAATGCAGCTCCACACAAATGAAATGGTTTTATGACAATACACTGATTACATTAAATTTTTATCAGAAAAACTAAAAAGCAATAGACTTCCTTTTTCTGATAATGCTATTTTTTTCTCACAATGTAAATCTGGTACCTTAAACTACCAATTAGATAACATTTTTGACTGCTGTAAAAGATACTTAAGTGTAACACTGAGATGCTTTTAGCATAATATCAATTTGAAATAACATACTAAATATTTTTGCTTTATGACTAAAAATATTCAGAAGTTTTGCTCTGTAGAAAATTTAATCTTATTCCAGTTTAGAATGGAAAGTGAAGGTTTCTGCATTTGATATTCCAGGCATATAAAAAGCATGACTTCTTCCTTGCAAAGTATGCAAATGCTGACATAAATAGGTGCAGGGAAAAGAAAACTATAGGTAACAGCAGTTGCCTAAAAAGGGAGCAGAACAAGAAGATGATCTGAAATCAGGTATTGGTGAGAAAGAAAGGGGAAAGGTAGAAAGAAAACATGAGAAAGTAAAATGAGTGAAAAAATGCATATACCCATCAACAAAAAAAATCCCTTCCTATCTTTGACACACATCGAAAATCTGAGGCCTAAATAATTTAAGAGAAACTACATGAGCACCTTTTTTTTTCTGATGTAGATGTGGAATAACCACTTTGTTTCTCTTCACATATGTTAGTGTAAGTAAGAGAAGAATTTGAAATGCCAGGCTGTGGAATGAGATTGCCTTACACAAAACTCAGCACACAATTGTAAAAATACAACACGTAACTCTATGTTTATGAACAGACAGTTATTATTATTCCTCTACATTATCTCTCCACTTTTATTTTAAGCCCTGTATGTGAAGTCTGACATATTTTTGGTTTTGCAGTCCCAGTGAACACAGGCGGGCTGTGTTTTAAATAGATAAATAGGTGAAAGTGGCCTAATTTGACATTTTCCTGCATATCCCTTAAGGGCAAAGACACTGCAGAACTTGAGTGCAATGCTCACAAAGTGTCTATTTACTGAAAAGAGGAATTAAATCCTAGTAGGATTTTTACATTAAATAGATAATTTTGCTATGAGCTAGATTTCTATGTGAGCTGTACCCTTTTAGAAGGTCAAAAGAAGTCACCCTCCCTTAAATATGAAATACTCCACATTTAGCAAATAATGGGCATTCTGCACCTGAGCTGTTCAGTTCAACATTAGATAACTGCGATTTAATTTTGACTTCTAAATCACAGTATCCAAACGATCCGAGCCAGCACAGACTGTTTAGTATTGCTGCAGTTGCTACGTATTGACCCCCAAAATCTTGCTTTCCAAAACCAGGCGAGTGTCAGAAAGGATATAAACCACAAATTCCTGGGAATACTCCTTAAGACAACTAATTTAGCAAAATCTGATATTATACTCTTGTATGATAAAGTAATTCATATTTGTGAACATTGACTGACCTAATAAGCTCATTGCCTAACCTAATAAGCTCAAACTGTCCAGAATTAAATTAGGCCTCCTACGCTCAGTAGCAAACCTCAATGACATTGAATCAATCCAGCTGCCTTTTCATGTCATCATGCTGGAAAATATTCACAGGAATATTGAATGCTAAAATACCGCTACTGAAAATACTCAGTATGACAAACAAATGAGGAATACACTAATTTTTTCTACTTTATGTGGTGCAGTTGTAATAATTAAATGTATAAGCCTTTCTGTATTATTTCCCATACACTTATGAACATGTTACTTGAGAAGAAGAATACCATTTTTTTCAAGAATATCATCAGCTCGAGAGCATGTAAAGCAACATTAATAGCTGATGTTCCTTTTAAGAGAAAAACAGCTTGTGTCTGTATTGTTAATCACTCCTCATCTGCACGAGCCTGGAGAGAAGTATCAATTTCCAGATTATCACCCTGTTAGCACAAGGAAGGAGAAAGTATTATGTATCATGGATTATAAAATATAATTAAAGCTTGCACAGAAGAATCATCATTAAAATTATGTCAGCCTGGTTTAAAAAAAAAAAAGCTCATTAATTATAACGGGGCGGAGGGATGAAAAGACAGTGGCAAGTAACAAACTTATCTTTAGATGCTCCAATTAATTTCACCCATAAAACTGTCAGTACATCACGGCACATATAAATTCCATAAATACAATTTGGATGACTTTGCAATGATGGCAGTCATGAACACTGTGAACACTAAGTATCCTAGGACTGCATTTGAAGATTAAAGCCTAAGGTTACAAGTTGTGATCTCAGACCAAGCTCTAAATGTGGCATTTGCATAAATGCCAGGATCAATTTTGAACCACTGGTGAAGAGATTGGAATGGTAATGGAGAAAAGTTACAGAAGATTCCCTAGAATAGGTAAAAATCTCTTTTCTGGCATAAAAAGAGTGTATGCAGGCCATCATATACATTATACTACATTACAGTATGCATTCTATTACATATAATCTATTCTTGTATGTAGCTGAATCTTTATGCGTTTGAATACACAGCACTACAAAACTGGAAGCAACGTACATGAGTATGTTATGTACAGATGAATGCATATAGCTAAGCTTTCTTTCTTTGACGAAGGACATCTAACAGAATAATTTCTTTAGAACTAGTTGTGAAAAAATGCTGCCAAGTTTTACAAATAACAAATAACTATAACAAGAAAAAGAAACACAAGCATTCAAGAAAATGAAACATTCTCAAATAAGTTAACATATTTCTGAGAGGAAATGCTTCAAATATTTCTTTTAAATGCTGTAATGCAAAATCTGTCAAAACCTTGTCACCCTTAACTTTGATTTCATTTTTTCTGCCTACTTAAATTTATGTAAGAAAGCCTTAACTTCTCTAGTTCTCCACAATAATTTCAAAACACATCAAAAAATTAGCCATACACTCCGTTGAAATGAGACATAAATACCACTGAAAAATTTGAACACTATTTGAAGTATTTATTTTTATGGTAGCCTTATTTATCTGAGAAACTGCAGCCATGAGGGTTCCTATCAGAGACAGAACTCATCCTTCAACGTTGGAGAAAAGGGAAAAAGTGCTTTAAATTTAAAATTAAATGTAACAACCCCACATATCACTTCAGGAGAAGATAACTTTCAGACACTTCTTTTGTTCAGCACGAAGTATTTGTTCTGAGAATAGTGGAGAGTATCAAATAGCTCCAGCTCGAGACAAAACAGATTTTAATCTTTATATTGAAAAGAACGAATGTGAAGTTCCATGTATGAGCAAGGGCCATAAACACAGGGCTACACAGTATTCTGAGATAAGACTCATTGTATTTTCCTGTTGGTGTTTCTTCATTAAAAATTTTGAAAATATGACTCAAATATAGGCATTACTTTCTCAAGTGTTTACAGTCAGTTCCCACCTCGGAATTTGTCTAAATTTAAGCAAACTGCATATAGAATGCCTGAATCTGTGCCTATTGGTATCTTTTTATCTCCTCTTATCTGAGGTTGCACTATGCAGGAAATATTCAAACATTTATTAAATGTTATTGACCAAAAATATGAAGTTTGGAACTAATATTTCAATTCCAGCATGAAACAGAGCAATTGGATCTTAAGGAGGTGATTTTACCTCTTCAATTCTGCCTTGCCCACAAAACCTCCATAATTTTTAGAGTGCACTGACTTTACAAAATCCAAATTGCCTGTAAACAGGAGTGTTGGAGTGAGGAAGCATTTCATATTCTGGCCACTATGCCTCGTTTTGAGTTTCTGTAATGGTATCATAAACTCACTGGCTTTCACATGACCTCAGAAATTATGCTCATATGATAAATCACTTGCCCAGCAAACACAGCTTGTTATTGTTATATTAAAACACATGGCAGCCAAATGTTTTGCTCTTCTTTGGCACTACACCCAAGGTTAACATAGTGTGCCAGTGAAATCAGCTGCAGAAACTAGAGCTAGATACACTACATAACCACTCTCGGAGAGACCTGAATTAATTTGGGACAACTTCCTAAGTGAAAGGTAATTTAAAATCCCAGAAGATAATTCGAACAAGCACCAGACAGCATGCCTCCCGCCCCCTTCTCTTCCTTGATATGCCTCCATACAATGTCCTTTTCCATTTTTTCCAGTCTACTAATAGCTTGGCATCAAGATTTCTTTTTTTACTAACAAAGGTCAGAAATAAACAAAGGAAAAAAAGCTGCATCTGAGGACAATAGGCATAACAAAGAGTATCAAAGCAATTATGACTGCAATCTTCATTTAAAAAGGGACTTCTCTGGGTCAGGAATCAGTCATAACTAATGCAACATGAAGATTTTTTAAAAAGTGTTCTCAATTGTTGCTAACTCTTATTTGACATTTTAACACAGAGAACAAAATATAGACATCTATGACTAAAAGAAAGTAAACAAAAGCATAACTCTCCTTTTTACAAGGCTGTATGCAACGTATTCCAGTTTTCGCTGAAGAAGTAGCCCTTCCTTGTGTTATATGTACTTTTATAGTGCTCTCATCATAGCAGTAGCCATCCATATTTACATTCCGTTTCAGGAACACCTGCTTTCCTGTTATTTCTCTATTCTCTGCAGTGCTTTGTAAGAGTTAGGTTTCAAGTACTCTAGTCAAGGACAGAAGAGAAGCTCTGCGTACTTGAAGATTTCTGCAAGAACTAATAAAAATTGGAAGCATAGCAAACAAAATCTAAAGTTCAATACCAGTGTCTCAGTGTAGGGATTCAGCCGTGTGAAGTTCTTTCGCCTCAACAGAATGAAATAGTAACAGTTAATCAGTGCCTTTTTTTCTTGAAGCTCTTATGTGGTCTTCATGAACTGAGATTTGAATGGCTAACACGTCGCCCAATTGTGCCTCGTCAAAGGATAAATTTTGGCTCAAGAATTACTGTATTTATTCTCATATTTTTTAAAAAATGAGCTGGAGAAACAGCATCCTCTTAAGGGGCGGTAAATTGAGACCAAATGGCTGTCCCACTCCAAGTCTACAGAAAAAAACCCAGGAACTTTACCAAATAGAAGACTGAACTTCTCTAACACATACCTGTATTTCTGACATTAGATCAGGGCATGTTAGCAATACCATGCACAGATGCACCTCCAAAAGACAACACATGCACCAAAGACATCTCAGTAGCTGCCTGTTTATGATTTCATAAAAAAGGAGGTTTTGCCATGCCAGATGGACTGCGTGAGGCACCCTTTTGTACATGCTACTTGAAGACTTCTGCAAGAGCTAATACAAAACGTTCAAAGCAAATCTGTGTTGTACTTGTATGAATCCTTCTATTCACATCATAAAACTAAAACGCTAGAGAAAACCATCTCCATTAAGGATGCATATAACAATTTTGCAACTAATATTCCCATCTTTGAGTTGAGAACATCTTATAATCAAACATCTAATAAATCCTAATATTTTTCTACTATTACCTCTAACTCCTCAAATAATTCTCAGAAATAGAAGGGATTTTCTAGCAGACTTCTGCCTAACTAAAAAAATTTTCCTTAAATCACAAGTTTCCATGATGCATTCTGGAAGTGTCTTTTCCAAAATAATGTTATAGACTAAACCTTATTGCCCTGTTTGTAGTGCTTTGTAGTTAATGCTATAGCTACAAAATTGAGGAAAACACCTAGTTAAGATCTTTTTACCTGTCTCCAGGGCAAGAAGGCTTCTTTACTAGAAGCCCTTATTATGACAAAGATTTTACTGTCTTTTTCTTTAATAATTGTGAGATGAATGCTGCACACAAAACCACTTAAATTCACTGTCAAACAATAAAATGAACCCAATTTTGACCGTTTTCAGCATACCCTTAATTAGCATTCAGCAATCAAGAATACTACATTTAGTGAAAGATTGTTAAAAGTATAGCTGAACCATATAACAAGGAAATTTTGAAACACCCCAACATTAAATGCCAATTTTACAGCAGCTTATCAAGAAGATTAGAAAAATACATTCAAATCAATTATTGTCAGAAGTTTTCCACCTTCCATTAGATGCAAAGTGCCTATTAAAAATGTGGTTGTTGTTTTGTTTCATTTCTCTATTTATTTTTCTATATTTTGACAACCACACAGACAATCTTCCATTTGTCTAGTCTTGTTATTGCTTATACTGGTAACACAGTCATCCCCTTCTAATATTTTGAGTCTAACTCTTCAGTAATTCTAATGAATTAAAATAAAAAAAAAGCACTATTGTATTGCAGAATACCTACTACGAATTGCAAGTAATGTACATCACATTCTCTTAACCACATGTATTTCCTTCTTTAAGCACAAAGAATGAAAAATAATGCTTACCTCAAATACTTGATTTATACCTATTTGCTTTACACCATGTAGTATCAAGAATGACAGGAAACACTAAATGAACACAATATGATAAAGTTTAAATAAGTTTGTCACTTTTTCTGGGGTTTTTTTGGAAGACAAGAAGAAGATCACCTAAGGGTCTGGTCAGGCTGGGTTTTTGCTGGCTTTATTACCCAGCAGATGGAATGGCAAATGTGTGACATACGGAGAAAGCTATCTTATATGCCAGTTTGTTAAACAGATTGTCTTCATCGTCTGACCACTGTTAGAAAGGCAATTGAAAACCACAGGCTTCTAGCTTCTCCATAATGAATGTTAAAAATGCAAATATGGAGCCATTTCTCACCCTTCAAAATGACTGTCAAAACCACACACACACTAAAAAACTCTACACCAGCCAAGGTGAGTCCGTATCAGCAACAAACCCCATCCTGAAATCCTCCACGTGACTAGTGAGAATTTAGATCTTAAGAACTGGTCCTTGGTTCTCTTCTTACGGGTATTTCAAAAGTCTGTCAGTGTACACCAACAATAAACACTGCCTTCAACTTAAAAACAATAAAGAAGAAAAGTGCTCTTGATCCATACACATGATCTCAGTGTTGGAAAGTCAGATTATTTCTGTTGCATTTTATGTGCCGATAATGTACTAATATATCACATTGACAGGTTCTTTGCATTAAATTCACAACATTACTATTAGCATTCTTATTATTTATAATATAGCTGTATATTATCATATACATATATATTCCCTTTTAGTGTGTGCAATTGGTATGAACAGGCGATAACTGCAAATCACATAGCAGTCTACAAGTGGTCAAATACTTTGTTGCACAGTATCTACACACAGTCTGATTTTCAATGTATTAAAGCCAGTTAGTCTTGAATGTATTTAGATTAGAAAAGAGAAGAAAGGAGTTTTGGAACTGTCCTCCAAACAGTGCATCAGGGCAGGAAAATCAATTGTTTTAAGCTGGACCTCGAGAAACTTATGGGAAGGACAGTGAATGTCTGCACTATATTTATATTGTGTGACTCATGTGCATCTTTATTTCTGCTGTTTTTGAGTAGGAAAACTTGTCAGTGCTAGCAACGAATAGCTTTTCCCTTTTTGATGCATCATTTACCTTCAATTGCTACAACTGCTTCAACTGCAAATAGGATGTAAAGGAAGGCAAATTGGATCAGTTAGCAATACTAACACTTCTGAGGTACTTGGTGGCACCTGCTCTCATCAGGTCGGCAACATCACTGGCGCTTGGGTGCACTCCACAGGGCTATATAAGGCAGTTTTATTTATTGCAGACACGGATGCTGCAGAGGCCTGGGACATGAGTGACACTCTTCTCCTCTTACCTAGGGGAATGCTAAAGATTCCTCTATGAGTCTTTTACTACAGGTTTTAAACTGCCAGAGACAGTTGCACCTGTCCTGTGTGTGAGATTGGAGCTTCACAGGCATTGCCATCCTTTTCTAGTGCACTTTGTTCAATAACAGATATACTCATTTTCTGTGTTCCTATATAATACAATTATGTTTGTGTCTTTGTTGAAATGAATATTTGTATTTAAAAAAAAAAAAAAAAAAAAAAAAGACGTGAAATAGAAATTCTTGTCCTCATTAGCTAATTTCATCTTTAAAACTTCCTTCTTCCCAACAACAGCAATTCCTGCGAGAAGGACAAAATGCACAGCTATGGTCAGAAAGATATTAATATTTCAAATACCTAAGAAATGCAACTTCCCTGTGAGCCTACAGCAGTCTCTCTAATGCATATGTTGCTTAGCATGCGAACAGTAGTAATACCTTTTAAGTCAAGAGAATAACACTTCCTTTGCCTCAGGGAATCTCAAAGGTTAGCATTGTTTCAAATACTTGCAAAGCAAGCTACATACAGCTCAGAGTTACTTGATTCAGAGCTGAAAATAAAGTGTCAGTTAGATGTATTTTACTGAGAAATGTACCATTTCTTCCTAGCATCATTAAGCCATGAATGCAAACAATTAGCAGAACTACAACTGCTAGAATCATGCTGTCTTACCATTTACATTAATACAACCCATGACACAGTTGCAGCTTGTGCCACTGGAAGGTGTTCATTAATTTCCACTTCTCTCTATTCACTCCACTCATGCTCCCAGATAATGTAATGATATTATTTTTTAATTCAATACTATTCCATCACTACTTTCTTTGGTACATGCTTTAATGGAGCCTATGCCTTCAGAAAAAAATTAGGTAAACAACTTAATTTGTCATTTTGAAGTTTGAGCTTTTTTAATTTACGAAGACATTTAGAAACAAGCTATAATAATATATTTGCTGCTTTTAAAGATCTTTCCTTTCAGCTGTTTTCTGACTCCTCACAATACTTCAATACAATTAAATCTTACTCTTCTGTTTTTAAGGAAGGGGAAAAAGACAAAGAGATTAAGTAAGTCTCTCAAGGCACTCTCAATGCAAAACAAGGAATAAGAATGAAGGCTAATGAATATCTTGGAAGATTTTTTAAAGGAAAACTTGGTTTTGATTTTTTTTAACAAAGTATTTACTTCCTTTGAGTTTTTCTTAGAGACTGAAAACAAGAGGTTTGTTCTGAAAACACTATGTGTCTTTGGTTTTTAGCTGAAATATTTTTTTTTTTAATGAGGTGGCATAATTTTCTGCTGTGCAGTGAATTTTCTGTTCAGCTATGCTTAGATTTGAAGTTCAATGCTTCAGCTTCACATTCACAAGGTCTGAATTAGAGAGGCTCCAGTAAAATGCGCAAACACACACAGTGCCCAAATACTTCTCTTTCAAATACTGAGTCGTGCTGTATTTTCACTTATTTCCATGCGTGAACAGAAATACTCTGTTTCAAAAGCAACCTGTGAGCCTGAGAGCTCATCAAATGTGACAAGCGAATGAAAAAGGATGCCGAACCCAACAGGAGACTGCCAGGCTTGATGTACATACTATAGGAATCTCCTGTACGCTCTTTGAAATCACAGCATAGAAACTGAACCTATCTGAAATCAAAGAAAGGCAGATATCCTTTGCTAAAATAAACCAGAAAGCAAAATAAATATTGTGTGTATAAGTTTGGACATCAACAGTCCAGTCTGGAGAATGATGGAGAAACAGACAATCAGATGCCATTTCTTACTTTGACACCTTAGGTTGAACAGCTTTTCAATGCTTTTGAGTGTGTAAAAATATAACAGTCCCATAAATAAATATATCAATCTAAAATAATATAAACTTTGTGAAGAACTGCTCATTCCATTCTCTCTTAAGTCGTGTATGTTCATAAGCAACAAGAACTAGTAGAGACACCCAGGATTTGCATGAACAGCTTACACAATCTTCAAAACAGAAGAAATCCCAAAGTAAAACTATTGTATCAGTCTAATCTTTGATTCTAAATAAAGAGGAATTTTCAAAGTCACTCACATGTCTCAAAGCTTATCTTTTTCTTTCATTTCCCCCCCTCATATGTATTCTGTTGTCTGTGAATTGTAACAGGAGTACTGCTTCCAGGTCACCTAACTGATTTTGTAAACCCTTTCTAAAAGCTAGATTTTCAAAGAAGACTCGTGATAAATGCATCCAAATCTCACTGAAATAAATAAAACTATACCACATTTTCATGGCTTCCTTCAAAACTCCTCTCAGAAAACTGAAGCAGTAAGCGTCAGATGACACAACTTATAAAACTTCATTTTTTCTAATGCATTTCAGTGAGCTGCTGTAATGAATTCCTCTCAGTAGCGGAGTTGTAGTAGAGTTCCCTATCACTCAGAAAACCAGAAGCTGAGTCAATTGCTATTTGTGGCAAGAGACCAGGTGAATCATCAGGCAGAAAATAAGTAAGTAAAGAAATATCTGTTTCTTTTAGTACACTGACTTAGTATAGGCCCCAGCAGAGAATATTCACTATTCTAAATGCATATAACTTTTCCGGAAGGAAATAAGGACACATTGTGTAACTTAGATGGCAGACAGTAACATATATCAGTATTTACCTCTCACATAAGTGGGCTTTATTATCTCCAACACTTACTTTACAGACTTACAGAATGGTAGGGGTTGGAGGGGACCACTGGAGAACATCTAGCCCAACCTCCCTGTTAAAGCAGGTTGCTCCACTCGGCTCTCTAGCCTGCCCAGATGTTGCTTAATTTTACTCCACATTCCTCAGGTATACAGATTTGATCCCTGGTGCATGTATTTGTTCCCTGATAGCATTTGCCCCTAACAAGCTGCCTACCCCTACTGGTTGCACACTAACACATACTTTTCAGTATCTTTCCTTCTAGAAGGAGCCGTTTAACACAAAGCAATACACAAGTAAAGGATCTAATGGCAAAGTCTTATTTGACTCCTCTACTCTGTGAGATAAAGATTGCTCATTAATTTCTCAGATTCATACCCTTCATCTCACTCACAAGCTGCTCACTTTTTACAGTAAGTCATTGAATAAGCCTAAAATTTATTGTATCTGTTTTCCTGTGGGGAACTACATTAATTTAAAGACAGTTTCCTGATTTAATACAAGCCTGATGAGTGCTTGAAAATTTGCGGCAGATTCAATAAGAGGTGCTTTACTGACTCAGTTGATGCCTTTACTTATGTAGAACAATAAAATCCCTTGCAAGATTGGTATAAGGGCCAAAAAGAAAACATTGCAATGACACAGAAGTACCAGTTTGTTAGCCAATACACACTTTCAAATACACGAGGCTATACTGACCTACCGCTGCTGCTGGTTTAGTTTGGAATCAAGCTGTTACTGTGACTTGGTGTAATCCATGCTATCCGTAGGAACAGTGTTATAGTAATGGTACTAATTTTGAAATGTGTTGTTTTCTCTCATTCGCTTCAGGAATGCTGTTTTTCTCACTGAACTACTACTAAACAGGACACCTCTGTTTGCTCTGGCATAGCTTCCGTGTGTGTATCTGTGAGCAGAGTAGAAGATGTAACACTGCTCTTGGTACTGAGTGGAAATCTGCTCACTGTTACAAGAATGCCACATTGCTATGTTACTAAAAAAAAGTATCGCCTACAGTCGCAGTGCTTTGCAATAAGCATAACTATGGCTATCCACAACCACAGCAATAACTAACAGAGCAGAGAGTTAATGCATATGAGAAAAGCCAGACTCGTTAAGGCAGCAAGCATAATTGTATTACTCAAAGTGACTCATAAAGGTACACAAAGTTTTAGAGGGAAAAAAAAAAATCAGATGAGGCTAAAACCCTGAACACAAATAGAATTCATGCACTGATTGAAGAGAATCACTTCTGTATGTCACCACATGCATATGTTTGCCTTTTTTATTGCAGGCATATGTTTCCCGTTGACCCGTACACAGGATGGGCATTAAGGCCAATGATACGACACAAATCATGAGAAGTAAGGAGATCATTATGATAATGTTGTTCTCTAAAAGCTAGTATTATTCAGAGGATAATAATTTTAAAGAATTCTTTGAACAGAGATTGAATTGCTTTCACTGACATCATTAAACAAAAAATGGCTAAAAAGATCAATTACACAAAAACAATAGTAACAGTCAGTGCATAAACCTTGCAAATTTCTTTTTATCACTGCATCAATTTACTTCCTTTTATTTCCTCTGCCTCTGGAAGAATAAAGTATGACTAAATTAACTATTTATAGTTATAATAGTAGTGACTTCTATCTGCCATACCTTAGAACTGCTGTCCCAACAACTTGAATGCTTAATGAGATATGAACAGCAGAACATAATTAGGTAACACAAGTGATGTGTAAAGTCATTTTTCACTAAAACACTCTCTTAAAAAAGCCCGACAGTACGTGCTTGGTATGCCCAGATAATCAGAAGACTTGAACATTTTTGAAACCTTCTTTGGAATATTTTTTCCACTTTCGAAAGCTCTAGAGGGCTAACATCTCAGCACTGCCATCCACAAATTAGTACATTACTAAGACAAGCAGCCTGTGAGCTTTAATAATAGATAACATTTAGACAATGATACTAAGAGTCCAGAATGCGGGGGGGCACACAAAACAACATAAAAAACCCAAAATACAAAATGATAGTACAGTTGTTCCCATTTTTAGCCTAAAGTATCAGATAAAAAATTTAAATTTTTATAGGTGCTTATGTATGAGGTATTACATCTCATACCACCATGTATCTGTTTTTTATGCAACCATATTTTTTTCTATTTAACTATCAATTCAACAATCCAGTGCAATATAGAGCAGTGATAGTGTCTCACTGAAGGTCTCACTGAATGTAATTGGCAAACTGAATCATTAAATAATTTTCAGGAATATTAAATACACTTTATTCCTAAATGAGTACATCTAAATTTTGTAAGCCAACTAAGTAAACAAGTTTCGCACTTTACTTTCCCTGCCTGAGCCTTTCCATTTAGGGAAACCGTAAAAAATGATATCTTTGGTGGCATCTTAGGAGAAGTTGCACTGCTCATATTTAAACTTCAACTGTGTTTTAGAAAAGATTTTTCCTAGCAACTTTTGTCAATGATATTTTTTCATGAGGAAGAGGAGGCATAAAACCTTAATATACCATGAGGCCTGGCAAACAATTTAGCAGCCAAGGCCTTGTAATAGTACTCAGAAAAAAACCCAGAACTTCTCACAAATCTGCTGATATTATGGGCAGCTTGTCTGTAGCCAGAGGGTTTGTTTATTTAGGAGAATTAGTTACCTTTGGTTTCATCATGGAGGAAAAGAACAGGATTCTGAAGTATACTTTAACTACTTTACTTTCTCTTTTTTGACTACTTGTAATTTCTCTTCAATCAGTGTTTTACAGAAAAACAGCACTTTTGAAAGGGACGTTCTCTTCTTCCCCTGAAGAACTCCAACTGTAAAAATGCTTCCCTGTCAAGTTGGTGTCTGAGAAAAAGCAGAAATTTTAGTTTAAATGCCAACAGATTTTCAGCTTCAGAAGAGTCCAAATGATTGCTCTACTGAAACAAAATTAATATCAAGGAAGACCACAGAAAATAAGTTTTTAAATAATCTCTTCCAGTATAGGAGTATAGTTCTCTTTTACTGAACCATTGCAGGCAATCAACCCTAATAAACACTCATAATTAAGGCAAGGTTAAGTAGTATGATGATAAACACTTTTTATTATTCACGGAGGACAACAAACTCTTCCATTTGCAGTTGTTTCAAATGGTTGTGGTTAATCCTGTAACCCATCTTTCTACAAGAACTAAACCTTGGTTCATAATGGAATAGAGATCCCTAAATCCCACTGACTGCAAAGGTACTCAAGTTCCCAAATGCCTCTGGCATCTAAGAAGAAATCTTTGCCTTCTGATGTAAGATTAGATATGACTGTCTTGACTACAACGAGGAATAGACACTTTTCACATTATGCTTATTGAAAATGTCCTCACTTTTCCAATGTGGACAACTCCTCTGTACAGCAGGTTAAAAAGCAATGTTTCCCCTGCTGGCGCTTCATCGCATAATTAGCTTTAAGTGAACTAAAGAGTATGTGAATTAACAAGTTGCAAAATCTGTTAACAATTAAAGGTAAGGGAAGTTTGTTCGTATTTTGTCACAATGAAAAACTTTGAGGCACATATAGATAACCTGCCAGCCTTCAATAAGTACACTCATGCAGAAATTAAGCCTCCTAAATGAGGGACCCAATGGTTCCATTTCTCGCCATAATATATATGCTTTGTTTAGACACATACATGATGGCATGCTCATGACCTTTGAAGATAGCACCCACTATACTCTGCAGGTTCATTATATTTTTGAATTCTCACCTACACATTGGTGGACACAAAAGAATTTATGTAATCAAAATAATACAGACTCCTTTTAACAATCTACTTTAATTTAGGAGGGATGGGAAGGGCTTATTACACACATGTGGTTTGCTAAAACAATTTGTACAGATATTTTATTTATTTATTTATTTTTGCTTGTATGTATCTTAGGAAAGGCCAAGCATGAAATTGGAGCTGTAAAGCAAGTCAGAATTTATTGATATGACTTTGATCTGAGAGCTCAATAGGTGTGCAGCAAAGCAAGAAGGGTAAAGGGGCTGAATTATTCATTGAACCTTTAAGCATCAACAAATAACACTTAGAGTGAACAATGCCTGTTTTGCAACAGTAGGTGTGAGGTGAAAAAAATAAAAGAAAACACATATTCCAAAACCCATCTTATAAGACTATCATAGAATCTTTTTCTTATTAGTAATTCTGAGGGAAAAGAACACTACCAAGTTATTTACAGGAAGCACATAGCATGAATCTTTTTTTGTTATTTTACTTAGCATAATATCTTGAGCATTGCACCTACTGCATCAATTTAAAAGGAAAAAGATGATGAAAAACTGATAAAAGGGAAAACCTTTCTTATCAGGCAATTACATTGCTGGAATAAAGCAGCTGTTATTATCATAAACTTAGTATAAGAAATGAAAATATATAAACTACACCTAACAAACTATATACAGTAATATATATAAGATATTACTAAGAAAACAAGTTGTTACTTTCAAGTTTCAGCTTCCACTCCTAATTCCACTTCTGCCATAATTTTGTCAGACAAATTCTTTTGGTCACAAATTATCTTTGAGCTAATAAGCAATTATTCTCTTATTCTTCAGCTATTCAAATTTTAAAAGCATACATTTCTTTCTGTATGCTCACATCTGTAAACAGAATGATTTTATGGTGAGAGCCACTCAATTAATTGATAAATCCAAGACACCCTGTTGGTAAAGTCAAGTGGCTGCAAAAGTCTCTAACAGTGCAGGTGGAGTGCTAGTCTTAGGCAAAAAGATGCAATACTGTTTTTTTACTGAATTAATATGGTTTTACTATTTGCTGTTTTTTTACAGTTCCAGAAACAGTAATATTTCTCATCTTCAACTAGCTTTCAGCATCCACAGTTCTGGCAGTTTGATTCATTTTGATTTATCTGCTGCAAGCCTAATCCTAACATTTTATCACCAACTTATTGCTATATCTTCTGAAGAAAGAATCAAAAAAAAAACCAACCAAAACCAGTATGATCACTTCTGTTTTCATTTTATACTTCAGTGAATTCAAATCTTTTGCTCCTCCTTTACTATCTGTTGTAATTGGAGTTTGCTTCCATCACTCTCCAAGTTTCCTGCTTGCTGCATATGAACAAGAGAATACAGAAGGAAAGTGGCAAAATTGTGGCAACCCAGTTTCCTGCCTTCGATCATGGCCAAGACCTAATAGCTAGAGAAGGGTATAAAGACACCAGGCAATTGTACAGGCTCAGCTCCAAAATGTACTCCGCCACCCTCCATACTTATAAAAGAGATTGTGTAGATTTCTGCCTCAGCTTTTCTTTGTGATTCTTCAAGAACATCATATATGAAGAGTTAGTAACTGTTTTTCTCAGCAAGAGCAAGAAAGCAAGGCATAGGAATTTCACTCCCTGCAGACCACATCAAAATGCCACAAATATGCTTCTCCTGATTACACTGCCCTGCTTGCTGCTGCTGTCAAAAAGGACAGCACCTCCGGCAGAGGTAGCAGGAATAAATGCATGCCCCGGGCTTCGCGGCTGCAGCTCACTATCAGACCACAAAAATGACTGCTGGAGGACAAATAGCTGTCTAGACATGCATTTCTATCCACTACTTCTGTTGTGGCACTACTAACTCTTCTACAGAGGAGGGGGTAACAAATGCTGTCAATAACTTAAAACTGCAGCAATGGCAGCCAAAGGAATAACGTTGAATTTTGATATCACAGTAAGTATTGCATCAGTGAAAGTGGTTTTGGGCAAAAGCAGCTTTGAGCCCTGTTCTGGTACAGGCAGTCAGATCCAGCCAGACTAAAATTCAGAGGCAATACTCACGGAGGAGCTTTTCTCATATGTCACATTAGACCATATGTTGGAAATACATTTAAGACACAAATTGCTTTCTGTTTTCAAAAAAACTTCATTGAAAACATTTCCAAACCCATCACTTGTATTTCAACATGACACAGCTTCCACCATGCGACAAACGTAATTTCCTTAGCGAGTTATCATCTGTAAATATCTACTTGCTCTTTTTCTATGCCAGTCCTACATACCACCAAAAAGTACAAGGGTTTATAGTTTGAAGCTCTCAAAGCAGAAAATAAGGCTCTAATGAATTGTCCTCTCATTTCCTAATAACTTACATACACCTCTAAATAAAAGAAATTATCTCTCTTGTTTTGAAGTTTGTATAAAATAAATAGCATTTCCAGAGAATGGAATAATATATCTTTGGCATAGATTGTTAACTCCTTTATTCTATCGTGCAAAAAACAAGCCAGCTTTTACAGAAAAATTCTGTAAATGAAAGTAGTCATAAGACTCGGTACGTCATGACAAGGAGCCATCTTTATCTGAATAACCTTCAGTTTGGTAGCCAAGATGATACAGATACAAAAGTACAAAGCAAAGTCGTAAAGCAAATTGGGAGCAAAATAGTCATGGACAGCTGATTTACCACTGCATCCACTGAAATGCTCTGCCTTCCTGCTTCTAGTCTTTGCTGATAAGCCCAGGATTGTTTTTAAAAGGACTAACTCTTCCTAGACATTCGCCTGCTGCTCAAGGGGATGTTTCAGGACTGTAGTGCCTTCAGAAGGTTCATTAGAACAACAAATAGAACTGGAGCAGAAATTCCCAGGGAACCAATTCTGCTTTTGCAGAAAGGTGTGAATGACCTACCACTTAGCCACACAGCGAGGTGGTCCAACATGTGGATCTTGCTATGCCCCAGGAACCCTGTCAGAATAAACTGAGCTAGATATAAACTGTAGGAAAAGGTCATGTGAAATTATTTCTTGAAGAACTACTATGCTTTCCCTCTTATTTTTCTATAATATCTTTGTACTCTGTGTTACACTTCAAACACAGAATTTCTGATTGAACAAGTTGATCCACAATCTATATTAGATCTTATTTTGGGCGAGCAGTTACACCCACAAGGAGGATGCAGCCTCATTACTCTTTGCTCTCTAGCACAAGGATTTTACAATTGTATCTAGTCCTATCTCCAGATTGACATCTTGCTCAATATTTATTAACTTCTGGCTGGTGAGTTCATGTTCCCCTTTTATGTCCTTTATCTCATGTTATTGTTATTTTATATTTCTCTACACGGACCTGGAAATCTACTATCCAACTTGAAGCCAAGCCCGTCCAAATCATTCTCAAGTTCATTGCTTTCTTTGGCAGTTCCAGCTCAACAAAGGGTTTAAACACATTTCAAGTTCTTTCTTTTAATTCTTTAAACACATATCAAACAAAATCCTTCTTAACAGCTTCCTATATGAAACAAAACCAGTTCTAGTCCCGTGTGTGTGTCCACTAATGTACTTTCTGGCTACTAGTCTCTGACATGACCCTCAGTCCTCTGTCATAGTTTCTAACTTTGAACTTTAGTTATTTAAGGCTGAATCTCAAACAATTAATCAGATACCTTCTCCCACTGTCAAACCACAGAGAAAAGAAATCTTTTAACATGTCTCCACAAAGTTTCCACAAAGTATAAATCCTACAGAACGTCAGGAAAAAAAAGAGGAAAAATTATAGGCAAATCATTCACTGCTGGAGTTGTCGATCAAAGGGAACACTCTCTAAGCTCCAGATGGCAGGTCTCCTACAGGAAGCAGCTGGTCCTTTGGCAGCATGTCCTCAAAAAGTGCCAATGGCTGAGTCCGTCTGTGGTAATTCAGGGCCACCACAGGAATTTTATGCTGAAATTATTTCAGCTGTACAAGCTAAGCCTTTGCTCTTTAGTGGATCAGAGACAGTAGCTTGACCTACTCCTTATCACTTACCACCCACCACGTCAGAGATGCTCTCTTCTTTGTTAGGGGACACGTGGGTTTACCATGTGCTTTGAACTGCTTTTAACATACCCATAAAAGTTGTTAAACTTGATTTATTAATTGTGCCATTTCTTCAAGCAGTGACATGTTTTACTGAGTGTGTAAAATAGCTAGCAAACCTACGATACTAAGGTGTATAAGAAAAAGAACAGTACCTGATCTTTAATGCACAGTGGATAATACCCTGAATTCCTTACTCAATTTTATTCAGCCCTTAAGAAGAAGAATTAATATTTTTTAAGTTCAATACTACTTGATTTATTACCATTTCTAAACTTAATACATTCAATACCTAACACACTAACCCTAAATTTATTTTGTTTTCAAATTTCTCTTATTTTGGATCAGTCTATTTGGTGCATAAGTTCATATTATTTCCTCCTTTCCTTCACTCTCCCAGTCCTCCAGAATCTCCATAGGACAGGAGACAGGTAATTCACTTTCAATTTCACTTTCAAAGCTAGACAATATGTAGCTCCTTTCCCTTCTGTATAAAACTCTCCTCAACATTTTGAAGATGCTGATCAGAGATTCCTCATTATAGTGTTTTTAAGGTGACTACCTACCTCCTCCAAACATCAATTAAAATCAGTGGCTATTCAGCAGACTTGTTCTGTGCTTGTGCGCAATACGCTCACCATACAGACAATTGATCTTCCGACACCACCTATATCGGTTGGCAGAGAATGCAATTCCCTAAAAAATTAGAACATCATCTAACTTATGTAAGCACAGAAACAGCTTAGGAAAGAGACAATGACAGAGAATGCCAAGATTTCCAATCAGACTGCAAAGCCCTGCTTGCTCCAAACATCAGAGTCACCAGCTGTAGCCAAATTAAACTCCACAGTGCACAGGTGTTCCCAGAAATGAGTAACAAAAGCAAACTTCCCTTTAGGGTTCTGAAAAATTTCGAGTTCTTTAACTTCTTCACCTCTCTAGACATCAAACAAGTTGAGGTAATAGGAAACAGAGACAAAATGACATATAGAGGAATAAAAATAATCTGAATTATAACTTAAATTAATATAACATATATTTGTACAAGGAGATACATATGCTTATGTTTTACCTGTATAAAACAAGACAAAACATTTTAGGGCTTTGATATGAAAGTCCACTTTTGTTTTAGCTCTGCCTTAAAGGAGCTCTTCTAACCTGGAAAAAGCACATATCCAAAAGACAAAGTGTAATATTTCTAAATAATATTCTAAAGATTCATCTATTATTGACATTTAAAAGCTATCTGCACCAAAGAAATTTTGAGGTAAAAGTAATTCAACTAACTCTCTACCTTTTTTGGCGACATGTCAGTATTTTCAGAGTGGAATCAATTCACATAAAATATCAAATACAAAATGTGACCACCTCAATTTAAAAACTTGGAAAAGCTTACAAATGCAATATTCCAAAGAGCTAATTGAAAGACAAAAAACAGGAAAATAATTCTACGGAAATATATTAATGAAAAAAGCCCCACATTACATTCATCTTAGAATAATCTTTTTGATGAAAGAACTCCACTTCACTTTCATGCTAAGAAATTAATCAAGCTGAATATTTGGAGTTTCATTCATTAGTAATATATTTTTTCATTATACCAATAAACTTGCTCTGACAACGACAGCCAAAATACCACAGTACCACTGTCAGCACATAAGATTTATAGGTTAGTATCCTCTTATTAAAAATAAGAGCACTTATCGTCAGTAATTGATCTTACCTTCTTAATAGAAGAGCTAAGAGATGCTGTGAGGCTGTACAGAAGGCACAAACGATAAAAATTTAATTACCCTACGAATAACAGACTTTTCAATTGGAGGCAATATTTACCTTTATGATATGACCAGCCAACATTCTGGAATATCACTGGCAGATGGTCAATTTTCCTGTAAATTATTCTAATATACTAACTGACAACACAGCAGATTTTCAGCTCACAAAAAGGTTTTCATTAGTAATATCATTAATACTTACTTACTGAACAGAAGACTTGTTTTTTATTTTATAATATAACAATGGTCCTACAAAATGTGTAGGTCTATAAAGGCAAAGCTGATTATCAAAAACTCAATACATTCAAAATAATTAAAGTCCATAATGCAGCTGCATTTGGTAGACCATATGACAACATTAGCTCCTAAAATAATCATTACAACTACACTGAGATAATGTGGAATATTTTTGGTTCTGCAGCTTCTAGATAGGTAACTGACTCGCTCATAGATTGAATTTTTAATAGTTTTTCTTACCTGACGTGTTATCAGTTAAGAAAGATAACTTATACACAAGGACATTGCTATTTAATTAATTAACATAGGAGTGGGAGATGGAAGCTGGCCCAAAAAGAGATTTCACAATCCCTGAGAGGTAGTTTGGAAAAGTTATGATTCTGGCTAATAGACCTGATGTGTTCAGCCAAACTCTGCGATGCTTTACAGGTTTATTTTAAATTGAAATTTAAGGCTGAAATAAGGCAGGAGAAACAACGACTTGCGAATTAAAGCTGGAAAATGGATCATTAAGTCTCCGGGACCAGAAACCCGAAACTTATACTGTGCTTTTGTTATGCCAATAAGTATGGCTATTTACTGCCCTATGCAAACTGCATTAACTCTATGCACTTCCAAAGAGACAAAAAGAGACAAAGTTTCACACAACCCCTGAAAAATCAATACATATAAGTTCTTTTTATTTACTCTTGAGAGAAAGACTCAGAGATAGAATTGAAGCTTTCTATGCGGAGCTCAGATCACATCCCATCTTTGTAAACAGGTGATTCAAATTACAAGACTCGCGTAGAAAAATTTTTGTAAGCAACAGCTATTTGTATTTTTTCCCAAACTGCATGCAAAAATAATATTCCCTGTCTCTAGTGCTTAATGGATTGCAGATGCTGCTAGACAACAATTGCACTTGTGAACAACTTTTTTTTTAAAAAAAAAGAGTTGCATGAAAATAGAAACCTGAATACAAAGATCTGCAAGGTTTGTCTGCAGGTTTTGCAAGACTTTATCCGTTGCACTGCTGAGACAGTCTGAAGGTCAGTCAGGGAGCTGGCTTTTCAAGAAGCATTTCATAAGCTTGGCCCTGTTCTCAGCCAAGCGCCAAACTGCAATCTTATAAACAATGGAAAATTAGTGCTGTAGGCACCTCAGAATCTCTGCCTATTTTTTATAGAGCAAAATTTCTGCGTTTCCGGGAGTACTGTACTTTCACTAAGAGTCAAATGGTCTAAGGCATGGTAAACAAATCACAAAGGTGGAAGCTCAGAGATGGCCATGAGATGCCGCAACAGTTGTCATAACTATTGACAGTTTCACTATACATAGTTTGGAAAGACTGGTACACTGCTAAAGAGATGCAGCATTTTAAGTCTGCTTTCTGAACCCACCATGAACTAAGAGTTGTGGGACAGCTCTTTTCTAAAAACATGATTAATATTGGGGAATAGCAGCATGAAAAGTAACCAAGAAAGGAAATAATTTTTTCAGCTTTTGAACTCATCTCTTTTTTTTATTGGTACCCTGTAAATCTAATTAATGTGCTCTGGACAGTATATAGAGCCGATTGTTTCAGAGAAGAAAATGCAGACTCTGTTTTCCCTCTTTTCTAGTTCATCAGATTTTGATAAGATGGCTGTAAAAAAAGCCTAGACTTGGTAGACTTCAGATTACAAAACTCTGGGTGCAGATGTGCCATTTGGCATTTTCACTTAATTTTTTTTTCAGTAACACCAGTGAAAACTCTGGAGAGATTGTATTAGGATGAGAAAGTCTTTTCTAAAACATTACAGGCTCTAGGAAAACATTCAATAAAGAAAACTACAGGTAGAACCAAGTCTGTCACACTTGTCTGACAAGTAGAAAACTTGTTCTGATAAAAGCATATAACTCCTATGAAAGCTGTATCATACTTTCACAATATAATTTATGGCAGCAACTGTCATGTAAACACAAATTGTTTTGTGGTTGCTGGTTTTTTTTATCACAATTCTTCAACAAAGGGCTGAGAGAACCAGAAAAATGTGGTCCAACTAGTTCAGTCATGACCCTTGCAGGCATGAGAGATGAAGTGATTAGTATTAGACTTACTGTGCTACAAAAACTTCTCAATAAGAGATGAAATAGAAGCAAGTTCCAGCATTAAATGTAAATCTTGGGGAACAAGGGAGTCTTAACAGACTCTTAGTTCCTTGTAGAGATGCATAGTAGCATGATAATTTGGTCCTTAATTCAGGAATAACCTACTGGTTTCTCCTAGTTTCATTCCACTGGTCCAGAGGGCTTTTCTACAAGGGTTGGAGATGAAACAGAAATAAAATAAAAATCCTTCTGATTGGAAGTATAACCAAGGGAGAACTCAATTTCAGAAAGCCTTGAAAAAGCATTAAAATGTTATAATGAGATTCCCCCCCCCCCCCCCCCCAACAACAGTGGATAATCCTCTGAATCACAAGTCTCTTTTTACATATAGTAATAAATTATGTTGTTAAAATATTGATACAGTCAGACCTGGGTAATTCAAGCCAGTTTTGCCTCTCATTAACATTTAAGAGAGGCTGAAGCATTTATTGTATAATGTCACACACTCTTTAGGACACAAGGAATACAATAGCAACTGAATTGCATTAGAAATAATGGAGAACATCTGGCAGAGAGAAAACAATTTTCTCTTAGGCTTATGGTAAAGGATGGAGATGTGGCCAGCAGGCCTCCTCAGAGAGCTTACATGTGAGTAAGCCTTTGGTGGCCCTTTCTCATCTGCCACCTTCTTTGCTCAGTGAGTGCCACCAGAACACTTCCTTGCATACTATGCATGCCTCGTGGATGCTGCCCATTTCAACCAAAGCCATCCATCACGTGATGGGACTTGGGCTCTAGGCTGCGTAAACAGACAATACGGTAATTCTAAATGTACTTTTACATCTATTGTGAAATAAAGGAGCAGTTCAAAGTAACTGCATTAAAAACACTTTCCAAAGTCATCACTTTGCAGACTAGCAGTACATGCACTGTAGCTTTAGATCAATGTAAGATCCAGCTTCATTAAATTCAGAATAAACAACTGCATGCAGTAATTGTGACAATAATAACAAATGTGTTCTTGAGAAGTGTTGAAAAGAAGTGACCGTTTCCAGGCAATTAGAAGTTGTCTGTACTATCAGAGACTGCAGACCAGCCAGCGCAGCAAAATATCTTTTGAGTAAGATGTTCAATGAGGAAAAATAAGGAAAAGCATTCAAGATGTAGTCCCAAGATATTCACCTTAAGCATTACTAACCTGAGACTAAGGGACAAAATACAAATTTAGCCAAAAAATGTCAAGTTTTTCTTTCTTACAGGATCCTAGTTCCCAACAATGATTAAAGATGTTCACAAGGAAATTTTTTGTTACAAAATAGCTAGGTTGGAAAATCCAAACAATTGCAGAGAAAAAACCCCTCCAACCACATTCATACAACATTAAATCTCTCAGGGGAAATAAAAAAATCTATAAATATAAATCAAGAATTAAAAGACAGCAGACAAGAGAATCTGATGGTCTACTTTGTGACCATGCATTATTACCCCAAGGTAGTTGCAAAAGCATAGGAATACCAAGAAGATAAATAGAAAAATTCTTACTAATGTTATCATTGTGGTAAAACGCTGATTAAATTCCAGAAGGAAATGACAAAAGCTGTCTTTGCCAACAGGCAAGTGGAAACTACAGATATGTTTATTTGGAATTAACTTATTGCATTTATTTCAAAACAAAATTAGATAGAATAACTTTTCTTAGCATTTCTGAGTTCTTAGAAAAGACATGCCCTCCTGCGTTTGAGCATGTGGGAGTAAAACTAAATGTGGGAATAAAGCTAAATGTGGGGAGAAATGGGAATCCTAAAGTCTTCTGAATACTATTCCTCCACAGGCTTTGTACAAGGCAGTTTTTCTTTAAAAGCAAAGTCAGTGGAGATGCAACACACACAAATGCAGCACACTTCTCATCAGACAGGACATCTTGCCCTGTGAAGTGAGAGATGGAATGCTTGAAGATGATTGTAGCCAGAGCATATATGTATATTTGGAGTTTCAGGGGATCGCTTAAACTAAATCACATAGCTCCAGGAAGACTGAGGCTTTCTCTCCAGCAGAAAAGTTTGCTTTATCTCTGAAATGACGAAGCCAGAATTTCCCTGATCATACATTTATCCTCCAACTATCCTGTTGCCTTTTTTACCAATGAAGATGATGAACATATCCCCCCATAGCATCAAACTACATCATCCCTGTGACTAATAATTAAAGAACAGATAAATGGTTCCTTTTTTACTGCACCAGTAAACCAGAATTCTTAAAAATGTAAAAATCAAAGACTATAACTTGTATTGGGGCCTACTAAGTCCAATTACATTTGAAAGCATTTCTAGGCCTTACAGCAGAATTAAAACATAACTCTTCAATCTGTTTCACAAAAGGGGCTTGATAATATATCTCCACTATTTCTGAGCATGGCAGCCCTGCACAACTCTACAGAGGTCAAGAGAACTCAAGATTAAAATTTTTGCAAACCGTCCTTAAGCAAAAGACTACACTGCTGCTATGGTTTAACTGTGATGAGATAAGGAAATTGTCATGGTGACACAAAACTTTTCACTTGTGCTTTTACTTCTGACAAACAAAGAGTATATAAATAGTAAATAAATCACAGGTTTCCATTATTTATCATGCAGTAACCTGGAACTTCCTTCTCTGACGTCAACAGAAAAAGTAACTGAAATATTCACAACTGCCCTATTTTACAGTACTCACTGTAACTGTAGTATATAACTACAACTGTAACAGAGCTTTGTTGGTCTCGCGTAGAAGGTGCAAGTCTTGGCTTGAGGAATTGTGATGGATGGTTCCTTCAGAGAGGAGCAAGGCACCATCAGAGGAAGGATGTTCTCCATGAAGACACTACTGTGCAGCTGTTCTGCAGTTCCTCTGGTTTCACTGGGAAGTACAACACTGTCACAGGGCTAAGCTTTTTGCAAACCCTCTATTGGACATTGAAAGAAAACAGAACAGTTTCACTACCACTACAATTTGCATTTCTATCAAAATGTAAATAATAGCATGTTTGGAAGCAGAGGTCTAGCCTCATCAAGAAATACACAAGCATATTTCTTTCTTTTCTAAGCAGTATGTTCATATACATACAGTAAAGAAAGAGCTGCCTAAAACTTAGTTACAATATATTCTTTATTTCTGACTCAAACTGCTGCTGTATGATGGGACAGAAAGTCCACTGGAGGTTTGAAGTAGTTACAGGTCTATACTTGAATAAAATATTCTCCAAAGTTCAGGCATTATTAAAAATGGGGGTTTCTGATTCAGTGATGTCTTGTAACACTTCTTTGAGAAGGTGGAACAAGAATGTTAAAACAAAACCAGGAGGCAGTATCAATTGTTTCTTACTTTTTCATAGACAAGAAAATTAACAATCTTCCTTTTCCCAACTGTGTCAGTGAGAGAGGAGAAAGAGGCAATTCTGCTAAATGGCAAAGAGACTCTGATACCGAAATACAAAGTAAATACAGAAGCACGAAGATATAAGTAAAGTATTCCTTTGGGAAACTCTATATTTAGGCTACAAATGTGGCTACAAGGACAATAGTGAAGTCAAGTAAATGGCTCCAAGATACACTAATGAAATTAATGAGAAAAATGACAGCATCATTGTCAAAATAGACTCCTACTACTTAGATGTTTTTAAATGAAAAATTCAGAGAACACATTATTCAGATTTATGGGACAAACTTGTAAAAAAGTTGTGAAAAACATGTCAAATTAGATGACAGAAATTACTGAAAATAAAATATTTGTGGATTTTGAGAATATTCAGAACTACATGTTCTTTTATGGCTTCTTTGCCTAGTGGTTCAGGCTACTACTTGTCAGGTAGAGGGACAGATCCTCCATCCCATCGTCACCATTATTATTATTATGATCATCATTATCATTATTACTACTAGTACTATTTTTATTATTAAATCAAACCTTGCATTTACAACTTATCCAATGGTAGCAGACTCTCAGAACTGAATAAAAGAAAGACGTAGGTTTGTAGCTGAAGAGAAGTAGATCTGAGAAAAGATCACCAAGCACTAAAATCCCAGTTGTCTGTAGGAAGCCGTTGGTATGAAAAATCTTACAAAGCAAGCAGCTGATAATATGGGACTTCTGCTGAATCAAGCACAGAAACAGGCCTATTTCATATTAAATTTATTTATAATAGACATGGTTAAAAAGGAAAGGACTAAGTTAAAGCTTTTGCATACTCTACTAAATGAAAATGACAAAATACTACTGACAAAGTCTCTTCCAGAAAGAGCATAAGTTATTTAAAAAAAAAAAATGTATAATGAGATGCGACTTATTCTGCTTTAATGTCTTTTAGAAGAGGCTTTCTCTTTTACCTTGACTATCCACATCTAGCAAAATGGTTGGTGTAAGCTTGGTGCTATCTGCAGGTCTTATCCTTCAAAGCTTCCCCTTTTGGTCCCTGGACAGATTGGCTGTAGGTCTGTCACCATTCTTAGCAACCATGATGACTCCTATACGATTCAGTAAAGCAAATCTGGTAAACATCTGACATTGGTCTAGAGACCATATTTTAGGTGGAATACACAACACAGAGGAAAGAGTAGTTTTAACATCTTTCTATGCAAGTTGAGGGCAGGCCATGCCTGAATCTACATAAAGCTTCCCCTGTAAAATTAAACTGTTAAGATTATTTGAGTCAAACCATGAGTTTATACAGGATCAGCACTTTAACGATGTAACCAAGATGTTTCTTATTTGTGCATTAACAGTTCCATACACACTGCTACAAGTCTGCTAGCTACAAGTCCACAGTTTGGAATCTGCTTGGGTAGGCACATTTAGCATCAGTTATCGGCCACTTTGCAGAAAGAATTTTCCTTCATTGATGACTACCATCACCAATTTTCTGCCTTCCAGAGACATGGAACTGCAAATGACCAATGATTCACCATTCAGTTCCCCACAAAGGATTTAGTGTGATGAGACATATAGAAGCGTTAATAGACTGTGAAAGAAGAGTGGGCTAAACTAATTGAATACTATTGATCCACTAGTGCTTGGGAGATTATCATGGAAGTTTACTTATCTAGCTGCAAAGTCCTCACTATATGGAAGACTTCAGATGAAATGAGTGAACTGGGAAAAAAATTCAACCCGCTAACTGACTCTCAGATTGTGCATTTAGAAACTCTGTAGCAATAATACTTAACACACACACCACATAGCGTGATTTAACTTCAGAGCTTCACAAATACTAATTAATCTTTTACCATCGTAGTTTCACAGCACATCTTAATTTTTCTTTATATTTGAAGCTAAAGATTTTAACTGACACAGAACAATGCACTATCACTAAAGAGAGAGCTCCATGATCTTATCCTACTTAATTTGTATTATACCACATCTAGAAACTTAAAAAATTAATAGAGGAAATGTGCATATTTATAGAGTGAACTACAATCACTTTTATGATTACTGTTTAAAATGAAAAGTATGCTGACAGTTGTAACAGTCAGTAATCCTGTTTTACGGGAAGTTTAACGATGAATTTGTGGTTGAAATTGGTACTTCTGCATTGTAGCTGGATGAAGTGCCAAAGTGTCAAGCACTGACTGGTTGCTGTCCAATTACATCGCCTTAAACAACTTTAAACGGCTACAGAATTACTCACTTAGGTCTTCACAGCGTTGACATGGAGGCTAATCTCAAGACAGGTGCTTAACTTGTGCAGTGTATTTGAAAGAATATTTCCTTGTTGGACATTTTTGCATTAGTGCTTCTTAAAATCTGGATGAAATTTTCCCAGCTATCTTTGCAACAAAAGCTTTGTCTCTTATCCCTAAAAACTGTTTATTCATCTATTTTTATTTCTAGTCCTTACTTGCTATTGAAGCTGAAAATTGCATCAAAAAACATGATGGTTTTGTGAACATGTAAATATTAGCTCAAGAGGAAAAATCAATCATCAATTCACTGCAACTCAGTTGTGAAGGGATAGAAGTTTATTGTGTATGCTCCGTGTGTCACCTCTTATTCAAAGCATTCAAGAAAATAACATATGGTGTATAATTATTTACAAATTTAGTTATCTCTAAGGGTGTGAAACGCTTCTGAGCTCTTTTTGAAATCATACACGACCGCTGCCTCTTCTACTATACAGCAAATGGGCAAGGCAAAGTTTGAACTGGGTAAAACTATGACTCTTCCCTCCATGAAGGTGATGTAAAAGAGGAAAGAATTAAGTAGAATGAATCAAGACCAAGAGAAAGGCAAAAGGAAATTATTTTGTTGTGGCTTTTTTTTTTCTTATGGAGACGAGGAAAAAAGGGAGATGTTTGTTTCCAATGACTTGATTTTGGAACTATCTTATGAAATCTTTGCCTAAGGCTTCAGATAATAACTTCCTTAAATATCTGAACAACAACACAGACAAGTACAAGTTCATTTGGACCAGAATTAATAGAGTATTAGTGTAACATCAAGCTCTGAAATACAAATTACCTCCAAGAACATAAAAAGCAGATTTTAGTGGTAGAATATTTTCTTATTACTCACATATATTTCAATAACATTGTAAGTTATTAATATAATTGGCATGCCTATTACTACTGTTCTAAAACTGGAGCATGAATTTAAGTGAAAAATGACACACTGTAGTGCATCTGTCTTTGAGGACACTTCTTCACCTGTTGTACACTATATAGACTGTATCATTGTTTATTAACACATCTGTTATGTATTTCTTAATGCCTTATTAAATAGCCTATCTCATTAGCTAACTATATTACACATATTAATGCCACCACTCTGTGAGGTCAATTAAAGATTTTGTTAAAACAATACCAGAGTAAAACATATGTTTTCCTTGTTGTATACCTTAAAAGCCAGTCTCCGGTTTGTTCCATTATTTTGTGTTATGCTTAAATAAGCCATTAAGCTCTGAAGGAAAATTTCACGTTTGCAATTCATTTTTCTAATCTGACAGCGCAAACCTAATTTGAGAAGTGCACGATTTCAGTACTACTGTTGTGTATAATGCATTTCATTCATATTAAAAAATATTCTCTCTCATTTTTCTAACAAACAGCCTATTGTATTTACTGCATATTACATTTCTGTTTGTATTTTAACATATTTTGCTTCACATAAAAATAATATTTCTACCGCCCTTTTAAGAGCTCAGTACATCGTCTTAAGAACTCGGTTGACTGAACTGCTTAAAAAGCTGAATGTTTGAAACAACTAGCCATTCCCACTGCCTTCTGTACTACTGAACATCCTGTAAATCTACAGCTTTCACTGTGAATTCGCACAGTTCAGTATTTCTTTAAAATTGTACCATTATGTTTGCCTCTCTTTTCTGCTCCCCCCAAAAGATCGCATTACAACTCTGATAAACAGTCACAACTAATTTTCACTACTAAGCCCACTAAGAGACTTTTGCATGGAGTAGCAGCACTGGTGCCTGCAGTGCTGTCACAAAACTCTTGTTTTGATCTTATTCAGTATGTTTCAATCCTAACAGCTTAGCTGAGCTCTCCTATAGACTGAAAATTATGTACTTCCATGATCCTTTCCACAATCATATTCTAACTTTGTATACACATATTAAAGGAATACTTTTTTCCTCCCTCCGAAAATGTAAATTCACATTATTTTTGTGACTGACAACAAAGCTGGTTAAATATGTTTCCCACCTGTCTGCCCCTTTAATGCTTGTTCCTGTCTTCAGGAGTGTCAAAATCTCTCTCCACCTGAACTATGCTGTTATAATTTATGACACAGCTGCTCTGTAAAGCAAGTTCTTGATTTGCTATTGATTAAAGATAAACTTGAAATTTATTTTAAAATGAACCCATTCAATCTGCACTATTTCTGTGAAACAGAAAATAGATATGAAAAATGATCCCTTAAAGCACTGTACATGTTTGACAGTGTGACAGTATCTTTTTTATATCAAAATGAATAAGCTTCTGACTACCTTTTTCTACTGTGGCCAATGATAAATGCATGACTCTATCATCTATCCCTACTTACATCTTCTTTTGAAAGGTTACATACAGATAACACTTTATATTTAAGATTTCCTCCATTGGCCAGAGAACGCAGAGAAGCATAACTGTCAATAATAAGATATTCAATTGAAAGGCTTTTAAGCTAATTTGTAGAATTACTTAAATGCCATAGCTCTCCTTTCCTAAGGGTAGAAATATGAACTAACTTATACTGGAAATATATTAAAAACAAACAAAAAACAATTGAAAGCATACCATTGTCATACACTATACTATTCTCACAGGTTGAAGTTACATTCTGATTTTAGTCTTTTATTTGAATTGTTTATTTCACCCTGATTATGATTTCTGGGCCTCCAATATTTGGAATCAAATATGCACTGGTGAGTTTGAATTCTTTCTTTCTCTCCTCTATTGCTTTACTTTCTTCACAACTTTCATAATTTTTTCTTCCTGTTTACGGAGATTTCCTTGGCAGTAGCTAACGAATCATTCCTTGTTAAACATGTTGTTGAAGTCTTCATAATGTTGGAGCTTCCTAAACTAGTATATAAATACACATATCACTTTCATATTTTGCATATCTGCTTTTGAAATGTAAGGAAACAGTGTAGAAAACACTCTGAAAAGTACTGTAATGACCCCTTCTCCCAAGTACTGCCAGGGAAACTCCCCAGCTCTATTCTGTTTCATAATACAATGCCAGAAGTTTTGTGGGTTGAACATTTTGTGGCTTCTAAGTGCTACCAAAGTGAATTTTACTCACTAAGATTCTTTTAGATTCCTCTCAGGATTCTTTTCACTTCAATTCTTTCTTTTTCTGCCTGTTTTGTCTCCTGTAACCCTTTTAGCATCTGGCCACAAGCTAGACTCTAAGGCTTAGACGAGCCAATGATGGACAAGGTGGCAACTTGTTTTCACATGCTCAGCCCTGAAAAAAAAATCCATAATGCTTAATTAGGCATTTGGATACCTTATGTAGTTCTTAATAGAGTGCTTCATAAACTGCCTCTTATGATAGAGTTGCTGAATCAGGACTGCAAAGTTTGAACCCATACGGTACCCCAGGGCACAGCATCCTCCCTAGCAAGGGTGAAGCCCCCATTAGCTCTTGGAGAGAAAGACGGAAGCCACTCAGTCTTGGTGCAAAACAGGAGAAGGGGAAGGCAGACACCTAGGGGTTAGTTTTTTTAAAGAATATTATTTTCCTGCCCTCCTCAGCTGCGTGATGCAAGTTGCTCATCTCCAAGCTCCTACTAGGAGGCCCTGGAACTGGCAGAGAAAGGGTCAGGAAGAGCAGAACACTCACTGCTTACCTCCATGATGCTGTATTATTGAGGGAGGGGAAACTTATGGGCTCAGAAAAAAGACAAGAACATAGTCCTAAACTGGCATTACAAAGAACAGAAATTGACTAAAACAAGAAACCACATTTAAAGTGAGGCTTGGCCACTAGAACTACATGCAAATTAGGAGAGGAGAAGTGGAATAACCCAGGAGAGGGAAGAAAGTAAAATTCTGACCAACAGTATGGGTGTTGAGATCTTGATTCTACCTAAAATTCTCATTAAAATACATATAGCCATAATTTAGTGACAACTTTTGTTTTCCTCCTCATGTTTACAACCTCTTTATGCCCTATGCAGGTCAGCTGGATCACCAGTAACAATTTTTTCTCCATCATGGCTGATCTCTGTCACATTCCTCAGTTAATTTCTGTATTTTTTCCCCCACTTACTAACAATTACATTTGACTACATTTAACTGTTACATCTCTCATTGATTCCTCACCAACTTGTTATTTATTTGAAGCAAGTGCTGTACCTCTGAGTAGACATACGTCTTTCGTACATTACTTATACATTTGGATTTATTTCTGCTTTATGTTTGGACTCAATGATCTTAACAGTCTTTGCTAACTTAAATGATTACATGACAAATATACATTAAAATACTTGAGGAAAATGAGAAGGCTTGCTTAGACAAGCTAGTAAAAGCATATGTTTTCCTGGAGGAAAGAACAACTGAAACAAAAATAAATGAATTATGCTTAAGTAACGAAACGAAAACAAAATTGCTACTTTGGAAAGCCCTAAACACAGACAATTTTGAAGGCCTATCACCACCATCTGTGAATATTGTGAGTAGTGAGCATGGGAGAAGGCAGTAAATTTTCCCAGAGTAAAGTTTTATTCATATTGATCCTGCTTAAAATCACTCCCCTCTCCTTCAGGAAATGACCTGAAAGTCCAAACCACAAACACCCCTGTGGCACTATTCTTATCCGACCTATGACCTTGTACATAGACGACCTTGCCCATACTTTAAGATATCCATGTAGTGTCATGCATGTGGATCCATTTTCCTACAGTGGAAAAAAAAAAAATCTCGATGGCTAATTGGCAGTACGCATAAATAACTAATGTGGGAGACACATGTTTTGGAAGTAGTAATTGGCATACTGTCTAGCTTTGGTTTGCAGTTACGTTGCATGACAGATATATGGATGGAAAACTTTCACTGCCTCAGACTACTCTAGTAGTCTGTTCTTAAAATAGCTTAGATGAGTAGAAACGGAAATGAAGTGATTATTCCAATTATCAAAGGCTCACAGGAATACATTGAGACATAAGAAGTTTACCCTCATTTAATAAATTGCTTGAATTAGTACTGTAAAAAAAAGTGAGAGAGTCAAAAGCTGTATGAAGTTCAGCTGACCTAAATGCAGCAGCACAGGGCAGCAGAACATACCGAGCAAACTGGGACATGTTCCTCTTCCCAGTCTGTGCTGATAAATACCAATTAAGATCTCTAATGGACTCTGACTGGACTTGGAAACAACAAGGATGACATTTAAATTGACTTTGAATATAATTTAACTATTGTTTAGATTTACTGAAACACACTGCCCTTTGCTTCTATACTTTGGCACTTATCCATTATAGTGGTGTGCCAAAAGTGGATTGTTTCATTAAGATCTGAAACAATAGGGACTGATGCTCTGAGTTACAAAAATTACTCTCTTTAAAAGATACTGCTTATTAATAGGGAACATCTGATCACCGTGATTAAGTGCCTGCATTTAATTCTGTTAAGCATTCATACTCCCAGTGCATTTCAAATTCACCCAGAAGCACATTTTCAGAGAAACTCAAGTATTAGTTTCTTTATAAAATAAAATTACAGATAGATTTATTTTCTTGGCTTTCCACAAAATTATTACTTCGTAGAATTTCATCTTCGTAAGTGGAACTACAGAGATCTCCTTTCACTTAAGTCTTTGGGGGTTTGAGGTTCTTTTTTAGACTTTAATATGTTCTGTATATATCCCAAACAGCCTATAAGAAAATCCTCAGGCAGAGTTTTAATGACATGGGTGAAAAATTAGTTTCAAATCTCACAATTTCATCACAGAATAGCATCTGTATATAACCTGAACATCAATGATATACTGTTTAATGAAAAAGTACAGTATTAAGTACAAGACATTGCATTTTCACAAACAGATATATTTATTATATGTCTTGCAAACTAAATTAAAGCGGCACTGATAAAAATAGAAACTATTTAAATGCCAATAGCCATATCTGTAAAATCTCAGTGAAGTAGATCAAGTTGCCAAGATATGATCAAAGAAAAGGATTTACAAGTGAAAATATACAGAACAAAGAGAACAGTAGCATAAGTCAGATAAAAATAATATTCCTTTCATAGCTTCAGTTAGTACTGATTACATCTAAAAAGTGCTAGCCTATTCTATGCAATCATTAAAGGGGTATCTGTGATAAATAATATAATACTAACTAATATAATCAGAGAAGGCTTAGATTACCAGGACTGGAATTTATGTAACAGCAGCTAAACACAACTTTTCTTTTTCTCAACTCACTGAAAATTCATGATCTATACAGCATAATAACACTTTTGTGTGATTTTTATACCCTCTTGGTAGCAACATATAATGCAGAAAAGAGGCAGAATTATTTTGGAGATTTTATTAGCATTTTGTAAGCAGTGCTATGAGATGAGGTTGTGCTGTTTGTTCACAAACCGTTCCCAGAAGCAATATACAGCCCTGCATATTTCATTCAGATCCTTTTCTCCTCCTCCATTACCATATATCTTCACTTTCCAAATTATTTTCAATGTCTAGAATTTACTGAACTTTGACCAACAGACTAAAGGTTACCTAAAAAATAAAATCAAATAGCTGCTGGAATAATATGGTCCTTTTATAAAAGACAGCTGCTTGAGCTTCTGGAGTGATTTTGAGATTGAAAAACCATAGTAAAAGTGGAATGTGTAAATCTTTAGATAGATTTAAACCTTCTTTTAAGAACATAACAAATATACTGTATACTTTTGTGACCCAAATACTGTTTACATTGCAAATTGTCTCTACTAATTTGAATCCAAGAATGCTGCAAAATTACCACTCCTAGCGGTAGGATTAGGCTTAGTCAGACAACTATTTGTCCATCCATTACATACATCTCTAGTCTCAGTGTTTCCAATTCTTTCTTCGCTAAGAAGCTCACTGTTCAAAACAAATACATTTTTAATTACTTTAAATCAAATTACATTTATGCTTTTGCAAAATGTGATTCAAGAGCAGGTACCACAACAAAGCTATTACCCCACATTATTAACATAACTGAACCATGATTCTTATCCATTGGCTTAATTGAAGCAATTAATAGCTGATTTTATATCCCATATCTTTTAGTTACTAATAAGTAGGGAAAATCCATAAAGGTAATGTAATTCTACAGGTTGGAACATGACGAGGAAGCATTGATAGTTCATTTAGGTTTGACTTCACTATAATGTACCTTGCAGTTTGCATGCTACAAAGCTGCAGCTTGCAGCCGTTTAGGACCATGTCTTATGGTGATATACATTCTGAATACCTCTACATAAGCTTGTGAATGAGGTGAACCTTAGCAGCTCTAGGTGTTATGTCTCTATACAAAGAAGTTGTACACCTAAATCCAGCTATTTCAGAGAATTACTTTTAAAAGAAGTACTTGCAGCTTCACCTTTTTGACTTCCGAACGTTTATTATCATTTTACAGTCTGAATTTGAGGGAACAAACTAAACAGCTCCTACTGTCCTAGCAAAAAAGGAACTTGCAAGTTAATTATGCTTACATGGGAAAATGATTATGCTGTTAAAGTTGTTACAGAGACACCGGAGGTAAGAATGGAAAAGCTGAGAGATGACTTAAGAGACTAGAAATGGTCACACTTAAATCTTCAAGATTTTTTCCCTGCAGCTCAGAGACGTAAGGACAGTCAGTTGTTCTAAAACAAGCAATAGAGAGAAAGCAGAATAGGTGTATGGGATGTGTCGCAATCACAAGCAACTGGGTTATATTCATTTTCATCAACGCTGGATTTCATAGAATCATAGAATAGTTATGGCTGGAAGGGACCTTAAAGATCATCCAGTTCCAACCCCTCTGCCATGGGCAGGGACACCTCCCAGCAGATCAGGCTGTCCAAGGCCCCATTCAGCCTGACCTTGAACACTTCGGGGGATGGGGCAGCCACAACCTCTCTGGGCAACCTGTGCCAGTGTCTCACCACTCTCGTGGTGAAGAAATTCTTCCTAATGTCTAGCCTAAATCTGCCCCTCTCCAGTTTATACCAGCTAGCATTTAGAAAGAACTCTTGATTTTTCTTATTTATTGTAAGTAGAATGCTTTGAAATACATCATTCATCTTTAACTTGTCTATGTATAAAAAATGTGTGTAGCCTCACATTTATTAATTACATCAACTTTAGTCCTGAAAAACAGGTTTTAAGACTTGGTTTTCCACTATCATCAATAACAGTTTACTTGCAATAGCTCTTCAAGGAAATTTTCTACTGTAAAGTGCAAAAGTAATGAAGCTACAAGCCTATGATATCCAGAAACAATATTAGAAAATTATAAAGATTTGTATGTAAGTAAGCATCTTCAGGATCTTGCTACTTTCTCAAAAAACACAACAAATTGATCAGGTAGCCACATAGTAATCTGCGCATTACATATTTCTTAAAGCCAAATAAACACTGACAAATGACAGTTTGGATACATAGAATGAGAACAATAAGGAACAACAAAAGTACTAATTTATTCATCAGTGCTTACTGTATTGAGGTGAAAATTACAGCTGAGTGTGTAGCATTTATTACAAACCATGCACAATCACAATAAAAATTAACTGAATAGTGCATCTGAGGGGTTTTTCAAGAAAGAAACTTCATAGCAGTTGTTAATCCACTAAAAAGATAACAGGATCCAGGTCATGACCTATGGACAATCGAGAACCTGTATAGTACTGCTTTCTAGACCATAAGACAGGCAGTATTTCTTTGGTCCAGAGCATTAGACTAACATTTCTAAACAAGACGCTAATTTAAAAAATCACTTTCCTGCACTAATGATAGTTCATATCCAATGGGAAAGGAAGAGAGGAAGAAAAGAGTCTAATGTAAAAGAAAATTGCTACAACAATGCACAATACTGAAAAGGTTTGAAAACACTCATATGTGTCTCCAGAAATACGTGTCACCGTACCTGGTGATGTGAGGAACTGCCTTCACACAGTGGTAACGATTACACGGACTGTAATCAAGACCGCAATACGTGACAATGGATGGATGGATGGATGGATGGGAGAAGAAAGGAAAAAAAGAGAGAGTAATGAAAATGATATTAAAACACATATAATAAAGATGAACAACTAGAATAATTCATAAACATACTGAAGAATTAAATGCCTCCTTCAACTCACTTCTGAGCCCTCTAAACTAAACTGTCTTTACAGACTTCACACTGATATTGCTTACTTTCCCCTTATAACATCAGGAAAGAGAGACTGGTCTTCTGTGGAGATAACATTTCAGCTGATGTTACTCTCCATTATTGGAGTATTACAGAGTATGAAAACAAGTCCCACCAGTGTCACCAGAGTGCAACTGGGTTTTTCTTGTTGAGTATCTCGACCTTGCACGTTACATTACATTACGAACACATGGAACGAGACGTTGAACACTTTTGCAATCACTAGAGAAGAACTTTGGTTAATTCAACAAGAGCCATTTAACATTTACCTTAAAATTCCAAAGGATAGATGATATGTGTATAAACACATATATTAAAAATATACAAACACACGCCTCCTTCCAGTACAACTTCAACCCTGACTATATCTTCTGTTTTATAGTATCCGTCTCACTATTTTGTGAGGAAGAAACAAATGAAGGGGCAAGAGGAGCACAGATGACACCTAGCCCTGTCTTTCTGGTTCATTGTGGTGCTAAACAAGAGTGGTGTCATCCTTCTGCTTTCAGAAAGCCTAATCCAGTTGATATTTGATGTTCTGTGAATTTTTGTTCCCCATAATGTAGTCTTCAGACAAAACACTGCTTAGGAGGTGCCAGTTGTTTCTTTATTGTTCTTCCTTCACTAATGTGCTTAGGCTCCCTCCCCCTGAAAAAGACCACAGTGTAACTGAGGTGAAGGGATTTTCTTCAGTTTAGGGGAAGCAGGGAAGGGAGGCAGCAAAGGGAGGGGACCTCTCTAACTATTGTTGCAAACAAAGCAACTGTAACATTAAGGAGTAGCCAGACCATTCACAACTCCCATATTCAGCCTTTCGAGTGACATACAGCTAGCCAGAAAAATAGAACTGCAGATAATCTCAGACTACAGTAAACCATCTTTATCAGTCATTTACCTGTAGTACTTTAATTACCTGTGTTACACTAAAAGCAGATTTACAAATTTTATGATCACTTTGGTCCACTTAAGGTGCAGACTCAATTGCCAAGATGTAATCAACGCTGAAAGTCATCCATAGAAAGAGATAGAAAGGAAATTACACTATAAGGAGCTACTGTTGTTATTTATGGTTCTTTTTTTTGATTTCTTAAGGAGCAAATTGCCAGATTACTGACCATGAAGGGCAGGGCTGCATATTTAACTGCAATGTCCTATTATGCGCAGACAATGCACAATATGAAAGAAACTGAAGAACTGCATTTCTGGATTCACAATTAGAAATACATCTATAAGGACTGTGCTCCTATTACATTTGGGGTTATTTTTGTGAGAACACAAGTTCATAAGAAAGATATTAATATTACTTGGCTGGGTAAATCTTTCAAATAATCTTCACTCACTCTGACCTTTTCAATTACTTAGAGAGGAACACACAGGCCTAAATATCATTAAATGTTGCCAGAATACATGCAAAAAAAAAGGTAATTCGTTAAATTTGTACTCCTTTCTTTACCACTTGTTATCTTTCCAACCATTCGTTAATATCACACATTATTGTATGGGTATATTACATACATTTTATATATTGTGTATACTCAGATCATGTATTTTGTGTATTCACATGTCACGTTTATTTTCTGAACACTACCTAACAACAAAATTTGGAAATAAACATAAACATAGGACATAGGTACTTTAATCTGACAAAAAAAAAAAAGGAAACATACATTTATTATAAAGAATCAAAGAATGGCATAATTCTATCTACTAAGAACCGATTTTGCATCTACTTTATGCATTTTTAAAATTAATTTTAAGGAAAATATAATTTAGGTGCTATGTAGGGGTTTGGGTTAGCATATTATACTAGTGTAATTTGAACAGCATAACAAATGAATAAAACTGAAAAACCAAATACAGCTAAAGCAACCATATAATGATGAAAAATCCATTTTTCCTGATTTATATTGAAAACTATTAATAATATTTTCAAATTAATTTAAATTACTTTCCAAATCAGAAATAATTAGATTATAGACTTAAATCCCATGTTTCAAAGTAAAACTGCTATATATTACGCAGCCTAACTAATGGTTCAAATAAATGAAATGTCGGAATCACTGAAACTTAGTTCTTTTAAGCTACCATTCTCCTTAGTGGACCATCACAGCTTTCAATTATCGATAAAAATAAATCTAAAAATAAAGCACAGAACTAAAACTTAGGTTCATGCAAAAAGTTATGTTCTGAAGTCTCATATAAATCAAAGAACTCAAAGCCATTGTAATAACATATGAAGTTCAAGGCAGTAGGATGAAACAGTTGTTCAATCTACTGGTGAAGGCAGCAAAGCTATCACTTATCTTACCACTTCCTAATATTTTTGTTAAAACTGGGAAACTTGGCAGTAGTTTCAAATAGAGATTCTGTTAAAATTTTGATGGTAGGTCAATAAAGCCAGAATTAAATGAGAGAAGTTAAGTTCCTTCTAATGCTAATTGGACACCACTAAGGACTGAAGGAAAACCCTAACCAAACAGTGCTTGACCAAGTTGCCTGTCATTGAAACTCTAAAATTTCTATTCAAACAGCCTGCTAAGGACTTACAACAGTGGTGACCCTATATCATGAATAAAAATAATCCTAGATATAAACTAAATCCAGAATCAGGGCTCAAATTCAGAAAACGGCTGAGTGCAAGTGGTTCTGCTGAAGCCACTCAAAGCTCTATCATGGCTCGCTTGGCTACCCGTACAGTTTGGCTTCATCCTGGATGGACGATGCAATCACATCCAAACCCACCATCATTTAAATACACACCAGATTCTTAGGCTCTGGTTTCCATCTCACATTTTATTACAATTTCAATAAATAGATGAGACTGGGGAATAATTTAGAGAAGTGTCAATTAATCCCCCTACTCCTCCATCATTTGCATGGTGAACTATCTCGTATTCCCTCTTGCATACGTCAACATTCTTGATGTGAAAAGGTGCAAAACCCTAAGGAAACAAACAACAGCAGAGGATCAGGGGAGAGCCACCCAGCAGCAGCATCAGCTGCTCCAGTGAGCAGCGGAAGGGGACCTTTTCCCATCTTACTGGCCAAAAGGGACTGAAACCACTATGAGACTGATTTCTCAGAACGTTTTTCATTTGTGTGACATCCTTCAGCTCTGTCAGTCAGCAATACTCTGCGTTCAGTGCATCAAAAGGTAATTTCTTTCATTAATTTCTGCTGGCTAAACTCTTTTCTTCCATATGTCACTTCTGATTCCCTTGTATTGATTCCCAACTGCTTGCCTATGAATCAATTCAGAATCTGCCGATCTAAAACTGTAAACTACTCTTGCCAGATGAAACCATAAAAAGTGGTTGTGTGAAAATGATATGTCTTGTTTCCTGTTTTAAAAAGACGAATTGATATTTTCTTTATTTTTTCAAGCAATTTCCTTCATGAATATCTTTCAGTACTACTTCTCTTGGCATGTCTTAATTTGGACAGTTTACAATTGTCTTGGCTATGTCTATTTATTGGGGAAGAAAAATGTTTTTGTCTGGAAACACCCGATTACCACTTGGAAACCCTCCATAAGAATTGTTGCAAAATAAATATTTCTTAATACTACTTTGATAAAAATAAATTTCCTGACGCTTTATAGCAAATGTCCAAATTAAAGATATAGCCCTAAATAAATATCTAACACTTAGTAAAACAATTCATATTATCTCTCCAGTGGAGCATGTATAATAAGTCTTTTGGCATGAAAGGGAATAGTTAAAATTAATTATTCCTATGATGGTTAACCAGCATGCAAGTATTGCACATCTTATCTGTTGTCAACAAATTTTATCTGGTGCTATAAGAGAGAGAGATTTATAGGAAGACTGCAAAAAGACTCATAATAGTAAATTTTCATGGGGTTTAACTCCACATGTAGTGACAGAACAGAAAGAGGAGGTTAGCAAAAGGGATTTGTGAGTTTGGCCTCGCTGAAAGTTTTGAATGCCTGGGAAAAGTGACAGGACATAATTTAATACGGGTAGGCTGATGAGGATTTGTATTCAATCTTGAGACTAATGAGACTTTTACATTTAATTCTTAAAGTAAGGGATCAAAGCATCCAGTACAATAACTCCTTATATGTATATCATGCTCAAGTACCTTATTCCATCACTAGATATACTGATTTTAATTAATAAATCCATTTACTTCCATTTGTTTTGCTGATTAGGAAACATCCTCCTTTCCAAATTCACCAAATTCCTCCTTTAATTTGTCTTTTTTATGTAAAAGTAGGAGTGCTTTGAGCATCAGAGATTCATGCACAAGATACCCCTTAGCTATGCACAGTGATGTTCTCAGCAAAACACAACAGCAATCCAACTGTCCCGTTAAAACAAGAGTTGGGTGCCAGGTGTCTTCAACAAACGGCAAGAGAAGCAGGCAAACATTTTCCTTTATGTACTGTTTTGGTACGCAATTGCATCTGATATCTTCTACAAGGCCCTGTTGGAAGCCACAGAATCTGCTGACATCACTGTATTAAAATCGTACGTGAGACTTAAACTTTGCTTAGCTGCTTTATCAGGATAGTGATTAACATTACTCTGAAGTTGTTCTGGGCAAGGAACAAGCTTCCATTCATTTCCTTTTGAAACCTCAAGGCTGCTTCCTAAATTCATTGGCACATTGCAGCAGCTATTCAAGAGAATTAATTAGTTTTACACAGACTTTTATAGAGATTTCATTTCATCAGAATTATCCCCTCCACCCACTTAACACTAGTACATACTTTACTATTGAAATATTGTATTGCGTTGCACCATATAAAACCTAAGCTTGACAGCAGCAAGTTGCAAAATGGTATATTTTATCTTCCACCAACCCTGAGGATAAATATGTAGAATTATATCTATTACTGGTTCATCCCAAACTGTTACTGTTATAATTTAAGAGCAAAAAAAGAATAGTTATATCATCAAAAATAAGACTGAACAAAGAAGAAAGGGCTAAAAAATTGCTAGTAGGATTCCATACGCAGCCCAATATAAACCAAGTCCTCCTTGCATTGCAATGGATGATGAATACCATATTCAGCAGAAGCTCAGGATTTTTCAGTGTGGTTAGACCGTTATCTGTGTTCAATACAGCAAATTCTTTGAAATCACATCAAAACTTTAACCAATAAAAGCTCATGAAAATCAATAAATTCACACAGTTATGTACTCTGATTACCCTAATCTAGAAAAGCAGTTAGGAGCTACTGCAGACTGCTACAATTTTATTACATTCTTGTGGCTTATACTAAGCTACTCAGGCAACAAAGAGAACCCTGCAGAATAGCCCTCTGGACCTAATAGAGACCTACTTGAGAGAAACGTGAACTTTTCTGATAGGCTCCTAGGCCTGTTATGGCTTGTTGACCATCATTAATTATGTATAAGTGTATAAAAATAAACCAACTATGTGCCAAAGAAAAATGATCTCATGTAATGCAAACACATTTAATAAAAGAAAAAATAGTGGTGGTGAGAACAATAATGAAAAAATATAAAAACTTCTCAATGATTATCATGAATACAGGAGGCTTTAGCATATCAACATGAGCAAACGTGAACTTCTGAGAGATTACTTCAGTTGAAGAAAGGGATGTTCACCATTTCAACAGACATAATACACCTTGATGAATTGGTCCTTGAGGGATTTTTGTTTGTTTGTTCTATAGAAATTTCCTAATAGGAAATTTCCTAAAAGGAAATTGGGGGCACAAGGGATCCTAATGGGTGAATTTTGTACATTTAACTTGTACAATGCTAACATTAAGCTTGCAGCAATTACTTCATCAGCTCTAGAATAAGATTTTGGTCTTTTTCTTGTGATAGTGATTTGAGCAGATGTAAATAAAAAGATATTGCTCAGAAATAAAACGTCTCACGCTTCTCTCTGATACCAATCAGACAAAAAAATAATCAATCTTAATTTGAACACTTCACTTAATTTATTTAATTCCTTTTGGAAATCTTACCCCTTCCCTGACTTATTCATCCTTGCTATTACATCAAGTCCTAGTTATGATTTTTAATTATCAAAATTGGTTAGGTTTTTGGATATGATATTAATCATAGATCTAATAAGGATGCTTATAGAACAGTTATAGTTCTAGCTCTCTAACTATAAAAAAAGAAGAAAAATATTATCAGAAAGAAAGGAAAAAAATAAATAAAAGAGTTATTTACACAATTATTGGAGTTGCTTTTCACTTACCAAACACTTAATAATAACAAGAGAAAGGAGTGACACTGTTCCTAATGCAGAAGATTGATCAGTTGACATGATAAAGTATGATTAATTTGCTGAATAAGTCTAAAGAACTCTGAAGTTTACCACTTTCAGAGCAACTTGCAAGCGTACTTCTTTCTTCAAGAGCATCCATGATAAAATCAACAAATAAAGACTGAGTGGGAATCCAATCTGTATATTTCCAATGAAAATTTAATGTAATCAAATGCCAAGAGTGATGAATGCGGAAAAGATGAAACGCTAAAATTGAGAGAATATTACAGTATGATCTTTAGTTAGCATCTCTCCCATACATTTATTTTTCTTTTCTTTTACTCGTACACCATCTCTAAAACAAGTTTTTAATATACGCAATTATACATCAAACAATAATGTTTGTCTCCTGGAGAGAAAAATGAAATTGTGCATCTATATCAAGAAAAAACTCATATAACAGGCAATCTAACCTTCTGAAATGACAGTTCTGTCATGACAAAGTATTTACTTGATGAGAAGGAATAATTCTTTTTGGGCATTTTTCTAGTTTTCCTAACCCAAGCAAGCTTTCACTCTTGCACGGGCTTTTCACTTGTAAGGGGAAATACAATTTTTGTAATGTTAGGAAGCTATGGTTTTATTATCTTCCTTTTTTTCTGTTTTCTTTTTAATTTTTCTTTTTCTTCCCCCTCCCCTGCTTGTTACATCATATATCAGATAGCCTCAGGGATGCCTGTTCACAGTATGGAACACCACTAGTAAAAGCAAGAAGTTTTGAATTTCCTATGGAGATAGCAGGGCTGGACAGGTATTTAAAATTGTTGTAGGCAGAAGGATAAAATATGTTTCTCCTTATGTCCCTCTTTCATGAGAAGGATGAAAATATTCCTTATCCCACCTGAGAGCCAATGTAGCTATGAGCATCATTGACCTATCTAGAGTATGAGCGTTCAAGGAGAAAATCCAAAGAAAATAACTGTAATAGCAGCTTCTTTTCTTAGAAAGGGTGTGGATTCCAGGATATTTGGCTCAGTAGCCACAGCCATAAACACCATTTTAACTCTGCTGCAAAGCTGATACTCTAAGGAGGTAGCAAGTTAGACCAAGAATAACTTTGGTGAGAAAGCTGGTCCAGAGCTACATTAGCATGTACTACAACCATAAAGACAAGACACCTGAAAAAGGAAACTTCCACAAGTAGCAAAGCAATTGAATTTGTGCTATAACTGTCAGAGACAAAATAACTGTGCTAATCAACCTCACATATCATTCTCATGCCTAGAGTCACAAATAGGCTAAATACTACAAGCTCGAGACCTTAATCATATTTCAAGTCTTTTGTTAGGGTTTTCAATGGTGAATTTTTATGAACTGAAGCTATCATTTACTTCCAAATCCAAAATGATAGAAAATTTAGATTTATTCAGTACTAGACAGGGGTTCAAAATAAAGAGTTCAACTTCTAGAACTAATGTCTTCTAACAACAAAGTATGAGGGGACAGGACTAGATTCAGTTTCAACTCAGATTTATGCACAGAGATATAATAAAGTTGTAAAACTCATATTTTAACTTTCCCCGAATATGAGAAGCCTTCAGATATTTTTTTTTTTAATTTGCATTTTACTCAGGATTGCCTAAATTACATCCAGAAAGCTTTAATCAAAGTCCTGACACCATCCGCCACAACCTGAAATATACCCAAGGTATGACATTGTATAATTTCAGGTGTATGCGGCCTGTCTTCATAGGAACCTGGGTCATTATTTGGGCTTTCAACTTTGCTGAACTACAGTTCAGGAGGGCTTTTCGTACTTATGGGTTTCTTTGGGAATTATTTCTCCAGATCTGTTCAGAAACATCGCCATTTAGTTGGAAGTTCTCTTTCTTTCAAGAGCAACTTTCAGTCATCCACAACTGCCATTTATATTAATCTTCCACTGAGTAACAAACACAAACAGATTTAATGGACCCAAGAATTTGTCTGACCAATTCCTAGACAGAGCTAGGACGTTAAAAATGACAGTAAAATGGCAAGGCCATACCCAGGCTCTCCAAAGGGGAGCATTTATTGATTCCAGGATTTTCAACAGCATAAACTTACTCACATCTCAGAACGAGGAAATATTTTCAAACTAAATTGCAGGGCAAACAGAAAGAAGGGGTTTGCTCCACTTTAAAGAAAGAATTGGAAATTTAAATCATAGGAAGGAACTCTTGCTAATATCTTTTCTAACAAACATCCAGGGAATATTCATCAGCTTATAATGTCTCTCTAGTGTATAGGCCAGTTTGAAAGGAGTACTTTCCTGATGCTCTATCATTTTTAACTAAAGTAAAGCAAATTCTCCTTTCATTTAGATGCTGCTTTGGTAAACAAGTAAGAGGCTGACATACTTGACAGCTGATTAAGATTATGTAGTATACAGTATTCAAAATTCTCTTCCCAGGCTATCAATCCAAGCATAATGGTATGTTTTAAAAACATGCACACTTGGACAATTTCTCTGATAACAAAAATATTCCAAATGTTTATGCAGCTGTTGAGCAAAAATGCTCTTTCTGACAAGAATGGATGGTTAGACACAAGCATAGAGAGGCAATTTCTCTGTAATACAACCATCCTTGAAGATTTATTGAATCAAAAAATAGCTTAAAAGTGGGTCTGAAAGTTTAGAAAACTTAATTCAGCAAAAAGGGCTACATATTATCAGGCCATAATGCATTCCATGAAATATTTTATTTTGCCAAAGGGTACATTTCAAAAGAAAACAACTAGTAAATCTTATTTTAATAGTTACGATAAAATATCAAATGAAAAAATATAAAAATCATGATATTTTTAGCCTACCAGACCACTTTTTTTCTTTTATTTGCTTTGCTAGCTTGCTTCTGAGAAATTCTTGTGCAGCAATAATAAGAGAATCAAAGTTACAGGAGATGCTTTATATAACTTGCTTTTAAATGACGCTGCATACAATTCTTTTACCCCAACTACAATTTCACAGTCTTTTATGAGATTTGGCTGAAAATAAACATTAAGTTTCTTGAGTTCTAAAACAAATTGAGATGAATCTATTTCATTTTTCTTTAGTAAAAAACAATTCACACTCATATTTAGAAAGGGTAGACTTTGTTTACAATAAATTGCATATTACAGAAAATATTCTGATGTATGGATAATTCAGACATTTTTATTAGTACATTTACTTCAGCAATGTAAGTAAAATGCTAAATTAGAAGTCTAAAATGTCACTAAAAATAATAGTCCACTTAGTCCTACCTATAAATGTATCCTTTCTGTTTTAATTTTTTTAAAAAATATGAAGTATATTTACTCATACTTTACAGTAGCTCCTAGTTATCCTTGTTGGTACTATTGCCTGTTTCAGACTGCAAACCTTTCAAACCATGTAATCAGAATCTGAACCTAAATCCTTTGAGATAAACTGATAAACTCCCATGGAAGTAAATAAGCTTTGAAGCCAGCAGAAATTTTCAGCTTTTCAAAAACTGTCAGAAACACTTAAGGTGGTTAAAGCCATTTCTTTTCTTCTTTCAGAATAGGAAAACTCTTTTCCCTTTGACTTAAGGGAAAAATAGACACCATCAAAAAGGAACACATCCAAGTTCAGGTATTTTCATGTTTGCGATTGCCTTCTACTCTCAACAAAGCTATCAAAAAAAAGACAAAATTCGGATACACCATTTTCTCTATTAGGGAGAAAGTTTCAGCACCTACTGCCTACCAGAACCTAATACACTAGGAATTCAGAACTGCAGTATCAAGTCTGTAATCTCTGATACTAACACACTACATACAGTCTTAAAGGTCTCTAGAAGACAAAAAAGTCATAAAAAGCATGTTCGGTGAAGTTTTCATACCATGTACGATCAACACAATCTGTCGACAGTTTTAACTTCTGAAGTATTTTAAATAACCAATACACAGCCCCACCTCTCCCAAACAAGCAGTACATACTTGTCCACCATGAGCTAACCATGAAAGTCCTTTTAGTAGGAATAACCCATCTTACTGAAGTGAGGGGAGAAAAAAACAGGCAACTCTACAGCTCTTCAGGAAAGACATGTGACTCACCAGAAATAGTCTTTCTGTCTGGAAAAAACATACACACACAATCTCCCAAAACAGCAACAATAGAAACCCTCAAACAGATAAGTAGTCCAGTAATTTGGACTATAAAAGTAAAAAAAAAAAAAAAATAAAATACAGACACAGAAAACCATACGAAGAAGAATGGGTGAAAATAATAGAGGCAGGACCAGATGGTGTCTGCCCAAGTATTCGAAAGGCCCTCAGGGATGAAATAGCTAAATTACTACTTACAGGATATAATGTCATGCTTAAAACAATGTTGGCATCTAAGGAGTGAAGAATGATAAATGTGATTTCAATGTGGGAAAACAACTTGACAGATCTGTGGGGACCCACAGATGTTGATATTTTTACTAGGGAAATTATTAGAAACAGCAGAAAGTTTAAAATTGGTGTACATCAGAATAAATGTTTTCTGTTTGAGAAGAGTCTGCTGGCTGACAGTTTGTTGATGGTACCATGTTATTCAGGATATAGAAAGCAAAGCCTAACTGTTAAGAACTGCAGGACATTACAAGGCTGAGCAGATGCACACCAAGCAGCCAGACTGAGATCATCTGGATGGAGTATATGTCTAATGGGACTGAAGTATTTCTCTTATGAGGAGAGGCTGAGTGACCTCAGTCTATTTAGCCTAGAAAAGAGAAGACTGTGAAGGGACCTTATCAATGTTTATATATATTTAAGGTGTGGGTGGGTGTCAATAGCATGGGGCCAGACTCTTCTCTAGTGCCTAGAGACAGGACAAAGGACAATGGGCTCAAACTGGAACTTAAGAAGTTACACCTGAATATGAGGAAAAACTTCTTTACTGTGAGGTTGACAGAACACCAATACAGGCTACGCAGAGAGGCAGTGCAGGAAAAGTTGCTAAGAATAAACTATCCACTTAGGATTATTAAATTAACAAACAAAAGGAGATGTTTCTTCATGCAACACAACACAAGTCACAAATATGCCCTGCACAATCAGTGGGAGCCCACTAATTGCCACCCAGACAAATAGCTGATAGGTAAGGGACAAATGAAAGTCATCTTGTAACGTTTAATCTAAATCGGTGATAAAATAAGCCAGATCAAGGCAGTCTGAAGGCTACAGCACGCAGGAGAAAATGTGATGTGAGGGTCGACTATTTGTGAATGATGTGATGAAAACTCTGACTGAAAGGCTATTTTTGGACAGCCCTTAAGTGCCTGTAAAGAATGAAGGATGTGTGTATGAAGCAAGGGGGATATGAGGGGGGAGACGGGAGAAGATAAAGAAGAAAAAGAAAAAAGATCCTGAATCCACAATACCAAGGATCAACATTAGAAGCAAACAACTCATGAGCTCACAAATTCCCTCATGAAGATACCTAAAATCTGACCAAATCTCAACTATAGCAATGTTTATTGGTAATAGATACCAAGGTAATTTAATGCAATCTGATTCCCTCTGTGCTGTGGCAAGCCATAGTAGTTATCCATTCTTAATGTAGCAGTACTTTGCATATTGCCTTTGAAAACCAACAGGATCAATACAGGAAAAATATTCTATTCAGGGTTACAACATAGTTGGGAGCATACATGAATTGGAGCTGAAAATAACTAGGATGTTGGAGAGTATACGGGGAGGCACTATCATAGCTACTTGCTACTGTTAGAGATAATATAGGGCAAGCAGACATTCATATGCTCTTGTTTAGAAAAGATCACTGCAGAAAGCATCCCAGAATTGGAGAAAGTAGGTCATTGGATCCCTTCTCATAATTTGGTTGAGGGGTCAAGCTTAGGAATACACATTGCTAAGTGTATGACTTAAAATAACATCGGGCTCTCACACCAATATTATAAACAGTATTCTTGATACAACACATTTTCTGTCTGTGTACTTTAGCCAAAGAATTGAAAGCTGTTTTATGTAGCATAAGTGAATTCTTAATTCAATTCTGTTCTTCAACATAATTAGGTTCTACTGTTGTGTGCATTTGTGAAAATACTCTGCCCTTTCCCTATACGTGACTAGTGATACACATACAAAAGCTGCAGTTGCTTTTAGTGCAGCTAGTTGCTCCTGTGAAAGATTTCGAGTTTCTCCTGTATCTTCTCTCATACTTAGCAGGAGATGGATTTTAATAAAGAGAAAAGAATGCCCATTACTCTTCTATATTAAAAAAATCAAATTATTTTCCCATTAAACAATTGATTCATAAAATTGTGACAAATGAATAAACAACCCAGTTTTCCAAGATAAAACTAATTAATCATTTTACTGTCCCTTGTATTCTAGTCTATTAATATTCAATTTTGATTTCAGCTTGTTTTTCTTGTCTAGGATTGAAAGAGTAACAGAATGGTGCCAAGTACTAAAGATATGCAGGCACATTGTTCGTGGCAAAGAGAAGTTAAAGTAATAGAGGGAGAAAAACCTGTGAATCAGCTCATGTATTAACCATATGGAAAGCTGCCGATGGAAATAAGCAATGTTCAGTACAAAAAAAAAGGGTGAGACGATGAGTCTGATTCAAGACACCACACTACAAGGCTGCACAACATACTTTAATTCCTGCTTTTCCATGGAATGATAATAACTCTGAAAGCAATCTTGACCAAAAAAATATTTCTGTCTTGGTCTTTTATGTGTCTCAAAATTGATGATAAAAAAATACTCCTCTGTCTTCATTTGCCTCATAATTAAAAAGGTGGCAGAAAAAAAACAGAACAGAGGATGGACAATCTGTCTTAAGTATCTTTAACTTCTGTGGCCTGTTTTCAGTGATCTGTTGCTATTATACATCTTTGCACTTTTGCAGGAGTCAAGCAGCATAACACAACCCAACAAACATCAGAGTTAATCTGGTAGTGCATCCCAGTATGCTCAGTTTCAAATACACTCAGGGTATAGCTTTTCTTCATAACGCAAACACTGCCTTCGAAATTTGCAGTCGACCAAAACCAGTAGTAGTTCATGTATACATCCCTATAGCCTCATTTTTACTTTTTTTTCAAATGCTATCTTGTCCAGATTCCCTGTGTTTTAATACAAACCACTAGTAAACACAGATATAATTACTCCCAGGACCACCATGGGCCAGTCAATAGCTTGGTGGATAAGCTTTCACTTTTCTCTCTAAGCTACAGAAAATTAGCATACACAAAACATTTGTGAATAAAAGCACTGCTTCACTATACCATGACATACAGAACATCTGAAAAATGTGCTTCAAAATAGTTATGCCTCATAATACCGTAAAGGAGCTGGCATGAATGAAAGAAGCAATGAGGCAGATCATGGGGGTTTAAGGAGCACCAGATCATTCATGCAACTGGTGTATCCACAAAATAAAATCAGATTTCAGCACATCAAGCTGATGTGAATATCTTCACAGTAAGAGCAATGACCTGCTTAGACAACTGGTAGGTAACCTTTCAGTGTCTCTAAAAGCTGCCCTAAACAGTCCACAGTGGCAGTTTCCATTTTAAACAAAACCAAAAGTCACTGATACATATTGCTGCCTCTCCTATTTAAAACATTGCAAAAATGAATTCTACAAACAAAATATTATTTATGAATAAGGAGCTTCTTTTTAGCTGTTAAATGCTCACAGAAGCCAAATTCTACTAGCAAAACAGAGGAGAACTTCTGCAACCAAAACTAAATGCTAACTGTGCTTGAACAGTTTTTCTTTTAAATGTCTTTAAGTATTGTCTTTAATGGTATTTTTTTAAGTATCTTCCATTGCTAGTAAAAACAAGGATGGAAATACTGAAACCTGAAAAACTTTTACAAGCTATATGAAGAGAAGCCTCAAAAGAGTAAACGTCAGGAATGATTGTTTCTATCTGTTTCTGTACTTCACTTGTATGATAGATGCTCAGAACTGTAATTACTGATATTTTCCTACCTTCAGGCCTATTCGAAATACCAAACTGCTCTGTGGTGCCGGAGAGAATAAAAATACTCACTCCAATATTTAAGGGAGCTATACCAGATATAGGTCAGCTTTTTTGCCGACCTGTAATAAAGAAGCCATGCATTGATAATATGAGTGGGAAGAGCATAACTATGACCAGTTCCCCTTCTCTGTCCTGTGGTTATCCTAGCTTGATTTTAAAAGTGATAGTGGAAAATTAAGACCTCTGTTGCACAAACACACTAATAAAACACACCGCATTGTGTGTCTGAGATAATATAACTGTGTCAGACTTTACAGCAGTGGGTTTGTTTGAATAAGGTCAATGAACAGTACATTGCAGCATTGCCTACTTTATGTTGCCCCAATGCATTGTTGACGAGAGGTATACACTCTCAAAAAACAGCACATAGAAGGAAGATCAATTACAAGTTCAGTTATCTGCGATTTATAGCACAAATGCTGACTACAGCCAGGAACTAACTAGTGTGATCTACCCCTAAGAGAGGCGTAATCTGCTGGTAGTTAATGCACACATCTGATTGTGCCCGAGCACATGCCTGCATACTGCTCCGTCTCTGCAGTCAAGGAAAGAAAACATTCTAGTAATTCGATATGGTGGGTGCAACTTAGATATTTTCAGTGAATGGTTACTATGGAGCCTGTAATTATGTGCACAAAGGCAGGAATAAAAAATAAAACAAGTGTGATAGAACTACAGCAATCCACATAACAAAACAAAAAATCATTATATCCCTCACAGAAGTAGTCAAATCATGAAGAAACATTCTCCATAGAGAATGCTTTCACAGCCTGGACTTTTGTGTACATCGCAGCCAAGAAGGCAAACAGTATCCTGGCTTGTATCGGAAACAGTGTGGCCAGTAGGACTAGAGAAGCGATCATCTCCCTGTACTCGTCACTAGTCAGGCTGCACATCCGACACTGTGTTCAGTTTTGGACCTCTCACTACAAGTGATTCATTGAGCCGCTGGAGCATGTTCAGAGATGGGCAACAAAGCTGGTGCAGGGGCCAGAAACAAGTCTTATGAGGGGTGGCTGAGGGAACTGAGGTTGTTTGGTCAGGACAAAAGGAGGCTGAAGGGAGACCTTATTGCTCTCTACAGCCATCTGATAAAAGGCTGTAGTGATGTGTGCGACATGGCCTCTTTTCCAAAATAACAAGTGAAGAGGAAATGGCCTCATATTGTGCCGAGGAAGCTTTAGACTGGATATTAGGAAAAAATATTCTCCACTGAAAGGGCTGTCAAGCATTGGACCAGGCTGCCCATGGAAGTTGTTAACATCCCTAGAGGTATTTAAAAGATGTGCAGATATCGTGCTTAGGGACATGGGTTTTAGTGGTGGAGTTGGCAGTAAGGTTAAGGGTTGGACTCGATGATATTAAAGGTCTTTTCCAACCTAAATGATTCTATGATTCTCTATTGTATCTCCATAATTCTCTTTTAAGGAAAAAGTTATCTTTGTGGGCTTTTTTCACCCTAATATAGAAAGATTATTTATATTTCAACCTGCAAAACTAATTACATTAAGTACTTCTGTGTAATCAGATAAGTTTTATAGTAATTGATTATCATAATTAATTAGTTCTTTCAATCTTTTAAGAAATTTATTGTACTCATCCTGAAAATAATGGATGACCTTAACAGGTCAAAGAAATACTGTCACTGAAAATTATTGGTTTGCAAATATAATCATTACTTTATCTCATTACTTTCTGCATTTATGATGAAGACATTATATTGTTTTCAAATTGAATCCTTACATAAAAGGTTCTTGACTTCCAGGCAAAAAGCATTGCAGTTAGTATTTCTGCAAGGCTTCAGAGTACAAGAGTACATCAACAAGCAAGCATGGCTGGACTGAAGAATTTCCTAGATTTCACACTTGAACTCCAACAACTATGACTTAGTATGTGAAACTTGTCTGCATAGCTCATGCTACCCTTTCATGGATTTATAGAGAACTGTTTCCATGTTTTACGCCAACAAATAGAGGCAAGTCTGAGTTCATGTTGTCAATGCTTACTTCTTTTTTTGATGCCATTAGTGTTCGACAACTATAAAGTAAAAAAAAAAAATGGCAGTGTTCCTAACATCCCTAGACAAAGCAGTGAGGGCAGCAGCACCACCATGAAACCTCGTTATGGCCAGAGACACAGTCACAGGCTCCATTTTGATGTCCTAGGCCATTGTGTGTTGTGGGGACCAGAAACTAGCTCACATGTTCTACTCTCCTCTGTTGGGACCTCACCTGGAGTACTGCAGTGATGTCAGTTTTGGAGCCCTCAGCAAAGGAAGGACATGGATCTAATAGAGCTAGTCCAGAGGAAGGCCATGAAGATGATCAGAGGGCTGGAGAACCCTCAAATGAGGACAGGCTGAAAGAGTTGGGCTTGTTTAGCCTGGAGAAGAGAAAGCTCCAGGAAGACCTTATAGCAGTATTCAAGTACTTAAAGCAGACTATAAGAAAGCTGGGAAGGGACTCGTTATCAGGAAGCGTAGCGATAGGATGAGGGGTAACATTTTTAAGCTGAAAGCAGGAGATTTAGATTACATATTAAGAAGAATTTTTTATTGTCAGGGTAGTAAGACACTGGAACAAGTTGCCCAGAAAAGTCGTGGATGCCCCACCCCTGGAGGTGTTCCAGACCAGGCTGGACGAAGTTATGAGAACCTGATTTAATGGAAGGTGTCCCTACCCATGGCAGGGGCATTTGGAACTAGATGACCTTTAAGGTCCTTTCCAACCCAAACCATTCTATAATCCTGTGTCCCTCCTGGCATCAGACAGTCACTCAGCTTAACTTCCTGGCCATTCCTTTGCCTTGATTGTCTCTTGGGACTGAATTCAGGAAAAGAAAACTTCTGTGTTTTCTTGTGCTACCTCTCAGAAACCCGTTTCTAGCTCTTTCCAATTAACGTGAACATTAAAGAGGCTCCTAATTATGAAAAGATTGCAGTTTTTCTGGATACTCGATAAGGCACAACATTTGGAATTAATTTGAAATACAGATGAGAAGTTTTTTGTTTTGCATTGCTTAAAAAACAGGATTTCATCCCCGAACTTTTGGGTTTTGAAATGCTTTTTAATCTCTTAACACTACCACCACCTATAGTAAATTTGTTAAAATGTAATGAAAAGCTTAATCTAAAAGACTACAACACTCTGAAAGTTAAATAATACAAAATTATAATCACTTTATAATTGTCGAGGGTTAAACTCTCACTTGTTCGCTAGTCAGGCACAGTCCTCCACATGCATAAAGGTAGTAGTCTCAAAATGAAACAGCTCACCCCTGAGTTCTGACTATGTCATTTAGCCCTACTTCCTTCTTTTTTCTTGCTCTTGGTATTCCACAGACAATGTCTGGCATTGTATGTATTATTAAGGTGCCTATTACCATGACTTAACACTTTAATATACAATTGAATAAGTTAGTGAGCTGTTTAATATCTGGCTGTGGGAAACTGCCCAGAGCTGAGTCAGCCACTGGTTCCCATTGCACCTTATCCACCCCCCGATGTGGGGACTGCTTTAATCACTAGATGCAATCAAATTACTAGGTTACAGCCTGTCTGGGAATAACATTCTCCTAGAGTTCTAGTCTGTAAGATAACAAGTTTTAATAATGTGGCTAGGAAAACCACGAAACAACGGAAACATATTAGGGATGCATTATATACACATGCTGTGTCTACATATCAAGCTGTAGAACTGCGTCCTACAGCACAGCAGGAGCAGGGCACACAGGATATGGCTATTCATTTCTCTAGCTATGCTATGGATAGACTAATTGGAATAATTTTAGGGAATATCCCAGACTCTGCAGGCTTAAAATCTTACTGGAGATGCTTAATCCTTCAAAGAGCAGGAATTGCTCTTTGAAAGAAGTATAAATCCCATTACCATGATCGGTCCGGAATACAACACCCTTTACCAATTAAGGAGAACTTTGCTGCATTCACTGTCCAAGAAATCAGAACAAATAGAAACTTCTATGAAATTGGAAGAAAAGTACCTGTGTTTAACCCCTAGATTTACAAATTAACATTTAGTAGTGGGAAAAATATACTAAGCTTCAGAGGCTATTTATAATTTTTTGACACTCTACATCATAATTTAAAAAAATGCAAATTATGGAGCATTCTGTAGATAAACACACAATTAATATAGAGCACTTTAGGTTTTGGAAGTGCTACCTTTACCCATCTGAAGCACTCCTACAGAAGAATAGGCAGCATTTTTGTAAGAATTACCTGAATAACACCCAGGAATTCACTGTAATACCCTGTTAGTGATTGCACATCCTGGATGCCACATATTATCCTACCCTAGTGCCTATATCAAGTCATACAACAGTTAAACCCAGCATCAGAAGATGATCTATCTTCAAACAAATATTCCAGAGATATGTTTTCTATAATTCAAGCAGTTCACTATCCTGACTAAGCTCACCATCAAAAACATCGTCTGTGAGCATCAACATGCATCAAGAAGAGCTAGAACAGAGGTGTTGCCTGTGTGTAACACAGTATCTGTATAATTAGTTGACCTTTTTCCTCAGTCACTGGAGTAAATAATTCCCAGACATTTCTCTTTCCCTTTCTCCTAAGAAAATCTCAACTATACATAATAACATATACGTGTAACATAATGTTTTCCTTCCTGCCTCCACAGTGAACGAAGCATATTTTAATTTTTTTGTCTCTCTTTTCCTTAGACACTAAACATATTATTGCACCTTTTGCTACTAACACCTCTGCTTCAGAAGTACCAGTTACAATTCCATTTGCAGAAGCTGACGTATGTCTAAATTAACTCATAGCAGTTGGTTTTAGGGCCATATATTGATTCGAAATTTGCAGTGACTGTGGAGTCTTTCATAGACTTAGAACACTGCTGTTGAATATTATACCACCTATGACACAGTACCTAGATTCAAACAGGGAATAAATGCCACTCTCCATTTCCTAACATCAAATAAAGGTGTAATTTTAATGCTCTGGTTGGTATTTACAAGGGCAAGCGCGCGTGAGAGACTGTCTTTCTGCTTTTCAGCATTAGAATCAATAGTGCAAGCAGTCTGTATTGCTTTCCACAGCTGAAGAACACAGCAGTTTATCAACTAAGTTCACTCCAGGATCAAATGATTGGCATTGACTTTGAAGCCTTTGAGCACTTAAGTAATACTATCTGAATATCACCTAATGACTGTATTACAATCAGAACCCAACATTTTCTTCTATTAAAGTTCATATATCACACATAATGACGTTCCTCAGACACTGAGGCTTTCTAAACATAAACCAGTTATTTCTCTGAGGGCAGCATTAAAAAACAATAAAGTATGCTGCTTCAAACATCTTTTTGTTTCCTTATATCCTATATTCTTCTTGTATTTATAGCTTTTATGAGAAAGATTGCAAACATGCAACTTTCTTTAAATAAGCAGATTATTCCAGGATCAACTCCTGAGAGACACTATCTCACTTGTGCTTCACTCAAAGGGAATGCTATGATTAGTTTTCATAATTAAATGGCATTTACAATATTACAAATTCAGAACAGCAGAACAGCTTAGATATTTTATGGTCTGTCATAGGATGTGAATGCATGCCTTGAGTTTCTAGTTTAATTCACATACAAAAAAAATATAATAAAAAAAATGAAGCAAACAAAAGACAATAGCTGAATAGTCAAAGCAATACTGTGTTTGGAGGTCTGTTATGCTTGAATAAATGCATACCTACTCAATTTCTTAGGTTTTGAAGGGAGTAGGAGAAAACTAGTGCACACCTAAAACTGAGAACACTGGTGTTTAAAGAACCTGAAAGAGGAAGATACATGGAAATTTAGTGATCAAGAATGAAAAAAAGCCTGTGATGAGGTGAATTAATTCAATATTTTTCCAGGTTTGAGGATGTCCCTTTTTCAAACTTGGTCCGAAAATATCTTAAGTGGAAGACTGCACAGTAAATTTACAGATATATTTGCTGGTACAATGATAAAAAAGGGGGTCACCATTCACATGGAAAAAAACAGTTATTTCAGGAATTTTTCACAGGAGAATAAGAGATGATCCTGAAGCCAGTCTTTATGTTTGCAAATCTCCACCTGTAGCTTTAAGGTTGACTTCATAAACTTTAGGTAAGCATCTTAAGCTATTTTAGCAGGATTCAAATTTACATAACTCCTGGTAAATGTAGTGAGGCTGTTAGCCAACTGCAGCGTGAAGTTAAACCAGGAAATTTTTTTTTTTTGACAAAAATGGTCAGATGTTCTGCTTTATAACCTCATTGGCTTTTCCCACAAGGTAGGGCACTTGACCTTGCAAGAAAAGCCAGCTGAGGAGCCGAAAGCATGGCCATGCAGATCTGGACTGATAGGAATGAAAAGTGATGTTTTGCCTCATATTTTCCCTTTTACCTGAACTGAAAGAGCATAGCTTAAACTGTGTTCAGTTTATTTCAACATGAAGTGTAATGTAATGATAAAAGAGCCTAAATCTGTCAGTTTGCCCACAGTCCTGCAAGAAGGGTAGCATCATGGCAACAGTTTGGCTTCTTGTTTTAGTCTTTGCAATGTAAAATTGTAATTCATTTCCAGTAAAGGATAAGGCTGGTCAAGACTTGTTCACTTGTTTTTGGCAACAAGTGATGAAGCATTGGTACTGATGACTGTTCCGATAGAACTCACTCTTCAGAAAGTATTAGCATTAAAGCCATAGAAGCTCTCATAGTAATGACAACAAAAGCAAACAGATATTGTCTTCCCTTGTGACTTTTCTCATTGTTTTAAATCATCACCTATCTTCTCAGTGCTTACTAAAATCATTTGACCCACTAGAAAATGCAAACAACAATGAGAACGTGGAAAGTTATTTCTTCCACAAAATGTATTTAAACATCTATATTTTTTTCAAACTGTAGAAACCAATGTTAAACTCTGTCAATCTTATCTTTTGTTTCTTTCTTCACTACCAATTCTGAATGGTTAGTACATGATGTGCTACATCTTCAAATACATGAATGTCAAATTGTACCAGAAAGGGGATAAACTCAGCAATTCTGTGTCATTTTAAAGCACTTGATAAGGCTAGTAGGCTGCCGGAGGAGAAATAAATGGTCAAACTACCCAAAGAATATTTTGTCTTTTGATTTTTTCCTGCTTTCCTTTTCATCTTATGAGGTCATTGGCCCTATATTTCTTCATTTTCTGCTCAGACTGAAGTGCTTAAAAAAATCAGCTTCAACTAAATTTTAAAACCTATTTTATCCAGATTTCTCTACTACTATTTCAAGAAAATATATTATCACAAAACAGATGTTTTACTCCAAACAAAACTATTTTGACGGCTTGCATAAACATGTATTATAAATCTAAATGAGAAGGTTTGGTACCACATTAAGAAATACCATAAGCAACAGTCAGCAATTTCAAGTTATTTTAACTGCTATGACAGTAGTGCTTCCATATATTCAGAAAGTGTTATTAGAGCGAAATTACTCATTCCTCTATGTTTCTAAACGTAGCATACATTTTGATTGATATTTATTTTATAATAAGCTGCATTTATTTTATAATTAAAAAAAATAATGTTATTGCAATACGTATCCTGATACAATAGACAGACCTTTTAGAAATGCTGAGCATGCCTGGGGATTTCACAGGCCTGCAGAAGAAACAAGAAGCCCAACCACAGCTTACATAGACACTGCACAGCACAGCTGCTCAAAGGGCAGCTGAACAACCCTCAGTAGGTGACCAACAAACACTTATTCTAACATGGATTGTCAACTATTACAGTAATACAAACACAATCTTGTTAGCAATATAAACTTAATTTAAGCCACTTCAAATTACTGGTGGGGGGAACCAAACCCCAAATCAACTACCGGATCATTCTAAGAACTGATTTCTACTTGTACCTTGTTTTGCAGACATATCTGCACAGCCGGACCTTACAATCCATACAGCATGGAATCTATTTTCTATTTCAATACCATAATAGAGAGAAAACGTTTTAAAAACACAAACCCACCTTTTGCATTTCTTGACATTTTGATCAGATTCCAGGGCAGCCGAATGGCCAATTCACACCACACACTTGGCAAAATCGACTTTACTACAGCTCTACTGCCATCGAGGAAACCAGCTAAGTGCAGTAGAATCCCCCTGGTGCCACTGATTCTCCTCTAACAAGCATTAATAAAAACAGAATGGGGAAAACATGGTGTGCCTAGGGAGGGAACCCATATCATTAGCAATCATGAGATTTCATGTAGATTTCCTTTGTAGCAGAAGATTTGGTCACCAAAATCTGGGTGTGCCAGAAATTTTTTTGTAGAATCCCTTGGCATTTCATAGCAGATTAACACAGGACAGTGTAATACTTTTCCTTTGTAGCTGAGGGTCTAGGACAACTCTCTACATCCAACCCTTCATGGAAAAAACTCTAACCCTAAGCATAAGGGTTAGCATAAGCCTAACTTTGATGACTCCCTACGGAGAGCTGCCCCTTTCCATGCAGCTGAAACTAGAACCAGACCTCATATCTGCTAACAGCCACATTTGAATGGCGAGGGTCAGCATATGCACATCCCTTAGTGGGATCAGAATGTTAATTGCTACATGCTCAAATTATCTGCTTTCAGCTGCTTTAAATATATCACCCATCAAAGATAATTTATAGTAGTTAAATTGCAATCTGCCTGTTGTTTTTCAAAGGAAAAGAACTAACCCCAAACAAACCAGTATTTAAACAGTCAGTTACAAAACAAGCAGTATGAAGAATTACTCCCTACTTGCTTCTCTCAATTTTTCCACCCAATTCAGAAGCAGGACAGCTCTTAAACAGTCTGCTTGAAAAACTACAACAAAATAGCATCTCATCCTGTAACTATTTAGATAAGTATTTTCAGGGAATCTTTGTTCCATGACAGTCCATTAGGAAAAAACATTATTTGTAAATAAATAAAGCTTTGTAGCTCAATATAAATAGGAATGTAGAATCAGTAGCAAGGCAACCTATGCTTACAGCAATAAAACAGGGCAGCCTGGTCTGGTGGGAGGTGTCCCTGCCCATGACAGGGTTGGAACTAGATGACCTTTGAGGTCCCTTCCAACCCAAACTATTCTATGATTCACACATTTCACGCAGAGAAGAACTCTGATTCAGTAGTTTTCCTTCTCAGACAAATTAATACTGCAAGGTATTTTTCATGTTACTGTCATATTCCATATGACTTATTGCACCAATTGCATTTAAATTAATTTCAGTCCTGAAGTCAAAAGGAACTATAAAATATCCAGATGTGGTTCCCATTTTATTCTGTATGTTTTAAACAATGACAGTTGCTTTAAAAATATTTAAGATACTTACATTATTATAAACATAATATTTACTATCATAATAAATAATAAAAGTGATTGCTTTTGCATCTAAAGACTTCACAAAGACAAGTAGAGAAATAATTTTTCAAATTTTGAGATTTGTGCTCATATTTGACCTAGACACTTTACTGAAATTATCATGTTTTGTTAAAACTTTCAGTAATGGAGCAGCTCCATTTTTCCTAACAGGTAATTTGTATGTGCACCACACTGATAAGTCTGACAGTAGCAAGTGAAATATTTCAAGTTTTTATAAGCATTCTGTAGAGTAATAAAAACCTTTCACTCTCAAAGCAAGTTCTCCTAAATGCCTTTATCCCCCTGCTGAGTGTTTACTGTGAGGAAGCACAAAACCCACCATGGGATGGAGACATCCCCATCCCTGCTCTGGGAACACAGACAGATTTTTGTCATATATGGGAACAATCTCATTTTGCACTATTCACACTTGCAAAGCTAAGCATGTACAGCTGCCTGCCTGTCTGAAAGGCACGTTAGCCAAAAAATATTTGTACATGTAAGCTGACAGGGAAGACACAGCCTCCAGCTGAGCATCCCACCTCCCAGGCCTCTGTATTCTGCTCCCATAGGATGTTTGAGAGGTTGAGCCAAGGGGCACCAGCAGAAAAAAAGTATGACTGCTATTGCTAGCATCCCATCATTACACCTGTATCCCTAATTCACACCACGTGGAGGATATTGGCAATTTAAAATGAAAATTGGCAATTCTTTCCTACTGCTATTTCAGTGTGGGTAATTTAAGAAGAGGAGAGGAAGAAAGAAAGAAAGAAGGCACCGCTCCTCTTTATACACTATTTTTCATATTATGCTAAAGTACAGTTGTATTGTTCCCAAACTACAGTAGCAGTTGCTTTATTTTGTTTTAATTAACTCAGTTAGTTTTACTAATATAAGTGAATACCACATTGTTGTGTAAGGTCAAAAATGCTTCACAAAAATTAATACTTTGTGTACTTAAAAATGGAAAGCATTGGAATGCTATTTCCACTGTAATCTAAAGAATAAATGATCAAAGACTTTTTTTTAGGCATGTGTTAGATAAAAAAAATTAAATATAATTTCCAATTTATGAACAATCACTGCTGCTGAAAGATAAAAGTACAGGTGCTTACAGTTAGGTAACAGAAGCCTAACTTTACTGTCTTTTGTACAGTATAATTAAATGTCTTTCTTTGAATTCTTCAGCCAAAGGATGAGACCAAGCCAACAGAAATCTTTAGTTGTGCTTTCTCCTTCTGAATCCCGTATATGCTTCCATGTCGTTACACAAGAAAGGGCTGAGGTAGTCAGTGAAGCTAAAATAACAACTAGACTGTAGTTTTACTTACAGCCATAAACTAGTAAGCCATAACATTAACCAGTGTGCAGGCAGAAGCATACATGCCATAGTTAAGGGCTACCAAACAGTGTGAAGACATAGGAGATCTAGTTCATGCAGAGATGCCCCAAGCTCAGAGTTTATCAGCTGGCAGCTCTTTTCATTCTCAAGTCTGGCTCTGGTTGCTAGCGGAAAAGTGAACCAAAATCCTGTTAGGCCTCAGCCTGTGTGTTCTTCACAGGAAGACTCCTCCAGTCATTCTAATGACAGCTGAAAATATATTACGCTGGTTATATAATTCATTCCAGTAGGAGTGAGTAGGTGAGGTTGATGCTAGCAGATGCACCCTGCACATAGCCAAGATAGCCAATGCTCAAATGAATTCTAACTTGAAAATCTTTTTGCAAGCCCCAGTGAGAAAAATCACTACATACTGAAGACATTGAAAAGGAATAGCTCACAGAGTGGAAATTCGGATGCAATCTGTGAGCTAGTGAGGCTTACAAAACACAAGCTAGTGACAAGTACAAACCAAACTGATCTCTTTTGTCTTTTCCCTCTATTGTCTTTTTTCTAAACTTCCACAGATTTCAATTTCTTTTTTTGAAAAGACACCGTGAATAAATTAAATATAACAATAAGGCTTTTCAGATCATGTTACAGGAGATCCAACACAATCAGAACAGGTTGCATTGAAAAGACAACCAAGAAGCAGGTAGGGACACATGGTGGCACTGAAACACTGAGGGTTGTTCTTTATGTAAACCCACAACTAGTGCAAGCTGATTTAGCCTCAACTCTCCTGAAAGGAATGCCAAAGAGACATTAATTCAACTTCACTATCTAGCTATTCTATCATGAATTTACACTTGCTTCTATATCTAGCTAGTGAACTACATGTCTCTGTATATCTGACTATGTCTATCTTCCAAACACTTCTGTTTGCATGCATAATGGCATTTTTCTTGTTTGGAGTCATACTTCAGTTAGCTTATGTGCCTGATCCCTTAATTTCAATGCCTAAACCTACATATAAAAACTAAATAAAAGCAGCACAAGGGTAATGATTATAATCTCATGAGTAAAACATGAAAAACTAGCATAAAGCCAAATTTATGTATATTCACTGTCCTAACAAATGATGGTCTCTGTTAACCCTTCTTACAAATTTTACCTGTAAAAACATGGAACACTGCATTCTTTTGTTAGAGAAGGAGAGGTAGACTAAATTACCTATACAATACAAGTCATAGACTATTTCTGCTTTCTGGTTCTCTGGTCCAAGCCTGGAGTGATTCCCAGAGTTAAGACCTGGTTAAGACAAGAGAGCCATTACTAGACTGTGGTACAGGACTGTTAGTGACCACAGGACCCTACAAGGGACACAAAACAATTCTTTCCACTAGGAAATTACCATTGGGCTTCTTCAGATATCCTGTTAGTACAGAGGATAAGATTTTTTCACTGCAAAAACCTGTAATTTTAAAATAAGTAATAAAATCCAAGTATATCTTTATTATATATGGTAGAGTTTATTTTTATTACTCTAAATTTTATTTTTACTCTCTTTAGAATTGTATTCTTTTAAAACCCCAATGATCAGATATGTAGGCAAATGTCAATAAATATCAATTATTTCTCAAATAAAATTTTGGTAGCAGCAAACTTCATATTGTACGCTATTTTAACAACAAAACTAAGGAAATTATTAGCCTTTTGAAAAGAAGGATGTAAAACTTATTGTTGCTGTATTCAAAAGCTTAATAAGGTTTTTTAGTGAGTACTGCTTTCGTTGTATTTTCTCATAACAAAAGCTTGAAATAGCTTCCAGAAAACATTCAGCAGATATTTATTTCCCAACATCAGATAACTCTGAAACATATAAAAACTTCTCATTGTCTTCCTGTGTTTCAGCTTCAGCAATATGACCAAACGACAATACTGAATTGTTTTTTATAAAAAAAAAAGGCAGTATACACTTTCTAGATGGTAGAAATGAGTGGATAAAAAGTAGGGAAAGCTATTTAAAAAATAACTGAAAGAGGAATTAACTTGAATAAATTGAATTGATATTTCTCCTCTAAAGTAATATGGACATTGCTACTTAAAAACTGCATGATACCAAATGTTCATTTTTAACAAACCGTACTGCAATATTTGTATTTATAGATCCCATGGATGAACTTGATAAATATCCATTCAAGCATCATCACTGTCTTGCTTTCTCACACTAAAAAACAAGTAATTCTAATTAGTGGTCTCTGAAACATATAAAATCCATGTTTTTTATGGGAAAATCACTAAATGAACAACAAAGGGAAAGGGAACAATAGAGTGTTTGACTGGCTTCTCTAGAAAGGTACAGCCTGTGTTATGTCTGTGAGGGAGAGAATGCTGTTCTCTCCCTCAAGAAAGGGTACATTTGTAAGCATGCTTGTGTGGCACAGAGAAACGGTGAATATTTTTATTCCAATCTGTAACTCTTCAACCACCTGAAGTTTTATCTACCAGTTAGTTTTTCCAATGTTGATAAAATGCAAAAGTGCACATGCGTAATCTAAGAAGGGAAAAAAAATCATGCCTTCTGTGCTAGGACTTGCTTAAAGGCAGCATTTTTTAATCTACCCAATGGATTTAAATACAATACAGAAAACTGTTAATGGTTTAACAGCTATATCACAAGAGTGACAAATGGCATCATTCAGCCTATACGCATCTGTAGTTATGCGAAAGCAAAACACAATCATGATATCTCTAGTTACATATTCAAAAAACAGCAGTATGCCAATAACCATAGCTTTATAGAATTTCTCCACTGCGTTTAACATACTTTAATGGGAATGGCTTGAAAACTTTTTAATATTGACTTGTCTATTAAGCTGTTCAGTAATTTAAATAACCATCTTCAGCAGTCCAAAGTTTCATTAATCCCCTGAAGACAGAACTACTGACCAAAATGATGAATACAGTAGTTTTTAATTTAACCACATATGAGAGAAAAGCACTACCCATTACAGTGATGAATCAAAAAAGCAAATTAGTCTTCATAATTGTAAATGCTGAATATCACCTGAGGTAACTAAAATATGTGTGTAGGCTGTAAGTTTTTATCATAAAATCATGTTGTTATTCCTCATATCATGAAATAACATTTCTTTCATAACTGAGCATACTTTAAATCAGAGAAAGATGAGTAAATATTTTCTTTAGATTCAATTCTGTCTGAGACTGTTTCAGTTAAGTGTGTTCCAACATCCATGAGAAGACTTGTACCTGAGGCCGTGAAGTCGCTGACACTTAAAGGCCCTAAGAAAGCTCTTTAGTTTCAAGTTTTGTGTTTTCTCAGCAGAAAATTTTCATTGTTCACATTCACCCTAATGCGTCCTTTCTCTATCACATTTTCTTTCACTGGGAGCTTTACACTGAAGTGCTATATACTCTGCTACTCTCATTAATGAGCTAAGGCATCTATTTTCTGCCAGTATTTTTTTTCCCTTTTCCTGATGCTTTCCATATAAAGACACCCAATAACGATGCAATCAACAGAATATTTACAATAATTAAACAAGTAATCTGCAAGCAGAAAAAGCTTTTCACAGGAATATTTAAAAATCTGAAAAAAGGTATCACTATTATAGCACAGTAGACAGTCAGCTGGAGAAAGCAAAGTTTTTTACGTGTGGAATAGTCCAGGAACAAGAGCAATATTAAAGTAGTCAGAAGGGGAAGTACTGAATGAGGGACATTACTCCACTGACAAAGCATAAGCTAACATATGCATATACTGACAATTCATTCCAGTTCTAAAATAGTTACGGGAAAAAACCCCACAGTCAGATTTTAGATCATTCACTAATAGGAAATACAACTATTTTGACAGGCAATTTATTCAGAATATATGAATCACTGCGTTTACTCCTGATGTAGATATATCAGAGATTCCATTTCACTATTCAAAATAGAGTTAGGTAAATAAAAGACTATTTGGTTTAATGCTGGAATGAAAAAAATCAGATCAACCAGAAATATTCTGTATGCCTAAAATGAAATATTCTGTATGCCTAAAATGAAATATTAATTTAATTCAAGAATTATTTACCACATTAACCTTATTTTTAGGTCACAGAAAATGTATTACCACTTCAAAAAACAATCTCATTTGAAAAACTTTAAAACAATCATTAACTTCTTATAAAAAAAATATATTCTTTTTAGAGGGTAAAGTTTCTTAGATTAACTGCACGAGTATGCAAACAGGAAAAAAAAAATCTAAAGAAAGATACAGCTTGAGATGCCTGCATTTTTCCCCTTCTTTCTATCCCCACAATTGCTCCCCAAATCGTAGACTCAGAAGCATTGGCTGTAAGGAGCCTCTGGAGGTCATCTTGGCATCCTGTTTGGGACCGTCATCAACACAACGGGAAGTAAGCTCAATCATGCCTCTACTTGGCCAAGCTGTAAAGATCTTTTAGGATGGATATTTTACAATCTGAGCAACTTGTTCCAAAGCTGCGCTATCCTCTCCCTGAGAAAAGCTCTTCCTAATGCTCATTTTGTACGTGTCAAGCTGTACTTCATGGCCTGTGCCCTTTGCAATAGTCTGGCACTATCAGGAAAGTTAACTCTCATCTGTCACACTATAGTTAAAAGCCACCTGGCTGTAGACACAAAATGTAGTATTAGAGATGTGGAACTTACAATTCCCTGAGTTCATGCAAAAATTTCATTAACTTCTGCAGAAAATATAGAGCTCAGTCTTTAGGAAAATAAGTATTCATCATTTCAATTATGTACGGATTTCTGAGAAGTTAGAGCAAGAGAGATGTTTCAGACCACCTGCCCTCTTATAGTGACCACAGACACAGTTGCTACAGAAACTGCTAGTAGAAATAATCAATAAAATAAACCTAGGGTGTACACAACATTTGTCGGAGGCTGCCATTTTTGCTCATTTTCATGTGGAAAAAAAAAAAAAAAAGGAGCTTACAAAAAACCCAGACGACTCGGGGCTTTAATACAGAAATTAATTTAAAACACTTTTATAAATAGTGCATTGTATCTTACAGATGTTTTGAAATACTTGACAGAAGTTGCAAACCCAGACAATTACACCTATTCAAGTAAGTTCAAGAGGTCCAGAGCAGAACACTTTCTTTTAAAAATGATCTAGTGCTTTAAAATTAATTTAGCAAAAGTGTTTCTAATTTCAATGGACTCCCTTAGTTTCCATCTTTTAACTTTCAAAAGAACTGTAAAAGAAGCTAGGTCATTTTTACACATTATAATGGCAGTGGCAGCAGAAATAACAAACTGAGCAAGAAATTCCTCAGCTCAGGGCTTCTGTACTCTATTCTCTCTTTGTTAAGGTGTAATCAAATCCATGAAAACAAAACAGGACAGGAAAAACCGACTATGTCTGAATTTGGAGAATCGCACCCTGACAGACCATTTTTTTCAATGATTAAAGACAAAGTTTTTGAAGGGCTTTTTTATTTAAACTGGGGACAGTACCTGATTTTCAATAAAATTATGACCATGGTACTGTGCTGAAGGATAACATGGTGAAGACAGCAACAATGCATTTGTTTTATTTCTTCTTTGATACTCAGGTGTAGTATACAAACTAAACTTGAAGTTTTTTAATGTACCATTGTACATACCAGTCTCATAAATACTCTTCTCCCTCATCAAGTACAAACTGATGGAAACAAAAATTCATTTTTCTAAATTCCTCAATGCTCCTAGACACAGAAACACATCCCTCAGTGTAATACCCCTCTTGTGGACTTCTGTACAATTGAAATGCAATAAAAATTATTTTTAAGAAAAAATCCTTCTTTTCAATCATGGAATTAAGAAACCCAGACAAACAAAAACCACACGCTAAGCTTTAACTTAAAAATTTATTTCTGTTCTAACCTCTATGGTTTGTTGAGTGGGTTCCAAATTTGCTTAAATGAATTCACTAGACCCCAATTTTTTAAAATAAAACACTTTTTTAAAAACTTTCAACGTGCTAATGTTTGTTTCCATAGAAACAGGACTGGAAGCAGGGGCTGCTGTTAAGTACTAGTGTCCTCTCCCACAAATGAGAGACTTAAAACTAATAATGAATTAATAAAAATCTTCTCAGAATATATACCTTTTCATTTTGCAAAAACAGAGCATGATCTTACAACCGCTGGAGATAACAGGACTATGAAATGTGATTACAATAGAATAAGCCTAAATCACTAAGAACATATTACTGAGTTGAGAAACCTGACTAAAAGACTATTTAGTGAAATGGATAATTTTCTAATGAATTTTATATTAAATTTAGCAGGTGACTGTCAGATGAGGCCATTTTTAGAAAGATTACTGTGGAGAATTATGACCCAAAAATGTAAAACAGAAGATAGTAAGGATTATTACTATTTACATAATTTATTGCTATTACTCTTGCTTAATTTTTTTAGTGACTTACTTCATTAAAACCCGATTGGAAGTCTTTTGCAGTTCATCAGATACAGCCCTAAAGTTCAGCCAGACTACCCAGCATTGTATTTACCTTCTCTGCTTTCTCCCTGTGGTTGACCCAAGAAGCTGTCCAATGCTTCGAAGTATTTTGACAGTGCATATATATTTCTTTAAGATTTTTTTTATCACTTAAGCTATCTATGCTAAGAATTTAACTCTTGTAATTTATATTTCACATATTTTCTGCTGTAATTTATGTCTTAAAAAGTCACTACAGCTGAATTAAAAATTCTGAAGTATTTATGTTTTCCTCAAGTAATTAAACCTTGCTTGTGAAATTATAACATTAAGGTACCATTTATCACAAACTAAGGATTTGACTTCCAGTAATTTTGATGTTAGGTTGGTTTATTGTGAACAGTGAATCCATCATTGTATGAAATCCCCTGCCTACAGGTTAGTTTTACTGGGTTAGACTTTGGTACTTTTTTATCATTAGATGGTATGAAATTCTTTGGATATAATATGACTGTTTCAAGTGTCTGGTCCAATTCGTTTTGTCTGTAAAGTTGATTGTCAGGTACCACATCACTGTATTGATTTTTGTTGAGATTCTACTGTGTTTCAGGAGCATCTATTATAGCAAGGCTCTTTCTGTGATATTTCCTCTCATGGTTTTCTTCTTGAAAGTAGTGCTAATCAAAACTGGTAAGCATCTTTCATTCCCCAAAATATGTGCAAATGATAATGTCTTCTTAAAAGGCACTGCCTACTTTCACCTTCAATTGGTAATTACTTATAGTTTGAGAACATCTCAGGTTAAACAACAAAAATGTTTGGAATAAAGTATTAAATAAAAAGTACCATACATATAAAAAAAGTTAAAGTTCTGTCATCTGGTGAAAGGCCCACTACTTTAATCCAATGGATTAACAGAGGATATGAACTTGACTGTAATATGTGGTTTTGCAGGACAAAAGAGCAGTTTAAAGGTAATCTTGCAATGAATTTATGTATTTTCAGAATTGTGGTCTTTACACTTCTTCATGTAATATGCAAATAAAATATTCTGGCAGTTTGAATTACAGAGTATACCGGTTTCACTGGTGCATTTGTGCTCACAGTCCATATGATGGATAAGTGACAGGAGAAAATATAACTGCTCTTCTCTCCCTAGAGCAATTATATTGCAATTCCACGCAAAATTCTGGAGCTGCATTTCGTTTTGCTACAACATTTTATTTAGTCATAACTGTATTTTGCAAATCTGTATTTTACTATTAGGTCAGCAATACTCCAATGAACAAAGCTGAGTCATATAATTATCATTATGGACATGTGATGACATCTATATTCACTTTGGGCTCCCCATTCAGTTTGTTCTCTGTCTTTGCATTTTATGTTGTTGCCAATTACAGGTACTTATGGTCAGTTTGGGTTGTACTTTCCTTTATTTCCACTTCTGTTGGCGCCTTCATTGTAAAACAGAAATGAACTTGCAAACTATTCCATTTCATCTTGTGGAAAGGAGTCTGAAATCCCACACTGGAAATTATTGGTTTTCCTTGTACTCTGTGCCTCATAGTTTATAGCCAGTGTTAAAATGCCCCATCAGCAGAAGCTTGTTGTTTTAAAATGCTATAGAAACAGAATTTTAGTCTCGACCACTCATTACTTTGCCACATTTCACTAGCAGCTTCTCCGGACCCTGGGCTAGAAGACAAAATGTCATAACACAGCATCAACACAGATGCCACTCGATGTCTATGACATCTTAGGATCCCTAGAGGTGCATGACTTCTTGGTGACTCACAACACTTCTTGGTGACTCACAACCACTGAGCTTACCATGCTCACTCTGGAGGTGAGACAGCCACAAGTCTCTAGTAGTCTAAAACATTTCGTGTGAATTCAGATCAAATTAATCTTGCCTTTTCTACTGCAGGACAATTATTGTAGGACCACTGTAACATCAATTGGAAGAAAACATAGCCCACCTTTTAGTTTCTAAGTGACAGGACACAGCATTTGTCCAGTAGCATTCCTGCTCTGGATTCCCAGACATCCTCATTTCCCATTTTTGTATGTAAACAATAACAGTGTTCAATGCTTTGCAAGGACCAGAAAAGTTATAACCAATGACTAGAAGACAGGCTTAGGAAGTTCAAGGTCTAATTTTAGCTTCTTGTTAGGATAATTTTGCCACAACATATTCATAGTTCCAAACAATCTTTGCCTCCCAGTAAACATAAATGCAGAAAAGAGCTGGATGAAATATTTCCCCACCCCCAAAAAAGAACCCCTCATATTACAGATACCCTTATTTATGCATTTCTTTTGCTTCTGTTTGATTCACAGTTAAGCCACCGATACATTCTACATATGCAGTTTAATCTGCTTCTCCCATCTCAGCATTTTAGTGCTGTTAGTTTTACTGTTTTTTCATCAGCTAATCTTTGAGATTTTGACACTTCTTCAAACCCATTCATTCACATATTTAAGCCAACCATTATCCATTCCTCTGTTTTCTTCACATGTTTATTTAGGGGCACAAAATTTATCCTGTCTTTGCCAGATAAAATATTTTTGCCCTTCTCACACCTTGTCTTATGTTCAAATCCCAGACACTTCATTGGGTGACACTTCATCATTCATCTCAAACAGGGGCTCCATAAAAGGAAGGAAGCTATCAACAGTGGTACTATGCATACTTCTGATTATTTATAACTAAGCATATTAAAGCATGTTATGTTGGTGTGCTACCCAAGTCTTCATTGATGTTAATCATGTAGACCAGTAGCAGGTTTAATTTCAATGAAAGTAAGATCAACAACAATTTGAATTTTCATTTTAGAAGACTGAAGTGTCATGCATATTGGATAAAAATAACTTCAGCATTGTCTTTCTGAATATTTAAATGAGAATATTGATTCTCTCCACCATACCTTAAGTAACCAAAATAGGAGCACAACTACATTTCATTAACTGTGTTTCATCTTGATACGTTTTTTTCCCCTTAGATATAACCGGTAGAATAGGAACATCTTAGGTAATTACTCTTCGGTAATTAGTTATACTATGATACTATGATCTTAGGCACAAAAGAAAGGACAATCTTGTACAGATGATATTTTTGTTACTTTTGCAAGACTCACACTCACAGACAAAAGCTGTATGTTTTCCTATGAATACACAAGAGCAGCATCAGTGAATTTACGCAAGCAACATGTTTCAAGACTACCAACAATGAAGCATCATTCAAATTGCACTATATTTTATGAATAAGCCTGTAATGTTATATTATGATGAATCTATTTGACATTCAGCAATGTGATGCAGTGCATAGTAATTATAATAATGCAGTGCATGGCTGTAGCTTATATGCATATGGAAGACACTAATGTCTTTAGGATGCACACTTAACTCAAGGTAGGAGGAAAGAAACAGAAATAGACTCAAGGAATGTGACAAAGTCTTCATCTCAAAGTCTGATGGTATTCTGAGAATCTATGTATTTAATATACACACACACACGCACACTGTTAAAGCAGCAGGGAGATCATCTTGAATTAGAACGTAAGCCTCTGTTGTTTTTTTAAAAAGCATACAGCACACAATGTGTGTGATTTTGGGTGGTTTTGGTTGGACAACAGGGATAATGTCATCTTACTTTAAAAGAAATATTATCTATTGACAATATTTCCTATAGATTTAAGGAAAAAAATTAATGAGATCCCTCTATAAATAAAAGTTTAAGATATAAAAGGCTAAACCATGACACCTTTCCTTCCCAACTCAGGATATGCACTTTTCTTCAAATTAATTAGAAGGAAAGTGTTACAAGAAATATGGATGCTCTCAGTAACATCTGCCTTACACCACATTGTTTGATTTTCTGAGATCCATATTCTTTTTCATTTGCAGAACGGAAAGATTAATTTGAAGAATAGGAAAGAGAGATTTGTTAGTTTTAATGCTGTTAATAGGTTGAACACACGTTCTGAGGATATTATTCCTCTCCAGACTTTGAGTCATTATAGTATTTTCTTCCCTTCTTGCAACTCTGTAGTGCACAACGCAGCCCCACTTCATGATGTGTTGAACAAAACACAACAGATAAATAAAGAAGGGGTCAATATAAGCTGTTAGCTACAAACACATTACAGGCAATATACAACAACAGCGGTTGAATATTGACCTTAGGGCATTAGGTCTATATTGGCATGCCATGCTACAGCACATGAACACATAGTCATCTTTACGACACAGAGCGGAATTTAAGAGACTCACATAATTGCCTGCGAGAAGGTACAGGAGCACTTCCAAATGCTGTGCCCTGTAAATAAAACACATTTTTTTTGGAGCAAAGGATGTCAGATTAACAGCAGCAGCAAATGAAAAAATGACAAGACATGAAGAAAATGAAGGCAGTGAAATGAAATAGAGACTGTTTAGATAGAGGAGCTTGTTATTACTGAAGCACTGCAGTTCCTATTTTCAGATAATCATAAATTATGGTGGAGAACACTCTATAAGTAATCCACCCATCAGTGGACACCGTGAACCAAAAACAGAGAAAAAAGAGAGGAAGAAAGAAGACAGAAAACCAGTATCAGCATAAGGCAGGCATGCTCACACTTGTCAGCAATTAAAATTGATGGAAAATACAATGTATAGTATATATTAGAATGAATTCCTTTACAAAAATAAGAAGACTCAATTACACCAATGTCTTAGCTGATTCTGTCACTGTTTGAAGATAAAATAAAACATTTCAAACTGTTAAGAAGGAGATCAAGTGCAGTAAAGTTTGGTTCCTGCCACTTCCTCCTCATTCTCTCTCCAAAATTCTTTTACAAGTCCTCACTGGGTGAGTTTGATGACAGCTGATAGGAAGCAGTTTTACTAAATCCCTGATCCATATACAGAGTATTTTCTTTCAATAGAAAGAGCGCTTCATCTTTTTGTGTATTACATCAATTACCACACATCTCTGAAACAAAATGTGAATCAAATGCCAAGCAAGTCATACCAGCTGGGATCTGTAGACAAGGCTCTTCCTGATTGCAATCTCCTATCCCTATTCCTACTCCCCCAAAAACAACAACGAAAAACCAAACAACCTCAAACACAGAAAACCAAACTAAACTAATAACAGTAAGAGATTAGAGATTAAGAGGATGACTGGATAAAGAGAAACTCTAGTGTATAAAATGTCAAGAGTAATGTTAAAACAAACTATGTTGTCTCATTCTAAATCTAGATTGTGAATCACAGATTTGCTTTGTGTGCAAGACTGCATCCTCTTTCCCAATGTAAAAGGGCACACTTATCATGGGTAGTGAAGGATAACTAATTACAGAAATATTTAGATTACACTCATTACCTTAAACAAACAAAAATAACGAAACACCTGGAACTTGTGAGACCTGAGTAGAATTTGGCTTCCTTTGAAGTCATTTGACTTCCACCATCTTTTTGAGTTCAAGACTGGCAACTGATTTACCAGGCATTTAGACAGTATTAGGCATTTGTTCTTTCAGATAATTTTCTCTTTCAAGTCTTGTAAAATTCCATTTTCCTTTACCTGGGAAGAGTGAAGCATATATTTACATATCTAGAAAGCCCAATGGGAGAAACCATCTATGTAACACTGCTCCTAAACCACTTTATCTAAGGAAAACCAGAAGAAATAGTATTTTTTATCACTCCATATGCTGTGGCTGTGTCACTGAGACCACAGCTTGCTCTGCTGTGGCCACACGCAGCGCTGGGTAGCCCTGTGGAAGCCATTTGTCTCACTATGCCCCAAGCTCATCACTCTGAGACTAACCCCTTCTTCCAACTGTAGGGAAGAGATCACAGCCACCACAACAAGTAGCCAAGGGGGCAAGCTGGGGTTTACTTATGCTGGGCCAGCAAAAACACCCCAGCTGCCTCCCTTGTTTTCAAGGTTGCATACACTGTGTAAGCAGGCAGTGTGCTCAAAGCCCTTTCCTCTAGGGCAGGCAGTGCCCTGCAAGTGCATTATTCTGCAACCCCACAGTTTATTTCAGTACTGCCGAAGTCCGCCTTTATGTCCAGCTACTTTCTCAAAGTAATCAAAGGACAAGTTGGCCTGGACACTAAATTTAATTGTACATTTGGGACTTAAACCAGTTCTCCAGTAACTACTACGGCATTATCAATTATTTCCAGTGCTTCCTTAAGTCTTCTGCAAACAAAACACAGTTATTTGAAATACTAACAATACACATATTGATCTAAGACAAAGCTAGAAGTATTGAAGAACAAATGTTGCAGTAGGACAGTACCACAGACTTCCCATTCCGCCTACTATACTCTTCTGCTTTGCTCAAAAAGAGCTTCCAAGTAAACTGAGGTACACAGTAGTCCCTTATATTATGACACTTCATAAAAGTAAGTTTTCAATTCAACATTTAAAGATATTGAAATGACTTGCAAACCCATATATAAAAGCAAAAAATATAAAATGGTTAGCTGACTGCTTGCTTATTTAGCCAAAAGTACTTTTTTAATACACTTCCAACAGAGCAGCTATATCTTTTCCCCTCATGAACCAAAAAGTAAATGTTTAACAGCCTCAACTCACACAAATCCATCAACCAAAGAACTGGGAATTTAATTATTCATTGTCAGTTACTATTATCACAACTGACACCAATTAAGTAATGTATTTCTAATTACATAATACTCATTTGAAAAGTAAGATGCCAATGAATTTGACTGCTTTAGTTTTTCATGCTTTTGATTTCCAGAGTGAATGGGCCTCCAGGGGGAATAGGATATATGTCTTTATCTTTTAAACAGGCCCTTCCTTTCCTTTTTCCTCTCGTACCCCAGAAATAAATGTTATTCCTCACTATCATCTGGCACAATGATAAGGAACATTTTTCAAAACTAAGCTGTTTCAGATGCTGCCTGTGGAAAATCAAGGCTCTGCTGGAACTCTTAGTAGTTCCACACTTTCAATTGCATATAGCTTTTTCTTCTGTCCTCTCTGTGTGGTAGAATACTTAATCTTAAAGGTATCGAGGGTTCCACAATAGCTTGAGTGGTAAATACTCTATTAAGTTTTCCAAGTGTCCTGTGATTCTTGGAAATGTAGAGCCTTACAGAGGGATAATTCTAGTAATAATGCACAGGTATTGTAGATGACTATTTACCTTTTAGTTACTAAGTAAATGAATTATAAAAGTTAGCACATTCATCTGAAGCACCTAATTGGCTAAACTTTCCCTATCTTTTTGCTGCATAATTTTAAGTAAGAGACCACTTACAGAATAGTATCTCTCAAAATATTGATTTTAATGTTCAGCAAAGTTTGAATTTGGATTAATCATTAAATACTGTCACACGCATTAGACTCACCATAGAACACTAATGTATGTTAAGTATTCCATACATTTTAAATGTGCATAACTAATTTTCATTTAAAATGCTTTGAAGTTCCTTTAGAGGGTACATAAAACATGCTAACAACGGCATTTTTAAAACCTTTATTATGTAAATGCACAGAACTGAGTGCAGAGGCAACATCTTGGGATGACTGTGCAAACTTTGTTGTTGTTCATCCTCACCCTATATCAGCTCAATGTCATTACTTTTTTAATGCTAAAATCCCAGCAAGTCCATGCTATTACCGATAAGAAGCAAGAAAAAACTCTTCAGCATGGTTATATTTTTACCTTTTCCTTTTCCCCTTCAATTAGTTCTGAAGACCTTTTTGACTTAACATACATAAATAAATCTGTGTCTGCTAATTCATTTAACATGGAATGTTTTGGGTTTTTTTTAAATTATGTTCTTGATATTACTACATATATTATACTTCTGACAAATAACAAAACAGTGCAATGAGCACAGTAAATTACACTTCCTCATCAGCCAATCCATGTGCCAGTGCAAGGAAAATGAAAAAAAAAAAAAAAAGTCACTGTTTGTGATCAGAGACCTTTCTAGAGGGAAGGTCTAGAAATGGACAGCCCCTACTTTTCACCTCTTGAACATACATGTGAGGAGAAAATAATCACTAGTACCTGATTAGTTAGAGCTTAGCAGACAAGAAACAGTTTATCATGATCCAGAAGCCTCTAAAAGGATGCCTCATTTCTAACATCTGGCCTGTTCAGTGGACCAGTGAGGGAATTACAGTTTTTAAGACTGCTTTGCACACCAACACAGTATGATGAGAGAATGTAGATGCTCAGGGCTTGATTCCTGCCTACTTCTCAAATCCCCTGGCACAAAATCCCCAAGTATTGAGATTTCAGTCCAGAGTGCTTGCTGGCCTGCTTGTCCTGGGAGGGCCAGAGCTCATCCTCTAGGACTGAACAGCTAAACCAGTCAGCATCTTGTATCTGTAGATGCAAAGCATATCCACATACTTTTTGGAATTAAAAAAAAAAAAAAAAAAACAAACCAAAAAGGCTTAAGAGCTCAGTGTAACCATATAAATTTATTTAATATTACCACAGCATCAGATGCTGAACTACATAATTATGTACTTCCCTAGGAAGTATGTTCCCTTCGAAAGCAGGGCAAAGACTAATTTTTCTGTATGTTTCCGTGCCATGCAATTCAGTACTACAGTCCCTGTTCCTCAAGAGGGAAAAATAAAAAAAAGGGGTTTATTTTATTTTTTCTGCGTCCATATAACACGTCATCAGCATCCTCTCATTGTTAATGTAGGAAAGTTTCACTATCCAAGACATCCCCAAAGTGAATGTGAATTTCACGCACCAGTCAAACACATACACTGCTTTTCTGTTTACATTCCCTCAGTCATTTGTAATTTCTTTTCACTTATCTTTCAGAATTGCAATCAGAAGATTAAAAAACTCAGTTCTTTTTGAAAACACTATCAATTTTTAATCTTGTGAAGGTGAGAGTATGACACAGTTTCTGTCAGAAGTCACAGTTAAGTATTCATTGGAAGCTCCAATGAATTCAACAAGGGAACCTGGCATTTAGTTCCCACAACTATTTTATTTTTTGCACCCTCATGTTGAACATAATCAGTCAGTATTTTAAAGTAACAAACACCACCCAGCCTAGATTTTTATGACTGTAGCTGTTTTGGGACAACAGCAGCAGGGGAAGTCCAAATGAAAAGGGTTCATAACGTAACCTACTCAATGAAGCAAAACCTCAAAGTATGTATTAGTTTGGTAGTCAAGTGAAGCCTTTCAGTAAAAATACTTGAGCAATTGCATAAATTTTCTACATCTCACTGAACTCTAAAGTTATGAGTTCACCTGTTGTTAACAGTATACAGTGACAGAAGTCCTCTGGGTTCACCTTGAGCAACTTAGAGTACTGTAAAATATGAAATGATCAAATCAATTCAGCTGAACTGAATATCCCCTCTGCAGTACAACTACACAAATATTGCTGTTCTTTTTGTATCCCTTACTATGAGGAATCTCCACAAATATGTGTATTGACAACAGATGAATGTCAGAAGAAAATAAAATAGAGCACACTACCCATGAAATGAATGTTTCTCGAATAAATGCTCTCTTTTCTCTTAGAGCACAAAACTTACCTATTATATACTTAAAAAATTACTCATTAAAAAACCCAAAACCCCACAGCCAAAACTCCAAAACTGCCCCATTAAACCCTAGATTATGATTTTTCAAGAGTCTACATACTGTAGGCATTTTCCCTAGATAAATCATGATAAAGCTTTGACATAAATTGTGAAAATGAACATATCCCTTTTTTTCATCATAGCAATGGGACAGATAACTCAGAATATTTCAGAGCACTACTAAGGACAAAAACCACAGTCTTAAATGACAGACTTAGTTAGTACCACATCAAAAAATTTCAACTAATCTCACAAGAGTTCTGAATGATAATTTGTTGTTAATATATGATGCCATAGTACCACCCAGAGACAGAAAAAATTGCTGGATCACTACCATATTCTTCTGTAAGGCCAGAATGATTTTCTTTCATGAACAGAGCAAATATTAAACTGGGAAACCATAGTCTGACACAAAAGCTTTCACTTGTATCACACATCACTGCACTGGTGTCAATGAAATAATATACAGAGTAGTGTGCCGGTACTTTGAGTTCAGTAAAGGATGACTTGGATCTAGTACTTCTTCCAATGTAATGTCACTCTGAAATGCTTAAAAAAAAAATTAATTCAATATAATGACATTAGTAAGTCTCCAGATATTGTGGTACCACCATTTTCTAACACATGCAGATTTTTACCAAACTTCATGTCCTTTTTCCAAAGTGGTCAGTCTTGGTGCAAAATCTTACTTGTGAATACCCTCTTGATCACTGGATTTTACTGTGCACACTTAACCATCCTGAGCACAAACATCTCAAAAGCCCTTGCACAAATGGAGACTTATATCTAGCTCTTCAGTACCTCCTCATTACCATAATATGATCCATGGCCCCCTTGACATAAGAATTGCCTTATTGCCTCTTTCAAATACATTTACAAAGCAGCTTGTAACAGCTCATATTACCATGCAAGTCCCTACTCAACTCCTCACTTTAGCAGTATTGTCCCACCACTTACTCTTCAATAAATGCCTGAGGTATCTGTGTTGGTTCTTCGTTTCAGGCCAAGGAAATTCACTCATTTATGTTTTAAGATTTTTTCCATTTGGACAAAACAAAACCCAACTATTTGTCACGTCACCTATTTTTGTGTGAGTTGATTCAATGGGACTATGTTTGTAGGATTGCTCTGTCCCGGTTTCTACCTGAAATTCATATACTGCCCCTTAGTCTACACTTCTTATTTTAAAAAATTCCAATTTAAAATTTTAATTGCTGAGATCATTTCTACTGAGGTAGAATTCATCCATCCTTCAGGCTCATTTTGACAAGTTGAAGAAATGAACTTTTGAAAAAGGAGAGGTGGAGAGTATGATACTTTGGAAGAATAATCATCTGCATAAATATAAATGAAAAATTGTAACCAAAGTAGCAATATTAATGAGGAAAACCAAAGCTTTAAAGGAAAATTCAAGCAGAACAGTAATTCTTATTCCTTTTAGAAAGACAGGATTAGAAATTGTTAAAAAAACCCCAAGCAAACACTACCTCCCCTATTTTTCATATGCAATTGTTTACAACGTAATCTCTTTTATAGCATTATCCAACTTTAATAACAGCCAACATCCAATCTTTACAATCCCTCTGGCAAAAAACTGCTTATCATTTGTGTCTTTTTCCTTTATTAGATTTCAGGTTGCCATGTGTTTTACCTTAAACAAAGAAACAAGAAAAAATATTTTGTCCCTATGGTGGCCTGAAATACAACAGACAACTCTGAAATATTTTAAGCTATGTGCAATTGAAGATGATAGCATGGCAATCACACATATTTATTTCATTTTTTTGAAAGCTATGCCAGGAATGAACAAGATTACTAAAAGAAAATAGCCTCAAGAGCAAATGTGGTTCCATAGTCTATAGATATATTAATATAAATATGTTCCTCCTCCAAACATCTTCCTAACTGAAGTTATAGCTCAATAAGGAAGACATATTTCCATCTTAAAGCTATCAGTAAATATTTTACTAGCAGTCTCCTGGCACATTTTCAACTCTGAATCAACATTTACATGCACTTTTCAGCAATCTGCTTCCATATATAAGTGAAAGATCCTAAAATACACTTTCACATCACAGTTTGGATTGCCATCTCATAAGGCCAAACTACACATACTATGTGAGATCTAGACACAATCATCCAAGGCAGTAACAGTCTTTCTGGGTACCTTATGTGTCTCTTATGTGATAGCAATAGGATAATTGTTCCAAATAGATAATACAACTAATGTTTCTGTATAGCTAGGTTGCATTTGTTAATTGGATGCTTCCTCGCAACTATCTTGCTAGCAACAACAATCTGCTCAAATTCTTTAGGTAGAAATTTCTTCTAAATTGTGAATTCCTGCATGAGTCAATATCTGCTGGAATACTGTTCTTCCATTTAAAAATCCCACATATTGTAAACACAATTACAAAATATTAAATAGGAAAATGTTAATTTATTTGCAGATATCTCGTTCACACTAGAGATGTTATGTTACTTAATTTCTTAATCATTTTATGAACTGTTTGATTCTTTATCCTCCTAGAGGACTTAAGAAAACGTGAACTTAGCTATCCCTGCCTTCAATCTCATACAAGTTGTTTTAAAGTCACCCTCCTTCGCTCATTTCAGTCTTTCATTAACTCCGTCTTACAGGTCTCTTAGGCATTCGTGTCAATGACATCTTTCATTTAGACCGTATTAACTGTTCAGTAAAAGTGTTTCTATTTCAGGGCTGTGCATTGAAATTCAGACTGAAACTGCTGAGCAGCCTCAGTACTTAGTCAACTTCCACCACTTCTCTCCTCTTGTTGCTGCCAAAAGCCACCCTCTGCTGACAGTGTGATCCAGGCTGATAACACGTATTTAGGTCCTCTTACTTGCACTAGTTTTCCTACGAATGGCCACTTTTTGTCTCCTTGTAGCTGGTTCATAACTATGGCAGTTCTGCAAAGTGATGTTCAGCAATTGTCTGGCATACATAAAATATCCCAACAACCAAATAAAAGGAATTCATTGCATTATCTAGCAAGGCAATTTGGCATGTATTTTAAGGACAATTAGAAGACTTGCAATAAATTGTCCCATACTTTGGGCAGTATGTCCCTGACAAATAAAAGAAGAACCATTTAAACCTGTTTAATGTCAGAAAAATGCTTTCTGCTAATACTAAATTTAGTACAGGACTGTAGACAGCTTAATAAGCACTGGATAACTTGTTGCCTCTCAGAGTGTGTTAACTTTCCAAGTGGGGTGGATGTCATTTCTGATGTGAACCATTTGGCTGGAATAAACCATCGTGGGCAATTCTGATCCTGCTCAGGAATATGCATAATCACTCTGAAACATGCTTACACAGGCTTTTTTTTTTTTTTCCTGAAGACTGGCCTTATTTGCCCCCAAATTTCTCCCCGCTTCAAACATAGGCAAATTTCTCTATTAGATTCAAAGGAACACAAAAAGGCAAATGATGCTGTTTGTGAAGTTAATTATTTTTGCTTCCCATAATTATCTGCTGTTGCTTGCCTCTAAACAATTGTCTTCACATATATGAATACAGATGCAAAACGTGGCCCAGAACATACAAGTAACACTTAAAAAATGCATAAGGTGTAGATGTATACACATCCTATTGACTGATCATCACAGAATCAGCATCCTTCAGTTTGGTAGAGACATCAGCTGGTCACCTAGTTCCCCCTCCTTCTCAAAGGCAGGTGTCAACAATAGATTCTGACTTAATCACCCCTAAATTAAAATTTCAATACAGAGAAGAGCAGAAATCATTGGATGATTATATCTAGATTGGAGTAAAGTAAAACTGAACGCCTAGGGTTTCACATTTCAATTTTAATTTTGAGTCAGAACCTATTGTTGAAGCTCACGTTTGCTGCTACCTTTTTGGCTCATATTACCACCAGAGCTCATTTATTTCTTAAAAAAAAAAACAAACAACAAAACCCCTCCTGTGCTTTCCTCCTGTGCTTTCACAGAAAATAGCATTAATGCTAAAAAGAAATATATGCCAGTGAACAACGAATGTATGAAATTTAGACTTTTCTTCCTTTTGCAAACCGTAACTCTATTCACGTGCTTAGAAAGCACAAACCTACATTTGCTTTGCCACATGAAATAAATACTTCCACAGTTCTGTGTACTATTTCCTGTACTAGTCTCTGTTTGAAATATCCTAGCAAGACAAACTTATTTTCTTATTCTTAAGGGATAAATATGAAGTTTGTACAAATCACCTTGAATGTGATTTACCACCACAGATTTCAATGTGATTACACTACACGTCTGACAAAAAGTTACTGGAAATATTTCATGCTGCAAAGTAGGTTCTTCTTGTGTAAACTCTAATACAGTGTGGAGATCTACATATTGATTAGTTGTCCACATGAAGTTAGGCACCCACAGTCCTCAGGCTGTATAGGAACATTTTAAAAAGTAAATTGCATAACTGAGTTTGTTCTAATTTTATCTATCACAAATAACATGAGTAGTTAACATGAATAACATAACACAAATACCATTAATAGATTTTTTTTAGGGATGTTTTTATTTAACTAAACTAACTTGATGGCTCGATCAGGGAAATGAGGATTACAGTTGAAAAATGCATATCTATAAAAAAATTACATGTTTACATACAAGGAAAAGGCAACTGACTGCCAAAGGAAAAAAAAGGAATGGTGATGTAGTTTTCATTAAGAGAAATCTAATTCAGTATAAAAGCAATTGCTATTGGATCATTGAGTGATAGCACTCATAAAATGGTGCTACTACTCCTGGACCCAACTGGTAAATGCTCACATTACAACATAACTCTACTGCAAGAGCAAGAGGATGGGGGAGGCAGGGAGGGAAAACATTATTGTCTTTGCTCAATAGAAAAATCAAAAATTGATGGGACACAAGCTCTCATCTTACACCCCAGAGCTGATGCAAACATTTATTTAAGAAAGATTTTGCTGCTGACATCTATGTTAATTTGTACCCCCTTCAAACAGAAGATTTATTTTTTTCAGACTGTTGATTCAGCTCTCCTTCAAAATCAAATTAAAACATAAATAAAACACATACTATACAGGAAAAGAGACGTGATTCAGGATACATCTTATTTTGATTTTTATTTTTACAGGCAGTGTGACAAGCTCTGAAAATTTAATTTAAAAACACCAGGTAACGAGTATCTTAATTTCTCAGCTCCTGAAGATAGTTATCTCTCCTGTCTATTCTTCGCCCTTCAAAACAAAAATCTTTCTTTTTAAGTTTCAAAATAGGTAGAAAAAAGTTTTTGGCAGTTGAACCTTACAAATAACAATGAAAAAAAAAACAAAAAACCAAACACCAACAGACAAATTAAAACCACAATTTTTTATGATTCCCACATGTAAACCATAGTCTGATTGATATGTTTATTGTTCAATCCCTTCTTTCAGTAATTGAGCTTCTCAATTGATATGATAAAACATGATTCTTTATCAAACAGATGGTCAGTTGTGGAAGTTTGCTATTAGATCTAGCTTCTCTAACTGTTTTCTTGCCTTTATTTTCATATATATATATTTATATATATGAATTAATTCAACCTCTGCTCGCCTGAGCAATACAACATTTCACCCTTTTTGGCAGGTAATACAGGCTACCCATTATATTTTTTACAGAAGCCTTTTAGCTTAGCGTTTCAAGCATCTTAGCTTTTGAAAGAGTTTACTGCAAAATACAACACAACCTTATATGCCACTGTAAAGAATTCCTCTGTTACTAACCTGTGTGGTGCTATTACTACCAGAATACTTCTGTTGCCACTTGATTTTATAGTCTCTTCCAAGGTGAGGGCTGGCACACTTTCCAGAAATACTCTATTCCATTTAGACCTGTTCCCTCCTCAAAATTAATCTAGAAATACATTTTCCAACTTACTATACCAAAGTGCTTGCAAAACAAGGGAATGCTTTGTACCTACATAAAACATTCTGAATGCAGCTCAGTCCCTTGCTTTTGTTCCTTATCAAACGCCTCAACATCTTGTTAATGCATATTTCCCTAAAATTACAATGCTGCATGCTTCACACAAAGGGTGTGTGGCATAACAAAACCTAATTTGGCTCCAAACATTTTTTCCTTCCACACTCTGCAATTGAACTAATATTTTTATGCAGTCTCAATATGGAAAAGTCTTTTTACCACTTCATATATTAAAATTCCTTGCTATAATTAGATTTACTGGTAGTGCATGTGCCAGAATAAATTCCAACTTTCCAGTGAATGGACAGTAGGCTCTGAGGGAAAAAAAAAAAAAAAAAAAAAAAAAAAAAAAGCATCTATTTTACTAAGTAGCTTCATCAATGAGACATAAACCAAGAGAGGAATAGAGGCAGAGATTACAACAAAAGTTAGGAAACAGAGGAAATTGAGAAACCTGGGTAGAAGTTGCTGGACTAAATGTCTACTTCTCTTATCAGAATCAATAACAACTCCAAAGTCAAGATCTCAGCTACAGCGCATGGGTGATACTAGCAGCTGCGTGGAAATTACTTCTTATAAACAAAGCTCCAAACATGACTAAAAATAAGGCAGGTGACATTTCTACTTTGAACTCCAAACCATGTAAGAAATTTGGGATTGAGGTCTGGGATCTTTGAAATTCTCTTTCAGTTAGAGATGACCAACAGCAACATCTAACGTGGCTTTTTGTACCTGGAAATACAGTCAAGCGGTGTCTAGTTTTCTAATCGAAATTTCATAACTTCCCAAATCACAGATAAAACTAAGAATCATACTTGAGAATGGAAAATTATTAGCAATTTTATGGCACCTCAGTATTTTGACACACAGACATATAATTAGCTTGCAGTGAAAAGAAACACAGCTGTAAAAGTATTTTGAGTAACTTCAAATCTTTGTAGCACACGCAAGTAAAACTTCTCAATGTAGCTCAGATACACAAGCCTACAAAACCAGAATATTCTCTTTCTCCCACAGAATATATAGTACACACTCCTCCTGCCACTGTGCCTTCCTCGGTCAGATATATAGTAGCGAAATACTTCACACTATCCCTACTCTGAGGGGCTCTTCACCTTCTTTTTCAAAAGCTCAAAATACTCTAACAGAGAAAAGGCAGAGAACAGATGGTGAAGATACTTGACAAGGAACCATAGTTACTACTAAGCAACTCTTCTCTCCCCTTCATACGGTACCTACAGTCCCAGAAGGAAGGGTGGGAGCAAAGTCGGCGGGAAGCAAGGATATTTGAAACTGCTGTTCATTTTCAAAGTCTACTCACCTGTAAGACTTCAAAATCTATACAAAATCCAGATCAAGAACAGAAAAAAAAAAAAAGACAAAAAATCGGAAAAAAAAAAAGAAGAAAAAAACACTAAAAAAAAAAGAAAATAATTTTGCATTGCAAGCTCTACCTTTCAAAGCTCAAGAAGGGAATAATACTTAAAGTATGCAATCCCTTTAGTTTGTAGCGTGGCAGTGGAGTTCCATCCTACTGTCAACCAGAGACAAAGGGGCACTCAAAAGAAAATGTAAATTGTTCAGACAATAAATGCTACATTGTACAACTTCAATGACCCAAGCCCCAACAACTATCCACTGCGGGAACCAATGGAAAAAGCATGATTCCTGTCCAGCAAAGATGAGTTCAAAGGTTTTAGAGATCAGCAAAGAAACGCATGACCCACTCAAATGTAGGCAGTACTGTCCTCGCAATTGGAGCAATCAAACCAGGTGCAAAGCAGGCTGAAAAGGAAAAGCATATGAGTTTGTTGTCCCTGCAGCAACTGATAGAGTCAAAATAGAAATGAAGAATGAGAATTAAACTGTAGTTCAGAATTTCATCAGTTTCCTGTTTTCTTGTGCTCTACTAACACAAATGAGGACATCAAGGTCTTGCTTGTGCTCTTAGTTTGTGCCCAGGGCCACAGAGGTGGAAGGTTAATGTACTGACTCACAGCACTCGTTCACCATTTCCACACAATCCTTCATGTCTCATTTGAATAGCTTTGTGTCTAGCTGAGCTAGTGTTAGTTAAAATGTGCCAAAACCAATTAGTGAATAAAGATGCTGTTATAGCAACAGCATCTAGTTTTCCAATTAGTAATAATTGCTGAAACACCTGCCATAAAACATAAATACATTTGGATTAGGGGTCTCTGAAACAAACTTTGCTTTAAAGGTTTGGGGTCTTTTAATTGACCTTTATAATGATAATGAAAGAGAAGAAAGTGCCAGTTTTCTTTTTCCGGCTATCAAATGTAATACTAATAGACAAAGTATTATTTATTTTTAAAGGAGTCCAAAGAATGTGTCCTAAAGTCTTAAACTAATTAACCATGCTGTGCTTGGAGATTCCCAGGCAAGAAAAATTCCAGATGGCAGTCATGTACTATGAGCAGTGCAATGAATGCAATATTGAAATACCACCTGTAAGATGCAAATGCTCTGATTCACAGAGCAAGCGATGAAGCATATAGAAGTCCTACAGTAAACAATCATGGGATCAGGCAAGATACAAACGAACCTACTCACCCTAGATGTGTTCTGAACATATATTATTTACATGCAATTTTCAGCATATCTGTACTGCCTGGCTCCAGTCACAAATAGAAACAGGACTCATATGTTCTCTGTGTTGCACTAGAATGTTTTTAGCACCCTCTGATAGCAGCCACTATCCACCCACAGGCTGGAAGTATCTGAAGTCTTAACTGATGCTTATTTCCATTCTGAGATAGCAGTAGTGTATGAGAGGGTAAATTCCCATTGTCTTCACATACATAAATTTTCTGTATTTTAAACATTTATCAGTTCTCCTCACCCATGTGGCAGGGATTATACAGCTTTCCAGCACTTCTCAAAGATTATTTGGGAAGTGCCTGTTTTCAACTACTTTTTGAGAGGATCCATCTGATTACATAGGCTTATCTGCGATCGTCCCCATAGGTACACTCTCAATGAATTTAGAATAATGCGAGTAATGTGATGGAAACACACGGTCATAATACACTAATGTTTGTAAATTTTTTAAATACATATTAAGTATGGGCAACATGCAGCACTTCAGGAAAGGGAAGAAAAGTGTGTGTGTCTGTGTTATTTCCTATACAATAGCTGTATAGGAATTTTTCTCTTTATTTGAAACAGTAAATCCCAGAGCAACTCTATGATCACACTCTTACAGGTTTCAAAGAGGGAGAAAAAAGTATGCTATTTTCTTCTTTGTCATGAAATGATCGATAATACAACAGCAGAGCATTTCGTATTGGTCAGTAATTCAGATTGTAAAAGACCAGCCAGACATTAGTTCCATGCTTGTAAGAGCCTAAAAACACACTTAAGGATTCCAATTTAAGCCTCTTCAGAGATCCTAATTGGACTGAACATAAGCAGTTAATTAGAAAGGCAGGTTTCACAACAAATGTAATAAATTCCCAAATGGTCAAGCCCAGCAGTGCTTCTTGAAACAGCAGCAGCAGTAACTGCAGCAAACAGATGTTGTTTTTTCACAAAGATAAGTTTTAATAAACACTTTAAGACTCAAAAATAATGTTTCTAGATCACAACAGAGTCTTGACATTTTTTTTTTTACTTGAACAGAAAAGGAGTAGAACAGTAGTAAAGACAAAATCACACTTTTAGTGATGTACACTGCTTACTGCATTTACATTTATAAACTGGTTATGCCATCCGTTGGGAGCAACAGAAACAATCTGGTGGTGGTTGTTTCTTTTTTTTTCTGAGGGTTTTTAGGTTATCAAAAATAAGTTGGTTTTTTTTTTTTAAGAAAAATAACATAAAACATAAAATAACATAAAATAATTTAGCACTTTAAATTCAAATATTTTATATGGAAAAAAACACTTGTTACTACAGCAGACAATCAAGTGTGCGAAAAACTAATGGTGTTTTAATACTCTATTTTGCAAATGATCCAATTAACTTTTACAGAAGTGTCCTCTAAGTAATATATTAGTGTATTGTTCTTCAGAGTTTCAATAACACATTAACTTCAATAATTTATAAAAAAAAATCATGGTCCTTGCCAAGTTTTTATTCCTGAACTCCAAAGGGACATCTTTGGATAGAGGGACTTATCTAAAAATTACTATTTCATTAAGCAATTCACTTTCACTTCACCTTTGAAAGGTGATGTCTCAGTGACAAATACGTTTGGAGAGAACAAAGTTTGTGATAAAGGCTCTTGCAACATTCTTAATTACACTCACACTCTGAATGCTTAAAAATAAGATATCCTTCCTTTATATTCTTAAACCACATTACAGCGTATAAGATGCCACAGAAGCTATGAGAAATATTAAACATTGAAAGGAACGCGTAACTGTGGCAAGACTAAAGAAAAGCTTTAATGATTCCATTAAAAAGCATGAGTTTATACAAATTTTTTTCCCCCATTATATTTCAGCCTTTGCTGAACTGGCTTTTCATCCCGATACCACTTGCCGGGGCTCTATGAGCCAAAAGAACATGTACATTAGAAAACAAAGAAACCAGCAAAGCAACAAACCACCCAAACCAGCCAATTAACCAAATACACCCTATTTGTTATTACATAGCAAACAGAATCCTCTACACTGTAATTCTAGTTTATAACCAGCATTTCATAGAAGGCCTTCCTCCTGTATTTCTCTGTCAGGTAGGAAACCAAGTATGCTTGAAATGCCAGGAGAGCTTTAACTCAAGTTGTCCAGTAGTTTTTAATATAATTGTACTTATGAAATTATTTTTGGTCATAGAAGAACAGAAATGTTTTCAGAATCTTCAGTCTGGCACAGCATATAAGCCCACCCACTTAATTTTAATCACTGGTAATCTCATTGACAGAGATGAAATTATTCATGCTTTGAAAATTACATGATTAAGCGTATTCTTAATTTTTTTCCTTGGCTGGACCTCTAGGTAATGGGCTTAACACACTACACAGGCTGTGCATGGTTTTTACAGGACAGAGTGTGTTTTAAAACAAACCAAAAAGTCAAGTACATTGTCTATCTCTGGTTCTTTTGAGCACATTAGTCTTTCAGGGGGATAATTATGAATCGTGCTCTCTGGAAATGCCCAGGCTAGCATGAGAATTAAAGGAGGTAGAAGATATGCAATTACCTCACAAAAGGACAGATCTACAAAGAATCAACGACAGGCTACACTGCAGGGAATGAGCAGAGTTAAGATTTGTACTGTGAATTAAGATTTAATGAATCCCCGGGCAAGTTTTATCAAAGAAACTAAAGGAAAGGGAAAAGAAAAAGAAAGACTGCTTGATCATGGATTAGCTAAATGAAAATGCTATGTATGTTAAAAATAAAATTCATACGAGACAGAGTGACCTTGAACACTGAGATACTGCACTAATCATCAGGAGGTAAAATACTCTGTTATTTCAATGTAATGAGGAATTGACTGTCATGAAAAGACAACTACATTGTAAGAATATTAAAAATCACAGTGGCATATTTGTAATGCACATTTTCTGATAATAAGAAATTTATTTCGTTATGGAAAAGTTAAAAAAAAAGGGAACAGCCTTCTAGAACAAGTAAAATAATTAATTAAGTCTACCAAATTTTCAGTCGAAGAACATCTATTCCTCTTTCTTCTTTATATCCCTCCCAGAGACACTAATATAAAATTAGATGGGCACCATATTGCACCCAGTACACAAAAATAACTATTAAACACGATTATCTAAATGATGGTAAGAGTTCACCAAAAAGAGTGATTATTTTCCTTTGATAACTACGCTAGGGAACTGGTTTTCAGGACAGAGCATATGGAGTGTATGGACTGATGCAGATATCTTATAGGGATAAAGTGGTTATTTGGATAAACATTTCAAACAGTCTGTCACAGCAGCATTTACATTTCCAATATTTCCAATTTCCAATATTTCCAATAGATGACAATTTTAAATGGAATGGATGGTAAATTATTTGTGGAGTTGGGAACTAGAGCTTTCAAAATCATAAGTTGGAGCACATTTTTCAACAGTTTTTATTCTGTATTGGACATATATTGCTACAAAACCAATGGGGAATGTTAAGTTCCCAACAAATTGAACTCATTCATGCAAGATCCAACCGCAGCCTCAATCTCAAGTACTAAAATTGCTGATTAAGAATGCAGCTACTAAGGAGAAAAAGTGTGATCCAATGCCTTCTGAAAGAGCTCATCGAACATTGTACATTCCATAAAGTAGGAGCAACAGTGGCAATTTTATTTTCTTTCAGAGACTCAATGTTCTTTTGTAAAATTGCAAGACTAAGTTCTCTATGGGAAGGCAAGAAATTTCAAAATACTCAATTCCTATGAATAGGATCATAGTCAAAGGTGAAGCCATGGGCATAAACCTCATGAAAAGCATTACAGCTCATCCCCATGATTTGATGGAAGTCATAAGAGTGTATCTGATCGTGCTCAGGCCAAGACTAGCCAGAGGAAGCTGGGTCCCTCCATTCTGTTCCCCAACAAGAATTTTAAACTGCAACCTCTATGATATCTTTGGTACCAGCAAGAATTTAAAGCTGGAGAAACATTTTCAAAACCAGTGTTTTGTAGTTTTAAGGGTCAAGATCTGTCAAGACCTCTCAGAAATTATTTTTGAAAAGCAGATTTTTTAAAAACTATGGATTAACTAACAGGATAGTCAGAATCTTCACTTTTTATCCCTCACAGTTCAGTTATCCTTTAGAAATGAGATTTCTTGTGCCTTAAACAAATATAAAAATTTAACATTATTGAAGCTACTTTTCTGTTGTAGAAGCAACATATAGTAGCATAACAAGTAAAGTTACAGTAACCAGAGAATAGCAAAGCACTGAAAACTCCTATCTATATATGGGATAAAAAAAAAAGAAGCAGAAAAGAAAGAGGCCTTCACATTTTCATATACAACACTACTGTCAGACTACATCTTTTAAATTGTTTTCCTTTATTTGCACTTACTTGAAATGGTCGAAAAAAAATGCTCACTTTTATTTGCTATGAGAACCATGGGCCTGTATGTTAAGACTCCAAAATCCCCAGTGACTTATGGCCCACTGACAACATTTAAGAAAGACCCTAATCCCTTCCCTAAAATTATATTATCTCAGCAACAATAATGTATTTATGCCCCTCTATTTGGGACACATATATACCAGCAATTAAAAAAAAAAAATCTACTCATCCAATGCAAGAAAAATACCATCGAATACAAAAAAAAAAAGACGTTTTCAAAATCCAAGAAATACTTATGCCTGAATAGAAACAGTAAATCATGGCCCTGATCTAAGTCATTTGGCTTTGAGCTTCATCTTCCGCTTTCTCCTTCTCTTCATAATGTAGCTGCTGGCAGCTGCCCTTTATCTCAATGAACCTTTGGGTACACACATATATCCTTGCCAGCCAACATAAAACCTCATTAGAAACAAACAACATAGAATAAAATCTATACAGCATGAGAGAAATTCTGACCTGCTGATGTCAAGAGCAAAACTTCTATTTCTGCGTGACCAAGACATCATTTCTATGTACTTCCCCTGCAATAGGCAAAGTGGTCTAGTGATTTCATCCCAAGTCAGAAAATGTGCAAAAGTGCCAAATTGCAGGTACAGCCCTGGGCAGACCACACAGCTGCTCTCAATTTCCTCATTTGGAACAAGTAGATAATAAATCCGGCAAATGTAGATTGCCATAAAATAACTAAGCATGATTATTGATTTTTGCCTTATAAAAAGTAACAGTAGCCCAGCGCTAGCAAGAGGAAAAACCTGGGAGGAAGATGATTGTCTACTTTTAAAATCATTGATTTTTATAGGATACATATTACTTTATTACCCCGACACTCTTCAAATAAGGAGCTTCATAAGCAATTAACAAACCAAATACAAGAACAAACGGACCTTATATAAATGCCAGTAGCAGACCTGCTGTAAAGGAGAAAAATTAAAGAAATGCTATTGAGCAGACTAAATGTCAGAGATTCCTGAGTGCCTACCCTTAATTAGATGAAAACTTTGTTTAAGTAACATATTCTTAATCTAAGAGAGTTCATAGTTAGTTTTATACCTGTGAGGAACAAGCTCCATGGATTTCTAAATTCTATAAATGTTGAAAACTGAAGGAGGCTTTTTTCGTGTATATCAGAGAGATCTGCGAAGAACAGCTAAGCACCCTCCCTTATATATCAAACATAGAAACTATTTTTACATAGAAACTACTTCTGGAGTTTCTCCTAAAAGCAAATACAGTTTACTAGATAGTAGTTTGCCACCAGGGCTTTAATCCTTCAAGCTCCACACAGAAGCTCCAACTGCTTTGCCCATACAGTGCAGAGATCTGTCTGTACAGGCAATTCCTCTCTTTGAAGCTACCAACAATATCCTCACAAATACAGTTTATAACCAGTGTTTGTGGGTTTGTTTGTTTCATTGTTTTTTTCTCATAGATGTTTCTACCCCACCCCATCAACAAGAAGCTGCTGTCCTTGTGCTGCTAACCTGGGTGATCTGGTCCACTGCTTTGTGTTGCTACTGTAGCTTTTGGCAATGTCACCAGACAAAGTGACGTTCTTCACAGAGTAATACTGTTTATGGCACGTCACTTACTTATCCTTTGCCTACATGAAGTTCATCACTTATGTGAGTAGAAGACTGTTGATAGTGAACTGTATTTTCCCAGAGACTCCTCCAATCGGCTAACAAGAAAGAAACTAGCAGCTGCATAAACCGAACTCCTGGTCTTCTCTTTCCTGGGACTGCCACTATTAAGGACAGTAGAGAATGGTGGAAAACACTGAAGACTGCCAAAGCAGCTATGAAAGGGGAAAAATTTAAAAAATTAACTGGTCACTAGATATACTTTTTTCCATGGAAACAAAGGTATAAACCCACACAATAATTTGTTTTACAACGGATTTTTTTTAAAAAGGCTGCTGAGATTTGGTCCCAGCTTCACCCTGTTCTGGCCTCTTACTACCCTCTGAACTGCATTGTTTAAATTATGGGTGGTAATTGCCACTGTAGCCAAGACGGGGTTTGGTAATGAGCAGAAAAAAAAAAGCAAAGGACCACAACATTTCAAACCAGCTTTTTCAGAAAAGAAATCATGATGCTGCTACATACTGGCAAATATAAAACATATTTATTGCAAAACATCAGAAAGCTGCAACTACCATAATGATCATAAAAAAATATCTGCAACACCGACACATTATATCTCTCCGTGGCAAGGCAAGGATCAAGTGTTTGCCACCTCATGAACAGCCTGTAAAATAGAGAGTGTGTATTCATGACTGGCAGCATTCGAAAGCAGGATTAAAGGCTTTCAGATGAAAATTTGTTCTCTTCAGACAAACAGGATTTGCAGTCTTCCACAACAGTAGTGAATATTGACTGCTGCTACCTGTACTTGAATCTACCATTTTCAATTCCCTTGTAAATAGAGGAGAATTTTATCTTTCTAAACACACTTGTTTGCTTCAAAGGACAAGGTAGTAGTAATAAAAATCAGGAAAAGGGAAAAAAAAAAAAAGGAGAGAAACCATTATCTAGCCTTCTGGATCAAAGATGTTTCTAATGCACGGTTTATAGAGCAAGTTTACTTGCATACAGCTCAACCGAAGTAAAAACCTTTCATACTAATCCAGAAAATCATTTTCACATACATAAAATCACAGTTCACCACAAACCACATTTATCAGAGAAACTAACATGCATTATTATCGACTATCAGGATGGAGCATGTAATGGGAGTTCCTTTTCCTTCTCCTCCACCAATATTTTGTAGCACTTTTTCCTTTGAAACATAATTTGTGAGGTTTTAATCAACCAGCTCCAAATTCCCTACCCTTATCCTAAACAGCTCCCAAATCTGACCTGCTTCTTCTCCTTCCAGTCACTGGAACTCCATAGAAAATGTACGTTCAACCTCTTACTTGTCTTACTCTGTCGCTAAATTGTTTGAAAAAGCCATTGACAAGCTGGGAATTTCTGCCACTTGTCTTAAAAGCACTGTTAATGTTGAAGGCCAAGCAAAGCACTTGAATGCTTGTGCTGTTAGACTACAAGATGAAATATAAAGACTCAACCTGAAACATTAATATTTAATTATTCAGAAAAGAATTAGACTCATTTGGTGTCAAATCTCAGGACCAATATAGAATAAGAAGCAACAATAAATTCAGCAATATACCAGTAAACCTTGCATGTTCAGGAAGACGAACTAGATTGCTTCATTAGTCTCTGCCTTATCTAGGATTCTGTCTCAAAAACTGAGCAAATGTCTTATTTAGTACAATATTCAAGTAGTATTTTAATTCATATAAATCTAGAGTTCAAGAATTGAGGGCAAGTGAATGTAACCTGACAACTGTACTCTATAACTTAAATGAGTTGAAGGTAGTAATTTATTCTCACTTCTAAAACTTTTTACTGAGTATGGTATTTCTACTTTCCATAAACAGTGGCTGGAGAAGAGGGCCAGACAGTGAAATCCGGTCTGGCCAGGCAATGCCCCAGGCAGAGTAATTGTACTTTCAGAAGATGGAATAAAACCATCTGATTTAGAATGCAAACTGTCTGCCTATAAAGCACGTTAAAAACTTAAAACAAATCTAAAATCAATAAAAATTAACCCAAATCTTAACTCAAAACTCTGCAGATCTTTTCACCTTACTTATACATTTTGCCAGATCATTGCAAATGGTTATAGGATTCTTTTTAGTAGTAGTTTCAGTAGTCTGGAGATGGTTAAGAGTGCCAAATCGTTTCAGCTCTCACTTTGTTTCAGATTATGTGGAAGTTAGATTTTTTTTTTTTTTAATGAGTAACTACTAAATACCAAATGCACGTCCTTTCCCGCTAAATTCATAACATTTAGTCCTTTCCCGCAGTATTTCTTCATACAGCACAATGCATTGCAACTCAGTGATCTTCCCTGCAGTTTAGAAAGAAAAACGGACAAAATCATGCCAAGAGCTGCATCTTCTTTTAAAGTACAGCATTTAATCAAAGGAAAAGCAACCCATAAAGAAGGGGAGGACTGAACAATAGTAGAACCAAAGTATTTATGAAGATTCAAAACATCAGTCTCCTACAGTGCTACTCAGAATAGACTAAATTCAGAATTTAATTTAAGGCAAGATGGTAGAATTTATACACCTCTGGTAAATCAACTCTTTCATCCTTCTATATAGAAGAGAAAATCAAGAGAGTAAACTTGATGTATTTTACACTCATTATCTTAAAAGCCAGTGTTACAAAACCCATCAAGAAGAAAGGTGAAACAATTTCAAGACCTCCCGCCAAATGCATCTCACCAAATTGAACACAACACCTGCAGGCAAACAAGTCTGTAGACTTGTTCTAATGGGAGTGGTATATAGACAATCACTCTTTTCCTCACTTTATTCATTTAAAGCCAGCTTATTCATGTCAGTACAGAAACTCCCACGGAAACTCCAGTTTTGAGCAGAGCCAAACTGTTGGTTATTAATCCTATTGCCCACTTCCCATTTTCCCACTTCCTTTAGATATCCTGTGAACTATCTCATTAAAAGACAAAATGAAACCAGACTAGATTTATGTAAATTAGTGCAGGTTTTGAGTATTTTTTTCTTCTGAGGGAGAATCGAAGAGGATGGCTAGCTTTTGTGCTATGAATTACAGTACACAGCTTCCTGCAACAGGCTAGCTTGGGACAATGAACCTTCAGATATACCATACAGAAAAATAGGAAAGATCTTTCTTCCTGCAGCACTAATGATTACAGAGATTTTTCCCAGTCTATTAAAATGCTGATTAAATTAACTTTTTCCTTTTATTTTTTTTTCAATTGAAAGTGACAGGTGGAAAAAAATATTGATAAAAATTGGCATAATCAAAATAAATTAATCTGGACAGCACTTTTTCCAATTGAGTTGCCAGCACATTAGCAAAAAAAGAAAAAAGGAGACTGCAGTCACAAACGATCAGCCCGTGCTGAAAGCAGTTAGAAATAACTGTCCTCAAATCCCATTTTGCAAAGAAATCCACATCAAATGCTTTCTCATGCACTGAAAAAAACAGTAACACCAGGAATGAAGTATTTGTTTTCTTTCTGTTTCTAAAACTCTCTGACACACTCTACAGGTCACAAGGCATCATGTCATCATGGTATAGTCTCAGTGGAAAAGGAAAAAGCATATCAACACCTAAGGGAAGTAAAAGTAGACTGTAAAAAGCCTCTTCAAAAGGGCAACAGAAAATAATAGTAATGAAAAAAGTAAAACAGGTATAATTCAATTTTTTTTTCAAAGATCAAATCTCCCATTTGCACAGGAATTTAAAGAGTTTTAAATGTTTAGTCAAATGTAATATTTTGCTGCTAAATCAGAATAACGTATTTCTTTTCCATGTCTGTGTCTCTCTCCTTGCCTCAGAGACGCACCAGGATGGCGAGTGAGCCAGAGGCGATCTGAGTTTACCAGCGCAAGTCAGGCACCAAGGCAGTCGATAGAGCACAAGAAGGTTTGTGAGAGGAAAGAGGGGCAGGAAGGAGATTTTTCAACTGCAAAGTCAGCTGACTGCATCCTGGTGGCCTGTGGAGCTGCTCCTGCAAAAACACTAACAGCCAGCCACTGCAACCCACGACCCCCGCAATTACACTTGCACTAATCGGAATAAACAGCAATTCCTTTTATTCCACAAGAGCTTCCTGGTGCTCCTCCACATCTTTAGCTGGCTCTATAGTACTGGTAACTGGATAAGAATGTCATGTTTTGCCAAAAATGCCACTGGTGTCCACTTCCCCATGATCCAACTGGCTGAAAAAGAAGGAAACAAAGATGTGTAGCATGATACTGTACACATGCTTTAAAGGTCTGAGTAACATGTAGGGCAAGGAGAGACAGTGAATCAAAGTCCAATATGTCTTGAAGCTTACGTTACAGAAGAGAAAATTGGTAGTGAATTTAACTGGAGGAGAGGGAAGTGAACCTCATGAGGCAGCCACAATATTCAAATTAGCTTTAAGCATTTCTGCGATATCCACAAGGCCTAGAACCACTTCTCCATGTAATTTCCAGTGGTAGTCAACAAACTGTAGGTGCTGCTAGAGCAAATATGTAGTCTCATGTGTTGGTGTGAATTCTAAGACTACAGGCTACACCTTTAAATCTGCCACTTCTTCTATCTTAACATGAGCTCTCTCAACAATAACAGCTGACTCCCTGTACTATCTATAAATGTTCTCTTCACATAAGCGATGTACGTTCTACACCTTAACAGGAGCGAATCCCCAGCAATAGGAAACAAAGAATTTAAAATATTTTCAACTTCCTTAGTAGTGATGGAAAAACATTTCCAAGGGTTCATTTTACATTTCAAGCTTACCCAGCCCCTGGAAAAGTAAGCTCTACTACAAGCAGCCACGCTGCTTAAAACTTAAGAGCCCTTAAACTGAATGACTAAATTTTACAGACATGAGTGTACCTACTGATTCACTAATATTGATCTGGCATTTGAGAAGTACAAATTTCAAAATGTTCATAACCGATTATAAACACAATTTATAAACATTTATTTTGGCATGACATTTTCTCACTATGAGAATTGCTCTTCCCATTAAAAATACCTTGATGAAACCTGCTAAATAGTGTCTTCCCTCAACTATTTCAGTCAAGATAACAGATAGAAAAATTGGTATAGAAAAGACAGGCACAAGGTACCATTACACTACAGGTTTCTATGGAAAAAAAAATGCAAAAGGGATTTATGAGAAGCCAGCCAAACATTAATCTTGAAATAAAGAAATCTAAATCCTGCTGAATTACTTGAAAGGATAGAGAACTTCTCATTATGGAAACAAGATAAATCTAAATAATAAACATATATTAAAATGCAGTAAAACTGTCTTATTTTTAATTCTTTTTCCAACACTGACAGTTTTATGATGCCTATGCAAGAAAGTTATATATATTTTAAAGATATTGGGTTATTTGATTTGAAACAATAGATCACCTTCAAATCTTGTCATAATATCCCTTCTTCCCTCCAAGTCCACTATGTATACTTTTTGTAAATATATATGCAACAAAAATATTTATTTTTCAAAATGAAAACAATAAACTTTTACCAATTAATCTGTATAACAACCAAGTAAATACATTGATTGATGTTTTTCAGGATATTGTATTTATGACAAATTATGCAGCCGGACTAATTAGACTAATTAGTCAACCTGACAATCTTTTAAGTATGGATGAACTAAACAACTCAGTGATTATATCTTTTAACAAAGATGCCTTTGTTGTTGGGTCTGGGTTTTTCTTGTTTTTAGTTTTTATTTTCTTTAAGTCAACTTTCAGTGTTATCCTCTGAACACTAAACTCCTCCAGAGTTACAAAAGGAAGCAAGCAGCTAGTAGCTAAAATCTGTATTCTACTAAGCAATTACTTACACCAAACAGCTAGGAAATATGATGTAAACAGTATTTCAGGTACCTAAGTTCCTACATAAAATTACACACAATACCCCAATTAATTTTTACAAGAAAAACAGCTAGTGTGCATCCACGGAGGTCTTTAATCATTATCTTATGCAGCAATAATGTTGACAAGGCAGAGCACAACCCCTCTTTGGAAACACCTTCCCGATCTTTAGTTGCATTTTCCAATGTCAAATCTCATGGATGCTGAGGAAATGTCATGCTTACCTGGCTCTGCTGAGTTCACAAACACCACGGTTCCACCCTTTACTATCCATAAAACACTCTGCAAAGTTTCTTGTGTTTTTAAATGCACTGACCTCTAGGCATAGAAAAATCACAACTATAAGATACCTTGAATATTGGTTATTTGTACTAAAATTTCAAGTTTGGCAGGGGACATTAAAACAAAATTAAGGAGCAATGTCTTCATTTGACTCTTTAATAGTCAAACAAAGAATTGGGTGTGGGATTTAGCAGTGCCATAGTTAAATAAGCACACATCTGAACAAACATCCAGTTCAAAACCCCACCCTCTGGGAATCTGTGCCCTAGATTTAAAGTAGCCTACAGCACATGACAAATTTGAAATGGAAATATTTCCCTAATCAGCTAAATCTGGGTCAAAATGTCAACTCATCTTAGGTCCAAGTCATTGCCACTTGTGATCTCTAGAATGGCCATAACGAATAGTTGCGCGGTATGAGGGACTCCAAGCATTAACAGTGGGTCACAGTCTCCAAACATATATGAAAAAGCAAGAACACATTTATGCCTGCCTTTGGTACAGGTGATTTTGGCTGTGTACTTCAGGAAAGTAAGCAGCAAGACAGAAACACTGCACTTGTCTCCATCCCCTCTGTGCCTTCTCAAAGGCTGCACAGTTATTCATATTCCATAAAAAGGCACTTCACAGTCATGATTCTTGTTGAGATACTATTAATTTTCACTGTAGCTGCTTTTGCATTGTAGCTATAGCAAATTAAAGCCACTTTTAGCCAGTCAGCTAAGTTTCCTTGACTAAAATACATAATATACAAAACATTTGCAAGTAAAAGCCCACTTATGCAAGGGAAGGGCAGACACAATACTTAACAGCAACCGCTCAGCTCTGCTGAAAAGGAGGCCAGTAACAACAGTTAAACTCAGGAGTAAGCAGTTGCCTCTCTCACAGATACCCCGGGAGCCCCTCACCATCTTTAGTCAGCAGCTACTGAGACTTTGCAAACTAAGATAGCAGAAACATTATTAGCTGTTCCTGGTCACCTACATCGTATATATATTATTTTTTTTAAATAATCACATTGATATAAATAGAAGAACATAATAGAAGAAAGCAAGGTTTTCACACTGAAGACTGCTATAAAAAGGTGGTGATTTATTAATTACTGAAAAAAACCTGCTTGTGCAATTATTGTCTCCTTGAGTTATAAAGATCAGAAGAACAAAACTGAAGTCCTAAAGCTAGCTGATCCTTTGACTTTACTAGTCTTATATCAATTCACACCAACAGCGTAACCCTAGCTCTCCATTATGACATTTCCATTTTTTTAAGCTACTAATGCTCAATCTCAGCATTAATTTCAGGTAATTTTTCTAGTCTGTGAAAAAAAGCTATGTACATTTCATAAGTATGACTACATGCACATACATGTATTAATTGTACTATAGATAAAGACATATTATTGATACTTAAATTAAGTCATAATGTCTTCAAAACCAGCTTCCCTTACTTTGCAAAGGCTCCTGTTCTGATGTAATTAGCCAATTAGTCAACAGAAAGCAGATTGAATACGGTAAAACTACGTTACTTGATTGTCTTTGATTGCATTATTACATAGCCTGGAAATAAAACACCATAAATTATAGAAGGCTATGCCCATCACCTAACCCTGATGTTTTTGCATAGTATATATATTTTGTTGAAAATTGACTTCCATAGGGGAATGTCTTTCATACCTCAGGCCAAATACCAAATCCCACAGAAGTTTTGTTTATTGCCCAACCTGGTGCTGAGAGCAAACAAGCAGCTTTCCTTAGCTGCAGAGAGTATTGTTTCAGGGCTTAATCATTAAGGATCGTTTAAACAGAGGGACATCTGGCACACCTTCCCACAGAGACCGAACAAATAATTTCAATCTCCCTCTACTGTATCAGGGTCTGGGTTTCATCCAGTGCTAATTTGCAATTTTACTGCACATTCCATTATTTCTACAATACTATATAGTAAAAATACTCAGCTTTACGTTTATTCCAACAGAGAGAAAAAAAAGCAGAACTGTAACCAGAAGAGCTTTAAACTGACAAAAGACAAAAGCTTATTTTTCTAAAAAACACCTACCTAGTACTGTTGGTATTGTTTTTAAGAATACATTTGTGGTATCTGGCAGAACCACTGAATTGTACAAAACCAAGAATTTGAAGAATAAACAGAGCAAAATGCGCCAATACAAAACGTATGTAATTTGAGATAATAGAAATTGAAATGAAAAATGATACTCTTAGAAGTACCAGTTCTATAAAAATTTTAAACCACCAATTTTACATAGTAAAATGAACAAAGCAACTCTACAAGCAAAGCAATTACTTATTTCTCTTTGTACTAAAAGCAGAAGAAATGGAATTAAGCAGAGACATTGTTTTTGCACTGCACACATAAAAGCTTTAAGTCTCTCATGTGAAAAGACTTGAAGCCTTTTCCTCCTCCTACTAATTTTTTAATTGTTCTACTCTCACTTTTCTTTGGAATATTTTTAAGTAAATGAGAAAGAGGACTGTAAATCTTCCACCAAGGGGGCTCAGTAGGGAAGATACACAGGTGGAACTTTGACGAGGATAAAATCCATTACATTTTATTTGAAAGATGAAGAGATATAAAGAAAAAAAACCCTGATCCTCTGAGAAGTATATTGTATGACATCTGTGTCAAGTAGGGTAAGAAATACGACAATATTACACAGCTGTGCTAGGCAGAGTATCATAAACCAATTTGAGAATCTATCTCTTAGTTTCATCTGTTAGCATATGTCCTGTTTTTCAGGGAATAAACTAATACAATACAAGTAATTTAGGGGTAATTAACTGTAAAAGCCTTTGAATGGATTATCACTTCAACAAAGAAATCAAGTCATTATCTATACTCGGATATATTCAGGGACTCTTTCATCACAGAGCAATATTACTGCTATGCACCTTGGGAGGTACATTGCATTTTAAAACCTCTTTGTACACTTCAGCCTTAGGACAGTAATCCAAGCTTTGTAATTATATCCAAATTATTACTGCGACTTGTTTTTACGGACTGACAATGTTTTGGGAAAAAAAAATACTCTGTGTGTGTGTGTATGCAGGATTTGAGATGCTGCTGTTCTTAAACTAGAATTATGCAGTGGTGGAGAAGAAGGATGAGGTCCTCTGCCAAATAACTAAGCTGTAGCAATACCATCATTCAGCAGACAAAACTCCCCAGCCTTTCTGATGTTTATATATTTTTGCTCCCAAAACACACAGGAATTAACCTGAACAGTTTAAATACGGAAGAGTGTACCAGTGAAACCTCTGAACTCTGTGTACGCATTTCCTCATGCACATTTCATTACAATTAAGAAAAAGGAAAAAATGACAACCATGATAAAATTTTCTGTCATTGTGGTATTTGTTTCTGGGAAAAAAGTTCTATTGTAGCCCATAATAGTCAGCAAATGCCCATTTCTTTTCTTTTTTTTCAGGAGAAAGTATAACTGGCCATTTATCTCCACCCTAACAGCTACAATAACACAAAAGTAAACTGACCCAGGCACAGTTCTATCTTCACCTTGAAGAGGTATAAACATCAGGAGTTGGTTATGCAAATATTACTGAACACAATTCAAGCTATTACTCATACTTCAGACTCAGAAGACTGAACAAAAGCAATAATAACATGATACTAAGATTCCAAAGAGGAAGAGATAAATGACGTTTATCCAGGAACACCACAGCTTATGTATACTTAATGATACACACTACGGAACCCGCCAACATCTGCCAAGGAAGTGATATATAAAGCAGAAAACTGATCAAGTTAATAGTACTAAGAGTGTGTAATTTAACTGTTGAAACTTCACTGTTACTGGAAGGCATTTATATAAGGATAAGTGAATAGGTATATATACACGTATATCCAAATAGACCTATATATAATCCTAGGCCATACCAGCACTTGTCAGGGCAGCTAATATACACAGTATCAATTCAGTGTAACTGTCTACAAGAAGAAACAATTCACATCAGCACACTTACATTTCTATGGATTTATATATACAGCTTCTTTGCACATTACAAACATAGGAATATTTGCAGATAATTTTTTCTCTCTGTGTAACTATACCACACATTATTCTCACATTTATGTGTTTCTCTATACATACTCTAAACTACAAATATATATATGAGTAGTTACTATAAATAAAAATATGTATATACAAAGATAGTGTGTATTTATGCTTTATTGCTAATTTGATTTCAGATCAGGCCAGATTTCAGATAATGTAAAAAATCTACTTCTCACAAAAAAATCTATCCTTAAATCTTGGCAGATTTAAATGAATGAGTTTATCTTCAAAATTTTTACTGTTATTAATAGGATTTCTATATAAGCTAATTATACGTGATTATGATGTAAAAGCTTTTGAGCAAAACCATTTCAGTTCAGTACCTATAAGTAGTCATATCTTGGTTAATACATTTCAGTAATGTGGGGTCACTTTATTCTGAATTGGAGTGGTCTGTGGAAAGTCAATTTTTGGGCATAGAGACAATTCATCCATCCTGCTTGCAGGGGCCACTTCAGCCCCACTTCAAATTGTCTTATGTACCAGATACATACATATTTAAATTCTTTACTCTATTGAAAGACTTAGTAACAGTTATATGGACATTCAAAAATATCAGTATAGACTTATGAACAATAAATGTAAACTAACTGCATTTCTAAGACTACAAAACTTCATCTTGAAAAACAAGGAATGATAGGGGACCTTAGCAATGCTCATAGATATCTAAAGAGTGGGTGTCAGGAGGATGTGGCCAGACTCTTTTCAGTGGTGCCGAATGATAGGGCAAAGGGCAATGGACACAAATTGGAAAACATGAAGTTCCATCTGAACATGAGGAAAAATTTCTTTGCTGTGAGAACGATGGAGCACTGGAACAGGCTGCCTAGAGGAGTAGTGGGACCTTCTTCTCTGGAGATATTAAAAACTCACCTGGATGCATTCCTGTGCAACCTGCTCTAGATGAAATTGCTTTAGCAGGGGGATTGGACTGGATGATATCCAGCAGTCCCTTCCAATGCTGACCATTCCGTGATTTTGTGATTTTGTTTGTATTTCCTCTGATGATACAACCATTCTACCAGCGAAGTTGCAGCATAAGGCATAAGTTTGATGAACTTAACAGGTGGTCTTTATATTTTTCAACAGAGATGTAAAAGTCATGGAAAAGGCAGACTTAAATAGCATAATGATTAACAGGCAGGATTTTATCTTCTAGGAAGGTACAGATTTTTACTGTCTGAAGAAGTTCCATCACATACGCAATAGACAGTGACCTCAGACTGGGCACCACATGCTGGTCATCAAGCTCAGCACTTCTTTCGCAACAAATGCTACACACACAGGGAAAGACCACCTTACGGTCTCTAAATGTGGTTCATGATGTAGTCAGATAGATTGAGGTATAAATAGAAACAAGCCATTACTTTTTTTCTTTTTTCATAGAAATCTATTTATGTTTAGACAATTTTGATTTCAATATTTGGAGCATAGTAAATTTATCCTGAAAACTTTGTATACATGATGAGTTTTCAGACGCTGAAGAGCTATTATAACAGAAATACAGTATTACAGATGTCATAACCCAAGCAAATGGGCACTTGCTCTGAAACTGTAAATAATTCTTTTATTCATAGTTTCTAAGCATTCACGGAAATTTAAGCTTGCTGAAAACAATTCACGGTCCTGAATGGTAACTGAACAAATACTTCGCTGATGTGTTCATTCAATTCAGGATCAATGTCCTTTAGAGGATTTTTGAAAACTGCAGAGTAAATGCTCAGATTTTTTTTTTTTTTTAATACTGCCTTTTGAAAAGCAGCAGCTTTGGCTTACACTAAGATGAAAATTTTGGCAGTTATTTCCACAGAGGAGATACACCTCACTGTCACTGTGTTGCATTGGTGTATCCAGGTCTGCACACAGGAGGCATTGCCATGGATTTTGCATACTTTGTGAGTGTCCAGTTAAGAACCAGTCATCTGGTTCAAACGAGAGCCTGAAGTGTAACCACAGGGTACGTCTTGCTGACCTTTTTGCACCTCTAAGGCCAAGATCTCTTACTTCCAAAAAACAGGAAGCATTAAAGCCTAACACTAACAAATTAAGACAGATGAAAGCAATGGAAGTTTGCTAAATTTTAAGCCTTTATGCAACAAAACTAGCATAGTAGCTTAGTTAAAATCAGATTTTGGGCTATAGAATACTGATCTTATCTAATCACAGTTTTTCATTAGCTTCATATTTACAGGTGTAATTTTTATCATGAAATTATATAAAATAATCCCTGATCAGCTCTCCTTAGTTCTTAATAATACCAAACAAAAGCACTTGAAAATAGAAACATTTGTTGTCAATGCCAAGTATATGTATTTAATTTTATTGGAATAATTAAAAATTAGTTTCATTTCAATAACAGCTTCTTTTTTTTCTACCACCTACAAATAAACAGGAATAGCCAAAATTCCACAATGCTTACACAGTTTTCAGAAAAGCATCTTCTTTTCAAGCGAATGCTTCATCCTTTTAAAGACTGTCCATGTTTTCTAACCTAACATCACAACAATACCTCTCATAGTCTGTGAGATCCTAACATTACAGTAGAGAATGTTACTGGAAAAAAACCCTAGCAAACAAACAAAAAAACAAGGGAAGACGCATATTTGTGTAGGGGAAATTTTTCGGGGTGGCAGCTACATAAAATAAGCAAGAGGAATGGAGGTAAAAGTCAAGCTAACACACTTAGACGAACTGCTCCAAGCAGTCACAAAAATTCTTAGAAACAAAATTTTGTATTCATTATGATACAGAAAATATTTTGGCAGAACGCTATACTTCAGCCCTCTGTGCAGACTTTCAACTCATAAAACAGTGTAAGCTTTACTAAATGAAATGGGGTGATGTCATGTTAAATTGCAGAAATATCTACCTGGTATATTTTTAGATACCTATAAAGTTCATTGTTGCTAAAGAAAAGAATAACGATGGTATATAAAAACAATACTAGCTTACAGAACAACACTAAGAAGATCTTTTTATAATCATGGAACCTTATGGTATCACATACAGCATGCAAATACAATATGCTTATAGCTGGAGAGATTCATATTTTTAAAGAAGTTATCACTCAAAATGTTTTAAAGTTTTGAAATGGAAGCATTTCCTTTTTTATTTCCAAAAGATAGTGTGTTTCAAATATGTCATTTTTAACACTATGTTTTAAAATAACTGTTGAGAGAAAATAGATTTCATATTTAAAAAAGGAAATGCTTGCAATGCGTTTTGTTCAAACTTTAACTTCAGTATCTACTATAAAAATACTTCTATAGTTTGTTTATTTTCAGTGTTAAAAAGCAAATTCATTATTTTGTGAATTTCTCATCTTTCATTAGAACCATATAATACCATCAGCTCTGTGACTTCCTTCAGTCAGTTGTCTTTTTGAGGCTTACATCAGTAAGCATGAGCATTAGAATATTCCAAGTAAGGCCGTAATAGTGATTCACAGATTTAATATATTCTGCATTTGTCCTTACTCTGTTCTCTTCTGGAAGAGGGTAGGGGAGGAATCATACTCTTATTTCAGACCTTTCTCCTCTGTCTTTGCTTTCCAAGTCCTTGTACAAGTTACCAAAAAGACCTCAGCTGCAAGTTTATGTGATGGGGACAGAAGACACAGGGATCTTAATGAGATTCAGAACTATCATAGGAAAAACAGGCAAACTTTTTTTTTCCCTAACACTCTGAATGATAAAAATAAAGTGGATGGCAATCTGAAATCTGATAGATAGAAGAAAACAACTAGCTTAAGAAACATTACTTGCTTTCTGGCTTTCAAAGATGACTGCAAATCATCAGGAAGTATTTGTACTATAAACATTCTAAATACAGTTTAATTTTAATCTAAAGAGTTGGAGGTCCACAAAAGTGGCATAAAGGTACTTTTACAATCTTCCATTATTTCCTTTATTGCTCTTTCCAGATTTGCACATGGAAACTGTAATATCTTCATCGTAGCTATCTTTTGCTAGTTGTTTTCAGCACAGGGAGCTCACTTTCGTGCGAGCAGTTAGGTCTTATTGTTTCCTGCTTCTTGAAAGCAAGCCTAAGAAGTAAGATTGTAGAAGATTCAGGAAGATGAGTGTGACATATCCCTACACCTCCCAGCTTTGCCACTGCCTTTGGCCCTGTGTTAAGTTCCTATTTACCCCCACAGAGTTGCAGGGCATCTACAGAGCATACAACATGTCAAGTTAAGATAACGGCAGGAGTCATATGCATCCTAACAGCACTTAATGACTCACATTAGGTTGTGGATATATTAGTAAAGTATCGAAGCTACTTCTGCGAGGGGAAGAAAGCATCTCATCAAATTTACTAATGCAAGACAGGAACAATTTTCTAATTTCAAGGTTTTGCAAAAATGCCTTCTCAAAGCATGGGGAAGGCAGATCACACAGACAGCGGACACGTCAACTACATCTGCCCATTCCTGGGAGATGCCTAGTGTGCAGATAATATGTAAATAAGTAGCAAAACGTAATCACTTAAAAAGCATTAATCTAGTCTGAGTAAGCCTAAAGAAGCTGAATCTCATTCCAGCACCATACTTTGAAAGGATACAATTGCTAGGGAGACCAAATGGTCCCATATTAGTCTCAAGAAAATACTTTGAAGTGCCTTTCCTAAGGGAAACCTAGCATTCTGGGTTATGATCAAAAACGTGTCACAAAAACAATTATAAATAGGCTAACAAACGAGCTATTTTTCCAGGAAGCTTTTTCTTCCTGAACCAGAATACATTTGTGATATGGAGCTTTTTCTGATATAATCCCACCTGCAGCCATGAATTAGACTTCCTATTTTGAACTTAGAAGAAGATTGATTATGCACATTTTCCTTCAAGCTTGGTACAGCTGTAAAGATTTCATATGCTTCTTAATCAAATATTCTAGCTCTCTAAAGGGCTGAACTGCATCTATTCTAACAGACAAGTGTTTTCCAGATGGAATATGTTTCACTACTCCTCCTCATGTTTTTTCAGTTTTCTGTGGCACATCTATGTGGACTGAAATGGGATTTAGATTGCCTAATCAGTAACAGGTTAGAAAAGCACATAATTAGGAATGGAGTTTACTTGAAGGGATAAGGCTATCAATAACTACTAGTGCAATAGCATGGTCAGCACCTCATCCTCTTTGGGCCAAGACTGATGTCAAGTCAAATAATAAATTACTTCAAGGGAAAGACACAGAGAGCAAGCAGATCATCTGGATCTTCCGTAAAAATGATTTTTGGGCTTGTTATTATTATTACAAAAGAAATAAGAGAAGGGAGACCTGCTGAGAAATATGAAGTTGCCTTTCACAAGCTATAATGCGAGAGAAAACAGCAAAGACCTTCATTTCCAAAACTTAATTCAAGACTTAATCAGGAATTATTAATCTATGTAGCAAAACCCACTTTTTATTGGACAAAGCTTAAACTAGCTCTTTCGACAACTGTAGAATTAACAACAGCACAATGGCAGCAACAGAAAGTAGATTAATTTTTGTACAGTTTTCCATGGTGAGATTTTACAATACGGGGATACTGCAAATCTCCTAGGAATGGAGTGTGTGTTTGTATGGCACTGAAAACATTTTGAATGCCTCCATGATAACAATACCAGCAGCAACAATTTTTTGGACTCAATCCAAGTGCCACATTGAACTATCTTCTGGGTGAACATCTTAGAGAACATCTAAGCTTTCCCGCTTAACATTTGCTCAGACAGTGACAGCATTAATAGCATGCAAACTTTCCTTCTGAATGCAGTATGTAACTGCTTCAAAAATAAGCATCTCAGCTTCATTTCAGCATTCACCTGTCAGAGCTGGATAACATTAAGAGAAATGCACTCATTCTATTAGTTTTTAATTACATTCACAATTTTTAACTGTCAGAAGGCACTATATACATGAGGCTTTTAGTCTCTCCTAGACTACGAAACCTTGCTATGCATTTGACACCTGCAGCAGGATATTACTGCTCCACCTCTTCTGCCCTTTCTTTCCTTTTCATAGGGTAAAAGAACACGGGGGGAAAAAAGTTATTTTAGACATAATACCTCAATGGACCAACGCAGGTCTAAATAATTTCACGTAGAAAAGAACTCACACCCTGGAGAATTTGCATCCTGACAGAGCTTCCATTAGTGTTACAATTTGCTTCTACTCCTTTCACAAGCCTGTTTGCACCTGATGAATTTCCACATGATTTTGTATTTGTAAAGTAGTTCCTCAGCTTGATTTGTTGCAAAAATCTTCCACTCCTCTTTGTTTACAATGTCTGCCTTAGGTACTTATATTCCACATTATTTTTGGGGACTGCCTAAACTCATTTATTACATTAGTATGAAGCAGTTTTACAGGTAAAAGAAAATATTACATTCTGACATGTTTTAATGACATGCAGCACGCTCCTTTGATCTCTTTAAAAAGGCACTTCAGTATGATGACTCCTCTAACATAAAGCATGTTTGCTAAAGGGAGTACCAAAGATTTAAAAAGATCGGTTAGTAAATTACCTTCATTGTTTAAAGTGACAGTCACTACCCACTTTTGGGTAGAAATATATAAATATATGTAAAAGCTCTTCTGTCCTATTCTGGAATGATTCTGATAATTTTTTGAATATACATTTGCTTCCTTAACCAAGGCATTTATTAAGGTAATAAAAAGCCATATCTGGGGCCTGGGAAAGCCACAATGTTTAAATATGAAACAAAATCCGCCTAAAAAGTCCTAAAGAGAACCAAAACGTCCCTAAGTCATAATTCTCCTACTGCTCCTAAATCCGAGCTCCCAAAGGAAGTCACTTGGATTCAAAATTATCTGTAATACAAACTGATAATTTAACTTGCCTAAGCACTGGTTTACTCTCTTAACTAATTACAGCAAACTCATGCACCATTTTAGTGTTTCTCAAACAAGAAAGTAGTTTGCAGATTTGGCACTTCTGATCATTCCCTGCACAAAGTAAACCAGACAAAAATTAGAAGTAATTCCTGAATATACTGTTAATGTTACGTATGTTTTATATATAAATTCCATGATCTTTCCACTAAAAACACATTAGAAGGGCATTAAGATGTTAGGTTACCCTTGGCCAGCCTGCATTTTGATACCAAACAGAAGTAAATTTATAAGCCATGTAGAATGTGAGTATGCAGAATAGTTACTAATTTTTTGGTGTACATAAACACACACTTCAGAACTGATCCTTTAGTCTGGAAAATAATACATAGGAATCTACAACCGCAACATAAGGAGAATAATGAGGGCTTCAATAGACCCTCTTTCAGCAGAGCTTTAGGTATTTGTTCCTATATAACTGAGAAAAAGAAAACCCTGTCTTAGCCAAACACAGTGTTTATATTCAAGCCTTTTACTTCATCTAAAGTAATTTATTAACACATTACTCTTCCTGTTCCACTGCCTCATGATTTACTCAGCATTTCTTTGGGAATGGCACTAGATTTTCAAGTCATCTAACTTTTGAAATTTAACAATGCTCTCCTTTTAAAATAAGTAGTGGAAAAATAGGCCAATCATCCTCAGGAGACAGGTGGGGCGAGGCAGTAGGTGGGGAGAAGAAAGGTTATAATTGAGGTTATAAGTGAAATTGGCTGCTACCCAAGAATTCTACCAGCTGAACTACCGAATTAATTGTTAGCCTGAATTCTCATTATATATTGCTGCAAAATTATACTGCCCAATTAGGTCGGTAATCTAATATTCTAACTGCACCTTAGATTTTTTTGTACAGTATCCAGCAGTGAATTCCAAGAACTAATTAGATAGTCAATTTGAATCCCTGGTTGTAGTTACAATAACTTTTAATGTGAGTTTTTGTTATTTTGCTCCTATCTTAACTCAAAATCCCTTTTAATTCCTCCCTTCCCTCCAATTTGAAGAAACATAGTAGGAGGATGGCATATGAGTGACATAAAAATATTTTGACACAGGCTTTGAATGATTCATGAATTCCTGGTCAATAATTCAAAATGAGGTTTCCAAGTTTTCAGATTTTATTGGAAAAACACTCAAATTAGAGATGCACCCAATTACGTGATGCAGGCCTGGTAATTCCTAGGTGCATAACAAGCAATCTAATACACTTTTGTGAACAATCACTAGAACTGTCTCAGATTGCATTTGCTTTATTAACAGCCCATCAGCACAACTTTCCACTCATCAAATAGCTGTCTGTTAAATAATGCTTTAGTCCAGCGTCTGGGCAGCAGTCAGGCGCAATGCATTAGCCTGCTAGGGCCAACACGGTTACAAATATGTTTCCAAATGCTCGCTGACAACATGGCAAATGCCTTCAGTCTGTTAGTTACCTTTATCACAGAACATGAAGGTTCTTAACAGAGGCTGGAATATAAGGTAAATGAAAACTGTCAATTCAAAAAGACTTTTCCTTTTATAAATTAAACTCTGTATGAACAAATGGATCGGTACTTGCTTTATTCTACACTTAGTCAACAGCTATACTTCTCAGTTCTGGGCTAGGGTCAGGCTAAAAGGAGTAGCAGCAGGAAAGAAAGAAAAAAAGGAAGGGAAAGGGTATGAAAAAAGGAAAAATACCCGAGATATTTTCTCCTTGCCTTGCTGCAACAGACCAGTCCTCTAAATACACTGCAAGTAACTCTTTGCCTGCCAAGGAGCCTGCCGTGCATTGCTCCTATTACAGGACAACATATAGTAGAAAATCCAGAGAATAAAGCAAACCCCCGTACTGTAAACATAAGAGTCTTGGCTAAGTTAAAATCTTGATTTTGGGGAAGGGATATGAGATTTAAACCTGATGAATACATTTGATAAGGCTCCAACCACAACCTCTAGATATTCTGTGACAGACTCACTCATAAATCCCAAGGTGCATCAATATGTTTCATGCAGTAGTGGCTTACATGAAAACAGAATGAGCAGAGAGCAGTAAGGGCCCCACAGAGTTTGCTCAGAAAAATTTTATTGGAGCTACCATATCCACAAAGCAGCCCTCAAACAACTGATCCTTAGAAACAAATTTTAACACTTACAAGAACAGCTCTCTTGGTGAGCAGTTTTAGTAGCCAAATGAAAACTGAGTCGCTGTCTTTTTTCCAAGACTGAATGATATTTTGCTCATTGTAATGTCATAGTGTTTAGAATTAGAACAAGGTGTCTTTTGTTAGGACATTTATATAGCAAAGGAGAAGGGAAATAATGTGTTCTAAAATGAAGTAAGTCTGACAGATAGGTGCAGAGATGACACTTAAAGCAGATAGAGTTGACTGTGAATGTGACTAGGTACCCACAGAGAAAGAAGGTTTCAAATTTAAGTAACAACATAAAGCCAAGGAATTACAGTCCATTTGTTTAACAGGTCTAAACTGACAAGGCTAGAAATGAAACAGGTTTGTTTTCTGATGCGTTTTCTGCATAGTAATGCAGAATTCTGCCACAGTCTCTTGCACTGTTGTGGATTGACTCTTGCCTCTCTTTAAACTACATTCTACTGCTAAAAAGAAAGAAAAAATATGAAAGCTAGGTGTAAACACCAAAGGCTAACTGAAATAACCAGCACTTATAATGGTCTACCCTATTAATGCCCTACCTAGACATTAGCAAGGGGAAATATTTCCTTTTGGTGCATTTGGAACTGTCAAGACAGAGACTGTGATTCCAAATCTCCCTTTGCAATTTTCCTGCCATCTGTGGCTTCTCAGTCACCCTGTGAAGACAGTATATTTTCACAGACCTACCAATAATTGAACAACACACTAAAAGGAAGTGAAGTAACTTCACAGAACTTGCTCTTTGCTCTGGTTAAGTAACATGAAAAGTAAAATCCACTCCCCAATATATACACAAAAGTGGTAGCATGTATAAAATCATTGACATAAATGTTATTTTTATCACTGTACTGACCAATGTATACTGAGCAAAAGTAATGAAATCTAAAAGAATTTAACTAGAAAGAGATACTAAATAGCATATGTAAGGGTAACAGGATTACGGTTAAATAGATTCAATTGTTAAATAGATTCCACTTCTGCTGTTTTTCGAGTAGGAAAAGCACATTGCCCAAGATTACACATACCAACTATTCCTTGTTAACTAATCTGTGGTTTTGTATACACTGTTCTCTTAGAGGTCTACATATTTCAGTTATAAAACCAGCTTTCACTGGAAGCTCTGATCAGCAACCCTATTGTCTGACTATTGTTGCTTTTTTTAGGGAGGAAAGGAAGAAAGTATTTTCATTTCCAAGCCAACAATATAAAACAATCAGCACTCACTGCTCTAATTGAAGCTCATTCTCACTTAAGCTCATTTGAAATGAACTAGCATGGGTACCTGAGCAGTGTCACCAACCCCACACAGGCTACCCAAGCCCATTCAAGTGCCTGTATACTCAGACAGTGCTGTTTAGACACATCCTAAAACATGAAATGATACTTTATAGTCCCCAAGCAACACCTAAAATAACTGACCATGCAGATTTACTGTATCAGATCCTGGATACTTATTCTGAATAGAAATCCAAAGATACACGGATAATAAAAAGCAATTCACTGCCTTGTTTCATATGCTGCTCTCTGATATCACTAAAAGTAGATAACAGATGTGACTCTTCTAGAGCCACCTGCAGGTCTATCTTCAGACCTGTCACTGAAAGGGAGACATGGTTTAATGACCTTGCTCACCTCTGCTTCCCTTACTGCACTTGTGCTTCTCTCTGAGGCAGCCTGACACAGCCCCAGCAACTGAGGTCAAGCTAGAGGTCATGTTCGGTTAAATGGTGCATGTACTGCAGTTGACTTCTGGGGCTGGTGAAGACTCTGCAATTAATAGATATGGCAGGATGCCTAACTGTGCATACACACCTGTGTGTATACTTCTGCACAAGAGAGATGCAGGAACATTAGCATGACATTAGCTGGTCACGCACCAACATCATGAGACAGTCAATGTAGCTATCACTTCTTGACTTTATGCTTTCTAAGGAACATCTGATAAGAATTATTATATTTTCTTTAATTTATGGCCTAGCTGAAGCAGGGGAATTGCCTAGCTTCCTCTCTTTGGAAGAGAAATACACCCCCCAGATGGCAGAATCCCTCTACTACGAACATAACTGAGTGCACATGAAACTGGTGCGGCTCTGCTGTTTGGGACAAAGGAGGAAGAAAAGGCACAGTGAATTTTAATCCTGTGCAAGAGTCAAAGGCACGCTTGGAAAAAAAAAATTTAGTCTCACAGGACAATTTTTTTTTTCTCAATACTTTGAGTACTTGCCATTTGATATCATACTGAATTTATTTAGTGCATGAATTTGATTAATTTATTTTAAATTTATACTCTTCTACTTGTTCTTTGAAGCAGGACATATTTTTCTACTTGAATCATCTTTTTTGAGACATGAAAAATAAATATCAAATTGGAATAAGCAAAAAAGGTGAAAATAAGGTTTCTTGATTTCCTTTAAAAACAGACATTACCCTATAATATTCCTAATTCTTTAATAATGTAGCCGAAATCTAATTTACATAAAGACACAATTGTAAAATTTTACCACAGTTGGGATTTTGCTGCACTTTTGCTTTTGAAAATGTACAAATATATGCAAGTATAAACAACAAATCTACAAGAGCTACTCAAGATAAACCCTGACTGTATCTTTTATAGAAATGCCTGTAGAAAATTTAATTAATAATAGACCAACTCTTCTTCACTACAATCCTTTTACTAGTTTTGAACATTTTGCCTGTGTGATTTCCTGCCCCCACCTCCTATCAAGCAATTTTGACTTCTCTGTGGAGTCAATATTTCGAGGCACTTCAAAGCACTTACTTCCTTCTGAAAAAAAGTTGAACAGTGACAGAAAACAGTAGCTGAGGAAAGCATATTTCTCCTTTACAACAGATGCAGAATTGAAGTACATTGAGTTTTTGCAACACCAGTACAGTTTTAAAAGTTGTTTTTTACTGCTATGCACAAACTAACTTATACAGAAGGCAGTCACTGCTTTTCGTGCTCTTCACCCCTATCCCCTCCTCAATCAATACAAACTGAATAACTATGTTCTTCCACTTAAAGAAAGAAAGAAAGAAAATGGTCTTGTGATACAGGTATGGCTACTTTGCATTCCACTGCAGAGTGTTTGTGCCAAAAAAAAAAGCAAGCCTAGCTGCTCAGAATGATTATCCTTGGAAATTACTTTCAACAGTATCTAGTCCTGGACCTTCCACTGCTGGAAACCTCCTCTCAGGTTGAACTTGCTCAGTAAGTCCTGCAAAAGCTCAGGCTTGGGGTTAAGTTTCCAATGTGATACGGTGTCAAATCTGCCACATTGCAAAACTCATCAGGTCATCCAAGCAGGTCATCCAACCAACCCAAGGTTACCTGATGGCATGAAGTAATTTCACTGAACTAACTAGAGCACTTTGAAGATAACTGGATTCTGGGAGAAGAGGAAAAATGGGCAGAGGAGTTGTAAATTCTTACATAACTACAGCAAATATGCTTGCTATTTTCCTGACTGGATGAAAAGATACCATTGTGAGCAACAACAACAACAACAAAAGATAAGGTAATTATCACAAACAATGCCAACCGCTTTTTAAGGAATGATGGGGGAAATACCATTAAGAGAAGTATTGGCAAGTACAGCTCCTTCAGGATGGTATAGTTTATGTTTTTCGAGGAACAAAGAGGATACAAGTTATGGAACAGATGACGGAGGGAGCGGATTGGGCAGATGCTGAAATGTGACACAACCTCAGAAAAACAGAAAAAAACCACTGTCTTGGATGCTTATCTAGAAGCACAGCTGAAATTGGGCTCATCATTTTGATGCTATGCTGTTCACTATTCATTTTGGACTGAATTAACTGCTTCAGGGGCACTGAAAGGAAGCATCAGTTACAACTGGGGCATATTTTAAAAACCCAGAGGATCACACCTCAGAAATCATCTCCACAAGAGCCACATAGTTGATTTCCATTGTGAGAGAACTGGAGAAAGGCATTCCTGCTGTACATGTGAAAGAGGCACTCAAAGGGATCTAAGGCAAATCATTTGAGGCAATGGTTATAAAGTGGAGAGGGGCAGATTTAGACTAGACGTTAGGAAGAATTTCTTCACCATGAGGGTGGTGAGGCACTGGCACAGGTTGCCCAGGGAAGCTGTGGATGCCCCATCCCTGGAGGTGTTCAAGGCCAGGTTGGATGGGGCCTTGGGCAGCCTGGTCTGGTGGGAGATGCCTCTGCCCATGGCAGGGGGTTGGAACGAGATGATCTCTAAGGTCCCTTTCAACCCAAACTATACTACTATTCTGTGATTTCAATCTTCACCAGTTACTGTACAAACTGATACAAAATGTACTAGATGGAGAAAGCATGTAAGTAGGAGATCTTGTTGATACATTTTCTCAGTAAATTATAGTATTTACATGAAGAATAGATTATTGAAAGAATGCCAATTTGAGTGTTAGCTCTACTTACAAAAGTCAAAGTATAGGGCTAAAAAGAAATTATTTACATTAAGTTCTCATGCTTACATCTGGTGGTTTCTACCGTTAACTAGAGGTATTCCCTACTGCGAGACAAACATTGTGTGCAGAACTAAGTTCATATCAATTAGATGGTGATGTTTTTTAAAAATTACTCCAAGCACAGGACAGAGAAAAGCTATTACTTTTTATGGGAAACTCTATTTCTTCCAAAGAAATGCTTTTGGTTTCCTTAAAATTAAATAGGCATTTGGTTTGGTAGTACTAGAAGTAAACCATTTATGAGTACAAAACTGGGTATTAAAGTGAATTTCATGAAGTCTGAAACTTGTACATGATTTTTTTGCTGCTGTTGTTTGCACAGGTATATCTAAGAGGGGTTGAAGGAGCATTCTAACAGCTAAGCAGCGTTATCTGAGTCATTTTGACAACATAATATAAACACGGGCAGAGTGAGATAAACCGCTTCTCACGTATGCCATTCTCTGCTGCTTTTCAGCAGGAATTTTAAACTCCAAAGAAGCCAACCAGATATAAATGTTAAACACCTAACCTATATCCACAAATGTGGAACATTATCTTTTATATTGGTGCTGCAGATCAAAACCACTACAGCTTAGAATGGACCTTACAAAGGTACACATTGGTTTAGTTACGGAGGAGGAGAGCTCAAGTAACACTATACAAGTTCAAGAATGATTATTACATAATGATGATGCTATGATCATCATGAAGACCATGCTTGCTTTTATCGTAGAGCTACTGGCATCTGATGATGAAATTTAAGATATTAGCGTAGTAACAAACAAATGAACAATTCACTATCCATGGAAAGACAAATCAGAAGCGTACAAAATAGGCAGAAAGCCAATGGCAGTGTGCAGTTACCAGTAAGTCTGCAGGACACAACAGTACAACTGTGGCAAATAAATTCCTCTGTTAACCTCAGTTTCCTGCTCGTCTGAAGAGTACCATCAAAAAATTCAGTACCCATAGCAAGATGGGAGGGAAAGAAGAGATACTGGTGTTAGGGGTTAGGTTGAAAGCCTTTACATTTCTAGAAAGAACACTATTCAATCAGGACACTCAAATGATAAGAAGACAGAGAGAAACTGTTCTTACTCCCGAATCAAGTGTGTATATATATTTTTTTTTTTTCTTAAAAATCTAATGGACATATTGCTTAGGACTGTAATCCAGTATAGTTCTTAAAATGATGTTACATGCAATTATATACATACAAGTATATATATATTTCTAGAGCAGGACAATACACTAGAATGAAAAATTGAAACAGTGAAGAGGCCGAGATTATAATTACACAGTTCATTTTTGGTAGCAAGTTTTGCATTTTTTGTATCATAACAAATGCTATGAAAACACTTTTATTTGCTGAGAAACAAAACAAAAAGCAACAAGCATATCACAATAAAGCCTACTAATTCATTGCTCAGGGAAAAGTTCTAGCCATGGGGGAGATAAATTGGCTGAAGTACTCAACAAGAGACATGAGACTGTAAATTATCCATTTAGAAACTGCTCTGAGTAACGCTGTTGGATAGATCTTTGGTTTTGTCTTGCAACATCTTCTTCTATAACACTATTTACACAATCATTGCTGGGAAAATGTCTGGGAAAGTCAGTTAATGACTAATTAAAGGGATTGCTTGTCAAAGATGGCTTGATAACAGTTTGACCTACCTCCCACATTTTTATACTTCCTCCAAACAAGTTGCCGCTTTTCTTATTTGTGTCATAACCATTATATCATTTAAATATAATTATATACGTGAGAGAAAGTAATCTTTCCACAGTATGCATAAAGAAAGCATAAATATTTAAAAAGGCAGATGACTGCAAATGACTTGAAAGAGTAGTCATTAAGCTTAATACTTGTAATTCAAAAGGCACTGGCAAAGCACATTCACCTACACACTTGGAGAGCTCTCTTGAGCAAGTACAAACCAACACAGCTCACTAGATAATTTTAGTGTTGTTTACCCTACAAAGAGTACTACAGAACAAAAAAACCCAAAACCTCTAACAACAGAAAAATAATCCCTGCCTCCTCTAGTGGCCAGATCTTGATGGCATACGTTCAAAAGTGCTACATGAATACTAAGAGCATCAACAAAATACAACTCTGAATAGACTATATGTTACACATCCCTTTCAGGTTAGGCTGCTATGTAACTATGTTTAAGAAATACCGGCACAGAATTCTGTATGCTGTTGTTAAGCATCAAAATATACTTAAAGCCATATATACCCCTGAGAGGAAGAACAACAGCTTTCTCTTTCTTTTTAGTACAGAATATAATTTCACACATGACTACGCGTATTCAGTGTTGGATATGGGGGTTTTTTTTCAGCATTTTTCTTTTTATTTATGTTTCATTCTTTTTACTTGCAACATCCAGGTATATTACACGAACTATGGTTGCATACCATATGCAGACGTATACTGCTTGCTAAGTTGATTTTCCCTAGTCGTAGCCCTCACTTGGTCCCAGCAGAATACTGTGACAAAAGTGCTGGAAGTCATAGTAATTAGTCACAATGAGTCCAGAGCAAAAGATGCATCTGTTTTTTTATTTTAAAAAAGTGCTGGGTTTTGGGGTTTTTTTTAATTTTTTTTTTTCTTAAGTGAAAACAAACTCTCGAACACAAACTGCAACAAAACTCTTTGCATTTGGGACTTAGTTGATTATCTCTGTGGAAACACTGAATATGATATTCATACTGTACACTTTTGGAAAGAAGCTCAGAGTCAGCTGCAAAAAAAAAGCAGGAGAATTTCAGTGCCACACTTGGGGGGGAACTGAAAAACAAATTTATTACTATACCACAAGTATAGTAATACATACTTGCCTGTTGATTTTCTCTGAAATAAGAAGTGATAAATCACACGACATCCCAATTACAGTGACTATTCAATAAACAGAAAAGTCTACTTAAGGAAATACGTGTGTTTAACTGATCATTTAGGACTCTAAAAAAAGCATTTTTCTCAGTTCCTTCCTCTGAATGAGCTCTATGAGGTCAAACAGCCTTGTTTTTGAATGTAAAGGGTATAAAGCAGAATAAGTTTCTCTTTAATGATTAGAATGCAGGTTTAGACATATGTGAAGGTCAACAGGTTTGAATCAAAGAGCTCTGATTCAGCTTTTACATTCTCATCACTAGATTAATAATGAGATATTTGCTTTACTACTGATTAACTGTAGGTTAGTAGAAGAGAATTATTGTAAAGAAATATATGCAGAGAAACGGAAAACTTCTAAGAGGCAAAAAAAAGAAGCCAACCTATTGTAGTAGTAAAGCTGAAGAAAATTCCTCTGTATTTCAAATTACGCACACAGCTGAAATTATCAGAAACAATTGTGAATTTTTTTTTCCTTTGAACACTCACCACTTGACTGGCAACTCTGAGTGAAGACGCGCTCTATAACGGACCCCTATGATGTGCACTGGAGAGGTTTTTGACCTTGTTTAGCCCAATGGATTTACTGTTCTATGAGAGAATGATCCACCTTTTTGGGGGTGTAATGGTCTTTAAGACTCTTGTTGCATATGTGAAATAGAAAATCATGCCTCCCCACTCAACCTTCACCGACTGGCTCTTATATCGTATCGTCTCTCTCTCACACTTGACAGTTCCCATTTACTGAGTACTTGAGAGTACTGCTGACATCCAATTTTAGGAAAGGTCAAAGGAAGTGGTTAAATTGCCAAAACCATTGTCACTGATATCTGTGTCCCAGAGATGTTCAATGTTATGTACCAAAACTAAATAGCCTTGGGCTTAAAGAATTGATATTTCTTTTATTAAATAATTTATATTAAATACTTTATTAAATAATCCCTGCTTTACCTGCTTATCTGTCTTAAAACATCTGTCAGACTGAATATACCCATGTACAGTAACATCATTATGGCAGCATGAAGCATTGAACTAGACTTCCGTACAGACCAACATCAATTACGGTCTGATTTGAGGGCATCATGAGCGCACTTAACTTCCACTGAGTTCATTAGAGTGCTGTAACGCAGGATCTGAATCAGAGCAAAGAGGTAGATTCAGATGTCAACAGGCTTCACATGAATGACTGTGAAAACATTCTCGACCTGTCACTGAAATATAGGAAGAGCCATGCCTCTCAGACCATGCCTATCCCCTTAGAAGAGTTTGGGAAGAGCAGAGCCCAGATCTAATCACAAACAAAACATCAGTCAGTGAAAAAGATTAAGTTAGCTTAACCCACTTATCTTGCATAGGAATATCCTGAAGACCTTGATAACATTAGGAAAGAAACCAAGAAGCAGTTTTTATCGTTCTCCTCTGGAATTACTGCAACTAAACAGTTATTATGTATTTAATATAGCATTTTTATTTTTATTTTATAATCTTTGGGAAAATCCTTTTCAGTAACGCATGCTAATCCACAGGATAAAACAGATTATAGGCTGAGCTGATAGGTTAGTTCTGTGTATTGTTCTGGTTGCTGAACAGTTCCCCAGATAAAGGTGTTTTCAAGTTTTTATCTCTTGCTAAATTTTAAACTGTTGGGGCTGGTATTTCCCATCCTTCAAGTTGTCTTTTAAAAAAATTGAAATAAGTTGGCTAAGTTTGAGGATGGCACCACAGCAAAACACTCTCAGATAGAGTTCCCAAATCAACATTATTCACTTCAAAGTTTTAGTGCCTTGAAGTTAGGAGGTTAGAGAATGCTCCTCTCAGTTTCCTGGATATATCCTTTGTCTTTCTTAGAATCCAAACTTGGTCGAATTATGAGCCATTAAAAAGCCTTCGTCAGGCAGCTTCATGCCAGATGTGTTGGTATTTGGCATCTACACTTTCTTAAATTTTGTTGTAGGTGCAAAACAAACCGTGTTTTCTCATGTTTCAAATGTGCATGCAATGCCACAGGCAGCTGAGTAGGACTTCACTGGCACTTTCCTCCCACCAGATGTCCAGGTTTTTTCTGCATTTCTTAATGTGCTGCCAACCCCCTCCCTACTCCACAATTATCCTCTTATTCTGCTGATGCTCACAGTGTGGAAAATGAAAAAGCACTTGGTTTAAAGACAAGGAATTGAGAGGAAAGCCAGAAGACAGGCCACAGGATCCATAGTGTCAGAAGGAAAATAGAGACAGAGAGAAAAGCAAAAAAATCAAAGCAGAGGTATATGCGTGCAGACAGAGCAGATAAGGATGTAAGAAATCGGATACAGGCTTAAGTCACAAAGTTGAAGACAAGATGAAAAGAAGAGCCTACAACTGCCAGACTCCCTATTCTGGACAAAATCAACTTTCCTTAGTGTTAGCAATCACCTACGAAATTTCTCTATCCCAAGTGAATGTCTTTTTTCCTTGGTGAAATAAAAAGTTTCATCAGAAATCACTGAAGTTACAAAGTCAAACACTGTCAAGAGAGGAGATACTGAATTTCAGGTATAGCCTGAAAGTACAGCACATTGGGGTGACTCGTAATGCGGTACCTGATAATCACACGCTTTCCCCTGTACCATCTCAGAGTCACAGTGCCCAGTGTAGGTACTGCTCAGTGAATGATCACATCTGTATATTGAACGAACCTGCTATTTATAAATATCTTTGATAAGTAGAAAATGCAAGATGTGAAATGAATGAGACAATGAAATTACTGAAGAGTTCTTATAGAATCAGATGCTTGCTTCCACTATCAAGTTTCTAAATGCAGAGAAGCAAACACAGCCCAGCTTTTCTCAGCTGTCTACTGGCCTGTACATTCTATATTTTCAGGGTTGCAAGTGGCGTTAACAGTTTGATTTGATAAATTACAGAATGCAAATTAACTGCTGGATCCACGCTTTGAAAATTACAAAATTAAAACTAAAGAACTCTAAAAAAAAAAGTTCACACACAAACCTTATGCATTTATTACAATTTGCAGTTTTAGCATCACTTTGACTCAAGTTTTCTATATGTGAAAAAGGAATATAGCATTGTTGTGACAAAGCCATTATTTTTGAGTGAGTTAACTACAAAACAGCATTATGAGACTGAGTTAAGGTTGCAAGAACTTCAATTCCACCGCTTCTAACAAAATTGGAAGCTGTAATAATATTTTAATGTAGTTGTTGAAATGCAATTTCTGAACTTATTAACATACTAAACGTAATAACGTGCCACTAACCTTTGTAGTCCAGGCATATTGGATATACGTGCATATTCTAATAATGCCCCCTAATTTGATCATCATTATTTATTACTGGTATCTGCAGGCAAGAATTCAAGCTAGTACCTAATAATAACAACAACAAAACCCCCCACAGTCTACCATCATAAACCAACAAAAAATAATCTAATTTACAAGAGGTTTCTAAATGCATACGGCATATTTCTACCTAACACTTTCAAAGCACTGCGTGGATTGCTTCTGAGGCCTCTAAATGGAAAAGAAGTGATTGTTTATCTTTTGGCAAACGATGAGTTTCATACAAGCCAGCACATTTTCAGGACTGCTAGGAGATGAAAAAGTTGATGTAATCTGATTAGAAACCTAATGAGATTATGTACGTACAGATATTTATGTTTGCTATTTAAATGGGAAAAAAAAGAGAAGATATCCATCTCGCCACTAATATCTATCAATGAAAAATAATAAAAATTTCTTTTCTGTGTGCCTTTCCGAAGGGCAATCAAGAATGCAATCTTAGATCCAGCTGCAACTTCTGCTAAAGTACAAAATGACGATAAAATTAATGACTACTCCAGCTGTCAAACTGATTATACAAATTGCCTTGGTAGTAGCAGCATCAAACATTGTCTCTATGCCCCAAGAGCTCTCAGAAAGGACAAATAACTCAGGCACTTCAAACTTACTATTGGATTAATGACAAAATGTCAGAAGTTCAGAACTAAAATTTCTTACATTGCCTTTACAGAGTGTCACCTGCCTATGAACAGGAACTGGAATGAATCTTCTCACTGTCCAAATGAAGGAAGATGCAGATGGAATATATATTCTGTTGGCCACTCTTTTAGCCACGGGGCACTGTTTCTAATGACAAAATTAAATGAGATAGAACCCCAGAAAAAATCTAGTTTTGTGTTCGAGCAATATCAGTGCCACATCACGCTAAAAGAATCCTAGGGTGGGTGGGGGGAAAGCAATTAGCATACCTTTTAAAGTTTCCTCATCGTTTTAGTTAACACTACAACATAAAGATATGAAGTTGAGCTTGATAGGTAGTAATTTAACTTAAACACGAAAGCATTACAAATAAATGGGGATCTAAACAATCCAAATTCAAGACTTGAAATAAACCCCAAAATAAAAAATCAGCTTCCTCAAATGCTATTTTTCCAACTCATTTTGCATGAATACCATGCCCAAGGCTTGTTATTTTTCATAAGTGGTCTTAACTACACATTTCAGCTCTAGATTTACTTTCCTTCATGGCTTCATTTCATTTGCTTTTTAGATGATGCTTTACTTCAACCCTATAGAGAAATAAAGGTTAGCAATTTATCTGAGATTGCACAAAGACTAATTAATGAATTTTGGTTTTTTAAAAAATGCTAGCTCTGCTACAAAAATAAATAACGGTCCCTTTAAAGGACATGATTTGAAGTCCAAAACATGCTTTGAATCCCCCCAAATCTCACCTATGTAAAACTACATTTTATTTTTTTTTTAATTACAGATGGGCAAGAGAGGGAAAAAAATACAAAAAAGAAACAACTAAAGAAAAACATAAAAAAACCCAGTTTAGTCCTAATAGTTTATGCCATATTAATGACTCTTTGATCCATGGTTTCCCTTTGAATCCTATCAGAAAATAGTCCATTCAGAACATATTGCTCAGTAAAAATAAGCTTTTTCTTCTTACAGTCATATCAAATTGCAAATTACAGTCAGAGAAATCTAACCCCTTTAAAACAGAAATTTTAAATACTATTTTAAAAATACTTATGCATTCATCTAAAGCATTACATACACTCTATTCAAGGTGCTGGGAAAGAAAATCATAATGGTGCACAGGACATTAATATTCAAACTGATATGGTGACATCAAAATTACACAACACAGTTATAAAATCAATCGTTATCCAGTTATAAAATTTATGTTACAACCTCAGACCCCTACATGATCAGATTGCTTTCAAGTTCGAACTAAGGCAGTAATCCACATCTCTAAAACCACCCGCCTTGAAGAGAAATCTTGCATGATTCAGCAGCCTCCTTCAAGGCTGTGGACAGAAACCTGCTTTAGAGTAAGAGAAAATATTTTCTGAGTGAAAGATACAGGCGAAACCTTTGAAATCTTCCCCGCACAATTCCTCAAAGCTGCTAAGAATCTTCCTCAGCTATGCAAGAGCAACTATTTTTACAGCACTGTTAGAGAGCTTCTCAGTGCAGCCCAAGTCTTGGAACATATCTGGCTCATAGGAAGATATTTTCCACCTCTCACTAGAGCTCCATGAAAGATTTTCACTCATGTTTTGTTAACAGAAAAATTTACTGCATATTAATTGGAATGCATAAGGACTGTTTGAATGGACTAGTATTTGTCACAGAAAATTAAAAAATCCTAAAATCCACAAAAAATAGTGTGACCACTATAACCACAATCCCAGCGTTTAAGTGCTATATATCAGGCATGTCAGTAGCTTTTACATATGAAGATTGTTTGCATGATTCCCTTCCTAAATATTCACTTAACTGTCCTCTATAGCTGCTATCAAAATTCCACTGACAATAAAGATAACTTTGTTACCTTTCAAACTATCTTTGAGATAGGATATCACTTAGAATGTAAATATAGTATAGTCATACACAGAAATCTTAAAATGGATAAACACAGAATTACTAAAGATGGGCAAAACCAGATGGCTGTGAAAAGTACCAGTAGAGTCCCAAAACTTCATTACCTCCTCTCTGTTTTAATCTGCCCAGTTTCTGAAACTACCACAGTACTGGTGGTATGACATGTCGTTAAAGGAGGATGCATGCAAATATCTTTAGCTTGCACTTTTACTACTATTGGCTTTTTTTTTATCCGTAAAAAATAAACATGCTACCTTTCCTCCAGTTGGAAATATTAAGCTGTTTAAAGCATAAAGCCTAGGGTATGCAACGAGTCTCATGTTTACTGCTGTTCCATCTCTGATAGCAGGAAGCACACAGTGGCTCAAGCTAGAAATACAACTTTGACACAGTGTACAGTCACTGCTGAGAATTAATTATATTTCCCTGACTCAAAAGGAGTCCAGGAAAGGTGCCTTCTTCAATTTGTTGCTTGTTAACAGGGAGGGTCTCATGGGTGATGTGGCAGTTGGTGGCTGCCTTGGCCACGGTGACCACGAAGCAGTTAAGTTTAAAAACTATGGTAACAGGAGGAAAACTGACAGCAAGACCTCAACTCTGGACACAACGAAAGAAGATTTCAGGTTGCTCAGGGAACTGCTTAGTCAGATCCCCTGAGAAAAAGCTTTAGAAGGTCCTGGGGTCCATCAGTGCTGGTCACTTTTTAAGTACTACCTCCTAAGAGCACAGGATCAAGCAATTCCAAAATGCCAGAAGTGAAGCAGGCAAGGCAGAATGCCAGCCTGCCTGAGCAGGGATCTTATACTGGAACTGAGGCATAAAAGGAAGGTGGGAACAAGGACGGTTGACATGGGAGGACTACAGAGATGCTCTTCGCCACTGTAGGGCAGAAATTTGTGCGGCTAAAGCACTATTAGAGTTGAAGCTGGACAGCACTGTGAACAACATTTAAAAGGGTTGTTAAAAATATGTTAATAGCAAAAGACAGGCCAGGAATAACCTTGGCCCATTACTGTATGAGTAGACACCTCATAAACAGAGATATAGACAAAGCAGAGACATTTAATGCTCTTTTTGCCTCTGTCTTCAACACCAATGACGAGCTTGGGCACCTATAGAGCCCTGCGCAACAGAACCATGACTGCAAATGATAAACTCCCAATCAATCTCCAACTTGTGTGGGATTTGCCACTTCAGCTCGATCCCTGTAAGTTGATAGGGCATGATGGAATTCATCTGAGGGTGTTAAAGAGCCGGCAGATTTGGTGAAGCCTCTCATTGATTTTTCAGTGCTCTTGGGAATCTGGAGAAGTAGCAGTCAACTGGAAGCTGGCAAATGTTGTTGCAATCTTCCAAAAAGGGCAGCAGGGATGAGCCCAGTAACTACAAACCTGCTAGTCTCACTTCAATGCCTGATAAGATTATGGAGAAGATTATTCCAGAAGCTATTGAGAAACACCTAAAAGACAACATAGTCATTGGCCCCAGCCAGCACAGGTTCACAAGGAGAAGGTCCTGCTAGACAAAATTAATTTATTTCTATGACAAGGTTACCCACCTAGCTGACAAAAGGAAGCAAGTTGATGTGGATTTCAGTAAAGCCTTCAATACGGTCTCTGACGGTATCCTCCTATAAAAAAGAAAATCCAGCATACAGCTGGATAAACACACTATGCAATGGGTGAACAATTGCCTGATGGGCTGGGCTCAAAGGGTCATAGTGAATGGGGTTACATAGGGCTGGCAACCAGTCACCCGTGGGGTTCCACAGGGATCCATCTTAGAGCCAGTGTTCCTTAACATCTTCATAAACGACCTGGACACAGGACTTGAAGGTTTAATAACTAAGTTCACGGACAACATGAAACTGGGGGAAGCTGTTGACAGTCTTGATGGCAGAGGCCCTGCAGAGGAATCCGGGCAAATTAGAGAGCTGGGCAATCACCAACCACAGGGAGTTTGACAAGGGCAGGTGCTCGATTTTGCACCTGGAATGCGGCAACCCTGGATATACACACAGCGTGGGGAGTGAGAGGCTGGAGAGCAGCCCTGCAGAAAGGGACTTGAGGGTTCTGGTCAATGGCAAGTTGAACACGAGCCAAGTGTGCCCTGGCAGCTAAGAGGCTCAACTGTGTCCTGGGCTGCATAAAGCACAGCATTGCTAGCTAATCAAGGGAGGTGATTGTCCCACTCTTCTCCACACTGGTCTGGCCCCACCTTGACTACTGTGTGCAGTTTGGGCTGCCACAGTATAAAAAGGACATAAAGCTACTGGAGAGCATCCCACATTTCACAAAGTTGGTGAAGGCACTAAAGTCACTTAGTCTGTTCAGCCTGGAGGAGACTGAGGGGAGACCTCATTGGAGTTTAGTGCTTCCTCACAAGGGGAGGAGTTGGAGCAGGCACTGATCTCTTCTCTCTGGTGACCAATGATAGGACCTGAGGGAATGGCAGGAAGATGTGCCAGGGGAAGCTGAGGTTGGATATTAGGAAAAAGTTCTTCACCCAGAGGGTCGTGGAGCACTGAAACAGGCTCCCCAGAGAAGTAGTCATGGCACCAAGCCTGACAATATTCAAGAAGCATTTGGACAATAGCCTCAGACACGTGGTATGAATGTTAGTGTTGTCTTATGCAGGTACAGAAGTTGGACTCAATGATCCTTTCGTGTCACTTCCAACTCAGGACATTCTATCATTCTATGAGTCACAAAATATTAAAAATAATGGACCTGAGTACTTATTTGTGTGCAAAATTTTGGCCTTTTACTAACACCTATCATGGTAAATAACAGGCAGTAACAGGAATTTTTAATAATCTATATGAAAGGAGCTTTTGACTGTCCTGTGAAATACCCCTTTAAAAGTTTTTTTACCTTTTTAAAAGCAAAAAAAGTATGAGTTTTTAAGCAATAGACAGACATAGATACCAAAGTGAGAAAAAGTAAGCCATAGACTATGTGATCATAGTGTCATTTTAGATTTTTTTTTCACTGTTTTTCAATTAAAAAAAAATCTAATAATACAACTTCCAGGGCACAAAAAAAAAAAAAAAAAAAATCAATGTCCTGCTAGATAACTGCAGATCATCTTTCTGGAGCCCTAAAATCAACACAATAGGAAAATGTTTCTGTGTTCCAGAATCTATATTTTAGATTAAATAGCTTCCTCTATTGAAATTGGGTTTTTTTCAGCTTTATTAAGTGTTACTTGTTGAGGTTAGAATCCACTTAAAATTGAAGTAAGCTTTCTAACATCCTTACTCAGCTGATATAGTTCATTCTCCTAATTACATCACTTATATTTAAGTGTCAGTGATACAAAACCAATGAATTGGTTTTCCCTGTAGTTTGCTCCCCTTCTCCTGATTCTGTTTCTGTCTTCTTCTCTCTCATTTCTGTGGTACTAGTCAAAATGTATGTGCTCTACTTGAGCTCTGAATATCTTCTGAGATTTATCACAAGAGCTGATATTTGAACTTAAAACTTTAATGGTACACTTATAATCTTATAATACAGAGATAATTTCATTGAAGGTAGTTCACTTGGATCAATCAGATCTAAAAAAAGACAGGATGAGGAAAGGAGAAATGAAACCAAGTAATGTACCGAGACACTCATTAACAGAACACCTTTCATTAATGTGTATTTCTAATTAACCACAGAACACTTGCAATTCACGGACACTGAACATCTATAAAATAACTAGAAAGAAAAAGGCCACTGAGTTTGCCATAGAGATTACTTACTAGGTTGTGTAATCTGACGTACTGTACTATACTATATGCAAATGTTTCTGTGCATATAGGAACCAAAACTTGAATGTCAAACATCATCAAAGCTTTGGATTTTCATTTATCATTTCTCATGTCTGCATTAATTTTCTTCTCTAAATTATCCTTCTGTGTTTAAGCTAAGAAGAATGACTTGTAAGTTGAAATGAGTTTAGAAGTTCCCCTCCCGGTTTCAACAGAGGCAGGCTTTGTTCTGGCTCACCTGGCAGAGCTGTAGTGATGCCAGCACCTCCAAACAACCACAGGTCTCAGTCTCCACTGCAGTTTTGTGAAGGATACTGTAACCTAAATTATTACATGACCGGTCATTCCCCGCTAATCATCAAGAAAGGGTTTAGCTTATCACTTTTGTACTATTACTTTGTTTTGACAACTGTATTTCAGTTTTACCCAGATTTTCTCTTCTTAACCACCACTAGTATCTAGTCTTGACTTATTTGAAATTCGATACATGAAAGGATACTTAGAAACCTGAAGCGGGCTAACGAGAAAATAAAAGCGCATTGCCTGAGTGTGAGAACATATCCAAAGCCATTACAAAAGCAACACATCTCATTGCACACAACAAACATGCAGAGCACAGGCTCCTCCTGCTACATCAACTTGAGAAAAAGAGAGTAGAAAATAATGTTCCTACTCACCTCTTACAGAACCCCCCATGCAGAGGTAGTTCTTTCCTTCTCTTTTCAGGATGAACCTTAGCAGAAGACACAGCTTGCCTTAGGAACCAAAACTGGAAGCATATCTAGAGTTTCACAGTCTGCCTATTGATTTCTGACCCCACAAAGCGGAAAGAGCAGTACAGTCATCCTTCATACCTGTTATGTTCCAGCTGAGAAAGCTTTTTTTGTATGCTTCCAAAAGGGGATAAGGATACTTGTAAATGGTATATAAAATTATATACTCTTAGGAACTACAAATTCTGTTGTATTTTTCCCAAGTGAAAAGAAAGTTGATGTGTCCTACAACAAATAAAGCACCCAGCTCTTAAGACTAGAGATAATTTAATCTTGTCTTCAATTTTTTTTCTTTTTTTTTTTTAAATCTTAGGAGAGAATGAGTGGCAGATTGATTTGTAATGAGATTAACTTCACAAACCTGTGTGAGTCACTCTCTCTGCAACCCTGCTGGAAGCTCCTGACTCACACTTACCCACAGCAGCAGTCTTGCTGCCTGTGTAACAAGGACCTTGGCTCTGGTATGGCCCACCTGTATCACCTTCACTCAGGTGGCTAAAACAGACCTAGGAGAAAATCTGTACGGAGGTAGGAAAGATGAAATTACAGCCAGAAAGCAGACTCCTTGAGATGGGATTGTTGTCAGCCTTGTGATTTAAAAGGGAAAAAAACAGCATGGAAAGGAGGGCTGGGTTTGGCTGGGATGGAGTTGGCCCTCTTGTCACAGCATCCTGCATGGTGCTGTGCTTTGCATTTGTGGCTAAAACAGTGCTGTTAACACACCAGCATTTTGGCTGTTGCTGAAAAGCCTCAAGGCTTTCTCCCTCTTCCTAGTGAGTGGGCTGGAGTTGTGTAAGAACTTGGTAGGGGACACAGCCAGGATGGCTGACACAAGCTGACCTAAGGAACATCCCATACCTTATAACATCATGCTCAGCAATAAAATCTCAGCGAAGATAAGTGTAAAGGGGACGTTTGTGGGTATGGTCCTTGACTTCCCAAGCAAGTCAGGCATGCTGAGGCCCTGCTTCCTGGAAAGTGACTCAACATCTGCCTGCTGAGGGGAAGTAGTGAATGAATTCTCATTTCTTGCACCCACAGCTTTTGCTTTCCCCATTAAACTTTGATTATCTCAGTCCCTGAATCTTCTCACCTTCATTCTACTTTCACCTTCAAGTGAGAAGGGAGTGGGTGTTGGCTGGGGTCAACCTGTCAGAAAAGATACAACATCCTCAAGAGGAAAAAAAAAAAACCAATCCTGTCTGTCTCTGCCTATAGAGCTGGCAAGATACAGCAACTCAGCTACCTGGAGATGCAGTATAGAGAGCCATAGAAGCCAAACCTTTCCTGCTTGACTAATGCCTCCCAAAGGCTCCTTGTGTGCTTTATTAGATTCAGAGATTCAGAGCTCAGTAAATCCTTGCCAACTTAATTGTGTGTTAGTCGATAATTAACTGACTTAGGTTTTAAGTTGTGTATATTCTGGTTGCAGAAGTCTCTCTGCATCAGCCCAAAGATACTTGAACAAACTGGCACATGCTGCTATATAAATCTCAGTTATTTTGACAAGCTTCATTCAAAAAATTTACACTTCCATGTACAGACACTATGTAGAAAAGTTTGATTTGTTTGGTGCAGGCAGTAGCTGTTGGGGACGATGGCATCTCAGAAAACTGTAACCTACATGGCCAAGTTATGGTCTTTCAAACCAAACAGTTTATACACAATGACATGGTCTGCTGCAGGTCTTCTGTGAATGGAGTAACCTAGCAAAAGCCTGCTGCCAGTGTTCCACAACTCACTAATCAGACTTCTCTGCAACAAGACTCTTCACCAAGGGGCTAAGTATGAGATAATTTTCCATTATGTCAATGTTTGTTTTATGGCAGCTAAGAATCTCTTAATGAAAAAAAAAAAAAAAAAGCCAAAACAGCTTCATCTCGATAAGCAACAGCTGAGGGCTCAACACTTCTCTGGGAAATAAGAGCATAGTTCCAGATATACTGCCTTGAGACAGACTCCAGCTTTGCTACCACCCACACTGCACAGCAGTCTGCTGGGATGCAGCTATAGGATACTCCAAGGCAAATCCTATTTTATCCTGAGAGCTCATTGAATATGTAAATGATTATTCATTAGAACAGATAACTGAATCTTAATCTCCCACTTCATGGGTGTCTACTGTAAAAAGAAGAGAATGATGTCTCTCTCCACTGTTCAAGCTATTCCTTTACATATAAATAATTAGAAAGTAATTTAAAAAACCCTTATCAGAATATTCTTACCAGTTCTAAGCCATTCATCTTCCTCCCCTCTCCAAAGACTACAGTTTATATCTATTCCTGTCTCTCTGGTTTATTCATTTCAGATCCATTTAGTCTCCTGAGCCCATGGAGAATTTTTGGGGTGAAGGGAGGGAGGAGAAAGGTTTGACAATGGCAAGGGTCAAAAAAACAATGTTGCAGCTGAGATTTTAAAAGTTTTCTACGGATTTGGACAGTCAAATTGCTGTTCCGTTTTTACAGCATCTTAAGGAAAATATTAATTCAAGCTCTTTGGGAAAGCATGTGTAGACATGCAGTTTCTACCATTTAATGAAGCTCATAAGAGAAACAGTGTTGAAATGAACAAGGAAATTAACTAGAATTTGCTTCCCGATTTACCCATATGTTTTCTGCAAAAGTTACTTGTACTTAGTCTGAACATAAACTTACATTTTTCCTTTTATAGATTGCAAATTTAAGCACAGGATATATTAAGTCATTTTCTGCAGACTGTATAGTAGGCATGTAAAAGGACAAAAGCAGTACATCATAGGGATGAGGAAAACAACTGCACTCAGCATTATAAAATGAGGCACCCAACTTTATGGTAATGAAACGGGTAAGTTATACCACAATATAAATAATGTAATTTTAACAAATTTCATTTGAAGGTACTAACAACATCCTTCCTTTCAGATACTTCAGACTTGATAATGCTTATTGGTAAAAGACATTGGTAATATATGGACACTTTTTCATACTTATGAGTTATAATTCAAGTGACATGAAAAGCATCATTTAACATCATTGACATTGATATGCTAATGAATCAATGTACTATCCTCTACTTTAAATTAAACTACATTTTAATCTTTTCTTAATTCATATTCGTACTCAACACGTTGTGTTCAAAGTTTGAGATGCTGCCTAGCAATTAGTTCTCTAGTGTATTTACCAGCTAGCTAACAGTATACTCCTGCCTGCTTTGATTTTCCACACATATCTCAACTGTTGTCATTTCCTCCAATAAAACAGAACTTGTTTTTGTATCAACACAGCCAGGAACCACCTTAAAACCATCTGGTAATAGATGCTTTTAATATGCCTATGGCTACCCCATGGAAAACAACTGTGATTTCAATGAGAGGAAAACAGTACACCATAACAGGCAATTATTACAACAAAGCTCTGAATTTAAAATGTACAGTTCTACAGTGTAAGCATCAGCCCAAGCATCAGGCCAAAGTTGTATGCTGTTCAGCTCAAAATCTCTCTAGCAGGCTTGCATCTCAGGCACATCTAGATGGCAAGCTACAAAGAAAGTGTCCTAAAAGGAAACCTCAAGACAGATCTTGCTTACAACAGACCATGAGGAACCAAGGCTTCTCATAGAAAGGCCTGAGTTTATTAATCTTTTGGATGTCACATCTATGACGTTACTCCCTGTGGAAGAGCATGCTACCACAATTACAAATTGTATTTGGTTTATGTAATCAGTAAGGTACATCTGATTAATCGCCATTCCTTGATGAGGTTCAAATTTGATGGGACTTCTTAGGATCCAATCAGCTGGGCAACAACGTAACTTGCTTTTCTGATTCCTTTCAGCAAATCTACCCAGTCATCATGCCATTTCTTGATATTACATATCACTCCAACATTAATAATTTCCAATAATGGAGTCCCTTATCTTCTTGAAAGTTGGTGTTCCATTAACGTCTTTTCCCAATGAAATTTAAAAATCAGTCTTTGAAATAATTATCAGTTATGAGGATGTAATGTATACTATCCAAGTATACTATCCAAGGAAATCTTTAATAATAATCAAAACATTGACTGGGGATATCTTTTACAAGCCAGCTTTATGCTGAAAAATCATATCCATACTGTAAAAATACTTTTACGTCCCCTAAAAAAACATTTATGTGTTAGTCTTGCATGTGTTTTGTTTCCATCTTACTGAAAGTCACCTTTATGCATAGTATCACTTTGTACTTAAAATAGTGAAGTGTGTTCCTTTGCTGTGTCTGGAAGTTGGGCCAAAGTGAAATGCCAGACTAACCTACATACGTAGTTTTGGCTTACATGTCCTTTTTCTTCTTATCCTTTCTCCTGACCTATTTATGGCCTTTCTTGCAATAAAGTTTGAGTTACTTGTGCAGCCACACTTACCTAGATACCAAGAAACAAACTGCAGATATTTAGACCCTTTACCAAGTGCACAAAAGGCAGGGTTATACTAGAGGGGGAAATATCTGCAATAGCCTACTGTGTCTACACTGGGTTTTAAACTAAGGTGACCTGCACATCTGAAACAATTTGAACAAGAGTGTAACTTATATCTGTACTCTGTAAGTAACTATCTTCCATGAAAACTACAGTCAATATTTTATTAACTTTTCAGCTGAAACAAAAGTAATCCCAAAAATGTCAAAAGCCCTTTTTAAAAGAAGCTCTGAAAACATTTGAATCTCATCTCCTTTTGACATGGATTCCATGTAGTTATTTGAACTATGTTCTATGAAGGCCACATCAGAAACCAGGCCTTACCTAAATATGAAAGTTATTTAACCAGAAACATCCCTATTTCACCTCAAAGCACTTGGATAAACTTACCAGAAAAAAAAAATCAAGATAAGAAGAATGTGCATAGCTTAACGATAGCACTGCCATTACAGCAAGGAATGCTATAATGTCAACTCCTGCTTTCCTCCTGCTCCAAATCTATCAATCAGAGATGTCTGGTTCCCATAAACTGGGACAGAACTCAACTGGTCTGTGCTCGTGAAACACCGACTATTATATTACCCAGGTCTCCCAAGGTCCTATTTTAAAGCAAATGAACGATAAAAGAAAAAAATAATTGAAAACCTGAAGACAATTATTTTCAAATAGAAAATCTATTACAACTCCTAGGAAAAAAAAAAAAAAGGTAATGTAGAATTTTTCACAGCATATTTTAAGATGAACTAGAAAAACTTCAAACAATCTAAACTTAGGAAGCACCAATTTTTAAAAAAATGTTATTGGTGTGACTTTTTGTGGCAGTGAGATTCTACTAAGGATAACCTAAGGAAGGTTCACATTACGCTGCCTATTAGTACACACTATATAGATACTACATATGATAGCGCACAACTTATTTGAAAAACAGAGTGCCTTCTTAATAAAATAAAACCCTTGATGTCCAACAATTTAAATAAATATAGACTGTTCTACTTCCATGCAATCTCACAGACTGCAATGTAATTTATGATTACTCTATCACACTCAGCCCACAGGAGAAATACCACTTCTGATCAAAATAGATTACTGAGAATAAATGAGACATCCAAAGAAAGGAAGAAAAAAAAAAAAAACACTAACATACCATTTTCATAAATAGGCATAGTTAGATAATGAGTCCCAGAAATACTAAAACATCTGACAGGAAGCCTGTGGCAAACCTGAGACATAAACTCAGATACGCCAAATCCCAGTCTTCACCACATAAAACTACCCTTTCTCTAAGTTTATGACTACGCAGACCTTGAGAAAAATAGTTCAAGATTAAGGGAAAATGCAAGAAACATGTTCTGTTGTTCAGCCTGGATGGTATTTTTGATACGGCTTAACCTGGTTTGCTTGAGTATTTGATTTCTTTTCTTTCAGTAAGACACTGTTTTCACTGTAAGTAATCACAGTTAGAACCTGTTCACGACAAGATTTCATTAAATAACTCTAAGTATCAGGGGGAAAAGAAACAAACAAAAATCATACATAACTCAGCCTGTCTGGATTGATACTGCTAGCTTTCTGATTAAACAGGCAGGCAGAAAGAACTGCTCATACTTGTTATACAGTGGGAAGAAGAGAAGAATGCTAACTTCTGCCAAATATTTTTAAGTGTTATGAATATACATCAACTCAGAAGTATATGCTTTTGAACACTGAATTTTAAAGTGGGTTAGATTTTTCTTCTGTTCCTTAAAGAGCATTTTCTCCATAAAAAAAAAAAAATATGATGTCGCAGTATGAAAATGAAAATATAACAGACTGACTTTTATAATCCAGTATGCGTGACACTTAGATCTTCACGATGAAAGCTGCGAACTGCTGTTTGCTTATGCTTAAATTTTTTATTAAGAGACAATGGCTTATAGGTCTCATCCGTAAGCAACACTAGTTCTGATAATCCTGACACAGAAACATTACCTAGATGAAACGACAGATATTGAAACGTTCCTTGTCTCTCCCATTTTATCTTGAAAATGAAGTCCTTTTCATCTTGCTCCACCACAACAACAACAAAAGAGTTTATCAATTGCTTACTCTACAATTCCTTCTGCAACCAATATCAAAGATTCAGCATGTCAGTCATATGAAAAGATCCAGCTATTCTGAAAAGTCAGTATTTAAATATATATATGCAAATATATACCTGTGTTTGTTTTAAATCTGGCTTCTAGCTGGCATCTTTGCTGTCAACATTAAAAAGAAAACACTAGTATAGACAATGGATGAACTAGACAAAGCACTTACTGGGTGCCCAAAACACCTACAGAGCCAAAGGGACTCAAATCAAAGAAACAATTATGATATGCACTCAGAAAAATCAATCAGATAATGAACAGGTGATTCGGTTAAAACAAGTTTTGATTCCACTCAGAGAAACATACTAGCATGACAGATTTTCTTTTTAAAATTATTTTTATTTTTTCGACTACTAGATGGAGCCCTTCTATGTGAAAAAAAAAAAAAAGTAATTTTCTAGGTAAGTATAAAGAATACAATTCCCAAAGAAAAACACTCCTGTATAGCTGAGATTTTCCGTATTTTGTATTTTAGTTTCACTTATTACAGGTGTAGTTCTTCTTAAAGAAAAAAAAAAAAATGTAGTCACACATAAGAGGAACCTTCTACGTTTTTAATAGTGTGGATAGTCGCAACCTTCAGCTCACTTTCCTGGGAAGAACAAAATGGCATGCAGCAATCCTGTCTGCATTTTGCTTATGTTACAGAACACAAGAACTGCATTATGCCAGCTGTTTTGCTCAAGAATTAATCAATACTGGCAGAAGGGTCAGAATAATACATTGACATGATATTTATTCTCCTATCTGTCATTCTCCTCTCTACTATTGTGCAGCCAAACCACAGAAAAGCTGGTGAATTACAGTAAACGTATCTGCGAAGCTGACGTCACCAAAAGACAATTAAAACCCAAGGCAGGCATCCAAGCAGCCTTGCTGACCCTGGAAGTTACCTTCAGCTGTGCCCCTGTCCCTCCCTATCAACACCTACCCAGTTTCAAGGAGCTTCCATCTGTTTCTTTTTAAGATTATCCAATTTCTGAGACTGTAAATTACAGAAAACAAGGCTGGAACTCAAGTTAAATAAGAGTAGGGAGGCTTTTTTCTTAAATTGCTTATTTGGTTTCTTAATTACTATAGTTAAGGGATTACACATTTTGACCTGTTACATTTCTATCTGTAATATTTCAATGTAATTATTTAATGGCCTGAAACCAACAACAGATAAGGTCATGTAAAAACACAGCAACATCCACGAAATTAGTACACAACCTGGGTTGTGATTTTATACATTTAAAGCCCAACAAAAACTAAGCAATCATTTCAGTAGCATTTTGATGTCAGAGAATTATACATTCTACTCTCATTTTATAAAATGATGGCACCCTGATCCAACAGGGTGATAGAGGCAGCAACCAACAGATGCTGGCTTATTTGCAATGTTATAAGTTTATTAACTTCAGTTTCAACAGCTCCATAGTAAAGAGGCACAGTACTGTTTGCCAGATAATTTTCTCCCTGCAGAAGCCTGTTGCTGTAGCAACATGTTGGAACAGTTTGGATGCCAAAGTGACCACACCGCATGTGCACACAACATAAAATAGTTCCAGCAGAACCAAGTTGAAATAACAGAACAAATCCAGCTGCTGCACTGCTGCATGGAGTACTTCTGTAGTTATAAGACTGTTCAGGTAGTTAAATCCACTGAGAAAGAATCTCTTTGTACAAGGCAAGAGCACCAGAAGATCTTATGTGTATGTATATCTTATGTATATGGCAGTCGGCATAAGTGCAGTCTTCATTTCTGGCAAGCTTTTTTCCCTCACTATAAAATGTAGTCCTGTATCCATCAGAGACTACTCAAACATGGGCTTATCAATCCTGAGGACTTGTTTTCAAGCCAGCTGGCACCTAGATGCTCCTTGCAGCCATTTCTTTAAGTGACATTGACCGTGTCATATTTGTGGCATACTTCCAATGCTCAGTTTGAACGTTTGGGTACTTACTGGAGTAATTTTCTGTTAATAAAGGTACCAGGTTAATTTGTACATTAATACAATAATCATAGGAAAAAAAAGATAGCTAAGTGCTGATAACTGTCATCAGTACAATTCACGTGATAAATACAAAACATATTATTCATCTCTTTGTCAGTATAGTTGCAAATTCATATGCAAGCATTTCTCAGTTAGTAAACAGATATAAAAGACCATGCAAAACAGTGCCTTCTTAAAACTTTTGGCAACAGTTTTGGCTTTGGAAACTGCATGATCCTACTTCTCTGTCTCTCTTCTTTAGTTTGCACATGCAAGAGTTTTGAAGGTATTGCAGAATGTCTTACTGCAGTCTGTCCCACTGATCATGACATTCAAGAGATATGCTTACATATTCATGCAAATGCATATATACATACTTCTGGAATAATTCTCTGAGTGCGTATGTAACACACATGGGTTATTATTCATTTGTATGAGAGGGATGGAAACATACATACATAGTACTGTGAGCATACAGCACACTAGGAGGATTAAGACTATAGTTAACCCTTGTAGACTCCTAAGAAACACGCAACACATGTTAAAATAAATAGTACTAGAATATTTATAATGACTGAATATGTAATAATGGGCATATGACCAAATACATTTATCCAAACTAGAAGAAAACTTTAGACATACTTCCGTATTGAAACTGAGAGAGGATACATATTTCCATGCTCAAGCGAGCAGACATACCAGGATGTACTTAACATGCATGTTTTCTATGTATGTATTAATTAGGCATTAAGTACAGAAACAGAGTGTCTGAGGTTGGACAGGATCTCTGAGGGTCATCTTATCCAACTCCCCTGCTCACGCAGGGCTATCTAGAGCCAGTTGCCCAGAAGCATGTCCAGACAGCTTTTGAATAGCTCCAAGGATGGAAACTCTTCAACCTCCCTGGGTGACCTGTACCAGTTCTTGGTCACTCTCACAGGAAAAAAGTCTTTCCTGATGTTCAGAGGGAATCTTCTGTGTTTCAGATTGTGCCCATTGCCTATGATCCTGTCACCAGGCATAGTGAAAAGAGCCTGGCTAGATCCTCTTTGCATTCTCCCCTCGGGTACTTATATACATCGATAAGATTTCCCTTCAAGCGTTCTGTAGGCTGAACAGTCCCAGCTCTCTCAGCCTTTCCTTATAGGAGAGATGCTCCAGTCCCTTTTCATCTTGGTCACCCTTCATTGGACACTGTCCTGTATGTCCATGTCTCTCCCGTACTGGGAACACCAGAACTGGTCCCAGCACTCCAGGTGTGGCCTCACCAGTGCTGAGCCGTTAGGAATGATCCCCCGCCTTGACCTGCTGTCAATAATTTGCCTAAGGTAGCCCAGGATACCATTAGCCTTTCTTATGGCTAAAGCACATTGCTATCTCGTAATCAACTTGGTGTACACCAGGACACCAGGTCCTTTTCTACAAAGCTGCTTTTCAGATGGCAATTGCAATAATTGCACCTGTCCCGATTGCAATAATCAGTCAAACTGAGAGTGATCTCGTAGTGACAATAAACATCTCTCCCAGAACTTGTGGCTGCATCCCATCAGGGCTCATGGGTTTATGTATGTCCAATCTGCTTAGGTATTCTCTAACCTGATCCCCTTCTACCAATGGTAGTAGTTGTAGTAAATTAGTTACATAGGGATAATTAGCAGATACATACATTATGAGTACCTTTGTACAGATCAGAAACCAAACAGCAGGTTACAGAAGTTATCTAAATCTAAAACAAAACCAACAGCAGAAGAGTTTTAATCCAAAAACTGGGTCCCAACCTTCTGCTGCTATTTGGTTCTTTAAGACACTTCCTTCCCAGCAGCAGAACAGACTAATCTTTTCTGCCTGGAATTCAGTAGCTAGAGTCCTTTCCTGCTCAGAACATTTTTCTGTATTTTTCATCAGTAGATTCATCTTATGTAACAAAGCACAATCTGGACTTTTACTCAAGCTGATTTAAGTCCCCACTTTTAATTATAACCAGATAAACAACCATAACTACTGGAAGTTAAAGGAGGTATAGAAAATCACCTAATATGACTAATTTTCTTGCTAAAATGAAAATATTGTCTTTCTAGCTTATCTTCAATTGTACCAGTACCAACATCTGTACATCCAGTAAATATTTTCATGTCAATATTTTACTAACATTAAAATCCTGCTTAATTATAACAGCACAAATCAGTTTTCCCCCGGATTGTATTACCAAAAATGCTTCTCAAACATCACTGCCAAATGGCTTGTTCAAATCTCTACAAGAAAGGGCACTGCTTATTGAGAAACAGTGTCGGATCTTCACTGTCAAAATTATTCACTGGGGACACATTTTACCATCTCATAATGTTTCTAAACCTTTTGAAACACTTCTGTGGTCTCATAAAGATTTCCCTTGATACCCTGTAAACAAAAGGTCAGATCTGCATTTACCCAGCTCCCACAGTTATGGTAAATTTATCACTGCAATATCTGAAGATATGGCATGAGCAAGCAAGTTGAGCACTGTATTTCATTTCAAGTAGCTGAGGCCTCCAGCTCTTATTTTGCCTTTTTTTTTTTTTGTGGGTTTCTTTTCCCCTTTCTTATAAGAACTGAAAAAAAATAAGGCTCAACAGAACATTTTGGTTTGTTTTCTAGCTCACCTACATCATTTGATTAAAAACTTAGAGAAAAAAAAATTAAACTATTCCTGTAAAGAAGCACCACTAAGAAATTTTGATTCATTTCCTAGGTTTGGTTGATGAGCAGTCTAGAAGTAAGCTAGTTATGTTAAGATATATTTTTGACACAGAAATTAGTTCTGATTTTGAAAGGAGGGGTAACAGTTTAAACGTCATAAGCGAGCCTGAAGAAGTTTTACACAGTAGTGTAAAATTGTTCTAAGTCAAATAGCAAAGAAATAATATTTTTCCTTTTCCATTTGTTTATTTTGGGCATTTGACAGAACTTTCTGTGCAGTTTGTTTTCCCTGCAGTGTCAATTCTCTCCACTGTCTCTACTGGCAGTCAGCACCAGGCACAAGTGAAGGACCAGAAGCTATTTTTAAGTTTTTCTTTCCAACCCTCTCCCCACTTCCTTTAATTTGCTAGGTTCAGGTCCACATTTTCCCTTTAAACTAGAAACCGAGCTCTTAGTGTCAGGCTTTAGCAACAGATGGTACACTTCCCTCTGAATTAATTCTGAACCAGTATGTCAGGGTTGAGATTGCTAGAGGTGTTATCTTTCAGCAGAGATCCTGATTTCATAATTGTTACCAATCCAAGGCTTTCTTTAAAGAAAAAGTTGTTAAGCTCTGCTGTGGTATTATCCCATGTCAAACATCTGCTTCAATCCATCTAAGAAAAAGATGCTAATGGAATGCTGAATATGCAGCAATAAAATGGGGTATTAAATGAAGGGTTACTCACTATTCGCTATTGAGTAAAATATTCTCTACTAAACTCTCTCTCAAACACCACCCAAGTTTCTGCAAGTTCTTGCCAATACCCACAAAACAGCTTTTCTCAACCTGAGGTGCATGCAAAAATAAAATCTATTATTATTTTTTTGAAGTATTTTAAAGTATTTTAAAGTATTTTAAAGTATTTGAAGCCAAAGTGAAGCCAAAGCTGGAGAGAAGATTAAGACAATTTTATAAAGGTGAAATGAGAACAGGAGGCATTTCTTGGCCAATAACAAAGATAAAAATGGTGAGAGCAACATAAGGAATCTATGGATGCCTGAAAGGATGAATAAAATAGTTAAAGAAAGAGAGCTGCAATGGGAAGAGCAGAGAACACAAAACCACCTAGTGAGAAAAATTCTACTAGACTAAACTGAAATCAAGATCTGACATTAGGAAATTCAATAAACTCTAGAAAGATAATGGGAATTTAGCAGATAGGCACAACAAATACATGTTTTTAATTTAACATGTTCTTACAATAATTTCAGTATTAGCATCATGGGTCATGTATTAAAAATACAGAAATAAAGGGAAAATTAAAGGAAATGAGCTTGGCTCTCAGTACTTTTGATTCCTCGCATGAAGAACAAAATTCAATTGAAATGTTTCCTGAGGCAGAGAAAGATTAAAAGAAAATGAATGGTACTCTATGGGTACAAATAATGTTTCATAGGTTTTGTCTGTGGTTATCATAGCTAAAGGCTAAATAAAATATTGAGTGAAAGTTTGAATCATATGGATATGCAGCTGCTCCTACTTCTTGTTGCCTAAGCAAATTCCATTGCACCAATAAGTAAAGAGCTGAAAATTTAATGAGCCCTACTGTTTTGACCTCTGACCAAAATCTTTATATTTAGATATAAAAAGGTTAGATAACTTGTTTGAGGTTATTTTTTTTCCTACCCCACAAGAGATGCTGTGGATGCTTAATTTGCACAGATCTTTGTAATGGCAACCTCTGAATTCTCCCAAAGGCAATCTTATTTGCCCTTCAGCTACTGTCTTTTGAGGTATTGACCTTTATCCTTATTTATGCCTAATGCTTTCCAACTAGCACACGTTATGCAGAATTTATTTTGTGAGAAACCCTTAAATTTGTCTGCAAGTAGGACATTTCTCCACATTAATTTTAAACCAAAATTCAACTACTTATTCCCATTAATTAGATTTGTGGAACAACTGGGAACTATTAAAACATGTATGGCATAATGAATAACCTTTGTGGTAAACATTATTCTCATCTCCTTTCTCCTTCCAACCAAAAATTCACCATGTCATCACTACTCACTTCATCAGGAGTCCTTCTTTTTATCTCCCTCTCTCTCTTATTCATATATTCTGTAATTCATCTACTAGCTAAAATTCTGCCTTTCTTCTGTACAACATACAATTCAGGAGAAAGTCACAGTAAAATACAGAGAAGAAGAAAATAGATATACTGTTGCTTGTAGTTGGTAGGGACCTGATTGCTGGCTTGTTTTCTGTCTGGCAGGGCCTGATCTTTTCTAAGAGGAATAACATCTTTGCATTCGTTGCCATTTCTGATGCAAAGGGTTAACCATATTCTTGGTATAAAAATTGCAAAAGTCTACAATCCAATCATTGTTATAAAAAACAGACTATAAAACAACACTGAAGCTACTGTACAAACCCAGGAGGGATTCAAATATGCTTCTTTTTCTCACGCAGATAAGCTCTTGCAGCTATTCTCATTAGGCAACACAAAAATAAAAGAGTTTTTTGGTATTTTTAGCAGGGTACAATGGCATGTTTTAACTCACGTAACATAAAGTTGCAAGACACTGAAACACATATAAACTCCTGGCCTTGGAGGACAGAATTAGGAATATACTGTCTGACAGCTGATTCCTATGGGAGAAGAGTGAGGCACACCAGCTGGAAGACAGCTACAATTCATTCTAAGAGGTTCTCACTCAGGCAAACCAGGAATACGGTAGCATGGCACTGTGAATGTCCTGCAAGCTAGACACAACCTTAGAGCACCAAATTATCTAACAGTGATCCTATTCTGAAGATATCTAAAGAAATCAGATATTTGTTGAGGTTTTAAATTGTTACTTATTGTATCACACTAAAAATATCCCATTACAAGAAATGTATTACACACTTGAAGTGTGTGCTCATGCCCTGACATTTTTTTCACTGAACCAAGACCTCTAGATACATTCTTACTAGCATTTAATTTGGAAACAGTAGCAAGATAAAAAATATACACCTTAATTCTCCATTTGGAATTACATGGATTAAGGAATCTGTGTTTATCTCTGGTTTCTATTAAAGACACATGGGCCAACTCCTACTGCCCTCCCTACTGCTAGCAGATAATCAGGAGAACTGCATAAGATCCCCATCTTGGGGAAGTATTTCCTCTTGCAAAACTACATGTTTTCATTCAAACAGCTTTAAATGGGCAAGTTCTGACCTCTCTTCTGTAGCGAGGGCCTGGTTTAGAGTTAGGGTTGACAGTGTCTGGCCTATTGTGATCAATGCAATACACTGGACAGGAAGTGACCTGCTTTAATTAAGAGCAACTTATACTGCCCACTGAACTATGTATGATGCAGTAAACAGTAACATTAGACTTCAAATCTCATTCCTTAAAAGCAGAAGGGTGTGCACCTATACTGATTACCACAGACTCTAACAGCCTGTTTTATAATAACATTGTTTATTTTCAGAAGTGGAAATACAGGAAAAGAGCGATGCAGGTGCACAGACAAATCTCAGCCAAGATTACTTCAGTCTGCTAGAATACATCTTACAAAGTTATAAGGTTAAAAAATATTCTTTGTAGAAGTGTATGATACTCACACACTTTAAAATCAGGTCTATTTATTTAAATAACAGATAATCACAGCAATCTGGAAACATATTAGTGTAGAATACCTTTTATAATTTTTTCCTTGCTTATGGAGAAGATCAAAGATTTAGCACAGCTTCATGCCCTCTCCACTACGATCTTAGAAATAGATTTCTTCTTTTGGATATTGGAGTGCTTACTAGCCAGCTTTTGTCAGATAAACAACATAAAGCTTAAAAGGAAAAGCTTTTCAGTGCCCAGTGGCAGCTCTCAAGGCTGACGAAAATAGGAATCTGACATCCTAGATCAAGGAGAACATCTAGGAGAATGTCTCCAGACTGTTTGGCTACTCTTTGCAAGCTCCAGTCAGACTGCACAGGATGGACAAGTTCAGCTGTTTGAAATCACTCTCACTTTTTATGTAACAAGGCCACACTTCTGAAGACATTCAGGTAGCTCAGGCCCAGTAAAATCATAGACCACAAAAGTGTGGAGAAGGCCTTTAAGAATGCATGTAGTTGCTAGCAACCTAATGGGGTAAGCATTGAGGCTTTTTGGTAAGACAGTATCAGGATGGAATCCACAAAAGGCAGAGGGCTGAACAAGAATTTCTCCCAACAAGACAGCAGAAATAGAGAGGCTTTAGCCTAAGCTCCAAGAACCCTTAACCAAAAGTTAAGTTGTTAGAATATGCACCCAGAATGTGAGAAAACAGTTTGATTTCCCTGTTCAGCCTCAGGAGATTCAATTCTCTCAGCAGGGTGCTCTAATGAGAAAACCGTCCCCTACTGTGGAGTTGGAAGCTTTGATCTTTACCACTGAAGCTCTATGACTTTTCAGAGAACATGAACACTGCATTTACATTGTGCAGAGAGACAAGAGTTCCTCCTCCTGCTCCAGTGACTGCAGAATACACTTGAAATGCATTAGAGCATAAACGAGATCTCTTGCTTCCTCTCCCAGGCATGCGTCTCAATGGCTATAGCGTCAGAATCACAAAATAGGTCAGGCTGGAAAGGACATTCAAGGTCATCTAATCCAATTCCCCAGTAACGAGCAAGGATAGCTTCAACAAGATCAGGTTGCTGACAGCTCTGTCCAGTCTGACCTTGAATGTTTCCAGGGATGAGGCATTTACAACCTCTCTGGGCAACCTGTGCCAATGTTTCACCAAACTTATTATAAAAAATGTCTTCCTTATATCTAGCTTGAAATTTCACAAATTCTACTTACTGGTCAATTAAGTCTTTAAAATGCTATGAAAACCAGCATTTAACAGAGGAACTTGGCTGGGAGCATCATAGACATCCAATAGTCTGGAAAGTAGGTGACCTTCTTGGAGGTAAGTGATGGGCAGTCTCACCTCCTCAAGAAGAAAGGTGCACAAATACCCAGTTTCTTGAATCCTGGGAGACAGTTCTATTTTTGGGAAGAGGTAGCAGCAGACTGTAAAAAAAGGGGGTTACAATGTGATGCACATGCTGCAAGAAAAAACACTGCAGTGGTTGTTGCAAGAGATGGAAAAACACTGCCTAATCTGCAAAGTAAGAGAAATAACAAGAATGAGATTAGTACCAGGCACCTCAGAACTGCATCCCACAACATCTTATTTAAGAAATTTACTTACCCCCCCAAGCAAACAAGAGCTAAACTGTTTTTTGACGATAAATCTTGCAATCAGATGTCCAGAAAAGATTTTAAAGATCATGTGCCTTTTGTGGAGATCTTCCTTCTGGGCTCCTAGGTCTCGTGAGATTTTACATTAAATGTCTGTCTGCCAGCTACAGTCTAAGCTGTTAAATAATTGGTATCTATGGATATGAACCCCTGAATTTTTCAGTTAAGGGTTGATTAGCCAAGCATATAAGAATACCTTGAGATCTTTTGAGAGAAGATAAAAGAAGACATTTGCATTCATTACATCGATGCATAAACAAGTATTAACAACTAACGTGCCTTTTAAGTAATAAGCAACAACTTCTATATGATAATGAAAACTTTTAAGCATCACTCCATGTACTAATACTTTTGCTCTTCTTTTCCTTTTTTTGTGTTATGCTGTTTCTTTTTCTATGCTAAGATATGGCACATCAATATTGAAACCTGTACTTTGACCTCTAATGTGCCACCTTCAAATTTAATTCCATTAATTGTTATTCGACACTGTGGGAACCAACCTAGCTTGCAAAGGAGGGCAGGTGAATCCCCAAGGGTTAGTGTCCCGTTTCTTTCCTACACCTAGTCACTAACCGTGAGATCATTTGGCAGCCGCAGTATTTAAGCCTTCAAACAATTAGTTCTTGCTAAGATAAGCGGAGATTGTAGGAAGAGTATAATATGGAAGACTATAACCAAAACCACACAAACAACTCAACAACTCACACTTCTGCAATGTGCCCTACTTGCAAATAGTTGAAGAAACAGCTAAGTTTGTACCTCTATATATCCTTATATTCCAATCAAGAGTGGTGCACTTTAGAAAGAAAAGTCTTTTACAGCTGTGATGTATACAAAGGGAAAAAAACAAAACAAAACAAAACAAAAACAGTCTCAGCAGTTAAAATCAGCAATAAACAAAAAAGAATTGCAGGGAAGTGTAATTTTCTCTTTAAATACTCTGTACAGTGCCACAGCAGTATTTTCAGGGATCACTTTGAAGAAATGTCAGCATAGAGAAATATATTGAAAAAAAATATATAAAAACCTGTTAGTTGCTTTTTTTTTAAAAAAAAAAAAGCCGTAAGACTTTCTCATAATCAGATCTGTGGGGTTTTTGTTTGTTTTTCTCTTTTTTTAAATCCGTATTCTCAGTACTCATTTATGTCCAAGAAGAAACACGTCTTTTCTGAAGCAAGAATTTCCCTGATGGCGCTGCTGGAGGCAAGATCTCATACCTGTATCTTAGTCTTCTAGTTTTGAAGAAGGTTGTCTTTGATGACACTAGCCACTGAACTGAGTATATCTCAATGTCAAGCAAAAACCAAGAGAAGACTGGAGATGACAGGAACAGAAAATCCACTAGATAACCTTTATGGTTTAGAAATTACCTGTGGGACTGGGGAGTAGTGGCTAGACTCCATCAGCAACTAAGAGACTGCAGATGGGATAAAAGAACTTTAAAGCCTACAGATCTGCCTACAAATGATGCCACAAACGGGGTATATTCTTCAGAATCCCTTGTTTGCCTGAATACCTTCAGAATCTTCCCTTGTTTGCCTGCTAACATTTATTTCAACTGCAGATCTGGACCCAGCGCTGCACTACGTAAAAAAAGACTCTTGGAAGATATTACTCTCCCATATAACTGACACTCAGCACGTTGACAGCTTCCTTCCACCTCTGGATGTTCCCAGTCAATTATCATTTTTTAAAAAATTATTTTTTATTTTTAAGTAAGCAATTACAATCTAATTCCTTCCTCTGCTCTCACCACAGTTTTTACTCTACTTTTCATCTCCAGAAGGTATAAGTATCAGTATATTTATAAAGTTAGATACTAGTTATTCCTTTTTTCTTTTATTTTGTTAATATTTGCCTCTTAAAACTATTCTTACAATACTGCTTGTAAAAAATCAAAGACAATGTTTTGATATATCACCAAGCTGGAAACTGATAATGGGATTCTCACAGCAACAGGCTGTCTTGATTTTCATGTTTTATGTGGAAGATAGTGGAAAAGGTGAAAGGATAAATGGTCAAAAATGACTTCTTCCTGCTGTTTCTCAAGTGTAAATCAGTGCTTTTATGCCTCAGCTTCTCATTTGCCCCCATGTTCCACCCCCCACATTGATTTATCAAAATGCACCAATAGCCCACAGTTGAAAGTGGACTTACTGGTTCCTGCTGATGCTGTTTACAGTTCAGAGAAACTGTTTCTCTGAGTAAGAGCATCTTTCTTCTTTCCTACCTGTATTTATATGAAATCAAAATATATCAAATACACAAAATCTCAGATGAATTCTACAATAAATGTGACTCAACATGTCAAAACAGAAGTCCAAGTTTTCCAATGGTCCTTTTTAGACTAGAGAAAGCAATTTTTTTTTTTTCTTTCTAAACAAACCAGCTGTTACATACTCTGCTAACTCGTAATTCCAGCTGGGATAACAAGGTAAGAGTTTTGTCAATGCTAACAATACTCTGAAATACCTGCAACTTCCCTATAGTGATCTAACACTGTTCACAAGTTTGGGATGTAAGAAACAATCGCACTCACAATGAAACCTCCCCAAATCTCTTTGTCTGTTGCAACCACTGAGGTACAGGAATGAACTCTAAAAATAAGTGTTCGAACCTGAAACTATTGCTACAATTATGTTATAATCTTCCTCTTGTACTTAATACAACAAATTTCAAGTCTTTGGAGAAGAACAAAGCACCTTTAAAAGAAAACTCCTCCTTATATGTGACTCTTCTGGCCCTAAAAGTTTGAAGAAATTTGATAAACTGAATTTCTTTCAAATTACGTAAATAATAAAAACCACATCAGTTTATGCCTGGGGTGGGGAGGGGTAGAAAGAGAAACACACAGAAAATAATGATGCTGGGATAGAGAAGTTATAGATTATAAACTGTTGTCCGCTGCACTATCAACAGATGGCAATCTACTCATGATAAATTCATCCTGCTTAATTCCATTACTTATATTTCCTTATACTGCCAAGTATTTGCTATTTTGCATGGAGTCAGATACTTTACAGAACCAGAAATGTGGGGTTTTTTAGAAGTACATAGACAGTATCTTACAAATTAAAAAATCTGAATTTTAATTTCTGTTTATGTAATAAAAATATTCCACTTTGTTATCTGGAGCTGGGAAGTAGTGAAAAGGTCACTATTTCTTATGATGTAAGAAGTCAGAGAATAGTTTCAAACTGCTGATTTGGGGATACTCAACTCAGGGCACCATTTTACTGCCAACGTTTTATACAATTAGCTGGAACTAAAGAATTTTAAACAGTATCTGCAAAATCACCAGCAATGCTATAGAAGACTCCCATCCTGCTTATATATCTACACAACTACAGAGCAACAGTTTAGAGTTTTGTTATATTGTATAAAAACTGGAAAAAATCACTGATTCAAGAATGCAGCTGGCCATAGAAATACAAAAAAAAAGAAATTAAAAAATATTACTCTGGAAATTGTTCCTCTTAAAAAAAAGGTGAATATGATTTTGCTTTAATAACCACAAACTCAGAAGACCAGTCAGAAATACTTAAGATCACATTTCATATGCTTCACACGGCGTGCATCTCAGTTCAGTGTGCTCAGCATACTTACACACAAACAGCCCCAAACACCTGTGCATATACAAAACAATACAGTATTTTTTGTAGCTTTAGTCAACTTTAAACACAGGTTTTAGAAGGAACACTCAATTTCACAACAAATTATCTACACACAGCTGAAGTGATTATCATCTACAAAATAATTGATTTTATAACAATTTTAGGAGAGTCTGCCCTGGAATACTTTTAATATAGGCACAGTACAGTGGAGAAGAATTTTGTCTGTTTGGTTGATGAGAAGCTCGACATAAGCCGTCAACTTGCACTCACAGCCCAGAAGGCCAATCGTATCCTGGGCTGCATCAGAAGAAGCGTGGCCAGCATTCCTCTCTTGGTGAGACCTCATCTGGAATATTGTGTCCAGTTCTGGAATCCTCAACGTAAGAAGGATATGGAGCTGTTGGAACGCGTCCAGAGGAGGGCTACGAAGATGACTGGAAGGCTGGAGCATCTTCCCTACGAGGACAGGCTGAAAGAGTTGGGGTTTTTCAGCCTGGAGAAGAGAAGGCTCTGAGGAGACCTTATGGCAACCTTCTAGTCCCTGAAGGGGGCCTACAGGAAAGCTGGAGAGGAGCTATTCGTAAAGGCTTGTGGGAATAGGATGAGGGGGAATGGGTATAAAGTGGAGAGCGGCAGATTTAGACTAGACATTAAGAACAATTTCTTCACTATGAGAGTAGTGAGGCACTGGCACAGGTTGCCCAGAGAAGCTGTGGCTGCCCCATCCCTGGAGGTGTTCAAGGCGAGGTTGGATGGGGCCTTGGGCACCCTGATCTAGTGGGATGTCCCTGCCCATGGCAGAGGGGTTGGAACTAGATGATCTTTAAGGTCCCTTCCAACCCTAACTATTCAATGATTCTATAAAACAGTTGGTCAAAGTCTCTTGCATAAAATGCCTGAAGCGTCATAATTATATAACTTAACCCTTCCCATATATTTCATAGCAGCTAATAGCCAACGATATTATTAAACGTCCTATGGGTGTTACGATAAAAATTAATGCATGTTATTAAATTACTAACTAATTAGATGTATTTACTGTGTTTAACTACCAAACCGTGCGATAGCAGAGTCGTGATTTTAATGAATGTACTAACATATTTTATTAATCACATGGTAATTATTGTAATAAATTTAAATAAAAATGGTATTAAGGGATCATAATTCTCATCAGCATCCTTTATTAAAATTCTTGTTAGAGTCAGACAATTATCAACAATCAAGAGCAGATAGTCTCTGCTAATTGCTCATAGTGGAAACATATTATGAGCCCATGAAAATTAGAACATAGATACAACACAGGTGCATCACCTGCCTCTCTTCAGAAGTTTCTGAGGAGGAGACAGCTGGAAATGGTGACAGTGGCCATGAACGAGCTGGTTCCTGCTCCTCAGCCCAGGAAAAGCCAGTACGTTTGTCAGAGCATGGATGACTCTCCTGATAAATACACACCGCCATTGTTACCCTGCCAGGCCTGCAAGACTATGACCCCCAGCACAACTCTCTAAAACAGCTTTATTTTCTTCATGCCTGTTTTTATCATTCTGTTACAAGGCACAACAAAAAAAAGTCATAGAAGTATCTAGGTAAGTAACTCTTCAGGCCTGTGTCACCAAGAAAAAGTAATAACAAAAGTTATCATTTTCAGCATCTTTTATTTTCATAGCAAACCACTCATTTCCAAGTGATATTTATTGCTTTCAGGGGAACGAAACAACAGATCTGGCCATAAGTTTGTGATTTTTATCTTGTTATGGAGATAGCAGGCTCCAACAGAAAAAACTTTAGTGCTTTTAAAGAAGACTGGGATTAAAGAGACTACTGCTGCTACAGCTCTATGTAAAGCTTTCATACAAACGCAAACAATCATATTTATGCAGCCATTACCACAGTCTTAAAATGAAGCTCTGCTAAAGAATCTGATGGGCCAGGGCAAATTCTGTCAGCTTGATGGCAGTTGCTTAGTTGCAAGTACTGGGACAGTTTGGTTTGGGTAGATTGCGCACTACACAGGAGGGAGCAGAAAAAGAGTTATTCGAAGGGACAATATGAGCAGAGTCTGGTAGGTGTACATCATGTTCTTTAGAGGTCACAAATAAAGAGACACAGGCAAAATTTCCACATGCAGTTTGTTATCATCATGTTTTGTCTCCCATACAACCCAGCCTCATAACCTAGCAACTAACTGAAAACGCCAAGATTTCTGCATCATAAACTATTAAAATACCATATTATGTAAAAAAAAAAAAAAACACAGTGACCTGACACTTCATGGTCTAACAACTATGGGTTGGCAGATCTTCACCAAAGTTAATGAAGTCACAGCACCATGGTGCAAATGACAATGCTGCTCCTTTTGAAAACACAGTAATCCAAGAACTTGAAGCACTCAGGAGAATAATTTTTTTAAAGCTGAAACCACACTGGAAAAAATTATGTGCTGCCCTACAGAAGGAGGGTAGGGGGAGGCTGCAGCAGCCTGCATTAGTGTTTTAGAATTCCTCCATTAGAAACAAAGAGCCTAGTTCGCATGCCAAAATCGAAGTCCAGGTTAGCAAACAACTCACAATTTATGCAGCTGAAAGTTAAAAGGCAAAAAGCCTCCAGGATGTTTTAATCATAAGCTTATCAACTAAAAACCACTATTTTATAAGAAATATCTGTGTAGGCGTGCACAGTTTCCAGAAGAAGAAACAATGCAACACCATTAAATAGATTCTAGAAGAACCGTATTATGCAGTTTGCATAAAACAGGTAATTTTAAAACAAGACACTAATATAGTGAGTTTATTTTCAAATAAGATAATCCATTTTTTCCTCACCTACACGAATGAAAAATAAAATACAATATAACTAGGAATGTGCACAAAAGATTGGCATTGTACTATAACGAGACATTCAATAATAGGTTATATATTAGTATTAATTGTGTGGCAAGCATTCATAAAATAAATACCAATATACGACACAGCCCGTCTTCGTATAAGCTTTGTAAAGCTTATTAAAAGATAGCAAAATCTCTGTACATTTCCAGCAAAATTAGGGAATAGAAGAAATGTTAAATTGTTTACTTTTTCTAGGAAGCACACAAAGGTTGAATTAGAAAGAAAACCACATCTTACATATTTAAAATATTTTATCAGACATCTATTTCATGAACATACTGTATTTTCAACTGAAATATATTCTAAATGTCTTAAATTTACCGAAACTCTTAACTTTCAGGAACTTAGCTGAATTTCTCTCTTTTTAGTGAGCAGATGCATCATACTTTTATTAAAAACAAAAAACATACAACAAAACACAAACATTTTCAATCTATAGTTATAGTTCCTTTGTACTGAAGCAAACTATCTAACCCTTAGGTACACAGCAGCTGGGATTTACTTTTCTAAACAGATTTTTTATGCTGGCAGCATCAGTTCTGCTTCATTTGCAATAGACCCACAGATTTTATTTTTTCTATGAAAACAAATGGAAATGGAACACCTGGTAGCTGTCATGTCAAAGCAATGTATTGCAGCCCATGGCACCCTCCATACCTAGAGACTTCTTGCTTAATGACATGAGAACTTTGCAATTCTGGCCTTCTCCTCTTCCTGCAAGAGCTTTGCAGTAGTCTACTGCTCATAATTTTATTATAAATATAAGGCCATTATTGTCCCACTATAACCCATTCTGGACTTTCACCTCATAACACATGCAGTATAAAAATTATTCTATTGAGTCAGATGCTTGCAGCTCTTGAAAAAAAATTGTCTTCTCCACCTCTCAATGACAGTGTTCATAAAGTTCACAAAAACTACTTAAGAACATACGCCTGTCTATAACTTCTTGCCTAAAAAATGTAAATATTCTTTTTAATCTTAAAAGCATACAGGACTTTCCTGGTCACAGAACACAAGAGAAATTCTCCAGAATTTAGGCTACCACAAATAAGCGACACAAGTATTTGACAGTATGCTTCATGTTATTTCTTTAATTTCTTGGAGCCTTAACTTCGAAATTTTATTCTTTATTTATCTCTCTATTCCCTGTCCTCTTAGCCCTCCCTAATCTTTGCAAGAGTTGATTACTGGAATCAACAGCAGTAACTCACTTTTCTAACATTTGCCTCTATTGTCAGTTAATAATAGAAAGTTGCCATCCTTTAAGTGGTCGAGGCCTGAGAAAAATACCAGATAACATCATCATCATGCAGTTTTATTAGGTTTTTTTTTTTTAAATCTTTCGTTCATGAGAAAGTATAATTAAATCAGTCACTTAATTTGTCAAAGTAAGAAATTACAATACTGTGGATTCTGACTCTAGTTGTAAAAAAGACAAAAAAAATCAATCATAAATGGACGAAGTTTTATTTCTCAGAGGATAACCTATGCTTTAAATACTCTCACTGTATGTGTACTTGGAATTTAGAACACCAAAGCACTTTCCTCTCTCTGTTCAAACTTTGCACAAAATAAGACCAAACATGTATACATGAAAAAAAACCAACTATTTTTCTTTGATAGCAACTTTTATAAAACACTAGGAAGAAAATAAAGAGATTGCAGCATTTCAAAAAGTAACAATGTAATGGCCAGCAAAATGAAATACTGATAGTCAGGTCTATAATTGCTATATCAATTTATTCTCCTATTTCTGACTTCCAGCCAAACTTTGAACCAGTTTCAGACTGATACCAGCAGCGGTTTGATCATTTCCTGCAAGAATTACAAAGACCCACTTCATCAAAGCCATTGAGGAAACATAGCAAGCCAGCTGGGTAAAAAGAGATGGAAATAGAAGTGTTGGAGAGATCTTCTGTATTTTTCCATTTTTCTTGGACAGGTGAACTAACAAGCATACACCACACAAGCAAAAGCCCATACCGATTACAAAATTATAGTTGAATTTGTCTAAGTCACTCAATTTAAAAGGAGGATTCAAAATTGGGAAAGTACATACTAGAATTGAAAATACATTTTTTTTCTCTCTAATTGTGTAACTTGATATAATGCAAAACCAGAATAACTTTAAAGACCTATTTGACTATCAAGATCACCGAAACAGAACATTTAGATGGTTTTAGTAAGTTATAAGTAAATAAATTAAAAACACATTGAACAACATAAGGATTCACCCTAACCTGAGACAATAATACAGTTCACCAATGCAGAAAAACACCACACAAAAAATTAGAAAGCTAAGTTATCAGCAACTGAAAAGCAACCTGCCTGGGCAGAGCAGTAGCAATCCGGTTAGCAGTTCTGCTTGGATCTGTAAGTTAGCAACCACCAGGTGACCTTCACAGGTTGTTTCCCAAGTTAAATTTTCAGTGATTCTAGGGAGCTCTGGACCCAGAAGCCACAAGAACATCAAATAAAATGGATACATAGTATATGGACCTTAACAGTGGAAACTGTCAAGATGAACTATAAACTGCTGAAAGACAAATTCTTTCACTAGACTTTTAGAGAGAATTACAAACATCTGAAAGGTACTCTCCCATGGTCTTTCCAAATGATTCTGTAGCTCTGTTATATGCAATTTAAAAGTAACCAATCTATCTTTTATTTAAAGTCTGCAATGAAATGATTCTTATTAACAGATCCTCAGCCCTGAACTTGAATTCCTAGTCCTCATCCTTTTTACATCCTCTCCCTGATATTTCCCACGCATGCAAGAGAAAACATCTTAAAATGTGTTTGTATAGTGCAAAGAACAAGTGACAGTACAGAAAAAATCAGACCTCAAAAATCAGAACCATCATCTAACATCTAACATCATCTAATTCTTACACTGAGAGCAATCAGCACCCCAAGTCTTCTTCACTCCAGTGTGCCACCCCTCTGACATCTCAGCTTTATTGTTCCTTCCAATACCCTTTCTTGCTGTGATGGTAATGCAATTAAGACTATCTAACAGAAAAAGTTTCACCCGTCCCTGGATCTCAATATCCACCTCAATTTGCTTTTGGTATGTATGATTTTCTTAATCCAAAATGCAACAGACAGATGAAATACTGCTTCTCCTAACTCATCTATGGAATTCCTTGCTGAAGGACCCAGAACAACCTTCTGTCTTCAGAACATCTCTTTCATGAACAGAATTCATTCACCTGACACTAGCAAAAAAAGCTAGACAATTTAACCTTGCTTATTATCCTAGGATTTTGCTAGAACTGATGAAAAAGCCTCTAGGAACCCATAAATGAATTATTCAATATTGCTACACAAACAGTTACATGAAACATTTTCTGCTCAGAAGATGAAGACTTTCAGGAACACTTGTGTATTCCTGACTCACCATGTATGCTTGTAATATAGGTGTGCTTTAACCTCATGACATTACTGGGGTCAACTACCCTTACATAAAGCCACTGTAAAATTCAATAACATCAGCAACTTCATAAGAGAACACGCTACAGCTATAAACCAAAAAAGAGCTTGCATAATATCAGGAAATCCCACAAATGGTGCCTCTGCTATGCAGCTCCAGTAATCCTTTTCTCAAGCAGACATCCATTTCCATTTATACACGAAATATTGAAAGAATTAGTATGAGGTCCATTCATTACAATCTCTTCCAGGAACTCTAAACAAAAGTCAAAAAGTCTCTGTTACCTACTACATATCCCCACTGACAAGTGAGACTTAGTTGAGAGGAAAATGGAGGTTTCTTAAAATTTACATATGTATATAAAAAAAGAAGTCTAACAGAATTCTGTAATATACATATCAGTCTTTATTTAGCAGACTACTTTGACCCATATGTAAATATTAGTCTAGCGTTCTTCTGAATTGCTTCACACCAACACTGTTTTGAGTGGCAAAATTTCCTATGGGAAGCAGTATGAGAGATGGCACTTGGTTATATTTTTGCCAGAACTTTAATTTAAAGAAAAAAAAAAGAGATAGGGTAAAAAAATATATACAGAGGGCAGCGTTCTACACTAAAAATGGCCATGGCTCACGAATAGAGTCATAATCTGATGAGATTTATCTACACTTATGAAGACTGAATAACACAGAGGGGATTACCCTCTTCTGGAGAGCTAAATTCTGAAGAAAAGCAAAAAAGAAAAAAAAAATCAAATATTTTTTGATGCGTGCCACAATCATTATTTAGCTTGGCACAATGTAACTTATTTTTTTCATGTGGAAAAAAAGAAAATCAGTTAAAAGAGATTTAGTCACGCTATATACAATCATTCACGAGAAGTTTAAGTGTATCTTATCAAAGACAATCAAAGCAAGTGTCGAAGTTATTCAAATTACAGTAACACAGCCTTTGTTTCACAAAGAGCTAAATATCTTTTTCACACTTTTTTTTAAAGCTCTCAGTATGTATCATGTTCTCTAGCAATCTGACACACTGACAACCTCATTAGTAATTTACAATAAAAGTTCCTTTCCTAAAGAATCTTGATTTCTCCATCAGATTAAATGAAATGTATATAACTTTCATTAGGCTTTCATTACATGCTTATGAAAAAATATTTTAATTATAGGATGAGAACTAGAGAACATCACATGATTCATAAGCCAGAGATAAGAATCCTTTTCATCTGTCATTGATCTAGGATGAGTAATTTACCTTATTGCTCCCACTATTTACTAATCTGTAATGATGTTTGTCTGTTTCATATTCACAAATTTCCTTTTTGTGTTTTGCTTCACATAATTTGGAGACACCTCTTAAAAGTTACTTCCTCCCTCAGGCCTATAAACCATGAGAAGGGATGAAATACCTGAAAAATACTAGGAAAAGGAATTTTTTGTCTTCTACTTGAATAGAAAATGTAAAAATTCAAATAAATGTATCAAATTATTTCCCTAGTTAAATATATCCTCAAACTTTCCTTACTTAAGGCTAGGATTAAGAAAGGATTTATCAAGTCACTCAAAGTAATACTTTAATGCTTTTCCGAACTGTAGTACCTTGGCTACAAACTTCTGAGAACAGACACATCTTTTTATCACACCTTCCTTCGCTTCTTAGATGTGTCAAGCGTCACTTCAATCCAATGACAAGTCATAGAATCTATCATGTTAATAGAGCATTTTTTAATAAACAAAGTATTCAGTTAATGAGATGACACCTTTCATGCCTATGGATTTGAGGCTTCAGTCCTCGCATGGGGATAAATAAGATGCAAAAGCACGATGTGGTTTGCAAAGAATGACATTTACATAGCAATTTACACTGCCATCTTCAAGCAGAACAAGGTTCACAAGTACTAGCCTGTGAAACACTCTCTCTTCGAGCCTGAGGTTTATTTTTATTTCCATGTTGTTATACATCTTGAAGAATAAAACTAATGTTTGCCAGCTCACAATTAGTACATGCCAATTTATTTTGAAACAGGTCTGAAATAATTGCCTATTGTACCTCCTAAGCTATAATTTTCAAATGTGAGTGATGCAGTCCTTTACAAACACACAGTATTCATGATACAGGGAATATTCAAGTGCTTACGGCCAAAATTTCTTGCAGATATGTTTGCCCATTCTCCCAACAGGATGGATGCACACACAGGCACACGCACTTTGCAAGAGACTGATTCTTTTTGCTGCCTTAAACTACTTGGTTTTGACTGCAGCAGAGGCAGTGTCCTTCAAGTTTTCTCTCACCCTCTCAAGCAGCCCAACTGTGCTTGCTGCCCAGAGAGGTCATGCTGCTGTCTTGCCAGTAGGGAGAGCAGGGGCAGAACGGTGCCTGAAATCTGCCAGAGAGCCCACCAAAACTTCCAGTAATACTCTGCAAGAGGGGCCATTCCCAGCATGTGCTGCCATCCTGGGAGGAGGAGGGCTAGAGCCCACCTGGTATCCTTGCACTTCTTTCTCACTTTTCCTCCTTTTCTGCTCTTTCTTCTCCTTTAACATAGATTTAGCATGTCAATGCCAAGATTATTCCTAAGAATGCATGTACAATAAATTCCTTTTAGATCAATTGTTTGGCATTGTTTTGTCTTCACAGTACTGAACCCATAAATTTTACAGGGTGGCCAAAGGTCTTACCCCAGTGACCCCTGGACTGTCCAGGCTGGATTGTGATCCACCTATACATACCCACAACCCCTCAAGAGAAACAAGACAACACTAGGAGACAAATGGACCAAATTTGAGCAGAAATGAAAGAATAATAATAAAAAAATCACATTGGAAAATCTCACGTAATAAAAAAAGGAAGGAACTTCAGGTGAAGGACAGGTTTATGGTTCTTCACACTCTTATGTCCTTGTCCTTTGCTCCGTAACGTATGTCCTTGTCTGTAACGGAGCATTACCTGGCAGAGGCTAGCATAGTGTTGCTGTCTCTAAGAGAGTTATGCACACTTGTATCTGACATCTTGCTCTTCAGTTCTTTTCCCTATTTGGAGTTTTAATTATCACCCTTATGCGCACAATTTGGAAAATTCAGCCTTTCTCCATCACCACTGCTTGTACGTTATTTTTGCATGTTTACAGCTCAAGCATAGATTTTATAAACATCCTGACACCTAAGATCCACATCAAATTATAACAACGTTGCAGTATGCATAGTAGAGAATAAAGAAACACTGGGCATTGTTCACCTGCTAGCACTATATGATCTGGAAAAAAAAAAAGCCTGGAGAAACTGAATGGAAAGAATAAATAGTTATTGTAATTCCATTAATCAATAAATTCTAAATTTAAAAAAGCTATGAAAAAAAATGCTCAGCCTTTCAGCAAAACATAGTAATCGTCCGATCATTCCTTTAGTTGCATGGCACACAATTCAAGTAATTAAGTCTCCTTGCTTTTAAAAATACTGCATTTCAAATTTTGCTCTTCTAAAATAACTGTAAAGTAAATCTTGCCCTAAGTCTGGATCTTTATTTTATTCCTGTTGTTTCAGCTAATAATTGTTACTAATGCATTAATAATGTGTACTAAAGACTCTTAGATGCTTAAACAATTAGCTGTGGTACTTTAAAAGCATTCTTCCTAGACTGAACTCCATCATCCAGAGCTAATACATTTTGGGAAACAATGTATAGTACACTCACCAGCAGTGGAGCTTTCTGCCTTCAATTTTTGTGCGTATATAAATAATCAGAGAGCTCTTTGGGCGAATACAAATTCAGGCAAATTCGCCATTCAGTGAATACAAAAAACCCAAAAAAACTACAAAAACATTTCATACTATTATACTACTAAATGTGGTTTCTGTAGTGAAAAACATTTAAATAAATAAATGGTATCTACAACCAGTGCTTGTGGGTGGTAATTTTTTTTGTAAACTATTTTTAGTTGCTAAATAATCTGTGGCTCAAATGCAACTATTGATGAAGCACCAGACTTTTTCCCCCAAAAAGACATTTCAGTTCCTTTCAAACCTCTCTTTAGTGGTTACCATGTATTTTATTCTACTTCTTAATTTGAAGTCTCTTCATGAAATGGGACAAAACATAATGAAATAAAGAACCCTTTTGAAAAAGATATTGAAAGAATGACACTTTCATGAGTTCTTATGTTTGACACGCCTCTGCCAGCATATTTCACAGTACATTAAAAGGACACATGTGGATCTGCAATCATAGTTTTCTATTATAAAAGAGCACGCTGTTTGGATGCGAGATGCACTACACTAAGAGACTGCCCTGTAACTCTGTATCCCAGGATCCTTACTAGTCCACTAGAATGTGATGTCAAGAAGTGCAACAAACCCTTCATCTGCATGTAGTTTTGTGGGCTATACCATGGTGACAAACTTAGGCTACCCCTCCCTGAGAAAAAGACGTTGCAAGGAAATATAGAAACAGCAACATCTATAGAAATATAGAAGCAAAAACATCTCCTGGGAAGGGACTCTAATCAGAGATTAGGTTCATAAGAGCTGGTCTCTGTCTACAAGTCAAACATATACTTGAATACTTTTTCCATGAAACTAAAATAAATATCTTCTACTCTCATCATAATTGATCAATAAACTATACTTTTTATTACACATACCTTCCAGCTAATGGTGTGCAAAACCATGGCTTCTCACTTCAAATAGGTGAATTTAAATCTATTTAATAGCCTTTAGAACTTTATGATAGGCATTAACTCAGAAAGTACTTACAAAGTTTTAAATTCCTACAAAGTCAGGTACAACTGAGACAAAATTAAAAATACTGACCAGTCACTATAATTGTTGCTGGTTGGTTATGTCTGTTTTTTTTTTAAAGACGTGAATTTTTTTTAAAGTTGCATATAGATCTCACAAAACCGTAATGCTAGGCTATCACACTATCAAAGCTTTCCACTTATGGACTCTAAGACCAGGAGGACACAGTGTTTTTACAGTGAGTGTTTAAACAGCTACTACCATTTCAGTATATTGAAAAGAGTATGTGCAGTAAGAAAAGTATGTATCATTCATGACATTTCTTCACTGGCAAATCCCATACAATCTATTATTGGCACAGAACTATAAGCATGGTCAATGCTAGGTATTTCATCCCCAGCTATGTTTCAGGGACAGAAGTTCAGAGTGTGCAAACAGAACGTAAAAAGAGGTAGTGCCTGAAAGAAAAATTAAAAACAGATCTTTTATCTTCTTTGTATAGTGCATCTTGGTTAATTTTCAGTAAAGTAAATGGGATGGATGATGAAGCCAGGATAACAAAAGTATTATGGATTCATTTACAGCTCTGTTATAAATTTTCCATCTTGTCTTAAGATGGACAGTTTAGTGTGCGCACTTCTGTCTAGCTTGCGTTTCTACCAAATAAACATGGCTTACAAATATACTAAATATGTCATTGAATTACAGACTCTTTCTCAGAAACCTCCCCCTGGGCTTCTTAAGGGCACACCTTAATATGCAAGGAAATGCGTACATCCTCAATTCATGTAATCTTTCTTACATAAATAACTGAATAATCAAATTTCTTAGAAAAAGACAAACATTTAACATATATCTACCACATGGAGAAATACTGCTGTTTCAAATTTAGGAAGCTGCAGCAGAGGAGAGGAAACATTTTAATAATGATTAAATAGTGGATTTATACCTAGATCCTGGAACAGCAGGATCCATTTGTTTTGATCACTAAGATTTCTTTTATTCAGAGAAGAAAAAGCCCTATAAATTCTGGGAACTTGGTTAGGCTGCACCAAGGCACAATACTTTCAGAGAAAATAAGCATTTGAGTAAGGTTCTTCATCGTCCTATATTTTCTTAGATAAATACTTGGGTTATTAGTGTTAAGCCCACAAAAAACGACTGCAAAATTTTACAGATGGCTAAACAAGAGTTCACTCGTCTAATACATGAGTTAATTGAATATAAGATTTTTATTCATCAACTGAAAATAAAATAAAATTAAAAGAATAAACCATTTACACCATTAAGTCCTCTCATTACTTGAAGCTTTTGAGTTAATGACAGAGAGTTTGAAAAGTATATCAATGTAAATATAATTTATAAATATGTAAAACCTTCATAAACACAGTCAAGGAACTTATGTGCTGCTCTTCCTCCAGTACTGCCTTTGCCATTTAACACAGAAGACAAAACTGCTTTTATTCCTGGTACACCTAAACTGGATAAATTGAGATATATGCTTTGAATACTCCTGGGGCAGTGTTCAGGGTTACTGGAACTTAGACTTTGTTTGTTTTAAGATTTCTGTCTTCAAATTCAGGTTTTTCCCATTGCTTTCTGTCTAACTGAATGCTGGTAGGATGTTTAATTTTCACAAGTCACTTAAAAAAGATATAAAAATCTCTGCAACTACTCATATTCTTGATCTGAGACATGTCATTACATTTAATAAGCAATATAATGTGACTGGTAAATCATGTCAGGAAGTTTAACAACAAAATTAAACTAACTTGGCTTGAAAGTATCACTAGATGAATCAGAACCAGTGACAAACCATAAGTAAAACTGATCATAACAGAATTCCATCAGGTATAGACGAAAAGCCTTACTCCAGTAGTGGCTGGATGAGTGTTAAAATTTCATCAGATTTCTACAAGTAGTCATAAAATAAAGAAGCCATTAATTAAATCTGCAAATGAGGCAATATGGGAAGGGAAGGGAAGGGAAGGGAAGGGAAGGGAAGGGAAGGGAAGGGAAGGGAAGGGAAGGGAAGGGAAGGGAAGGGAAGGGAAGGGAAGGGAAGGGAAGGGAAGGGAAGGGAAGGGAAGGGAAGGGAAGGGAAGGGAAGGGAAGGGAAGGGAAGGGAAGGGAAGGGAAGGGAAGGGAAGGGAAGGGAAGGGAAGGGAAGGGAAGGGAAGGGAAGGGAAGGGAAGGGAAGGGAAGGGAAGGGAAGGGAAGGGAAGGGAAGGGAAGGGAAGGGAAGGGAAGGGAAGGGAAGGGAAGGGAAGAAGAGAAAAAGTGGGCCTATGTTGATAAGAACTGTCAAAAGAACGAAAGAGAATGAAAAAAGCTCCTTTGCTCCTGTAAGGGACATAACTTAAACTTTACCTGTATAAAAGGCATTAGATTTATGTTTCTATATAAATGCAAAGTAGCACTAACAATACACTGAAAGATCTAAGACCGAAAATAAAACTAATAGCTCTTCCCCCTCTTCTCCTCCCTTCTCCCCCACCCAAAAAAAAAAAAAAAAAAAAACCAACCCAAAACCCTAAAACTCGCAAAATCTGCCAAAGGAATTCTGAAAACTGAGAAGTAGGGTGATGGTCTATAGCAGAGACTGTTCTTCGGTTTACAGCATGGAATATATTGTAAAGTCTCCCTACAAAATTTGGTAGTATTTCACAAGCTGCCTAAAGGCAAAAAAGTTTAGAAAAACATTTGTTGCTATAGTTCACCTCTAACTTATTAGGACCACTGACTTGTTATTATCAGTCTCTGGGGTGTCCGAAGACTCAAAGGAGTCAAACAAAACCAGTCAGCATAGGCCAGTTGTTTAGCCCTCAAATTCCTTTCTTCACCAGAAATTTGCATTGGTATCATCAGCTAATAAAGCTTCAATACAAACCCTGCTGCTTCGTATACTGCCTTATTGAGCAAGATTCCAAGGGTATTTCTTTCTGGGAATGAAATTAACTGTTCGGTTACATGCACAAGCTTTCTGTATCTCCATACAATCTACACACCTAACACCACCAAGAATGAATAAAAATAGCTGTCTTTTCATATGGTCAGTCAGTTAAATGTTTGGTTTTGTTCTGTACAGAGTCACTGGATCTAAATTAACAAATTACTGTAGCATAGAAAATAATTGTAAGTTTAAGTTGTCTGTTTATACTTTAGGGGTTTTACTTTAGGTTTTTGGGTTTTTTAAATAGAGGAAGTAAAAAATTCTTTCTTTTTATATTATGCTAATATTTCTTCCTCTTTTACGGTGCACCTCTGATTTTATAGGACATTACAATCCTGTGTTTCAGGAATAGCATCCAGATCTTCACCAATCCCCCACAGTGCCTTACATAAAGCTACATATTTTATCCCATCTTTCTTGCCATTCATGCCCACCCATATGAGACACATTACTCAGACCCAAAGATTATAGCATTGTTATGTTGATGATACCTAGATTTACATCTCCACTAAACATTAATGACACAGTATCCTGACATAAATTTACAGTGCATTTTTAGACGTACAAACTTGAAGATAGCCATGAAATATATGTCAATTTTTTGTGCAAAACAAATTTTGTACTGTCAATATATAATTAACTGCTACTATTTTACCTTGACTCTTCCAAATAACTAAGGACAAAATGACATTTCTGTCTGTATTTTCATCTAGTTCTAATAATACTGCAAATTAGCAGAGAAAAGCAACTGATAACACTCTCCTGGGTTGAAAACTGGTTGGATGGCCGGGCCCAGAGAGTGGTGGTCAGTGGAGTTAACTCCAGCTGGAGGCCAGTCACAAGTGGAGTTCCTCAGGGCTCAGTACTGGGTCCAGCTCTGTTCAATGTCTTTATCAATGACCTGGATGAAGGCATTGAGTGCACCCTCAGCAAGTTTGCAGATGACACTAAGCTGGGAGGAAGTGTCGACCTGCTGGAGGGTAGGGAGGCTCTGCAAAGGGATCTGAACAGGCTGGACTGCTGGGCCGAGACCAATGGGATGAGGTTTAACAAGACCAAATGCCGGGTCCTGCACTTGGGGCACAACAACCCTATGCAGCGCTACAGACTGGGGGAAGAATGGCTGGAGAGCTGCACAGAAGAGAAGGACCTGGGGGTGCTGGTTGACAGCCGACTGAACATGAGCCAGCAGTGTGCCCAGGTGGCCAAGAAGGCCAATGGCATCTTGGCTTGTATCAGAAATGGGGTCACCAGCAGGTCCAGGGAGGTTATTCTCCCTCTGTACTCGGCACTGGTGAGACCGCACCTCGAATACTGTGTTCAGTTCTGGGCCCCTCACCACAAGAAGGATGTTGAGGCTCTGGAGCGTGTCCAGAGAAGAGCAACAAAGCTGGTGAGGGGGCTGGAGAACAAGTCTTATGAGGAGCGGCTGAGAGAGCTGGGGTTGTTTAGCCTTGAGAAGAGGAGGCTGAGGGGAGACCTTATTACTCTCTACAACTACCTGAAAGGAGGTTGTGGAGAGGAGGGAGCTGGCCTCTTCTCCCAAGTGACAGGGGACAGGACTAGAGGGAATGGCCTGAAGCTCCGCCAGGGGAGGTTCAGGTTGGATATCAGAAAAAAATTCTTCACAGTAAGAGTCATTGGGTACTGGAACAGGCTGCCCAGGGAGGTGGTCGAGTCGCCTTCCCTGGAGGTGTTTAAGGAACGGGTGGATGAAGTACTTAGGGACATGGTTTAAGGGACTGTTAGGAATGGTTGGACTCGATGATCCAATGGGTCCTTTCCAACCTTGTGATTCTGTGATTCTGTGATTTTCTTTATCCTCATCAATGTTGTTGCAGAGGTCAGTTTTGGAGTCACTGCTTGTTCTAACGAAAACGGACACCTTTTAGGGGATAGTATTTCAAGCAAACACTAGACTTCTCACTAAAGGGGCTGTCATATTAAGATAAGTACTACAAAAATATTTTTTAAATACATAGTTATAAATAATAATATCCATCACAATAAACTATAATTTCCTTGGGACTAAATCTTGATCATTCTCTATATAATCTATATATATTCTTGAAAGGGACCAGGCAATAAAATGTAAGTGGAGGTTTTAGATTTTACAGTGTTTGCATTTTACTGGAGTAATACTGTCATGGACTAGTCAAAGTGAGTGTGATTCGAGTTCATCATGTTCAAAGACAATGAATCCTTCTACACTTCAAGAGGAAAAAGAAACCCAAAATACAACCACAAAATGGCTTGCAAAATTAAACATAGTGTCCTGAAATCTTTCCAAAGTAGCCAAAACCCATGCCTATCTGCAACTAGAAAGTGCTTAATTAACACGCCCGGTTCTTTTGCTGATATGCTACAGAAAGAAAATGGCATACTCTTAAACCCAACATAAGAGCAGAATGCTAAAGTGCAATCCAATTGACTAATCATCCATAAAAAGACACTAGGATTCACTGGTCACAAGCATATTCTGTCTTTTTGAGTTATATTTCACTCTTTCTTTAAAGTCTTATATTTTAGAAGTTCAACCTTTCCATGAAATAATAGGTTATAGCAGCCCACAGGGAAAATGAGACACTTTACATACCAAGACTGATGATTTTGGAAGCATCATAAAGCTCATGGGGTAGGTTGCTGTCCAGCTGGCCCATATTTTGTGATGCATTAATCAAAATATCATCAACTACAGCAGAAGTTAATCCTAACATGACACGCTAAAGCAGAACAAACTGGATTCCAGTTCCACACTGTGGTTCCATCGCCTTCACTAAAATAATACCACACACAAAAACCCCAACTCTTCTAAGAAACATTATATAATTCTCCACATGTGCTTGTAACTGTGATTCCTGCTAAATCAAGGCATAGGTGTCACAAATGTCAATGGAGCTTTTGGGGAATAATGCAAAAGTTATTTCTGCACGTGCATTGCTCTTACTGGAGAAAAACTTGCAGGTTTTTTTTTGTTTTTCTACGAAACAGCTATTCATTAACGGTATTTTTTTTAAAAAAATAAGCATCCAAAGCCACATAGGCAGTAATCTTAGAGTAAGTTCTGGTTTCCCTCTCAGGGAAGGTCTGTACTAGCAAGAGACATGTTCTCCAGGCACTTAGGGTATACTAGCATGTTTCTCCAAGATTTGCCACATATCTGCTTATCGCCATCCACCAGAAAAACACTTCTGACTCCAGTGAAAACTTTCTTTCCCATCATGCCACTTGGTAACAATACCCCTTACCCTGTCCATAGAGCAACTCTCTTTGTTATTGCTCACAGTTACAAACCACAGTCTGTGCTGGGAAGCTGTCAAATTGCTTCAGTCATTGTTTTCTGTCTCACAACTCAGGCTACAGTTTTTCTATTGCCACCACAAACCTGCCACAGGAGCAAGCTGTACTCAAAGAGAAACCAGAAGATTCTTGCATCCCTTCAGCCCTTTATGTCAGCTCTAGAGATGAGGATGCTGCAGGACAAGTTGGTGCAGATGGACCTCACTCATCATACCTGATGACAGAGTGCGTCTCCCAGATCACCACATTCAATGCCACACGGAAAGCAGACATGATTTCAGTTAGCATCTTGCTGTTGGAGAGCCATAAGCGTAACGTTGTTACGCAAAGAAAAGCAAAGAAAAATACTCAATTCATCCCATAAGGTCTAGCAACAGTTGACTGAATAGTTGTCAAGAAAAGAAATAAATCAACATTTGGAGCTAATATACTACGCAAACATCTTCTTACTCTATATTTGAGGGTTTGCAGGATGCTAGATTAAAGATAGTGCAGAAAGACACTTCAGTTGACTTTGAGGAATATCGGTGCTTCTGATAACATTAAGATAAATTTGTCTAAATGAAATATTGATGAATAGATATTTATCTTTTGCCAGCCTTACATTAATAGCATGAGTTTTCCTAGCAAACATAAAACTACATCTTTAAAGCTTCCCTTTCAATAGCTTCAGGGTTTCAACACTACTGTATGTATGGTAACTGAACTATTTTTAATGACCCTGTTGAAAACACAGTTAACATAATTAGCACTTTCACTTCCATTTATTCGAAAAAGCAGGTCTATCAACTAACTGCAGTATGTGGAACTTTAAGATCGATTATTCAAGGACTTAAAAGATTAGAAAGGCTGGCAAGTATATACACCCACCCATGCACAAACCTGAGCACACATACTCTTGCCATGGCCTGAACTCAGGCTACTTGCACTATGTTTAAAATTTAAACTGGTTGCCACTTATCCCTGTGAATTCTCAAGCCAAAGTCATGACTCTTCTGACCTCACTTTTAAAATCCTGTTGGATCAGCAGATTATCAGGTTAAGCTTGAGCCCCATTCTTAATATATCAGCAAGATATTCCTCCTCCACAGCGCATGAAGCAGGCCAAAGCCCTGCCACTAAACAGCTCCTGAACAGAGACAACTACCAGAAAATTGTTCACATTTCACAGAGTTAAAATGTAGGTCCACAATAGGATTGAGCAGTTCAGCATAGAACTGAAAGGGGCAGCAGGAGGACACAAATCTGTGCTGTGATGGAACTGAATCCCAGGGGTGTTCCTTCTCAGGTAACCTCAAGCTCTGAACCACTGAAGGTTGCTTTTGATAATAAATCTTGTTTCCCAGGTTCCTATTAATGAAGAATTATTGACATTTTTCTCCTTCTCACTTAGATTTAATTAACCATCACAGCTTCACGGTAGCTTACATGCAGTAACCAAGCTGCAAAACAACTGAGATGCAAACAGTTTTTATAGAAACTCGTAGCTTGGAGATCCATCACTGAACACTTCCTAACAAGAGGTCATTTCCAGGCTGCTGCTCTGCTTTCTTTGGATTTCCACAAATTGATTCATTTCTAGTCTTGAAATGCAAAACCCAAAAGACAGCAACAATCTCAGGAGGTGTTACAAGTATTAAATAGAGAAAAAGGATAACTTTGAGTGTCTTACTGATAAATTTCTGATCCACTTGTGTACATACATGTATACAAACTAAAGTGACTTCTTATGAAAATGCAACCATGCTGATTTACATGAATTTTCAGCGAGAGTGAGGAATAGGTAGGGTGGAAAATGCTGTAGTGATCCAGGTTTAGGTGATAATTCAGAAACCCTTCTTGCCAATAATGAGTGTTGCCACTGCAATCACTCTGCTTTCTTAAGGTCTTTAAAAAGATGAAATAGTTAAATGTGACATAAAAATAATTAAGATGACAAGTCTGGATATCTCAAAAGAGGACACACATGGCAAGTCAAACTGCCTTAGCGGTGACTGCTTCTGGCTGTCCTAAGTCTGGCAAACATTACTACATAAATTACTGCTGGATCACATCTTGTAGACAGTTCTTGAAGTTCAATAGTAATGCTATTTTAAGAACAACAACACATAAAATACAGTTCAGTCTCACTAAGTAAAACAGGTTTTGTTTTTGTTGTTCTCCACTCAATTCCTTTTTTCCTCCAATAACAATTATATTTGTTTAACAACTAAAGACTCACCTTCCAATGAAAACATCTCAGAAGCTTTCTCTGGATACTTTTTTCAAGCAATAAATAAATAAAAAGCACATACATGTAAATGGTTTCATATTTGTGAAAACCCGACAGAAACAAATTTGTTCATTAAAACCAATGCTCGTTTTTTATTCAGGAGAACATGTAAACACATTATAACCTGAAAAATCATAATAAAAATTGCATTTTTTAAAAATATTACCAAGTATAACCACAAGCTCTTCAGCATCATCCCTAAAGTTGAAATTCATAGACCAGCTGACAGAGTAGGAAATGATGGCCAAAGGAAACACATCAATTAGTCATCACATATCTACAACTAAGGTTATCACTAGCTCATTTGAATAACCTCTAAATTCAGCTTACAGAGAAATCTCAGTGAGCTTTTATAAATTTAACTCTTCATAGTCTGTACTGCAGCTTTTCACATATTCAATATGGACAATTTATCCATTACGACCTCATGGAAATATAATATGTGACTGTAGTTAAAAAAATTAGGCTACATCACTGATCTGCATTACAACCCTCTCTGAAGTCCAATGCTAACATCGACAGCAATGCTGAGATCTCCTGTGCTCCGGAATCTTCTATGTATGTGAATTAGAAACTCATACTAGGATTGTAGAAAATGTATTATAACAACATTATAAAAACAGTTTTTAGAAATCTGAGATCAAATGTGTTCCCAAGTCTACCCCAATCATAATGACAGGTTGTTTATTTTTTTTTTTTTAATTATGATAGCAAGTATATCCATAACACAAAACAATAAATATTATGCTAAGCAGCATATAATCATCAATTACTGATAAATGGCTATTATTCTATGAGATGGTTGAAATATAAGTATTTTGTAACTGTAGTTAATAACTGTTTCTGAATAACATTTTTTGACTCTTAGTATGAAACCAAAAAAAAGTGAAAACTATTCCAAAGCAGTAAATAGATTTAAATACAATGTAATAAATGGTTTTCAGCTGTGGGTTTTACTTTAATATAGAAAGAAATAGTATGTAATATACCAACTATATAAATAACATTTGCTAAATTTTATTTTTAGCTTATCACAGATGAAAATTAATAGTTAGCTTAAATTACATTATACAAATTCCATATTTCATCACAATATGCATATGTGCTTTTTAATCTGCCTCTGAGAAGAGAACCGAAACTAAAGCCTCCAAGAAGTTTTCTTCTGTTTCAGAATTTTAGATTGACCAGATTTCAAATTCTGCTTCCTCATATGAATAGACAATAAAACCCCAAGCCAACTTATTGAAATAAAAATACCAAGATATTCATTATTACTATTGGCACAAGAGATTTCTTATCTTGCTTAGTGACCCACGCATTATTTGTACACAATGATCAAGTTTATTCCTACATAAAGGTTTGGCTTTCCAAGAGTAAAAAAAAGATATTCATCAAAATGGTAAAAGGAAAGAAAAAAATTCCAGAATTTGCGTCCCTTTCATATGTAGGTAAATTTAATTAAACTAATAGTGAACACTAAGTAAAATGCTACTAACTAGTTCAATTCAACAAAAGATGAAACTAAATTCAAAATCAAGTTTCAGATGTATACTTTGGATCTGTGCCAAAAATGGCATGTTATTTTCTACAAAGTAATGAGAACTGAGAAGAAAACCTGTTTCCAAATGTACATACAATGAAGTAGTCCTTAATTAGCAAATACAAATGTAAATTCAGAAAATTGCTTATTATCTACAATGTTCAAAATTATAACTTCTATTTATACAAATTTAGAAATTACATTCTGTGTAATTAGGTGTAAATTTTAAAGATATGCATTAATCATAATTTGTCTTTGCAAATAGGATTGATTAGCATTTATAATAGCATATGTAAGCGGAGATTAACTGTGAATCACACTTGCTCAAGTAACAGACTAATCACATTGTATTTTATGTATACATACTGTACTATACTTGTTTTTATCAAGCACTTAGCAAGTAGAAAAAATCAGATTTATTTTGTGAAGATAATAAGATTTTCTAAATTCTGAATGAGCTCTCTCCAGCCACAGTGCAAAGAATAATAAAAATAAATAACACCTGTCTATCTCATCCCAAAGTGCCTTGGATAGAGACTGGTAGAGAACATGGACTTTAAACTCCACAGAAGGGGAGCAAGCCATAAATTTCAAGGCATAAATTTTAAATAATTTTTTAATTTGGAAAGCTAAACCAGGAGAACAGCAAGCAATTGCTGTCCCTCCTAGTTCTCACAATGTGTAAACAGCTTTTACTTCAATTTTGATGTATGTGTTCATATGAACCGTGCAGAAAATGTCATACTATCCCATTTATGCTTCACAAATGAATGAACAGCATATTCAATTTCAGATCCCATTATTAAAAACAAAAATTGATAGATCCCATCTCTGACAGACTTCATGGCAACCTATCTGCACCTTTTAAAGATAAAGCAGACTTCTGTTCTAGCAATGGTGAAACCTCTTTCAGGCAGACACAGTGGAAAGTCCTTACTTATAGGACACAACAATTTCATGCATTCATACAAAGTGACACTGCAATTAATACTCATTAGTATAAGATAAAGTTTTTAGCATATTTCACATACACAAAGTTCACACTGGAAAAATCTCAGTCTTGCTAACTACAAATACAATGGTGGAAGAAAGCAGATGCACTAATGAAAGAGAGTTCTATAAATCAAACCCACCCCACCAACACCCCCCAAAAAAAGTAAAATAATTCTAATTTGTACTATAAAACCTATAAGCTTCTCTTATTTGCATAAAAATTGTGCTGGGTCATTTACATTGCAAAGATACTTAAAATTCCAACAGTTACCTTGATCCAAGGCAATGTGTTTAGAGAAAAGGAAGAAGTCCTGAAATCTACTACGTACAAAAGAAAACTAAGAAAATGAGCAGAAGACTTTTCAGTGACTCACCCTCATGCCACAGGACAGTTCAATAGAATGTTCTGGCATCCCAAAATGAACACTGAAGTTGAATCAGGCTTTTCATATTTCCTTTTTCTTCAATCAAAACAGAGCTTCCCCTGGCTATAGATATTGAGCTGTACACTGTAAATACTTCTGTAGAAGTTTTCTCTTAGTCCGATGGCTAAGAAAATGTGAAGCAGTAGCAAGCTTCCCCTAGGCAAGAATTCTGTAGACAACAGGATAGTGATTTCTTTAACTTGGCCTTTAAAAAGTCTCCCATGAAAAGGAGGTGAAATCTTGCCATATAACATATCCAATAGGTATGTTTTCCCAGGTGTATTTAGTAAGATTTTTATTTGGTCCTGCAATAATCTACTCAAATTAATTCGTGAGCAAGCTGCATATTTTATGAGCCTATGACCTCGAGTCTTTGAACATGCTTTTTATGCTTATTCAGAAATAATGGTACTAATCATAGATTAATTAAATTAATCAAAAGTAAAGCAGTACATTACATTAACTACTTACAATCAAAGGACAAGGGAAAGCAACAGCTGGAACAATACAGGAGAGAAACAAAGCTGTAATGAACGTCTTCAGCAGAAGAAAAGCTGCCCAGTATTGTCAAAATAACAAATTCTCCTAGCTTTACTATCATAGTAACTAACTCGCCTGGAGTTTCAAAAGTCAGCTTTAAGAGTTTTAATCACATTTGTGTGCAACAACAAGGACTATCATCTGTATTGAAGTGTACAGACAAGCAATATGAAAGAGGAACATCAGTGCTTCCTCCACACTCTAATTTACTGTCCTATGATCTTCCACCAACACGTGACATGATACATATACAAAAAGCATTCTGTGTTTAGCCAGAACAGTGGCATAACCTGAAAATTCATTACTTTATACTGCAAATCACTAATGCAAAGTAACTCTTCTGGCAGTCTAATTTTCTGTAGATGCCCAGAAGAATTTGAAAGTACTTTTATCAAATTGTCTATCTGCATGGTCAGCTGAAAATAACTTCACTATGCAGTCCAAGTTGACAGCATACAGTAAATTTGCCAACCAATCTGTTACAATTAGTTTAATAAAACTAAGGTGTGAGTAAACCAGTTCTATGGGAGTTTCTTACTTGATACAAGATGGAATAAACCAATAAAATTTTCTAGACATTTAAAAAGATACCTAAAATTACCTCAGCATCCACAGAACTGAAATGGCATTATTCTCTTTTTACACATTTTGAACCTAGCAGCTATCATTCTGAACTATAGGAAAAATATCACTTTCTAGTCCCTGAGAATCATTCTGTATGGGCAGCTGGCCTTCCCTTCTGTCAAAAAAGAAAAGGAAAAAAAAAAAAGAAAAAGACAGGAAAAACAGAAGTTAAAAGAAGAAGTGTGACTTTCTAATTTCTGTTATTGTTGGAGCTTCAGAAGCATGCTTTATGGGTGATAAAAATTATATTTTAGAGAAAAGAAAGAAGAGAGCATGAGCTAAATAGGACTGTAATGTGGAAAGAGAACAAAAAACAGTACAGCAAGATAAAAGAAAATGAGCAAAGGAGCAACAGCAGGGGAAAATAATGAGCCAGAACAAAAGCTCCATCACTAACAGAGTTTGTAAATATTCCTAACAGCAAGAGAAATTTGCAGACATGGCAACAAGGGATTTCAGAAAGGAAGACAGAAAAACCTGGATTTTAGGAATGGAGTCACCCAACTAATTTCTTCCCTTCCTGCTTAAGAGAGTATAAAAAGCTCTTAGATTCAAGCATTTGGCGCATTATTTCAGGAATCTATGCCCCATATATAAAATATGTGTTTAATCTGTTTCTCAGAATAAACATGTTCCACAAAGATCTATAATGATAGTGAACTACTGAGAAAGATCTATAAAAAGTAATGAACATTGGATACTAGATTTATCGCTCCTGTAGATGATGAAAATCAGGATAATTAAAGTAGTATCATAAAGAAAAACAATCAAACTAAGCCCCAAACAGAACATATTCCTTTAAGTATGTTGCCATGATGGAGAATCATAAGGGAAATAAACTCATAAAAATAGGTCTATCAGCAATTATCAGTGTTCAAGTTAATAAAATCCCTAACCTGCTTTGTTAAACTAGGCAGTTTACCAGTAACATCCCTTTAAATTGTTTTTCCTTCAACTTGTACTCTTGGTCAATACCAGGAAAAAGCACTAAGCTATGAAGAACTTCAGAAGACAGATCGATTGCTCTCCCTAGATATTTGCTGCAAAGGGAAGTAAAGAAAATACTGAATGGATGTAGGAACACTGCGGTGAGTTCATAAAGGTTTGGTTTTCCGCCTTTTTCTCACTAGTTTTGTCCTTGTTATTTTATCAGTAAGATCAATCAAATCACATTTAGGAGTTCCCTAAAGGACATTTTTAAAGGTTTCGCTACTTAAGTTACTGTTGAGTTCATATCTGCACTATTTTAAAAAGTTTTGAAGTAAAAAAATGTACTTCTCTAGCAAAACAAGAGCATGTATAAACAATGTATATACACCGATTACATTCAAATTTCTGTATGAGATTATTATTTTGCCAAGCAGTTTATTCCCACAGACTAAATTGCTTGTGAAATGGCTACCAGAAAATTTGCAGCCCAAATCTAAAAGGTAAACTCTACCTGCCGTTCAACTATTTGGTTGAACCAATAGTCTTGCACAGTCTCAGGTGTTGTACAGATTTAGAAGAAAAAGTGGTGAAGAACCACGTCATAGATAAGACTGCAAATACAGATGAAGCACACCTACTTGGCCGAGGATTTTCCAGAATGGGAATACTGAATGCAACACTAATCCACTGTCAATAAAAGGATAGACTTGCCTTCTTAAAAATACCCTGTCTATAATTTGGCCATATTTATACAAAAAATGATTGCTATAATATATTATTTTGAATGAACATAGGGAAAGTCTGTGTCCCAACAGAACATAGTGTAAATACTGGTTTCCGTATTTTTTTAAATTATGCCTTTTCTCTGACATTGAAGATCACCTTCTCCCAAATAAACTGAATGCAGTCCCAGCTATATCCAGTGACCTCTAATGGAAACACTTGTTCTTAACTCCATATGCCAAGAGAGATATCCAGTATTACTGCAAATTAATACAGTATCTCAATCAATTTATTGACTTTTCAGACCAACTTGCAAGTAAAACTCTATGTTTTCTGTGGCTCATGAAGGTTAATTGTTCTGAGAATGTAATTAAACAGGAGCAGTTATTTGCAAAACTTTTCTTTCTGAAACCGTCTGACACACTTGATGCAATGCCCACCTCCTGTAGCAAAAAAGGGTCTTGGCCCGAGATACCAGTGGAAGTTCTGCCAACATTGCCTCTCACTCTAAGGATGAATTCACAGTAGTTGCCACCAACACCAGCAGTCTCAGTGTATCCAAGAATTCTGGAACAGAGGTTAGGCTAAGTTTCATTAGTTTCTGAATTTGCTACTTAGCTAAATTCACACCACTAATCAACCCTTTTATAATACTTACTCCTCACTGATTAACAAACCCGTAAGTCTAGGGAAGCATTTCCTAATGTGAAAAACAATTATAAGATAATTAACATTCATCTCATTTAGGTCAACTGTGGGGTATGCTTGGCTTCTGTTTGTTTTTGCAGTGGGTTTATGTGGCAAGGTGTTGGCAGCGCATGGGCTACAAGACGGCCTTTGCAAGAAGAGGTCACGGGCTGCCCTATGCCAGACACAGACAATTCTAGCCAGCACCACAATGGACCCACCTTTGTGGTAGGTCCACAAATGACATAGTGAATATCAGCAAAGCTGGTGGCACCTCTGTGAAAACATATAAGAAAGGGCAAACCATCTGGAAAAAAAAAGGTGAGAAAAAGCCCTGAGAACTTCAAGGTCAGTGAAGGAAGAGGGAGAGGAGGTACTCCAGACATCAGAGCAGATATCCACCCACACTGTGGCCTGTAGAGAGCACGGTGTTGGAGCAGACGGATATGCCCTGAAGGAATTGAGGTCCACAGAGAGCCCATGCTGGAGCAGTTCCTGAAGCACAACCTCCCCTTCAGTTCCAGATCCCCATTAATAACCAGGAAAGAACAAATGACAAAACCTCATAGTTCTGCCTCAAGTTCACTGGGATGCCATCATCATTTCCAAAGAGTCCCATAAGTTAGCTGTGGCTTCAGCTCATCTTCTATTTAGTTCTCCAATTCAGATTGCTTCTTACACAGAAACAACACGCTCGCTTCTGTCCAGCTACCATAATGATTAAAAAAATCCCAGATTTATTTAGTTATACACATACATGAAACAGTCTTGGAGAGGTAAACTAACCTGTTAGCTACTGTTTCTCTAGTAAGCACCTTGTAGCATCAGGGAACAGTTCCACAAACCTTCAAAAAATTGTGACACTGGGAGTATGATACATGATAACATCTGAAAAGCCAACCGTTCATGCTTAGTCTCAGGATTTTTCCTCATGTTTTGCAATTATCTGAGTTTTTTTCAGGGTACTTGGATGCTTGAAAAACATACAGAATCTTAAAAGCTGACTCCCCTGGAACCAAATAGGACCACTGAACAGGTCCTTTCACAAACTTCCACTCTAACTAGCAAAACTTTTCTTTCTTCTTGTTGCCTTTATTTCTGTAATACTTGAAATTTGGTGCTTTCTTAGGGATTCTCTTTGAAGAATTTATTCATAACCTGACAGGACTCCTGTAGTAGATTTGTTTCCATTTTAATCTCCTCTCTTCAATCACGTAACAGACTGGAAGATGAAATATAGGTGTACACAGATCACACATATATATTCACATGGATACTTCATAATACTTGTACATTGGGAAGATCATGTCTCCGGTGATGATGTGCACTTAAAATTTTTTCATATATTTGAGGTATGAAGAATCTACTGCCTCTAGCAACTCTTCCTGTCATGCACATGTGTTTTCCTTATTCTCCACTTAAAACATAATATTATGTCATTGAAAGCATTGGCATTTCTCTCCAAATATTTGGTAGTGTGTATGCATTGTTACGCAACATAGATCAAGCCCTCCTATTTCAGCATCAAATACAAAGCCATCACTTCATTTCATCATGATAGTTAACATTAACAGCACCACTAAGTGCTTCCTGGATATTTTTTGACAACTAAAAATCTCTCTAAAAGTAATGAAGCTAGTATTGAATATAAAGTTGTAATATGGTATCTAATTCATGTGCTTTCAACTTCAGCATGATTTAATACATGCATACACAGAAAAATATCGTTGCAGAGGTTTCTTAGCAGTGCATTTGCTAGTAACCAAACAGACCTCTTTTTCCATTTTATTGCTGGCATCCAGCAGACTGTTTTCATTTGAATGCTTTTTTGCATACTACAAAAAAATGTATTAGTATTCCCCAAATATCATTTATAATCCTTTTGCTTTGTACTCCTTCTTGCTGTTATAGCATTAATGTTAATATTCTGTTGACTCTTAAGATGTAGAAACTTCCATTACTAAAACCGAATAAATTAATACTAAAAGAGCACTGTATTGAAATGATGGCAGAGTACATAGCCTAGAAATAGGTCTCACTCCACTTCTATTGAGAAGGCACCAGTAATAGGTCAGGGTAGAAATCACATTTCCTCTTTCTGTTATTGGTATAACATGGGCCATGTAATTGCATGCTAACTTTTTTAAGGTCTTTTAGTTTTAATGCTTATATAAAAAGCTTGTATAAACAACACTGGTTAACACTGGGTAAACTCATCTCCAGAATATAAGCCACTGATCTCCAAACTATTTAAAAACAACAAAATTTCCAGCCGCCCTCACCACGCATGTGCCCAGAAAAAGCCCCAACGATTATGTTTCAAACTATTTTAGAGACCTGTTGTACACATTGTATGCTATAGGAATTCTTTAGAAGCCGAAATGTATACTGAGGTACAGCAGAATAATTTATATGCCAGTATTCACACTACTCTGCACTTTTTCACACTAAAATTGCCTTGGAAGTTTTTTTTTTTTTGTTTTTTTTTTCCCAAAAAGCACTGAAAACCAGAGAAAAAATCTGCCTTCAACTCAGGCACAATGTAACCTTTCTCCTGCTCGATCCCACCCCAGGCTTTTTGAGGCTTGTCTGCCTCTCTGAGTGCTTGTAACTATTAAAATAATTCTTGTTTCTTCTCAACCTTTCAGTGTTTACCACAGAATATTTACTTCAGCTGTAATATTTTTTTGCACCTGTGTTAATTTTAAATCCAGTGACTCAATTTCTACTCTTCACTCTTTTACGCTGTATCAAACAACACTGCACTTGCACATTTGGAAATCCCTGGAGGAAAGCACAGAAAGGAAACTCCAGTTATCTGGTAGCACTTGCAAAGCATCAAATGAAGAAAGAGTAGTGTGTGCTAGTTAAAATAACAAAACTCTGCACTTGTTAAATGTCAATGCTCAGAATGAGAACAAAGTTTTTTGCCAATACTGTTTTACCACCGTAGCCCAATTACATGGTGTTGTTGACATTCCTTGTAACAAGACACAGGCTTTGGATTAAGCTAACAACAAAGGTATCAAGATTTGTTTTGGTTCTGACCTGCTTGGATATTTGCTTTAGCTTTTAAAAGCAGTTATCTAGTGACTGGGCTACTACTAACATTTTTGCACTACCTATTGTTCAGCGTTTCATAGTTGTATTGTGTAGTGTCTTGTATTTGGCTTACAAGGAAAGCTTTTGGTAGGACGGTCATGCAGAGGTGGCTTTGTCAGCTGTACATTTTATCTTACAGATACCAGCAATGAACACTTATTCCGTGCTGAATGATCTTCCAATAACGAGCAATCCAAATAATAACAGGCACTGAATGACACCAGAGACCTCAGGACTATGAGCAACTCAGCAATGGCCAGTTGCTCACCATTAAAGAAAAGAAACCTTTGAGGCATGGTAAAACTAGTTGTAAGGATAATAGATGTCATGTGAACTTGAAACCAACAATGAAGAGCAAGGTGTACAATATGTTAATAAATGTATCAGTGAGATCCTAACTGGATTCTAGAATATGGAGAAAGAAATCACCAATGTTAACATCAGACTCATGCCAAGGAGCTGTGATATCAGATTTACTGCAGTGCTACTGTGGCCACAATTGTCCTGAAGCCATTGACCTTCACAACAGAAGCTGTGCAAGAGTGAGCAATACATCAAAGAAAGGTGTAGGTACTAGAAAATTTATATAATTTTAATTTTTGACTGTTTGAACTAGATGTTCTAGTACTACTGTAACTGGAATAATAATAATAATAAATCTTTGATCAGACTGTTAAGATTTTAATTAGATTAACACTAAGTTTGCATCTATGCTATAAAGTGTGGGCTTTGCTCACATTGATCATGTTTCCATTAAGTCTGAATATTACTTGTCAATCATGATTTTTTCCAGACCATTTGAATGCTATGTGGGAAAAAAAGGATAACAAACCTGAGTAATAACTTACTGGTTTATACTGTTTGGTAAAGTTATAGAAAAATGAAAGTAACATAAAGAAACTATAAAAAAAAAGGTATTGGAAATGATGGGTAATTTCCTGGGAAAATTAAAATCACAACTCTTACACTCTTTAGCCCCCCGGCCATGTTTCATTTTCAACCAAAATGAAACACCACCTCTACTAGGCAACAACTTTAGAAATACACCAGCTGTCTGAGTATTTTACCTATTCTTCTACAGATTTAGGAGGATCAGGTGAAAAAACCCCAAACTTGTTCATTTAAGAAGTGAAAATAGCTTTCTTCTCATCAGAATCCTGAAATAATCCTTTTCTTCCACTCTTCTTTCACTTAAGTCAAAAGCTTTTTTCACAACTCTCTCCATTCCCAACATGTATTTTTTAAGCAAAGCATCACAATATAAGAAGTCCTCTCCGTCCTCTTCTAGATAACAGTATCCTACATGGACTGCAAATATTACCATGATAAAAATGGCGATGAAAAAAAGAAAGTATGACAGAGAGCAAGAGGTAGATATTTCTATGCAGGAAGGATTTTATAGCACCAAGGAAGAGAAGGAAGATTGGCAAAAGATTAATTTCCGCAAGGAAGGTGAAGCTCAACAAGATAATATGCATATACTCATTTCTGTTGTTTCTTTAAATTATGTATTTGCTATTTAATTGATTTTTCAAGATACTTCCAACAAATACAACAAGGACTATGCAATTATACATGCAAAGAAGTTGCAGAAACCTGAGCAAAATGGTGAGAGAGGATGCTGAAAATGGCGTTTATGGACAAAAGAAGAAAAGATGATATAAGATTGATAAACACCACCACCATCTTAAGTGGTACAGAATCAGCCAACATAATGCAACATTACCTCTGAAGAAGGTTCATTCACTTTAAAGACTTGCATGAATATTTAGCTGATTGGTTTTATTTTCACTTCAAAACCATTTAAGAATAACTGCTGGAATGCTATTTTAAATGACTGCAGTATGACCTCTGTTTGAAATTAAAGCCCACAGATGCTAAACAGGTGCTCCTCTTGAATAACTGTCATTATATACTATGAAGCTTGCTCAAAATGGCATAGTAATAAGATTCAAGTATTGTCTCATGTTACTAAGAAAAGGCATTAGCAGGAAAGCTCTAGGAATACTTCTGGCACAAGCATCTTCTTATCTTACCTGGTAAGTGTGAGTGTAGAGTACATCCTCAAGTGAATTAAGTCAATCCAGAGTAAGGGAACACTGAAGCAACTAATAGTAGTGACAAGGTTTGTGATGAATTCTCTAACTGGCTTCTGATTTCTTGCTTAGTAAAGCCGTAAACCAGGAATTACCTCCTATACCCACCCCCCTCGCACCCACTCTCCACTTTGGACAACACCAGATATCCACTCAAGAAGCACAGTCATATCCAGCAAACACAATGTTCATTATTCTCACAAGTATCAGTGCTACCTTAGCAAAGTGTATTAGAAGCTGAAGTGCTCAGAAAATAAGATAAACAGCAGAGTAAAACTTGTAAAAGCTTACTGCATCCCCTGCAGAAATGTCTCGAGTCACACATGAAAACTACATACATAATTATGAACATTCATTAAATAGAACACCTATAGAAAGGTTCTAAGCCTTTATACACAATTAAAGCAAAAGTGTTATTACTGGAAGACAAAAAAAAAATGACAGGTTTTAAAAAACTAATACTTTCTTTTTCTTCCAGATCTTGAAGACATATTTTTTCCAATCTGAAAGACGAACATCCCTGAAGTATTTTCTTACTTGTAGTGAATCACCAATGGATGATTAATTGCACAAAATGGTAAGAACAATTGAATTTTATTTTGGATAACTTTGTCATAGCTTACTAATAATTTATTCATAGATATATTTAATAATGAAGATATTACTGCCAAAAGACTCATGTTTGACTGTTCATAATACCAGTATCATATTAAGTAATAGCATTTTGCCATAACTTGCAGCCCATTTCATATACAGCAGTATTTAATTAAATCCATAAGTGCAGTGTCCAGATGTTGTTTTTTAATTTAGTAATGATGGAACCAATGAGATGCTGATAGGTTTGTAAACTAAGCCTTCAGAACATGCAGAATTCCACAGGACCTTTAAAGAAAAAAAGAAAAAAAAAAGAAAAAAAAGAAAGAAAAGAAAAAGAAATGAAATGAAATCTTAAAGATGCATGGTTTGATGGCAACACAAAGTTAAATGAAAAATGATCATGTCTGCTGTATGCAGTCATGCAAACAGCATGTAATAATAAGGCTTCTCTCACACCAACAATGAATGTAACAAGAAAATAGGTGACAATGTATACAAAACCAGCAATATGACTCCTCAGCTTCTGCATGACACAATTTTAGTCAGAAAACAGTTATGTACTACAGATGCCATGTTTGTACAGTAAAAAGGTCACTAGAATGAGCTAGTTTATGCTAATAGAACAAATCTGCATGCAGCATGCACAGAATGTGAAACCATTCTCACATTATGATAAAACTTTATGAGTAGATTATTCTGCATTAAAAAGCACTCATTCCAAATGTACTAATATGACAAAAGCCATATGTGTTGCTTTATAACATAGTGCTTATCCATGCCTCATATCTGAATTTTGCTTGTTGATCTTTCCTTCAAGGCGAATCCAAATTTTTATCAGTCAATATACTCAGAGCCTATTGTGAAACGTTGCTATGTTGGAGAATTTCTGATTGTTATTGAATGCATGTTACTAAATTGTCAGTTCATTCCTTTAACAACATTCAAAATATTTCAGTGCTGCTATGACACTCCCAAATCATTCTCTGGCTTTACAAACAGGACACGGCTCGTATTCAGCACAATGCGTCAACAGACTCAGCAAGGTATAATCCAGTGGGACAAGGATGGCTTTTTAATTTCAATGAAACAAAAACTACTGAAAGGTCTTGTTTGTCGGTGTCCTACTTCTTTCTATCCTTGGCGTAAAAAGTCAGAGTGGATGTAGCAAAAGCATGTTATTAATTCTAGGGATAACTTCATTTCATTAATACTTGGAGACCTCATGAACTGCCTGGTAGCACCTTCATGATAGAAACAATGCAACTATAACATGCTGAAAATATACTACTGCAATAACATTTTGGTAAGTCATACTCATCATTACTGCACAGAAATTAAACTAAAAATGAGAAATGAGACTGAATGTCTAGAAGGATACGGTCAATAAACTTTTGGAGAACTCTAAATAGAAGACAGTGATGAAACAAAAGCAGAAAAAGTAGAATAAGCACTATCTTCAACAAAAAGAACTTTTAGTATGAATAAGTAGTAATAACTAAACACCCTCCTTTCCTTTTTCTCTCCTCCACCCCAAGACATCTAAGCAAAAGTTAGTGATAGTAAATCTGGTCAATATTTTTAAGCGCCTCATATTTTATTACACTTTAAAAGCAAGATAACGACAGCATAACTGCAGATATAAAGACAGAAGTAGTTTATGACAGAGGAATGCAGAATAAGTAGAAAGATGGAAAACTTAACAGGCAAGAAAAACACTACACCGTTACTGCGAAGTATATTGCAGGGAAATAATATTTTTAAAGATTATGGAGACTACAGTGTTATAATAAGTTCTGGTCTATGAGGAAACTCAACTATTGTATCATCAAGCCACGTATCCCTACAAATAATTAAACAGTATAAATTTTATTTATACAAGCAATCAGAAGACAACTTGCATTCAACAAATCAAAACTGAGGATCATTCATACTAATTGAGCATCACTTCAGAATGTAAATTTTACTGTTCTTTATGCCTAGAGATGGCAAAATTAAATGCATAATATCTGTTGATAATTAGTGACAGAATTAAAGAGATCAGTGGAAGCCTGTCTTTCTGTAAAGCGAGTCTTAGTTTCCATCCTAGAACCTACTTTTGACTTTTGTTTATGTGAAAACAAGTATTGCTTTTTGCATAGCACCACAGACACCAAACCCTCAGCATAAGCAAGTTCAGCACTGGCAACTTGAACTGTTTATCCTTCCAGTGAGCAGTAGTAGGTGTAAAAATTCATTCACGTTGATGACTTCATGGTTAAATGGAATGGAAACAGAAAGTACCCAGGAGTTCGATGCTGAGGTAATAAGTTTGGTAAGGGTTGGTGGGAGGCAATCATTAAAATAAAAAAGTTTCAGCATAATATTTCAGTATTCATGGATGAAAAGTTTGACAGAATTTGCACAAGTAGGACATCCTAAAACATATGTAGATTTTGAAATGGTATACTAAAAGGAGGAACTGGGACGTGAGAAAAAGAAAATGACTGCTAGAGGATGTTCTGGGAAAGGAATTAGCATGCCAAGAAGAACTTGGATATCCAGATACAAATAAGTTCACAGAAGTACAAGCAAAGCAAAGATTGAAATGGTTCATGTTTTTTCTGATTACTTTTTTAAAAATAATTTTGCATTAGAGAAAGGTATAGTATGCATGAGGTTGCCTTATTTCACTGTATACGTTTGTTTTCGTTTGAGCTAAAGTAAGTTTTCTAATCTTTCAGATAAACCTAATCTAAGTAACTTCACTTTCTCAAAGTCAGCTGCTTATTTTTGGACACTGTCTGTCTCTAGAAGTGATAACATTTAAAATTTATTATTATCACCAAAGTAAAGGGGCACTGGTATGCAGAAAGTCCATCACTTACAACTGTCCCTGAAGGTCATCGCCAAGTTGGCAGAATGCTGTAAGTGAAAGAGGTGAAAAAGGGGTGCATCTGCAGGGAGGAGCAGACAGGACAGGTAACCCAAAACTCATCAACACAATATTCTAGTCCATATATGTCACACGTGGCATACAACTGAGTTATCATGAGGGCCAAGCTCTCTTCTTTGATGGCTGTCAGACCTCATCTGTCTTTTTGCCACGATCCCAGACCCATGTGTTCCTGAATTCAGTTGCTGAGTCCACCTACTGCCTGCTGCTGAGTCCAGCCCAGGACCTTTGCCGACATCTGCTCTGCAGCATCAGTATGACATAGTCATCACAAGCAGGGAGGGCAATTTCATAGATGTGAATATACATTATTATTTTCTTATTAATATTATCATTAGTATTGTTTCATTAAAGCCGTTTTAATTTCCAACACGCAAGTCTCTTTTCCCTTTCCCATTTACTTGAGGAGGGAGAGGGAAGGGATTGAGACACAACTTCTCAGGTTTAGCTGCTGATCAAGCTGGGTGGGGCTCAACCATGACAATGATAGAAAATAAATTTTAGTATTCTTCTGTTCCCTGCCTTCCTAAAGGAGGGGACTGTTATAGTTCTGTTGTAAATTAGAGTCAGTTTTGTGACTAACTCAGTTGCTTTAAGTAACTTAATTTTTCTGAAAGCTAACTGAATCTTTTTGAGACAGTGTTCTTCTCTGAAGTGATAACACAGGGCACAGGGCATTGGTATGCAAAAAGGCCAATGCTTATACTTAACCAAGGCCATCTTTAAGCTGGTGGAAGGTGGCGGCACCTGCGAGGAGGGGGTGAATAGGGCAGGTGACCCTAAACTGATCAACAGGGTATCTATCTCATATACGTCATACTTGGTGTAAAATTGAGAGATCATTAGGGTCTCTCTCTCCTGCAATGGCCAACGTCCAGTGAAGACCTCATCCGTCTGGTTGTTCCTGATCCCATATCCATATGTTCCTGAATCCAGTTCCTGAGTCCAGCTCCCTGCTAGCCGTGGACCCATTCTCTTGTGTCTGCTGTGCAGCATTTGTGGTGACGTTTGGTCATTGAGGGGTGGGGCCATGGCCTCATATATCTGCATATATTTTACTACTTTCTAATTATTTTCATCATTATTATTAATAATATCATTTCATTAAAGCTGTAATTTTAGTTTATGATCTGCATGTCTTTTTCCACTCATTTTGCTCTCCCCTCTCCCTGCAGCGTGTGGAGGGGGAGGGATTTTGGAAGCTCAACTGCACTGTTTCAGCTGCCAAGATTAGCTGGGTGGACCTAAACTGTCACAAGGACACAATGCAACACAGTCCCTCACAGCATCCATAAACCATGCTGGATGGCTGACAGAGAAGATGAGGACTATAGAAGGAAGGTGGGAGTGGGAATAATTTGTGGAGAGTTTTTGTAGAGACATGGCTTGAGGAGAAGAGACGTGAGAAAATACAGCTGGTGAAATAATAACAGCCTCGTACAAGGCCACAGTCTCCCTGAGCAAGAAGTTAGGCGATAACAGGAGATAAAAACAGGACCTAGAAAAACCACAAACATCCTAGGAATGTAGCAATAGAGGCAGGGCTGACACTCTGTATCGGACCAATGATGAGCCTTACTTTTGTAATATGTATGAGCCTTATTACTGCTATTATAAAAGCATGCCTATCGTATCAATAAATCGAGACTTGTTGATCATCATCGGATGTGCTTGTCTCCCATCGACTCCGTCAATAATTAAAGCATCCACCTCTTCATCCCTCATGCCTTCATCCCTCCTAGTGCAACACAAAGGGTCTCCAGGGAGCAGTGCCCAGGCTGTCCAACAGACGGCAAGCCACAAAAAAATCCCCTGAAAGTGTATTAGTATGGAACTTATTACTTTTAATACTGCATGGTTTCACAGGTGTTTATAGTCAGTGCCTACTCGTGTATCACCCAGCACTGTTGTAAACACAACACTTGGTGATCACCAAGGAAAGGTAATTTTTACTTGTAGCTATGCGAATCAGACAGTAAGCAGACTGAGACCAATATCACACAAGTTTGTTGTCTGAGACTCTAGAAGCATGAAATCTAAGGACCCCTGTACTGGAAAGGATTCTCATTAAATAAGGAATGAGTGAAAGAACAAACCAAAACCTGTTTACATGAGCTTTACTCTCAGTATGAAAGGTAGAGAACAAACAGAATAGCAGCTCTGAGATGTGAAACCTGTAATATCAGCACAAGGCAAACAAAGAAAAGATATTTTAGAAATCATGTCAGCACACAGGAATTCCTACTCTGTGTAGAATAGAATTAAGCACAAATTCTTTTCATCTAAAGACTAATAAGGACTGACAAAGTGGTGCTGAGTCAGACTTCTTTTGGTAACAGAGAGAGAGAACTGTACTATGATTGTTTAATTCTGCTTTCAAGACACATTTTAATGAAAGCTCATTACCAATGGCCCACACTGCAGACTGTTTATGTGAAGCCTGCATGATACATTGTGCTACCTATTTAGCTGGCAGCCCTTATAAGACTGCATCACTTAACATGATCTCGTAAGCAATCACAATGGAGACTGACTGTATCTATTCATCTTCCAGTCCGTTTTAGTAACCTGATCGACATAGAAGAAATTATTCCTTATCTCTCAATAAAATAAGGCTTTGCAAACAAAAAAAAAGGTGAAGTAGGTTAATCCAGCATTGATTATTTAAGACACATTAATAATTGATTATTTAGCGGTCTCCATGTCTGCAAGACTCTCAAAATGTTTTAAATTATTCTCAGTACAAATATTGGAAACCAAAATAAATTTAGGACTATCATAAGGTGGAGATACCCTAACATTCTGCAGTAGAAAGCAATTAGCTTTCTAAGAAACTTGCATTAGTCTCTAATATCTTCCTTTGAATGCACGTGGCAGCTGGCTTGATATTTTACTCTCAATTTAGTCATGTAGCAAAGTGGTCATCTTAATCACTTAAGGAAACTGTAGCACTTCTCATCATGGAAGACCTTTTTCCTCCTTATCAAAATTTATTTTAAACATAGTTTTAATTCCATAATTAAGTTTCATATTAGATAATTTTAATACAGAAAAGAGATTAAGCAGTGTGTTTTCTAGTTCAAACATTTCTTTATAAGAAATCTTATCTTCACTGCTACAGATTTGGCTTCCGCTTGCTTGCTAATAGAGTACTCTAAAGCAATTTACGTTGAAATATCTCAGTAGGCTGCATGGGAGAAAACAGAGAAATCTAGCAGAAGTATTATCCAACAATCTAGAAGTACTGCAGGAGAATGCATGGTCCAAACTTTGTTGATCATCTTCACAGCTAGAATCTGACTGTAATTATGATGTATCCACTAACATAAACCACAACATATTAACTTCCATTCTGGTAACCTCTCAAATAATTACCCAAAAGAGTGGACAATATTTAAACTTTTTCAGAGCAGCTTCACAGAGAAAAGAACATTTTTTTCCTTTTGAAACACTGCAATTCCGCCTTCTTCATCTATTTCTTCCTAAATATAGACTAGCCTCTAGCCTTTTTTCATTACTGTACACCCTGCGGATGAAAGGATTAGTTCCTCATTTAAGTCCAAGTCAGAACTTCTATTTACTTTTAACAACACATCTAAATGAACTCCAAAGCTAAAAGAATAGTCTGGACAATGCCTCCAGTAGCTGAGAGAAGTCAAACAAAATGAAGCATTGTTTCCTTTGGGGGGCTTAGCCTATCTCAGGTGTTTTTGCACTGTAAAATCAGCAACTATTAAGCTTGTACAGTAAAAAAAAAAAAAGAAAGAATATAAAACAAACTATTTAGCAAAACTCTAACTTAAGGATTTCTGAAATACTAAGTTCTGAAGCATGTATCAATATCTGTACAACATTGACGAATTAATGCTACTCAAATTCCTGATAATGCTTTTATCTGACTACTGTTAGCTTCTAAAGTTGCATTCAGGAGAAATAAAACAGGTGACATTTTTTGGTTTTGTTCTGTTTGTTTGTTTGTGTTTTGTTTGGCTTGTTTTGGTTTGTTTTTCTTTTTTTTTTAATTAGAGCAGCAAATCCATACTGATAATGGAATGAACTTAAATTTTCTGCTTACTTGTTAAACTAGATATCTTACGTATTCAATGCATGCTATCCTCAGAATGTGTGACTAATGAGGTGAAAAGTATGTCTTTCATTCTCTTATGTTTTGTGTTTTTCCATTTAATCTAATTTCACATTAGCACAATATTGTTATACACACGCACATTCTGAATAAAATGAGGTACAGATACTCCCTGCCAGGGTTACAACTTGCTCTTTTTCGTAGAGTAGGAAAGAACAAAAATCTAATTGCCATTTGGTTTCAACAGAAACACAGCTGAACCTATCATTACCTACAAAACCTGCACAATTAATACATAAGTGACCAAAAGTTTTGGATACTATTACGAAACGTGTTAACACTATTTGCACATTTTTCCTCACTGAATTCTCTTCATGATGATAACAGTAATCACGTCTTATTTCTGTAGATTAGTTCAACTTTCTCTATAATCAATTTCTTGTGATTTTCACAAGTACTCCGTACAAGAAAAATACAGGTGTATGTGTAGTCCCAGAAAAAAACATTCCCTGTTTCTTTTTGTTCTTGCATTGCATCACCTTTCTACATATGAAAACACATGACTGCAAACATGACTGCAAACATGACCTGGTTCTAGTAATGTTGAGGAGAATGCCGCTAAAGAAAATTATTTTTTAAAAATATTGTTCTTATTATATTTAATAGTCTGATCTCAGCCAGAAAACTACATCTGTTTGGGGCAAGGGGTTCTAATTTTATTGCAGAACTGGCAGTTGTCTGACAGAAGACCTCCCCCTCCCAAACTCCAAAGGAACAGTTAACAGCATGGATCTCTGCAATACGAGATACCACATATTTTATCTTGGAAAGAACAACAAAATGCATAAATTATACGTGTTAAAAAAAAAAAAAGAAACCAACCCTACAAATTGATTATTCTAGTTTTTAGTGGAAGACTTTTATTTAACATCTAAGATGTGATAAAGTAGCTGTTAGAGATAATTAGTCCCAGAAGAAAAGTATATAGCATTGGAACAGACAAAAAACTTTTCACATATTTTTTAATATTATGGGATTTCTACCATTAATACACACACCTCACAGTTCCAGTAAATTCCAACACACATTATTTCACGGACACAGTAGAACAGAAGTGTTCATATCTGGCAACTCACAAACAAGAATGTGGTGCAGATAGGTACACTAAGTACTGGCTTATTTACCCTCAATAAAAAAATATTCAAAAAAAAAACCCACAACACTCAAATGTGTTGAGTGATAGATGTAAAAATAATAATTATAACTATATCTTTGTGTGAAGTATTTTACTTTTTTACACATAAATTTAGTATTCCTGTCTTGAATCAGCTTTAAAGACAGTTTGAAAGAACACCAAAGTGCAGCTTGCCTCAAGAACTTTTCAGATTAAAAAGTGAAATGATGTTTTTATATTCAGAAGACCATCTGAAGACTCAGAAGACAGAAGTTTAATGCCCCACTAATATAAAATATACTGAAAGGAAGGTTTAAAAACCTGCTTTAATGCCAGTTGTCTTTTTATATATTGGAAGCAGCATGTTGATACACATCAATGCAGAACCACAACCTCATTTTGCAGAACAGTCTTTGGTAAGAAGCATGATTAGATTTTACTCAAATAACAAAATAGAACTCAGCTGAATATTCCACATTGTAACATTCTTAAGCAACGATTTTTCAATAAGGCTCATATCAACAAGAGAATCTCTTACACATATTCAACCAAAGTCCCACAGACAGAATACTTGCATTTAAAAAAATGGAAAAAAATCTATATTTCTACAGTAAAGGAATCTTCCTTGACTACGTTCTTGCATGAGAATACATACTTTCAATTCACCTTCTAGCAGAAACAGATGCTCTTTAGAAAACAGAAATTTAACATCACTTCGCAAAATTGTATTTACTCTATTATCTTACAAAATTTTAATATTGTTTGGACAGCATATGGTGAATATAAACATAATCTCATTAACATGTCAATAAATGTTTAAATGAATACTAAAAAAAAAATAGAATCCACTAATATATATCTTCCACATTCACTTATGCTAATTCTCAGCTTTCTGTAAGGCATAAAATTAATAGAGCATTGGCACGCTGGCAGGTAGTTGTAATTACCTTCTCGTGTTTCAGGAGGCATTTGAGAATCATTTAAGAGCAAAGGATGAATGATGTTCCAGTAAAGCCTACTAAATCAATGCAAAGACACAAGAGCAGCAGAGGCAAACAGGCTGACCAAAGCCTGAGCACCCACAAAGACGATTAAAAAAATACTGTTTGATACAGCTACTTACATCATGGCCTACAAGGTCTGTCTGTGTGGATTTATCTGCTTGGGAAGCAAGAGCCTTCTGAAAGCACTGAGCCTTTTCCTGTAAAACAAAATAACATATCATAGGTGAGTCATATTTTTCCTCAACGGATTTAGCATCTATAAATATCCAGATAAGTTCAGAACTCATACATAGACAATTGTTCAGAAATGGATTTGTTATGGCCCTGTTCTCATTGGGAGTTTGATTTCCTTACTGCTATTTCCTTTTATCAATTTATCTTTCTCTTAAACAGAAACTTTTGGATGCATGAAGTCCACCTATGAGGCAAAGCTGGGCTTATAAGAAGGACGTCACTGGAGCATGATGCAAAGCAACCTTCTTTCAGAGCAGATACGGGTATATAGCACTGGGCAGCAGCAGCGACTCTTGCAAACACCAGAACCATTCCAATAGCAAAGAAACCACTTTTTTAAAGAAACATTAAGGAACATGCAAACTCCACCATGTATCATAATGCTGAGATGACTTCCCCCTTGCCCAATGCAAACACGTTAGCAAAGCCTTAAACATTTCTTGGCTCATTATACTGATTTCTGCTTTTCCTATCCTTGTCCCTCTGAATCTCAATAATTTTTGAACAAGAACCTTGAAGATGAGGAGGGTTGCAGATATCACTCTACAATAAGCAACAACAACCTGAGGACGGTTATTGAAGCAAACTCATGCAATGCAACTCGAGACTGAAGATTAATTGATGACCATTCAACAGTTGTTCGATGTTCGCACAATCAAAAAAGCTCAACAAATGGGTGATGCACAAGCTGAATGAAAATTCAAAAAATGACATTACAAAGTCTGCTCTGTGCTTCTTTTGCACAACAAAACCAATCAATTACCTGATTGCACTGTGACATGTGACAAAAAAATAATGCATTCTACACCACAACCGATGATGTTCTGTGCAACAGCTGCACTAAGGCAAAAGACCAGAGCACTTCCCCAAAATGAAGCTACATCAAAAGAAGGTTATGGCCACTATTCAGTGGTTGGCAAAAAAAAATATCCACTGCAACTTCTTGAATCATGGAAAAAACATCACAGCAGAGAATCACAGAATCATAGAATCACCAGGTTGGAAAGGACCCACTGGATCATCGAGTCCAACCATTCCTAACACTCCCTTAAACTATGTCCCTAAGCACTTCATCAACCTGTTCCTTAAACACCTCCAGGGAAGGTGACTCGACTACCTCCCTGGGCAGCCTGTTCCAGTGCCCGATGACTCTTTCTGTGAAGAATTTTTTTCTGATATCCAGCCTGAACCTCCCCTGGCGGAGCTTCAGGCCATTCCCCCTTGTCCTGTCCTCCGTCACTTGGGAGAAGAGGCCAGCTCCCTCCTCTCCACAGCCTCCTCTCAGGTAGTTGTAGAGAGCAATAAGGTCTCCCCTCAGCCTCCTCTTCTCCAGGCTAAACAACCCCATCTCTCTCAGCCGCTTCTCATAAGACTTGTTCTCCAGCCCCCTCAGCAGCTTCGTTGCTCTTCTCTGGACATGCTTCAGAGCCTCAACATCCTTCTTGTGGTGAGGGGCCCAGAACTGAACACAGTACTCAAGGTGCGGTCTCACCAGTGCTGAGTACAGAGGGAGAATAACCTCCCTGGACCTGCTGGTCACACCGTTTCTGATACAAGCCAAGATGCCATTGGCCTTCTTGGCCACCTGGGCACACTGCTGGCTCATGTTCAGTCGGCTGTCAACAATTACCCCCAGGTCCTTCTCCTCCGTAAAGCTCTACAGCTGCTCTTCCCCCACTCTGTAGCACTGCATAGGGTTGTTGTGCCCCAAGTGCAGTACCCGGCCTTTGGCCTTGTTGAACCTCATGCCATTGGCCTCAGCCCAGCGGTCCAGCCTGTTCAGATCCCTTTGCAGAGCCTCCCTACCCTCCAGCAGATCGACACTTCCACCCAGCTTAGTGTCATCCGCTAACTTGCTGAGGGTGCACTCAATGCCTTCATCCAGGTCATTGATAAAGACATTGAACAGGGCTGGACCCAGTACTGAGCCCTGAGGAACCCCACTTGTGACTGGCCTCCAGCTGGAGTTAACTCCATTGACCACCACTCTCTGGGCCCGGCCATCCAACCAGTTTTCAACCCAGGAGAGTGTGCGCCTGTCCAGGCCAGAGGCTGACAGTTTCTGAAGCAGAATGCTGTGAGAAACTGTGTCAAAGGCTTTACTGAAGTCCAAGAAGACTACATCCATAGCCTCTCTCCCCATCCAGTAGTCATTTTGTCACAGAAGGCGATCAGGTGAGTTTGGCAAGATCTGCCTTTTGTAAACCCATGTTGACTGGGCCTGATCACCCGGTTCTTTTGCATGTGCTTCATGATAGCACTCAAGATTACCTGTTCAATGACTTTCCCCGGCACTGAGGTGAGGCTGACAGGCCTGTAGTTCCCTGGATCCTCCCTGCAACCCTTCTTGTAGATGGGCACAGCATTAGCCAGCCTCCAGTCTAGTGGAACTTCCCCAGTCAGCCAGGACCGCTGGAAGATGATGAAAAGGGGTTTGGAAAGAACATCTGCCAGCTCCTTCAATACTGTTGGGTGGATCCCATCCGGCCCCATAGACTTGTGGGTGTCCAGCTGGGCAAGCAAGTCTCTAACTGCCTCCTCTTGGATCATGGGAGCCTCATTCTGCTCCTCTAGCTCCTGGATTTGTTCACAGAGGGTACAACATTCCTTGCTATTAAAGACTGAGGCAAAGAAGGCACTAAGTACCTCAGCCTTGTCCTTAACCCCTGTCACTATTGTTCCTTCTTCATCCAATAGGGACTGAATATTCTCCCTAATCCTCCTTTTCTTGTTGATGTATTTGTAGAAAGATTTTTTATTATCTTTCAGACTTAGCCAATTTGATTTCTAGTTGGGCCTTAGCCCTCCTGATTTTTTCCCTGCATGATCTCACTTCCTCCCTGTAGCCCACCCAAGATGCCTGCCCTTTCCTCCAAAGCTCATAGACCTTCTTCTTTTTGATGCATCCCAAAATCTCCCTGCTCCACCAAGCTGGCTTTTTCCCCTGCCGGCTGCTTTTCTGGAACACAGGGATAGCTTGCTCCTGAGCTGCTAGGATTTCATTTTTTAAGAGCACCCAGCCCTCGTGGGCTCCCTTGCCCTGAAGGACTGTCTCCCATGGGACTTTGCCAAACAACCTTCTGAAGCATTGCCAGGAAATCGACAAATGCACCAAGAACCACAATGTTTACACCCAGCACTGGTAAATCAAAAAGGACTAATTCTTCTCCATAACACCATTTGATTGCATTTCTCATCCATGATTTTGCAGAAGCTGCACAAACTGGGCTACAAAACTCTACCTCACCCCACTTCCTCACTAGATCTCTCTACCACCAGTTACAACATTTTCCAGCATCTTAACAACTTCCTTCAAGAGAAGGATTTCCACAAGCAAGCAGCAGTTCAAAATGCCTCCAAAGAATCCATTAGTTCCAGGACTCCAGAATTCTAATCTATTGGAATAAATAAATTTGTTTCTTATTGGCAGCAACATGCAGATTCTAACTGTTCTCATTTTGATTAGTAAATTTTGTTCTATGCTGACATACACTGCTTTAAAGTTGCTAGTTAAAACCAGCAATTATTTTTGCACCAACCTAATATTTAATCTTATTTCCAGCAATGCAGCAAGTCTGCAGAAAGTTTAAAATCATGGAGATTAATATTTTCCATGCAGTAATGTAGACAACTTACAGTTTGACAGAAAATAGCGTTTTACTAGAAAAGGTTACTCATACTTAATTGCTATTCTGTTTCATCCCAGTTATGTTCCCCTAACTTGCACTACTTTATTTCTAGAATTCTTATCGCCAGAGTAAAGTCACTGTTTCAAAAGACGTACCTTTGCTTATGAAAAAATTTTAGTAATATTAAAGGTATTAAATATCAAAACCTATTATAATATGTTCTTTCCAACATAAAAACTTCTAAAAATGATAAGTTGATACTTTAAATATAATTTCATGCTGCATTGACTACATCAATACTCAGACTTTATACTGATATAATATGGCAAAATTCTGGAGAAAAATTGTTACACTTTATTCTGGTTTGAGCTAAAGCAGAACCAATTTCCTAACTTTTCAGTTAAGCTTCTTCTAATTCACTTCATTTTCTGAAAGTTAAGAGTATGTTTTTCAGGCAGTGTCTGTCTCTAGAGGTGATAATGCTCAATGTTTATAGTTACAAAGAAATTAATGGGGCACTGGTAGCAGAAATGCCATTGTTATAAGCACTTAATGCTATAGAAACCAAGGCAATCCTCAATGTGTTGGTAGAACACTGTAAATGAAAGGAGCAAAGAGGGTCGCACCTGCAGGGAGGGGCAGACAGAACAGGCAACCCAAAACTGACCAACAGAGTATTTCATTCCATAAATGTCACACTCAGTATAAAGCTAAGGGATCATGAGGGTCAAGCTCTCTTCTTTGATGGTCGATGTCCAGTGAGGACCTCATCCATCTGTGTGCTCCCGATCCATGTGGTCCGGAATCCAGCTCCCATCTGCTGCTGAGTCCAGTCTGGGACTTTCCCTGTGCCTGCCCTGTAGCACCAGTAGTGATATAGAGTAATCAAGCAGTTCAATTTCACATATTTGTGTATATTTTATTATTTTCTTATTTATATTAGTTTATATAGTTTCCAACCCACAAGTCTCTTCTTCATTTCCTTTTCCCCTCTCCCTGTGGAGGCGTGGAAACTGGGACCACAAGCCAGGGCAAGGGAGAGAGGGAGAGACACATTGTCATGTGAATTTTAGAGCTATAAAGTATAACATACTATACAAGCCAAGCTAAATGCAAAACTTCAGTGTAACTGTTTCTGTAAAAGTATAGTGGTTCTTCACACAAAAACACATATTACTCCTATTCTACAACAAAGAAAAAGTATAAACTGACACTACTGTCATTTTACTACATTATAATCCACTGTAAATATTTGGAAACATTCCCTAAATATTTACCACACTATTTGCTTTTGGCCATAGATTTACTATTCACATACAGCAAAGCATTTCAGACACAGATCTCAGCTCATGAGCTACAACTGCAGGAAGGTCCTATTCACCAACAAAGAAAGGGATTTGCACCTTTGCTCAAATACTTTGTTTTCAAAATCGTACTAAAAATAGTTACTTTAAATGAGTTTACATCCAGGCATCAGTTAATTTTGGTTTTGCAAATGTTTTACCTAGGATGCAGTTTGATGTGAGTCCGCACAGTCACTTTGCTCTTTGGCCTTAGAACAGATAACATTCACTGTTGGGGGAATGCAACAGTTTGCGGCACTAAGCAAGAGGCAGTCTGGAAAGGTAGGCAACCCTTTGCATTCGCTTTTTATTAAGCTAATACAAATGGGAAAGTCTAACTAAATTCCAAGTGCCCAGGTACCGAAAAAGGACTTCTGGAATTAATAGCCTGTCCGTTTTTCTCAGCTACAGCAAATCAACCAAGTAAAGATCTTTAGAAGCCAAGCAGCATACTTTAACATTAATTCATAACAAAGAAAGCAGTTACCTGGACATTATTTTCCTATAGCAGCCTCCAATTACTATCATATCACTATACCTAGAGACTGTTACTATAATGAACTAACATTTTAAAGCAATTTTTCAAATTCTGAAGCTTCCTTGAGACTTTCCTGCCATTTTAAAACACTAAAGTTATCTTCTTTCAGAGTCCTCCTAGGTGCTTCCTTAACGCCCGTATTTTTTCTTTTGAGACGCTTCATAGAATCACAGAAGTTTAAGTAGTCCCATCATCATGCTTTGTGCCCTTTCACTGCATGTATCAAAGAAGAATCAGCTGCACCTTCCCTATAACATATCAGGTAGTAAAAAGTCTGCAAATAGAGCCTTCCTTTTCCTCCTTCTTTACAGGGTAAACACAAAACAGGTGACGTTGCCTCTCTCTGTAATGTCAGGTGCTCTGGCTCCATAAGCACCTTAAGTCATCCGGTGAAAGGAAACTCTAAAGACGAAACAGGGATGCTTTTTTTTCGAGGTACTTTTAGATTTTTAAAATCAGACAAGCAGAGGCCTTTTGTGTGACTTTAAAACAGAGCATAAACGAACATCTTTTCTTATCCTTCCGTGTGTTGTTAATTCTCTCCTATAAATAGCATTAAGAGTACACTTGCAAGGTGACAAGGATTAGAACACGAAAAATTCTCATACCCTAGGTTCATCCTAATTAGCAAAAAGCAAGAAGAGCTGTTGGCAATTTTTTAAGTCAGATAACTCATAGTAACATTTCCAGCAACATTCATTGCAATCCCTCTCTCTCGCATATCTGTGTGCTTGTGAGAGTGCATGTGCTTGGGAGAGAACAATGTGGAAGGACATGTTCTCCACCATTTGACACTGCTGCTTAAATCATTGAGATTAATAACTAAATCATTTCAACAGTCCTAATGAAAATCAGTAGACCATGATCAACAGAATGATTCCTTCACATGTAGTTCATATCTCCAACTACTGCTAGTACAAGTGTCATTACTTACATACTTTACATATTTATTACTACATTTGTAATAAGTCCTCAAAAGGTGCTGAAATAGGAAGATAACAGGTGTGAGCTGATCACATGCATGCAAAAACATTACAGATAAAATAGGGCTAAGTGAAACATAAGATAAAATTAGTAAGTGAAAAATGTGCTCTGTCTTCACATCTGACAGCTACCAGACAAAGCAGAGTCAATTACTATCCGACTACTTATGTTTAGGAAGTCAATATAGATTAATACATCTTGAAAGACATTACTGGCTTTTTACAGTGTTCTTTATCTGAACAGAAAAGCATTACAACAATTTTCACAGCTTTGACTGTGAACAGGTCAAAGTTATTTTTTGCAACCATTCTCTTAGTTTTCCTACTGTGTCATACAGCACAGTAACCACTTCTCATTGATTAAATGCAAATTCCAAAAAGAAATTTCTGGAAAATTACCTTGGATGATCATACTAAATCAAACAGTAAAACTTATTGTTCTAGTTATTTTGGAGGAATTGTGAGTATGTTAGCCACTAGAGCTGTGACTTTCATTACTTAAGATTCTAGGTGGTCTAGTTCATAACATTAAATAAAAGATATTTTGTGTTCCCTAACAGCTGTTGCACCTTTATTCTTACTTCTATTAAAAAAAAAATCTCACAACTTAACTTTTCACATTCAAATCTCGTCATACTCAAATAAGTCAACCTCTCTTTCCTACAGTCTGCACAGGTGCCTGGGCAACTATATGAAGACAGATCTGTTTTATTTGGGTTTTCCCTCAGCATACATGCCGAATAGCCTACAATTGTTGGCATCAGCACTGCAGACAGATTTACAACTTATGTGCTATCATTTCCCTTGCTTCAGGCATTTACCCCTCTGTGAAAAACAATTTATGTTTCCCACAGAGCTCGGGGAGAAAAGCTTTCTTACAGAAGACTTATAAAAATGCAAAGTCTTTTAATTCTGATGTGCTTTGGGATTAAACTTAATCAACAGCAGTGGTTAGGCAATGAGAGCAAAGGAATAACAAGTAGCACGAAAGTCTGCTCTTCAACATCTATTCTGTCTAATTGGCTGGCTACAATAAGCTACAGAATAGACTATATGACAGTTATTTCCATAGAAATTGAGTCCCTATTGGTATGAATTTCCTTTGGGGGAGAAAACTTAATATATACTGCATAGTTCTGGTGATCGGCTGTGGTATAGCTAAATCACATCACACTTGAAAAATGCTTTGTGAAGCCCAGCAAAAAGCCCAGCTCTCTCTCAATCATAGGCTAAGAAAGCAGATACAGCACGGTTCAACACTGAACAGATAAAGTACTAAAAACTAAAGCTAAAAAGCCACAACTTAGACGCATTATTCTGGAATCACAGTGGCAAATTGGCTGTGATTATCCCCAAGGGGACTATCCATCATTCTGGGAAAAAAAAAAAAAAAAAAAAAAAAAAGGACAACTTGGTGGGAATGCACCCAAGTACGCTCAAGTAGAGGTTTCATTGAGGGTTATAGTTCTGTTAAATCTCTGTGAATGAAATGACCAAAAGAACACAGAATTTCAGTGAACCGTTTCATAGCTTTCACATAAGATTTATACAAACCAAAACAGTTTTTCAGTTATCACATTAGACTTTTTTTAGGAAACACAATGGCAAAGTCCTATGAATATGCTAAGTATAGAATCCGGAATGAAAGATGACATCTCTTCTGCCTTGATTTTTTCAAAACACAGTAAGCAGGTGTGAATCAAGAAAGACTAAGACAAGTCTGTCTCCAAGCAGTTTACAGCACATTAACAATTAGTTACTGCCTAGTTTTAATACATCTAATGAAAAAAAACCCAACTTCTAAAAATGCAATCACTTCATAATAGCACTTTGAGGATGAACAATATTTAGGAAGATTTCAAATCTTAATAGGATTACGAGACCCACTATAGTCATGGCAGCAACTCTTACTCGCAAAGAAAATTACAAACCATACATTCATATATAGTCCTGACATGGCTGTGAATGCTTTCAATAATGCAATTGCATTAATTGCAATAATGCAATAAAAAACCAGCTGGTCACATTTCATTAATATGGCCATAACAAATGATGTCAATCTTAATAGCCGCTTCAAACACCATCACCCCCCCCCAAACTGAGAAAGTTATTGATAATAAAGAAAAAACAAGCAGTAGTGCAGTCATAAAACCCGTCAAAAGCCTGACACATCAAGCATAGTCATTAAAGCAGAAATTACCACTACAATTACAGTTTTGAGCTTTTAATAAGCATTGCAGTTAGTCTTAATTTGTCTTAGTTAGTCTTAATTTGTTGCATCCAGATGCCCAAGAAGATATCCTAAGTCTTATACTAGCTCAGCTAATAAAGAATTAGTTTAATTTTAACCCTTATATCCTTAGATTATGACTGCTGAACCACTGCTAGGACCACCCAGACAAATGCAATTCTGTACCAAAGGATAAGACACAACAGTCAAGACTGGGAGACAATATTGTCCCAGTTTGATAACTCAAAAATTGTGATACAAGGACACTAATCCTTACAGCAGCAAAATAAAAAAAAAAAAATACCAATTAGTGCTATTGACTTGATCTTCCTAAAATATTTGAAGAAAAATAGTCAATAAGTGATTTAATTTGGAAGGTCATGTGTGAAGCCACCTGCAGAGTTATGGAGCGCTGCACAGATCCTCTGTCCAAGCCTTATACCCTATGCATAAAAGCAGTCTTCCTCATTAAACTTCAACATATTTGCTTTAGATATTAATTTCTGGGCTTCATTATCTTCTCAGAGCCCACAGTGAACAGTATTCAGTACAATCACATGCAAATTTACTGCAAAGCAAGACTATGTATTTAGGTTCAAAGATCCAACTTGCAAACCTTCAATTCACAGTATTAGTATTTTTTCTAAATGGACATCACAGATACATCAGTGAAAATTCTCTTCAGTTAGTTGTTATCCAACCAGCTGTAAAATACTTTAATTTTCCTCATTTATGCTGCGCTTTTCCTAAGTTTACTAGCTGAAAATAGAGATGAGACATGTAAAGTCTCTATTTAAATTGCTTACAAGCCAAACATACCAGTGTTTATGTTCTTTAGAAACAACTGCAAGTTAGAAAATTACTATTGTAAACTTTAAACAAGGAAATAAACAATACTTATTCCCAGTATTTGTTGTGGGAGCATTACAGCACCTTTCTCATAGCATAGTGAGAATTAACCCTTCCAAGAAATTAGATTAGGACAAAGTGAATAGACAGATTATACCTGCACTTCGCTTTCATTACAGTACACCGCTACAACACTGGCTCTCGTTGGTACGCTCATGATTCAGCTGGCAGAGTTGTGCTGTCATACAACACAAAAACTAACATGAAAATGAACGCAAACCTGTCAACTCTGGTAAACAAAAAAGAAGCACACAGCTCATAAACCTTTTCCCCCCTTTCTTTATCCCCTTTTAGAGCAACCACATTTATCACTTCCATGGCGCACATGATTTTAAATACTGCCAGGTTCTGCATGGATACACAAAGAGAATTTCACAGTCTGTTCCAAAACATCTGTTTTGGAATGGTTTTATTCTTTTCATAACTTCTTCCACGTTTTTCTGGTGACTATCAGTATTCACTGAAGGAAGAACTCTGATTAAACAAATACAATACAAAATAGCAGCATTATGAAAATCCTGTAGCAATAACTAACAGATGATTCCTCAAGACATTCAACACGAGGTTTTACTTATGGAATTAATTTTGTTAACTTTCAAAAGTATTAAAGGCATTCATTAACTTTTTGTTATGGTTTTCTCCTCTGCCATGTTAAAATGGTACCATTACACACTTTGACTTTTAGGCCTCTAAGTGGAGATGTTCATTGCTTATCAGATGTTTCCTTTGGTTTCAGACTTCCTTTCCCTCTGTGCACGCAGGGACATTCATGGGATGTGATTAATGACAATGCCAGCCACTATGCACATAGATTTAATGACAGATGCATTAGTCAGAGTGCAGGAATCATTAACTCAGCTTATTCCAAATTGCAACTGATGTTTATTGAAGGCTTCTGGCATTAATTAAACCTCATACAGTTAAGTGTTTACAATAATTTTACAGATTACTGTCCTGAGGAATGAGATTCACATTTGTTGCATTAGAAGCGTACACCACAAGCACAACCAAAGGATTATTTTCAAGTCAAATACTAGCAATACTCAAAACAACCCACAGCCACCATTCCCTGAATTATTCCCTCTGTGACATAATACCAACTATTCAATAAGTTCCTCGTACATTTAGGTAAGTATTTGGGATAGAACCATCAGCTTGGGTTTAGCACTGCCAGAACAGGACAACTAGGGTTTCTCTAAGTTTCATTAAAGTCATTGTCTGGACAGACGCGAAGGGCCTAAGGTGGCAAAGGGCTTCAGCAGGAGCTTCGAGCTCAAAGTCAGCCAGATGGGCAGCCAGCAGCCAGCTCTGAGCCAGCCACACGGTGAAGCACCTTTGGCCCGGGTAACAGAAGCCCAAAAGCTGTTTAGGGACTGTTTGTGAAAGCAGGGCATAGAGAATTACCTGGAATCAGAGGAGACCTAGACAGAACAGAATTTAGTAGTTTTACTCATGAAAATGCTTCATTCACTACGCTAGGCTCTCAGATGCACTGCGAAGACTTTTTCCTAGGCAATTACTTGCTTAAGCAAGGACCAAAAGGCACTTTTACCCTCTGTGAACCTGCTCTCAAGGGAAGCCACAGCATAAGTTTTGCCAATATTTGACAATGGAAAGTTACTAAATTACATATATTTTTACTATGAATTTAGGTTCATCACTCACATCCTCCACATTTACCCACTGATCTCAACTGAGATACTGAAAATTAAATGTAAAGTACATCATATTTAATTCAATAAGATAAAACCAACACAGTTTATTATGCATTATCATGATATCCAAATACTTTTGCATATCTAATCAATTCTCACGCATTATGTTCAGCAGCTTTGTATTGATTCGCTAAAGCAGAGTAGTTTTGATCAGACAACAATATTTGCTTTCACTTTTACAGTACTAAAGCAATCCAAACCAGCCTTTGTATTTTTTATGATACTTGAGAGACTATGACATAGTAACGTTCCAGCACAAGGTGGGAGAGAAGCATAATAATCTCCTCTTTTTTAAAATAGTCCCTTAATTGATTCAGAAATTTTCCCAATGATGGGAGTTTGACCTCATGAAAGCTGTGCGACTGTTGTGAATTCTACAGCAAATCATCAGGATGCTGGAACTTAGCTGAGTGTTTATAGCACTGACATTTTTATTTCAACTGATGAAAGTAATGAAATATACAGCAAAGTATTTTCATGACTGTATAAAAGTTGTACTTTTCCAAGCATCTGCAAAAGATAATAACAATTCTTATACCATACCAGGAAAGTAACCACTACATTCTGATTTTTGGTATGATGCATATGCACAGAGAAGATATAGCACAAAGAACATGAAATAAATTTTTTCTTACTACTTTTAAAAGTATTACAGGATCTTCAGGAAAAAGGTCTCCTTTTCTCTGCCTTTTAAAAATACAGTTCCTTACCATTTAAGAAAATGGTGACTAGATCTCTATTTCCCACTGACATGTATCATAAGCAAAATATGTTGCTATGGTCCCCAGATTACTGCTATAATGGAACCAAAAAGATGACTTATAATCATGACCATAAGCAGTTGTCACATAAAACCATTTGAAATGGGGGAATAACAACCTAAATGATGATATATTCATAAAAGCTTATGAATTACATTATAGAAATCTAAGGAGACACTCTGATACTATCTTAACATATTTCAAACAAAAGAGGAATAAACTCTAACATTGCCTTAGAAAACAAAAAGTGTAAGAGATATGAAGGTGAACCTATGGCACTTGAGAAACATTAATAGTCAGTTTATACCATAACATAAATTCAATGTACCAAATAAACTCTCTTTATTGGCTCATAATCAGCCTTTTGGTACCGTATTTTTGATATATTTTTCTGTTAAATTTTTCACAAGTATTCTTTGATACTGTCCTAGTGCTCTCTGTTCATAAGATGTGCCTACTATCAAAAAACAATTTGTTGGTTAATGCTGCTTTTATATGACTAAGCATCGCCTAGGAAGATGCTTTATTTTTTAACACATCCTACATGCTACAGTGTCTTGCAAAAGATGCAGAAGAAGACAGCTGTATCCTGTTTGTTGGTCAAAGACCAGGGATCCTCTCTGAGCTGTAAGTGTAAAACAATGAAGACAGCTTTGAAACAAAAGCACTTTCAAACTATGCACATTAAAAATGCAATGAGTGGCTGAAGAAGAGGAGAGAGTGATAGAGATAGAAACACTGTAAAATTGGCTTAGACAAGGGAGCAACAGAAATTCTTTGGGGGTTAACAAACAAGCAGGTAACAAGCAGGACAAGAGCTTCCTTAACCTGCAAACTGATGAACTGAGAGCGTTGGGGAAACTACAACATGCTTTCACATACCAGCTTCTCTATAAGCACCTGCTTGCAGCCACCACTGGAGACAGACAGATGAAGGCCTGGATAAACTCTCGCACTGACCCAGCAGGTTTTTTTCTTCATATTCTAGAGCCTAAACTATATCCACTCTGTTTTGAAATACTGTAATATCTGCCTTCCAAGCGCTCAGCTAATACTGTTTCAATGGACAAAAAAAAAAGGTTTCATCTATTTTTCATCCAGGCTTTCCTTGTTTTTTAATAAAAAGATACTTTGCATAGATTTTTTCTCCTTTTCCAGTTAAACTTGTAGTAGTAGGAGCTAAGAACAGAATAAAAATGAGCAAAAACTGCCAAACTGCACATACTGGTGAGTACTTTCTAGCCAACTAATATAAACTTAAGGAAAACTGTAATCTCTGTGACAAAATTGCCACGTGTTCTAATAACAGTATGTATTCTCAAACTAGGCATTATAAAAATAGTCTACATATGTTGCCAACTTTGAAAAATAAGCCCTGTCTACATATTTTTACATGCAAATCCAAACCTGGCTATAATTTGAAGGTCAAGAATCCAGAGTTTGTATCATAAATTCCTAAAGACATTGGGAAAAAAAAAAAAAAGATATTACCATAAATGAAGACTGGTGTGGTACACAAGGGTATAGTTCAAATGATTAGGTCGTGGGGTGTGGTTGGGAGAGGAAGAGACTATACTTAAATAACCAAAATTAATGGGCAACATACAGTGAAAGGTACTAAAGTCAATGTTGCATTCCATGGGTCAATTTACCAATTCACAATGCTGTCATATTAAAAACAAAGTCTCTGCCAAAACTTCTACTACTATCTACTACTATCACCATCATGAAATAGCTCAATGGATGTCGCTTGAGTTATAAATATTTAGCAACTGCAAAACATTATCCAGGGACTAAATATCGGTTAGCATTTTTAGACTACCACAACAAACTTTTGCTTAATCTACAAAAAAAAACCCAAGCAACTTATTTTAACCTACAACACTTTTGATGATTTAACAAAATCAAGGTAAAAATTTTTTTTTTTTTTTTTTTTTTTTTTTTTTTTTTTTGCCTTCCCTCTGTCAGGACATCAATCCATTTGTACATTTTCTTGAAACTCAGCCTCACTCAAGAGACCAAAAACCTCAGAACATCACTGAGCCCTCAAAGTCAGGTGTACATAGATAAACTATTCAAGATTGTTGCATATTTGATAATCACAGAAGGTTTGTGAGTCTCCACGTCTTGAATATTTATAGCATCTTATTCCATTCATGGTAACAAAAGGCCTAATTTCTCTGAATTCAATAATGTATTTACAGTAGGCCATCACATGTCTATTTCCAAACTGCATAAAACATGAAATACAAAAGCAGAAAATAAAGCAGAATTACTTCCAACAAATGTAATTTCAAAGTATACATATTTTCAGAAATGGCAGATGTATCTTGTCTTTTATGGAAAGATAGCTGAGTTCTCCCATGAGTTCCAAAGAATTTCTCAAGTAGGTCAACTTTAACTTTCAGGTTTCCTGGCTATATGTTCAAGAAATATTGCAGACAAAATTGACTTGTTATTCACAAGCACCACTCTATGTCAAAAGAGTGGCAATCTTCTTGAGAAGTGATGCAGTGCTCAACATTTTTAGGAAGAGATGCTCAGTTTATTCTGTATACACTGACTTTTCTAGCATTACAGAGGCAGTATTTGCTTTCCTATCAGAATTTACACACAAGCAGAACTGAAGAAGAAAGTGGTTATTTTTTGAAGTGCCAAAATGGCACCCAACCTGCAAAGAACTTAATTGGTTTTGGTAGCCTAAGTCTCCAATTCTGCCACAGGTAATCTGGCAGACATTACAACAGATGAATTTGCCTCATTTGTGTTCTTCTGAGTACATTTAATTTCCATCCTAGTTTTAAGTTTATTCTCCTGAGGCATTACAGAGATCTTCTATGGCATCTGATCCTATATATTCAGCTCAGCTTTGTTTATCTGTGAAGTTTTACCTGCCACTTGGACTACAATGTTCCATTAGTTGTCTGGTTTATTTATTTACTGGTCTTGATGGTAGTCACTTGATGGATGTAGGTTCTTAAGTAGAAGGTAAATGAATTGTGCAGAGACCTAGGCAAAGCACTTACACACAACACATACAACAAAGGAAACAGGCAGAAGAGATCATTAATTTGTCAGTGGATATCAAAACTCTGCTTATAAGAGAACTATGTCCCTAAGACCATCCTTTAGCCAAACAGCTGGTCTCCCAGAGACTCAAATAGTATCACTGGAGCTTTGCTTGCTTAGGCTGGTCTAGTGCATATAACTCTTACACGGTTACAGATAAAGACCCAATAGTGCAGTCTCTTCCACTGATATGAAATATGAGCTTTCACAGAAAGAAAAAAAAACCCCACACACACACAAACCTCACTACCACAAACAAAATTGCCCGTATAACTTTTTTCTGATCAGCATAGTTAAGAATAGGATACAAATGCTACAAAGCTAATCTGTTGAGTTCATCTCTTTTTGTCCCTTTTCATCTGCACAAGATTTGAGATGACCACCTCTTGCATTCCTTTCTTTCCATTCATTTTCTCCTAGCAAAGCTATTCATTCATTCCTTCCTTGTACTTTTTTTTCTGTTCCTTTCTTTTCCTGCTACAAAATGTATAATAACTTTTATTCTTTCTCTGCCACTGAGACATTTAGTTCTTCCCTTTAGACTTCAGTTTCTGAAACACGCGACCCTTAAATCCAATCCTCTCCTCATTACAACAACTTCAGCTTCAGGGGCAGTCAAAACAATTGGCTACGAAAGTGGCAGGGCTGGCACTCTTTTCAGAGTTCTTACTGAAGAAGTAAAGGTGTCATGGGGAGGACAAAAAATGGGTCAATACACCAAAAAAGCTACCTTTGAATAGATACTTTTATGGCCTTATAGCATCTTGACACACGGATACATCAACACATAGCATCTTTGTTATCCTCTTTATCATGTTTGCTTTTTCATCGCAAGGAAAGGATCCATTTTCTCCATCACAGAATAACTTACATGCTGGGTACATTTGCTTTAGATCATATCTTAAATGAGCATCCAGGCATTTAAGTCAGGATCAGCAATCCTGCAGAGGGTAGGGTGATGCTTCCAACCACTGTGTCATGTAGGATGTTTGTGTTTCTCTGTTGGTCCGAACTCCAGGTAGCTACCCTGAAACTGACAGTCAAACTGCAGCAGTGGCTGGTTTTGTACCTGGGACTCAACAAAATCATCTAGAATACAAGACTCCTCAGTCACGCTAACAGCAGGGCAGTATAGCCTTCACCACATTGCATGGTACAGGTCTTCACCCTACTCTCTCACATCTCCCCTACCTCCAGAACTCCTCTGCATTCAAAGCAGCCCACATAGCTCAGACTTTACAGAAAAGCTGGGCAGATTGGGATGTTAGATAGGTAAATGTGGAGGACATAGTTAACACCACCTGCCAATACAGGCTTCTGCATCACCAAGTTCTCAGAAAAGAAAATAAGACAACTCTTTTCATTAACCTGTCATCTCCACAGCTGGCACATTTAACATAGCGGGCTGTCACCAGAGACAGGTAAGCCCGCTTTTTGTGAAATGGAGTTTCTACAGGTCGTGTCCTAAGAGCCAGTTGGTATTGATTCCTAGAAACTTAGCTTATTATGGCAAGAAAAAAAATACAGCTCTATGCTGCATGTTGACCCTGCGTGGTGCAGAGTGCACGGAACAAGACTAGATTTGTTATAAAATTTTGCTAAATACACACCTACATGTATACGCACATTCACATAGGTGAAAGAGACCATCCCCTGATAGTGTCAGGTTGTGCATTCCATTGATGGAAGCCACGCACCATTATACCTTCCTATTGTTCTTGATATAGTCCAATTTCAAGAGAAAAACATCCCCCAAGTTCTGGTCTAAATCACTTGTAGTTGCCAAGACACCATTAGACAATCCAGTTGCATGTGTATTGTGAAACCTTTGCTTTCAACAGTTTTACACCATTCTGACATGATGCTAAATATGTTGGCCTTAATTACTCACTGTCAGACAGCAGGAGATGCACTCCTGCAGCTGAAGTGTCTCCATACAAGTAGAATGAAATTTTGAGTGTACAAGCAGGACAAAAGTGTATTGCTGCACTGTGCCTTTACTGACAGTGATCAGAATTCTGGAAAATTTAATTGTAGTGGTCCGAAGAAAAAGTTGAAGAATTTTATATGAATGCAGTACCAGTATTACAACAGTCTCAACTACTTAAGTTACACCCAGTACACTCCAAGTATCTCTTCTGCACTCTAGGAAGAGCCCATAGATTTTAAATTAAATTTCATACATATTCTTGGTAATACATTATCAGGAAAAAATATATTCTACAAATCACTTTGGTTTTGATGCTACCTTTCCAGGAAAATCTTTAAATCAGACATAATGAGAAATCCAAGGTCAAAAACAAGAGAGGGAGTTGTACTGTACCATACTTTTCTCCAGTACCCTTTCCTCTTAAATTTTCATTCATTTTGCAGTTCAAGAAGGTAGTTGCCAGAAATTCAGTGTTCTATATCAATGATTCTTACCAAATTGCCTTGCAGTACAGGTCACATCATTCACACACTCCCCTCTGTTATGTCTGTTCTTTTGTTTCAACTGACTGCGTTACACAGATGGTTTCTTTTTCCGTCTCTGAATTTCTGTTCCCTACAGTCACTGAGTGATAGTATCAGGATGCTACTTTGTAAAGAATAATAATTCTAATTTTCCCAAGTGTACTGTTTTGTTACAATCTGCTAGGTTAGCATATCCAGCTTATCACTTCATTCCCTGTCCAAAAAGGAAGCTTCAAAATCATGTATACTCTTTAGAATTCTTTTGCAAATGCGAATCGTGAGCACAACATCATGTTTTAGTCACAAGCAGAAATGACAACAATATTTCACTGCAGTATCAAATGAAAAACATTTGTGGAAAATCTGGAGAAAAACAATATCTTCTGGCATTTCTGAACAAATAATATTATTTATGCAATTCAGGATGTCACATAAATAGTTGTCTAGACATTGTAATCTACTGTGAAACTCTTTTGTACTGATGTGGTAGGAGGAACATGTTCCTGAAAATGCTTTGGAATCTGTGGGAAATCAAGTACAGTCAGACATTAGTTCACACAAAATAACCCTATTATTAGGTTACCAGAAGACATGCAGTAAAAAAAAAAACCCAAAAAAAACCCCAAAACCCCGACAAGCATCAGAAGAGTTGTTTTGTATGTGATAGACAATTTTTAGTACTATAGAGAGAATTTGCTTTCTAAATTCAGGTATCGTTTTGATTTTTTTTTTAATTGAGCAAAACCACATAAACATATTTCCTTCCTATTTGTTCCTTAACAGGAACAATCTCACAAAATGCTGGGCAATCTTTTCTGTATTTCAAAAGGGATATTTTTGCCTGAGCAATAGCTTCACTGAAATTCAACTTACTCAGTTATTGTTTTTCTTACAAGACATTTTGACTTGGGGCCTTTTGAAGAAAAAGTGTTTAATGTGTTATTAAAAATCAATGCATGTAAAATACAACTTTTTGATTGATTTCTAAGGCCTCCATCCTTCAGCAGCAGCTGCTGGCAGGAAGGTAGAAATTTCCAAGGCTTGGACATGCTATTCCAAGGATTTAGCTCACAAGGAAATAAATTTTGTGTTTGGCTGAAAACAGAAAACAAACTCTGAACTGAATAACAAACAATGACTACGTTAAAAGCAATAAACTCTGAACAGAAGATTAATTTCTCCTGCTTTTGGAGACTGAGGTGGGGAAGCAGGAAGGTGGCTCATGTAACTGGAAATTTTATCACTGTCAGCAGGAACACAAGCAGAAATGAAGGCAATCTTCACTACAGTACTTCCCACGGGACTGCTTTATTTTGGTGCCTTCATTTTACTTCAAGGTTTTATAATCATATTCCATAATTTAGTCATATAAACACTATTATGATTTAGATACTTCTCCTTAATTCTATCTCATAAAAAGAGTAAATTTGAATTTTCCACTTCTCAGTGTAATAGCCGGCTTATTAAATACATGGCAGTATTAAGTGATAATAGCATACCCTTGCTTTCCAATATTTCTTTTAGAAACAGCTTTTACAGATCTCCTTGGAACACAGCTTCTTGAACAATAACATTCAAATTCTTATATCTGCTTGATGGACTTGCTTGTAGTTCAAAGACTACATAAAATTAGTATTCATCCTTTAAAAAAAAAAAAAGTATTTCGTGGACACTATCATTGAAAAAAGACTCTTCTCATTCATATTTCCCTATGATGAGAACAGAAAATTCTGATGCCCAGCCTCAGAAACAGGTTCTTAAAGAATTAAAATTAACTTCTTTTGAATTACTGTGAACTAAATTTTTCTTCTGGATTAGGATGTCTAGCACTATTTTTCCAAAGCATCTACATCTTCACCATGATTTCTAACAAACTTCATTGAACAGAAGACATATGCCTACACTTTTTGGGAGTTTTTTTCTTGATTTTATTTTTTGTTTTGTTTTGGTTGGGTTTTGGCGATTTTCTTAGCTTTCCTGTTTTTCAATGCAGATTTCAATTAAGTTATTAAGTCCATAAACAACCAATTTTTCAAATGTTGGAAGCACCCAATGATTTGTATTAACTTCCATGAGACTCCCAAATACCAAGCATATTTGAAGACTTTTCGAGGTAAGGACCAAGAAACCTAAATTTAATGGGAGAAAATAATTCAACAAACCCCCCCCACAGTCAAAACTTGGCTGTATGGTAAATTCGTGCCCTTAAACCAAGAGAGGAGAAAGTTTTTTTCTATTTTTCTATTGTTTCTGTTCTAAACTTCCACTTACTATAGCATCAGATTAAAACAACATCTACATATTCACAGCACAACATACTGTCACAAACTGAAATAAGTTTTCAAAAGCCAATGACCAACAATTGTTACTTCCAAGTTGTCAAATAAAACAAAATTAAATGAAAACCTGAAGCATTAGCACAGAAGAGGCATTTAAAAAAGAAACATGAATATAAGAAATTAAGTTACAGGAAATGAAGGATATATTTTAAAATATAATGAATACCATATCCTGGAGACTGGAAAACAGGTGTTTTGTGGAAAAAAAAACCCTAATTCCAGTGAATGTAACAGTCTGTTTATCTTTATGTAAATATTTAGCAGGTTCCTAGTTTTTCTATTTTAGACTGAAGTCAATCAAATAATTACCTAAGTTAATGAATGTAGCTTTCATTTCTTATTAACACAGTAACTTTTAATTAAATTCTCTAAGATTAAAATGGTGGAAAGTAACAGAATGAAAATGTTTTAATGCAGCATTGCCTTAGGTAATTAATTCATGTTATAGCAACAAGTCTTGAATCTACAAAGGCAATTAAGCCAATTAAGATTGATATATTATAAATATTGAATTTGCATCATATTTATTCTTGGGCACCACAGCGTCAATCCAAATGTTATCAACTAAAACCATTATATCTTCACCGGAGTTTCACATGTAAAGCAGAAAAAACCCTATAATTAATTTCACACAGGTGACAAACTAATTTAAGAACCATACTCTTAATATCATGTCAGTCTTAAAGTGGAAGAATAAACATGGAAACACCTGCAATTGAAGAAATAGAGGCTTTACCTCTCAATTGGAGGGTTTTAGTCCCTCAATAATTATTCCTGCTATGCATTATTACAGAACATTAATCATCCAATCACACAACTTTTTAACATTTTCTTAAGTTCTGCATAAGATGACACATCTGGGGAAAAAGTAAAACTCCTTGGTTTTGCAACACCAAAGAAACGAGCAAGCAGAACACAGCAAAGCAAAAGAAACCCAAAACAACTTTAACATTGCAGGAAAAAAGCTTAAAAAAATAATTAAAATAAATATCTGGAAATTCAGCGTACCATGGAAAATACTAACAAAGGAGTTACAGTCCTTACGTATTAACTGAACACATAAAGGTATTCTACTAAGAACACTATCTGCTATCTACAGAAAACCTATCAGCAACAGTACTTGTATGAATTTTGCTTTGTAATAAAGAGTTGTTGTATGAACTGGGATATTTCAACAGATCAATACAAGTACCATAGATGCAAAAACAATGGCAATTTAGATCAGAAGACCACATGATGAGAAAGGCATAATTAAAAACTTGACATTTGTTGAAGGAAGAACACAGAGTAACCTAACTGGATTTTCAAAAAAGTCTTGAGTCACATAAATGTATAAGAATTACATTTCTTGTAAGAAATAACAGTAGTGCAAGTCCCAACTTCTGTCTCAGACAAGCAAGGTAACGGCCAAATGGAAAACAACATGAAGGAGTAAAGTGAACCTACAGACTTCTGCCAGTAGTTCTTCAATCTAAAGGCTCCATAGGGCTTGCTCCTCAAAGGACAAGTTGTCATGTTTTTATGAACCAGATCAAACTCCTAAAGCACATATGATTTAGAAGTATCTACAGTTTAGCTGAGTGAAAAGAGCTGGATCGTGTTTTTCAGCTCCATATAGATGTATGTACACCAAGTACGGATACAGATAAATTACTATCTATAAGAATTTTGGGTGCATATTAAAAAGAAACTCTACAGAGAACTCCAACTCTGTATTTTGACGTGTGCCCAGATTACCTTCAATTTCTGTGCTGTACCTTGATTCAATGTTTTCTGTCACATTAGATATGAATCGTTAACACGAGACTCATATTGAATAGCTAGAGAACAATGGCAGCTGCTTTTTATTCAAAGCCTTTTCAAATACAGAACAACACATTTTCTCAGTGAACTAGAAAAAAGCTATAGATTAGATATCTCTAGATCCTTAGATTTCTCTTGTTTAACTAAGAAGTCCCTTAAATATGAATGAGATAGCAACCATACTGACTATGTACTTAAGAAGCAATAAAGTTTAATAGGATAAACAGATTAGAAATTAAGATTATAAATTATATGAAATATCTATTTCTATATAAGCATGTATGAAAGAATTCAGAAGATATGGCTACCTAGAAGATATCCTGGTTTTAATTTCCTTCTGAAATTTTGAGACAGCTATACTATTTTGGACTTGCTTATTACACTGTATTATTTTTAAGCAAAAATGATTGAACATCCTCCGCTAATCTATTCTACCCTGCCCAATTCCATTCCTTTAAGCTTAGTTCCATAGAATACATTTAATATATCCAAATAAAGGAAACTTTCAAATCACTAGGCACCATGTGCATTGACCTTCGCTCTTCTTTTGAATTTGCAGTATGGTTCATTTTAGTCAAGCTGTTGAAACATTTGTGCTATAATGCATCAAATTAAGGCAACCAGCTGTGATGTTTAATTTAAGCTAAAAGTTTATGATCTACAACTACACAATACATTAGGGAACAACCGATATGTCATGTTACTAAACTAAATGCAGTTACAAAATGGTAACTATCTTCCACATATTTTACTCAGAGCACATTGTCACTTAAGCTTTGGGTGTGTAAAGAGCACAAGCTCAGTCAAATCTGTGTATAACAGAATAAATGCTTAACCAGTTCTACCCTTTGCTGAATATGGATTCAAAGCCTTCTGGTCTAATGAGTTGTTAGAGTACTCCTATATTTTTTTTTCATCGTGTGTAGTGGTGTTTACCCATTTGTAAGAAAGTGAGAATTGGGAAAAGTCACTCGCTATTTTGTCATAATGCATGATTTTCAGCAGACATTTTGTCCAAACAGATACGGTATACAAATGTGAATAACTGGAACAAAACCAAGAAAAAAATCCTCTGAGCATTTTCTAGCTATGATGCACTCTTGAAAGGAAATCCCCCTCAACAGTTGATTACTGTATTGATTATTGTATATTCAAACATTGTATTGTTCTTGACAATGGCAATGTATAAAAGGAGAAAGAAATGATGCTTTATGAATTATTCAGTAACAATAGATTTTGGAATGTCTTAAGAGATTCATAAAGGAAAGGAAAATATGGTATGGGTTTACATCCCATGCAGAAAGTGTGAAAACTAATGTAATGAAGTTGAAACTTCAGGTTACCCATCGAAAACACAACAAAATCAGTTAGGGTATTACATGGCAAAAATATCGCAGATGGCTTACTACTTTGTTCATCAGTGGTGAGCTGTTCTTTTTAGAACTGTAAACTACAGATATGACTATTAAATAAACAAAGGATACATAGGGCATATGCTCCAACTGAAAGGATACATTGATAACTCTTCCTGAAAATGACAACGTGCCTCAAGTGAATTAGAAAGCTCATGGGCTCTGAGGTGTTCTAGGCAGCTCTTTAAACATTGTCTTAGTTACAACTGACTTCAGCAATCTTCTGCAAGAGCCAAAACACCCAGACAACATCACCTATACAAAACGTAAGATCTTTATGCTTATTGCAGTCTTCTAATAGCAAGCTGTGTCATAGGCAAAGAGATTCCAGCTTAATGATGATCCATAATAGACATAGTTCCAACACAGGGGTGCTCTGGAGCCTCTAGTTAATTTCTTTCCTAGCACGAGACCTATAGGAAAGTAGGCAGTTATAGAAAATTTAACTTTATTAAATTAAACATTTTGTAGATTTATTCTTTTTGGGTAAGTGCAGCTTCCCTAACTGGAAACCGGGAAATTATTATTACATCAACAAAATCTCTCTATTAGAACTTGCTTCAACTAAAAAAAAAAGAGGGGAAAAATATGCTTTTCTTATTACTGCAAGAATGATGAGAAACTCTCCACCTTTAACATCCAGAAACTGCCAGAAATTTTAAATATGTTAATAAAATAGATCCATATTTATATATCCTCAAATTCATTTTAATCGCCACCCAGCTTCCCTGTCATATTTCAATCTTGCATGACTGCAGTTAGCAATTTCATCAAAAGGTCATACAATTGAGAAAGCCATGCTGCTTGAAAGCTGATTGCTACTCCAACATCCTTGTGACAAAAAATATCCAGAAGCAAGCACAGAATCCACTGCTTTCAACTGCATGCTGTTTGATACCACTCTGGAATCAGTAAAGTCTGCTCCTTTCACATTTGGAAAATGGACATTACCTGGTACAACACATATGTCTATTTTCTACAACAATATTTTAAAATCTTTCCTTAAGAATCAGGAAAGAAAAAAAAAAACAAACAAACAAACAAACATCCAAACCTCAAAATGACCAAAGCCAACCTCAGCCTAAGATGGTTTGCATTTTTCTAAACAACTGCTTATAGGACTTTTGAAGTTAAAACCTGGTGTTGAATATTTGGCTTGATCTTTAATAACACAATTATCAAGTGACAATCATTAAAATACTCATACAAAAGTTTATGCAAACCATATGCCATTTGTAGAATTTCAAACAAGCACTATAATTTCACAGTGAGAAGCAGAAAAGGTGAAAAAGTAATGTACTGTGTGGATACAAGACTTTGGAAGGCATACCTCTACTATCTACAACATTTTCAACTGATTACAGTCTTTCATTCAAGTAGACACTGGTTACAACCCAGAAAGGAACAAAACCAACCCAACAAACTACAAAATAGAGATCCATGATAATTAAACTTAAACACAAAACACCTGACAGTGAATTTCTCCTTTGTTTGCCTGCCAAATAGCAAAGTCAGAATTTTATGTTACTCTGGCAACAGTGAATTGGATCAAGTGCCTGAAAAAAAGCTTTAAATTCTGTTAGAAGAATACATTACCTCAAAAGTTACAAAAAAATCCCAGAAAATAAATCACTAATCTACAGTTTTCAAGGTAAAAAGAAAACTGAGTTAAAGCATTTTTCTTTAAAATGCAATTTATTATGCTTAACAAACACCTACAAAATGTTAATTATGAGTGATTTTGTTCTGCTTTTAACAGTTAATAAAAAGTATTTCAACCTCAGTAGCACTTTCCTTAGTCGCCATGTAAATACCAACAGAAATTACTGAAAGAACAAGGCCAATTTCTTTCCTTAATAACACACTGCGTTGGAGACTTCCTAAAGACACTGTCATCTTTAAAATTCAATCAGAGCTTTGTCCATAGATGACAATGAATTAATTAAGACTGCTGTTAGCTCCAAAATTTTTCAAATTTCTCCCAAAAATACCAGAATAAAGTATTTTTTATGAAAAGGTAAATGTAAGTATAGTTACCTGCATGCTGAGGAAAGAATTTATTTCATTCCATACTGGGACTTCAGAAGCACAAGACTGTTACACACAGAGCTGATCTCCTGTTACTACAGCTAGAAAGTGTTTTTTGATTTAGTGGCTTCCCATCCACCAGCATAACTACTCAGATGTTTGCTCTAGTTTTTAATCGATACAATTGAGTTCCTACCAATATCGTACCTTTATTATTCCAGACTAGCAAAGTAATAAAGCACGTATTTAACAATGAACAGATGCAAGAATCCCACTTGAATTTCATTTCAGAGTTGACTTATATTGTTTCCTCACCTCCGATGATGACCAAAACTGGTAGAACTTGCAGGGATAAGCATTATGTAAACTTACAGTTATGTAAAACTATCTCACTTTAGTGTATCAAAAATTATACATGCAGCACATAACTTTGAAGTGTTGTTTACAAATGATGGAACTAGTGGAGTATCACTTGAATTTGCATTTCGCAGCATCATTAGTGTGTGAAACTATTTTCTCTTAGAAACAACTGAGAATCTGCCAACACTGATAGATGCATGTGTGAAACACTGGACAACAATATGAAAGAAATAAGCCTTCAAGGATCTTGATATACCTGGAAAAGCAGTGTATGAATTTTTTTTTTTTCAATTTTGTTTTGTGGAACAGAAAAAACACACACAAGAAAGTTTCCTGGAAAAAGTTAATCTTCTGCAATTTTTACTGTAATATCTCAGTAAAATACCGCCTATCAAAGAGTAGCGGTGTTCTGTATTCTGCTCCATACCAGCTTTACTGACTACAGGTTTCTTTCACACTATTGTCTGATAGATAAACTTCTTGTTTTCCTCCCATCTATTTCTCTTTTACCTTCCAGATGGACATTTTTTTTTACCAATTTTTAAAACATATCCTTAGTAAAAAAAAAAGACTTTAAGGTATGTGTAAAACTGTCTTAATAGTTTTTTTGACAAATCCATTAGGAAAAAATCTTTTTATCATGTAAGGATAAAAACTAAAATATCAAGAGCTACTATCTGAGACCTTTTAGGAGTGGAAGGCAGCAGGGGAAAGAGAGTGGTAATATTTATACTTTTCCACTAATCAGAATGGATCTGCCTTACATGAAACAACAGGGATGGTACATGAAAATACAAGTTCTAGTAATACCAAGAATTATATAACGTAAATTATATATATTTTAGGCTTATCCTAAAATCTCTGGCTATATAAAAAGCCCATAATTAAAAATATTTTATTTTCGCACTATGGACTACACTACGATCAGAACTGAAATTACTTATACCATAATGCATACAACCTCTTTCTAAAACACATCAGTGCTGCATTCTATGCATTTACATTTACAAATCTCAAGAAACTAGAAATTCCTAATAACTCTAGTGTGAAATTTCACAACAGGCTTTTTAAATAGACAGAACACAGAAACACAGATTTATAGCTTTAGAACAGTATTCCACAGAACAAATTCCTCTGGGGAAAATCTCTTTTTATCCTAAAGTTTCAGGACACTACCATGTGCCAAAGTACTTAAGCAGTTTGTAGATTCAGTAAGAATTCCCATGGAATAATGGAAATATTGCACTTCAAAAATAAAAGCTTTGCTTGTCATTAGACTTTTACTTTTGTTTAAGAAATTAATAAATTACTTTTTATCTACAAGAAGTCTACTGTTTGGTGGGTATGGAATATGTTTTTTTAAGGATAAGCATCGTCTCCATGGTAAGCCTTTCTGGATATCAAGTTATTAATTGCAAGCCACTGCAGAAATAGCTCACCAAACAAAGGAATACATGGCCAAACACAGAAGGCACCTATTCCTCATGAGAGAATTCGAAGGCTTCACTATCCCTTCCTGGTTAGCTTGCAACACCTTGCTTTTCATACTTCAAGGAAAGCAAGAAAACTCTGGAAAGAGGGAAGAATCAGTTCCCTGATTTTCTAGGAAATGCTCAGGAGACCTCCAGAAAACTTCCAGGGTAAAAGAATTAACAAACCTCAATATGAGCAGTAGTGTTTTTTCCACGCCTAATTTGAATGCATAGCGTAATCAACCTATAAGGGACATATCACTGTAAATTACTAATACTGATGTGCATATTATATTCACATCTACAGATCTGAAGGAAGATAAAAGATTATTGGGAGGGCATATGAATGGGACATGTTAGTCCATATCATTACCCACAGAGTCAGTGCTAATTTCTTAATTCCTTATTAATCGTAGTAAGGAAGTGGCAAGTGACGCAAATCAGTCATGCTCAATATTGATGGAATTTGGGTAGGAATATGAAGTAATACTGAAAACATCTGCCTATGTATGTAAATAAATAAGTATCCACATCTAGGTTAACAGTATATTAGACACAAGAATCCAAAATGAAGGAATTTAGAATTTTTTATACAGCTTATAAAATATGAATACCTTAGCAATATCTTAGAAAATGCATTTTGTTCATATTTAATTCTATTTTGCTCAAAATACGGAAATACATTAACTTCAGTCAGTATAAGTAGGACTGAAAAAAAATGTGTTTATAAACAAAGATAAAGCTTCAACTCAGAATGCTCAAAACCAGCAAATCACTGTAAAATGTGAAGCGGTGCTATGAAAACCAGTTACATAGTATCTGCCCTTCCTTATTGTCTTTCTCAAGGCATTTCTAACTGACCACTACTGGACACAGGAGTCTCTATGAGATGGACATTTCAGCTGGACCAACTGATGATGGTTCTCATATTTTCAGAAAAAAGTGATGGTTCTTGTACCCTTACATTTTTATGACCTTATGGAGAAAGTTGCAAGTACTAGAATGGAACAAGCAATATAGCTTACAATGAAATTTCAGGAAAATTAAAGCCTAACTTCTGCCCAAGCAGTTAAACACGAGCCTAATTTTAAGGCCATGCACAATTTAAACTACTTAAAAAAAAAAACCCTATGTATTTAAATCACAGATTATGCTCAACTGCTTTGCTGCAGCAAGAAATGACCTAGAGGATGGTATGGAATTACTTACAACCTTCCTTACTCTTCACTTTTAAGTTAAACTCTGTATTATTTTAAAGAGGAATTTTTGAATACAGTGGACTTTTTCCACTGACTGAGAGGATGGATGCAACTTTAACATACTGACAATAGCATTAATACTTTCTGAAAACTAAGCTAAATAATCTCAGTCTCTTTTTAATAAAGAAGGATCACCAAAGTCATTAAATGAGTATACGAAATGCATCATTTTGTTTTAAAATGGTTCAAATAGTCATTTTACAGATATCAGTGTTTAAAAGGGTTAGTGTTACACTATTCATCTGGAAGACAGTATTTCATATGTAGCCTTTAATAAGAAAATTAAGTCTTACTTTCATTCTATAATTAATCTGTTTGGAAGTAGGTACTTCCACTTCAAAACAGAAGTAAGCTAGTACAGCAAAATGTTCACTTTTGTATGTTACAAAGATGACTCTTTTGCATGTTCCATGTGGATAATATAGCTTTCAACATCAAAATGTTATTTCCCTGCAGACAAAAGGGTATGGAGTCATAGATATAAGAAATTTAAGTACCCAGAAACATACACATTAGATTACTTCCTCCTGTTTCTGTGCTCCTCACTCAGTGACAAAATATATTTGCGCTTTCATACATAATCTTGCAAATTATCCTTCCCTACAAGGCCGTAACTTCATTATCCCCATAAGACAATAAGGAGATGTTCAAATACCTTGCTAGCAAAATCAGTCTGATCACACTTAACTGTCCACTAATGATGCTACTTGGTAATTTATTAAACTTCCATAATGCAATAAGCCCATAATACAGTAAATGAAACAGACAGCACACCTTGACAAAAACAATTTAAGTTTTGTTGCTTCGGCTCCTCGGAGCAGAGGCTCTTGGTTGCTGCACATCTGCACTCAGCAGATCTAGTGGCTACTCTTAGATTGTCCCTTCTATAGTAATACAATTAGATCACAATAGTTTTCTATAGACGAACTGGCAGAAGCAAGATCAGGTGTTTGTAGAACCACTGTAAAACACAATAATTTCCAGAAAACATATCCAATTAGTTTTGGTTGGTTTTTTTCTTCTTTCTTTTTTTTTTTTTTTTTTAATTAAAAAGACTTATTCATATCGTTCAGTAAATGAGACAGTTTATGACTTCAAAATACAGATTTTCATTCCTGAAGTTTTTTCACAACAGCTGAAACAAGAAAAATTAAAAAAAAGGAAACCAATAATTACATTCGTTCAACTCTTCAATCCATAGTCGAGAATAAGATCTTGATTTCTAATGTATTCTTTCCTTTACATGACTATATGCTGACATTTACCAATGAACTGCATTAACTGTCATGCATAGGCAATTTCCACGCTAATTGTTTGTATAGAGTATACTAGAAGGTATTAATTGCTAAGGTACTCAATAATAAAAAACGTCCTTAAAAAAATTTATCTTTTTCAGTGTTACAAAATGGTCACCTTCTTTGAACTAACAGAACAGTCACTGAGAGCATTTAAGTCCTATAAACAACCTGTATTCTATGCTATATTCAGACACATTTCTTCTAATATTTCTCTCAACGCACAGAAAACCAGAAACATTAGGAAACAGAAACAATTTTAAATCATTCTACATCCTTTGCTTGTTACATTAGTTACCAGCTCCCTCTGAAATCCCATTTGAAATCTCAGTAAAAGGGAACATCAGAAGTGATACAAGACCTTTGAGGTTAAAAATTCAGCAGCTTTTCAGCAGCAACAGACTAAGCTGTTCCTCACCTACACGATGTGTTAGTTGGGAAAGCAAGTTCTTACTGAAGCAGACAAACCTGCACATTGCACATCGTGCCCTTTGTAATGGCTGCATTTACACCAACAGAAAAGTCAATTGCTTTGTCTGGGTGCTTAACATTTAGACAGCTCATACTATCATCAGAGAAGCAGGCAAGCCCCTGCTGACAGAACCTGCACCTGTGCAGCTTGCGTGTACATGGAATATAAAGGAAAAATGAATGTTTTTATATCATGTATTAGTTTGCTGTTGTAGGTAGAAGCCAGCTGTCTTCAGCAGCTCCATCCTTCAGACCGACTCTTTAGAGACTTCCGTGCACACACGCTGCAACAAATAAACTCTGCTATGAACAGTGCTTGCTCAAACAACAAAGTCTGCTGGCATAAGAGCTTTCAAACAGTTATAAAAGGATCCAAGCTAGGATTTGTAGTATATAAAGTTGAGTTTAAGTATTCCATAGAAAATAAACTGCAGCAGCATATCAAAGTTTCAAAGTAACAATAGACTCTGTATTGCAAAACACATCTCAAGGGGATTAAGGGTACACTTAGATTGACTGAACTAGGTGAGTAGACCTGCACAATGTACGAAGACAAAGGCTACACTCTAATGCACTTGCTATTCTTTAACTCCATAATTATGGCCCTTCAATTTATGACTTTGGTCAAAACACATTTCCAGTTTCTCTCTAGGCATGGGTATGTCCTGCTAACATTTACTTATAATAGAACAGACCATCAAAGCTAGGTGCTTCTCATTCCAATAAAGAATTTAAAAAAATGGATTTGTAAACTCAACGTGAACATCTTATCATGTACACATTAAATTAAACATCGAAACAGTGAGGATAGTCACTTCTGGTTCGTAACATGTGGCTTAGTGGAAAATCTCACTTAGTGGGAAGAGAATTTTCTATCCCACTAAGTCATTTTGCAGTACTTCAGGTTAATTGCACATATTTAATATCAATTGTCATTAACTATGTCAACTGAAAAAAGCACAGATTTCATGCCTGTGATAGCACTTAATGTCAGGTACTACACAGATATCATTATCAACCTCTGGTAAAATATATGGAGTTCATCTGCAACTTCATTCAAGCTGTTTCAGTGAATAAATGCTTGACATAATAGCTTCAAAGAACAGGACTAAGAAAAGCACTACATACTGATAATGCCTCTGTAACCTTACTTATAACGTGAAAAACAAACTGGCATTTACTAATCCTGGATAGCATAAAAAAAAATATAAATAAATAATACCATGAGAACCAGGAAATCACTTAAGATTTTGTCTGTTGTTCTAGCCAGTGTTCAGTAAATCCCACAAGCAGAACTGTACTCTTCAGCTACTTGTCCACCCTTGATAATTGTGCTACAATTCAGTAGGATTTCCCTTCCTTGTGAGAGAAGGAATATCTTTTTTCTCTTTTTAATGTTTCAGTCGCAGAAGCAACGTGTATTAACAACCTATCCCATGGGTAAGAACAAAGCTGGGAAACCTCGGCTCTTTCAAGGTACTCTATTTTCAGCACAGTCAATGTTGCATAACTTAAATATTTTCAAAGTAGCCAGTTCCAACACAAGTGAAGTTAAGACTTGCTTATATTCAGAAAAAGTCATTTGAGTAAACAGCATGAAACACATGGGGAACACGAGGAAAAATTTCAGTTTCCCTCAGCCTCTTATAAAGAGCAATAACCCACAACTACACAAATGTGCTGACAGCAGCAACAACTGCAAAATCTTGGGATTGTGAAAGGTCATATAAAAAGGACATTTTTCAAGATGTAAACTATTTTGTTGTATTTTATAAAGACTAATACGAATTATCATAATTCAGAAATATGTCTCAGAATAGTTCTCAGAACTCAGAAATATGTCAGCTTTTGTAATGCATGTGAGTAATGAAAATGTCTGTATTTTGAAGCGCTTCCCAAAACACAAGTCTTTCTCTAATTATTAGTAAGGACTACAAGTAAAAGAATATGTAGGTCTTATAAGTGATATGCACAGCATGTAGGATACAATTGTCCTGTTCATTTCTAAGACACGGGTGATTTCACTTTCTTAATAATTGAATGCTTCTACTGTTTGAGAAAGTGTTCAAGGATTTAACATAGTCTTTCTAGAGTCTGACCTCCTATTCTAGAGCTGTGAATACTTCAGTAAGAGCCAGACACCTAATTTCTACTCACTTCTAGTAGGTGTAAGGCCTGTGAGAGATTCAATGAACTCTTAAAATTATTGTGGTTTATCTTAAGGAGATTGTTCACTTTGTGGCTTAAAGATTGAAGACTGACATCTACACTTGAATGTCTCATTTTTAGTATCCCCTATCAGAAATAAGCAAAGTTCAGCTATTCAAGGCTTCAGTTCGTTTTCACTACTGTTGCTTGTAAATTGAACACACAGATTGCAAAATTTGTTCTGTATAGCAACACATTCTACACAAAGTATCAATCTGTGAAGCATGCATCACTCAGTATAAATAAAGAAACCAGATTTTAGCTTTGAATTTTTGAGAGATGTAAACAGAATGAAGATACAAATGACCTATTTAATCAATATATTTAGAAGAAATGAGAAACAACATTCAGTGAGAGAAAAGACAGATGTATCTGCAGGAAACGTAGTTTAAATGGAAGCATAGTCCAATAATCATCACAAAATAGCAGCATGAACCTCTTCCAAAGCAAATTTGTTTTCTTTGTATCTATAATCACATGCGACAAATCTGATCTAATCAAATATAACAGAGATTTTGTCACCAAGTTCTAGAAGAAAGTGGTATCTGCTTGTTTGGAATTGCAGAGGTTTTTAATATGATGAATCACTCAGTGATAATCAGAGGGAATTAAATGAATGTGACAGTTCATTCATTAACAGCAAAGTTTAGCATTATTGCCCTGCATTCAAGATCCCATTCTCTCTTTAGATCTAAACTGAGGACATCACCATGGCATAAACGCTACAATAATGGGACTAATAGGATTTTTATAAATTGATTAGGCACTGTAAGGAAGGAATAATGATTTTTCCACTTGTAACTTGTGAATCTTTCAGTGATTTGCAATCACCAAAAAGCGGCAAAACAAGAAATTCAAATGACTATTTCGGTCACTTCTCCAACAGAGACTTCAAAACACTAACAGAGCATTTCATGGTACTTTCTTCAGATATCAAAGTAATAACACTTTTAGTGTTTACCAAAGTCACACATCATATGTCAAAATTGTGCAAATAATCCATTTCAGCTCACCTCAAAGAGGAAAGACAACCATAGTTGCTCATCTAAGTGCCCCCTGAACATACTCAATTCATGCCATAGCTCCAAGACGAGAGGGAAAAGATCATAATTTAATCTTTGACAGGAGCAATAGGATCCTATTGGTTGAGAGTAAGGAAAAGTCCACTTCCATTTCACTCCACGACATACAGTAGGTCACACATTCAAATGTAAAATCATATGCAAGCCATTTAGTTTAGTCCCGCTAAACAAGTCACTAAGTCCCGCTAAGACTGAATTCCATATAGACATTTCAGTTGACTCTACAAAACTGGATAGAGCTGATACAGCATCATCAGAACGAACTGCTGTAACCATCAAATCTGTTACTAATTATGCTGATAAGTACTACTTGATAGGACAGAAACAACAGACATTATGTTGCTCACACGATGAGTCTGTAAAACAACTTGCACAGCTACAAATAAGTGTTCCAATAAACAGTGATTTGAATCCTGACTACAGTGACAAATCTTTGTATCTAAACATTTTTCTTTTGTCAGGTTCATGAGGAAAAGAAACACAGTTATACTCAAGTGAATTCTGAAAGTTTCAAACAACTTCAAAGGGAAATCAGAAATGCATTTTCTTGGCTTTGATTTGGAATTTAACCCAAATTCTGATTAATAAATTATTTCTGTCTTGAAGCAAGAAAAGTTCGAATTTTTAGGTATTTTCTCTTTGAGACCCTTAAGAGAGTTTTAAACTGAAATTAACTAAGTCCTAATTCGGTAACAGAAATGAAATCAAAGATGCTTCAAATCAGTAGGCCTACCCTGCTGACTTAGAGGTACTCTTCTAGAATTTGATCTGACCAGATTCAAACACTAGCCATACTCCCAGAAATGATATAAAAACCTGCCAAAACAGAACAAAGCAAAAAAGACCACCACACAACAAAACCCAAGCAACTGTTTTGTAGTGGATGTTCTTACAAAGGAGGCCCAACACAATATCACTTTTTCTTGTCCTGCTTGAAATGAAAATGAGCTCTTCCAAACCCTGAAAATAACAACAAAAAAATATTATTTTTAATAAAAATTATCTACCTCATAAAATATTGCACTAATTTTTTTAGAATCCAAGCATCCTCACACCAGGGAGATAAAAATTTTCGCTTCCAGAAGTCATCTGCAGAAAACTATTAAACCCATGTGGGCACATGAAAAGCCTGGAACTGCTTAACTTTCATTTCTGCTGAAGAAGAGAGGTACTCACAATGTTTTACTTTATTTTTAATAGTATTTTAGAAGAATGGCCTGAATGGCAGGGTATGTGCAGCCATACTGTTTTAAAAATGAATAAAACACTTCTGTTAAATAGACTGCAGGGCCTTCTCAGTTGATCATATTGAACTCCACCTTTTAAAGTTCTAAGGGTAATGTATTGTTTTAAACCTCTATGACATCATGTTGCACAGCTCTCCTTACAAAGTTACCTTTCTTTTTTTCTAGTTACTCCTTACAGTATAATCTGTACATACACAGAAAATCCCCAGTTTATTAAGTTATAAAACTGTACTCTGCTTTTAGTGCCGTAACTGTCTGTGCCCCAAGAGAAAAAATGAATAAATAAATATATATATATATACACACACTAGTGAATTGACATCTACCACATTCATACAGACAATAATAATCTTTGAGCAGGGTGAGCCTCCTCTTTGGATAACCATAGAAAGTGGGAGATAGAAGAGAGTACAAATGTTCTTTTTTTCATTCTTGTTCATCTCCCCCAAGCCTGAGCAGTTATAAATATATATAATTCTAATATCTCATCATCAAAAGAGTTTGCAATAAAAGTAGTGTTCAATTTCTTTTCACAAAAACAAATCCATGCCATATTTAGCTTTTCTGGTAACTCCTCTGTCAAAGGTAACATATTCTGACTTGGTAAAACCTTTCTTCGAGACAACTTAAATATCCCTCAAAGTTGATGCTAGTGCCTAAAAGCCACTCAACATCATTTTCTACCTATGTTTCATTAAATCTTGGATGTGTTTTAATGCATTTCTGATTGCTCTGGGTGACAAAAATATTACAGGAATCACAGCAACTCCAGTGAAAAGGACAGTAATAATCACCTCCAGCAGATGACCTTGTGAATGTAAGAGAAATTTTCTCTAGCATTCAAGCACAATTTTTTCAAATCTTCCCTAAAGGCCATCTGCCATTGTGGTTGATTTTGTGATTGCATTCTTACAGCTGCTATTGTGTACTTCAGCTATCACAAACCAAAAAAAATCTCAGAAAACAAAAAGAATTACTACACCTCCAAAGTTATTCTCATTTTCTTAATTTTTACCATATGAAGACCAAGACACACTGTTGCTATTCTATGTTAGAAAGATGAGCTTTCTATTTTCTATATAGATAAGGGGGGGCAAAGAGTTTGTGCATGTGAAGTAGCATATGACAATTTCAACCTTTTACTTTCCTCATTTCCAGCCTGTCGTCAAAAAAAAAAAAGCCTTGTTCTTTTGGTTATTTGGTTAATAAGGTCACACCATTAATCACAAAGGAAGACACACAACTTAGTTAACACTCTAACCTTTTTTACACTCTAACTTCCAATGCACTACACAAATCATTTCTAAATCAAAAGATACAAGCTGATCTAATGAATGACAAAATAAGCTGCCAACAATCTTTACATGTGAAGTATTGCATTGATATACCTGTCCATCAAAAGCATGTTATTAAGTAAATGAAGCATTCAATTATTCTTCTACAAAACAGATACTTACACCTTTCCCCTGTAGGCACACAATGGCAGGATCTGCTCTAAATCAGCACAGCTCCTACGCACATCAAGTAGCTATGCTTATGCACGCCCACTAAAGACCAAGCCTTTATTGACAGATAAATCATCATAAGCAGAAACTAGAGCTTTCTTTGCTCTTATCATTTCACACCGAAGTTTTCTTTTTGAAGTCACAAAAAACATTACTTTTTTTTTTTTTACCTTATAAAATGGTTTGCGAATACAGTAGAGAAACTCTCAATTTTAGTTTATTTTATTTGCCTATGTTTTTAAAGACTTCTTGCCTCTGCTAAACAACATATGGGGGTATTAATGCAGCCAAAGACAGTTACCAGGAATGAAGCCTGCACAAGAGATCTTTTATGACACAGCTGAAGGTTCCTCCCAACCTTGTGCAAGAACAGAAAAAAAGCTACTCGAGAGGTGGCACAAGGAAATGAGAAAAAGACTTCATTATTACTTCAAGTCCTACAACAGAATAAAAGATGACATGGCTTTCACTGTAAGACATTAATGGGGTGCTGTCAACTTGTTTTCTATCCTGCGCTTAAGTTCAAGGTAGACACAATAAGGATACAGGTCCAATGAACATGGTTGATACACAGCTGACAACTGGAACTGTTAAAAACTATATGTTTTGAACTGCAAAGTACTATGCATTAGCCTGTCCACGCAATTCTCTCATAATAAGTACACAGGAAAAAACAACATTTCAGCCAACATTTCAGAGAAAAAGGAAGGATAGTTATTTTCACTTATTTTTGCATAAAAATAGATGACCTGTGAAAGAAGTCTTAGTGTTCAGGACGGTTCTCAATTGCATTAATTAGTCATAAGTATAAAATTCTACTCCCATGCCTTCTGAGAAGTGTAGCAACACTATTTATAGGATAAGTCAGGAACTACTTCACTTCACCAAGTGCCTGCTGGAAGACTAGCAACATTATAGGACTCTGGAATATTATTCTAAGTTTTATTTACTCACATCAATGTATACAAATACAAGGACTATAGCACCATGAAATACAAAGATAGATACTAATGATTAATAGAGCTCTACGCAAAAAAAAAAAAAAAAAAAAGTTAAATTCATAACAAAATGTTGAGTAACTGAATTTGACACTTCTTTAACATTTTTTAACAACAAACATTTCTAATTCTGCAACTTGAAGTAATTACCAAGAAAGCTGATCAAGAAATGCTAAGGCATTCACAGAGGTAAACTCATGTAATTTGAAAATGTGAGGCCCTTAAGACCCCTTTAAAGATGCTGTTCCGTATGTTAGACATATGGCACAATATAATTTTGAAGAGATGAGCAGCAAACTAAATAAGGAAACTTTTAATAACATTTTCTGATGACACTTTTAATGCACACTAATGTAAGTATACATAAAAACCCGACAAAGGTTTCAAAAGTTACCTCACACAAAAGCCTCTTCCTGCGTACCAACACCTTCCTGGGCAGGAGGCCACAACTCTCCTCGGTGAGCAGAATAACCTCCTTACCTTTCTAAACAAACTTCTTTGTGCTGATCAGCTCTACTAGTATGAGGTGTCCTTTTTCCCAATTATACTATATCAAGTAAAAAAATAATTAAACTACGCAGCATTCCATAGAAATGGATGATATTGACATAATCACTAAAAAAAATTCTTTTGAGCTTGCATGCACGCCTATCTATGCATACCGAATAAAATGGTAAAAATAAAAGCAAAGTCAACAACAGGCTAGGAATTTCACAAATCCTTATTGGTCAAAGCTGTGGAAAATGAAAGGAAGAATAAGTCTGTTCTGAAGAGAGATCCCATAAACCTTCACTGACATTTTAAGAAGAAGTGATCAATGAGTAATTGTATCCTGGTTTCACGGTGACAAAGCACAGAAACGTCTAATTGAGGCAACTTGAGCCTACTGCTCACCTGAGTTACATGGTCCCATGCAGCACTTAAATTCTGAGCTGTAATGACTTATACAGCCCTCTCCTTCCTCCCTCTTATTTTATCTACTTCAGTTTTATACTGTTACATGTCCTTGACATGAAAAATATTTTTTCACATATTAATTTTCCTAAACATTCTTATTCTTAAAAATATATTCCATTTTCTTAAAGAGACATCCCATGTATACCATAGTTACTCAGGCATTCCTGAAGATTCAGTTAAAAAGAAAATGTTGGATTCTTATCTCTATAGAACACCTTCTACGAGATCTTTGTGAGTATCCCAAAGGCCAATACCCACACGGGTTTTTTTTTTTATCCATAGAAGTGAATCATTCCGATAATCACTTACAATCTCAACCCTCAAATGAGAGTTCACCTAAATTATTTAAACTCTCTGTTGAGAACCTTTGCTTAAGAAAAATCAAATTGATACTCATCAGCCTTTTTACACTTAAAACAGACAGAAAAAAAGGGAAGACAAACACCAAAATACGCACTCCCCAAATCCACACCACAACCCAAAAGCTTCTCCGTGGGTTTCTCACATTTTCCAAAGAAGAATACTAGACAGTGTAAATAAAGTATTTCACCTGTAAGTCACCAAGTCTAGTTCAAACCCACAGTGAGGCAAAGCCCCTATTATCTGTTAGATTATTACTAACTTATGTAAAACAGGCTGAATACTGCTCCTCCTGGGCAGGCATCTATACCACCAAATCAGCATTTTTCATTAATATACACCCTTTGTACAGACTAAGTAATCTGATAGAATATTAGATAAACAAGCAGGCTGGACTTGACTCTGTCATCTTAGGCAATAAGCCTCAGTCCAAGACTCACTCATATCAATAAAGCGGTATAGGAAACGACATAAGAAAACAACTTAAGACACAATATTTGGTACTTGTGATAAACAGGTTGGGTTTTTTTAATCTATACTTATCCCCTCCCAAAGGCCTCTGAAAGGCTAAGTAGAATTAAAAATACAGTTGCAAGTAAATTTTGCACAAAAACCAAATCAATACAACCAAAGTATGCTTGCTTGAAGCAGAACTCCATTCTTATTATTTAATCTCTCTTTACTTAAATTTTTTCTGATATGTCATTTATGATTTATAAGGTGCTTTTTAAAGCAGATCTTAATATTGAACTTGTTTGCATGAAAGAATAAGCCCTGTTCTGTTAGGGCTAATATATATTAGCAAGCAATCTCTGGCAGCAAACAGGAGAGCTTCACTCTGTTTTACTTAAAAGTATATCTAATAGTTGTAATGTGCTGTACTTTTAACTCTTTACACAGGCAAAGCAGTATGAACAGGAGAATACAGGTCTGTCTCGAGTCTTCCCTTTTCTGTGCATGTTTTATTTCTTTATAAGTACCTGAATCTATCTGGAGAAGGAAACACTACAGTATCTAATAGAAAATGTGTCATTTGTGATGATAATTTCTGAGAGATGTTAATGCCTCAGTCACATATTAGCCTGGATTTCAGGTATCCCAACCGAAAAAACAAAATCTGCACTTTATCCACTAGTAAGAAAATACTATTCAGCCATATGTCCCACATGGTCTCAATTCCCTACTCTGGCCTGAATCTATATTTTACAGTTTCTTAGATAATAAGTTCCTAAATAGTTATTTTATATCTAATACCATTAGAAGACATGCTAGGAGTCTGATAACTATCTAGATTTTTGGATAACACCCACATGAGAGAAGGAACATGTTTTAAATTATCTCAGCACTCCTTAAAATACAATAATGCAAATAAAAATACAATAATGCAAATAATAATTTGATTATAATGGTATTTGATTATGATAATTATATTATCATATTATTGATAATGATAAATTATAATATGATATTGAATAAAAATATGATTTATGCTCAGATCCCAAGACCAGAAGTTTAACAGTCTGCTGGGCTACCACGCCAAGGACACAAGCAACAAACAGCTAGATCTGCTTTTTCCCCTCTTATCAGTGCTGTGGAGGCTGCATCTGAAAATAATACGCATTGTTTTGGGGGCCTTAGTATGAGAGGTGGATGCAAACTGTAGAGAGTGCAGGGCACTAAGATGGTGGAACAAATGACATACAAGGAGAGGCTAAGTCAACTAGGTCTGTTTAGTCTGGAGAAGTAAAGCTAAAGGGGAATGTATTTGCTGTCTTTCACTATTGAACGAGATGTGGATAAAAAGCCACCAGATCCTTCTCAGATCAGAGAAAAGCCAAGAACAACAGCTCATGTTGCAATGAGAGAAACGCCTAATGGACACAAGAAAATAATTTCTTTGCAGGACTGCTGAGACAGCTTGTCCAAAAAGGCTGCAGAATTTCTGTCCCTGGAAAATTTCAAGGAATTTTTAAAGACACAACCTCAGTTTTATCATTCTTTTAGGATTTTTCCTTTCTATGCAGAGAAACAGATAACTATGGAGGTGTTCAAGCCCAGGCTGGATGGGGCCTTGAGCATCCTGGTCTAGTGAGAGGTGTCCCTGCCTATGTCAGGAGGATTGGAACTAGATGATCTTCAAGGTCTCTTCCAATCCAAAGCATTCTGCATCTGTGATTCTATGATTCTGTCATTCTACGTGTATGTAACGTAGCTTCCCGATTCCCTACAACTTGCACTTGCCAGCTAACTACTGCCTTACTGGTTAAAAAACAGCACTCGCTTTATCCCCCTCCCCTACAAACTGTTTACGGGATTCTGTACAAAACCAGATTTTAGTAATATTAACATAGCTGAAAAGAGTTGAATTTTGCTGGCTAAGCAGAATGATCCCTGAATTTTAGGTTTAAAAAATCAAGAGAAACAGACATACATTACTAACTTTTATTTGACAATTGAAGATCAAATTGTGGTAGAAAAGATGTCTTAAACTACTTCATGGTAGAGAGAAGGGAGCTGAAGAACCATATCATCCAGCAGTTCTCAAATGGAGGGAGGGAAAAAAAAAACCAAATATCTTTGTCCCTTAAGAACTGAATTCCATACCCACAAATTAAACAAGATGCAACACAATAAATCCCACAAAATTCCAGAATCTGATCTAGGCTTTCTTATTCACACTGGCTAAGTGAGGACCATTTACACAGCAAGTTCTGTAGGCTTAGAAGACCTGCGTTTGCAGTGGTCTTAGGAGGCTGATCTAGTGACAATTGAAATATCCTCAGCCCACTTTATATAATCCTTCCCTTGAGAATTTTTCACCCTGCTCTTGAAAGTAATATGATAAATATGCAGTTCAGATGAACTATAAGAAGGAGTCTCCCGCTGCTTTAGATCATCTTTTAATTGCAACATGTTTTATTTTTACAGCCTATTAACCTGAACTCCTCCACAAGCATACCAACCAAGCTGAAGCAAGTTTACATGAAGATAGTTAATTTTTCTTCCATCTCATTACCATACTACCAGTATAATAGCTCCACTTGTTCTTCCCAAAACAGTAATAATATAGCAGCCTATTGTCCAAATAGCACTGTTTGGTGAAACCCTCATTTGTAAGCTGGAACAGAAATATCACACTGTGAGAAAGTCTAGTTTTATAAAGTTCAGTGTTAATAATTGCTGAATTCTGATAAACACTACAGCCTGCAAACTCTATTACTCTTCTGATAAATTATGAAAGCTCCCTTTGAGAAAAAAAGATTATAATCTGTAAGATTTATGCCTTGTGTTATTACTAGAAAACTCCAAAATATGTAAAGTATATTTCAAACATACTGAATAATTCATAAACAATAACATAGGAAAAAAACCAAAACAAACAAACCTGAAAAGATACATATTTTCACTCAATATTCTGAACTCAAAGAATACTAAAAAACAGTTTATTGCTTTCATTTCACTAGCCAAGGAGAGCAAACTATGTGAAAAAAACATTCAGAACTGAATATGCCAAACAAACCAAATGTTTCTACAATGTGTGAGATTATCTTAATTTTCTATTAACCAGTAGTTTATCTTCTTGTCCTTGCAGTTTAAGTGTAATATATGGTTAAAAATTAGATATTTTAAAATTTATTTTCTGTCAATTACTATATATTACCTCCTTATCTTCTTCTAAATCAAGATATAAAGGAGTATAAAATGCTTATTCATTTAAACTATGAAAGGAGCCAAAATATGAAAGAATACTTGCGCAATATTTAAAAAAAAAAAAAATTACCAATCAAAGTAGAAATTTGCAAGCTTCCTTTCTGCTATGACACTAGTTAGGCTTCTGTACATAGTCTTGTAACACACTTTTTATAGGTGATATCCTACATGGAACTTTTTACTCCCACTCAGCAAGAACACATTGCAGTGCTTCACTCATCTGTTTGCTTCTTGAAGGGCAATGAATCTCTTACGTAGACCATCACCTATCTAACCAAACCCACAATTTATATACAGGGAAATAAGACAGTCTTTTATGAAAGCTTTGCCTAGAATCCATTCTCTTGTTGTTATATTGAAATACTGGTGAAATGTCATCAAGAGTGAAAGATATTATAGCTGCCTATCAATCCGAATGACTCAACGTGAAAATAATAGCAGCCTCCACTCAAACTTCAGAATCAGGCACCAAGTCCAACTTCTCAAGCAATGGATAAAACATGGACAACACATTAAAAGATGTTACAATGTGTGTGCTGTCTATAGGAAGGAAGAGGGAATTTTATTTGAAAAAAAATGAAGATAGATGTAGGAAATAAAAACAGCAGAAAAAAGACTGGGAGCAGAGCATTAAAGAGCTGGATGGAAGAAAGAGGTTTGGCACTGCCACCAAAATCTACTTCTCGCTGGCAGATTTTTACTACACTCAAAAAACAAAAAAACCCAAAAGAAAAAGATTTTATTAAAATTCCTTTAAATAAATGGCAGCACTTCCTGTAGCTATCTATCCACCATCAGTATCTTTCTCTCCCATCCAAGCAAAAATAACACAGGACATCCAAGTTGTTGATTAGCTACCAAAATCCAGAAGATTAATAACACTTTATTCTATTCAATTCACTTCTCTTAAGCACGAGAAACTTTCTCACCTTGATCCCTCCACTCCATCCACTTCCTTGCCTCTAGACCAAATCAACCTAGAATAGCTGTGGGAAAAGGACATAACAGAAATACATTTCCAATTTCAGACCTAAGACTTTGCACAGATGAATTAGGTATACAGCAGTACCTTCTATGAAATTACAGCAAAAATCCACTTACATATCACAGCTGTAACACAACTTAAAATCATAAAAGACTATCTCAAAGGAAGCAGAGTACCTGAGGAAGTGTTTGAGCACCCTTTGAATCACACAATATTCCTGATGGTATAGTAGAAAAACTATCTTCAGTGAGTAACTGTTCAGACATTGAAACAGAGGGTAGATGAAACCTCTTAAATGTCTTGTACCTCACAGAACATTTTTTTCCTCACATACAAGCTGAAATTAAGTAATAAAAAATGGCAAAAAACCATACAAAGCTGGAGAGAATCTATGGAGTCAATTTCTGTGAAGCAGTATCAGTGAGACATAGCAAATACTTTAATACAGTTAATTACTTGTCATGTTATTTACTTAGAAAAGGACAGAGATTGCAGTTCAGCTTTTCAGTGTCTTGAAAAGAGTCTTCCAGTCCTTACATCAAAGCATTTTCCAATAAAAGTTTACTATTTTTCTTCCTAAAACTTCTCATTTATGACAAAAATGTCTCATTCACAGACAAAAATACTTAATGTCTTTAAATGCTGTGAGTGAAAGAAGAAAAAAAAAAATATATAAACCACAAGACACTTCCTTACAGAACTTCACTAGAACATAAACAAAAATGATATTTTGCTATTAAAATACAGATGATGATGTTCACTATACCAGTGTGCATGCACAGACTTTTCTGTGAATCATACCCAGATATGCCAAAGAAAACTGGACAAGACAGTAAATTGTAAGGGGGCGAGGGGAAGCAAGCAAAATGTTATTATTACATTAGGTCCCCAGATAACTGCACAAACATCCTCACATCTTCAAATGCAAAGATATTTCTTCAAACAGAAAATTAATTCTTGGAAGAAACAACAGTACCAGTTGGTTCATTAAACACTCTTGTGCAGAGATGAGAATTAGGCATTTATTAATCTGAAACTCATCCACATAAGATGACTATAGCAAAAACATGTCATGTGGACACTTTTAGCAACATATTGAAGATGTTAAGTCATACAAATTAAACTGACTGCTGATATTAAGAAGCAAAGTGAGCTTTCCAGCATATGTGTATTTGATTTTAAGCATCATTCATTTCCCATTTGCTCTTATAAACACACACAACGCAATAGCATGTCACTAGATTATATCAACAGCCATCATCTTCAGGGAAGCTCAGACTTTAGTAGTACTTCTAGAATTTATCCAATATCAGAAATATAGGGCTATCTCAAGAAACAATAAATTTCCATATTTTTATCCAACTTTCCTTTTACAAGCTTTTTTATTATAAAAATGTTAGCAATTCTTGAGTGTCAAGTAACTACCAAGGAGCATACTGAATAAGAGAGAACACGCATATCTGTATGTATTCATGCTTCTTTGTATCTATATAAACATATTTCTGTATATATGTATTTATACATGTGCATGCATAACTCTGTATGCATATATGAAAAACAAAGTGAATTTAAAAAATCCAGAATTTTGAGCAACAAAACTATACAAAAACCACACTGCTCTTTGTTGCTTTCATCATATCCTTTATTCCTAGCGCAACATAGATTTTTTTACTTTGCCTCAATTACTCAGCAAGCCTTGGTACAAATCCTGTTTTGCACCACAAAAACTCCCTTTCTGTATAAGGTAAGGACTGCTCCAGTGGGTCCCACAGGTGAGGCATAGCAGCTTAGCTCCACAGAGCTCTAAGGACCAGGTTAAACATCTAGTTTGGACTTGATAGAGTCATAGTACAAAGCATATATTACATTATATACTGCTACCTATGAAATCTAATGTACTGTAATCTTCCATCATTCATTGAAGGACAGATTTGGATCTCGAAAAATATGTGTCAGTTGAAAGTATGTAACATTTACAAAGCTGGTGAACTGCAATATGAAAAGACTTCCTAACCACCATATTTCCAAATGCTGCCATTTTCATCTGTCCTAAAATTCACCTGTAGTTGGCTATCTTCATTAGAGTTAAAACTGTTTAATTCAAATGGATGGGGAAAAAAAGTGAAAAAAAGGAATGGTGACTTCGAGATCTACTTTTTATCTTTCACATAAACCAAAAAGTTAATTTCTCTGAGATTTCAGAGTAGGGCCAGCTCATATTTGTCTGTTTCTACCAAGAGACTCATCAGTAAAATACTGCATGTCGCATCAAACCAGCAGCCTACAGGTGACACTGCTGTGGTGCATTATTCTTAAACAAGCATAAGCCTCAGCTCTGTGTCTCAAGACAGACTTTGGACAAATACTGTATTTTGGATTTTCTTCTTTCAGCAGTGTTATTTTTATTAGATACTCAGGACAGAATCTCAGTGAGAACATGAAGATGCTTTTCTACATCAGTGACATAATTGTTTATCTATGCCAAACACCACAATATGACAATGGTTTACAATAGGCATTTAAACTCATATGCAGAATCACCTCCACAAGTGCCAAGGAAGATTAATGATCCTATCTGAATGGCAGCATCTGACTGGCATAGGTGAGGAATCGGAGCCTAATCCCCACTATGTGTCACAGGATATTGCCACTTCCACACTCCATGTTTGTCTTGTGAAACTGATTCAGAAAGTAATAACTACAGCTTAGCTAAGCTTTTCCTAGAATACGTGCAATTAATTCTCCTGGAAAAAAGTGGAAAAAACCCTGACACTTTAATAATGTTTAAGTACATCTAATCTATTTTTTTTCCTGTTCCTAATATCTCCTAAATATGAGAAGGAAAGAGGATTTGAAAGTATTTACAACTGACTGTTCTAACGTAAATCATCCATGGGTTTGTAATATCCCTTCATAAAACAGCCAACATAAAATAACACAAATAAGAAGAATGCAGAGCAAATGGATAATGTGTAAAAATTAATCTAGAATTATTTTTTTTAAATATAAGGTCTATTATCTTTTCAAATATGAATCAATTCATTTCTTTAAAAATGCAAGGTTGATAATTTTCAAAATTTTAAAGAGGAGTGGACTTACCAAAATTCATTTTCCTAACAAAATAGTTTTAATCATACTTCATTAACCTAGTTTTCCAAATCTCATTTTTAGCCTGTCAAAACAAGTTGTGATTCAAGGACTGTACAATTCAAGGCATCTATATTGGCATAACTAGATTTTGAGGTGATTTTTATACTTAACCCGAGTGCCTTTCACAAACAGTTCATCATCAGGATTCAAGTGCATCTCGGGTTTTCCATTACACTTCAAAGCTAGATAACAAGTACTCATCTTCACAACACTTCTAAACTGCAGCAATTGGCTAATTGCCCATTCTTGAAATAAATCTACAGAAAGATCTAAGCTTGCCATCATTCTGCCCTCCAGAAACACACTATATATAGGGGGGGGGGGGGAAAAACCCTAGACAACAGTATCACAAAACAAACACCAACCTCCTCCCTCCCCAAAACATGACAAACCCAATTCTTTGTCCCTCTTCCCTCAATAATTTAACATAGGTTTTGGACAAGAAGGTAGAACTTGTTTACATTTTGCAAAGATAAAACAAAAAAATAAGAGTAGTTATGTTTTACTGAGCTGATTCTAGAATGCCTACTCTAAAGCATTAATTTCTACAGTTTGTAGTAAAGCTCACTTAGCTAGCACTGTAGCTAGCTACTCCACAAATGTAAAAATCCACTATTTGATGAAGAGTCACCTCCACAGCAAAGAAATACCTCCAACAGCTGGAATATAAGGGGGATTCATTTTCTGACCTAAGTCTGCCTCCAGTTCTACTCACAATCCACCCAAACTGCCTCACTGCATTTTTCATTTCAATGGGTGACTCAAGTTACACAGGGACATCTAGGTGGAAAGGATAATGTTGTTAATGCTCATTTTTTCAGTGTTAATGCTGCTGGACCAATGACAACAGTAGAATACATGTTACTGTAGGCAGCACTCACTATTTTTACCACTACACCATAAAAATATTTTCCACTTAAAGTTGCCCTAAGTATTCACGCTATAGAGGAAAAAGATTGATTTGTTAAAGGTACACATAGATGCAGTTTCAGGGTAGAGCTTGGTAGGAGACAGATAAGGTTTCAAACATCTTTCTGTGTCAAATGAAAACTAAGACATTTTTATTTTATTTTAATTTATTTTAGAAGGAAAAAAAAAGAGAACAAGAGCAAGGAAATGACTCCTTTTACCAAACCCTGCAGAATGGACTCGCTTTGTTTCTTTGATTTTCTGGATAAGAGGATATTTTCACAAATGAGTACAGCACTGAAACAAAGCGATGCTTTGGACCCAAATTTGAAGTTCCTGCTCAGGTTCACCATTATCCAAAGTTGGTTTTTTTTTCAGCTGCTTCCAAAGCAGTTTTGGATGCCTGACATTTTGGAAGCCAAAATCTCCTCCAATTCAGGAAGCATGTTATTATCAAGAGATGAGAGAGTAGAGGAATTAATTCCACTGCTCTGTCTACCTATACTTACTCCTCCAAAGACTACAGGCACACTTTTGGTGACCAAAGGAAGCAAACATAAACCAGCATTAAAAAGAGAACAAACCAAAAAAATTGACAAGGGTCTACTTTTCTAAGTTCTTCTTTGTTTGCTTACAGATAGGGGAGGATTGCTTGTATTTTGTCTTTTGTACCTAGGTGTTATAGCAGAACAACTAAACCTTCATTTTCTTTCCTCAAAGATTTGTCTTTTTCTCCCTTCAGGAGCTAGATGGCAATTAGGAGAGAGAATAGCTATTGATGCTGTAAGCTGGTAAAGCTGCAGAGCAAGTCAGTTAGCACTTCACTGACATTTTCCACCCTCAGCTTTCTTCAGGGTTTCCTCAAGTGTAGCAGAAATACTTTAAAAAGAGTTTGTAAAGTAAAAAATCAAGAGGAAGACTACTAAAAAAGCTAGAAAAAACTAAGGAAAAGAAAGAAATGAAAGCTCCTGGAGAGTAAAAGTTTATCTGAACTTCACTATGTTAGTTGCAGAGTTCAGCAGATAAGCTAATTAACCAAAGGTTTTAAATCTACATACAAGTATACAACTAAATGGAAAATCACAACGGAAGTACAGATTTTCATATATGTATCTCAAAACGTACAATATTGACTCCCACTCAAATTGACTTTTATGTTAAAGTGCTATGTCAATTAACAACATGATGTCAACACTTCAAGACAGGCAGGGTGCATTTACAACTATTATATTTCCATTATTCAGAATAGCAATATTCTTAACATAAGTTGTCCTAGGACACAACAATAAAAATGGTAGTTATCCATCAAGTGCTAAGTCCACAATATATTGTAGCTAAGTGAAAAGGTATGCAATTTCAACAGGCAAAATCACTTTTCCACTTATATTTTATAAAGTGTCAACTCCTTAATATTTACAGTCTGTATTACAAACATACAAATAACTGTAGGATTTGCAGAATATCAAAGTACGTTTTGCATCAATTTTTGGTAGATTTTATATAAGTGAAGAAACCATCAGCATTTTCAAGCAACCACTTCAAATTTACTTCATTTTTAACAGCTCTAACAAGACAGCTTACTTGGCTTGGGCACCCATTACACTTTTTTATTTTATTTTGTTAAGTTTCATAACCTTAAGTCCAGCTTCTGGCATGTCCACCTCCATACATGACTTTAGTTCAAGAGGATTAAATAAGATATACTGAGTCCTTTCAAAATTCAATTTCAAATGACTAATAATGGTCTCAAGGCTCCCATCCGTATTCCCTTTCACAAGTCATAGAGTATCAAAACTGAAGCCAGTTAATCATAGATTAAATCCATGATGCTTTCACTCACATGGAAATCCTTATTTCATAGATTCATGTACTTTTCTGTCTTTTATGAGGTACAAGAGCTAAATTCCCTATGGGATTTCTTTCTGCAACTGACATACATACACAAACTTTGACAATAGTCGACAGCAAATGAGCTACAGCTCACGGGATCAATACAGGGTAATTTTACACTGACAAAATTGTCAGCCAGTTAAATAGCATATGTTCTGAACTAGTCTGATATAAAATTAATGCTCCAGGACTGTGCAAAAGTTTGATGTTCCCTGTGTTCCATTTTGTCATTTAATTTTAGATAATAATTACATAATACATCACTTCTTAATGTAGCCAAATATGAAACAAAGAATATTGATGACCTGTATTTATTTTGCAGACGTTAATATAGCAAAGAAATCTTTCATACTTGAGTAGCATTACATTTTTCCCATGCAAGTTGAAACATAGCTATTAGTGCTGTTACAAAAGCACACTGATGTTACCAGTTGGTATATAAAAGATGCAGTAATGTATGGACCTGAATTCACTCCTCTGCCCAAGTACTGAGCTAGCCACAAGCTCGCCTCTCAAAGGTGGCTTACATAAAATCACAGGTGAATGCAGACCTACAAACTCCATGGAAGCAATGCACGTGCTGAACATCTTGCTGAAAGCAGTAACCCCACATGCCTTCTCCACAGAGTCTTAAGTTCTCTGTTTGTGAGAGAGGGGGCCAAAAAATCACTCTCTTTTCATTAGGAAAGGCTTTAACCATGTTCTTTCAAAAAAAAATATTAAAATTATGTTAGTACGATCTTAATAGCACAATAAAAAGCATTGTCATGTGTTTGGGTCTTCTTAATTGTCATATTGCATGTTATACTTAGTCACTTGCGAGTATTCTGTCTATCCTTAAAATGGTAGTACTCAACCATAAGTAGCTCATGTGCTATGGAAAGGTTAAGCAACTATAAGAACATATATTATTTCATTTAAATTAAACATCTATTTAAGAGAAAAAAAGTATTTTATTTTCTACTAAACTACAGTGTAGATGTGAAAAGTGGCTCATGAGAGAAGTATTCACAATCCATCAGGACATGTGCATTGCCCTTCAAGATTTCTGGCATATGCATACAGTTCTGTGCTACTTCTCTGCCTCTTTGGTACTGCAAGACAACTGTCAACACAATCTTTTAAAAGAAACTTCTATTAGCAGTGCATCTAGATTGTAGCCACTTCAGAGGCTGACAAGTCCCTAGAAAAGCACAAGTCAGTGTTACCAGTGTTTATCTGAATGATTAACATAGCCTTGGGCTAGCTATTTCTTGGCGGGTGTGAAATTGCATTTCTATACTTTCTAGTCTCAACAAGTGACATTATCAGGGAAATGAACTTAAAAAAATATTGTTTCTTCTGCCTACCAGCTCCTCGCGAAGTTGGGCTATGAGTTCATCTCTCTCCTTCAGCTGCAGCTTCAGCACTGAGCATTCATCTTTTACTCCATCCTACAAAAACATCAAAAGAGATGTTACAATAGGCTTAACGCTTTTACTTTGTTCTTGACAAGAAAAGGCTGTTTCACATAGTGTGAGATAATTACATTCAAGTAATGATACTCAATTCTTCTTTGTCACGTGTGGTATTTTCAGTAACACATTCCAAGTTGCTGCATAAACAAATTAAGGCATCCAAAGACATTACACAGAAATGTGAATAGCCCCCTGCACAGAAGTCCATCTCATTGTTTTCTGAATCTTTTAAGCCTTTTTACTGGGATCCTATGAGGTCATTCCTTTTCAGTTAAGGAACAGCTATGAAATGCTATAATTTAACTCATACAAAACAACATTAGAGAAATATCAATTTAGAAGCCTTATTGTAGAGCTCTTGATCTTGGAGAGGATGAAAAAGAAAGCACAGCAGACATTCACAGGAAAAGTAAAGCACTCCTCCCATACACACATCTGCTGTCTCACATCAGCCAAAACAGTAGCAATTCTGGTATTAACAGCATGAAAGAAATAAAATAGTTACCACTTAGAGATATAACCATAGACTATAACTCAGTTTGGCTTGCATGGAAATGAACACAATGGCTAAGGCTGTAGCCAAACCTAAGTGTATGAGGCTGTCAGCAAGTTGTCTCCAGGCAATTTTATGAGTTTGTGTAAGTCTAAACACCTTGTTTGGAGAACAAATGTCAATCACATATTTTTGTCTTGTTCTGATAAACATCCAAGAGGAGAAACAAAATAACTCAATTGTTGGAATATAAAACTCTAACAAACTGGGTATTCAGCTTCCTGAGCCAGAATACAGGGAGGAGGGAGCAGAACAAAGCCCCAGTGATCCAAAAGCAAATGGTTTGATATGTTCAGCCAATTAGACATACACTAGTCTATGGGGTCGGATGGGATCCAGCCAGAGGCATTAGGGGAGCTGGCAGAGGGGCTCATCAAACCCCTTTCCATCACCTACCAGCAGACCTGGCTGACTGGGGAAGTTCCACATGACTGGAGGCTGGCAAATGTTACACCCCTTCACAAGAAGGGTGAGAGGGAGGATCCAGGGAACTACAGGCCTGTCAGTTTGACCTTGGTGCCAGGGCAGATCATGGAACAGGTCATGCTGAGGGCAATCACACAGCACACACAGGACAACCAGGTGATCAGGCCCAGTTAGCATGGGTTTATAAAAGACAGTCCTGCCCGACTAACCTGATCACCTATGACAAGGAGACCCGCTTAATGGATGAGGGAAAGGCTGTGGATATAAGGTACCTGGACTCCAGTAAAGCCTTTGACACCATTTCTCACAGTATTGTGCTCAAAAAACAGTCTGCCACTTGCCTGGACAAGGCACACCCTCTGCTAGGTAAAAAACTGACTGGATGCCTGGGACCTGAGAGCCATGCTGAGTGCAGTTAAATCCAGCTGGTGGCCGGTCACAAGTGGTGTTCCCCAGGGCTCAGTGTCCGGCCAGCATTGTTCAGTATCTTTATCAATGATCTGGATGAAGGGATTGAATGCACCCTTAGGAAAGCTGTCTGGCAAAGAAGAATGGGGGGGGGGGGTTGGTTTACAGCCAACTGAACATGAGCCAGCAGTGTGTCCAGGTGCCCAAGAAGGCCAATAGCATCTTGGCTTGTATCAGAAACGGTGTGGCCAGCAGGACCAGAAAAGTGACTGTGCCCCTGCACTCGGCACTGGTGAGGTCACACCTCAAATACTGTGTTCAGTTTTGGGTTCCTTACTACAAGACAGACATTGAGGTGCTGGAATATGTCCAGAGAAGAGCAACGAAGCTGGTAAAAGGTCTGGAAAACAAGTCTTATGAGGAGCAGCTGAGGGAACTTAGGGTATTTAGCCTGAAGAAAAAGAGGCTGAGGGAAGACCTTACCACAATTGCACCAGGGGAGGTTCAGATTAGACATCAGGAAAAATTTCTTTACTGAAAGGGTTATCAGACAGTGGAACAGGCTGCCCAGGAAGGAGATTGTATCATCATCCTTGGAGGTATTTAAAAGACAGGTAGATTAAATGCTCAGAGATATGGTTTAGTAGTGGACGGGTATGGTTGGACTCAATGATCTCAAAGGTCTTTTCCAACTAAATGATTCTATGATACTAACCAGCTAACTGGTTGGTTGTACAACTACAAGTGAAGCACTATATTTTTAAATCCTTCCACTACAGAGACCTATTTACTATGTTTAAGAAATGTACCAGTTTAGAGTATCATTATTTTCACCAAAAAAAACAAGCCACTCAACAAGAAAACTTTGAGAATATAGTGATATTTGCACGCTTCTGTCCTTTGTTTAAAAATCAGAAAAATTAGACTCCTAGCCAACAGACAGCAAACATAAAATGTAGAATGTAGTTAGGTCATGAAGAGCTCAAGGGTTCAAAAGCATATAATCATTGTGATGAACTCCATCAGTACTAATGTGTTTGTAGCTTCAAATGAACACACAAGTATGAGACAAAAGGTAAAGAATGTGAAAGTCCATTTTTCTCAGTTCAATGTTCAGTTAATATAACTATTTTTCAAAGTAATTATATTGCTGCTCATCCACTAAGCACTGGAAGAAGAAACAACATATTTGCAAATAAAACCCGAAATATTTACAACTACAATACAAAGAGACACCCCATTTCTGGCAAACAGATAACAAACCTGCTACATGCTACTTACGTGCTATGTACAGAACTCATGTAATGTTCAAATTTAGAAAAAAATGCCAGGAATTGCATTATCTCCTTTAGCCAAAAACTCACAGGAATTTTTCTTTGCTATACGGTTTAGCAACATTTCAATTTTACCATCTCCTAATACATAGCTGTTTAGGAAAGTTGGCTGAAAATAAAATAGCAATACATCCCAGAACACAGCACTCAGCACATGATGTGTTATTAGTACATATTTAACATTTTACTAAGCAAAAATATTTGCTAATAAAAATATAAAATATTAAGAACCTCACTAATATTTTAATCAATTAGAGATTTTTTTTTTTATTTAAAGAACAGCTTTAAAAGTGATGCAGCACATCTCAATTTTTAGTTACATTATTCTGAGTCCTTTTTGTCAGCATGGTTTCACATTTTTCGTGTGCCCTGATTTTCCTCTTTTTAACTAAAACGTATGTTAGCTGAATACACAGTGGAAGAAGGTCCAACAACCAAGACTATTACAAAAATAGCTTTTGGAAAGCATGCAGAAGAAAATACAGCAATAAGACATGTACTAGCGTATGGTAACTGAACCAAAAAAAGATTTTTGAGATGAGCTTTGGCACTAGATAGTGCCAAAGAGGCAATGCAGGCCTCCCTTAGACAAGCAAGAGATTGAGAAAGATTGACTCACAGAGCTTTCAAAGACTTAAAAATCACAGTGCATCTCTTCTGATAAAAAGCACGCATGCACCCAGCTGGATCTTCCTCATCCACATAAAGAAACGGCTGCTCTTGCGCAGCACAGTCCTTTAGGGACTTAACTTCAATATTCCATGCAACAATTTCCTCATACAATATAGATGACAACTCTCATTACCATTTGGAGAAAAATACCTAAAGCCAAGGTAATTTTCCCCTTGTCTTGGCACATATTGGTGAAACTCAATTAACACTTGCCAGAAGGAATTGTTCTTGTAAATTACACTCTGCATTTTCAGCTCTTATGTAGACCTGTAGCTTAGTAAAAGCTAACAGTTAGGTAAACTTAACTGCAGAACCCAAGGGTTACAACCATCACCATCAAAAGGAAGACTTCACCTGCACTGAAACATCTTCTCAAGGACTGACCTCAGACAATCTTCCCTGCTATATCAATGTGTAAGCAGGAGTCATCCAGAAATGTCTAGTAAAAGGGAAATGCTAACAATTCTCAAATTTTTATAGTATTGTTTAGTAAAAGAAGTAGTAGTAAACAGTCTATATTCCATCCACTCTGCCCATTGCCAAAACAGAGAATACAGTTGTTCCAGTGGAAAGCTAAGGAAGGAGAGAAGGCTCCAAAAATTACACTATTGTGCAAGAGCCAAAATATTTCACTGAAGGTTTGTATGGCAGATACCAAAGAAGTAACATTGAAAGGTGTGGGGGCAGGCAAAGCTGCTGGAATGATACTTTATATATTAATACAGAAGAAAAATAGCAATGGTTTCACAGTCAACTGTGAAACTGTAATACAGTGCAAGGTTGCTATGGAAAGACCAAGAAATCTGTTAAGAAAATATTCTCAAGGTGACCGAGGAAGAGGAAAGACAATCCAATAGGAGTTTATATTAAAAAAAAAAATGCTACCTGAAAACCAGAATTCCCTTCTATGGAATTGTCACAACAGCAAACGTTAAAAAGAGGCATGGACTTGAAAGATGGCTTGCTTTTAGCAGTGCATGCTATCAATGTATTCTGAGTTAACACAGTCATTACAAAGCTGGAAGAAACATTCTCCCCATAAATTAGAGCTTTTTAATATACTTTGAATACTCTGGGACTGAATGATTCAGGCTCTTCACTACTCCCATACGTGACCTGTGTATTCTTGTGTTTAGAAAATAAGCTTATGTACAAAGTGGTTATATTGTATGTCAAATATTTCTCGTGTTTCTGCAGCCCTTATGATATTTATAGAACATGAGAGAATAACAAGTTAGCATATAAGTATAGCTGAATTCAAGTACCAGAGTCAATTAAGTGACCGAGGATTTAAAATTCTGCTAGGTAACATTTATCATTTCTAGTCAGGAAATTAATATCCTTGGACACTCTGGTTCCTTATCATTCTGCACAATGAATTTACAGCTGTATATTTTATCAAGGCTATCAGGTCAATGAGAACATAGATGCTATGAAAATATTAGTCAACTCTCCAAATAATTGAATCATATGCTCTATGTACGTGTTCACAAACTACAGGTATACGTTATAACTTTGAAGTAATTTTGTTGAGTTTAATCAATTATACACAGTACGTATTACATGTAGTATTACATACTGTAACTATATCCACTTTCTTCTGAATATCGTTCATGAACTCATTATGAAAAAAGTGATAAGAAGTCTGTTCTCCATTGCAGGGAGCAGATTCATAACAGGCTTCTTTAAGACTCTGCAAGAACTTGATAAAAAGAGACATCAGTTAATAGCTCAGTCTTAGAGAGACCCATTAGATACAACATGCTCTGTAAGTAAAATGCTTCTTCTTCAAACTACTTTTGCTTCTTAAATGGAGGTAATCAAAAAGGTTTGTAGTCTAAATTCCAGGTGTACTTCATAAAAATGCAAAAGCAGCTGTGTGCAAAATGTCCATTGAATTTTCCTTGCTTATACTCTCCCATACTGTAAAAAAAAATCCAGTATTTAGCTGCATATTCAATATGGATCTGCTGTTATTATTGTAGATCTTTATAGTTAGAATGTTCTTCAAATTATCGCCCTTTCACTTATTTTCAGTTGTAGTCTATGACAGTGATTGCTATGTCTCAGTACTAATATTTTCCTATTTTAGTTTAATTCTGTCCATCTGGGAAAACGCTAAACATAATGGCAAACCTGTTTCTCATCAGATCAGGTCATAAGATGACAAATTGTACTGCCTCTGTGAAGACAGCTGCAGCAGGTTATGCATTAAATGTCAAAAAACAATCACTTCCATTTTGAAAACTTACCTTATACCCCTTCATACTTTGGAACAAATAGACATATTGTGCTGACTGTAATCAAAGCACTATAAACAGAACTAAAAGTATTACAGATGATAAGATGACCACAATTTTACTTTGATACTAAACGGAATATGCTGCCAAAAAAATGCCATAAAATTAGAATATTATAAAACTCATTTGATACATGTGCTGCGTTTCTGATGCTAAGCAGATTGTTTACCAACTTAGGGTAACACAAAAGGCAGGAATTGCTTATGATGCAGTTTCTTTAAAAGTATCATCCTGGAAAAATCCAAAGTAAGACATTTAAAACTGAATATCAGGTTCAGAAAGCTACAGAAATGCCATAATAGTTGAAGCTTCCTTTAAGTTATACAGCAGATTCATACAGCAAAATGAATAAATTTCTGGACAACTACTTAGAACATTCAGAGAAAACACATTCTATTTTGACACGTACAGGATTTTTACGCCAGCAGCGTAGGAGTCTAGACTATGTACAGGGTTATGGATCTATTTTATGGTTCACTTTTTACCACTTGGCATGTGAAAAGCACCAAGCACTTTTCTGGATTTTACTTGAAATCTGTAGACAAGCACCATTATCTATATCTAAACTGAGACCCCACTTTTGTTAACACCTATCACATTGACATACACATTTTTATTAAAAGGAAAGCATCTATATGTTTGAGATCATTCATGTGAGTAAACTTCTGGATACTACGGACTGTTTTGAGAAATGTTTTTTTTTTTTTTTTTTTTTTAAGACCTTGAAATATTTAATGGCAGTGTTTATGATCTTCACACGAGACAGAAAATCCAAGACTACATTGTTTGTTTTGGGTGGCAAATAAAGTCACTGGTGCTGCTCTGAAAAATGGTCGCCTGATGTATTTACATCAGGATACCATACGTACACGGTATGACTTTCCAGTGTTTTATTTTCCTTTTCTGTGTTCACTCTAGCTCTACATATTGTAGCAATTTATATCTGTCACATCAATTCCTTTCAATCACACCAAGAGAGGAATGAATTGGCTGGCTGCAATTCTTCACATGTGCAAAGCACACTGATATTCCCCCTGTCTCATCTGTTGTTTTGATGCTTTGCCAGGCCAGTTAGTCTTGGCTGGAGTCCTGACAATGCTCCCAAAGAGCAGTTGCTGACTGTAGGCAATGGTCACACTTAACTTGCCTGCTTCTCATGTCACACGGCTGTGCCAGCTGTTGCTCAAGCCCAACACGAGGGTGAGGGCAAGTCCACACTTCAGAAATTCCCATTAGATTATAACATGGCAACACAAAGACATCTCCCAAGCCCACTTCAACGCAACAGAAACAGTTTCACTACAGGGTATCTTTCCAGCAGGGAAAAAAAAGAAATAAATAAAACCCTTAATCAGCTTTGGAAGTTATGGTTATATCAGAAACAGCTGGCATTGCATACACCTTCTTCCAATGCAACTACAGTTTCCAAATTATGTACCTAAACGAACAAGTCTGTATTTTATTTCTTGATCATTGAATCGAATGCCATTTGGGGACCACAGGATCTAATCTTATATTGATAAATAATTTAATAAAAATAATTTAATAAAAAATATTATATAATGATAAATTAATGATAATTTTGTGGAAGGTGTCCCTGCCCATGGCAGGTGGGGGTGTGTGTGTGTGTGTGTGTGTAACTAGATGATCTTTAAGGCCCCTTCCAACCCAAATCATTCTATGATCCCATGAAATAAGTGTGATTAAGGCCTTATGGAATTCTATACTATGTTCTGACTAGGTTTAATTACATGGAATATGCCGATAAATACTTTACTGGAAAAATTTAGAGCAGCGTAAAGAATCATAGAATGGGTTGGGTTGGAAGGGACCTTATAGATCATCTACTTCCTACCCTCCTGCCATGGGCAGCGACACCTCCCATCAGACCAGGCTGCCCAAGGCCCCATCCAACCTGGCCTTGAACACCTCCAGGAATGGGGCATTCACAACTTCCCTGGGCAACCTGTGTCTATGTCTCACCACCCTCGTCATGAAGAGTTTCCCCCTAACGTCTAGTCTAAATCTTTCCCATTCCGATTTAAAGCAATTCTTCCTCATCGTATTGACTCCATGTACTTGTAAAAAGTCCCTCCCCAGCTTTCTTGTAGTCACCTTCAGGTACTGGAAGGCTGCTATAAGGTCTCCTCAGAGCCTTCTCTTCTCTACGCTGAAGAGCTCCAACTCTCTCAGGCTGTCCTCATATGGGAGGTGCTCCAGTCCTCTAATCACCTCTACAGCCCTTGTCTGGACCCATTCCAACAGTTCCATATCCTTCTTATGTTGAGGATTCCAGAACTGGACACAATACTCCAGGTGAGGCCTTACAAGAGCAGAGTAGAGGGGGCAATCACCACCCTCGCCCTGCTGGCCACGTTTCTTTTGATGCAGCCCAGGATACGGTCGGCCTTCTGGACTGCGAGCGCACATCACTGGCTCACGTCAAGGTTCTCATCAATCAACAACCCGAAGTCCTTCTCTGCAGGGCTACCTTCAATCACATCATCCCTCATCCTGTACTGAAATCAGAGATTACCCTGATCCAGGTGTAGGATCTTGCACTTGGACTTGTTCAACCTCATGAAGTTCTCACAGGCCCACTTCTCTGGGCTGTCCAAGTCCCCCTGGATGACAGCCCATCCTTCAGGTGTGGCAACTGCACCACTCAGCTTGGTGTCATCTGCAAACTTGCTGAGGGTGCACTCGATCTCACTGTCTATATCATCAATGAAAATATTAAATAGCACTGGTTCCATGGAGGGACACCACTTGTCATCTATCTCCACTTGGACTTCAAGCCACTGACCACTACTCTCTGAACGTGATTATCCAACCAGTTCCTTATCTGCCTAACAGTCCACCCATTAAATCCATCGCTCTCCAATTTAGAGAGAAGGATGTTGTGGTGGACTGTGTCAAAGGCGTTACAGAAGTCCAGACAGATTATATGCATTGCTTTTCCCACAACCACTGATCTGGTTACCCCATCATAGAAAAACGTTAGGGTGGTTAGACAGGACTTGCCCTGGGTGAAGCCATACCAGCTTTCTTGAATCACCTCCCTGTCCTCCACATGCTCTAGCATAGCTTCTAGGACGACCTCTTCGAATGCTAAAATTCAATTGATATTTTGCAATGAAGTAAACATCCAAAAGGACTCTGCAGACTATTCTACTTTAACCTCAGACATTTATGAATAAGGAGTTAAATAAACATTTTCTTCATAGGAATCCAATTGTCAATTAACTGTGAAATAAAGATTGAGCAAATTAATGATTTTTCTTTTCTTCAGCTGAATTTTTACTCTCTTCAGCAGCAATAATAATAAAAAAAAAATATGGACTTCAAAGGAGTGATCGATAAACTGCAAAACATAAAACAATGATCATACCAGATGAACCCCAAGATGCATCTAACCTGCAGAAATTGTGAACAGCAGCCAGGAGTAGAAACACATTGCAAATGTGCAATTGTAATTTTCCTCAAATAACCACTTCATTTATTCTCTCTTTATGGCTCTTCCTAAGCCTGAATTCATACACTCTGTACCATGCCTCCTTGGTGATATAGCTAAATAAGGTATGCATTCATGAATAAAAATAACCAACAAGCCAAACACACCAAAAAACATCCTCTCAAACTTTCCTTTTGTTTCAAACATACTTTCAAACAAAGTCATTGTTCCTGTCCTAAGAAAGACAGGAGTATTTCCTATTCATATTCCCCATATCTTCCAGAGTTTTACATGTCTGCATGCTTACTACACAACTCCTGCCATGTTTAAAGCTTACGTATTATCCTCTATAAAACCTCCTTTTTTAAATAAACCACTCTTATCTCTGAGCAAAACTGTGATCCACCTTAACAAGTTGCACTATATCATTCATTTGTATTGGGTAATCAGGATTCCATGCAGCACTTCAGAAGCAGCTTAGCTATCCATTCATACAACTGCCCTATGATATTTTGGGTTGCGTTCAATTTTAAAGTACTTATTCAAAATAATGCTTAAGGTCTCAGCTTTATAGGAAAAGCCCATGTCTTCCACATTTTTCTGAAGAAGGGAAAAAAAAATTCATCAGAAACCCTTCTGTAAAAGTAAAACCATAGTCACAAACTGCAGAATAAACAGACTTTGGGAACAATGTCCCTGTACCTAATATATCAAGAACGCTGGAAGAACTAATAAGAATAACTAATCAGCTGTACGTACTTTTCTGATTTTGTAAGTACTCAGCTGGTGCTTTCAGGGAACAATCCGAAAATTCTGAAATCTCTCCTTGTTTAGAAAAACAGGTTTGTTCCTCCCCATACATATTCCTTTGTGTCTGCTGATACTGAATCTCAGCTGTCTTTCATCTTTAAATCATTTGGTATGGTGAGATCTTTCTGCAACATTTAATATTTCAGTTTAGTTCTGATTATTCTGGATTATCCTGAAAGTATAATTCTTCTTTTAACAAATGACTACTTGCTTACATCTTTAGTACTGTACACCTAGTACGCCATTAATCCAAGAGAAGACTTCCCACTCACCTTCTTATTTTTTTAAAAGCCTTTGATGAAGGACTTTGTTGAAATTTTTTTGGAAATTGAGTTAACCACACAAAACAGATCATCCTTACTTGCATGCTGATGACAATGCCAGCAGACTTCTGAGGTATGATTAAAATCCCAGAGAGTCAAGACTGCTCTTCCTCATTTATTATATTAATGTATGGGCCAACTAAATCTATTTCCCTGAACAGTTTCTACTAATTTACCTGGCAAGAAAGACAGATTAAAATAACTTTTACCAAAGCACAAATAACAAAGTAAACGGAAAAACAAAACTCCACACCCCAGCATCTAATTTCTATCTGTCATTTTGCTTAGAGGAAGAGTCACATCAAAGAACATCCATAAAAATCGATAACGTTGTATAGACATAACTTCACTCACAATTGAAATGCAATCCCTTTTTTTGCTAGTATGTCACTGTTTCTCTCTGCCAAGCGGCATTACAAAGCCATTTACACCAAGAAGTAAAGTAAAAATATCTGCCAACTGCAGCATTTTTGTAAAAGATTCATTACCGTCAAGGCAGTAAATGTATTTCTTCAAATTCAGAGAATAATGCCCTCCACAATACCTCATTTCTCTAATTGTAAAGTGACTGAGCCCAAATCAGATCCTGGATTCCCTGGGAGGAGATCTATAGCAAAGCTCCTTCTGGCGCCAACACAGCACAGGCCACCAAGTTGAAGTCTCTTGAGGCTACTATAGTCTTCTATCATCTTCAAAATATAACAGCATTTCTGTTATTTTATCTTGAATTCAACATTGATGCTTTAAAATTGTTTCTCTCTTGTTTCTTGAAATCAGAAGAAAATTTAGAAAGAAGGCATGGAAAGCCTTAAAAAAAAAAAAAAGTTACTTCAGCTTTTCCAGTTGCAAAGACAAAACCTGATAAAAACCTCTTGTGCACAACAACCAAAAGAAAATGTATTTTCATATTTTCCAGTTACTATTTTTAAAGCAAAATTGATATTGTTGTTAGGATGCTAATAAAAGTATTTCTAGATTGACCAGGATGATTCAGGGATGAAACTAATGGAGAAGTGTTTTCATCTTCCAGAAACATAGGAAGTGACAGAAGTAATCTTATCAAACACACTCAAGAGGATAAGAAAGGGGAAGTGCTCCAGCCAGCTCTGGTTGTGGTTATAATAATGAAATAAGACTTAATTCCAGGCAAGCTTTTAGGATCAAAAATACAAATGTTTGCATGTATGGCTAATGCATGCAAATAACAAATATTCACAGAATTAACAGTGATGCACAAGTTACCATTGAATAATATTTAGTGTAGGTCTGGAGTGGAAGTGAGAACACAGAAACTTATGGTGGCAGGGAGCACCTGGTTCTCTGCCAGGTATTTAAGAAACTGATTAAATAGAGATAAATACTACAGATTCTTCATATTCAGAATAATATTCATAAAATTATTCAAAATAATATTAATTCACTCATATTCAGATAAAATGAGTGTACAGAAGTACCATATACTGCATTTATTTTTATATCATTAAGGAGTGATGTGGAGAATATTTTCTCTCTTAAGCTATATCTAATGCTTGTAAATTGCTACTGCTTATAGGCTATTAAATGTATTATTGTACCAATCAACTTACTATATAGTATTACTGATCAATTAAATAAAATATGACTGAACAGCAAAATGGTGCACAGCAGGTTGGCATATTAGTAATTAAATTTTGATATTTCAGAACATCTTGCTACACTTTCTGTAAAACTTGCAGATATAAAACAACAATTGATTCCGGCCTTAACCACCCTTGCTAAATACAGTTGGGTGTGTTTTCCTAGATGAAGTATTTTGCAAATTATTGACATACCCTCTCCCACCTACAGCCATTTAGTACACAGAGATCTCAGATGTCCATTTCTTCTATCACGGTTTTATCCCTTCTTACCAGGCTGGCAAGAATAGATTCTGAATTACAGTGAACATACTTCACATTGACTTTATACACCTGTACTCAATCACTAGGCTTCCCACTTAGATAAGTAAAAGAGGAAATTTCACAGTAATGAAAGGATGCCATTTTCAACATATATCTTGCCAAAAGGATGACTGGCTGTGTTTAATTTTTATTGTAGCTACTCAGGCTAGTAAATATTTTGATGGTTTCAATGAAATATTTTGGTTTTATTTTCCTCTTTGAGTGGTTACAACTCCATCAGCTTCTTATATTCTCTAACTGGGAATCCTGAGTTTTGCGTGTCAATGTTCAAGCTAGATAGTAATAAAAAAATAATTTAAGAAAGACTTGACTTAACTTTAAGAAGACTTAACTAGACTATACATTCAGTGTGACTCCCTCACAAAGTGCATACCCAATTCTTTACTGCCCTTAAATGAAAATGCACTTTTTATTTGAGAGTAAGCCTTTGTTCAATCAATGTGACATTTTGCCAGCAGGTTTTACACAGTTATATCAGTCTTTAAAATACCACCAACTTTGCATACATATATAAAATCTAATTTCTGGACTGACATTATGATCATTGCAAAAGAAAAGACAACTTTATCTTAATGAGTTTTTAAGCAAAAATAAAATAGAAATGGCTTTGTCAGATAATTGTGACAAACAAAGTTCAGCTAACAGAAGATACTTATACTGCCACAGGACAATTACAAAGATACAACAAAATTTATGTATCTTAAGAGGACACAGTACCAACTATAAATACCAAACTAGTTTGGCCAGTACAGAGAAGAGCACAGTCCAACTACTACAATAATCAAAATGCTAATCCAGAACTGTTCTTCCCACTTTTGAGCTATCATGTATAGAGACACATGACTGCAGTAAGCCAAGTAAAAATCAAATTCCATGCATAAAATAAAACAACATAGAAACAGAAAAGATTGAGTCTTGTTTGGGTTCTTCTTTTGTTTTGTTTTCAAATAATTAGATCCCCCTACATCGCACATTTTAAAACAGATTATTTTGAGTATACAAGTCTTGCAGAAGAAATCTGAACTATATCATTAACTTTCCTAAAAACAAATGAAGAATGTATTTAGGAACACTATAAATTTGGGAGTGTCTATAAAATTCTCCTTTGTAAAAAGAAACAAACAAAAACCCTAACAATGCCAAGATACCATGGGAAACAACAGTGGCCATGAAGCAAGGACATCTTTTGTTTGTTTCTTTGTAATCAAGTGGTGGATAACCACTTCTTTAAGACTGAAGCCAAGTGAGGCTTTTATAACAACATATCTTCTCCCTTTAAAGTGTTTATTGCATTAGAAAAAGCCCTTGACCTTTCTGAATAAAAATTCATCAGTTCTGAAGAGCTTTACAGGGGCAAAATGTTTTCATCTCATTGAGCTAGAAGAATAACCTGCCACCCTACACCACTGCCGAGCGATCAGCTCAGTAGCTAAGGTTACCCCGAGGAGGTCAATACAGACGCCTGTGCTTCCTCATACTCACAACAAGGACTTGAACTCAGGTCACCTGCATTTACTCTGGCTGCCCTGACCATCTCAATTATTGATATTTTAGAGTAGCCTGCACTTACGCCTCAATGAAACAAAGCCTCAGCAGTTTGCATAAAAACCTAATTCCTGTTTCAAGTAGAGCACCATTCAAGTTTGATTGCTACAAATGACAAAAGAGAACTGAGTGTGCAGTGGAGAATACACTGATGGAAATACGTTGAGTATAGCTGCTGCTTCTGCTTTGGAACAGCATGTTTACTTTAACTTCTTTGCTGGGAACGTATGTTTTGCAGAACTTTTTATTCATATTAAAAGACTTGGAGATAAACTAAAGATTAATTTGCCTGTAATGACATTGTAATTATGCCTGTGGGATTTGAATTAAAAGCATCCAAATGCTAATAAGAACTAGTTAACTCCAGTGGGTAGCTGTGAGTAGTTATTAGTAGACCTGATCTTTTACAGATGGGGAAAGTTGCAGGGTTACAATCTAAGAAAAATAGGTAGTTCTTCTGTATGAATAATGATATGAATCATCACTTCCCTCTCATAAATCTCACCATTTAATTTTTTAATATTTGTCATTTTGGGATTGGGAAGCCTAACCTTCCAACCTCTTATCTGCTCATTTTGAGCAAAGAAAAATGCCAAGAAACTCAGCCAAAATTGAGCTTGACGTTACTTTCTTTAGGCAGTTTCCCAGATACCCAATTACTAAAATATGACTTACAAATAATGTTTTAAGTGAATTTTGCATGTCACAGAGGCATTAATTACGCTGTCACCTGCAGCATAATAGTACACCTAGTTAAGTTCCTGCATGATTCTTCCTTTGCCACAGTTACAGGGTTTAGCTATACACCTTTTCATTCTGCGTATTAAAAAGCATATTCCATTTACATTAGACCTCTGGTATCTCCTATTTTTTGTCAAAAAAGGAAAACACACACATTTGAGCATACTTTTTTTTCCTGGGCAAGAGTTCCATCCTGACATACTCCCAGAGAAATTTAGCCAATAGATGCAGTGAGAGAGACTGGATAGATTAATGTGCTCATTATAATTCATTAGAGAGTGATGTGGGGATGACTGCCCACTTTAATTAGTTTTATTACTGCAGGAAATTGCTTCATATGCCAAGCTCATCACCGAGCATGCCTGGAAAACATTAGAGTGGCAATCAGACGTGATACGAGAACCTTTCATTAGCCTGTAAGGCTAAAAGCACTTATAATGACAAGGAAGTATTAAAAAGATGGACATAAGAGTGGCTAGCATAAAGTAATTTATCATGTCTAATAATTCAGTGATAAACACCACTATGGTGATTTCAAGTTAAAAATCCAATGGAACAGCATTGTTGCTATGGCACACAGTGTACTCTTCCTGTAATCATGACATTAGCTGACAGTAATAGATTTAGAAGGTTTAGTAGGTCAGGTTTGCTCAGATAATAAATCCTAATGCAAATTAACTACGACTCAAATATTCTAATGAAAATGTTAATCAGTAACTGGAATTTCTTTTTAAATATGTGGGTCCCTTTTCCCAGTCATCCCCCAGAGTAGCAAACACATTTCCATACAGTTCTTGACAACTCTAAGTTGCTGGCAAACAACAGGTAAAACCTTTTTTTTTTTTTAGACAACAAATGAAACAAAAAAAAAAAAAAACTAAAAAAAACCCAACAAAAAAAACCAAACAACTCAGGTAAAACAATAGTAGATTTGGATGGAGAGAAATGGAAAACTAGCTTACCAGTTTTTTCATTCTGCAAAAGTACTACTGAAGAAAAGATTACACTCTGGGATCCATAAGATCCACTGTTTTAACATTTAAAGGCCTTGAACATATTCACAGACAAAGTCTTCTCATCGTTACACAAATGGATAAAGGTCTAATCCCTGTAATCTCAAGAATTTATTACAATGATGACTACCTTATCATTTTAATTACACTTTCTTTCACTCTAAGGAATACTAAATCTTCTTAAACTCTACATTCCCAATTAATTATATTTTGAATATATTGTTTAGTACTATCAGAGTCTACAACTAATCAAGATTTAGGTATTTGTTTTAATACCAATGTTAAGGGAATATGTATAAATGTCTCAGTTCCTTTCATGAACATAAGAAAGTGATGGAACTTATAGTCTAAATTGTTCATTGACAGGATCATGGATGATCAAATTTCTCAATATGGCAAATAAAAGCTGACCATATCTTTAGTGATTGGAATTCTGTCCACTAAGATAATTTTCAGGCAGTTTCAGAGTAGCATAATGCAAGATTCTTTTTCTCCCCCCTCCATGAGGTAATTAAACAATGTAAAACAAAATTGCTTCTAAAGTCATCTCAGTTCTCAACCATACCATTTTATCTTCATGCTTTGTGTTGTTCAGCCACTCCAAACACCCACTACCTCAAAGCCATTCATTCTTCTCAAATTTTCATAAACAAATCACTACTTCCTCCCGGATTTTTTAGTGCAAAACAGTGGGTTTCTTTCTGATTACACAACAGAGCAACTTCCCACTGTTGTTTTGCTTCTTGTAAGAACATAGGTATCACTTCACTCCTTTGCATGAGATTTGCAACTCGCCCTTGGCAAGCAGCCTCACTGGTTATCTGTTGCGTATGATACTGTTAAGACTGAACTAACAGCAAGTTGCTGCTACTGTATATTTCCATATTCCTATTACAAATATTGTACAGGTAAGTATCACAAAGGTAGGGTTAACAAAAAGAAATAAAAATAGCCAACACAAATTTCTGTGATGTCTTCTGTACAGTTCTGTGTGCTGTTATCTTGCTATTGCGCTGTGGGTCATGGTACTAATAAGTCTTATAAGAGTCTTCTGACATAGCTTGTTGTTACAATCGTACAGAAGAAGCAGCTGAACAAAAAGCGCAATGAAAAATCTCTGAAAAAAACTCAGAGTTATTTTCTGTTTGTTGCCATGATCATAACTCAGTTCTCTCTTTTGCTTGTTATTGCTCTCACGCCCCTTAATCCTCCTTTAACCTTGTATTATACCTAGGTCAGGCCTAATTAAGGACTGTATACTTCTAAGCCACTGTGGTTATGAACCCAGGACTTTATATTCCCCAATGATTTCTAATTACTTGACAGTGGGTAGGGTGAAACAACACTGCCAAACCTGAAATTTACCAATAGGATTCCTGGGTCTACTTTCAATCACTGAAACAGACTGAGGAATTTTTGTGGGTGTTATTTTAATAGTGATTACTATCTATTTCCCCATCAGTTAGTACTTGCATGTTTCTCCATCTTACACATAAGCTTTTTGAGGCTGAACTGAATTGGAACAACTACTACATGTGAACTCAGAATCATTTTATATTTTAACAGTCTAATGTAAGGAGAAAGAATTTCTGCATTTTAAGCTGTGAAACAATGATGAGAGAAACAAAACAAACCCACTACACCATACGATACCACCCCCGTCTCACGTGTAGCTGGGAGGAAAGCAGATTTCACCACAGTCATCTGACAACTGTACACAGTGAATTTATGGGAACTACAGAAAACAGAGAGAGTAATTTCAGTAATGCAAGATATAACAAATTCACCCATTCAAGTCAAATTTGTTCAGTATCACTATTGTTTAAGTATACAGAATAAAGCTAGCTGTAGCCTAGCTAACACATGCAGACCAATCATTCTGCACATTCTGAAGACTGCCAAATTACAGTCATCTCACCTTGTTCTCTCTTGTATCGCACACATTATTTGCAGTTTTCTGGGAGCTGTGGACTGGAACTGGGGTTAAGAACCAAATTTCAGATAAGGCAGTAACATAAAGAGACACTAAAGAGCAGTTCTGTCTTGCTACTTCAAGTTGATTCTCTCTGAACTGGAAGTATTAATTTTATCTCACCCAGGGCAATTCTGTAAACACTGGATTTATTTTCTGTTTTTGTTTTATGAAGAGAGAAAAGAGGTAAGGCAATAATGTATGCAAGTGAGGACACTTCTCATTTCTTTCTGCATTTTAGTTAAGGTACTCTGAAAAGTTTCGTTATCTTAACCAAGCATGCATTATTTGTTGCTGTACAATAATACAACATTAACACTGTTTTAAAACAGTTTCCTGAGATACTACAAGACTGATTTGTATACCTTCTATTTTCTTTTTAACAGAATCCAGCTAATGTTTAAAATTCTTACAACAAATCTGTTGTTTAGATGTTTTGTCAATTACTATGTTGTACACAATAAAGACATAAAAGAATAATAACTCTGTGAAGAGAAAACATTGAAAATCCTTGCAAAGCCAGCCAATGAATCTGTAAATGATCCTGTATCGGTCTGGTTGTGGAAAAAATACAGTCACACTTCTACATTTGCTGTCAGTTGTTTGTATTAACCACCAAAGCTGTTGCTGAATTACTTGGCTGCATACACAAAAAGCTTTGACTTTTTTGTTGTTGTTTTAAGAACTAATACCAATAGGATTCTTCGGTCATTCAGAATTATATAGGGGTGTACAGAAACACAGGAGCAACACTTTCAAATTAAATTTAAAATTTCAGTTCCTTCAGGTTTTGGGTATGTAACATGCAAAATCCAAACATGGCTCCTATTTTGAGAAAACACTCAAAAAATCTTCAGTACAGTGTGAATAAGCAAGAGCCACTGAAAATTATGGTGACTTTTGCTGTGTTTGGACCAATTGCATTCATCAAAACCATGATTTTGATAAAAACAAATGTTTCTTTGAAGAAACACAGTCCAAGCTATTTAAAACAAATTATAAATGAATGCAGAAATTAAATTTTCCCATTCCTCAAGCTCTATTTAGCTTTAATGACTAATAGCAATATTTTTTGAAGATGTTAACACAGCCTTACAGTATGTTATAAGCACTTCACTCACTGAAGTGTATTTCATTATTTATTCTCAAGCAGACCTTTTTTAAATCCATTTTTAATGCTAGGATATCAATGACAATATTTGCTTCTCATGATAAATAAACCCACAGTTTTCACCAGTATAACCTGTTTATAGCAAATGACTTATCCAAATACCATCACTGATCTGTTTCAGTCTGTATACTAAATTTAGTCTTTGGGACTCCCACTTCAAAGGTGTGCAAAATCTCAGTCATTCACCTTTATTTATTTTGAAGGAAAAGTACTTAATGTATTACACGTCACACTCTTTCCAAATCCATTTTAAAAAAGGTCAAAACCAAGCACCAGCCTCATCCATGAAAATTAATAACAAGGCAGAGACTGAATTAAGAGAACTACTGAAAAGCAATCAGCAAAATAAGCCTCAAATATTAAAGACAGCACATGTACGTAGCTAAAATAAAAGCAGCTTATACCTATTAACTGAAACTCTGATTTTGCTAGCGTATATACATTTAACAACTGCTAGCATGGAGTGAGCTCTCTCTTATACAGCTAGTTATGTGTTTTCAGGTTTAAAAGTTCTGTCTTCTTGTTCAATTCAAATTACATGGAGCAATTACCTTATGTCAGCAAGGTAGAAATATAAGAAAGATTTATTTCCTTCTCAGTGAAGTTTCTCAATTGGAGATTAAATGAAAATCTAAACACAAGTAGATCATAGCTCAAGGTAACTTCGGATGATGAACACTGAGTACTGGTAAATTTTTCCTGAGAGTGTAACTGCTGTTGTCAATGCTTCAAACACTTGTCATTCAAAGATCTTCAGTCTGACAGAAAAGCAAGCAGAATTTAGACTTAACTATTACTTCTCAGCTGTTGCTATATATATATATATATATGCACCATTGGCATAATCTTTGTCCTATAAAGTCAAATGCTATCTCTTGAAAATACAAAGTGGCTGACTTGGCAGTAAAGGAGTGGAAGTTTTAACTAAAATTAGTAGAGAAAATAATCTGTGGGTGAAACTGCTGTGCAAATACACACGAATAAACCAGTTTCATCCGATTATCTTCCTCCTCTCCCTCCAAGGAAGTTACATGTGTGACAATTGCATGACAAGAATTACAGAATGACTTAGAAAACTATGTATAGTTCTGGAGATCCTGTCTTTCAGTGCCTTTCAGACTGTGGATGAGGAGTTTAATTAAGGCTATAAACTACGGATAGAGAGGAATTCCCATCTATATTTATGATTAAACGCCTGTCCTAATGAGGTCTTGATCTTTAACGATGGTATTAAGCACTATCTCATGGGTCAAATCTTTGAGGCAAATGTCAGAATTCACTGTTATTGTTGATTAAATGACTCATTTTCATAAGAAGTTTTCATTACGTTAAAAGGTGCCTCCAAGGAGTTTCTCATCTACCCTATGGAGAGACACTGCTTTGCTTTTTTTGTCTTTTTTCTTTTTTGTCTTTTATATAAGAACTCATGCTAATAGCAATAAAAAAAGGAAGCCAATTACATCTGATACAGAGCATACTCACACTTGGAATCAAATTGAAAAACATTACAAAATTTACTGGCATTTTAATAAGATGAAGTAATATACAACAAAGCAAAGACCATGAATTCTTTTATATAAACTTGAGAATTTTTGAGGATAGACAAGTTTTCCTGTACATTTAATAGACAGATGTAGTTTCATACGTTAACAGTAATGCTGCAACACTCTTCCTTCCACATATATGGAAGCAGATCCTGCCCAGGTGAGCAGTATTGTATGGATTATCACTAACAAAACAAAATAATTAGTTTTGCACAAAATTCACCCTTCCACCAGAAGGCCATTCCCACAATACTCATGGAACTAGATTCTCATCCTCTATCTCCACAGTTGTACGGAGATGGAGGTTCTTTCTGTCCTAGATATTTTCCCCAAGAACTGTTTGCAACTTCAGTCACAGATAGTCTGAACCATAAAAATAGGCTTAGTACTTAATACTAGGTGTTATGAAAATTAATGGGACTGAAAAGTAGTAAGACAGTGTTATACACCTACAGAAGTGAGCAGTAGTAATTTTTTATATCCTGCAGAGATGAGTTTAGATTTCAGAGAATAGAAAAAGCAGACTGATTTTGCAGAGATATCAAATAGAATGAAAGCCAAGAGCAGAACTTGTCCATTAAAACAGAGGCATAGATTTTCTTGATTCAGTGGAAAGCAGCAACTTATAGGAGAAACACAATGGCTTATGGTATCATAAAGGTCAATGTGGGCCACTCCTATTTTGCGCTCTACAAGAGCAACGTGTATTCTACTATGCATATTACTACCTGGGTTTATACTTTTTACTCTCCCCCCCGCAACTTTTACAGTTTTTGGTATGTAGCCAAATCTGTCAAAGAAAGGATGGAATTAATTGACTCTTCATAAAACAGAGGAATTCTTTACTATTTAATCCTTTTGTCGATTTTCTACTCAACCTCAAAACCTGAAAAACAGTTTTGCCCTGATACAAATCAGCTATTGTAAAATGTTTTAGGAATGCTGTTAGCCTTTGTAATCCAGTCCACTAGAAGCAAAGTAGTAGGTATGCATTAAGTATGAAAGAGATCAAAAGGTATTAAACGTCTAGTCACCAAAAGCAAATCAAATTCTGATTTATTAGCAAAGGAACATTTGTTGACTATCTGTTGCACAGGAAGTTTGCAGATTCAATCACCTTTCGCTGTGCTAGAGAAGTTGCCAATATATATTCAAAATGTGTATAGACAAATACATATAAATGACACAAACAAGCAAGAAAACATACATGTATAACAGCTTATTTCTAGAGAGCATAATTGGTTGCAAACAATACAAATAAATGCATTCGAACGCAGACATGAAGTATGCAATACTCTACAGTGGCTGTAACTAAAATCCTACGGTTCTTCCCTCCACAGCCCACGCAAAAAAAAACTATCTATGCAGTTCCTCACTGGACATAGGTGACAAATGATCCATCCAGTAAGGCTTGCCCTTTTAATTTTCTCTTAATGCTTCATTTAATATGCCAATTCCTACCTGTGCTACCTGAAGTTATGCCATTCTACTAGTTGGACAATTAGATGCAAAGATCAATATTATATTGCTCTGGACATCACACCTGCTTACTTGGTCTTGGGTATCCTACCTGGGTGCTACTCCCTGTAGGTCAATGCTGGATCAGGGCAGCTGCTTGTATGTCCTAAATCCTTAACCAGCTCCATGAATAGCTGCTAAAGGCTACCCACACTTTAAGCTCCATCCCAGTTCAGACACAGTTGCTTATCCAGGGCTCCCAGGGCCTGCCAATACTTGCTGGTTGAAATTGGTTTCACTTATTTTGAAAGTGATGCTTTTTTCCTTCCCTATCAGACCCAGCTAGCCAGAAAGCCTAATGAAGCGCTTGGAATTGTGTATGCAGTGATACAAACAAACTCCCCAATCATAGAAAGGGAGGAAACACTGTGAAAGAGGGGAAAATAAGTAATGTAACATAAGGAAGGACTAAATAAGACACAGAGAAAAGAAAATGTGATAAACAAAAAGAAAATCATGAAAGAAAAGTAAAGCTAGAGGAAGTTAAAGATAGCGGAAGAAAAGTTCACAGCTTTTAATAGAAAAATGATTATAAGGGGGAAAAAAAGAGAAACAAAGAATAAATGCCACAGACAATCTGAACTTAATTTTTTTTCTGGTATAATTTATAACAATCCATATACAAAAAAAAGATAGAGTAACATAAATAGTGCCATATTATGTATCAGTAGGATATATTTTTCTTGTACAAGAACCTAAAATGAATGTTTTTATCAAATGTTCGAACTTTTGACATGTAAGAAAGCAATTTGCTGAAAGACTGGGTGCAGTATTAATCTTTTTTTTTTTTTTTTTTTCCAGGCAATCCTGCAGAAATCATCTAGAAGAAATAATGGCCTAAGGACAAATTCAGGGTTACATCAAGAAGTGCCTATCGTTGGAAAATTGTATTTAATAATTTTTAAAGAGACAGCCCCACTGGAAAAGTGCTGTTCCAGCAGAAAAAAAAAAAAAAAAAAAGCAAACAAAAGACTCAAATCAATGAAAAGACAGCAAAAGAAAGAGAAGAGCTTGATGTTGCAGACCTTAAGAGACAAGACTTTAATGACTTAGGAAAAAAATCCCAAAGATCCAGTGGACCTTGAGTAGACCATGCATCTGGACAGGAGAATAATCTATGGATCATTTCCCACTGGGGAAGCTGATAACTACAGATAGAAAATAAAGGGTCAGAGCAAATGAGGCAGCACAAGGAGGTAAGGAGGCCATACCTCTGGACACAGGGTGAAAAAATGTGGGGTTTGATGGTAGAACAAACTTGCCTAATACTTTTTATTCTTTTTTCTGTTACTCAGACAGTGCTATGATCACTATACATTATTTCTGTACCATTTTCAGTCTCAGGATTCAGATAAAAGACAGCCCACATATAGCTGGCAGAGCACTTCTTCACCTATGTCTCTTCAATTCAACCCATTTTTTAATACAGCCACGTATTGTGCTCATTCTCCTCCGACAGAAAGGATAGATCACCAACTCATGCAATCTTCACTAGTTAAGATTTCATAAATGTTTTATAACTTCATATGGTACCTATTTCAGTATGAACAGAACAGTAACCAATGAATGTGATTTAATGCAGAAATATGTATATCCTAGAACAGATTTGACAGAAAATATTAAACTACCAAGTTTCATATAATAACCAAATACAAATACCAGATGTTATTTTTGCACTGACATTCTACCCATGCTTTATGTCACCTTCATCATCATGACAGAAGACAAATTAAAATATTGATAACTTTTTTTATTCCTTTTAATGAAGGCACAACTGTTATAAGAAGGTATCTGGTTTATTTTTTAGACAAAAAATGGCTGAAGAGCTATCTACGCAATCAGAGGATAGTGCCCAGACACCCAGCCTAGGAACTAAGCAAAAGATTATACCTTATCTTATTCCCTTCTCAAGCTTTTCACTGTTGAAAGATAGGACGGTATGGCTTATTCCGAACAGTGTACTTGGCTATCTCATCATATCAGCAGGCAGAAGTCATAGCTTATCCCATCCCATCATACAAAATAGTTCTATGTGTTAAACTGCAAGGCTTTCCATCCTCACTGTTCTCATTGTTCAACAACACTTCTGACATTTTTCAAAAGCATGGTATAGGAAAAGTGGCAGATTACATTTTTAACTCTAAAAATCCATTCATTAAAGATATTCTCTAATTGCATCAAGCAATAACTTAAGCCTGCAGTTTGCTGGCACAAGAGCGTAAGAGGACAAGAAGAGTACTTCGCAAAATTGGGGGAACAGTTTTTATTCAGTCTGCTGCGGAGGATGGTGGTATCATTCTCACAGCACTTAAAGGTTAGAGGAGGTCCCACTTCAGCTGCTGAATTCAAATTGCATTTGCCAGTGCTGAGAACCATAATGACTAGAAAGCCCAGCAGGAGCTTGCTGCAGGGACGGGAGAGACAGGAAAGGGAATATTGAAATGCAGAGCACAGCCTCCAGGGAGCGCAATCAAGGCAGACCCAGCCACGAAAAACATAGAAGTAACTGAAAATAGCAGGTGGTGGGCTTGGGGAAGGCATTAATCCAAGGGGTGGCCTCCTCTTTCAGAGGAGAACCAGCTCAGTAGCTCAGGAGACAAGTACTAAAGGAAAGGACTATTATCACTTTATCCAAGAAAGACAACTAATGTGAGTCCAGGTTTCTACAAAGAAATAAGCCCCAAAATAAGTAGTAGTGTGGGACACTACATGCTTTGACATTTAGGGCTTCCAAAGCTCAAAGCCCACAGCAGAGACTGGTACAATTGTTTGTAATGTAATAAAACAGATAAGAAATTTACAAATATTTTGAACTTGGGTCCAGAAAGAAAGGTCAAAGTTTCTGGTCGTTTCAACAACAAACAAGGGGGCTTTTACCTCATAAAGCTCATTGTCTCAGGAAAGTACCCCTTGTCAGAAGGTGAGAAGGATTCAGAGATTGACTCATGCTGTAGGTGGAGTGGGTTTCTGTAAATCTCTGAGGGAGAACATTATATAGATCAGACCGACTGCAGTGCAATTTCACAGTAAGCAATGCTCTGGATTACATCCTGCTACACTCAGATATAAAATACGACAACTAATTTCTAAAAATTACAAGTTTATGATCAGGCGTAAATCTTGGACCTTTCATTATGTGAGCTACAGCTAAACCATTTTTAGAAGGACATGTAAAAAAACCCCAAACATTAAAATTCAGCTGTGCAATAAAATACTTTAAAATAAGCATGTAATTTCAACTTTCCAAAAAAGCATTAATGCTATGTAACCTTTGCTAAGAAAGTTATAATAAACCCAGGATCAAAACAGGGAGATGCCAGTATGCCATGGGGGAACAAATGCAACAAAAATCAATCACCAATGATTCCATTTTGAAAAGGCTTAGTGAAAACAGGAGATTTTCTTAGTCATAGTTACCCAACTCTAAGCAGGGATGAAATGAAAACAGTTTATGCTCATTTAGACTGTTTAGTCAAGCACTTCCTGATTCTAATTTTCTGGTTTGGAAATCCTTAGACATTAATGATGACTTGACAGATCTTTTATCCGTAGAACTATGTTCTCAGGATGTAAAATACATGTTATGCCCTACTCAAATAACTTCATATCCCAAAGAACTATTAATCACATAACTTCTTCCTGATTAAAAAAGAACATGTATTGTTTTTAAAATATTCAGTTGTAGCCGTATCCCTATCAGAAAGATTAAATGGATTTACGTTTCAAGTACAGACAGGATGGTCTTGATATTCAAATAGTTCTTTTGGGACCATAGGTCTGTGCTTTCTTTTAGCAGATATTCAATACTGTACACTTGACAGGTGAAAAATATCCTAACTGCCCAGTTGCCATGTGACGTCTATTCACGCTAACATCGAGTTTGTTAAAATTATTTCCCTACATATCTGAGGGCATGACCCCCCCTTAGCTCTTCTGTTTTTCAAGCTCTGCTTGCACAATAGCATTCCTAATAAAGAGATCGGCAGTAAAGATGACAGATTATCACATTTTCTTCTGAATTTGGCATGACCGTATAATAAAGGAATGTTAAATAAACTCAGGAGGAGGGGTGCGTGTGTAAGAAAATAATTGCTATTAGTATAGGACTGTCAATCAGAATATTGTTATAAATATGAAAAAAAAATCTGAATTCTGGTGAATTCTTCTTTTATCTATCATGTTTCAATAATTAGGATTCTTCCTCAAGAAAGCATTCCTGTTCAGTATGGCTGCTTTTGAAGAGCAAACTCTTGGATTTTATTTCTCCAGTATTGAAATAAAACAGCACTAATGAACCCAAGCATATGTGCAGACATAAGCAGATGCTTATATTAGACCTACTTTTAAGACCATAAAAGGAAGCCATATCAGTTGAAGTTACATTTTTCAAAATAGTTATTAATTCAGAAGTGCAGTATGCTGAAATGTCTTCACGGATCACGTGCAGAAAAATTCTTACGTTTCAAGCAAGACATTAGAGATACAGAAATAACTTTTCATGAAAATGGTAGTATACTAGATTAATACATTTGGGAAAACTACTGTAAAATCAATATATTGACAAAGATATCAATGTTCGATGGATATTTGTAGCAGCCTCATGTTTCGATAGATAAATCCTTTCAGTAAAAAAAAGTCGAAAGCAATTTACATACTCTGTGGTTTTACAAAACAGGAAGAATATGAACTACAGTAAATATGGACTTCAACAAGTTTTCCAAACAGAGAGGAGAATTCTACACCACTACTACTTCAGAAACATATTTAATCTACTAAAATAAATAGTATCTTATATACCTGTATGAATATATGTTTGGGTATGCATTTTAATAACTGTGTACAACTTGCAAATTCTTTTTTCAGACAAACTTGTTTCTCAACATGCTGTGTAAATTGAGCAACTACATTACATAGACTTAATTTGTATAAATACCTATTATAGCTGCAATAAATTTACTTATATTATAATTATCATCAGTGACATACCAAAGCAAATACTTTTAACTTATATCACACACTATTGCACATCCAGGCGAATCAGTCAAATTTTATAGTAAGTACTGGAAATACTTCGACAATATCTGTTCACACACTATCCCCCAAAGAAAAAGATATGAGCTAACTGAAACATAACAAGCTCTTGGCATGCTAATCTTAAGATTCCTAGCTGGTTACTATTTGTAATTTTTCAAAGCTTTTTCATGTACCAGAGCAGGCACTAACTGCCCCAAAGAGCAGCCTTTATTTTTTTTTGTACAGGAGATGTTTATCAGTATCTTCTAAGGAATCTTTAATTTTAGGTACCAACAATTAAAGACAATCTGATTTGAAGGAAGTACTGGTATTTTGTACTCAAAATAATATTCTTGTCTTAGGCCAAGTAGCAAAAAACTAAGGGAGCTTACATCAGTAGGCACTTTTCAGAACTTTAGCTAAAATAAGCCAGTTTTGAATAACAATAAAACAACATCTGGAAGGCTGTGTTTAAGAAAGAATCTCCTTCCTGAAATTAGCAAACTATTTTGTCTGCCTTTTTCACTCTACAGACACTTAGAAAGTGAAAAAAACCAACTATTACTTTTTCTTCTGACAACCTTGAAATATCAGCCACAGCTATATTCTCCTGATTTAATTTAGCACAGAACTGCATACATGACTCTAAACACCCGGCTAATGTTCTGCCTTTCTGCCCTTATACATGGAAAAACAATGATGGAGAAGTACATTTTCAGATTAGAAAAATAATTCAGTGATTTGCTTTTGATCGAGAAGAACTTTTTTTTATACATCCCTTTTTCATATACACAACTTTCTGCACAAGCAGAAGTTCACAATTTACATACAATGCTTTCCTAAGAGCAAGAGAAAAATGTTTCTGCAGAACCTTAGTGTAAAAACTCCTTGGAAGGAACAGTGTCTTCATCTTTGCCTTCTGATTAGGGAAAAATTATTCCAAATTATTTGACTAGATATGGACAACACATTGAAGAGATATTATTTGGCATCACTCTTCATTGGAAAGATTTAATAGATGCATGCTGATGTGACTATAATGGAAAGACAGAATTTTTCTTCCCTTGGCATCACCACAAAGAATAGAATTGAAGAAGGCAGCTGCAAGTATAAAGTTGATCTACCCAGGAAAATATAGCTGGCTTTGCAGCTAGCCAAAACCCTCACTTCAAGTCATCTTTGTTCTTTTACCTTCATTCCTTAGATCAGGATTGGCCAGCTGCTGTTCTGGCCAGTTTATGTCTTCACAGGCAGTTTTATCTGTAATGATATTTTACTCTTGCTTTTCATAAAGAAATTTTATCTTCCTTTCACTTCTGAGCAAAGTATCAGCTTTAAGCCTCTTACCTACTGAAAACAAATAGGACCAAGTCTTACAGGTTTGAGGTTTATTTGTTGTTGTTTAACAAATTAAGTTGTTGGGAAGATAAAACCATTTGTCATCCTTATCATTACATGACATCTTTACCCCTCTCATCCACCTGAATAACAGGCAAATGGAAACAAGCAGTGATTTGTTACAAGGAATTGTCATTACTATTTGACTTTCAATTTCATTATCCATTAAACAGGAAAGAAGTGTTTGTTTCCTCTTGTGATATGAGGGGAGGGAGAAGAAATTTGAAAAGAGAAAAACTGTAATGAAACATTGCTTAGAATTCAATGTATTATATGATAAATAATCTTGTTCTAAACTTTCAGGGTTTACGTACATCACGTAACAGATGACTGAGAACTCAATAAACAGGATTTTAAGATTAGCAGCCTTTTTCAAAATTTATTCATCTTATGTTATTTACAGCAGCTGTCTTGATCCAAACTTACTTATTAGGAGACAATACTGCTTAAAGGGGAACCCAATTTCTATTGAAACTGCCAAAAAGGCAGTTTTTTTTTAAATCTCATCATATCCATGAGATTAAAAAGAGCTGGAACAAGGCAATTCTAACATGTTTCCTGTAATGTAAAGTGTCAACCCTTCTGAAGCTCTGCTACATTCCTGATAGGGAAAAACTAATTAAGACATAGCTGTATTAGGAAAGACACTGCCTACCCCACTCATGCACACCAGATCTAATCTTACCAGTTTGATGGAACGTGCTCAGAGTTGCCAAAAAGTAATAACTAAATCAAAACATTTGTAACAGTCAAAAGCCAGTGTGGACTATTTGATGTGAATTAATATTCTTATTACCAATTAGCAGCCCCATGGTTTTCGGCATGCAGCCTGCAGTATCATGTTCATTGCCCTACTCTTATGTATTCTGGCATCTAGAACATTTGCAAGTTCTAATATTTTTGCACATCTACCACAGCTGCCTCCAAGCACTTCGAAGAATTAATAAAATTAGTCTCACTATGCCACTAAAACGAATAAATGTACTCTGGCAGTTCTGTGGATAGAATTTGAATCACCTGCATGATCTCCCTTAGGAAGATATGCAGCTTCTGGGACAGAAGTCCCATATTCTCTAATTTTCCTTTTGTACCTTAAACCCAAGGCCATTTTTCTCTATAAATAAATAAGGCTTGCACTATTTGCAATTTAAATACATCTTTGTAAATCTCAAATGGAAATTCCTGCCCCTGCAATCTTCTCCCTTTTGTCCACCAGAAAGAAAAATCCAGTGCTACTTTTGAAAAATCACAGGCAAACTCAGTCCTTTCTTCTTCTGAGACACTTGATAAGAATCTTTGATTGACAGTAGATCTACTTTTTTTTCCCCCATTTTCCTTTGTGGCCCTTTTCTCTCACGAAACAAAAGAAACTGAGAGGATGAGTAGGCTGCTGTCATTGAGAGCAAACAGATGCTGCTCTGAACAAGAGCAGGTGTAATTAAAAAAAAAAAAGGAGCCTAGGAATTGACAATATGTTTACAGTAAGTATTTCCATAAGAAATATACCTATACTGTGGGCAAGTATATATAAGTGCAAAATTGGTTCCCAAGTAAGCACACTAGTAGACTTTATAATAAAATTAAATGTTATATTCAACTTGATAAAAAAATCTATAAAGAAGTCAGAAGGACCTTTACACAACCCAAAAGGCTCCAATAGGATTAAAAAAGAACATATAACTCTTCGAGTAGAGGAAACTTTTGAATTTTCTAGGGAGAACTGAACAAAGCTACACTCACTTCTCAGCCGTCCCTGTGCCATGGAAGATATCTTCACTACTTTGCTGGCCTGGCTTGAGCAGACCCACTCACCGACCACAGTGAGCTTTGTCACCAGCAAGGACCAGTTGACCGCCGTCACCATACTAATGTGGGCTTCTCACACAGCACCCGGATCCCTGCTGCCTCCTTCATCTGCCCCTGGAAGAAGATGGCTCTTTTCCTTGGTGTGGCCTGGCTAGTTCTCCCAAAGGCACCAGTGACCTCCCCCTGACTTCAGATTGGGTCTTCTCAAAAACAAAAGAATGTGCTTGCTTATATGGACTTTAATGACATGGGCAAAAATTATTCCATTTCTTTGAGCAGAAAAGCATCTCACACAACACTCCTTACCTCCTACACTGTAGTATTAAACTGGATTTGCTCAGTGACAGTGGTACAAAGATGAACTCTCAACTGTCTAGTCATGTCCTGCCACCTCTAACACTTCTCAAGTAAGTCTTCTGGGGCTTCTCTTTAGGTACGCAAGCCCCACTGTCTGAAAAACTGTCCTCACTCCTGATACCTTTGGTCTCCATTGGTTAGCCTTCCAATGGGAGCATATGCTAGCCAAGCTGGATGTTCAGGTGTTCTTGACCAGACCAGACCATTGTCACGTAAAAGTGAATGAAAGCTGTTTCATCCAGATAATTTTGCCATAGCTTGTTGTACAAGGAAAAAGAAAGGTTCAAATAACAACAAATAATACGACTACTTACTGTAAGTCACTTCTCTAGCACTTGCAGTTCAATTAATAGCTTATTCAAATGAGCAGGTCCTGTGCCAAGAGACAAAGGCCCTGCCCTTTCCTCTGTCCCAGTTCTTGTGCCCCACCTGCATGCAAGTAGAATCAAATTAAAATGGGGATCTTGCACACAAATGGCAGAAGACAAATATGACCGCTTCTTCCGGCAGCTTAAGGTTAATTTGAAAGGAAATTAAATTAGAGAAGTACCAACTAGCAAAGTGGAAGATTATGCGATCTGGATTTTCTGTCACGGAGAAGCTGTTAAAGTCTCTTCTTCACAGCTTCATAGTAGAGTTTTCCCTTTTGTTTTGTTACTTTAAATTAGAAATTCGTGAAACTCCCCCTGCCTTCCACAGCTGAAAAATAATAATCTACTTGTTAAAGAGAAGAACTAGGGTAGTTCACACCTCCTGGCTGTTTTATGACCTTGAGAAAGCAATTCAACAACTCCATCTTGCGTAACAGAGCATAGCGCACCTGCCAATCTGTGTAACACATACTGTTGCATTGACAGTTGTTGGGTATTTTTTTTCCCAAAAAACTCTTAAGAATTTCATGTGTGTAATAAAGACTGACAAGCATAAAATTCATTCTTTAGGTCATCTGCTACACAAATGTATTTTACATTCCTTCTCTGAACAACTTCTTTTGATTAAAACAATGTCATTTTGGATTATCAAATTCTATTCTGGGACCACAGGTATATAGCTCCTCCCACAGTAGGGGAGGATCAGGTTCAGGACTACCCAAGGAAGGGACCCAAAAGATGCATCCCAGAGTCCTAAGTGAATTGGCTGATGTAGTGGCCAAGCCACTCTCTATGATATTTGAAAAATCATGATAGTCAGGAGAAGTCCCTGGTGACTGGAAGAAGGGAAACATTATACCCATTTTTAAAAAGGGTGGAAAACAGGACACAGGGAAATAGCTCTGTGCCTGGGAAGATCATGGAACAGATCCTCCTAGAAGCTATCCTAACGCACATCGAGGATGGGGAAGTGATTGGCTGCAGCCAGCATGGCAGTATGGCTTCACCAAGGGCAAGTCCTGCCTGACCAACCTAGTGGCTTTCTGGAACGGGGTAACCACAACAGTGGAAACAAGAAAAGCAATGGAGGTAATCTATCTGGACTTCTGTAAAGCCTGTGACACAGTTCCCCACAACATTTTTCTCTCTAAATTGGAGAGATATGGATTTGATGGGTGGACTGCTAGGTGGTAAGGAACTGGTTGGATGGTTGCATTCAGAGAGTAGTGGTCAACAGCTAAATGTCCAGATGGAGATCGGTGACAAGTGGTGTCCCTCAGGGGTCCGTACTGGGACCAGTGCTGTTTAATATCATCATCATCATCTTCATCAGACAGTGAGATTGAAACCACCCTCAGCAAGTTTGCAGATTACATCAAACTGAGGGGTGATTTACTACTCCAGAACGATGGCGTGTCATTCATAGGGACCTGGACAAGCTGGAGAAGTGGGCCTGTGTGAATCTCATAAGGTTCAACAAGGCCAAGTGCAAGGTCCTACACAAGGTCCAAGGCAATTTGCAGTTTCAATACAGGGTGGGGGATGATGTGATTAAGAGCAGCCCTGCGGAGAAGGACTTGGGGGTGTTGGTTGATGAGAAGTTCAACATGAGCCACAAATGTGTGCTCACAGCCCAGAAGGCCAACCATATCCTGGGCTGCATCAAAAGAAGCGTGGCCAGCAGGTCGAGGCGGGTGATTCTCCCCCTCTACTCTGCTCTTGAGACCCCACCTGGGGTATTGTGTCCAGTTCTGGAATCCTCAACATAAGAAGGACATGGAGCTGTTGGAACAGGTCCATAGGAGGGCTACAAAGATGATCAGAGGACTGGAGCACCTCTGCCATGAGACAGGCTATGAGAGTTGGGGTTGTTCAGCCTGGAGATGAGAAGGCTCAGAGGAGACACGTTAGTGGCCTTCCAGTACCTGAACGCAGCTACAAGAAAGGGACTTTTTACAAGGGCATGGAGTGATAGGACTAGGGGGAATGCCTATAAATTGGAGGGGGGAAGATTTAGACTAGACATTTGGAAGAAATTCTTCGCAATGAGGGTGGTAAAGCAGGTTCCCATAGGTTGCCCAGGGAAGTTGTGAATCCCCCCTATGCTTGAAGGATTCAAGGCCACGTTGGATGGGGCCTTGGGCAGCCTGATCTAGTGGGAGGTGTCCCTGCCTATGACAGGGGGGTTGGAACTAAATTATCTTTAAGGTCCCTTCCAACCGAAGCCATTCTGTGATTATCAGGTCTTCTCAATTCAAGTTCCAGTGGATGGTATCAATTCCCAATCTTCACACTTATTTATGCTTTCACAGTGGTTTTCATACAACTCTGAAATACAGCAAAGAAAGCAGTCCTATTCCACCTATGTAAGAAAATAGCATTCAGTCTTCCACAAAACCGTGTATCCTTGCTCACGTACCAAGCACCCAGTGTTGATTAAAGCTCAGCAGAGAATCACACAGCTCAGAACATCACAAAATGTGCCCAAATCTGTTATGTGCATGAAGTTTAAGAAATGAAAAGTGACTTCAAGTCTAATAATTGTAACCTAATGATTATTTAAATAAGCTCTAGTCTAATAAAATATATTGTTCAGGTTCACAAATGGAAGAGATGCGTTGCACTAAAATTATTTATTTTTACTGGATAATTTTTGTTTGTCTGCAATTAATTGAATACAGACTTTTTCCAGCCCCCTGACAAGTAGCAAGTAAAGTAGCAAGTTAAACCAAGTAGGGACTACAGGCATACAAAATATAAATCAGAAAGGAACTTTCACCTAACAGCTGCTGAGTATCCCGCTAGCTAAAATGACTCAATAACATGTCCTTTTTCCTAGTGACCACATACTCTGCTCATCTGAATATGTCTACTAGCTTTCCTTGGCTTACAACCTTGTTCTTGTCACGTTCCCATGTGGCAAATAAAAGTTGATACTCCTAAAAATCCATAGGAATTAATGCAGATACATTAATACTCACTGTGTCACATGAGGAATGAAAGAGTTAACAATACAGAATTTGAAATTGAATTTAAAATGTTAGTGGGCATCCTCAGTTGACACTTCATAGCAAGATGATAGCTGTCATATAAACAATGTTATCCCTATATCTTTTTTGCTAAGGCTGTAATATATTCATATTACTAGGGAACAGACTAGGTATTTGTATCTTTTTAAAGCTCTTTTGCAGTCATTTTTTGATGAGACTTTTACTCAGTGCTTTTAAATAATTTTACAGCTGGAGTTACAGCCTCAAACGTCAGTAATTTCTACAAGGTGCTTCTTTGAAGCATGTTGCATTACTGTTGTTTTGTTTATACCACCATGATACCTGTAAATACTAATTTTCACGCCGAATGCTTTTAATATCAGGAATGGCTATCACAATTTGTCAAGAGCACCACGTACATTCCTCCTTGCTGAACAACAGCATAACAAATTGAGTTCAACCTTGTCTGTAGAAGACTCCTCATAACAATGCTGATGACAAGGCTAAACCGCGGCCAAGAAAATCGCAGTACAAAGCACAGTCTGCTTTCCGCAACAATCCCAGAAAGCCCACAAATATTTCAGAAATTTAATTGCCCAAAGGGCTGGACAGGAGTAAAAACCAACCTACAAGAAGCTGGTATGATACAGTAAAATCTTGCAAAATGTTCATATTTCTCATGACTTTTTTTTTTCCTCTCCAATGGCACAAAAGGAATCATCCCCTCTATGCATACCATTGCATACCTCTATGCAATGTTTTTCTCTTATCATATATTTGAGCATTTTTATTTAAAAAACAAAGTTTACATCAACTGTCATATCGCAGACTATTTGAACCCCCTTTTTAGGCAAAATACTTATAGTGGAAAGGTTTTCTAGTATTAGACGTGGTATTTTTTTGCAATAATTTTGTTCTGTTCCAGTTGATACCACAGAAAGAAAACCAAGTCAATAGGGCAAAATGATGAACATGCTGTTATTTAGGATGAGACAGGTAAAAAAATACAGATGGAAAGAGCTACCAGATGAACTGAACTCATGCAGAGCCAAGAAAACCGCTTCTGTTGATTTAACCTAGCAACTGGCAAATTCCACTAAACATCTTGGTTGTAAACATTTTGGTTATGCTGCCAAGTTCTCTGTTTTGCTCGACAGTCTAATGTTCCATTAGTAAGTGTGACAGAATTAGGTTGTTTTTCTTGCACTCCCATAACACCTACATACTAAGAAATGAAGACGTTACTTGATTCATTTAAAGAAAATGTACTCGCTATGAAAGTATTAGAGGAAGGATTGAACAGAAAGGGATGCTTATACCTCATGTCCTTGTGGCAGAAGAGTGACTAAAGTTTTTAGCAAATGCCTGCCATTTATATTTCCACACTTTAAGTCCCTGGAATACAGACTCCTAGAGGGGAAACAATATATGACAAAAAAAACCCCAAACAACCCCACTTTCATATGACATGAGAAAGACCCTGTAAGTAGAAAATAAAGAACTGTACAAATAAATATTAAGCATGCCAGCTTTTCCATTAAATATGCAAACTTGAAAAAAAAAGTCAAGCTACCTTTCCACTCCAATAAGCAAAAAAAAATTTAGTTTTACAGAGAACTGCTGAATCACATACTGCCCATTACTTCACCGTTGAACGCTACGTTGAAGTAAAAGTTACCTTAAAATAGAAGAAAGATACTCCTCAGATACCCCTTCTTTATTTAAAGAAAAATTATCATTTTCTACATGTGATTGCGAATGGGGAGATCTGATTGCAGAGCAGGCTTGAGTCGCCAGTTTGAATAGTGAACGTGCTGCAGAATTCTTGTTCTGAGCAGGAAGATTAGCCCTTTGAGTAAGACAGGTTGGTGAGAAATAACAAAGAGCTGCAAACTGAAAGCACAAAAAGCAGAATCTCTTCCCCAGTGTGAGATCAGGACAGTGTGCAGTATCCCCAATACAGAGGGAATAATTCAAGCCTCTTTCTGTGGGAGTAACGACACCTCTTCATCCTACAAGAGTGTTATGAGGATTTGTGCTCACAAGACGATCAGTCCCCTCAAATTTCCATGCTGAAGATATTAGTTAATATGCAAGTAGCATTTATATGATTGCTGTACGGATATATTTAAAAAAATGACAGCTTCATAACATTTGTTAATATTTCCCAATTAATTTAATTTACTCTAAGGGCCTCTTTCTGTCTAAGAGGTGCATACTGCTTTATGAAATAGATTAAACCCAATAATATTGTTGTTTTAATTTATGGACAGATAATTCTGCATTTTTTTTCTTGTCATGTTAAGGAATTATCATTTTGCTAACAAATTTGCATTCATCCTCATGCATCACTGCAAATACTTATGGAAATCAGATAAAGACTAGTGGAATCAACACGTTTCCAGTTGCAAAGGGAGAGAGGATAAAGGTATTCAAAATGGGAGACTGACGCAAAATGCTTGAAGGATTAATAACTTAAAGGCCTGTAGACATTATTCATTAAAAATGCTCATAAGTGTGGCAACAAACATCAACTATATAAACTTGCAATTGAAAGCTTATTCTCGAGAATACAGAAGAGCATAAAGTAAACCAATGAGATACCAAGAAGCCACAAGTATTGTTCTGGTCATTTCTAATTATGACAAATAACTCACTATCATAGCTAAAGGCTTTGCTGCTTATAACCAGGGCTGTGCAAATGAGACTGCTTATGATCTGCTTCTTCGATGCCTGTGCAGCAGGAGAATATTTGAAGCATCTGACATTCCCAAAGGACAAGAACACAGTTTCTCATTCAAATTTAATTCTGTATTGATTTGACAACTAGCATTCGAGTGGTCAGGTTTGACTAACTCTTTTCCTTTCTACAAAATCCCTCCTCTTTGTGCTGCTCAGTGATCACAGAACACTACGGACACAGCAGGAAACACAAATCTAGAACTGCCTGCACAGAGGCATTGGCCTACTGAGCTTGCAAATACAGGAACACTTACTTTATATCCAAAGAGACTGAAAAAAATCAATCAAAGGAAACTGACCTACAGAAATCCAAACAACCACACAGAAACAATAAGTGAAAAACTATATTCCTAGCTCCCCTTCGAACAGTATCCTTACTTCAACCTGCTTCACAGTTCAATACCAGCATGAAAACAATATTTAATATTTTTAAAAATTTTCTCTCATAGTACAAAAAAATTGGTAACTTCTGTGTGTGCAAAGCTCCTAAATTTTATAACACTGCCATGCCAAATTAACTACTTCAAACATTCACCTTCACCTGCTTTATTCACATTCATCTTTTTAATGTTTCAATTACATCTATTTTTATAAATACAGAATTCTACCCTGTACACGTTCAGTGAGCACATTTTTCCTAGAAATTTTAAATTTGGTGCAGACATAGCAGCCTGTAAAAGACGCGAGGCTCCGGGTATTTTAGTGAAAGGTAAACAAGAAAATCTTCAGCAACAGTATTTGTTTCACGTTGCTTGTAAAAACTTGATATTTAATTCGCCTTGAAAACAACTCTTTATGCCTCAGATCAAATCTTCCCTTTGTTGTGTTTTACATACACTATTTTTTCTCCTGAACCTTACTTCTATTTTTTGATACGTTGAAATAAACTGGCTATTTACACATCTTGTTGGATGTGCCAGAATCCAAGATTTGCTCTGTACAGTAATGTGCAGGATTATGTGCTTCTCTTTCACATAAATACGAAACTTCACTCTGCTTTGGAAGGATCGTGCCACAGAGAGGGAAAAAAAAAAAAAAAACAAACAAGTCATGCTTGTTCATTCTCTTCTTGGTTATTGGGTGACTGAAAACATCCAAAACCACAATTTCAGCAAATGCTAATGTTGATTTCAAGTGACAGAGGAACAGAATCATTAGGGGATGAAAAGGGGATGAAAAGCCTCCTCTAAGGTGAATTAATCAGATAATGATTGAGACTATTCAATACTGCTGAGAATAAATAAAACAAGCCTAAAAAACTGGCTGGGAGGTCCCCATCATTCCCAACTCCTAGGAATGAACAATTGTGTTGTTGACAGTGATGAACTTTATTACCTGCTGCCTAGGAATTAAACTGAACTACTCGGTGTCAATGGAACAGCATTTTGCCTACTCCTTTTCAGATCCTCCATTCTGTACTGAAGGATATACGTCCATTCATTTTTTTTACATCTTGATCCACAATGCCCTTATTTATCTTAATCCCATCAAAACCTACAACTTTCAGGACAGAAATGTTTATTTTTCTTTGCTCACACCAAGATCAAAAACAGTTAAGGAACTAACTACAAAATCAGATTCTGTGAAATGATCTTTTTATCACAATGGAAAGTTGCCTTGTATAAGAAGGAAAAAACATCGTATTTTTAATACGTGGATCTGGGAATCATGTTCATCCACTCTCTGTCGCATACCTGAAAATAACTTTTTTGATTATGCTTTCATTAGACTTATTTTAATTTCTTAGAACTCCCATTTAAAATGCTAACATTTATCAGAAGCTATCCATAACAGTGTACAGTTCTTACCCTCATAGCTGTGTAAATTTAAAACACTTAGAAAACATTATCTAAAATAAAACCATTATTCCTTCTCATCTATCGCATTTATCTTTCCCTGAAGATATCAAATCTAAGAGGAAATAAAAGGTATACCTCAGTTCATGTATTCTCCGTGATTTTCTGTGAGACAATCTGCTGAATATTTTGTTCATTACTCACCTCAGAGTTAAAAAGTAAGCCTTGTTTTTTTGTTTTTTAAAAAAACAGTTTGTAAGTCCATTCCATCCACCCTTGCTTATTGAAAGAAGCGTTTTAAAGTGTTTTACAGTATCTAAGAATTATATTTTGTTTACAAAGCATCATCGTTATCCATAAACTACGTTAAGTAGCAATGACATTTGCCCATACACGTTCCTCACAACAGCAATGCAACATACCTGCAGCACGGAGATTTTAGCTGTTTGACTTTTTAAAAAGAACTAGTGACCAACAGTTTCCATTGTCTCCCTCCCCAATACCTTTCACTACTCTCATTAAATGAGAGAATGGAGAATCCAGAATAAGGATTTATCCTACACAACTTTCCTGGACCACTGTTAAGAACCAGTTCTTGCAGCCACATTTAAGAATCATTCAATAAATAAATGAAACCGTTCATTTACTTGTCCAACCCCTAAAAAATTGTGGAAAACAGATAAATGAAAACTTGATAATTCTTGACCAAATTATAGGTTTGTAAAGGTCACTTTACATATACAAACATATTTTATTACCAATAATAAGCATACTAAATTTCACTGGAATTAACAACGAGTGCAGAGAGTAAATGAAATGCAGATGCCACGGCTCAAAATTAGGGCACATCAGACCCTTCAGAAAAAAGAAACTCACCCCAACAATACTATAATCAAACTATACTTGCAACATTTAAACATACAAAATTAGCTTTAGTATTATGCAACCACACACAGGGTTAGGGAAAAGAGGAACAGTAGGCAGAAAAGCACCAACTAACTATTGTAAGTCGCCTAGTTCGGTTGTATCACACACTCAAAGTCTCCCCATAAACCAATCTTCTCTTCAAATTAAACAGCCTAACAAAAATATAAGGCTTGCAAGGGAGATCGTAACTTACCAAGGGACAAGCCTAAAGGAAAACAAATAATTAGGTTACAAAAATAACCCAAAACCAAACAACAGCAGAGAAACCTTCGTTACCTCTCTCTGACTGCTCTACCAAAGAAGCAGCTGGAGGAAAAGAGGAGTATAACTGAGTTTCTTAAGTGGCTCAAGGTGTTTGCGTTTCAGCAATTTCACCATACCTTTAATTTCAGGTGATTTGTATTAACAGAATATATCCCACTTATCTTAATGGATGTCTAAAATGCTCACCAAAATATCTGTCTCTCTGAACTATCATTATCTCTCTTAGTTTTGGTGTTGCACATTTCAGATATCCAACTTGATAAGGATTTCAAAATGCCAAACCTATATTTCCTACACTAATGGATTATGTTTGAAAACATATGGCTGGGTCATTAACATTACTTATTTAGGCACTGGGAAAGTTGTTTATAGGTGTTTCAATAGAAGAGTCAAAAAACTTTTTAAGGGATATTTTCCATCTGAAAACTTTTATTTGCTGAGGCCAAAACTTTTTTTTCAAAAACATTTTAAGTTTCCATACAACTGTCTTTCATTCACTGCATGGAAAATTCAATCACTGGCCAGAAAGAGCGAGCGAGCAAGAGAGACAGACAGAGAGACCACCAGCTACTGTGAGAATACTTGTCTGAGATATAGAAAACCCATTTTAAAGTCCTCTGTTTGTTTAATTTATTCCAGGAAGGAAACATCTATTGTTCTACTGTGTATTATTACAGAAACACTTTCATTGAAAACAGTCCTATGTGTTAATTATATTGAATTAAATTTATGAAAACACTCCAATTTTATTTCATTTACAATAGAACTGCAAAAAATACTCTTGGGTTGGAACAGCCAATACAGATTTGCAATTTCACTTCTAACGTAACTGATAAGGCTAAAACAATGAGTACAGATTTACATTTTCTCTTCTAAAGTATTTGATGCCTCTGACATAATCCATGCCATCTATGGACCGAAGGTACATGCCACTGTAATCATTGGGCACTGCTCCATTGATTGAAACAAAATTCAACTCTGAACTCCTTAGAATAATTCTGCTCACTGAAAGACCTTTCATCATGTTTTCCAAATGCCACTGTCCTCCTGCAGATTTACTTATGCCTATCAGTTTCTAGCTAAGGGAAATTGGAAGGATTTACTACCTGTATTGATATGATTAGGATGAAGAACTTGGGGGTAATCAGGATCCTCCCATGGAGCTTCAAGAAAATCTTTTTTCATAGTCTTAGTGATAACACATTTTCAGCAACTTGTAATGCTGCAAGTTTTATGACTTTTTAATCTTAGATATAAAGTACTCAGCAGGAAAACTTACCCTGTAGGTATGCATCAGAATTCATTGTGTCAGCATGTGTCTGCCTGAAGGGAGAAACCTGAATGAACCTAATATTTGCCCTTGTAGTACCTGTTACATTAATTTTTAAGTTATGCAGGAAACCCCATTAACAAAAAAGAAGTAGTGATGCACACCTTAAGCTGAAGCATGATTTGTTTCTGTCTGGTTTTGGAGACTTCAGTGAGACAGAAGTTAATACTTTTCTGTATGTCTCTTGCTGAGAAAATAAATAGATTTCCAGAATTCCAAGCATCATTTTTGCTTAAGCCAATGGCTTGCAATTTTGAAATACTGAGCTAACTCTCACTTCATGAAGAAAGTTTCAATAAATTAAGGAAAACATACTAAGAGAAAAGAGAGTGCCTGTTCACAAAATTTGGGAAAGAAAGATATTTATGATCAAATCATAGAGGCTGAAAAAGCCAGGCAATTCATGCATAGTTCCCAGTCTCTTTCCTGATTCTTTCAATAATTATATGAGTGACAGCGGGAAATTACATATGTTGTACCCATGTTCCCTGAAATAAAATTTAATTAAAAAAAAAATAAATCTTGTGAAATGGCCTCGTACCAAGGCAACTGTGCTTCTGAGCTCACACAAGTTTTCTTCAATGATCCTGCATTTCGGGTGTTAGGGCCTTCAGCTATTACCTCTCTTGAAGTATTTTGTTCTTCGACCAAACTTTGAGCTACAAGCCCTGAACAAAATAATAATTTCAGGAAATGCCATCTTGTGTTCATAATGTGTAAATCTTTCTTTGTCTTCTTGTAGGACAACAGACTTGCCAAGGTTAATCTTGCAAGAGAGGGCCAACACCAAAGTCACCTTGACTTTGCAAAAGGGAGTACTTCAACTTGAACAAATTTATCTTGTAAGACAGATGGATCGTGTGGTGTTATGATGCTCAAATCAGCTGAGTGACACCTGAGATGAGGCGGAGGCCTCACAGCCTGATGTTGCTTCAGTCGAGAACAGAAACACTCCCTAAAGATTGAACTGAGCTGCCAGCCCAAGAGGCATGATGAACTGCCGAGTCCCCCTTCTGACAATGCAAATGGCCCCACCGAGACCCAATTAACAGAAAATAATAATGGTCCTAGTCCCACCTCACCAAGAGGGGCCACGAAAGTATAAAACTGGCAAAGGAAAATCCTTTTGTAGGAGAGAAGGAATCAAATGACCACCTTATCTAATGCACAGGTCTGGACTACTCTTCCACTCCTCCAGAAGAGACACCTTTGTGTAAGAGTCACATCTCTGACTTTGTCAGATGTACCACTGGAAGATAACTACAAAGTTGAGTTTCAATTGTTACTTCTTATAAATGGTTATATATATATATGACCATTGTTAAGTGATTGTAATCCTATAGTGCTAACGCATCAAGTGAATTTATCAATGGCAATTCTGAACTTGTTTTATCCACCGTTTTAAAAAAAAATTACCTGTAGTTTTCAGCATTGCAAAATCATTTGAGCCAGAGTCCTTGGCTCTGACGGGAATTGTGAAACTGTTTAACTGTTTCAGTGACAGCCCACCTGGCTCACTAGCAGCAAGTATTAATCTGTCAGCTGAAAAGCCTATGAGGGGATCTGGCAGCAGATTTGTGGGTGACAGTCCATGAGAGGACTCTCACAGGTGACACTAACTCTGATCAGTGGCTAACACATATATCTTCACCTAGTACTCTCCTAAAGAGGGAGTAGGGAAAATTACATAATCATTTAGTCATAAACTGTTGACCAAGTCTAGGACTAGGGACAGATCTAGCCACACCTAGGCTTCCCCGAGGGAAGCAAGGGGGTCCATCATGAACGTCATGACTCAGTGGGAGGGCCTCCCTCAGCCATGGAGCACAGCCATATCTATTTAACACGCCACTTCTCTACACACGAAGCCTGGCAGCTAAGCGTTATCAACAGGCACTCAAAACTACTTTTGTCTGGGTGATAAACTCTTCCCTAACTATAAATCAGTCATTCAGAAAATAATATCCATTGAGGGGCTCTTGATGTTCACAGAGTTCTACAGTCTGTTTTTTTTTAACACTTCATTACAGTTAGAGTGGTTAATTAGTGCCACTAACCAAACAACGATGCAGCCCTAGCCCTGGAGGCAGTCTTCAGTCCTGATCTTCACTCTGCCTAGAGAGACTGCTTATTTTTCCTATTTGTTTCCGTTTGCTCATCCAATTGCCCCTAAGAAAGCAAAATCTAATATTTTCACGCAGGGAAGTCTAATAATCCAAAGTTGCTATGTAGTAACATTAACTGAATTACTAATTTACATACTGTACTCCTAAAAATGCATAGCAGTACTTTTGGATTATACAGTATTTCCATTGTCTTCTGCATGTCCTCCTTTCAAAACCTGCAGGAAGATGTAGGTTCTGGTTCTCTGATGTACAGGACATCATGTTCAACAGACACAGACAAGGTATTTACAGACAGGTTCAAATGTGGCCATAAACATAGTGTATTTTCAACATGAGCAAATAGTCACAATAAATGAGAGTGTGCTGGAGGAGAGACAACTTTTTTTCCCAGACTCAGTTTACAGGACAGGATAAACAAAGACCTGAAAGAAATTATTAGATCAAGAGAAAACTGCATTTTTTTTCCATTAAGCTCTATTTTGATGATGGCTTTTTGATGATTCTTTGTCACTCCATTTCATATCAGTCAAAGCTTAGGAGGAGAATTTCACAGCCACATCCACACCCTGCTGGATGAGCTGATGTTCCTTGGGAAACATGCACAGAGTTACTGAGAAAAAAAAGAGGCTGAATAGATGTAAAGATGATTCTTGCAACAAGACCCATAATACTGACTTCTCACTCCTACCTTCAGAATAAATTCAGTGCTTTCGCAGATCTCTGTGACTGTGAAACAAATCAGGTGTATAAGTCTTCTCTCAGAAATTACAAAATTGAAGGCTGTCATCAAAGACAGTAAGCCACTGTGATGCCATCGTTTTTGAAAGTCTGTGCTACATCAGTAAGATATAAGGAGTTGTAGAATACTGATATAGGAAATAAAAGCAAAGAGTGGGAGGAATCAATGAAGAATGATGAGAGACTGGATTAAAATAAAATGGAGAAGGGGAGTTAGATTAGAAGAGGTAGGGCTGAGTGAGATATAGTTCTATAACTCTATTCACTTTAAGAGAAATACAAAAAATATTTCTGCAACAAACGGAAACCATGTTTTTGTTCAGAGATTACATGCTGCTCAGTGGAGGTAAAAATTCAGGTGGGGAGTGGAATGAGAGGGACAAGAGCTAATCAGGTGTCCAGACAATGAAAGAGGATCATTGAACCCTAACCTGTATCAACCCATGACTCATAATGTCTATGTGATTATTTCAGAGTTCATTTTGAAAACAAAAAGAAACAATACATTAAAATGTTCTTATTCAAAGAAGTGAAAGCAAATACTTAAAATATCAGAAATAGTGCTCTTAAGGAAGAGAGGGTAAATAGCTGTTGGTGTGTCGATTAGTATAAGAAGCTTTTTCAACTACAGGCCAAGTTTGTTATCACCATTGCTAACTTAAGTCAAAACCTCATGCTTCAGCTAGATGTGCAATGTTACACTCTCAAAACACATTGTCTTGGCAAACCAGTGATCATTATTGTGACTGTCAAGGGAATTAGCATGTGTGTCAATTAGCATGAGAAGCTTTTTCAAGTACAGGCCAAATTTGTTATCATCATTGCTAACTTAGGACAAAACCTCATTCTTCAGCTCATTCTTCAATGTAATGTCACATTCACAAATTACGGTGTCTTGGCAAACCAGTGATCATTATTGTGACTGTCATATTGATTATTCCAAACACCTGCACTAAAACTATTAATCTGATTGACCAGATGGAAGATTTATCTCTGGTTAAAGCTGTATGCACAAATGTCATGAGGTGCAAGAAAGTCATGTCCACTAATGACTGCAAAGATCTGCATTAGTGAAGCCTGTAGACCTACAGGATGAATGGCAGAACTATCGGTACAGACCTAATTTAGTATAGATTTATACCTTATTAGACTTACAGCAGCAGTAACTGCTTAGGACTGTTAGCTTTTGCTACTTCTGCTGCCATCTCTATTTCTTACTCAGGGAATTGGTATCAAGAGTATTAACTGCAGAAGTCAAAACACACTAAGGTAGTAAATGCTGAAGGAAATTTTCAGCTCCTTCAAAGCACAAAGGAAAGAATGTAAAGATTTTTTTCTTATGTTTAATACCAATTAGTAAAGCATGGTTGAGATCAATCATGGCATTCAAATGCAATTAAACATTTCTGTAATAAATTACTGTTATGGTTACTATTTATAACATGGTTGTGGCTAATAAACAGTGAGACTGATGCTCATCATAACAACTAATGTATAATTAGGTAATATTAGTTCTCTTATGTGCTAAGTGGCTGTCACAGATCCCTTCTTAAAAGTCGCTGTCACTGTATTTTAGAATACTTTTTAAAATAATAAAATACTATTATAATAAAGCAGAGTATAATGAGTAGGAGAAAGGAACATGTTCTAAAAAATGGATGAGAAATTGCTTGGTAAGTTGACCTTTCAGAAATATCCCCTCCTTCACTGACCTTCTAAATGAAAGGCAAGATTATTTTTAATTACAGCTTATGAGCCTAGATATAAGAAATCATAATTAAGTCACTCACATTTAAGCCAGCTACAATCTTGCTATTATAACATAGAATAACACTTGAATTAAAGCTGCATGACAAATACAATTCTGCTATGTTGTATTTCAGATTCTTAATTCTGAAATTTCTCAACTGCGACAGTACATTTTTTCCCCAAGATAAGGCTCTAATTCTTCAAGAAATATTACACGTAGACAGAAGGATAAACTTCTGTTTGAAGGAAGATCCTCCCTACAGAAAAGTTTAAGTGCAACATCACCAACAAAGAAGATGTTCTTTTCTGAGAGAAGAAATAAAGTTTTCCCTTAACACAAGAAAAGATCTTGCTTTTTTAAATACTTTAACGGCAGAAAACAGCAGAGTATTGAAAGCTGAAATTTGACATAAAAATAACACTCACTAAAAAGAAATGCCTATGAGTGTTTTATCAAAAATTGGTTTAGAAAAGCTTTTTCAAATGTACACTGTCAGCATACACATTTGAACAGGATTTTTTGCTAAGCTTTTAAAGAGCATGGCTAACTCCCCAGGGAAACACAAAGCCACACAAAAAATTGGTTGTACTTCTGGCTACTGCACAAAGTTGCTCCTTCCTCAAGAAAAACCAAATTTAATTCTATTTTTCTAGTTAAAATAGTCATTGAGCAAAGGTTGCTGAATGGCATTAATGATATATTTACGTTCTCATTTTCTCAGAGTTGCTGCATATTTTATCTCAGAGGATTAAAGCCAGCATCAGAGCTGGCTACCCTTATTTTTAACTCAATTGTTTTCTATTCGTTTTACCCCTAAAGGTACTGTCTTAACATAATAGAACATAATGATTCCATTAAAATTATGATATACGATAGATCCAAGTGGGGTACCTCTTGCTATACTGGAAAAGACTTTCTTCCAAATATTCCTGAGTGTGATCTCACATGATTTGGATCTTTTTGGCAGTGCTGCATGTCTCAGCCTGCACAATATATTGTGAAAACAGTAACTGAGCTCATTGTTACTAGAGCTGAGATGTAATAACATGCAATCACTCCCATGAGAATCTTGCTTCCAACTTTCCTTAGATTAAATTCAAATTCTTGAAATGTTTTTGAACAAGCCTAGGTTTTCCTTCACATTTATAGACCACATATCCTCTGAGATTAACATCTGCCTTGGTGAAGCAGGATGTAATAAGAGTATGATGACAGGGTTTGCATTCTCTCTTCATGCAGAAATGCAGACTTTCTTTCGGAAATGAATTGACAAAATCCAGGAAAGGACAGTTCTCTTTCTTGGTATAAAACCAGTTACAATTGAGAACAGGGGCTTTGTTTCATTTCACAGTCTAATATAAATGCTTATTAGCTCACTGATCTCCAGCTATCCCAAAGAGAAACAGCATTCACACTGCCAGGCTTCGTTACACCTCTGTTTTAAAAAACACAGAATGGAATTTCTTTCTCAATCTTCATTTCTACAGCAAGGAGGTGGGAAAGGTTATTATCATGTTGCTAGGGGAAATGCCTCATCCCATCATCAAAAGCCAATATTATGGACTGACAGTAAATGGAGAGGGTTATGGCTTGTAAAACCAGTCATTCACATTACTACTGGAGCAATATTGCTCTCTCTTGAAGTGAGTCAGGGAGAAACAACAGATACTGTTACATTTTATATTACTTTTATCCCTACTTAAGGGTATCGGCTGTGTGATGTATTTGACTTTTTCCTGGTCTGGCCTCCATTTTACTTCATTTCAGAGGAAAAGGTTTCCCATTTTGAAAATGAACTAAAAATGAAAGATTAAATAATGCTTCCTACCCCTTTTTCCAATTTCTTGCACCATTTTCTACTATAAAAATACATAGGAAGGAGAATTTTAATATGAAGAAATACCTTTATTCTTTTATTAAAGCAACTCTTCCACAGTATGGAAGTAACTTTGTCCACAGCAAGACACATATTTGAGACAATGGTGCTGACAACCCGAGTGACCTCTTCCTTGTTTCAGCTAACAGATGGCAAGGTGACCACTTTACCTGCAGCCACAGCATCACTCTGAATACCTGGATGGCCTCAGAAGACCTCTTTCAAGAGTCAGGTTGTCTAAGGCAGGGTCCCAAGGGCTAGACACCATGAAGTCAGATGAAAAAGCAATATAGGGCCACTTGTTCATCATCATACAAAGTTGCAGATATTGTCCCACTTTTTATTATAATTTACTAAAATGGCAAGCCTGTGGCTTACTCTGGACTTAGGCCAACACTGTTCTGTGCCATATCTTTAACATTGCCTGTTTCTTTGTGGTAATTAATCATTGTTTCATTTTGTGTAATTGCGATGCAAAATAAAGAGAAATCTGTTGATGAAAAATGACATACATTATATATAAAGGAATGCACAAAACAAAATGCTTCACTGGCACATGACATAGATAAAACCACAGTCTTACAGTTCTGATCCGCTGGATAAATAATCCTTTCAAAACCAGTAATAGTTTACTCGGTAGTTATTGAAAACTGCATGGTATTATGATACATAAAAACAACTGCTGATATCATAGTAATTTAAAGAAAAAGAAGCAATAGTAATAGTGCTTCATAGTACATTAGATAAAATGATTAGCTAAAATTCTTATACATTATTTAATATGAAACGAATTAACTGTACCTTGAAAAATAATGGGTCCTCAGGAAGAGGGCTAACAGGGAGTGAGGTGGTGCTACTAGCTGGACTCATGTCTGTACTCTGAAAGAAAAGCACATAGGAGTTTGCATTTCCAATCAAGTTCTACAGACATCTTTTCACATTTTGGGGAAAAAAAAGAGCTCAAAATCAACACTGAGAATGCAAAAGAATTAAGTTGAAAAGCAACTGCAATCTGTATTGCGCTTACCTTTAATTAATAAAACTAAGTATTTCACTAATGGGTAAGAACTTCATATTTAGTTTATTTTAAAATACCTCCACATTCAAACACCGAAACTACGCACAAATATGCAAACATATTGTTTTTGCAAACAAGCAATACAAGACGATGACTGAGAACAGAAAGAATTGTCCCTATTGAACAAGCCATAATATACCTTTTTAAAAAAAATAACATTACTTTATAATGACCCAATAGTAAAGTTAGAATGCAAAATCAACAGGAAAATAATATATATTGCAAGAAAGTATTTGGATCAAAGTTTAAAAAAGGATCACTTTCACATGATTCGATATATTGTACAAACAAGAACTAATACATGAAAACAAACAGTGAACAGTGAAGTAAAATAATGAAAATAAGTCAGTATACTTCAGTGAACTATCCAGTCAAAAGCCTTGAAAAATAGATCTAAAAAGTCATTCTTCTTTAGGTGATATTTCAGTAACCTATTCATTAGGATGGTCATTATATTTACAGATGTGACAGATATGAAAGGAAATGTGGAAACTCTTAGTAATTTGGAATGGTAATAATAATAGAAGAAAAAAACTTGGGGTAAAAAAAATACAGAAATAATAGCAAGATTGTTTTGGTGAAAAGTAAAATAAGTAATTCTTCTTGGCAATAAATCCTTAAAAGATTTCCCTTATGGCAAAAAGTTCAGCACCAGCATCAACAATAGAAGAGAAAAGGTGTAGTAGAAAACATGAAAAAACAAGTTTGTATGTGTCAGAAGTTAATTTCCTTTTCATACTGTGGCATTGCAATGCAGAATGATTTAATGAATTCAACTTATGCAATTAACTAATCAGATATCTAGTTTCATATCACTGTGAATCCACTATGACCTTTCTGATAAGCCCAAATTCTGCAAGCAAAGAATATCGCTCCACTCATGAAGTTCTAACAGTTCATTAATCAAAAGATTTTTATGCAGAAATATTCTATTTTATTCAAACAATTGGTACAGTATGAAAGCTGGGATAAAATTCTGGGTAAAAATCCGTACGCCAGATTTGAAATACAGGACACAGACTTCAAAGTTAACACCTACTGAGAAAATCACCAAGTTTAATTAGGTATCTGCGAGTTACACCATACCTGAAAGAAAAGACAACAGTCATTTGCTAATAAAAGTAAGCAAGTAAAGGGCAAAGGAGGGGACCATGGTAATTATTTCTTAAGAAAAAGAGAGACAGGTAGTTTATCACCCATGGAACACAGAGACGTTGCTGAGGAATAAGGGAGATGATAACATGTCAGAAAGCCAATATCTGTTGAATCCATCACTCTGGCATTCAGAAAAATTACAAATTTTAACACAGACTCCTGCACTTGATCATCAAGGAAACTGGCTGATAATATTTACTAAGAAGGATGTGAAACATAGCTCATTTAGATTAGACTCAAAGTACAGACAACACTGGAAACCTCCTCTGTGAGAACATTCTGTCTCAAAAGCCAACAGTTCACCTGAGGACAATTTGTCTTTTAATTTACACAGAATAGGAAAGAAAAAGAAAAAAAGGAGGGAAAAAATCAAATAGCTGCTTTCCAAGCAAATCAAGCACCATAATCTGTAATTAGACGTGTACAGGAAGGCAGTCCAATCTTTTAAGCATTGAAACAGCCTCAGCATGAAAATCTGCAAAGTAAATTCCTATCTGTGCACAACGCAAGCTGCAAGTTCTTCAGTGATAGCTGGAATCTAAGAAAGGTTGAATAGCTCTGAGGATGCCAAAGTTTTTTTGACAAAACATCTCAGGGCACATCCACATGAGAGCCTCAGAAAAAAACATTCGTTTTTCTGTGATGATTGGACATAAGTCAGCCCAGTTCTGGATGCCACACTGATCTGGCACCATACCCGAACTAGAAAGGCTGCTGAGAGGTTGGGATATTAGTAGGCGTGCTGTGACTATATCGCTCCTAGATTGCAAATGGTTTGCGTCTGGCCAGAGAGGAGCATTGGCAGAAGAACTTGTGTCTGGATATAGCTGTTAATGTATACATGCCTTCAGTAGCCCCTCCAATAGCTTCAGTTATTTTCCTCTCTAAGGAATGCAGAGCAGCTTCTCTGCCAGTGTAAAATGATTAAATGCATTGGCTCTAAGAGTTTAGTACAGCAGAGAATCCAGTGAGACAGTACCAAAAAGGTTGTTTCTTGAGCTACTAAAAAGAAAATCCCTTCCAAACTAATCACTGTTTTGAGAGATGTTGTCAGCTTGCCCTCCTGAAAGAATATATTAACAATTTCAAACAACACTACACCCCCCACCTAAACTTACTGTCTACAGGGTATTTGTCATAATCACACTTTGCGATTTAAAGCTTTCCATACACACACAAAACCAACCCCTACCTCTGTTAGGAATTCACCCAAAGAGGATTTTTTATTTGATGTTGCCTAAATCAATTCTGCTCTCACAAAAGCAGCACTCACTTTAACTGTGGCTTAAAGTTGACAGATTTTATCTATAAATTATCTAGAAGACACTACACCATTAGGTGATAATCAGATCTTATCTTCGAAGTTGCAGTAGATGAAGTTGTATTAGATGTTAAACATAATTTCTACCATAATTATACATATTAGGCAAAATTAGATCAATCAGGACATCTCCTAATTTTGCAGTTTGCTGTGCAACTGTAACATTTTTAAATGTATTTTTAATGCACAGTGATACCACAGCTACATTTTGTAGACTGATCTTTTTGCCTGTACTGCCGGAAAATCTCGAGTGTTCTGGAGGGCATAGCATGTTGCAAGCCTTAATCAGCTGAACCTGCATTTTTGAAACGTCTGAATACCAAGCAATTTATGTATTTTTCAGAACAACAGTTTAGAAAATAGTATTGCTCATGACAAAAAAAAAAAACAAAAAAAAAAACACCCCAACAGCAATATGAGCTTTTCTTTCAGTGCTTTTAGGCTGTTTTTAAATTTGGAGCAGGTTGTTAAAATCCAGCAAATGGACATTCTTAGAATTTTGCTGATAATTGTTGCATGATTTCAATGATCAATAACCCAGTTCTCCTCTCATTTCTGGAGTTTATCTGGCTAAATATACATCATCCTCACCGTGCAACTCAACGGATACCATGGAGTCACTGCCAGGCCATACTAATCATTTATCTTCAGAGAATAATATTAAAAATGTGATTAATTACCAGGAGATTTCTTGATAATAAGGAAGGAAGAACAAACTTTTCCATCTTTATCATCCTTTTGAGAGATCCAGGATTGGGATTATGCTTGAGGACAGATTCCCATGATTTTAGCTAGATTAAACTTTCTGGAGCTGTTTCAAAGTCGTCAAAGGTTTGGGTTTGGTTTTTGCAATTTGTGTATAACTGCCTCAAAATTAAATGTTTCAAAAACCCACATACCAACGTGAATTGTCTAATGCCAAATTAGAGAATGCAGTCAGTGCTTTTCCAGGAACACAGAAGATCAAGATATAAATGTACATTGTTAAAACCATGTTCTTTTGAAAACAATAGTCATCTGCCAGTTTCCAGCAATTGTTCTTTATATGAAAACAGATCCCCTTCACCTCATAAATTAGGATTTTTCTTGCTACAAACCCTTGCCTTTGACCTGATCTCCTCTAGGAAGAGGCCTATGTATCAACCTTCATTAATTGTACCACAAAATACAGACAAGCCACCGTATATCATCCACTGACAGATTCCAATTTAATTTGTTACAACTGCTTTCCAATAAGGGTAAATACTGCAATGACAGTTGGCAGACATTGACTTCTCTGGAGATCAGTATCACAATTTATTGATCCAAGAACTTAATACTGACAGAAGAACTTCAGTGGATATTAGAGCTAGAGATCAAATATATCTTTATAATAACTGAAGAGAAGAAAAGAAAATCTGTGTACTTTATAGCTTATTCTAGGGTTTAGTGGACTATAGTTGAACTCATTTTCAGGGTGATAGTTTAAGTTTTATCATAAGTTATGCCACTAAGTATCATTTTATAATCTAAAAGTTGAGTAGAACTAGGAAATATTAAATAAGTGCAGCCAGCAAGCTAAGTAGTCATATCTTGATCTAACGAAGGTAAATATAGAATGGTTTGAGTAGGAAGGGACCCAAAAGATCATCCAATTTCAACCACCCTACCATGGGCAGGGACACCTCCCTGCTGCTTAAGGGCACATCAACCTGGCCTTGAACACCTCCAGGGATGGGGCAACCACAACTTCCCTTGGCAACTTGTTCCAGTGTCTCACCACTCTCATGGTAAAGAAATTCTTCCTAATATCCAGTCTAAATCTGCCCCTCTCCAGTTCATACCCATTCCCCCTTGTCCTATCCCCAAAAGCCTTTATGAATAGCCCCTCTCCAGCTTTCCTGTAGGCCCTCTTCAGATACTGGAAGGTCGCTATAAGATCTCCTCTGAGCCTTCTCTTCTCCAGGCTGAACAACCCCAACTCTCATAGCTGGTCCTCACAGCAGAGGTTCTCCAGCCCTCTGATCATTTTTGTAGCCCTTCTATGGACCTGTTCCAACAGTTCTATATCCTTCTTATGTTGAGGATTCCTTAACTGGACACAATACCCCGGGGCGGGGGCGTCTCACAAGAATGGAACAGAGTAGAAGAGTCACCTCCCTCAACCGGCTGGCCATGCTTCTTTTGATGCAGTCCAGGACACGGTTGGCCTTCTGGGCTGCGAGCGCACATTACCGGCTCATGTCAAGCTTTTCATCAATCAACATCCCCAAGACCTTCTCTGCAGGGCTCCTCTCAATCACATTATGCCCCATCCTGTACTGAAACTGCGGATTGCCTCAAACCAGGTGCAGGACCTTGTACTTGGCCTTGTTGAACCTTATGAGATTCACACAGGCCCATTTCTCCAGCTTGTCCAGGTTCCTCTGGATGACGTCCCACTGTTCCAGTGTGGCAACTGCACCCCTTAGCTCAATGTTATCTGCAAACTTGATGAGAGTGCACTTGATCTCGCTGTCTATATAATTGATAAAGATATTTAACAGCATTGGTCCCAGTATGGACTCCTGAGGGACACCACTTATCATGGATCTCCATCCGGACATGGAGCCATTGACCACCACTCTCTGAATACAACCATCCAACCAATTCCTTATCCATCGAACAGTCCATCCATCAAATCCATATCTCTCCAATTCAGAGAGAAGGATGTTGTGAGGAACAGTGTCAAAGGCTTTACAAAAGTCCAGATAGATCACATTTCTTGGTTTTCCTGTGTCTGCTGATGTCGCTACCCCATCACAGAAAGCCAGACAGGACTTGGCTCCAGTGAAGCTGTGCTGGCTGTCTTGAATCGCCTCCCTGTCCTCCATGTGTTTTAACATAGCTTTTAGGGGAATCTGTTTGAATACTAAAATTCAATTGGTATTTTGCAATCAAGTAAACATTCAAAAGGATTCTGCAGACTATGCTACTTTAACCTCAGATATTTATTAATACAGACCTGCAGATGGATTTATTAATGGTTCTGCAGAGCATCTTTATGAAACATTGTGCTTAAATATTATCATCCTGTTTTATCAGTGATAGTGAGAAAGAAAAGAAAGTGATGTACTCAGAGTTACAAAGCATTGTTAAAAACAAAGACCAAAATCAGGAACTCCCCTACATACTTCTGGAGTGTTGTGATTGCTGTAGTAGTTTCTATATTATTGAATGTCATGAAGAGTTTTGCTCCCCAGACTCACTCGCTAAGAAAGCAAGTGCCTCCTTAAAAACTGTTTAGACCTATTTTCTAACGCATTTGAATACAATCCACGTCATTATTCATAAATCTATTTCATGTGTCTTTTATTAGTAGGTATAGTTAATTATTCTTAGTAATTACTAATAAGCACAATTATCATCTGAGACATTTGATTATTGTTTTCAGGTTTTGCCTGGTACATTGCCTAGAGCTTGCTGCTACCATGGCTTAGAACGCTGTAGGGGTCTTCCATCTAACCTGAGTTATCATAGCTCCCATCACTGGGGAGAACATAAATTACAGCTGCTGCCGCTTCTTGCTACCTCTTTTTATGCCACTGTGTGAAGTGTGGATAGCAAAATAAGTTTTAACAGATTGTCTACTGATTCTCAATGAGGACTTGGTATACAGGCATACAGATTAGCCTAGATTCCTCTTAAAATCTAAGCAAAGCTAATCACCAGAGCTGTGAAATGCCAGTGGGAAATTTAACCTCATTTAAGATAAGATGCTGATCTGTCACTTAGCAGCATTTGTATGTCTAGTGCTGTTTATTTTAGAAGACTCAAAGTTCTCAGGAACCCTGAGCAAACACATTAAACATAATATTTTGCACAATATTTTTTTTTTTCAGTGAGGAGGCATCAGGATGAAGGATATTTTGTTGACTGCTGTTTGTTTCTACTTTAAACAATAGCTAGAAAGATGCTCTTTTAGTCTTTTAATTAGGCCAAATGAATTATAAAGCCTAAAATCAGCAAGCAACGTAAAGAGTATATAACTAGTCCATAATCTGTTGCAGGGCGACAGTGTTTGCAATAGTTTAGGCTCAGATTATCCTTACAGATTGTTTAATTTAAATTTAATACATAATTAATTTATTCAAACATTTAAATATATTATGGAAGTGATCTCTCCTCTCCTTATAATAAATGCAAAAAGTATATCAAAGAACCAGGCATAAATTACTATTATAATCTGCTTTTCCATTTCTGTAAGTAGCAATATGAGAATACCTAATATACAAAACATCTGGTAGCTGTCACAATGAAAACACCATATTAAATATGCTTTTAAATTTGTAAACAAAGTAGAACGCTGAACTTAGCCTTTAAATAGAGGCTCAAGAGTTGGAGGTTGATGGTCTACAACTGAGTACATACAGATGGAAAAACACAGTCTGTTTTTATAAGCCTACAAATGCCACATTTCTCATAATAGAAAATGACACATAGATCAATACAAGACTAATAATTTATTAAATAGCAAATATCCCTTCTTTTCTGCTCTTTCGTTTCACTTTGATTTTTCATTGTTCATCCTTCCAGTTTGTCTTTATTTCCAGTTTTCCTTCACAAGACTCAATATAACAGAGCCATGAGTTTCCTTAGTTAACACAGGTTAGACGAAGGGTCTACTAATATGTAGGGGAAAACCACTTTTACTTTCCCAAACAGCAAATTCAACTCAAGAGAATCACTAAAAAAAACCCCTTTGCTTCTATCTGCAAGCAGAATGTAATTTCAAAAGTAATTTGGACAACGGCTTTGGGGTTAACACCTCTTTGTGACAGAGTACCCCAGGATCATCACTGACTGACACTGCGTGAGTTGAGTCTGCTACTATGACATGTTATATTAAATGCAACTGCAGTTACATTTTTATCCTAATGAAAACCAGAGGGGTTGCTTTCACAGATGCAAACACTTTGTTAACAACACAGTGGAGTACTGATTTCCTTGAGCAAAACTCTACTTCCTCTTCAGTTTCTATTGTTTTTTTCATACTTCATTGACTATACTATTCAGCCTTGACATTTTGTTATTGTATATTCTTCCCTAATAATATCATATAACATCAGCTTTTCCTGCTCTTTCAGCAGTCAATTGAGAGAACCAAGTACTCTCCTGGGATTTTAATCTGCAGGCTGCCTATTTCAATTGCTTTTCTTTCCTTGCAGGAGACCTTTCAGGTTCAAATATACATTTTTTTCTTTTTAACTCAAACTGCATTTAGTTGTGTAGCAAATACGATGGCTGTTTCATCCAGTAGCTTCAGAGATTTTTCTTTTTTTTTTTTTTTTACTCAAGTCACAAAGACATTTCCTTTCTCAAAGCCTGCATTGCAGCACTAACAGTAACTACACCAATATTCCATACTACAGCCATAGCATGAATCTGGAAGAAAAAGTCTGCATCCACTTAGAGCCTATCTCTGGGCCCTTTCAAGCTCCTACATCTTCTCTGCATACAGATGCATCGTTTTTCTGCCATTCCAAATAAAGCGTTTAGAAAAAGAAGTAATCAATTAATTAAACCAAGAATGATCAAGCCTGATAATGGAATTGCCTCCTCTCCCTCCCTTACATATTCATGCATGTTCTGTGTCATTAAGTATCATAAAATACTGAGATCCAGATATAAGCTGAAGCCAAAAAGGATCACATATTAATACAAACAATAAATGCATCTACAGTACATTAAAGAGGATAAAAACATACATAGGATATACATTTATATGCTTCTGGATATGTGGAAGCAACTGGCTTCATGGGTCAGGAAAAAAATGGTCCTGAAAACAGGTTGCTCTTTTAAATTCCTCTGAAATACCTGCAGATGGACACTATTGAAGCCAGACATGGATTTAGGTGCCAATTTCAGCAAAACAATTCCTATGCTCACATACTCGTACAACAAACTGTTTTACATGAAGCTCTGAAAGATGTTCACGATCTCCTTACAGCCTATGTAACATCTTCTTTGACTCTACAACAAAAAGACATGATTCTTTCAAGACAAAAATACATTTGTACTTGCTATTAATTAATATTTTTCTTTAAGGTACACATTTTTTCATACACTAAACTAAAGTCCAACAAACTGTATATGCCTAACTGTTCAGTACACCCCTTTGCCCATGTGTACACGTGGATACAGATACCTCCTGCAACACTGTGGTCAGTTTTCTGCCTGCAGTTTCCCTGTCACATATTGTTTTCATGTGAATGAGGACAATGTTTCATAACATTAATATTTTTTTATTTTTTTATGTGTACATAGTGAAGACAGCCTGCCTTTTATTTAATAACTTGCTGTTCAATTGTCTAGTTGTTTTCATCCTTTGTTTTACTTTGTAAGTATTAAGAACAACATTGCCAGATTTTCACACTGATGTTTTAAATGCGAGGCTGTTTTGGTTTTCTGTGTATCTCAAAAAGATTCATATGCCTTCAATTGTTATGCATTTCATTGAAGTTTTTATCAAGGCACTTTGCACATTCTAAATGTTGTGACTGCAAATATTCTCACTTCTTCATCAGTTCTCAGAAGGGTTTTTACAATTTCAGTGTGGAACCACTTCTGACAGGGTATTATAACTTATTTAGATGCAGAGGCTTCACTCTCAAAATTGTCTTGAATTCCCCAATAACAGCTTAAAGGAAACATCTGTATGTGTCTGCTGCTAAATCAAGGGAGACAGATTTTTCTTTTTCCCCCGTGCAAGAAAAGAAGAAAGTGACACTTAACAATTCGAAATATGCTTTCCCTGGCTCCAACACTTCTTCTGTATGATGCTGTTAGAAATGAAAGGTAAACATTTAGTAAGTAAGTTTTGCCATGTTATTTGCCTCACAGTGGTTTTAATAGTAATGTTCTTCAATATTTTTAGCAAGTTGAATCCTTTGTGGAAATAAGGAAATATTTCAGCTCCTGAAATGCAGAAATTCTGATTACCATAGACACAGTTTCAAAGCATGCTAAACCGGCTTTTTGGTTTAGCAAGTGGGTTTCAAAGTGGAGTTGGTCAAGGCAGAACAAATATTCCCTGATTTTGTTAAATATGTGGCATGCTGAGTTTCTACCTTCAGACAGTAGCTTTCATTCTTAAGTGAAAGATTAAGAAGGGTAAGACACAACGGGAACTTCAACTCCCACCCTGGCTCAAATCAAGAACTGTCAAAACTGTCACTCTTTCTTGCCTCTTAGGGTACTTGCTCAGCATCTTCTATTCACAGCACTTCCCATGCCTGCACCAACACTACTTCATTACCAACGCTACTCCTGTAGGGCCATCTAACTGAACCTGAAAGTCTTCCCTCCTTTTCTACCTTTCTCCCTTCCTTTGGTCTATGCCCACCCCTTTTCAGCCATATATAAGGCTGATACATATAATATATTTAAATATACATAACTTATTAAAATTATATGTAATACATATTAATAAAATTTTAATACAGATATAAAATTACATACACAGAGACACACAAAATTGAATTAATCTCTTTATGCAATTGCTGTGATGTAACAGTCATACTATTGGTTTGCAACTAAAAAGATACACAAGTGAAGCTGGTCAAATACTGCTCCTCAGAAAAATAAGTCAGGCTTCACTATAGTGAACCTTAATTTTGACACAGCTTCTCAGTCCCAAGCTCTGCACAGTCTGGGGAGGCCATAATGTGTTGCTTAAGAAACTGATGCAATTTGTGAAGGAATGGTGGAGTTAAAGCTGCCTGTACTAGTACTTAGGCATTGAATAGCCATTATTTTTAGAGCCCTCAGCTGAGCATTTTCCTTTTATTTCTGTGTTTTGCAATGGAAATATATACTAAACTTGCTGAGATATCTGGATTGCATTTTATAAAGCTACCAGCAATAAAATATTCATTTTTCATTTGTATTATGTCCAAAAATACAAATGAGTAAAATGTCTTCCTACTCTTCAACATTAATAGGGAAACCAGGGAGAAAAATTGAACACACCTTTCACATTCATTTAACTGCAATAAAATATAAATAGCTTTTCAAAGGAAAAATATTTTTGAAAAACAAACACCATCTGTTTTCTTCGGAAGTATTGTTACATGCATCTCCGCTATTTTATTTATATATTTATTTATTTTCTAGTTTGGTAATTCTGCAAAGCAAGGTTAAGCGACTGGCTCAATCACCATGTGACAAATCAGTATTCCTTGCAATAGCTTTGGATAGAACTACTACAAAAATAAATGAGAAAGAGTCAAAGTAAGTGAAGAGACATGTCAGCAAACCCCTATCTTTATACTACAGGCTATGGGTTTATTCATATTCATGTTATGCCACGAAGCAACTGGCACCCTGGCTTATCTGATGACAATCTCTCTGTATGGCTTCTTTTCCCTTCCCTTTGCATCTGCCACTACAATTTTAGCTCTCAGCTCTCCCGCTCCATAGAAGAATCTGTGTAGGTTCGGTTACGGTAAAGACAGAAGCTTTCTTGGCATCATTGCATCTTTCATTCCTCAGTACGACAGAGGTGATGGCAGGTGCTAACACTGCTTGGCTGCTGCAGGGAGGCCATGTGGTTGTCACTGCATCAGCTGCTTCCAGAGGCAAGCTTGTGAACAGCAAACTGCATGTGACTACCTCATTCTAGGCATGAGCTGTCATCTAAGTTATAAGGAAAAAACTAGCTCCCCAACATCTTCCTAAAACACCAAGAATTCAAAGGGAAATTGATATTCCAAAGGATACAAAACATCCAGAGAGACCATAGGACCTGCACATTACAGACACAAGCTAGGTTTAAGTGATGTCCATCAGCAAAGCTGGGCTGAAAAGCCTGTCTCGTGTCATTCCTTGTGTTCTCTGGCTCTTATTCTACTGCTTCTCCCAACCTTTCCAGGGTGCTAAGTTCAATACAAAAATTTCATGAGTCTGCTTTTTCACATAAAGTTAAGACAATTTTCTACTTGTCTTTACCAGATACTGCAAGCAAAGGGAAGTATAGGAATGGATATTGCTCTGAGAATAGAGACAAATGTTTTTCGGCAAAGAATTTGCACTGGAATACAAGAAAGGAATAGATTAAATATAAGAAACTTTTAGCGCATACACTGCAGATACAAAAACATACCTTTGGAACACTGCATTTTCAACAGAAGAAATCAATACTGAGGGAGTAGTAAAATCATTACCACCTATGTCTACCTAATTTATTATATCTTTCAATTAATGGCCACATACTATTTTTGCCAGAAATTCTGCTTCAATCAGAGGACATGGTGATGGCTCTTAATTTTTTTTTTTTTTTTTTTTTTTTTTTTTAACCATACAACACTCATAATGCAACACCGGAGGTTGCAAAGGGTCTGGAACCTACCCACATATGATCAAAAGGTAATTCTGCTGTCAGGTTTCAATCCCTTCTAGTCTAATGGCTCCAATGTTTTCACTCTGTTATGCTTGTCTTTCACCAGTATAAAGTCTAATAGGTTTCTGTATTAGAAGGGTGATAGATAGGTGCCCAGAAGCAGTTTTAACCCTTGTCATAGCCAGAGATACAGAATTCAGTACCACAAGTTCTGGGAAATCTTACATTAAACAAAACTGCATTGATACACTTTTTTCAAAAGAAGAGGAATTTACGGGTTTTACCGATGGCTCTTAAAGACAATATATTGACAGTGAATACAAATGGTTTGTACATCACTTTTCATTTGTTTGTTTTCTGCAAAGAAGTTAGAGACTATCATACCTAATAAGCAAGTAAAAAAATGTCATTCTATAGCTTTTTAATGGATGCATGCAAAAATTCAATAGAAAATTTTCATCCTTTCAGTCATGAAGGAGAACAGAAATTTTCACAGGATACTTGCTGAAAGCTTTCTACAGGATTTTGTAGGCAGGTACCTAAACTTAAATTTAGGAAAGAATATCCTGGTTAGGAAAGCTACTTGCAGGCATATATTTTTCAGAATACATCTACAACATCATGTGAACTAAAAAACAATGAACAGTGTTATTCCCATATGTTTACTATGAGTTTCCTAAAACACTTCACAAACTTTTAAAACATCACTAGTAAATGTTTACATTGGGAACATGTGAAAAACAAGCCGAACTGCCTGAAAGTCAGATCATGTTATTTTAGAAAACAAGGTGTTTATTATTCCAAAATCAGGAATTAAAAACACACAGGCTAACAATCTTATGGATCTTGTAAGAAAATGAATTACGCCATTCTTCATAAATTATGACCAGACTATACTAGAAAGGAACCATCTCACCAAATGGAAACTGAATCTAGGTCAAATACATGTATTAAGCATATGCAGTAAAAGTAAGAAAACCTGGAATTAACTATAGACATTGTTAAACTTTTCAGGGGAATCTCGCCCATCTTGAAGGGTAATCAAGTAGAAGAAAATCATTTTTCAACAATTGCCAGAGCCCAAAAACATACCTCCCTCCTTGTACTTAAAGACATAGGACTACAAATACCTACAAAATGCAGTCCCGTGACTTTTTTTCCACGTTGACTCCTAACTGATCCTAAACATCAGAAAAGAAAAGAATGCACAATGTTCCCATGTAGTATTTGAACAAGTAAATAATCTCAATCTATTTTGAAACTACATTCATTCCATGAAGTGGCAAAAGTAATTAACATTTGGAAGTAATTTTGGCTAGAAAAGGGAGTTTTTCCTTGAAAATAGTATTTTACATACTTCTAAACCTACAAAAAGACATGCATGGGCCTTCAACAGATTTAGACAGCACTGACTTATACCCAACAGTAACAGATTTAGGTGATTGATTCTTCAATTTTGCAAGCAGTTTCAAGCAGATGAAGGGAACTGCCTGCATGTAGTGTCATGTATAATTGGGGCCTAAAGTAGTGAATCACAATTAATAAAGTTCAATTTATGAAATAAACAACAATGGAAAAAGACAAGAAAAAATTAAGTGGGGAAAAAAAGTAAAAATGTGTGAAAGTCAAAATAACATTTATAACTTCATTTTCTATTTTTAGCAGTACGTTCAGTTCTTCAGTCTCATTTGAATACATTTATAATTAAAGCTGATTAATGGTCTATACTAGAAATTGAATAAAAGTTTCAATTTTCATGATCATTTAAGTACTTCTGAAGAGAAACAGGGCTTTCTTCTGTTTCTTCGTTTAAATCTGTGCCTCAGGTGCACAAATTTAATGTCCATCTGAGAGCTTTTGCCTAAGCAAGGCTAAATTAACCTGTGAGCCAAAGTCAGCAGGTTCCTCCAGGACTAAAGTATTTTCTCCTATATAGACTGCCCAGGCAGAGAGCTACTACACAGTTAGTTAGGACATGAACATAAACAGTGAATAATCTGCTTTGTCTAACTTCCCACATGAAAACTCTTTCCACAACTGCTGGTGTGAAATATAGCTTATGTCTATTTTAAAACTGGAAGAAGCATATTGCTCTGTAAATGCAATTATAACTGCAGTATGCACTTCCTCTGGATAAACTTCACTTTTTTTCTCACGCTTTATATTTACAAAGAAAAACAGGGAAACTGGAGAGCTGAAAAGGTCAAAGCCTTCTGTAAATCATCATGCAATTCTTCAGCTAAGAGTACTGTACTCTTAACAACTCAGCTTAAAGTCTTCTGAGTGATTATTATCAGAATAATTTCTAAAAATAGCACCAATTGCTAGATGCTGGGAGGAAAGAGAACAGGGTGTGATTGCTGAAAAACAAGCCTGAGAAAAAGAACCTATGTCTTTTGTGCTTATTTTGACACAAGACTTTAAACATTTGACTTACTGAATTTCAGCTACCTACACACAGATATATCACTCATTTGATGTATTATGCTTAAAGTAAATGTTCCATATTTTACATGTTTTGTGAAATATGGAATCTCTGTTTTCTTTGTTCTAAGAAGTCAGACTAAAAAATAAAATTTAACAGTGTGCCAAGCATAAAATAATAAGATACTGTGTTGCTATAGGAATCTGAGAAATTCTGAGGACAAAAGTCACATCTCAGGTTTCAATTGTATATTACAAGAGATTTCCATAAAATAAAGCATTAATTTTCATGCATGAAAAAGTCACAGATGGAATTGGTATAATTCCCATCATACAAAAAATATTGCCCTACAACTCAATAAAAGCTAGATTAAATCATCGATTAATAGCACTAACTCTAGTGGTCTACTTTTTGTTTATTCTTCATGAGGAACTCTTTATGAAGAATGGGTGGGAGTGGGCTTCTAATGATTGTCCTGTAAAAACAAACAACTTTTCACATGTGTTCTTGAAGCCCACCAGACAAGAACAGATACATTTTCTTTCTGGTTGCCAGGGGATACAGAAGACCATTTTCACATGGTGAGTCATTACCACACTTAAAAAATGGTGTTAGCAAGAACTTCTGTGACTGATGTGAGAAGGAGTCTTTCCTCTCACCTTCAGTAACCCTGCAGTGATCTATAGTCCTGATGTAGGATGAGACACTTGTTTTTTCAGTAATTATCTATCCCCGTGACCTTTACAAAGTACATATTGCCATTATATTGAAATTCATAAGCATGATTACATGGGGGCTGAAACACTTCTTTGGAACAACAACATGCTGTATAATTCACTAACCAATTCTGTATTAACGTATACATTCAGAGTAAGATTTGGTATGAATAAAGCCTTGTATGGCATGAGTTTCACCCAGTTAAATCACAGATGAAGGTTTTACAGACAATGGGAAAAAACCAACTGCATCTGATAATTTCCTCTAGTGTAGCGGTTTCAGTCACCATTCTGATGCATATTTTTCGCACACTACATATGGGCACTTCCATAGGAAGACACATCAGTCGCAGTTAGTTTCCCTTGAGTAGCAAAAACTTGGAGGGGGCAGGGGAAGCCTTCAAAAGATAACTTCTCTGACGTGAACAGAACTATGGTACACAGAAATAAAATTTTGAAGATTAATAAAGGATTGTCTCAATAAAAGACAGGTCCTAAAAAAAGTCTCAGTGGTATACCATCAATGAAAGTTTGGTATTAGATTTCAGTTAATAATTCGGTAGATTTTGCATATTTCATTCCAAGGAAGATTAATTAATAGATTTCTATACATAAACATTAATAAGACAGTTGTTATTACGGCCTCAGTTCATCTGATGCCTAAACTGCTTGCTGCAATAAGATGTGCTCCTGAAATGAAGAATCGCTCGGAAGAACTGAGAACTAAGGCATTTTACTGGAAAAACTTGGAGAGAGCGTGAAAATAAGCAAGCCAAACACAATAGCACCCCACTGTTGCAATTCATTTCAGAAGAAACTACAACAGTGAACATAAATCATTTCAGAGGTACATTGCTAGGAATAGTTAGGCTGGATTGATATCCACTAATAAACATTACATGTGACTATACAGGGGGGTTATCTCTGGATTTAGTTTGAACAAAATGAAACATGTCTAGAGAAGATCATGAAAGCTCTGACTTAACCTTTTATTTGATATATTAATGTAGTCAGATAAGATAATTCAATGAGGTGTGAATGAAGAAGACAAGGACACAGAAGTGATTGATGGCATCTGACAGTGTGCTAATAAGAGCGCCAGGGCATTCTATGCTGAAGAAACCACCAAAGAGTCAGAAGCAAAATACCCAAATACCCATTGATGCCAAAAAGGACAAGACCTGAACAGGAATGTCTTGACATGTGTGGTTGGCAGGTCTAAAATAAGGAGAACAGAGTATTGGTTGTAAGTTTGGGCTAGGAAGTAGTCATTAGAAGCTGAAGTTTTTTGAGCAAAGCCATGAAGGATGGACTTGAGGAAGAGTAGATTGGAAAGTAGAAATCTAAACAAAGCCTAAGAGGGGTGTCAGTAAATCTAAAAGAAGCCATTAAAATGGTATCAAGGTTGTCTTCAGTTAAGACAGAAGACATTAAAGAAGGTCTGTATTGTGAAAAATAGAACATGAAAGAGATTGATGATGACAAGTAGGAAGAAGTATTTACATTAGGTTTTCTATCAAAAGCTAATTCAATTACAGTGAGCTGACTGGGGCAAGTGAGGAGCCTGAAGAATAAGAACAGTAAGGACCTTGATACGGACTGAACAAAGAGCAGGATGGATGTTTAAAAAGACAAGAATTCTTCGGAAGAGGGAGGTAGCAGACCGTAACACAGAGTTTCTTCTCTATGAAGGGGAAAAAATCCAGTAAGAAATGCACCACTCTCACTATTAGTTGGTTCGTTCCAGGGATGGACCTCTCCATTTTCACAGTGTGCTACACAAACTAAAATCTGAGGCAAAAAAAAAGAAAAAAGGTCTTTCTGTTCCTGGTTAGGTAACAGCAGATTTCTTGTGCTGTTCCATGAGCGTGCTCAGTTGGTGCTTTTACATGTAACTGTAGTGTTGCTATACGTGCCAATAAAGGACAAAAAAAAGGTGGGAGAAAAATAGAATGAAATGTAGATGAAGCACTGAAATCAGTCCAAGACAGTAGTCAATATGAAGGATAAAATCATTTTATGTGCTTACAGACTAATACAAAGAAAGCTGAACCGAATTAAAACAGATAACATTAATGCACATAACTACTGTTTTTCCCCGTGACAAACAATTCTATTTACTAAGAAGAAAACCTATGCCCATCTATCTATCTTCAGTACATATGCACAACTACGTACGTTTCACTCTCCACTGACGTACAAACAAAGCAGAAGAACTGTTTTCACTTTCCTGCAGAAGCATTCTATAAGATATATGATAAAACAGATAAAATATGATTTATTGTAAGACAGTTGGCAGTGTCCAGTGTAATGTAGAGATAAACACAATTAACCAGGTAATTACAGATCGATTTCATTTTCCAGCAGAGCCCACTGTTTCTTTTACTCTCAGTTAATGCATTGATATTTTATGTAAACCACATAGTTCATAGTATATATGAATATGGAAGACAGTATTTTCTCCAAACCTAAAAAGCAAATTAAATGTTAATTTAAGATCAAAAAGTGTATTACAGAAAGGAGCAGAAAACAGAAACCATGATAATTATTTGTCCGAATATTGATGTGCTAAGCAAAATAACCCAATTTGGAGCACAAAATAAAAAAACATGAGTATTATGTAAAAGAGCTCTTGAATGCCTTGCAATATAACACCAAACATTATTAGACAAGATCTCCACATTTCATTAACACGGTTTTGTTCTAACAGCTCAAGGGAAACCTATAAACTAAAGATCGTACAAATGCTTAAGATTTCAATTTGTCTTATTGATTTGGCAGGTACACAATTAAAGTTACTCACATGTCTGCACTTAATTGTTTCCAAGATTAGGCCTCCGGGCACACACAAGGCAGCTTGTAATGACACCTACAGGCAGCCTGCCTAATGTTTTTCATTATAAAGAATTCCTGTGACCTTTTCTTCAAAGCTTTCATGCACATCCTCTTCTCTGCAGGTGTTTTATATTTAGTGCAGAAAACAGCCTTGAACTGAAGAAATGACTTTTCTTTGTTTCAAAAAATGTTGCTGAGGTATAAACCACTTTGAAGTACAATTTCTCTATACTTTTTTGCGTTCCTTGGGAAAATGTTGGCAGTCTACCTAAAACAGTAACCCATCAAAGCAAAAACCATACAACTTAGTCCATCGTACTACCAAAGTAATACTGGGTGCTGCAGAATAGCTGTGAGCTGCCAGTGAGAGGAAACTGCTCATTTGCTGTACAATACAAAACAGTTTCTACCGGGAAACAAAGAATGTTTTACCTGAACTGAACTATAAGGAGAAATTCACAGAAGCAGAAAAAAAGGTCCTTAAAACGAAATTGCACCAAAGACACCACACCCAGAATATTTGGACTGACACGTGAGCTTTATTACTTAGAACTGTGGTAGCACATACCAGATCCAACACCTTCGTATAACGAAAATATTCAGGACAGTCATTGTGTACTAAAAACATAACTCTTCAGGTTTCAATTGTGCTTGCTTACTGCTGATGTAGCTCTCTTAATTTTAAACATGTGAGCACCTGCTGTGAGAGAGCAGGCAGGAGATGCAGGAAATTTCTGTGAATCGCACATGGCATGTACAAGGAGGTTAGAAACACAACACGCATGCTGTAAGTGCCAGCAAAGATATCTGCCCTTATCTGATGGGATATATTAATGTGTTCTCCAATGTACATCTGGGAACTTAAGAGGAAATTCCCTGTAGAGACTGCTATAGCAGTTTCTCATGGGTTGGTACGAAAAGATACCAATGCTGCCCTAAGTTAGAGACTTTAGTTTGAAGGGAAGCCCCGAAAAAAAGGAGCTGCCTATTCAAGTTCCCCAGTGACTTCATATTGGTGACCTTCAGACTGATCACAGCAAACAGAACAGTTTTGTCCTACTACCCCCTGCTCTTTTTCCTACAAAGCCACGATTTCACACACACAAAAAAAGTGTTTGAAAGTTATGTGGACACCTCAACTATCTGACAATGTTCTTTCAGTCTCAAAATGTGGACAAAATAAATAAGACTACACTCAAGAGATCTCATAAAAGATAGATAAATGTTGTGAAAACATAAGAAACAATCATAAAGCTCTGCTATTACAGTTTAACATTATTCAGCAATCACTACCAGGCTTATTTATTCAGCACCATAACTATTCTTCCCTTGCTTTTCTAACACACAGAACAGATTGACTATGACTCCTTTTTAAGACAAAAGTGGTCACCACCAAGACTTGTCCATTGATCTGAAGCCAGATGGTGTTATTGCAGGCTCAGGATCTCAGGGCTGTGCTGGCTGGAAAGCAAAGCTTCACCTGGTATCATCATTTTTCATTCCCAAGTGACAAGCTTTCTGGAAACATCATTGAAGAGAGGGCAAGATACATGAGGTCAGAGAGGAAGCCTGCAGCAGGGAAGTGATGGAAATTGATGGAGGTTGCTGCAGACATACCACAGCTCAAGGTGTTTTACACACTTGTTTGCACAGGCAGACATAACAAGTTGATAACATACAGTCTGGCTGCTAAACGTACACTAAAACTTTGGCTTCTATTTATAACAAAAGAACTGGAAATAGTTATTGGCATCAATACATTTGTGGTGTATACTTTTTATATGATTAATCCTGCACATTGCCTATTTTAACCACCACCCTTAACATTAACCTTCCTCCTGCTTACACTACAGACAGCAGTGTGGCACAGCCCACACATAGAAACACAAAAACCTAACTACGCTTTGCATGGTAGAAACATATTTATGCCTTCTCTCATTAAGGCATAAACAAAAGTTGCCTTCACTTCATAAGTCAGAAATACTGTAAGAGTGAATCTATCTTGTCCAAAAATCAGCACCTCCTCTCAGACATTTTACTGGTGTCCTAGGAAAACCCTCCTCAAAAATCAGACACACATCAGGAAACATGCGAATGATTTTCAGCAAAATATCTCCTCAGTTTTACAAGTAGCAACATAAAGTAAAACAGAAGACAATGTAACACTGCTTTACAGCTTGCCTATAAAACTTCTATTTCCTTCTAAAAATACTGCTCTATCTCTCTTCCTTCTTTCCCCTGAGATTTTGTCACAGTATCTTTAGCATCTCTGTGAAGAACGGGACAGAACACATACCTTTTACGCATGGCATTGCATACATATTTTTAAATGCAGATGTCTCTGTGAATTGGTCTATGTAACAGATGTGTGGGATACCAGTACACTGGTTTTGTTTAAGATGAAGTTTACATTTCACTGCCTTGAAATGACTATTCTACTTCAGTGAAAAGCATTCAAGATGAACTGCCCCCATAATAGTAGCCATAGGTAATGAAAGAAACCGGGAAAGCATTAGTAGCAGTCTGGAATCAAAATGAAAATATATGTAGAGCTTTTCCCTTATTTTTTTCTGAGTTAATTCAGTATCTCTTCACAGCAAGCAGTCTCAAGTAAACCAGCACAAATAATAGGTTATGGGGGAGGGTTTGGTACCCTATTATTTTGCCCCATAGAGAGTGTGGGGAACAAACAATTGAAAAGGAGATAAGTTTAGAAGCAAACGGAAGCTAAAGACCTGCAAATCCCTCTGCGTTTACCGATTCCTACAGTATGTCTAAGCAGCCCTTCAGATCTGCTAAACGAAGATGTAGGCTCAAGTTATCAATTCTGTCATGAATATTGAAGCACTCTTGGCTATTGCCACGGAAAAAAGCATGTGCCAGACTCACTAACTATCCTAATCAATGCAGACCAACTCAAATAAACTGAGTAACAGCTGCTTATGAAAAAAACGAATTGAGCAAACACCTTTAGACTGCTTCTTAGCTAGCCAGCACTTATTGGTTCTTGTCTGTAAGCATCTCAGAGACTCAGAACTATTAACCTTTATCCTACTGGTTATCCTGCTGATTAAGACAGAGATAACTGGTATAACAAAAAAAAAAAAAAAAAAAAAAAAAAAAAAAAGATATAGTTAAGCCTAAGACCAATTAATTCATTTTCACAACAATATGTGACAGTAAGAGGCAAAGAGTAAATAGATGGCCCAAAAGTTAAAGACTGTATGGCTGCTGCAGACACTAATGTCATACTTGACAATGTCTCAAATCCGAGCTTCACCCACACAATCTTTTTTCAACCTTACCTGTTTTAATCACTTACTTACAGACCATAAACAAAAAGCTTACCAGGAAAAATAAACAAAGAGTAATGCAACCAACGTGCATTAGAAACAGTTTCTTCCTGACAATAACTTATTTCAAAGAGATTACAGGCTAAATTAGGAAACAATAAAAGAGAATTAAAGCAAACTCTGCGAGGCTGGGTGGAGAAAATGAGAAATACATCAGCAGTATATGTTAACTACACAGCTATCAAGATAATATACTTTCATATCCTACTATCTCAGTAGGGCACTAGAGTTTTCTGTGAGATATTGGGATGTTTTGTACTGAATTTTGAAAATTTTAATGTGATAACTAAAGTTATTGTTGGTACTCTCTTAGCAGAAAGACAAAATCATTGATATCTACCCCTGAATTGTCATGAAGAAAAAAGAACCAAAGGGAAGGGATTATAAAGTACAACTCCTTCATTTCCTGCTAAGCTCACAAAACATCTTGTTTGAGAAGTAGCTAGGAAAAGTGGACAAAACATATTTTTCTGCAGCACATAGGGTGAAGAAGTTTTAAGGACTGACGTATTTTAAGATCCCAAACTCAAAGACATAATCTACAAGCATAATCTACAACATGGAGGACCATGCTGATTCTCATCTCAGCAAATCCAGATACTTCTAAAGTTAACATGAAATGTGCAGCCTTAACTTGTGAAGGGTGATTAGTTAGCTTATGCTCCTTACAAATGTATATTGCATAATAATACTACAATCACACTAATTCTCTCAGGCTTTGGCAAGACGTTCTGCATGGTTACACCCAGAGCTTGGCAGACTTTCCTTCAGCACCTGTTTCTTGCAAACTGTAAAACTCCTGCTCTTCTCCTCTCTCCAAGGACAGTTGAAATTATGTTCCAGTCATTCTAGGCCACTGATATACCCGAGCCATTTCTAATACTTTGTCCTCGTTTCTATCTAGTTCTGATTTTTTAAAAATCCCCCTTCGCTTAGACACTAACAGTACTTAAGCAGTGCAGCAGAACCTATCAGACAGACCAAAATAAAACTTACTACAGAAAAACACCACACCACATAAAATCTATGGATTCTATTGACTTCTCAACATGACACAAGTAGGTCTGAAAAATGTACACACACAAAAGGAAAAAATGCAAATAGCTTTCATTAGGGGAAGCTCTGATACTCCAGAGGCTCTGTCTGCACTGCTTTCAATTGCTGATGCTAGTCTTAAGCGTGTTTTAACATGTATTGACACAAAGCAAAAGCACAAATATTTTAGTTAGGACAGATTCTTTTAGTCAGAATATAACTCAAAAATGCTTCATTTCTCAATAATGCCAAAGCTATCTAGCAATTTCTTTCATCTAAATTCACCTCTCAACATTAGTAGTGTATCACAAATAAATGCAACAAAATTCAGCATACATGCATGCACAAGGAGTGTGGTATCATACCAAATAGAAATGCACAGCTGTAAGTACTTCATCTGAGGCTCTACACAAGCCAGTCCATCACCGTTTCATGTTTAGGGATACTCTTGGTAAAACATCAAAAGCAGTCATCTGACTGAAGTCCCTAAATGCAAAACCTCACAATAAATTCTAGGAAAGAGGGGAAAGGGCCGGAGAGAAAGGCAGAATAGAAGTAGGAATGGAAAGAAAATTCCAGATATTTCACACATGGAAGCAAAACTCCTTATGAAAATAAAAAGCTTACAGAAGGGAGTAAAGCATCCATTCCTTTAATTAAACAGCTTTGCCTCCATGTGTCCATCTGTTTGTACCTTCTAATATTGTTATTATTATGGTATCTCCCTCCATTGTGCATTTCAGTTTTTACTATTTGTATTGGGTTAACATGCTAAGGCTTTGGTAGGGGATTGTGGGTGCTGCAGAAGCTGCTGCCATGTCAAGGAGAGGCAGTTCCAGATGCCTCCAAGACAGATGCCCTGCTGTTCAAAGCTGCGCCCATTAACGACATTGGTAGTGCCTCTGTGGTAACATATTTAATAAAGGGTAAAAAAAGCTGTGCAACAGCAGCCAGGAGAGAAGGGTGAGAATATGCGAGCAAAACAACTTTGTGGACACCATGATCAATAAAGAAGAAGGGGAAGGAGGTGCTTCAATTGCCAGGGATTCCCTGCAGCCTGTGATGAAGACCACGGTGAAGAAGGTTGTCCCCCTGGAGCCCACAGAAGACCACATCAGAGCAGATATCCTATCTGCAGCCCACAGAGGTACTCACACTGGACCAGGTTCCTCGCAGGACCTGTGACCCCGTAGGGGACTTGTGCTGAGGCAGCCTATTCCTGAGACCGCATCCCGATGAAAGCACCCATACTGGAGCAATTCTTGAAGAACTGCAGCACATGAGAAGGTCCCACTCAGGAGAAATTCATTAAGTACTGTATCCCATGTGAGGGACTCTGCACTGGAGCAGAGGAAGAGCATGAGGAGGAAGAAGCAGCAGAGACAAAGCGTTATGATCTGACCACAATCCCCATTCCTCATCCCCATGCACCACTCGGGTGAGGAGGTAGAAGAGTTAGGGGGAAGCTGAGCCTAGGAAGAATGTAGAGGTAGGAAGAAGGTGGTTTTACTTTTGCTTTATTTCTCACTGTTGTACTCTGTCACTATTAAATGACAATTAAAATAAATACATTAAATCAGTTTCCTCGAGTCAAGTCTGTTCTGCTCATGAGGGTACTTGATAAGACATCTCCCTGCCTTTACTGTGACCCATCAGCTTTTAATTCTATTTTTCTTCTCTTGGCCTGTTGATGGAGGGGGAGTAATAGAGCAGCTTAGTAGGCAATAGGCAGTCAGACAAGGCCAACCCACAACGATATTGCACCATAACAAAAAGCACAGTATTAAGGACCTACAGAGCTAAAGAAATTCTGTTTTGCCATGGAATGACTGAAATAAACCCTCTTTATCTGGAAAGATCTTTGACAAAGCTCCCACCAACAGGTATCTACTTTCACCATCAGCTACACAGCAGTTAACAAGAAAATAATATTTGAAAGGAACTGTGCCCAAAGTGGATGAAATGTTGAGCACCATTCCAAGGGAGAGTATCTACACAGATGGCCAACTGTCTTCCAGTGAAATGGACTGACAACATGAAATTGTGAAGAGGAACATAAAAATATTATAGATAAAATTCCGAAGACTTATAGTTCCTCATTAAAAGTGAAAAGTAAAGGCACTACTTAAGGAGCATAATGTGTGAATACTAAATGTTAAAATGATTAAGTTTCAAGGAATCAAAGTGACAAAGTGTACCTTCAGTAACTTATCAACTGAATCAGAACTCATTTTCACCAGGACACTTCAAGACATCAGCCTTGAAAACCAATTTTAGGACTAAGGGAATGAAATGCATGTCGACAAGGTTCTGTGGTTATATGCCCTGGGAGAACAGACCTGTATAGTGGACCACAACATTATTACATGAGGTTTATAAAAACAACATGAAAAGACAAGGCCCTATAGCTAGCCATAAATTTATACATACAAAGTTGCAAAAGCACTGAGGCTTTTAAATCCTATCTTCTCTTGAAAATTAATTTTTAAATAAACAGTGAAATAATCCCACTCTTTCCATCTCAACTTTATTAGCAACTATTAATGTCTAATTTTAGTTTATTTCACTGTTGCAAGCCCAGGATCAGTAAGTGTTCTCAGACAAGTGCAGCCTACACACAATTTATAGAATGCATACAATACATACAATGATTTCAAAAAACATCATCAAAATGCATGACAACGTGCAGATATATGTTATGTAACTTCCATGATTCATATACTTAACAAATAATGAGACCAAGCTAATGTACAATGTGACATTTTCTTGTGTCTGCATTACAAGAATAATGAATATTCCAGTTATTTTTTCCTGTTACATAAGTGCATTCGCATCACATTTATAATCTGGCTTCCACAGAAAAAAAATGTTATAGCCATTATTCTGCTGCACATTGTACATACTAGAGTATATAGTTTATGGTTATTATTTTTATTTTTTTCTTTTCAGGTACAGTAAAGTCATAAGCGTGGGTGGATGAAGTGCTTAGGGACATGGTTTAGGGAGTGTTAGGAATGGTTGGACTCGATGATCCAATGGGTCCTTTCCAACCTTGTGATTCTGTGATTCTGTGATAAGACTTCCCAGTTTTTACTAGTTATGGAAATAGAACTTGATTCCTAGGCAGGTCAGTTTTCATTTCTTCTCACTCTTGAACAGCCAAGACTAAAGCCTTATAATGTTCTGGAAAGAAGAGTGGAGAGCAGATGATGCAATCAGAGTTAGATTACCCTTTTTCTTTAAGACACCTGAATAGGCTACAGCTGTGTAGTAGCTATGTAACTTCAGTTCTCCAAATGCCCCAAACATTACTTAACTCACTTCAAGAAAATGCCTTATCTTCACCAGAAACCTCATTTAGAGAAAACGTAGAGTTTTCCAACATAGCAAAAAGAAATTTTCTTTCTTTCAGCAGCATAAGTCTTTTTCACTGGACATCTAATAATGCTTATATACGTCCATCTTCAGTGAAGAAGAGTGACTTCAAAGTCCATGATCAATAACATAATACAAAGATCGATAGAAAAGGGGAAACAATATATCAGATGAATAAATGCCTCTAGGCTATGGGAACAAAATAAGGAGAATGGGAGGGAGGGAAAGAAGGAGAGAGTGAAGCTGCTGCCAGTGGCCTTGAGACACATAAGAAAGACAAGAAACTTGATCTTAAAACTGATCTGTTTTAGAATAAGAGGGGGAGATCAGTAAAAATAAGAACAAATGTTTCCATAGAAAGCACTTCTAGGAACTGAGACTGCACAGGTTTCCTTGCTAGAATATGTCAGATTGGTAAGGGGAATCGTGAGTTTCAAATCATAGGTTTTAGCATAGGGCCATTCAGGTGGCAGACTATAAAGGCAGGCTTTCCGCTTCTTTTCAGTTCTGCTTGATGCCAAATACTTCTACAAGTTCCACTGACAGCCTCTACATTTGTAGTTAATGCATTTCCAGACAGCACTGGCAGTTTTCATGTAACTTGCCCACAAACCAGTGTGTATTTGGGGAACAAAGGGAAACTGCTGCAGAGATTCGTATTCGATCATGGAGAAGCTTATGGGGATTATAAAGACAAAGCGGAGAACTGATGCTGAAAATGCAAAGCTGTGTGTAGTTAAGACAAATAATCTCTCTTCCTGGTGAGGGAAAATGAGGAGACTCTTCAATAAATTTGCATGCACGTATTACTTTATCTTCCCAATTCAAGTCAATTAAATTGACTCAAAACTTCAAGTCCTGTAGGTTCTCCATTTCCTGAAACCTGTATATCACTATTACATCAAAACACAGGCTATGGCTAAATCGCTGCTGGTTAGTATAGGAACTGCACATCATGAAATATTTTTCACCTCTTTAGGAACCTGAGATTCAATTTCAGTGACCAATTTAATACATCAGACCAGAAGAAAAAGCAGTATTTTTCCCAGAATTGATGAAACTGCCAAATTGATGAAACTCCCAGAAACTGATGAAACTGAATGAGCGTGTCAGCTAGAGGCATCTTTCCTTAGGTGGAAGTTAATGAAGTCCAGATCCTGACTTAGGTATTAGACCATGTTCATTATACATGACCCACAGTTAGCTAAGTGCCTACGGAAAACCAGAAGACGAGACTTACCAAAACAACTTCTTCTAAGATCTCTCCTTATTCTTCTGAAAGCTGGATTTCTGAAGTAGTAGATTGCTTTTTTGTCATTCATCTCACTGAACAAGGCTTTCGGCTTAACTTCCAAAGCCAATATATTAATGTTTTACTTAAAGCCAGCTGTCTGCTTTCCACATTAGTCTAGCACATTGATCCAAAATTATTTCTGCACTGCATTAAATTACTTCGGTATTTTTTATGGTAACTGTTCTTGATATGTAAGTCATTCCTAAGGATATAATTTATATAAAATACACTGCATTAAATACTGAGTTAGCCTCTGGATCCTGAACCAAAACCAAAGACATCTGCTTTTTAGACAAGTGTTGAACAAAGAGCAATGCAAAATCACACTCACCAATACACATACCATGCTTGCTGCATTTTTATCTCTGTCCTTGAACTACTGAATCTCAGATATTCTTCTGCACAGAGGGACAAGGGAGAAATGGAGAGCATTCACCTCCAGCCTTCATGAGCCACTTGCCCAATTACCAGAAATTAGTCTGAATTTCCTTGGGTACAACAAGGATGTTATCACAGGCTTCCAGCATCCCTCCCAAGGGCAAGCATTCTGGCAGCCTTATAATAGGATAAACAACAACTGCTAGATTCCAGTTTAGAATTTCAGCAACAAAATTCCCAAGTCACTCTTAAATTATTTAAGTTTCTTTGAATCTGAACCATTAACAGTTCTGCATGATCAGTAAGAGCTGGCTTTATAAAAATAGAAGTGCTTACAACTATATAAACATATTTGGAAATGGTGAAATATATATGTAAATATCTGTCAGCATCTAATCAAATAGAGATTTTTTGCTTTTCCACATGACCGCAAAACTGCACTTGCCATTTGGCAGGACACATGTTTGATTTGAAATATGTCTACATAATCCAAATACAAGTATGGAATAAAAATAAGTTTAGTACTATTGCCAGTTACCCACTCAAAATTCATAAAAAATTTAGAGCCAAAATGAGATTGTTCTAATACACCCACTAAACAGGAAACAGTATAAACCTTGCCCTGCACTGTGTGTTGTAAGAACATGAGTAATTTTAAGGGCACAAACATAATGAGTAAACATGGATGTATACTTATAAATGGGTACATATATAATGCACATCAATATATACGTGCACACACACTGATGCACATGTATAAGTTTTATATAGGTTTTCCATACTTTGGCATATATAAGTCAAATATTATCGTTCCTTTATTTTAACTCAGTTCAGAAACTTGAAATGCTTCTTGGTTTTGAAGTTAAATCTGATAATCTTGAATGCAGCTATTTTTTTCTTATTGTCAACAGTAACTACATAACCAAACTGCTTTGAATGTCATCCAATTATATTTCAAAACAGACAAAAATCTTGTGCTTTGGATTTTAGATTTGACCTAATGAAGTTTAGTGCAAAAAAAAAAAAAAATTATTGAAGGGTCAACAGGTGTTCCTAAAAATAAGTAACTACTTACTTACACATCTGCATAAAATTTCTGTTTTACTTTATGTAGACACATTTTGATTTTACTCTTTTGTTGAACAGTCAGCAAATAGTCAGGATAGATCTGAACCACATATTCTTTAAAACAAATCCAGAAATGAAGATAAATCTTTCTAATAATGGCTAAGCACCATTCACATCATTCATATCATTCACACATGCCAGTGCCTAAACCAACTCTAATTACAAAATCTCAGGGTCCTGGAGGGTCATGCCAATGTACTTTCACCTCCATACTATCACATGGCTGTGGGAGTGACACCAAGTATATGGAAGATTAATTGGGACTAAGATAAAGCATGAAGCTGGTACCAAGCATATTAGAATAAACATTATTAAAAAGACCAGGTGTTCCAAACTAGACACACAGGATGACGCATCTTGAATGTGTGAGAAGGCCAGGCTGGAAAAACATGCCTGGGAATACATGGACTGGAGACATGACTGATAACAGTCACGAGAGTGTGGACTAGCCAAGACAAAATATTCTGTTTGTCTTATTTCAGGAACCTAAAAGCTGTATAAAAATCTTCTTGAAAGAGAGAAGCCAGTCTACTTTCTTAATTTGACTTCTGTATGCCGTGCCGATTAAAAGAACATGCTTAGAGAAAACTGAGAAGTCTGCATCTCCTTCATCACCACACATGGCACCAGAGTAATACGGAGACCTGGTTGTGCACTGTTGCAAGCATAACCTGGCTTGTTTGAAAACCTGGATTTTAGAACTGTCACTATTTTGGCAGGACGGTTCGGCACACAGTAAGCATTCCTTGGGCACCAGAGAAGTCTACAACAAGCTTGAGGCGTTCTCCAGGCTGGATTAACAGATTGATACATGAAGCTCTGCAGAAAACAAGATTGCAAAGATCACTTTTCCACACCTCTGCCGAAATAAAAAGGCCTCCAAATCTGCCTCCTTTTTTGCAAGGGAATCACTTAACAGTTTTAAATTCCTGACAGAAGTGATAGCTATTTGAGAAACAGAAATAAGAAGCATTTCAGGGCTAAAAAAGGAAGGGTAACTCTTAGCCTGAACATTAGCACCTGATTAAGCAATACTTTTTATTTCCTTTGAACACTAACCTCAGGATAGACAAGAAGGGCTTGGTTTCCTTCTTGTATAAACTATTGTAAAGAGCGACAAGCTAGGACAAATTTTTCCTGATTCTCTGAGGGGCTTCACAAGCCACATGTAACTCCCTCCAGTTCCATTTAAACAATTCTCAATTTTGTATCAGTGCTTTACAGGCAACTCTTCATACACAATAATAACAAATACTTAATACTAAAGTGCAGTCACTGGTGTGACTCTAATGTTGTCATATTGTGACATCTTCAAGCAACACTCTTAATTTTCAAGAGATGGCAGATTTGCCTGTATTAACATATTTATTTTAATTTCAGACAATGCTTTCCCAAAAAAAAAGATGCTTCACTGCTAGCTTTCTGAACATTAAAGAAGGGGAAAAGAAAATATAAGACTCTAGATAGATAATTAGGTTGATAAGCAGTCCTTCCTTTCCTGCTGATGTTACATTTATTCCTACAGGTTGAAGCTAAATAAGACGCTCATAGTATTAATATTCATATAAACACATTCCTAGTTAGAGGCCAGGTCTTCCCTGCACCAAATCCTAAACTAAGGTCCCTGCTTCAGAGTAAAGGCAAAACAAGTCCTAAAATTACCCCCTCTTTAGAAAAACCAAATATATCTAAGCAAGTATTTATTTACATCCCACTGACTTCCATAAGATTTTAAAATGTCCTCACGTGATACTTCAAACAAAGGAATTGTTGAGAATCGTGTGGAGTATACACGTGTTGATATAGCTGGTAAAGGACATTTAACTGACCTCTGCAGCGGTTTAGATCATGCTCTACATAACTGCACGAATTCCAGAGAAGAAATCTGAAAATAAGCCAGGGTTTGAGTACTTATTCAAAATCTAGCCCTCTGTCACCACTGCTCTGACTTTCCATCTTCTCATCTCAAAAAGACAGTGGAACAGACTGTTTTAGGTTAAATTCAGTATGACATTTAGCTCTGGCTGGTAGTAATTTAGAAAACAAACAAAGGTCTTTGGGACTTAATTCTCTATTATATAGGCTTTATTTTCAACAGACAAGCAAAACTTAATTTTCCCAACTCACTATGACATTTATAATGCAGAAAGTTGAGCAATTAGATCAGAAATTAAAAGATAATAGAAACAGATTAAATCAGTAATTACTACACATTCATATCATGCAGAGAAGTTACTGAAAATTTTACTTCTGATCAGTTTGATCGACTGGCTTGGGCTGATTGCTGTTATTAGCTAGTACACTACCCAATGCTTATTCTAATCAACAAATATCATCTGGCTCCTGGAAAAATTCAGGTTAGAAGAGACTGCTCATTACAAGCAGATGTAAGATAAGTTAGCATCATAAGGCTCAGAACCTTGTTCATCCCTATATATATTATATTACTGACAGATAAATAATTATGAGAGTACCTCAGAATAATTCAATACTGGTTTCTTTCCATAAAACCATTTTAATCAAAGGAACATAGTGTGCAGTATGTAGAAAGACTATGTTAAGAAGAGCAATTAAAAGACAAAGCAAGAGGAGAGGTACTTAGGGAGCTGTGAGGCAATGTGAGATCAAGAGCAGCTGCTGAGAGTCTAGACCTACATGTCCCACAAAACTAGCAAAAAATCAGCAGTTGCTCTTGAATAGTTAATATAAAGCACCACTGAACTATATTTGCTCTTTCAGAATCCAATTTCTAGACTCCTAAATTCATGAAGATTCCTAAATTATAATTAAAATTAAAACTCACACTGAAAGCTTCTTTACCATGAAAACCCTATACATTGTTTAAGATTTTTTTATATTTAAAGAGCTTTGTTAGCATTTTCCTAAGTGCTATTTTATGCCACACTTCCACTCAAAATGTAGAACATTTTTGCTCTTTCAGGAAACCAAAGCGAACAGACAGGACTCTGTTGTTCGCAAGATGAAAAGTGAAGGTATAAAATAAGAGACAGTTTCAAGACTTCTTGACAAGCAACACTACAGCCATGATTTCTTAATTTTGCCATACAGCAAATGGTGTAGGCAAAGCAAAAAACACCTAAGCTATCATCATGTCACATTGAGCGATAGCAAAGGGCACTCCGGCAAGCTGAACGTAAAATGCATCCTTCGTTTCAGCACAAAAGCCTTGTTTAGTAAAGATGTGATATCCTAGCATAACACTAAAAATGAATGAAAATTGTACTTAATTTTCAAGATCAAGAATAAAAGATGCCATCACAGAAACAGAGCATCTTCTAATTTAGAGTAATTTACACCCATAGCATCTAGGTGGAAGACAAAAAAAAATAAAATTCTATACTCATACACAGGAAAGTGTCATTGCTGACTTGATTTATGGGAAAACACTCTATTATCTTTTAGGAGCCGCTATCCTGAAATATTAAAAAATAAACTCTTCAGGATATCTATCTCGCCTACATGGACAGTATGAACTGTGAGATTGATCAAGTTTATAAAAAGAAGGAGGAAAAAAAAAAAAAAAGGCAACAAAACTACTTTAAGGATTGACCTGAATTAAGGAAAATTCATAATCTGTACCAGCCCAGTAAGTGTTACTCCTCATACTGCTAGTTCTTCCTTCTGACTGCTAAGTCACCAGGCAGTGGGAAAGAGAAGGGAAAGGAGGTAGAAATCAGAAAGGAAGAAAGATAGTTTGTGTTCTGCTCCTGTTTCTTTATTAATAAAATACAGTGAAAATCAAAACACTTAACTTCTTTTAATGTTTTTAAACACCATAAAAAAATCACTGCCAAAAAAAGGTGACACTTCCTGTGTTGGCTAAGGAATAGGAGTGAGTGACAGAGCATGTATGTATGTGTGTGTGCTTTTATGTAAACACAGAAGGTATGATGTGGATTCAAATCGCCTAATAGTCTATTTATATGGCATGAGTCTAGTTTTCCTCACTGCTGGGGGAGTTGCCCCTTGGTCCCTCTGGATGGTACCAGCACTCAGAAACACAAATCCATCCCAGCTCATAGATGGCAGTTGGGAAACCACGTGCCTTTGCAGAATGCCAACTATGTGGTTTAAAACCACTAACTCATCTTAAGAAAAGAAAGGAAGAAAGGCAAGAGCTTCAGATGTGAAAGGCAAAAAAAAGGACAAGCCAATTTACTTTTTCACTAGCTTTGATTTTGTTCCAATTTATCAGTTATAACTTTTGGCCTGATTTCTGGCCTTCACCCAAGCTAACAGTATATAAACTATTTTAGACATAAAATTACTTTGCACTACAGGCAATTAGTGAGGCCAAGAGGCCACTAGAGAGCTCCATATGATGAATGTAATTGCTAGTGGGAAATCCTGGAGGGTTTTTGACCTTGTTGCTATTTTTTTTTTTTAGTTTCTTCGGGAATATCCTGAAAAGTTCACACAGCTGGGACAACATTGTTGCCTCAGAAAGAAATAACGAGGTAATTTACCCATTAAGGAATTAATAGCTTCACAGGCTAAAGAGTTTATGAACAAGAACATTAAAAAGATCTTAGCACTAATATGTAGGAAATTGTTAATAGCAGTTTGTCCAATTTAAAATCTAGTAGGCTTAAAAAAAAAAAAAAATTAACAGTCTCAGAGACGAGGAATCAGCAACATACATGGCCAGAATGCTGCAGAAACATGGACCAACGTGAGGTGGAGAGCACCTGCTGCACTGCAAGTAACACCATTCAACACAGATAAAAACAACAGAACAGAAACCACTCCAATGAGTTTGTATAACTTGCTTTCATATTTCTTTCTAAAACCGAAAAGGGAAGCCCCTTCAGCCAATACAACATTGAAGCCATAGGGGAGGCTGTACCGAAATCACTGTTGCTCAGCAGGACACCTCCATCCCCAGCATTCAACGAGCTAATCTGAGCACTGCCAGAAAGGAGGTTGGAGCAGCCTGAATTTCATGTTGGTGCTAAGGCTGCCTTAGAGCCTATTCAGTCTCTGACAGCTTTTGAAGCTCACATTGTGCTCGACGATGTGGCAGCTACGTTCCGAGCTACTTCAAGTTTAAAACAAGCTCTGTTGCGTCTACACAAGCTGCAGACACTGCACTGAAGGTAGACCCTATGTCTGCTCCTTTCCAGTTCAGCGTTGACAGTTCTTTTAGACAGCTTTGTATTTTTTGGTGTATAGAGAGCTGCTCTGAGCAAGTTATGTCTCCTGCACAGAAAGGATTAACTGGCTAAGAGTAGTGATCCTTCACTTAGTGTACAGGAAAACTAATAAAAAGCAAGTGTTTAGACAAAAAAGCATCACAGTCTAACAGGAAATGTAATAACAACATTATATAGCAAGCACGAGGAATGCTCCGAGCTTCACTGGAGCTTGTCACCAGGTACAGCGATAAACACATATTCACATAAGTCATTATGTTCACACAGACAGATGATACTTTTCTCCAGCTGCCTATTACATGGAAGGTATTTCAATGTCCTCTTGCAGAGCCTCAATAAAAGGAGCATCAAACAGAAAGTTTAAATTTTCATCATCGTACGAACACCCTGATTCCCATGGGAGTGCTGTGTGCAAAGGTAGGTGAATTGTGCAGGCAGAGAAGCGCAGCAGACCTATGCCTTGTAATAAAATCAAACAGCTCACTAAATCTAACGCACATTCCAGTTGAAATTTGAGCTTCAAAAGCGAGAGCCCACGACTTCAGAGATTAAACCTAGCAGAAAAGCACTGATGGTGCTGTTAGATGTACTATTTTAGTGTCATTCCTGCCTCACATGAAAAGTTTCTTCTGAAAAATAGAGCCAAGCTGTGTGGGCTTGATACTGCCGTTAAGTCTTGTAACTGCATTACTTTACTGCATGCTTAACAATGCTGACAAATGGAGATTTAGGTGGAGACTTCCACATAAGCTGGATTTACTTTTTTGCCTTTTTTTTTTAATGCCAGTTCAAGATTTTTCCTTAAAAAGAAAGACTATAGCAATGAAATCAGCGTAAGGGAAAACTATTATTTCTTTCTCTTTTTCTGTATGGCAAATAGATTACATACCTCCACGTGGGTAGCCTTACTGCAGCAAACACAGTTAGAGCAAACATTATTCTAGCTTTATATTCTGTTCCTCTCTACTGTACTGCAAAAATTCAAACACGATAGGTTGCATTTGTCTTGACTTGTTTGTTTCCTGATTTGAGATTCTGGGAGTAGCTTAGTTGCCTGAGTCTAAGTAGCTCTAAGATATCCTAAGGTATTTAAGTCGCATACATAGGCCAGCATATACAACATAGGACCTATAGAAGACCCTTTCCAAGAGCTGGAGCCAGAAGCCAGATGAGATTACCATAAGACATATTGAATAGGACTCAATACCTACACTAATGGAACTGAATTGAGCCCTTTCAATATTTAAAAAATATTTACTTTATGCTTTGCTAGCATACGTAACTTCCAAGAGCGCAGTTTATGATGAGGTAGAAGTCTGCAAGAACCTTTGTAGGAAGACAGAGTTCTTCCCCTAAATCACCCAGAACTTGGAGTGAGGTTTTACCACATCAGGAAGCTCTCATCAAAACCAAAATAACAGGGGAATCTATGACACTGCTGACCTTCTGAAACCTTAAGAATAGATAATCAAAAAGAATAATCCTTACTGATGCTTATATTATGTTCTTCATTATGCCTTTGCCTTGATCTGATCATTTTTTACTTCTACTTTTGTAACAAATTATGAAAATAGAGCACGAAATCTCATCTTGTTCTCACTCCCCTTTCAATCCTTATACACACACACGCAAGGCCCACACTATGCTCCAGAGGCCAGTGGCAGCTCTGGATTTCCAGAAGAAACTGAAGGTTCTTGAACCACCATAGTGTTTGTTCGAGCTTATATATTCATGTTTACAGCAAACCAGGGTAATTCCACCCAGACCTGTCAGAGTTGCAGCACGACCGCAGACTGAAAGCGGCCCTGGCACAGCAATTCTCACAAATAGATGGACTCAAAATGCCATTGCCACTCAATCCTACATGTTGTTTTTACTTAGAGAAATCACACAAGAAAGCTTGAGGATACACATTACCACCCTTAAGACTGTCTCAGAATTCAGTGTATTAAGTCCAAATATATAAAAAAAATTGTTCCATCATTCCTACTATACTTTAATATTGCTTCAAAGGTCTGAATATAAAAAAGAATTTTCCAATATTGTTTCAATAATCGTTCATATTGTCTGCCAGACATTAGCTATTCTCTATCCTCCCTCACAGTACTACTGTATTAATGTGAACTCAAGGTCTGCTGCCCTCTTTCATAATTTCTAGCTACCTGTAGGTAGTATCATAAGGAATGTCCATTAGCATAAAGATTATATTTGGTATGGTAAGATACATTTTAAGGCTATCAATCTTTCTCCAGACTGAAAATTATATATTTTGCTACCCCTGGGTTTTTAAGTATAACTTTTTTAAAAAGTAGTATTCCATGCAAAAGAGGTTAGATTCACTATATTCTGTTTTAATTTTATTCCAGGCTATTTTTATTCCGCTAAGTTCCAATTTAAAGTTGAAACTTGACATCATGCATAATGACTGACAGAAACTTTAAAAAGGATAATTTCATCTTTCCTCTATGTTCAGCAACACTGTTTAGAGTTTGGTCTGTCATGCTATGAAACTTGCTTTGGCTCTGCAATCTGCAAATCCATTTCCAAGTACCAAAACATGTTTGTGTGAGCATCAGGCAGGAAACAAGTTCACCATTCAAAAAGGCTTGTCATTTTAAAATACAAGTAGGATATATGTGGCTTATAAACACTAGCCCTCCTTATAGGAAGAAATGTCTAGTTAGTTGACTTTTCTAGCACATGTGTTTTCAATATTTAAAGGTAAACCCACATGTGACAAACATGAGATCACTCACAGAACACTGTAAAACTCACATGCATATTTTTATTACACATTCAAAAGTAAATTCAAAGTGGCCATCTTTCTTGTTCTATGTGTTTGCAAAACACTACTAAATGTTGCCTAATTTGAAAATAAATGAATGTTTTTCAGTACATGGAAACCACAGAAGGAGGTCAGAATTTGATGGCATGCTCTCAGCCATGTAGAAGAATAAATCACTTTGTCCTCCAACCTTACTGTCCTACCAAGAAATTGCTCTGGTCTTATGACTCTCTTGGTGACTGCCCAGTGGATTCTTCCTTCCTGATACAGAGGTGATGAAGCTACACATCAAGAGAAGACAAAGGTTTAGTTTTCCCAGCTTGCAGTGAGCACAACAGAACAAGCAGAAGGCACAAAATGAGATTCCCTCTTTGAAGAACTGTACTAGTTTTCTTCTGTTTTCTGAACTTCCCTTGCCTAAAGGAAAAGCAAGGCAAGAAATGAAACATCATTTCCTCCTTGTGCTTCCTCTAAGAAGAGTAGTTACCCGCTGTTCCTTGTGCTGCCACATGCTGAAAGACTCACACTATGCCAATTTGTCTGCTGTAGTCTTGGCATAAAGCAAAATCAATTTTATATGAGAGAATGAGAAAGTATCAGATGAAAATCTCCCAGGTCTCTATCATCTTTTCCAAAATGAAAAACTAGACTACAGGAAACATTTGCTAGAAGTCCTGGAACAGAAAGAAGCAGTAGCTTGGCAGAATAAATCACCCAGGTCCCATTCTTTATATTGTTTCTAAAGCAACTGCTTCTGCTCCCTGAAGGCATCTAACAGTGGACATAGTTTAACAGCTGCTACACATGTAAACCTTCTTTCCAAAGCTGTATTTGCCTTTTCTTCCCAGCTGTATTGCTTCTTATAATCAGCATCTGATTAAGCTACCATATTAAAAAAACAATTAAACTACTGTATATTTTTAAGGTAGTACTAAAATTCCGGAAGACCGGGTCTAAAGGTATGATTTCATTTGAAACTATATATTTATTTGGAAAAGCAAGTTTTTATCTTGCTTTTATTGGAACTTCAGACAACCTTCTTTCTACTTCTGAAAGACATTGTATATATATTTATGCACGCACTTCAAAATCACTTCAGTTTTTGCCTTTGAAAGCAATCAACATTACCATTTGTATAGAAAACTGTGAACATTTAGGCAATATGGCTTGCAAAACCTAAAAACTGAAAAGATTTTACTAGGCATAATATTGTTAGGTATACAAGCTTGGATGTGCCCTAAACACAGAGCTGTATGATCTTCGTGATTGATCTGTTTCTGTCTTTTAACAATGAAGGTGAAAACAAAACAAAACCAACGTACAGGCTTCCACAGAAAATGCTACATTTTTAATAGGTCTTTCAAGTCCTACAAAATTCCATAGTAACTGTACAGTGATCTATTAATTTTTACAGCATAGATAAAAAACCTTAACGAACGCTTATCATTCTACATTAAACCCTCTAAAATTTATTTAAAAGGAGATGGAAACGCTCATTCAAAATCTCCTCTCAATTAGCACCTATTATGGTTAATGGGAAGACTTGAACTGACCTCTTATATATCAGGCAGTCACTTAAAAAGATAGATATTAGAAAAAGTGATATGTGTATGCAGAGCAAGGGGCCAGTGATACATGGCAGCAGAAATTTACTATGAAATAATCCACCGCTGGGTGGAGTAAAATAAAATTTTGGTATCTTGCAATCTTCACAAAATGTTCATAAACATTCAGAAAATCTAGGAGCATTCCTTGAAAATAAAATAAATCTCTAAAGCACAGACGACAAATGCAGATCAAGAAGAGCATCATCCATATCTCTGAAAGACTGAAAGCAGGTGTAAAGTTCAAAGTCCTATCTGGAATGCAATGGTGCATCAGAAGTATAGGGGAGAGCCACACGGCCGTCATGGACTTACCTTTGCAAATATCAAACTTCAGGAATTGATTTGGCTTGAGAAAGTCCTAAGACTACATTCAAGAATGAAAATATTTATTTTAGTTACAGGTAAAGATTAATTTTGTAAATAGAATTAGCCTAAGCTGATTTATACTGCACCACTTCTGTGCTATAATCAATCAAATGTCAACAGGAACAATGCTTTTTAATTTTCACAGCCAATGATCTTTCATGGTCTAGCAAAAGACAAAACAATTGCAATAGGCAGACTTTCAAAATAAAACTGGTGACTGTATGTTTTCCTGATTCCCTGTTAGTATGTGAAAGAATCAGATTATAAGCATAGCACTGCTCAGAATACATCTGTGCTGCACAGAGACACAGAAACTTCTCGGTGCCCACAGAGACCTTGTATGTGAAAACTCTGTCAAGCTGTTGAGATCCCTAGCTCTCAAAATTCAAACTAGGTCTTCAACGCTTCTGAAAAAAAAAAAGCGAGTGTAGAAAAAGTTTAGCAAAAGAGCGGCTAAATGAATAGAACTGTAAATTCATACAGCCATTATTTTATTTTAACCTACTACAGCAGAAGTTAAAGTACCACAATCACTGGTCTAAGTCCTCTATTTAATGTTACTGGAATCTAAGTCACTTCAGAAATATTATTTTCTAGAGGCACAGAGTCTATGTAGAAAAAGTTACCGTTACCAGAATACTCAGTGCATGCATTTGCTTTACATTCAAGAATGGAAGCGGGAGGTTTTGTCAGAAATGCCCGCTGTGTAGCACCCCAATTTTTTCATAGAAGCATAGAATGGTTTAGGTTGGAAGGGACCTTAAAGATCAACCCTGCCATGGGCAGGGACACCTCCCACCAGACCAGACTGCTCAAGGTGACATCCGACCTGGCCTTGAACACCTCCAGGGATGGGGCATCCACAGCTTCCCTGGGCAACCTGTGCCAGTGCCTCACCACCCTCGTGGTGAAAAATTCCCTCTTAATGTCTAATCTATATCTTCCCCGTTCCAATTTAAAGCAATTCCCCCTCACCTTATCACTACATGCCCTTGTGAAAAATCCTTCCCCAGCTTTCTTGTAGCCCCCTTCAGGTACTGGAAGGGGGCTACAGGATCTCCTCAGACCTTCCCTTCTCCAGCTGAAAAACCCTAACTCTCCCAGCCTCTCCTCATAGCAGAGGTGTTCCAGCCCTCTGATCATCTTTGTGGTCCTCCTCTGGACATTTCATGTCATGGCCCAGCTTGGATAGTTGATCCAAGAAGGCTCTAGAGGCCTTTCAAGATGGTCAGTCCATCAGGAGTGCCTCCATCTGCTGTGCACTGGTTATCTTACAACTTGCAAATTCAAGTTGCCAGACTGGCTTCATCTGTTTCACGAGGGCCTGTACATCCTGCTGCAACTGAGCGGTTGTTTGTTGGACTCAGGCAGAGAAGTGGAATTCAGACATCCATAGCAAAAACTGCACTACCGATTATTTGATGACTTGTGTTGTAAGACCATGACATGAAGCAGACTAGTATTTGAAACTGAGAAAAACGGCAGATTTCAGATTTGTGTTTTTCAAAGAAAATTAAGAATTATCAGAATGACCCCACATAAAGACCAGAAAAATACATAAACTACAGTTAGTCCTTCAGTTTACTTAAAAATTTAGCCCAGTTTTCATTAACGTCCTTATTTTAATTTCAGCTGCACTTCACCGGTCATGCTGAGAAACTAAGCACAGTGCTTCGGTACAAGCAGCCGCTTTGCTGGTATCCAGCAGCACACAACGCCCTCTCCTCTAACTGCCAGCATTACAAACTACTAATGCATTCCACTGGGCAGAAATGTCTAAATAAACCTCTGCCTTAAAATCTAATATAGGAAGAAAAAACCAAAAATGTTAATCCTCACAGTCTCATGACTAGCACAATTCAGAATAAATTCTGTACGTTATATAATTAGAAACAAAAAATAGGTGAGGCAACTTATTAACATTGTGGTGGGGAGCAAGACGAGCCTGAATACTGTCAAGGCCCAAAGCATAATTTCAGGATAATTTGAGAATTTCAGTAGACAGCATATGAATACTTCATGTTGTTGCTCCAAAAGCCATCTGGAATAATGGCTACCCCAAATGTTCGTCTTCTTATTTTCTCATGCAGTTAGAGCTCAGTCTTACAACAGGGGACAGCATTAAGGAGGACAATACTAGTTCTTCATGTGCTAAAATGATAAAACTTCTAGCACCAGTAGTAATCGGGGCAGCAGACCAGAGGCTCAAACCCAAATGAACAAAAACTCCAAAAATAGAAGAAATGGACTTAAGAAAGCTAAAAAGCTCAGCTGCTAGATCTTATTTCTGGAGTTAATGACAAACACTCAAAACTGCAGACACGCAAAACACAGCAAGACCAGTAAGAGAGATGACAAGAAGATCTAGAAACAAGAAATAAAGTATATTTGTTCTTAGAAACAAGGGAAAAGGTGTTAATCTTAGTGAAATAGGATTCTTGCAGTACTGGCAAAGTTACTGTCAGGATAAATTACTTGCTTCAGCAAATACCAAATACAGAAGCAGACCTGTCAAGGTGCCAGACTAGTTTAAACGAGCACACTTCCAGAGAAGAATTTATACGGCACATGTTTAGTTCAGAATTCACTGCTTTTCTTCTGTTTCCATATTTGCATCTTTGCTTTGTGTCCTCTCCTTTGTGCAACAATATTCTAGATCACAGCAAGAGTTTGACGTTAAAACCAAGATGGATGCAACAAAGGGTTTTTTGGAGTTACTTGCACAGAATGCCTTCCTGAATGATGCACATGAATGCAATGCTATCACTGATGACATTACATTAGCAAAAAGAAGAGATGAATGAAAAATTAGTTTATAGCTATGTAAATTTAGATTATTCTGACTTATTGAAACAGTCCTAGAAGAATACATATTTCCAGTTCCCAGCACGTAAAAGATCTTCATTTCTACCCTTATTCCACAGAAAACAGAATAAAGTTCTGAATTGTAATGGCAGCATAGGCAAAACTAAATTAGTTATTAAAAGATGAAATCCAGCATGAGAATAACATCCTCGGAGACTTTCTATATTTATATCCTGGTCCTACTACATGAACAAATGAGAACAATGCAAGTAGGCAGTGGTTTGAAAGACTGCAAGTGATTCTGTCACCATACTACATGCTCAGGGTGTTTTTTTCCAGCTCTGATGGAAAGATACTCCATAACAAAACACATAATCTATCAAACTACAAAAATCCCAGTTGTTTTCCAGTTGCATTTGCAAGAACACACTACATTTCAAATATCTGCCAACAGCTCTGAAAATCTCTTATAAACAGTATCAATTTAAATAGTATGGAGAACATAGTGATATGCTATGACAGTATTCTAGGATGGAAGTTCATCCAAGTTTGCTTAAGGATAAAAACAGAAACTTGGTGTGCACAAAACTCAATTTTTTTATTTTTAAATGCTGTCATTAAATATTTTAATGATATTAAAAAAATGCTTCTCTCAGATCTTCTACAGTACTCAGATGGAAGTATATAGGGGGAAGGAAACTGAATAACAAAATAATTAGATTAATGTTGTGTACTAATTCTAATAGTAATATATTATTGTATACTAATTCTTACTAATTCTACCCAATTAAGTTGCATGTAATTCTAGTCCTAAAGTGACTAGAATACTAGAAAATAATTTATGCAAGTAATACTGCATAATTCTATTTCCAGAAAAGCTGGGATTTAAATACTTAACAATTACATTTTCATCCAATAAATTGCCCTAATAAATTGCTCAAGAAGCTGCCAAAATGTGCCACAACTATGAGATAAGCAGAAAGATGCTTAAATTGTGAAAAATAAAAGCAACTATATGAATATATAAAAAAGCTTTTTCAAAGACTTTCTATTTGGAATTATATTACAGGTTTTTGGTATGGTTTCCGTTTTTAGCATCAGTATATTTAGGCAGAGATAGTGGGCTTATTTTGGTTATACTTGTAAGAACTGTATGTTTGTGTGTATTACAAAGCCACATGCATTATTCTAACTAATTTATTCTAACAATATATAAATAATTAAAAGCTAGGTACCTACAGACACACAAGCGCGATCCCAATGAAAGAAGTCTGGCACCACCACAATGTGATTTATAATTATACCTACATACAAATAGAAACTATGAATACTAATTCATTTTGATGTCACTCTCTTACTCATCAGGGAGTTATCCAAAGCTCACTGATATCAACGCAGAGTTCTCCACTGCCTTAAAGAGCTTCAAAAGAGAACTAGCCAGCATAAACTTATGATAGTTGTCTGGTTTTACAAAGGTCAGCATGATTAGCAATATTTTTATCTTGGGTTATCTTAAACTTTACCTTGCTCAGTTTGAGTATTCAAAAAAGCTAACTCTCTATACGTCAAAGTAGCCTACACAAAAGGAATACAAAGTTCTTCCTTCTGATGGGGCAAACCTTGAAAGGCTCCTCATGAGTGGGACCAAATAGTTAGTATTTGTGATTCACTTAGATCTTTAGTGATTATTTTGGTTGAATCTTTTATATATATAAAATATCCAGACACACTAGACTGTTCCTCTCTACAAGCACCACGCTAGTCTCATTTTGAAAGCAATCATTGCATCATAGCACTGTGTATGGGAAAATAAATACCAGACAGGCTAGGAGTACAAGTTTAAGACACCATCTGATCCAAAGCTCCATCACTAAGACTGCTAGGTGTTCTAACCCTCAGGGGGTTGGGGCCTTCTCATGGCAAAATAACTGACAGAAACACTGCTTGCTTCCTCTGGGTTACTGCCAGACAGCAGCAAAAGCCTTGCACAGACGAGCAAGGCTCGCATGGCTATACACTAGAGATTCAAACATTTAATTCATCACTGTCTAAATTCATAACCTAGTTTAAATATAAAGCGAAGAACAATTTTTAGAAGAGGGTTTTCATGGTGTGGTAAGTAATAGAAACCTGATCTTCTTTTTCTACAGTGGCATTTTGTACCTGTGACCTGAAAGCTGCTTTCCTCATATTAAAACACAACAACAACAACAACAACAAATCAGCAATGATTTACCCAACAGAAAGAGGAAAAATAGATCCACATAAGATAAAGATCCTAGAAAGTGATTCTTGAGTAGATGCTCTTTCTAGTTTTCTCTATTCCACTTAAAGACAAAAGTCATCAAACTATATCCTTGCTCAGCTGCTTCATGACACACTCAGTTTCTAATTATTTCTGAACATATCTTTGTTCCTATCTAGACTATCTTCACACAGCTTTTTCACAAAGCAACAGTTGATAAAAAGAAACCACTCTTTTAAGCTTATAAATAAGGATATTGCTTTCACCTGACAACTTCAAAAAGTTTTTTATTGAGTACAGGATGGAAAACCAAGTTTTCAATTCAAATTAAAAAAAAAAATCCTAGATATGTGCTAAATTTGTATTTTTCATCCATAAGTTCTTCATCACATTGATGATTACTGTCTGTAGGGCAAACTCACAGTAAAAGTGAAAACCCAAGGAGAATAATGAAGAGCGCCTTTCTGAAAAGCCACCAAGTACAAGCTCAAGCAAATGGACCTATGCTGTTTCACACCCAGCTGAGGCTCTGAACGAAAGCAGAGAACTCTTATATTTATAATATTAAGGTATATAAAGCAGATAAATACAGGTTGTTGGATATATGCAGTATTTCTTTACATACAACGAATGAAAATTACATGTGCCTACCAACCAGCTCTGGACAATTACAAAACCAGGTGCAGGTTTGTCCCTTGTCCCTGATGTGTGATTTCTAAATCCTTTCCAAAAAACAGATTCCTTTTCTGTCACTGAGAATCCCTACGTCACCCTTCAAACAAATCACTGCATATTCATGAATTAAAGCGGAGACAGAATGCACAAAATCAACACTATTATTCTGACCAAAATCATGAATTCATCTGAGCATACTATATCATCAGGTTTCACATATTTTCTTTCTTCCACTAGAAAAATGATCAGCACTGTTCTGATAACCCAGGCTACAAAGTAATGGCATGCACCATGCAGATAAAACTTTAAATAAATCTGCAGCACAGAGCTATGCCAAGATCCATGCTGTGAACTGTGAGAATTTCTCCTGCGACTACACTGGCCTATGTTTCATAAATTCTGGCTGATCAAAGGTAAGGAAAAAATTAATTAAGAGTTTAAATTTAAATTCTGCCAAATCATCTACTGGGTTGTATACAAACACAAATATTGAAATGACTAACTACATGCATGGCCGGCACTTTGCTACCTGAATACTAGACCAACATTTTTATCTACGACTTTTTTATCCTTCTTGTACATCCATTTATAGCAATAGTTGAATATCATCAGTTTTACTGCTTTATCTATAAAACCAGTCATTTTTCTACATCAGGAAATCACTGAAATCTACCATGAGGAAGAAAAAAAATCTTAATATAGAAGGAATACAGGATCATGAAATTTCAGACACTGAGAAACTATTCAAATGAGGATATTTTTTTTTTTTTTCTGTTTTAATATAGAATCATAGAATCATAGAATAGTTTGGATTGGAAGGGATATTAAAGATCACCCAGTTCAAACCCCCCTGCCATGGGCAGGGACATCCCACTAGACCAGGCTGCTCAAGGCCCCATCCAACCTGGCCTTGAACACCTCCAGGGATGGGGCAGCCATAGCTTCCCTGGGCAACCTGTGCCAGTGCCTCCCCAGATTTCTTGTAGGCTCCCTAGGACTTGGAGGAAATGACACCAGCTAAGCTTCATACTAAACACTTCTTTGTCAGTTACAAAAGTGTTTGACCAGTTTGTATTTTCATATCCTCAACCCCAGTAAACTTGTAGGAAATCCAATTATAATGCCGCCTAGGTGTTGTGCACTCATGTTCAAAACACTCCTATTTCCAATAACTTTTTGTTAAAAGAAATGGATTACCCATTGCGAAATCTGATAGATCTGGCAGTATTATTTGGTTTCTTATCAGAAACTCTTGCATCTACCCTCTGTACTAAGTGTGGCATTTAGCTCAAAATTACTCACAACCTCTAACAACGGAGAATCAACTGCTCCTATAGACTTTTACAGACCTTTTGGGTTTCTTCCTTTGCTTGCTCATTATTTTGCAATGCACTTTTCAGTATTTGCCAATTTATCAGAAAACGCAACTGGTGTGATCAGCTCCATTGCCAAGGAGTGTAGGGTGGGATTTAGCTGACTGACCTGTAGCAACTGATCTAAACCATGGAAGTACCAAATGGGAATACGGTTTCATTTTTGTAGCTGTTACAATTTTATGGTCTTCAGCCACAAGTTAATCACAGCCAATTGCACAGAACTGCTGATGTTGGGACATTACGTATTGATGGGGTTGCTATTTTTAATGCTTCTCTGCAAGGCGCTGTTAAGACTTGGCTGTTGAAGAGGCTGGGGTAGCATGCTATGTAAATCTGGGCTGATCTGGAGCACACGGCACAGTTATATGAAAGTGTTTCTTCCAGGCAACCACAGGAGAAGTAAGAAAAAAGCTAATCACTTGTCTTCTGAATACATGGAGTAGACACATATATCGCTATAATCTCTACATGTGGGAGGACAATGCATTTCACAGCGAATCTGATTTCAGTAAGGCTGTAGCACATAGACAAATGTAGACCACAGGGATTAAGCTACTAGGTCAGCAGTGGAACAAACAGAACATAAATGGAGAAGAGAAAATTTCCATTTTTCAGCATTAAAAAAATAAGTGTATTAATTTGAGACTGATATTCTCAAAGCGTGGCTCAAAGTGCTCTGTAAGTGGCCTGCAAAAGAACTTCATCATAAGCACGGGTTCAAAAGTGGTGGTGAATGCAGCTAAATCCAGTTAGCAGCTGGTCACAAGTGGTGTTCCACAGGGCTCAGTATTGGGGCAAGTTCTGTTTAATATAATTATCAATGATCTGGACAAAGGGATCAAGTACACCCTCGTTAAGTTTACAGATGACACCAAGTTGGATGGGAGTGTTGATCTGCTTGAGGGTAGGAAGGCTCTACAGAGGGATCTGGACAGGCTGGATCGAAGAGCCCAGGTACATTGTATGAAGTTTAACAATGCCAACTATCAGGTTCTGCCCTTGGGCCACAACAACCCCACACAACAGTACAGGCTTGGGGAAGAGTGGCTGGAAAGCTGCCTGGTGGAAAAGGACTTGGGGCTGTTGGGTTACAGCCAAATGAATATGAACCAGCAGTTTGCCCAGGTGGCCAAGAAGGCCAAGAGCATCCTAGATTGTATCAGAAACAGTGTGGTCAGCAGGACCAGGGAAGTGATCATCGCCCTGTACTCAGCACTGGTGAGGCCGCAACCTGATTACTGCTTTCAGTTTTGGAACCCTCACTACAAGAAAGACATTGAGCTGGTGGAGTGTGTCCAAAGAAGAACAATGAAGCTGGTAAAGGGTCTAGAAAGCAAGTCTTATGAGGAGCAGCGGAGGGAATTGGGGTTGCTCAGTCTAGAGAAAAGGAGGCTGAGGGGACACCTTATCATTGTCTACAACCACCTGAAACGAGGTTGTCATGAAGTGGCTGTTGGCTTGTTTTCCCTCATAACAAGTGATAGGACAAGAGGAAATGGCCTGAAGTTGTGCCAGGGGAGGTTCAGTCTGGATGTTAGGAAAAAATTCTTCACTGAATGGGTTGTCAAGCATTAGAATGGACTGCCTAGGAAAATGGTTGAGTCATCATCTCTGTAGATGCACCACTTAAGGACATGGTTTAGTCGTGGACTTGGCAGTGTTAGGCTTAAGGTTGGACTCAATCATCTTAAAGGTCTTTTCCAACCTAAATGATTCTATGAGTCTAAGATACAGACGTATACAATCTTTTCCTTAACACTTCGTCTATAAAATCATTCCCTAAACTGCTCAACTTCTACCATATGAGGTCTTCCAAATGAATCAGTGGAGAACATGCCTTGATGTGCCCGGGAAATGACTTTCCCAGGTGCCATTAAACAACTGTTAACAGTTCAAGAAATTCTAAACGTTGCATACACTGAAATCTATATTGCACACACCAAAATAATCTTAACAGTTCTCTAGCATCTTCTTTTTATTATCTGAAGTAAGGCTTAGTCAGATAAGAAACCTAAACAATAGGATTGGGACTAGAATTGCAGTGTTGCAACCTACTTCAGAGGTAGGTATGCTAAGTTCAGCATACATTTTGGCAATGCTGGAGACGGTATTTGCCCCTTGCAGCTTGTCTAAAATATCGGAGGAAAGAAGAGTTTTCTTATACCTTGAGAATGTCTAGCTAAATAAAAAACACTAGTCGGGGAGTTGTTCCTATTAAATGCCTTACAATGGAATATCTTAGAGTAAAACATCTTAACTGCCAAAGAGAATACCTGATTATATCCACTGGCTCCCAAGATTCTCCATTATCCTGAGATATGGTACTAGAAAATACACATCAAGTGTACCAATAGGGTGTTTTGCTCTATCTTTGCAAGTAGATGGACAAGGGTATGTCAATGTGTATTTCCAAGTGAAGGGACAATTTAATACAATAAAATTAAATCCTATTACCAAATCCAGCACTTATTAGTAGTTATTTAAATTTATGTGTCAACACACCATGAAATGAAAGAATTACCAATTTCTAGCATGAATTACTTGATAAAAGGGACTGCATTAAATGCACAGTTGTTGAATAAATCACTAATGCTACAGTGTTTAATTACAAAGTTACTTAAAGGAAGAGAACCTGCAGTATTTTACACTGTATTAAACTTGCAATTGCTTCCTAAGTGACTAAGAGACAGTATTTGTAAACACCATATATATTTCCATAGTGGACTGCAGGAAATGCTTTAATGTCTTTAAAAACCATAGTTTAAGGCCAATTCCATATTGCTTACCAGTCAGGTGACAAAATATCACAAACTACACTTAGCTTTCTCTTAGTGGTCGATATTAGTAGATTGCAAGCGCAACAAGAAAGAAAACTATAATTATGCTTGTTTTACTGATGAGGCGAAAGATGCATGGAGAGAAGTAATGTAGCCAGTGATATCTGACAGGGTAATTGCACATTGAGTGGTCTCACTCTGTCCCTCAAGTCTCAGGCAACTGTCATGGCCAGTCCCACAGTGATTTTGACATGATTTCCCACATTTCTCATTTTTTTCAAGTGCAATCTAAACCCACTGCACTGGACATATTAAATTTTAATGCCAGCCACAGACAGTTGCAATTTCCCTCAGTAAAATAAATGATTAATTAGCAGAACACAGTATGCAATATATGTCCAGAGTGACTTATCCCTATTGCTAATCGTAGCAATTAGCTTAAATTTCTAAAGCTCTACAGCCAGTATGGTATTTTGCAGAGCTGTGAAAGAAGCATGGGCAGACACCGAATAATTTATATTCCAAATTAAAGAAATATACAGACAGCACGTCTTAATTTTTCTTAATCTTTCTTACACTAGTAAGATACCTTCTGATAGCCCCAGAAAAACATCCAAAAGTAGCATTATGCAGTTGATAACCTATATATTTCATAAAGAACACAGGTAAAATGTGACCTGTAGAAATAAGCCTAAAAGTAGGCAAGATTTTCTTTTTATAGAGATATTCAGTAAAATTAATCAACAAGCTCAACATCTAAAGTCTGAACAAAAACTCTTTGCCGCTGACTAAACAGATTCCTTCCCATAACAGCTGTATTTTCTACTATGTTTATTTCAGTAAATATATTCAGTAAATAAAGATTTTCTCCTGCCATTCACAAAACCTTATGAGTCCTCCTCATATGTCTCTGCCTGAAATGTTCTACCAATGATTTCAACAAAGGCAAAGACCTTAAATGTCCCCTCGCTTAGCCAGCCTTCAATACCGCCTCAGTTAGCTACAACTCAAATCATAAAAAAGTTAATAGATGGAAATAATTTCAGACTCATCTGGAAGAGTACAGGAAAGCCCATATATCACTCGTGAAAGAGGCATTCTATTTTCATTATTGTTGATCACAATAAGTGAGGGAGAAGCTACAGTTTAATTTTAAGAAGCCCATTGACTTTGTGCAATCAATTAGTGGCCAGAAATGTAATAAAATATAGAAAGTGCAACAGCATATGAAGGAAAGAGATCATAGAGCTACAGACCAATTCAGAGTAGAAAGGCATGTCTGAGGTCAGAAGGTAGAAAATGAAGAACCCATTTCTTTGGAGAGGGCAAATCTACCAATTTCATGTATCCAACTCACCAAGCAGACTTTCAGGAAAAAAAAAAACAAAAAACAACAAAACAAAACAGTTCAATAAACATTACTGAGAAGGAGCAAAAAGGGAGACAAAGAACTACTTGTAAATCACAGTCTACTCAACAGCTTGCATTGTTTTATATGTTGAAGTGGTTTCTATCAAGCTGCCTATGCTGCTCAACTCTGGTAATGCTGTTTCATGAAACCTTGAAGCACACAACTCTACATTACTCCATTTATTGCAGATTTTTCCGCCAGAAATGGAACATCTATGAGAAAAACCTGCCGAACAGATTTGGACATATTTTCTGAACCGATTTCTGGTGGATCACTGACTTTCTTCATGTGTCAGGGTCCTCCAGACCACCTTCAGCTCTGTTCAATGAGGTTCTCAAAGCATTAAGGGACTTCCGTGGACAAAGCTATAAATAATTATTAGCAGACATTTTCAAGGCTTTTTCATGGAAAGTGAAATGGGAATTAATTCTCTTAATTGAATGATCATTCATTAGCCTTTTACTAAATACATTACCTAATAGCATTCTCAGTCTTGCAAGTTACTGCCATGTCTTCAATTTCCCTTTTCATGATAAGACTTATAACAAGCTAAACTCACAGCTTTATAAATCTGCAGCACAGTACAGCATATATTGTATGCATTTTTCTATTTATATTCTTCAATTACAAGCAACTGCAACCAAAAAAAAAAGGCATATTCTGCTAGCTAGTATTACATTTTGGCAGATCATAATTAAATTGTTCCCTAGAAGCAGCACTCAGTACGTAGGAATGATTATATTGAATAATAGGGCTAATATTTTAACTCAATTAACATGTTATCTTTCAATAAAGCGGTGTACACTACTGTAATGTCTTCTTCTATGGGTAACATCAGCTATAAAATAGAAATATTGTAGCTTTTTTTCTGTTAACTCGTGCAATTTTTCCTATGTAGATTGTATGCTTTGTATACTTTTTCAAGTGGATGTAAACATATGACATATTATTATTTTTTTTAAACATAGTTACTTTATATTGTCATAGGCATAAAACATTTCTACTTTTATACCATGTAAGCCTGCCAGAGACTATGTTTGACTACATCTGAAAATACATGAGTGTTCTATGGTAGGGAAAGATTTTTTTCTTTTTACGTCTTTTAATTCTGTACTGTTGTTTTAATTCTGTACTGTTTTACGTCTTTAATTCTGAACTGTATAAATATTGATTTATAATATTGGTTGGGGTAGAAGTGATTTTCAGATTAAAAAATTACATCTGGTTACAATGGGAACAGAGTATGTTCTCCATGGAAACTGCCTGCCAAATATGCTCAGATGACTTGTTTATCAGATTTTTCAATATAATTTTTCAATTTGATGGAACTATATTTTCCTGGAATCTTTCACTAATAATTTAAAAGTGACATAAATGTATAAATGTCTGTATTTATGAAGATAATAAAGTTGTGTCATTCAGATATCAATTTATAATATATTTCAAGGGCATCTTCTCTTTGGTTGTTCAAACTACCTACTCAGGTTGTTTTTAATCATATTCTGGCTTTAGTTTAATTCCTAATACTTTAATGTGTTTTAAACACTGTTTGTGAATATTTTGTTGTCATAACTCTTTCACTTTCCTGCAATTATACTAGGGATGACGTCCACTATATAGTGTATCAGTTTGTTAACTTTTTTATGAAGATACAAAAACTGTGTCATTTAACAATGATCTTGAAAAGTATTTTTTTGCTTGAAGAATTACTATGTGTATTTATATCAGCAGAACTGGAATATTGCACTACTTCTTAAACAGCTATTTTGTAGATGAGGCTACTACAAACTATGCTCCTATGTCATTTTACAGCATTCTCTGTACCTTTTCTATCACTGATATTATACAACTCAGTCATTAAAAAGCAAAATATAAATAACAATTTCAGCTAGTAAAAGTTTTCAATAATCATTAGATTTGTCATTTCATTTAAGCCATGTAGAAGTTTTGTTTAGCTGTGTACTAGAACAATGTACACTACTACTAGAATATTCCATCTCAAAAGTGCTGAAAAAACAGAGAGGTAAATTACAGCATATCTATATTAAATATGCATCACATATAGCATCAAACCATAGAATTACAAAAAGGCCATTTTGATTTCATAAAAGAGGCAAGAAAAGAAAAGGAAAGGATGGAATCACAGTGTTACAGTCAGATGGGGAAATGGAAATTATATGGTACAAAGGAAAAAGTAAGTGAAAGACTGAATGATTAAGATGAACAAATAAAATTAATATGAGTTACATAAGTAACTGGACATGAAATTCCAGTGAGTTGCATGAAATGCCTTGTGTTTCTTTTCTGGATGTTACTTGGTGAACAGTTTTATAGATAAAGTACGATGAGGCATAACAAATCTCCATATAGCAAATCACAGTAGATTCTTACACAAGCTTAATAGAACTTGGTTAAGTTTAAAAAAGATTCTTAACACCTACTATTGAGATGAGAAAGAACTGCTCTGAGCAAAACATGCAATTATTCACACTAGAAGCAACAGAGCCTGCTGCCAATGTTACCAGCTGAATGTTACAACTGCTGTGCTACACAATATTATAATTCTTATTATTTATTTCTACGTGTATTAGAGTTAAAAAACCTACTTAGTGGACAAGAATCTTTACATCTACTTCATCTTCTGACATTATATAAGCAAGAACTGACTGTGAAATAATGATTTCACCTCTAGATTCAGCAAAATAGAAGTCCATTAAGAAGCCCAATAGCATACACAAAACTTCTAGCAAACTGAGGGAAACTGGAAGGCATGAGGTTTGCCATCCAGCAAAAACATGCTATTTAGGAAGACTAATGGATAACTATCACAGCTAAGCCCTTGACAAATTCAAACTATGAACCTTTAATTTTAGTTCTGTTACTTAAGAGAGCCTCTCTTCTCAATAAATTGCATGTGACTTCATACTGATTAACAAAGGTAGTAAGAAAACTGAAAAGCTCTAGAACACTAGAGGAAAAAAATACAATTTACTTCGATCTAAAGATTGCACATCTTTTGTTAAAAGCTCAAGAGAAGCCGTATATTCTGCACACCATGACGGCAGTATCCATTAAATTCTGCCATAGCGTAAATTTTCTGACCTCCACCATGTTGAGGCATTACTATTTATACTTCTGCATCAACTCCATATATGCAAGATATATTAAAAGACATCAAGTCCCTAAACTCTTCTGACCCTTTTTCTGCTGCTTAGCTCATTAGTTTGCTTAGCTCATTAATTTAACAAATTAATTTAATAAAAAGTGAGTGATTACCTCTTGAAGAACCCTCTTCATTTTCAGAAGCAAAGTCTTTACAGCTGTACAATCTTGCAGCATCAGTCTGAAGGGCAAAGATTCAATGCCTCCACCTTCTTCCAGACCAGTAAAAGGCCACTCCACAGATGGACTCCCAGCTAGCTGACTAACATGAGGGTACCTGGCTTCTCCTTGGTCTACATCCTTCGACAGCTTCAGAGATAGGTTCCTTACAAGAGAAAACAAAGATAAACACTGAAATATAAAAAAGAACTCAATAATTTTTGGCTTTACGTTCCTTTCAGTTTAAAGACACAACACATATTCACTTTTTGAGGCTGCTAGAATGAATGGCCATAACATATGTATAGACATATGATGTTAGCAATAAAATATGCATATATAATCATACATTTTCCACTGTAACCATGCTTTGGCCATCAAAAGAAAGTAATTTCCTTAAAACAAAATATCCTATTAGCAAAACTATTTTATTTCAGTTCAGCTTTAGGAAAAAATGAATATAATACACTTTCAAAAGCTAAATCATGTCATTCCATCTGTTTTGACTGACTTAGAATTCAAAAAGAAAATAAAAATTGCAAAAGAAAATACTTCCTTCATGGTTGGCGCAGTGACATAAGACCAAGCTGCTATTCTATAAAACTGAATTTAAAATTTAATTAATCAGTACTCACTCTGAAGTTTAGTAATACTTGAAGCTATTTAAGCAGAACATGAAACTAAACAACATTAAGTTGTGGTTGAGAATCCATTAAAGACAACAAAAAGATCCAGAAAAATTTTGATGGACTTTGGAGATAACATAATACCATTATTTTGCTGCAAACATACTATCTTCCTTTAATATCAAAGCAAGGTATCTAAGATTTTGCCATGCTGGAGCAAATCCAGTGAAAACCAACAAGATGGTGTGGGGGCTGGAGTACACAATAAATGAGGAGAAGCTAAGAGAGACAGCTTTGCCCTGTCTTCTCAAGAGAAGGTGAAAGGAATCTCATTGCTGACCAGCAACGTATCCACTAGAAGGATGTAGAGCCGATGAAGCCAGGCTGTCCTTAGGGATGCACAGCAACAGATGAAAGGCAGTGGACAAGCTACAATGCAGGAAACTGTGACCAGATAGAAACACTTCAGTTTATTTATATTTACATACTTATCACCCTGAGGATGGTCAAACAAAGAAGCAAGGGTTCAGAGACGCTATGGGACACTCAACCTTGGAGATATTCACAACATAATGTGGCAAGCCCCAAAGTAACCTGCTTTAATTAGACCAGCTTCTAACAATGGCTTTGAATTAAGACCTGCCGAAGTCCCTTCCCACCTGTGTGATTCTATGATTTAGAGGTCATAGATTGAATCAGCTAAAATCAGCCAGAATCAGCCAAAAGTTTAAGAGAAGAAAAATAATTTAAAGAGAGATTGCTTGACATTTTGGTCAAACAGAACTTAACTAAAAACACAAAGGATTTTTCTGGCATGAAAGCATTCAAAACTCTAACGTTGCACCTATTTTCTCTTCGAACAGCAGGCAAAAAGGACAAATCTGAAGGAGGATATATCTGAGAATGTAGCTGCACTGTGCAACGGTGGTATATTAATTACTATTAAAAAAGTGTTGTAACAGCAATGCATGACATCCATATTCATACTAAATTAATTCACTACAATTAAAGATACTAGCATAAGTGGTGAAGAAAATGACAATTACTCATTTAATATATAGTTCCAATTTTCTATTCCATTTGAATTTTCATGCAACACAAAACTGATTCTTAATTTTAAGCATGGGCATATATAGGAATGGCAAAGTATATTTTACCTCATGCAATTTTCCTTAGTTAACTATGGTTTCATAGGAACCACACACAAAAAGGGATTAATGTGATATCTCAAGACAAGCAATTCCCAATGACATAGTAACTAACTGGAAATGAGGCTACTAGAATTATCTTTTATGGATGGTTTACTTTTATATTTTGCAAGCTAGGTAATGTGCATTAGGGACAATGTGTTAGATCAAGAAATGTACCACAGGGATCACGGATATGGACAGATGCTCCTGATGGCCAATGGGACTAAAATTTTCTAATCCAGGCTTTTCAATACTTCATAAAACAATGAAAATAGCCTGTCTTAATTTTTAAATACATTGAAACAACTTTGTGAGTAGAATATTTTGCATCCTTTAAAATAATAATCTGAGGGGGATGGCAAAGGACCTTTTGATTGAAGGATATTAAGCCACTCCTGATTCTTTATTAAAGAAGCCTCAGGTATAAATCATGCAAAGAAAAAAACAACTTTTAAATGATGTTTCATAACATAGGCTACTTTAAAGGTCTATAAAAGAAGTCATATTCAAACTACTGGAATCTACACTTGAGTAAGATTTATGTAGCCAGAAAAGCACATTATTTAAAGTGAGTAAGGTGAAACAACAAGGTCCTCTCTTTCCCTGCCCAGTGCCTGCAGGCTGGGAAACAAATTATTGCTTAGAATTCTCTGCATATTCACTTTGCAAGTCCCACCAAAGTTTCACCTTCCTTGTGATCCTGAAGAGACATCTTCATAGGGTTAACATTCCCACACTGAGAAATGACCATCTTAAGATGGAATGCCTCCCAGAAGGAGTGTTTTACAGCACATCATCAGGGAGAAGAACCTGGCATCAACAACAATACCCTGCTGCCCCAGTAACAAGGAAACAAGCAATACTCTTGGAAGAGACACAGAATTTATGTATAAGCTATAAATATACTGGAAATATAACAAATCTTAATTTCAGCTGCAGAAAAAAACACATTCAATGACCTCAGTGGGCTTTATGTTGACATCACACTGCTCAACACAAAAAATTACCATTGTTTCAAATACAGAACCTTGTACTAAAGTATGAAAAGCACCTTAATAACATATCCCTACTCACGTTCATAAGAGTTTAAAGTCTAACTCAGTTACTCATCAATAGCGGCTCAGAGTTGGTACACAGCATTTAAATCATATAGTACCTCTGAACTATCTGAAAAGAATATAACTGAGCTGTAACAGAAAACCTTTTTACTGTCTGATATAACTTCTACTCGCTGCAGGGAAAAGCTCATTTTAAATTCATTCCAGAACTGATATTTCATCAAGTTCTTTATTAACCATGTCCAGGTGGTCTATTACAGCATTATTATGTTAATCCACCGCAATTCATCTCAAAGAAGTGATAGGAATTTAGCAAGGGGAAAAAAAAAAAGTTTTTACTAAAATTAGAAGTTTATCCTCACTAGTAAAACACCTCTTTGCCTCTGAAGCTGCAGAAGGGGCTGGTTCCTCAACTAGTGGTGCAGGAGCTCCTTACAGAGGGCAAGCCACCTCCACCTTCCAAAGATGTGTTTATTGTCATCTGTGACAAAACTTTTGCTAGTGTGGATAAAAAGCCTTAAAAGTTCTACTTTAATTACTAAAGACAATGTATTTCATTTAAATGACAATATTACTATTATTATTAATTCTATAATTAATTATTATTAATTCTATAATCTTATCAACACAAAATATTGCAGAAAAGTAATTTGGTCAGTTTTAAACACATGGCTCCTGTTTGAGATCTAAATTTGCCTGACATATGCACCCTTAGGCTATATCCCTACTTTAATAAAACCATACTTGTAAATGTTCCTGGGTACTGGAAGTCAGTCAGTGTTAAAATGAAATGGCTTGACCCAACACAGCTATGACTCTTTCAAATGATTACTTGGCACGGTTTGGTTATCAGTACAGGCAAATTGGATGGGACCACTCCATTTCAGAGGATGCGAGTGGTGCAGATGTGCACTAAAGAACCAATGCATGTAGATGTCACTTCAGATCTCTAAGTATGGCTATGGAGTCATGATCTCCAAGACTGAGATGTGAAATCCAGCCAGACTCTTAGGTAAGAGTCAGCCTGTTTCAAAAGGTCTCAAATGAACTGTGTGTGCAGTGGCAAATCACAGCTGAGAAGAGTGGTAGAGAGCTGCTCTTAATTTTCTCCCAGGTGTTAGAGACTTCACTTCCCATATAACAGGAGGTTCTCATATTCTGTTTGATGAAGAACAGATGAAGTCTGACAGACATTATACTCTGTACAGCAGTCTAGATGAATGTCAGAGGGAAACAGGTAATTCAATTTGCTTAAGTGGTATCAACCTAAAGCTTGTGGAATACTATACAGCTGCATGTTACATTTAAGGGGACAACAGATGACAACAGAGAAAATCAAGTTTAATGTCAGTACAATTAATGTCATCATAAGGTCTGGAAATCCACAGAAAATTTGTTACAAATTTGTAAATGTTAAATAGGGTGAAAAACTGTGCAACTTGATGGTATAATACTTTGGGCCTGCTGGCTTGTTTATGTTTTATCTGGACATACCCACTGAACACCATGAATATATTTCCCTCATTTATAATAGATAAAAAAACAGAATATAATATATTTCATAATATCCATATTTAGCAAAATGGTAGCATCATTAAGTTAGAGTCCTATTTCAAAAGCAATCTCTATTGAAATAGTGAGATAGTGTTAAAGTAATCAATCAGTGACTTTTAGAATTTTAATAGACTCCATAAATCCGATGCAACTGCATGTTAACTAAATGAGGAAAAGACACAATTGTGCAGCTTCTTTCAAAGCTTCTTTCCCTTATTAAGTTAGAACAACCTTTTTATTCCAAAGCATCTTTAAAGGGACCCAAAGATTTGCAGCTTGAGTGAGTTTGAGTTATTCTTTCCTTCTTACTAACCCTCAAATCAATGATTTGAAGAACTTATGTTAATTTGAATTTCACTTACATAGAGATCCCCAGATTATGTGGAGTTTAATCTTCTCAGTTTTCACCAGCAGTGCTCAAGACATGGCTATAGCAGAATTAGCCTAAAATAATACAATTGGTCCCATAGAGTCTGCACTTGATACCAGCTTAACAGAAAAGAACTCATGTAATGCTGTGGGCATCAGGAAGGCTTTGTAAGCAGACTGAAAAACCCCAGCCTCTATGAGAAGATTTGAACATACTTTCTTTCTTATTGGAGGCCATATCGTCCAAAGCAGAGACTTAGAAGAAGCCTTAAATCACTTATTTTCATTGTTTGAGTGTGCAACTGTACATATATTATATACAACTGTATATACATCATGTATGTGTCTATATATATATACATTTTTGTATATGTATAGCTAGAAAATTCATACACACACTTGCAATATGAATGTATCTAAATTTGATCTTCAGAAATATTTCAGCAGTAAACTGTTCTTATTTGTCCATAACCTGTCCCATCAAGAAACATATGTCCTTTTACAACAGTAAAATGTTATTGGCTCCATGCAGAGGTTATATCAGAAATGATCCTGAAATCCTCTTTCATACAAACCAGGATAGCCTTTGACCCACATTTTTTTCTCTCATCCAGAACTTTCTTTTTTTTCTTACCAAGAGCAAATATCTGAAGGTATCTTTTTTTTTAGAAAAATCAACAATTACTCTTTTTGAAAAGGTCCCTTATTTATGGACCAGATAAGACATAAAAGCGCAACGATTTCTGATTTTCAGAGAAAAATCTGCCTACATCAAACACTTCCAAAATTCATTTCAAAGCACTCTGTGGCTCTCTTACAATGTACATTACAGTCAAATCCTACAATCACCCCAGACTGATTCTTACTCCCTGAGAAATCCCTTACTAATCTCACTTGGGACACACTTGAAATATATAGATACATTTATGGAAAAAATGAATGTCCTTTCCCCATATTTAAGTAGAGGTGAGGCATAAACTTTTAAAAGCATGTTCCTAAATATTCCAATAAACATATCAAATAATTTACTGCTAGGTGTCTAAATATCCTCAAGCTCTGGTCAAGGAGGATAAAAATCGCCAAACTCCTCACTCAGTTCTGAAAATGCAGCCTTTTCAATACTGAGGAAATAAAAAGATAACCAGAACATAAACACTCGGCTAATTAACCTTATTAACATTCTTCGGCATCACAGTTTATACCTCTCTCTGCCACACACAATTTCTCAACATTACTTTTGTTCTAACACTTCAAAAGTTATAGAGATGACATCTCACAATATTAACCACATCATGTCATAGGGTACATATTGTCTGGCATCTTACAGCTTTCAGAACTATGTATCATTTATTGGTATTCTGATGCTATGATTTTTCAAGGTCAGTCTTTTAGAAAAACGATGTTCAGTATCTCACTATTAAACTATGCACCCACACACAAATGTGCACACAAACTCTAATGGCTACCGCTGCAATAAGTTAAGAGACTGTCAGCCTTTTCCATTATAACCCCTTTTCTTTCAAAGGTTTATATCACAGTCATAAAGATTTCCTTTGGGCAAGAACCTGGTGATCATGAAATATGGAATCAAATTAGAAAAAAAAAAAAAAGCCCTCCATTTTTCAGCTGCTGCTAAAGTACAGCTGATAAGGGCATGTCAAGCATTTCTTTGCTTTCTCTAAATTCTACAGAAGTCAAGAGCTCTGTTATATCTCTCTCTATATTATTTTATATATATATATCTCTATATCGCCCGATCTAGCACAAAAACACAACACTCCACATTTCAGTCCTTTTCTTCCTCCTGGAATCTATTAGGAAAATTTAAATGTGATACAAATAAGATGATGTAACACCATAAAGTAATTGGATAATATAAAAAACCTCAAAACTACTTGGAAAAGACCAGTGCAGTTTGTTCAGTTTCAAGTATTAACAGTGCAGTAGTAAATAAAGCATTACAGACAAACCAGGAAAAGTAAATGAGGCTGTCCGGGCATTGAGAGGTCGTTAGAGTTTCAATCTTTTTAATTTTTATTTTTTTAAAAACTCAGCATGGGATCATTCTTGAAACTATTTTACAACTGGTATATAAAACATAAATTTAATTTAATAATGCACAAAACAAGCAGTAATTCATGTTCAGTCTCTGGTCAGGATATAAACTGCAACCTTTGTAAACAGTCCCTACTTCTGATCGGACACTGCCTCAGCACAGATAAAAGCTAAAGACTCTTGGTATCCTCTCCAAATCTAACTCCAAGTGCACTCCCCACTGAACTGACCAACTCAACTGATATGGAACTAGAATGACACAACTATTATCTGATCTATTAAAAAAGACAGGCATTCAAGCATGCCCAGCATACTTTATAGTACTTCGGGAATGGAGAAATATAAATCCGTTCTACCACTGTCACCTTCTAGATCAAAACAACATTTCTCCTCACCTTTGCTCTCTGCTCTAAATGCTTGAGTCTTGCTCTTAGAAATCGTACAAGTGGAACATAACACTTTAAAGTTCTTATGAGGGTAATTATTTTTTTTTTTAAATGCTAGAAAATCTTGATGGATATCGGCTATGGTGACTGCCTTCCAAGAGTCTAGAGTAGTGGATTCTGTTCATTCAGTTACCAAATTATTTTCCCTAAAAAACAAATAGTCAACTATTTCTTGCCTCAGCATTTTTCACTACCAAAGCTTTTGAAAATTCTGCTCAAAATTATGTATATTTCAAGCACCCGGTACGAAGCTACAGAACTGTTCATAGCATAAGCTTCAGTGAGAAGACAGGTATGTTAAAAAGTAAGGTTAAATTTACCAAGAGGCAAAAGGACAGCTGGGTTTGGAAAAAATATTTGCTTAGTGCCTGGCAGAATTCACAGACATGAGTTAGATAGGTAAGATGGACTTCCAATGAGACCAGAAAATTAAGTGGAAATTTCATACACTATATAAAGGAAACAAGCCACTCTCTTTAAGTCCTATCTGACTTGGTCTTTAAATATTTGGTTAAGCACCTAACCACGTTATTACTGTGTAAACCAAGATAATTATCTTTTGATGAAGCTATTAAGCATTAAGAACACTTTCGTGAAAACAGCAGGCAATTCATTCTATCTTGTGTGGGCTGAGAGATTTAGCTGAGATTGGTAACAGTCAGTTTTAAGGGTCTAATTAATATTTACTAAAATATTCAAAGTAGAATACTTTCAGCATTCTGCTTGCTTTCCCTAACATCCTAATACCTACCTGCCTTCATCCTGGGCAGGTAACTCAAGAGTACTCTTCCTGGATTGGGTCCAATTACAGAAATGTCCTGCCTTCAGACCATGCCAAGGCTTGAGAACAGATACAGAGATCTAAATAATCATCCTATACATTATTGTGCTATAGTCACACTCTGTCTGCGCCTACAGGATTAGATGGTAGCTCACTAGAAAGAAGAGGACTAAAACATCAGGGAAGCTGAGCAGTTAGACTTAAGTAATGCCTGGTATGTCAACTAGGTAGTTAAAACTATGAGGTATCAGAAAATTCCAAATAGTAGTCTAAAATTTATCATTAGCTCGGTACATTTTCACATAGTCTCCAAAATAATCAGTAATTACTGATTATTCACCTTTCTGATTGAAGATAACATTCCATACTCCTTAATCGAATCAACGCAGTGGACTTTCATTTTGGTAAAAGTATATGATTAAACAAGTGTATCCTTTCTCACCGCTCTCTTTAACAGCATAAGAACAATGAGTAGCAAGAGTTGTGTTTAAATTCAGAGGATACCTTCCACCTACTTTATGAAGGGAATTTGATTAATACATCAGGAAGAAACCACAACTTTATAACCCATCTTATTTCATCCCATAAACTAGGTAGAACCTAATGTTAATGTTAAAAGACCTTTTAAGTTAAATCCTCTTTTATGACCAATAAATGAAAGCAGGTAATAGATTTAGAGATATAAATTATAAAGAAATCCAGAACATGCATGTTACTACATACCCATTCTTAAGAGACAGCAGTCTACTAGAGGTATTTTTACTACTTAAATTGGATTCTTCTATAACGCTTCTAGGAAACACCAGGGAATTAATCTTTTACAAAATTTCCAGTTCCACTGACAAAAATATGAACAGTCACAGTGATTTCAAAAGCCTGATTTAAACGAAAGTAACAAAACAGCACGAGAAATCCAGCACCAGTGCTAATTAAATATATCAGTTATTTAGTGAAGTTTTCTGATTAAAAATCTTGTGCAGTTCTTGGCACAACAGTCGTAAATAGTGTATTTTCTTGTTAGTTGAGTATTTGTATGAATGTGTCTATGTGTGCACATGCATACATATATTTGTTTTCTGTTTTCAAGGAGACTCATAGTACATCCCGAGCTGAAAGGGATCCAGGAAAATCATCTCCAACTCCTGACTCCACAAAAGGCAACCTAAAAGTTAAATCATGTATCTAGAGAAGCTGTTGAACTTATAAAAAAAGAGCAGTGCTTTTAAAGAAAAAGTGAGAAAGAAACTTTCCTCATTTCAGTTGATCATGTGAAACCTGTTGTTCCATGATTAATGGTTCCTGGAAACCTTAAATGTGAAATAACATGTATTTTTCCCACAGTTAAATAATACACACTTTCTGATCATAAATTAAGTGTACAGAACAGAAGGAATAAAGAAACTTCCTTTTAACATAACTGCATATACACTACCCAGGAACTTAGGTCTAACACTTTGAGATAAACCATCAGCTGGATCTCATTTATGAAGAGTGCCAGGTACAAATGTGGAAGTAAATAAATCGCATCCAGAAGTATGTCATCTTAAAACGTATGCAAGAGACTGGGAGCTTCACAAGCACAAGGAAGTCCCAGGAACCACTCACCTTCCAGAGGCACAGAACCTCCTCTTCTCCCTTGAACGCTGCACAGCTCAATTTACAAAACCGCTATTGGCATAAATAGAGGCCAATAAATTATTAAGAATAAATTCCTAGCTATATACGGGGATGAAAGCTTGTTGTTGTATGGCCCTCGGAGCGTTATTTCTTTGTGAGTGTCCTCTCAAACTACCAGAAGGCTTGTACCCATCCAGACAGGTTTCACTTACAAGGCACGCGTAGCAATGTGTGTACTCGGATTTTAATTAGTGAAACTAAAGCCCTCCAAAACCACATGCTCAATTTTTTAGACAAAGGCATTAGAGACCAAACAAAAAGAAAGCAATAAACTAATTAATGTGCAAATTAACGTAATTGCTTGTTCTAACATGTCATAATCAATCACTAAGTGGCACAGCAGAAACCTGTTATTTTATCTTATGGTGAAACTAGCCCACCTACAGGAGATTTCTCTGCCTTTACCAGTATGGTCTTCAATGTTTTTCTTTTCCTTTTGGATTGCAAATAACTCATTAAAAAATAATCAGAATATTTAGTTTAATTTGACAAAGCACTGCAGCAACTTTTCTGTACTGCCCTCTTACAGAATAAAACATTCCTCCTCCCTCCATTCCCCCCTAATGTGCCCAGCTATGCAAAAGCAAATCTAAAAAACTTGCAGACTGAGGAGAGAGGCAGATGAAAAAGAGATGTTTGGTTTGGTTGACTATAAAGACCCAAAGCCCAGATCTCTTAATCATATTTAAATATCTCTAAATATTTATTTGTATATAGCACACAGAAGGAAGTAGCATGCTAAAACTTCAAATACCAGGATTGAGCTGGTTTTTGCTTACAATATTTCTGTGTTGATGCAGCGTTACTTGACACATAACTGCTTACAGATCGTGTCCCATCAGAAGCTTCATTCTCTCTACAATGCCTCATCTCTCAACCAGGACGTTAACTTTCTTGCCTTTTAATTTTTTGTTTTAGATGGTCACATTAAAATTAAATTATTATTTCAGTTGTTTACTCTCTCTACTAGGAGATTCTTGAATCACATCTATACTTCGAGTTATTGTAATTGCTTCTTGTTTGCAATGTCAGACTTGTTTAAGGTTGAGAATAATCGGTAGAACAGTGTTGTGCAAAACCACACAATTTTAGAAAAGGTGCATCTCACCAGAAATATATGGCCCATGATTTTACTTTAATGTCTGATGTATGAATTCTTTAGCACTGCACATATTCAAATTTTGAGCAGTAAGTAACAGCAATATTGGAAACATAATTTAATTTAATTTAATTTAATTTAATGGTACCGTTATAACCTGTACCATTAATTTATTCAAGGTTGCAACTTATGTGATAATGAAAAAACACAGTTGAAAATGTTGCTTTAAGGAAGTAATTAAAAATTTAATAAGATTATTATTTTAGAATAGAATTCACAGCATTTCTTCTGTGAAACATTAGATGTACATTACATAAAAGAGCAATCCATATTTTTAGTTACTAATTTTGCAAACTTTTTGTCAGGAGAGCATTAATAACATGCAGCCCTAATAACTATTGGAGTGTGTGTTAAAACTTGCTGTCCAAAGAGATTAAAATTAGACTTGTCAGCTCTTTTATTTGAAATGCACTAAGCAACACCACTTCAACTTTTAGAATACATTTTTTTTAAAAAAAAATAAGATGAAATTTACACAAAATTGTGATTTTTGGCCTTCATTGTTGCCAGGTACATCTTGAAATCTTGACATAAGCATATACGATAGATTTTGAAAGCAGAAGAAAAAGAACTCAAAAGATATGCCTGTGCACACATAGACATTCCACAACCTTTGAATTATGACTCTGACTCATGACTCTGACTTATGCTTCTGAATCTTCTGTGTTGCTAATGCAAAGCCATCCTCTGGAAATCCATCAGACACTTGATTAGCATACCTATTGCTGGCCAGGCCGATACTCTCTAAATCTGACACACCAAACCTAAGGAATATTTTAGGGTGTCCATGCCTCAATTATGCTGCACAACTATGTATCAGACACTGGGAGAAGAGAAGAGAAGAGAAGAGAAGAGAAGAGAAGAGAAGAGAAGAGAAGAGAAGAGAAGAGAAGAGAAGAGAAGAGAAGAGAAGAGAAGAGAAGAGAAGAGAAGAGAAGAGAAGAGAAGAGAAGAGAAGAGAAGAGAAGAGAAGAGAAGAGAAGAGAAGAGAGGAGAAGAAGAAGAGAAAGAGAAGAGAAAGAGAAGAGAAAGAGAAGAGAAAGAGAAGAGGAGAAGCTGGATTAAGTAGGAGGGGGTGACAAAAGGATGAACAAGAAATTTACCTGCTATTACCTGAACATTTTTATTCTTTGCTTTTGGTTTTTTTTTGTTGTTGTTTGAACAAGCAATGAGACATTCCAAGAGCAACTGTCGTTAAAAGAGAAGGAGACAACACACCTAGGAACAGAGGGGCTTTCTCTGGGCCAGTAATTAGATGCATCTCAGCCATATGACTGACGCCACAAATTCAATAAAATACACAACAGTACAAACTGTGTTCAGAAGTGCCTCTGTGGGCCAATTGGGTGGGTGCTGGTTTTAGGGCTTCCACAGAGGTAGGAACACCCTTCTCCTGGAGCCATACCTCGGGTTTGGAGCACTGCGCCCTATGTGAGTGTTATCTCATTTTCTCTTTTGAGCACAATGAAGGGTACTTGACATTTAAAAACTGATAACACTGTTTGGTAGCCACGTGAACACTGATCACTATCTTTGCTCAACCGTCTTTAAACAAAGCCCAGAATGCAAACACTGCCCTGTCAAAAGATGAGGAAAATGATGAAAGTCTTCCTCTCCACTAAGAAATCTCCCAGGAGTGACAATCTCATTCCAGTAAACATAGCTAAGGGCACTGGTCAAAACTGGATAAAGTTCATTTTCTCTTACAGGACTGACAAATATTATGTATCTGACAAATATATGCTGTTTTTCACCTGCTTTGTGGGGAGTCGATAAGGAAAGATGACCCAGATATCAATGTACATCTTATAAAAAGCTTGCTTTCACAAAAACCACAGGGAAGCTAGTAGCTATCACTTAAATCCATAGTTCTTAGGTCCAAAAAAAAAAAAAAAAAAAAAAAAGTTGTGCCTTTGAGTTCACATCTAGCCATTTATGGACATTTTTACCACCTAACTAAAAAGTTATTTTATTGATTAAAATAGCACATTGATATGAAGTGTGGTCAAAGTTTCAGACAAGGAAGAGGGCAGTAAAGATCTATGGTACACAGAACACATATTATTAGTTGCTTCTTTGAGAGGTCAGGAATTTTTCACATTCCTCCAGTGCAACACACAGGAGCATAGGATATCTGTCCTTGAAATTCTGTATTCCATCTCACTTCTTTGGTCTCGTTATATCCTTCCTCCCACAGTCTACGTACCTGTACCTCCCACACTTTAACTCCTGGCAGCAACCTCTCAAAACTACTACAGAGGTGGTTCCAGAAAGGAAGGAGATAATCTACCCACATACACCTATTACACCACTACCTTTGTTCCCCTGGAAGGCTTCATGCAGCCAGCATAATAAATTGATGTAATTAAGCACAATCAAGCGAAAATGAAAACAGGCTGATCTATAATAGGTGGTCTTTTAACCATTACTAGTACGAGGATTTCAACAAAACTCCAAGCATAACCTGTAACTTTTTCTCACTCCCAATAGGGCCACTGTCTGTCTTTTGCTTAAAGAAATTTTCAGCTTGGCAAGGGTCACACAGCAAACAAAACACAATGCTTGCTAACAAAACCTGGCAACAGCCAATTAAATAAATACATTTTCCTTAGAGACATTATTATTAGTTCTAGAAGTTCAGTTTTCATTCTGAAATTTTAGTATCATCAATCAGACAACATGAACTCTGATGGGCTGGAGCCTGTATGTTTTTTAACACATCATTTGTCCAGCTTTTTGTTTAATTTTCAACAGCAAATGCAATGTTGGAAAAAAGACAAGGAAACAGAAATTTCCAGATCAGAGCACAATTTAAGCAAAAACCTTGTCTAAATTATAAGTCCTATAATATTACAAATAATTTTTAGAGTGCAGAAAATACAGTAAGAATTCATAAACCTAATGCAGATGGTTTCTCCTTCATCCCATCACTTCTGAATAAAGTTCTTCACAGGAATAACTATGAGACAAATACAGCAACTAATTTAAATGGAAACAAAAGCCTGTAAAACAGACAATTAATACCTTCATTATCCACTTGTCAGAAAACAAGGAGCCACTACAAACCTACTGCATCTCTGATATGCAATTGCAAAGCATGGTGAAAGTTAAGAGATCTTTACTCTCCCTCCTCTGGATAACCCATTAAAAAACTCACATGTCATTAAGACCCATGTTCTTGCCACAGCAATAATGAAGAGAAGAAAAGATGTGAAAATGTATAGTAGAAGTTACAGGAATATTAACTTAATTTTTAAAGCAAACTAAGTGAGGATAATCAAAGAAATAATTGGAATTCTCACTCCTTTAAGTGGCAGACTAGAAGCCTGCTTTTTAAAATGGTGATCAACTCACTACCAACAGAGAGGAACCCTGTGGATCCTACAAGGATGATTACGCTACACAAGAATAAATGATCATCCCTTCAGAACAGGAACCATAGAAGTCACTTGGATATTTACTGCAGAGAATGCATTATCAATATAATTGTTGAGGTAGCCACTGAAACAAACAAAAATCTTAAGGTAGCAAGTTTAAGATGGTGTATCTTTATTACTCTTTCCTATTCTTCATTTTTATCCTGCTTGGCTGATTAAGTGAGACAAATGATAGTGTTATTTGTGTAGATAGCACTTTTCCTCACAGCATCATCTAAAACAACAGGCTGAGCATTCTAAACTTAATTACTTTATTTCCAATTTTGCATGTCCTGCACCTTTTTTTTTTAATGAAGTTTGGTATTTTAATCAGTATTAATTCCAGTACTTCAAGGCACACAGTGGGTAACTACAGTTGAAAATTGAAAGGAACAACCAAAGTGATAAAATAGCAATCCTGCACCTTGACTGATATGTCTCTCTATGTATCTCTCTATATTAATCTCTGAAACCAGTGAAAGCTGTGAAAGGTTGGAAAATAGATACATATTCTTTATCCACTAGATTCCTCGAATTAAACAAACCTAAACATGAGCCAACAGCGTGTCCTCAGAGTCAAGTGGGTCAGCTGTGTCCTATGGTGCATCAAGCACAGGACTGCTAGTTGTTTGAGGGAGGTGATTGTACTGGGCGCAGTTTTGGGCACCAACGTATAAAAAGGGCATCAACCTACTGGAGAGTGCCCAGAAGAGGGCCACAAAGTTGGTTCACTTCAGGGTTAGAGAAGAAGCCATAGGAGGAGCGGCTAAAGTCACTTGGTCTGTCAAGCTGGAGGAGAGGAGTCTGAGAGGAATGCTCATTGCAGTTTACTGCTTCCTCACAAGGGAAGGAGGTGGAACAGACACTAGAGACCAATGATAGAGCCTGAGGGAAAGGTAGGACGATGTGCCAGGGGAGGGTTAGGTTACATATTAGGGAAAGATTTTTCACTCAGATGGTGGTGGAACAGGCTCCCCAGGGAAGCAGTCACGGTGCCAAGCCTGGCAATATTCAAGAAGCATTTGGACAATGCCCTCAGACACATGATGTGAATGTTGGGGTTGTCCTATGCAAGAGAGGAGTATATCCCTGTATATGCAGGGATAGAAGTTGGACTAGATGATCCCTGTGAGTTCCTTTCAACTTAGCTGATTCTATGATTCTAAACCAAACTAAAAGTGTTTATCTTTGTAGGCCCATAGGTTATGAATAGACACCGGTGCAAAATGCGTATGAGAGATGTGTGGTAACCGGCAGTTCTGTGATTTTGTGAATATCTGATACATGCTCCATAATTTATTCTTGATACTGGCAGCAAAAACAATTAAAGCCTTGGATAGGTGCACGGTTTATCACAGCACACATATGTTAAAAAACATAAACGTATTTGCTGCTGAAATGGAAATTTCTTTTTCTAAACTAGAAAAATCTCTTGAAGCTCTTGAGCCGTACATTGTCCAGTTTAAGAGTAGAAATTTAGAAACATCAATTACAAATAATGTCTGGGGCTACTACTCTTATATGAGAAATATTTGGACTTTTAAATAACTTAACATAGGCAAGAATTCTACTTTATATACCTGCTTAAGTTGGCATATTTTATCATCACATTAAACTATTCCTTAAATGTAAAAAGAAACTACTGAGGCCCTCATTAGCACTAGTGGCTACAGGAGCAGTAAATTTCATGGCAGTCGTACGTCTAAATGTTGGTAATAACACATAAAATATATTCCGAGAAGTTTTTACAGAGGAAAGAAAATAATGTAGAGTGAAAGTATAGGGAAGTACGGTTGAAGGACATCATCTTCCCAGCCTGGGGGCCACTATTTCACCTGTGTTCCAGCAGTCTATCTCTGCACATTCATTCATGTCCCAACTCGGAGATCAAAAGCAATTTCATATTCTGCTGAGGCATTTCAGAGCTTATCGCACTACTTGTGTAACTTCAGCTTTGGTCTCTCCTGACTCTCTCCACTGAATTTCAAATTTCAACATGTAAGTTGAAAAAAAACCCATTTTCAGTTAGCTTGCCATCAGTGTTTGAAGTCACAAAGCAGAGTTAAAGTAGAAGACTTCTAAAAAAGTACTATCTTATACTGAAAAAAAAGAAGGGGCAGCTCTTACAGTGAAGATCGTAAGGTGTATTCCTACTAGAACATTAGCAGATCAGCTTGGTCATGTATTTCTCAATCATTTTACTTGTGTGTTAAAGGCCTAACACCACTGCCAAACCAAACACCACAGTCAAAAGCGTATTTTGCCTTTGTGGATGCCTTAGGGCAGGGGGAGGTAAGGAAAGCGTGAATCTATCGCAACTAAAAAGTATAAGAGCTGCTTCTGTCCTAGGAATGAATTAATCCTTATATATTTTTGAACAGGTATTCTGAAGCTCTAGAAGAGTATTCCTGTTACAATCTTTTTACTGCCTCCCTCTATTTCACGGTTGCAGAAATCTGGATAAAGATTTAGATAAATAAGAGAAGGAGCTTCGTGTAGGGGTCCATTTTATGTGACAAAAGCTACTGCTAATGAAGGGAACTTTTTAGGTGAAAAACAATTCTCAGTTATGTTAAAGTGGGTTTTACCTCATACCACTGCACCATCTCAGCACATTGTAATTAACACTGTTTCTTGACCATTTGAAGACTCCTGTCATACATGTACAAATTGCACACAGGTAGATGAGAGCAGGAAGAAGCTCTCAGCAACCCACAGCCCGTCTGCAAGGGCTGAGGTAAAAACGTGTGAAGGCCGTATAATTAAAATATTCTCCCTTTCTCAAAGACTTGTATGTGAAAGCAGAAGGTATAGAAGAGAAGTTATCACCTTGTTTTGTGCTGTGAATCCCCCAAACTATCCTTTGACACCTATTCCAGTAATGCCAGACAGATGGCAAAGAGAGATTTCCATGCTTCTGGGTGAACACACCTAGCTAAAAGTCTTATTATTAATTTGTTTCCTTGATCATTTCAAAGACACTCAAGAGTGGTTTGCCTTGTTAGTGTTTTCTAACATTTATGTATGCTGTTATATACTTGTATTTCTTTTCAAGATACAAACAATTACAAATGGACAATGGGATGGGAAGAAATTTCTGCATTAGAACTCACTAGGGGAATACAGTCATAAGAAAACATTAATATTTTTTTAAGATGTAAGTGACCTTTCTTCCTGCTCTTTCAGGAGAGCTGCTTGGAAGCAAAGAAGGACAAGAGTCTATTCTTTTCTGCCCGAATACAAAAAAAAAGCAGGAAACGTTTCTTATGTTTTAGATTGCTTTCCAAACTTGTGATGACAAGACCTGTTATTGCTGTGCTTTGAAAATCATACCAAGTGCCAAGCCCCAAGAGCTGCATCACACTGCCAGTTCACTACTACCCACTGTTCCCTACTGGAAATAATGACTGGAAAGATAAGCATGTTATAAGGAAGTGGAGCGTAGAAGCTGAAACAAAAACCCTCATTGAAGCACTAACAAATAAATAAATACATGATGAACTATTCATCGAAAAGAAAATCAATAACTGAGAAGTGAAATTTGCAGTAAGAGTAATTTGACTGTGTCTAACACACAGAAGACAGCTCTAAAGAGCAACAGAAAGAAACTGTAAATCATAGGATCATATGTACAATACATTTAGTACTCAGCATAAGAGACAACTGGAACAACATTCATATCTATGCCTTACTTTATCACTCATGACCACCCAAAATCCATGAGAAGAGAATAACAATCCTGCTTTACCAGCTACATATTCTGGTCCTGGAGATCAGGTACATGTTAAGTGACAGGACAAAGTAGACTAAATGTAGGTACTATATTTTAAGCTCAACTTCAGTTTAGCAGCCCCTGTGATTTCATGGTAGTTCCAAGAAGCCAAAGTGAGAAATAATCGCACAAGCAAGCCCTTACTGACAGCCAAAGAAAATGGTGAATTCCTGTCACCTGCATATAGATGGAAAACTTGGGCATAGACAATTACATTTCTTGTCAAAGTTGACTTGAACAAGTTCGATGTCAATCCTTGAAAATGGAACCAAACCATTTCAATGAGACAAGCAAAATAATTGAAAAATGGTTCACAGAATTTATTTTGTGCTCACTTGTGTCTGTACCTCAAAACAAACAAGGGGAAAGCTTACCTGGTATTTTTATATCTTGTCATCCCTTAAAAAAAATTGAAGGAAAAATCAATGGTGAGATCCTGAAGTCCTCTTCAGCTGTAATTTATCCAGATTTATTGCTTTTATTAAACAAGCATGCTTAAATTTGCTTTATTTCACTATACATTCTAGAGAATTTACAAAATAAATAAGCCTTTGTCTAGAAAAAAAATCCAGAAACTTCTAGAAAATATAATTGGGTACTATGTTCAGAAAAAAAACCCAAAAAGCACAAATGAGGAAAATGAAAATTTGAACTATCATCGGAATTAGTCCTTTAAACAAGCTGTCAATTAGGATTTTCCTAAGGCAGCTCTTCCACAGATAAGGATCGCTATGATTTGCTCACACTCCAAGGAATCTGCCTTTTGGAAGGGGTGAAGATTATTTTAACCTAGCTGTAAGTTTATCTGGGCTACAGTGTTTGAAAATTACTCCTGGAACCAGAGCCTGAAACTCTCACTCTTCTTCCTAATTTTTATGCGTAGGGCAAACTACTTGTAAGAATCATGAGTTCATCCTTTCATTACTGATTGATTAGAAGCTTGACACGAGACGGCAATGTGTGCTCGCAGCCCAGAAGGCCAACCGTGTCCTGGGCTGCATCAAAAGAAGCGTGACCAGCAGGTCAAGAGAAGTGATTCTGCCCCTCTGTTCCTCTCTTGTGAGACCTCATCTGCAATACCGTGTCCAGTTCTGGAATCCTCAACGTAAGAAGAATATGGAGCTGTTGGAACTGGTCCAGAGGAGGGCTACAAAGATGATCAGAGGGCTGGAGCACCTCTGCTATGAGGACAGGCTGAGAGAGTTGGGGTTTTTCAGCCTGGAGAAGAGAAGGCTCTGAGGAGACCTTATAGTGACCTTCCAGTCCCTGAAGGGGGCCTACAAGAAAGCTGGGGAGGGACTGTTCACAAAGGCTTGTAGTGATAGGACGAGGGGCAATGGGTGTAAACTGGAGAGGGGCAGATATAGACTAGACGTAAGGGAGAAATTCTTCACCATGAGGGTGGTGGTGGTGAGGCTCTGGCACAGGTTGCCCAGGGAAGCTGTGGCTGCCCCATCCCTGGAGGTGTCCAAGGCCAGGTTGGATGGGGCCTTGGGCACCCTGATCTAGTGGGATAACTCTGCCCACGGCAGGGGGGTTGGAACTTTAATGATGATCTTTAAGGTCCCTTCCAACCCTAACTGTTCTACAATCCTATGATTCTATCACCCTCCTGCCTGTGAAGTTAATTAAACCACAATCTCTCATACTGGCTCTTTCCCAGACAAGCTTCATAGTAACTTGCTACTTGCTTACTATAAATAATAGTACACATACAACTGTTACAATGTTCTCAATTCAAGAAACAAAACATTTGACATATTAAATGTATACTAGAGACTTAAGATTCAGCAGGCATAGTTTGTTCTCTAAACTTTGTTGTGACTTTTTCATATTACAGACATTCCATTTGTTTTCTAAGTATGCTATGATATTTTTAGCACATATCTAGAAAGAACCAGAACTACCTTACATACCTTCCTGCAGAGTGGAAACAAAATGACAGAATACAAGTTGTACATCACTCTTGCAAAGGGGGCAAAATGGGCAGAAATAGCCACTCAGTTGAATAGAATTTTTTTCAAATAGAAATAATACAGAGGACGAAGAGAATATATATATACATATAGTAATACTTTTAAGAGCTTCAGTAAGTAGCTAATTGCTATTGCAATTGTAATTGCATTATCAGTAAAATATTTTCATTTGCTGAAGAAACTAATGAAAGATTTTCTGTCCACAGTGTTTGCTTGCAGAATTGACATTTACACTTTTCTTTTAAAATTCCTGTAATGAAAATTATTGCATAAAAGGAATATGTGGTATAAGCCACTCTATACAAACTCATTATGAATAAAATTCAATGATTTTATTGCACTTAATGTGAAAATACTTTCTAACTGTTAATGTTTTTATGAAGAGTTCAGTCTCCACTGTCAGAAAAATTTAAAGCCCAGAGGGAACTTTTGAAGCATAAACAGGATTAAGATTTCTTGATGTTTTTATATAACACATTTCATACCCCAAGATGAAAAACCTCAGTGTATGAACAGTTCCCATAGGCCTTTTCTATGCAGATGCTTTTCTTTTTTATCCCAAAGCACAAATACAGTATAAATAGCAATGACAGAACTTCAGCCTTCATAATGTTAGCTTATAAAATAAATAATAAGGATCACATAAAGGGACACTTCCCATTATAATAACACAAAGAAGACAGAAGGCTTTGGTTCACTCCCTATGGAAAATGTGCCAAACATGCTCTTCTGTATAAAGTACACAGCTAAGAAATTCAAATTGTGAAACCTTTGTTCTCCTGCATGTAAATTGCCTTCTCAGTATTGTGTGCCAGAAGTGCTTGTAATGCCAAAAAGAAAACAGTCGGGAGGAAAAGAAAACAGCAGGAAGCAGGATGTGAATCTGGTGTTATTCTAGAATGCAAAGAATACACTTAAAATGTGAAAATCAATAAGACAAAGAACTGGAGAAGCTCCTGCTGCAGCTACCAGATGTGGCAGGTATCTCTGAAACTGAGACAAGCTTGGCAAAATTGTTGGAATTGTTCCAAAGTCAGGTTCATTAGATAAAAAACCAAACAAACAGGTTGATCTGCTGGCAAAATACAAGAAATGGCTCCCTCATGATGATCTCCTTGCCTCCTTCAGCAATGTCCCATGAATAGACATGGTAACACATCTTTGTATGAACAATTTTCACCAGAACACATTCTGATGGACCTCAGTTCTCCCAAATCTGCAAAGCAGTCTACACTGAAAAGAGCTATCTTTCAACAAATTTCAGCTCTGGGTCATTTTTATCAGTCAGTTCAGCATTATTTTTGTATCCTCTCTTGGAGAACAGGTGAACCACTATCAGAAGGCAACACCTGGAACAGTCTACTGTTTGATTTTTCTATTTTCATTGAGTAGTTGTTACAGCAATTATTTAATACTACTTGAATTAGCTCATTTCTCACTGCAAAAGCAAGTGTTCTGGTTTGTGTTGTAATTAAATAGTTGGAACTGATTTTCTGGAGCCTCTTTTTACTGGAAATGTAAAAAAAAAAGAGGTTTTGGTATTGAATCAGACTAAATATACATTGAAAAATTCAAGGCAACTCAAGAATGGAGTCTGCTATGTTCTGTCATCATCACTGCTTTGGTGATGCAAGGTACGGAAACAGCAATTTATTTGTCTGAACTAAGTTTCTGCTTTGGACTAGCACAAGGCCACTGGAGCAAGAAAGGAACCCACTTCAGAGCTTCTAACTCTTTGCCTAGCTTTGTTTCCTACTTTTAGCAGAAAGTCAGATTTTGTTTTCTTTCCTAGACAAAAACGTTGGTATTTACAAAACCGAAAGCCCCAGGAAAGCAGCAGACTTCCCTAGGAAGCGGGTCTCATCAGCATATTGGATCTTCCATTCCCTTCAGAAGACAGTCTCCTACGACAATAACTCATCTTTTTTTCTTTAAAAAAGTGATTTTGATGCAGGGAGTAGGCCAATTTCACTATGGCAACATCTCATACCTAGATGAACCATCATCCTCATCATTGTTGGTACCACGTGCAGAGCCTCAAACCTATTATACAAGGGCATTTGGGAAGGTGAGGCAGTCAAAGAAGAGACAAGCCTGCTGTGTCAGGCAGGAACTTGTTGCCATTGCCCCCTATCCCTTAAGTCCCCACTTTCTGGTAGGTAGAGAGAACAGAGGATCCTCTGTATTATCCATCCCGTCTGCCTCACAGGCCTGTCCCAGGGAAGGTAGGGTGCAGTTCCAGTAGTGTCTCTCTCTCTCAGATACCTTGAAACTCTTCAGCCTATTCACTTGCCCCTGGAGTTCTGAAACTAAGCTGAGGAGTTCCTCTCCCAGGGCGCACCTCCCAGTGGTGTAGGAGTAGGGCACACCCTGTCACCCAACACCTGAGTGGCACTGTGTTCCCTTCAGAACTGTGCCTGGGAAGCAGCATCAGTTGTAGACATGGCCTTCTGCCAGGAGATACCACTGTCCCTTAATGGAGTGGCAGAGCTCCACTGCCCTTCCTGCCCTTCTTGCACATCAACTGCTGCGCCAGCCCCCATGCTACCCCATACTCAACAGCACTCCTAATAATAAATTCAAATTATATTTCTTCACCCAAGAAAACTGCTTGCTAATACCTAATATTTCTTAGGGGAAAGAAAAAAAAAAAAAAGAGTGAAATGCAAAAATTCTTCACATCTTCTCCCTGCTTTGTCAGCAGTGTGAATTTACACCCTAAACTACGTAGCTGCTTATTGTATACGTGTGCAATGAAAATGAAAACCTATGTGCTCTATGTGCTGTACAGTAAATGTTAAGCCTCTGCACTCAGCACCAGTGAGACCGCACCTCAAATCCTGTGTTCAGTTCTGGGTCCCTCACTACAAGAAGGATGTTGAGGCTCTGGAGTGTGTCCAGAGAAGAGCAACGAAGGTGGTGAGGGGGATGGAGAACAAGTCTTAGGAGGAGGGGCTGAGGGAACTGGGGGTGTTTAGCCTGGAGGAGACTGAGGGGACACCTTATTGCTCTCTACAACTACCTGAAAGGAGGTTGTGGAGAGGGAGCTGGGCTCTTCTCCCAAGTGACAGGGGACAGGACAATGGGGTATGGCCTCAAGCTGCACCAGGGGAGGTTCAGACTGGACATCAGGAAAACATTTTCCACTGATAGGGTCATTGGGCACTGTCAGAGGCTGCTCAGGTAGGGGGTGAGTCCCCATCCCTGGAGGTATTTAAAAGGCAGGTAGATGAGATGCTCACGGACATGGTTTAGTGTCAGATAGGAATGGTTGGACTCGATGACCTAGTGATTTTCAACCTAGTGATTCTATGATGATTCTAAGTGTCTAATAAATAAAAGCCTGTATAAAGCCATTTAAGATATGCATATTGCCATATGCCTCTGGATATATGATAAAATTAAATTTTATAATGTGAGAAGAAAATTTCTACAAAGCTTTATCTACATCAATACTGGGAACAATAAAGCAGTTGATGTTCAAGATTTTCAAATCCAAACATATTTTGCCTGGGGAGAGAAGGCCAGCCCCAACAGTTTTGCTTTATGACTGAGTTTATCTATTTGTGTCCTAGATTAACCCTCATGTCTTCAGATGCCCCGTGTCTGATTTGTGAATTGGGAAATGCATACACCAGTGATTATTATTACCTCTGAGAGACATCATAATTTCCATAATTTCAGGAAACAAACCATCAAATTCGACTTTTTTTTTACATTTTCTTTTTCTTTTTTTTTTTTTTTCTTTTTGGTAGCATTTCCATGCAGCTGGTTTGGTGTGGAAACAATGCATAATGCTCCAAGAATCCAAGGATCCATATATATTACGTCTCAGAAAGGGTAATCTCAGAAAAAGTAAGAAATTGAACATTTACAGACAGGATGACATATAATAACTATATATTCAAGAGAAAAGAGATAAAGATGACTTACTATGACTGCAGATATTTGAACTACTTTTCCTATACAGGAGCCTTTTTAAATAGAAGTCTATGGTGCATGTAAATTCTGCAGTCCACAAGCTTTTTTTAATAAGTGAGGACATTTTAAAAGCTTGATTCAGTGCAGGGAAATAAATGCAGAGAAGATCAGCACGTAAGGATGAAAAATTCACACTATATTCATAGCAGCTCTCTTCAAGAGTACCATTTCTAAGTAGTTACAGTAGTAGTTCATGGAAGAAAAATTTCTCTTAAAAACAAGTTTCTTCAATATGGATTAATTCAGATGAAGATGCTCCAATGAAAAGTTGAGCATTACTTTGCTTCTAACAAGCAAGCTACAACAACAGCTCCAAAGTTATTGTATCTTTTTTGTCATTTTTTCCCATCACATAAATTTTGTTTTTTCTTCACAGGAGGTCTTAGATCCTAGTTTGACAGAGATCATGGCAGGACATAGGTGAAATAAGCCCAATGAGAGGCAGCAAATCACTTGCATCCCACTTACCATTTTGAAGTTCCTGAGGAAGGATGAAGGAAGATGAATTTGTGCCAGGGAAGAGGCTAATCCTTAGCCTTATCTTTCCAAGTTCAAAATCCTTTTCAAGGCTTAGTTCCTTAGCTTTTGATTAATCATCTCTGCCTTAAAGCATTTTTTGTGGTTTTTTCTTTCCATTCAAGTCCCTCCCCTTTACTCCTACCAAATGTACATTGTCTTTCATCGACATCTTTTTTATTTCCTCCTTCATTTTCCTTCCCCAGTTCTACCTCATGAAACTTAGCACTGCTCCTTCCATTTCTGATCTTGTGCATCTGTTACCTTCCAAGCAAAACATACACTCGCCTAAGTGGCATTAGAAATTTCCTGGTCTTTGTTTCAGACTCACTATCAGGTCCCTTTGACATATCATAGGCCAGGCTGTATCTACAACACCTAGTGGCTTTACAACCTTTAATTTCACCTTCTGTTGCTGTTCTTCTCATACATACAGCTATCTCTTTTAAAGTGCATAGGTACCTTTCAGATTTAACTTGAATTCTCTTCTTTCACCGCTGCACCCACTCCGACCAGCATCACATCCTGCTTCCACTGAGACATCAGCTCTGAAGTGTCTATTCTGCTCTACCTGTTAATATGCCCTGGTTGCATTTCCACACCCTTCTATTTCAGTTTCCCTCCTTCAGCTTCCACACATAATTTGGTATTCCAAATTTTAAAAGAAGCATAACATCATTTAATATGACCTATCTCTTAATGACCTTGTACACCATCTACAGTGCTTCTCCATATCATACCTTATATATATGTTTGTATGCATTTACCAGTATGGGGAAAAAAAAAAATCAGCCAGACAGAGCCCCAGGTGTGGAATACCTGACCAACACCTTCATTCTATCTCCTTATTACCTGAATTACCTGCACCTTCATTCTACCAAACTCCCCTTACCAAAGACTTCTATAAAGATCTTTATTTTCCAAGGGACAGACATGTCCACCACAGGCAGCTTTCTTATCCAGTTATGTTTTTCCTAAATGATATAATATTCCCAGCTTTCAAGAATACACACACAAGTATAAATAATATCAATTACATCACAGCAGAGAGATTTCACAGAACACACAAAATAAGTTTTCTTACATAACCTTGAAATTTCACATTTCAGAAAGTTCAGCAATTTATTTTTAAATAGAAACCAAAACCTAATCTAAACAAGGAAACAAAAAATCTATGCAACAATTTTTAAAGAGATGTCAATAATAACACAATTTCTGTAAAAAACTATGACCAGAAGTAGGTTTTTTTAAGCAGCAAATTAGCAGATGTTTCAAAAGGATTTTCCTACCAAGAATTTGAAGGTATTTTAACTGTTGTTGATCATTCTTAACGTACCAGTAACAGTAAAAATTTACACAACTATTTCCTTCCCAGGAGAAAAAAAAATAGTTTGGTGAAGACCAGTTTTCAGTTCTAAATCACCAATTCTGCAGTAAACAAAATTCTGTGCAATTAAGCAATGGATAGACTGTGTGGAGACAAGGAATAGAAACAAAACCCCAAACTGCTTGAGATCAGTTTTGTAGGCATATTGTAACAGAAAAAGACCAAAAAATAATCCCCCAAAACATAACTCCTCATCAGCAGTCTTTCATACTCTAAGAGAAGAATTCAAGTAGCTGTTTATGACAGATTCTTTTCAGATTCTTGACCCTTGTTGCTCTTTTTTCCATACTTTTCCTTACCACAGTTTGAAACAAAGGTCAGCTGTTTCCACTAGTAGGGCTATATTACAAAAAAAAAAACCCCGCAGCTATGACAGACCATTCCTTTTCTTAGTTTTTCCCCCATCATGAGCTATAGTATTATGAAAGATAGCCTCCAAAGAAAGTGGCTGGTAATAACTGTTACAGAAAAAGCCAAAGCATCTGGGACACCAACAATTTTAAACACTTCTCCAAAAGCTCAACTATCACTGCATTTCCCTCTTAAATTCATCATCAATGCAAAAGGGGAAGATTTGCAAAAGCTGCAACAATAATAATTCTTTTACAAATGGAAATTGTCTAAAAACTTCTCCTAGATACCAGTGTTTTACGGGATTTATGGAAGACTGAAAATAATTTCTTTATTTTTGCTTTACATTGAAAAAGAAAATCCACCTTTTCACAAGAAATTGAATATGAGGTCATGGGACAAATTAAATCTTGTTTCCAAATCACTTTGGAGTAATTTTTTGCCTTTTGATTTCTAGGTTCTTAAAGGTGCTGCTTTGGACAATGCAAAGTCACCTTCTTTATTGACATAAAAAACATGTTATAGAACCATGCTCCTTATCAGTAATTTCTACTTTCTTTCTTTTTTTTTTTTTTTTTTAAATTACACCTCCCAGTATACTAACAGAACTTATCACAACAAGCTACAAATTTGCTCCAGTTATTGCAGAAACCTGACAAATTGCCTGGAGTCTACATGACACATTTGGGATATCTTCTGTCAAGTACCAACTTCATATACCCAAGTTAATTACGCCATATCTTCTACAGTTATCGCTTCAAAGCAACCCACCTCAGTTGGCTTTTGTAACAACTTGGGACTCATATAGCAACAACTAACAAAATAGTTTTGGTTTTTTGAGCAGTTACAGGGATTTGAATTGAATGCCCTGTGCTATTACTTTTTTATATGACATGTTGAAACATCTGCAGCTTTGCACAGAAGGAATTTGCTTGACTTTCTTACTGTTGATTTAAAACAGCTAGGATAGATTAGAAAGTTGGCTCCAAAAACATGCAATCACAGCTTGTAACCTCATTATTACAAACTTAATCAACCTGTTCGTAGACTTGCAGTTGCTTTTACTAATCCATTCACATGAGAGTAGTTGTTCTACTCTTCATTTGCATTGTGGCAAACTCAGAATCATGCCTAATATTGCATGAATTTCAGGCAATACTAATTCTAATGAGGTTTAGTTAGACAGATATTCAAAGTACCACTCACATTAAAAAAAAAAAAATCTGCATCCCAGCTTGTAAATCTGTTTTTTCTGTCTTTCGGGGCTCTTAGTACTGGTGTTTCAGCGCCTGCTGGTGTCAGTGCTTATGCTCCATTATGCCTTATAGCGTAAATCTGCTTTCCTCAAGTGGTGGAATGGGTTGTTGCTAAATCCCTTACTAACTGCCTCAAGTAACAGTCCTAACCTTGGCTGAGTCATTAATCTTCCACTGTCCCAGCCAATAGCTTAGAGAGGGAACCACAGTCAGTGAACATCTGGCATTATTTTACAGAGGTCACCTTGAGTTTCCCCAAACTTTCACAGTCCAACAAGTATTTCTTGTTAGATATAGAGAATATCCCAATTTCTGTTTGTACTGATTCTGCTGGACTTAAAGAACAAGAGCAAATTGACCACAAAAATATCAGACAGTTAATTAGGCTTGGCTCTGATTCACAATATGCACATGCCTCAGTTTCCCACTTCTGACTGTGCTTTCTTCTTGCAATTCAGCCCTATAGCTGAATTCCCAGCTATCGCTGGGAAAGAAGCATCTCAACATGACTACTTTGCAGAAACTCTAGATACATTCTGTAAACTGGTAACACATTCAGTCCCATAAACTTTATATTCACTGGGGACAGCAAATACAAGAGGCTTCTTTCCACAGCACTGTAAGAACTTGAGGGAACGATGCCATACCCCACAGTGTGCGCCAAGGAAAGCAATAGCACTGCTAAGAATAGAGAGAGTAGGACAGCAGAAACTGTAGCAAAGAAAACAGCTGCAACTCTAAGATCTAAGTAGTATGCTTCTTACTGATCACAGCTTATATATATTTTAGCAGAACTTTTAGTTTTGATAATTTATAAATTAAGCCAAATCTGAGCAAAGAGAGTTCACGTATCCGTGCCAACCATACCAGCTTCACCAGCTGGTATAAGTCAATGAATGCACACACCTGCATAACTGAGGAAGAGGCACCTGGAAGGCAGAACAATAAAGGCAAATTGAATTCTGACTTTATTAGTTCCAGTAATGTTTTTAGTTAAAATATTCCTGTTCATCCTTTAAAATGTACTAACAAGTAGCGTGCACATATTTCAGGACAAAGGGGAAGAAAATGTGAGGCAGAAGGGAAGATACTGAACCTATTATGAAGTTACTGCATACAGACTTACAATTAAACGTTCTTTCATATAGAAAAATGTGGTTTGGGTGTTTTTTCTAGTTAATATTTCTGCACTTTCTCTTCCAACTGGCCAGAAATTTTTCACATAATGGGTAAGCACTTAAGGAAATATATCTTTATGTCATATGCTAATAATATACTTACTCATCTGTCACACAGTCATGGTTTTTAAAAATTGCCACATCCACACAGACTCATTTGTGACAAATAAATGTAATGATTTCACTTCATGTAAGTTCTATTAAGGTTCCTCATACAGAAGAATTCAGAACCAATAGGAACACACCAGTCATTGAGTTCAAGCCCCAGCTGTACCTGGCAAAGGCAATTCTGTAATAGAAAACAGTTTACAGTAAGCATGGTGTAAAGGATTCATTTTAATGACCACTGGTCTGCAGTGCAATTAGCATCTTGCTGTGCTGGGTTCCATAGCTACTAAATTGGTCTCCATAATTACTGACGTGTCATCGTGTGTTATCTTAACGTTGTCTTCTGCACATTAGTTAAGAGGGACAGTTCAAAGTGTGTGTGGTGAAAACGCTTCCATTATAGATCATCAGCACAATCTGTTCCCTATCTGACACTGGTCAAGAGACTGGGTCTTCACAGAAAGACAAAGAGAAATTAATTAGTTTTGTGTATGTAATTGCGGCAAAAAAAAAAAATCTAAAGCCTAGGATATAGGCCATACATAACTATTTATCTTCTGGGAAGCACCCTTATCTCAGCTAACATGGTCACAAACCCTTGTGAAGCTTCCAATAGCAATTTTAAGCATTATATATAATGAATTCATTCTCCACACATAGGCATGATATGTAACCTTCTGAAGTTTTAGAAAGGGGTATTTATTTATTTATTTATTTATAATACTGGTGATGTCAGGGAGGATTTCTTTTCCTTTATTTTCTGTAAATGGGGGGGAGGGGAGTAGTTTCAAACGTTGACCGTCTACTTACCAACCTATTTTAGAAAATAGAAAATAGAAAAGGTTTACTAGCCACTAGCACAGAGAATAAAATTCAGTTACAGAAAATTAATGACACTAAACCTGACTAGGCAAGTAAATTAAATTAAACCAGGAAGGGTCTTATACGGAGCTCAATTTTCATTTGTAGTGCCATATAGCGCAAAAAGTGCTTTGCTAGTTTCTTAAACGGCATCAAGTGTCTTTCTACAATGAAAAGAAATTAAACAGCAAGAAGGACAGAGTGAGTTGTACCTACAGTTTATGAGAAAATAGCACTGCAAAGTTACATGAAACCAATCTTAGAGAAATAGTTTCAGTTCTTTAGCTGCTCATCTGGAAGCAACAAAAATTTGAATTAAATTGCCTAACACAGAACATTCCTGACTCCTGCCTACACAACAACAAAGACCCTTTAAAAAGCAAGCTTAATGCCCATCTAATTTAGCATAATTTTTTCATACTCTTATACAAACAATAGTAATTAAATCAAATGGCTGAATCATGGTTCATTTTCATTTAAAAAAAATCTTCATGTAAATGATGATATAAAGCTAAATGTTTCACAGTTAGAAATTTATGGTGGCATATTATTCTATTGGCATAGTAAAAGGCTACAGTCGTGTTAACATCTCTGTGCATAAAACGCTGATCCACTTTTCAATGTCCCTCTTCCTCTATCACCTTCTATTGAGAACCATAAAAATCAGTCTTTTGCTAGCTTTTGCTAATTTTCGGTGAACTTCCCTTAGCTCAAAAGCTTGGATTTGCTTCCCTTCTTCCCCATATTTGGGGCCAGACATAAAAAGTCCAGGAGTAGTTAGAGCGTTGCACCTGAAAGGTTATGGAAACAATTTATTTACCCACTTCAATGTTCACTTCTGTGCTTTTACAAAATTTGTCTGGCATTAATAAGACACAATAGGGGCAAAAAGGTGGTTTAGCAAAATTGAATAATGTAATAACAAGCGTCTCAAGTGTCTGCAGCACAGCAAAGGAACAATAAGAGTTTATATTGCTCAAGTGACTCAAAATTGGGTTCTTCATATCCAGAGTTGATGCTTTTTTCCTTTGTTGTGCAGTGGGAAGAGTGAGCACTCCATCAGCCTCATGGACAGCATTACACCCCCAAGGTCTACTGCAGACAGTACAACTCCTTACCAGAAGTCAATTTACAGTCTCCCCCCCTCGAGCTGCAAAGAGTCATTCTCCTTCCTAGACCTGCTTTACCTCTGGTGAAACACCCTGTCTTTCATCTTTGTCAGCCCAGCTTTATAAACTAAAGAGATTTCACCTGATTCGCAGTTACAAGATGTACATCACAGCTTTTGAACCCAGCACTTCAGGAAAAATTTTATACTATTGGGGAATATCTCAACTCCCAACCAATCCAAACAGTAACCAAGCTTGTAGAGCCGATAAGCTGTAAGGGAAATGAAACAGTGATAGCAATAATCATAAGAGAAACAATATTAGAAGAGACCTATCCTACAGGCAGTAGTGTGATAATCCACTGTGCAGAAGACACTGCGCTACAATTCCTATGTGATCAACTAAAAAGGTCAGAAAATGTAATTCTAAAATTATACAGCAATTTTCAGTTGCTATTAGTAAAATTATTGCTTTAGGAAAGTACCTAAGAAACAACGGCTGAAAGAAATAAAAAATGATGGCTTTGCAAAGCTGAAATCACTCTGTTCCATCTGTCCTGGGGTGAACTGAAAGAGGACACATTTTACATTCCAAGTCTGAAGTACTAACAGCCTGGAAAACACCATATGGATTTTGGTACTCCTTAGTTAAAAAAAAAAAAAAAAAGAATAAAAATTGAAAGTAAGGATTGTTTAAAAGGCAGAGGGATTTTTTTCTTATTGTGAAAAAGTAGGTCTATATAACCAAAAAACATTTAAAAATAACAAAGTTGTCACATGTCATAGTTACTCTGAATCAGTGTCCCAAAAGCCCTCAAATCTTTCTGCTACCGTTTTCTTTTTCGTTTCTGCATGTCTTACAGTATTTGCAACAGAAAATGGCAAAGTAAAATCTACTAGGTTTTACTATTTGGTGTATAAAAAATCCTGTCAATAAAACATCAAGACATTTGTCTTTAGAATTCCATTTCTACTGAGCTTTAAAACACTAAATACCCAGATATGATGCAGACAGAGACTGAATACTAAGGGCTGAAAACTTTAAGAACAGAATAAAAAATGGCATTTAAAAATAAGGAAATGTAACAAAGAGAAGTAATTATTTTTGTTTGTGAATTAAATTCTCTTCTCTAAGTAGCAAGCAAAATGGAAAGTTATTCCAGGCAACAATATTCAAATGCATAACTTCTTTATTATTTTCTTTTTTTTTTCCAAGAAGAGCCTAAAGCTACTAACCCACACTATTTTTGTTCCAGCACATCTCTTAAAACAGTGGAATATAGTATATAGTATTTGAGGCAATTCATGTAATGCATTATAACAGATGCTATTATATGTTACACTCAATTAGAGTACAGAATGGAAAAGGCACATTGCTTCATTATCATTGTTTATTATTTATGGAGAAAGAAAATTAAATTTGGAAGAAAAATATCATCAAACATGCTGAACATCACAAATATATGTAAAAAAGAGTGCAAACGGGAGCAAAATCTTCATTCTACAAGCAGTAGCATTATTCATGATGAAAATTGTAAACTGGTATAATTTGCATGCTTATGTTTTGGCATTCTGCAGTAAATGACACTTCTTCAGACATAAATTGTCTTTCAAAAACAAAACAGAGGAGAATTTTAAATTCAGATATTTTATGTCTTGGTGCAAAAGCTCATCCTTCATCAGGGTTGGTACTGTCATCAGAATTTATAATTATACAAGTTACTTGTTTCCATAGCTTAAGAAGCTCAGTACCTCTTGGAGTTGTTTAGAACTTCACAGCATTGATGTCAAGCTGCTCAGATTCTTCATAAGGGGAGATTAAGCATTAGGTACCATTGACTGATCTTAAGTAGTAATATCAAACAATATACATAGGAAAGTAAAAATACAGACCAACTCATTCAATCCTGTTCATTAAAGGTAATTATACTATTGGTTTCCTTATGCATTTCCAATGGTTTCTTTTTTCTACTGCTAGCTTTCCTTACGCTAAGATAACACTTCAGCCCAACAAAATGAATACCAGAGAAATCATTATTATTCATTTTGCTTCCAAATATCTTGCTAATCTAGTGGAAGCATGTTATAAAATAGTTTTGTGAATGAAAGATGGTATATGCTGCCTAGGAAAGCAAACTACTAAAGGAAAAATGGGCCAAACAAAAGAGGGGGGTGGAAAAAAAAAAACTGTCTTTTTTCTTCTTAGATTGGCAATAAATAAGGTTTTGGAGGCTGGTATTAAAATAGCAAATTAACAAAGAAATACCTGATTTGTTGAATTCAAACTAGTAAAGCCTATGTCTAACATAAACCACCACCCTTACTATGTCACAAAAATTAATAATGTAAGCTTTTTTTTAAAAAAAAAGGGGGGAAAAAGACTGGACATAAGACAACTGCAGGGTCTTCTAAATAACTTATTCATATTTGCCTAAATTGACCACTTTGGTCACAGATATATCTCTAGTCTGGAACTGGCATGAAGAAAAAATGTCTTTTTTTCCTCATTATGGCTGCAGAGTCAACCTTTACTTAGTGATAAATATCAGAGAAAGCTCAAATTAAGAAAAAAGCTTAAAGTAATCTAGGATTTGAGCTACTGTTACTATTATATATAATATGTAACGTGTGGAACTTCAGATAAAATTGTCATGAAGCTGCAGGAGACAAAGACAGGAAATGCTGTTTGGTAGGAATAGTCTAACTGTTTACTTTCTTGACACCTAGCTCCGAACACAAATAAAGCAAGGATGATTAGACAAAGAATTATAAGCAAGAAGATAGTGAAATTATAACCCATCAAGCCCTTTAATCCGTGCAAGTTATGCATAGCATACGTACTTCAAATACTTCAGGAATTTCTAGGTACTCCTTAGAAAGTACACTTTAGGTATACCTCAGATATACTAAAAATTCCTTTAATGAGCTAAGAACACTTACGATGTGAAAAATAATGAGACAGCAGTTATAAAATGTGTTGTTTGTCACCATGAAGACAGAAGCAATTCCTGGCACTAAAATATATCTTTCCTATATCTAAAATATATCCAGTTTCCACCTACATCCCATACAGCAGAAATCTGAGTTGGCCTGAAATTCTTTTCTGTATTAAAGGATTATTCTGTTTTCATACCCATGTGACATATATTGGACAAATAAAATTCCTGTGAGATTAATTATAGTAGAATTCATTCTTCAGCATACAAAGGAATAAGATTGGAATATAAAACAAGGGGTTTTGGACATGCTTCCTTTTTCTGGCAATAGACTGTCAGGATTTTAGTTAGCTTAAATCACCATTCACTAGTTTTAGATGTTTTAAATCAAACTTTTCAGGCTACACAAGGATACTTCCTATTACCTATCAAAAACTCATCCCAATGGTTTGTCTAACAACATACGGAAGTCTAAGTACGCTTTTAAGCATGTGTGGAACTGAGTACTACTCAAAGGAACTCAGTCCTCAGCCATATTAGAAGACCAGGTGGTACAGACACCAAAACACCACATCCTTTTGATGCATTTAGCTATCTACCCACTTTTAGCTACAATTTCTACTTTAAATGCTCATTTTGGGTTGGAGGGGGCAGTTCTTCATATTTTGGTTTCACTATATTATTGCACAAGGAATCACTTTTATCTAAGATATCTAAGGAGAGAAAAGACATCCTTATGTATGCACTTATCATCATGGAGACTGCTGAAACCTTGGTCTCTGATTATTACAAACATTAAGCACCATTGTTCATTCACTTCGACGACACATGAAAGTCTGAGCAGTTCCATTTCTAGTTACTCAAAGTTGCAAAGAAAAATCTCTCAGGAGTTTGAACTGTATCCTACAGAAATAAATTCATATTAGAAAATAATCTGGGTGCTCAGTTTGAATTGTCATGTATATTTCAGTTAATGTTATTCTAGCTGCTTAGAAGTCCTCAGACTCTTACGGATGGTAGTAAATCTAAAACAGACAAAAATAACTGATAGGATGGATTTCTACTAACGTAAACACAAAAAATTTTGGAGCTTTCCAATCATAGCATCACAGAGTGATATACAACTCAGTAGCAGGTATCCCAGCAGAGTGATGAAGAGGCAGCTGGAGAGCTTTCAACAGGAAAAAGCCAGATTCTGTCACTCTCCCATCCTCTCTACCCAGTACCTTCAAACAACCATTTACATATTCTGCAAAATTAAAGTAATGTGTTCTTTAGCAATTTTGTCATTAACTTTATCTCACATCACAGAAAACGAGAAGTATGTTTTCAGTTCAATGGAATCCACCAACTAGGTGGTGTTTGTAAATTGTATACACCTTCACTAGATCTGTAATATTATCATCCAAGAAACAGTAAAAAACTACAGAATAATGGCATAATTAGACCAATAGAACCCTAAGTACTTCAAAGAACAAGACCCAGTCTAGGCACTATCAAACGCAAATAGAGGAGGGCCTCAAGATCACAGAAGACTTCCCAAGTCACAACCAATCTTTCTCCACACAGCCATCAATGATAAATCACTCATGCAGTCTGATTGCACTCAAGTTGGTCTAGACACTGTAATTTGGAATTTATTTACTGTTCTGTATCTACATTTTTAACATGATATTGGAAGAACAAAGGTTAACTTGGACATTCGTGATCATTTTCTACTGTCACATATTTTCACTTCACACTCTTACACAGTGAAATGCACAGAACACATCATCGATAACATCCTCTCCACCGATCTCTAAGGTTCAGTTGTCAAGGTTGTGGTCATTATTTTGACTTTTTGAAAAATGCAGTCTAAAGCACTTTTCCTCTGTGACCTGCCAATTTCAAGGAAAGCTCTTCAGATTACCATTTGTAACAACAGATTTCCCAAAGTGAATGAAGTTTGATGCAAAGAGGGAAATTTTTCTTCAAATGCAAACGTTCTTTATCTTCTTCCTCAGAATAACAGAGGTGGAAGCAAAATAGCATAAATTATGATTGACCTCAGCAAGAATAACTTAAGCTCCTGAACTGCTTTATGTGTGTAGCCAGGAGGGAGTGGTCTGTATGAATTTTTACACATCTTTTCAGATCCAGTGTAAAATCAGAAGCTCAACAACATCATAAGTATTTCTGGTACCTTCTAGAGAACTTTGGGGCCATAATGCAATGAATCAATTACACCGATCTATAAAAGTATTCACCTAATCTCCAACAGATACAATCTTCATTTTATTGAAGTGCTTCAGAGCAAGATCAGAGGGCAGATCAAGCAGCTTTTTCATCATATGAAATACGCATGTTTCTGCAACAAGAGGAAAACCACGTATTGCCTTTTCTAAGATATACCAAAGAATTTGTAACCACTACTGTCAAATACTGGCAAACTGAGTGAGGGAAATATATCACTTGTGATACACTATAATTATCAGAAAGTTAATACGTACATACAGGTCTCCATTGGTTAATGACGCTAAATCTTAACTTCCTTCAGTTTTCCATGTTCCAGAAACTCATTAACTTTTAACAATCAGCAACATATCCTTCTTAGCAATTACTAATGAAACCTTTACAAACAATAAGGGACATCTTGAAAAACAGGGTGAGAAACTCACATGGCTTAATTATCTAACCTACATTAACTTTCATTTTAAGAGGCTGATTGGCATTACCAGAAAATTTGAATGGTTAGTTAAAAACACAGCAGGATAGTAAAGAATGACTTTTGATATAGGTAAGTTGCTACAAAAAATCTTGCCCACAGGAAACAAACTCAGCACTAAACGTTAACAAAGAAAATTTAAATGCCCACGGTGAATACGTTCTTTAGTTTTAGAACTTCAGTCTCTATTCCCCTCCTATTTTTTGAATGATTTATGCTATGTTATATTTAGTCAGAAATCTACAAAGGAAAACTGCAAGGTTATGAATACAGCAAGTAATACATAATTAAAAAGAAAATAGAACTCTATTTTATTTTGCAATACCTTTAATATTACGTACAATCATAGTGGGTTAAAACAGTTCAGAAAAAAAAAAAACAAAACAAACATTATTTTAAACTGTCCTATTAAAACCACTGAAAAAATTCCCCCCTGTTTAGACTATTGTTGATTCTGTTGCTAGTCGCATTCCCTAAACTAGAAATTAGTATTATTTCCATCAATTTTACCGCTCACGTTTTAGCAATTTCACAGACATTACCCTAATCCTACACTGTCTGTGTACTGGAGCAGAATCCATCAGTGTTGCAGAAAAAGGAAATTGTTAATTTTAAACACAATTTTATCAGATGAGAAAAGGGGGAAACTATAATATAAACACCCCCATCACAGTATTAGATTAGCAGGGTAATGCAGTGACAGTCTACATCCATTCTGCAGTCATAGTATAATTACACAACACACTCAAAAGAGCCCATGAAGGGCCACATTACTGAGGCCAAGGTTATTATAAGGAATAGCAGCATGTGCTTGTGGGAATGTAAAGTGAAACAAGTTAATAATTTCCGATTATCTACTGGTAAAGCTGCTAACTACATATGTGGAAATAAACAACATGAGAAAAAAAAAAACTAAATTAAACAACCGATAATTTATGTGAGGTAGCAACAGAGTACAGATGGTGATCCTAAGCTGCACATATCACGGCAACAGCAAAAATCACCTCCTTCTATTTGCAAAATGCTCATTTAAATGGCTTCTTTAAGAAAAGCATGCTAAGGTAGAAAGCACCTGAAAGCATTACAAGAACGCTGCAGTAAGTACTCATACATATAAATGGACATAGAAATCTATGAGGTGCTAAGCGCCTCTTTTCCAAAGCCAGATCATAAGAACCTGGGACAACATCTAGAAATTCTGGATTGAAATCCCTCCTCTGCCTGGGAGAGTTTTGACCTACATGTTTCTACTCCTCCTCATGATTCAACCACAAAGCTACAGGGAATTTTTCAGAAAGTGCCAAATGCTGCACCAATTTTCCTGCCATTTTAAACAGAAATGCTCCAACAGAAGTGAATGAAATATTCTCAGAATACTAACTTCAGTTCAGGAGCTCTCCTTGGATGTAGGGCTTCACATTCTCTATGCCACAATGACTGAAATACGGGTTTCTGAATAAAGTCCAGTTTTCAAGTTACTGACCTACTGAATAAAGCAGAAGCCTACGATTCATATTTTTCAAAAGTTTTTGTCAGGTAGTTATGGCATTCTTTCCCAGCAGAAGACTAGTGTGTAGAAGTGGAGAAATATTATGAGACTACCAAAACACTGAGCAAAGAATCTGGTAGAAATACTTAAAAAGAGAGAGAGTCAATAAAACCTGAAACTGCTCCTTAGGTTTTTTTCAGTGGCTCTTGAAAAGAACACTTTTAGCATCTTTCTAACACTTGGTTCCACAGGTGAGGAAGTCAGAGCAACACCTATTCAGCAAATTTTGAAGAAGGTGAACAAAAGAGCCAGATGGAGAGCAATTCAAGTCAAAATTAACTGGCTTTGAGCATGCCTAGAGGCATAAAGTTAGGCACAACAAATTACATAAAGATTCTGTGAACAGCTGAAGTGCCTGGAAGTTCTATTCACATTTTTTTAAAACTGCTCATGTACCTACCTCTCTCTAGTCAGTGCCTCATGTGGATTTCTTCCTATACATGTTTCCTGACTCTGGTATCATAAATAATATTCTTAATTTAGTTCTATGGGTGATGTGCAAATTCTGTGGAAAAGTCATAGTTCTCTTCTAAATCCTGCAGGAGTTTATAGAAAATGATACACCTAAATGTAAGAGATGTTAAATATTCCTTAAGTGCAGAAAAATATTATAAACAGAGTTGTAATACATTATGCAATGTTTTTACTAAATTATTTATCAAAAACTGTGCAAATACCTTCAGGCTTCACAGTTCAAAGCCTGAAGAAACTGCAATTCATCTTGTATCCGTTGTCATGCAGGCCAATTTAGTACAGATTCGTTCCTTTAACACTAGGTTGAAAAAAAATCACTTGTCTTAGAAGCACCTCGGCATGAACATATCACAATATACCCATTCAACTAATACAAACTTTTAATGAGAAATTACTTTACATAAATGCATAATGAAATTGCTTCATGTTGGTTATGTATATGTATGTCAAATTTTAAGTTGGTTAACTGTAGCATCATATAGACCTTAGCATGAGCTACAAAACACAAAAGCTAAGAAAATACCTATTAAATCTTTAACAAGGAACTGGAGAAAAGTGTTGAAAAGAAAATGGTTGATGTGCCCTATCTTATTAATCTTATATGGCTGTTCCACGCCAGCACAGCTGGGTCCTAATCTCTGATAAAGAGTTGTGTGTGTGATCTGTTACGGTACAACAGCAATAAAAATTGTCCTCAAACAGACTGAAAGAATTATAAATTACCATTTACAAGTGAGAGAAGCAGCAGAGACCTTGTGTTTGCTTTCCAGGAGCATAGAAAAAGTCAAGAAGTCAATCCTTAAATACAATAACTTATATGCCAGGCAAAAAAAGGGCTTATATTTGATAAGCAGTATTACATGGTATTATTGGTATCAGCACTGAGACAAATGGTCTGTTATTATGATATTAAGAATTAAGAACACTAGCAATCAGTAGGAAAGTTTAAGAGAGAACACACATTTCTCATTTAAAAGAACAACAACAGGTATTTTGATTTTTCGTAACATTCATGGAGATAAGTAAAGAGGATAAATATTGTTAAGACTTGTTAAAAGTCTCTGAGAAATTTGGGTTGAGAACGAGGCACATAACCTTTGCCATCTATCACCATTAATGGCTGGAACACTCCATGAAAATAATGAGACACACTGAGCATTTTTATCTCTGTCTGAAAATTATTACTGAGTCAATGGCTTACACACAGTCTTCTCCCAGGGCTTTCACATCACTAAAAGGGGAAAAAACAAAAACAAAAAAAAGCATCTGCCAAAAATTAGTAGTGTTCTTTGCCCTTTTCAAGCAAACAACATAGATTGCTGCTGCATGAGTAGATTTGTACTCTATCCATTCTAACTTAGCTGTTTTCATCAAGATCTACATTCCTCTTCATGTGACCTTGATTCCTTCTTTCTCAACTTGCACTAATGCCAAAAGACTAGGGAATAGTGTATACATATTAACCTAGCACGAAGACAACTGTATTAAAACCCCGTCACCTACAGTGTGGAAATTTTCTGTGATGTTGCTGGGAGCATCTGCCAGAAAAGCTGCTCTAAATTTTCCATTCCAAGCTGAATTTTATATGCCAAGCTTTTTGAACCTTAAAGCTGACATCTACCGAATGAGTTGTCAAGTTCCAAAAGAAATTTTCAAAGACATTCAGAAAATACTGTGCTTGTGAAAGAGTTGTTTCCAGCATTCAGAAAACCCTAAGCATCAACTAATTCACCTCACTCCGTATTTATTTCACCCCACTTCTGAATTAATTGCCAAATAGCTCTCTCTCTCTTATCTTATTGAGGCTTTTGATACTTTTAGACACCAAGTCCTTGTTCCTTGTTCTCAAAGATGAAATACTACGTCTTCCTCAACTACCTACTGATAACTAGAGGCTGTAAAGGAGCTACTAAAAATTAATAGACATAAACAAGTGATATCCTGATTTTAATTTCCATCATCGATTTCTGTATTTTCCTGGACATATACAAACTATGAAGCTGATATTGATTTAAATAATCTTATTTTAATAGTTTTATTCCCTGTCTACTCTTCTGTTTCTATGAGAGAGAGAAGCCCATACTGGAGCAGTTCATGAAGAAGTGTAGCCTGTGGGAATGACTCAAGTTAGAGAAGCCCATGGAGGACTGTTACCCATGGGAGGGACTCCATGCTGGAGCAGCAGAAAAGTGTGAGGAGTCCTCCTCCTGAGAAGGAAAGAGGAGCAGAGGCAAGCTATGATACACTGACTGAAACCCCCATTTCCCACCCCTCTGCACTGCTGTGGGGAACGAGACAGAAAATTTGAGAGTAAAGTTAGGCCCAGAAAGAAGGGTAAGGTAGAGGAAAGGTGTTTTTAAGACTTGGTTTTATTTCTCATTATCCTATTCTGATTTGATTGGTAACAAATTACATTAAATTTTCCCCAAGTCGAGTCTGTTTTGCCCTTGATGGTAACAAGTGAATGATCTCTGCTTGCCCTTATCTCGACTCACAAGACTTTCATTATATTTTCTCTCCTCCGTCCAGCTGAGGAGGGAAGTAATAGAGTGGCTTTGGTCAACTCACCACAATTATTCACAAAAATCAATGTCTACTGGCAGAGCAATACTTTACAAAGGTGACAGGCAACAAGCAGTGTAATGTTACACTTTTTAACCTGTGTGGCTGTATAGATGATATTATTGCTGCATTTTTAGGCATATATGGCTCTTAGCATATATAACTGTATCTAGAACCATACAAGTAAATAAAAAATAGTTATTGAACCAATGAGATTATAGACTCAGTGCATGTATAACACAGAGGAATAACAAGGAAAATAAGATTGAGTCTGAAGAGAATAAGGGCTATTCAAATACATGAACACATCACCACTGTGCTATGTAGTCTAGCCCTCCATAGGAAAATAACAAGAATGGCTATACATACAGGGAATGTCTGCTTATATGTCAAAAGATTAGTTATCTATACTTGTTCATGTAATCATATCCAAACATGAAAACTAACATCCATCAAGAAATGTAATGACTACTTCAGAGATCATTTCTCGTAAAGGCTAAGCCCCTGTCCTATGATATCAATAAGCACATCCTTTTAGATCCTATGTTTGCAGTAAATTAATTCAACTGTTTCATTTGTTAGAAATATAGATTAGAAAAGGTAAGTATTAATTATAGTTTAAAAAAAAAAGGAGATTCATGATATCAGAGAAGAGCAGTTAGACATGAAAACAGTGATTTCATAAATAATTGAAGAAAAATCGGTAAGATGGAGAACAGCATAAAGTAAACTAAAATACTGACTGACAGTTCACATAGGCCCTGATGTTCCAGGATTCTGTATCCAACTTCTGCTGTGTTCCTTTAGAGTTAGATGCCTAACCCCCTTATTGCCTCAAAATATATCAATCACTGATCATATACAGAAAAAAATTATTTCCAAACTTGAATGGAAGCATACTTGAACTAAGGATCTAAACAGTTCTTGCTACTTCCCAGATTTCCAAAGCATCTGTTAGCACAGTGAGTAAGTTCTAGCTAGTAGCAGCATTTTGAAAAATAGGAGGATGATTGTGCTTCAAAACTGAATCATTGACACAGGAGGGAAAGTCTGTGTTGTGAAGTCCTTAGTCTTGGAGCTGTATAGAAAAGAGTCACTGAGAGCAGTAAAGGATATTTTAAATAGCGCTGACACAGTGAGGCAATCCAAGACAGGCAAGTTAGACTCAGTCGTACATTCATAAAGAAATTGAGTGTGGGAAGTAAATAAAGAAATAGAGAAGCTGCAGAAGCACTTTTTGTCTGATAGTTTCTCCAGCTTTTCTCTTTCGCTTACTTTTTATTTTCCACGAGACACAAGTTTTCTTTGGTTTTTATCATCTAAGAAAAGATAACATTATAGGCTTTTCATATCCTTAAGCTCAAGATGTTCTTTCTTAGCAGAAAAAGTTGGTAAATTTGATAGATGTTACATTGATGTCAACAGAGACCAAGTAGTTCAACAACAAAATGGAAATCTATCAAGGCAATAAATGAACTGGTTTGCATATAAAAGTATTTGGATAAATTCTGAACCTGATCCCCAAGTCCTCTGTGAAATGATCTTCTGCTGCTGTTGACATCATTTGTAGCTATAAGCTAATGCCATAAACACTTTGGTTGTCTGCAAAGCATTAAAGTATTTGCATTGACATAGCCATACATAATTCACCTAATTAATGTTCTTGTTGGAGCTTTTCACATATTTGTCAGTCACAGCAATGTTGATAGTATCAGGAAGATAACTTGAAGTCTTCACGACACAAGCAAACCTAGAATGCATCAGAAATCCATCTCTTTACGATAGATTTGTAATACTGAAATAAAGGAAATATTATTTTAACATTTCAAATGCATTACTGTGTGTAAATTACATGTATGCAGAAGAAGGTGATGTTGAAAATTAAATAAGTAAAATATTTTTATAGGAGCCAATAGTTAATTGACACTCCCAAGATTAGTTTAGATACTCCACCTCAGATTCAAACTCAAAGAAAATCAATGCACAGCAGCCTTTGGACTCCAAAAAGTGTGTTCTCCAGCCTTTGCTTTGGGATAGGCTGGAAATGTGATGAAGGCAGGCATGAGTGAGACAGGATGAAAATACAGCATCAGGGAACATTTGCTAAACGTACAGGGCTCAAGCCCAAAAAGAATGAATAACTGAGATTTTGCTAGTCACAGTATTCAAAAAAAAAATTTAAAAATCTACATTGGTCTCTCTATTTACCATTAGAGTTTATCTAAATGAAAGACAGAAGGATGGAAGAGCATTGTGCCTCATGAAATTGTGAAAAAGTGTTGGGGGGCCAGCAGGGGAAATCCCTTGTGCCAGAAGTACTGCAGTAAGATTGAAAAGCACTTTTGCTCTGTAATCTTTTAATTTAAAGACAGTCAAAACATAGGACCTGATCTTCAATACTCCGAGAGCACAGGCTGTAAGAAATGAGAGGTAAAATTTAGAAAGTACCTTAAGTAATTACATTTTTATATTATATCATTTAAGGCAATTAGATGCTTATCCTAAATTTTATTAATGGTCAATTGCTTTTAAAATATTAAATGCATAAGCTACTTCTGAAATTAGGCTTTTTAATTCACAGTGCTTGAGAAATTATGACCCTTGATGCTGTTACTAGTGATCTACGACCTCTCCCAGCACTTTCTTCCCTAAACAGAATATTGCTACTTATCTTGCCTTCCTAAAGCCCTTCATAGCATACATTTTACTACACATACAGTTCTAAGATTCCTGATGGTTGCAATAGACTCCTACCTGTTTCATATATGGCTTCATTACATAAGGAAAAGTGATCTGATCCACTTATATTGGACTAGCAAATCCATTAGAGTTAGTTGTAAGGATACATAGCTATAATATTCCTAGTTAAAAGAGCACTTGAATTAAATTCTTGTCCTTATTTAAAGAAAAAGGTCAGACATGATGACCTGCTGATCTCAACTGGCCAGAAGAATCTATGAATTATTTACTATCTTTACAACATGATCAGAATGCATATTTTCAGACAATTAGTACTGTTGAATTTGGCTTACTTTTGCCAAATACAGTAAGAATGAAACTCGACATATCATGGTTTTATACTGACATGAGCAGCAACAAAGCAAGACAAAAATATGTAAAAAAATCTAAACAGGTCAGATGTCAGGCTTCTGATCAAGAACGAAATTCAGCTGTATTTTGAGGTCATAACCTATAACAGAAAACCTTTTCAATATGACTTAATCTTGTATTTGCACGTGGAGAAGGGGGAGAATCTCCAAAAAGAAGATTATTAATTTATTTGAGATTTTCCTGAAGCAGAGAACAAGGATAGCACTAAAAAGAAATAGAAAGCTGTCTGAACTTGCAATATCTAAGTCTTTTGACTGAAAATTATATAACTACACGTTGACTTATTTATACAAATAAATCCCTATCATATTTCAGGAAACTAAGCTGATATTCCTAGAGAAGATGGAGAATTTTAAACTATTTCCTCCTATCGAAATTTAGGGATACAGCTACTATGAGGAAGAAAACAGTAAGGGAAGCGTGTTCTTCTCAGAATTTCCTTCACTCTGATACATGTTCATTAAGATATTTTGATTTAATCCCAATATGTTCAGTATTTGCAGCCCTCACTGACATCTGCAAAAATGCTACGGATCTTTTCAATGGGAAATATTTCAATAGTTTATAACAGTTCTTATTTGCTATTTTGGTAAATTCCTTTCACGCCAATGACTCACACTTGTACTCGGTCTCATTCAAGTATAGCAGCAAGTTTATATTCTAGTCTGTACTCAAGGACTGTCACTATTTAGATAAAAGACAACAAACTGACAAGCACAACAATGTAACTATAGCTCTAATTTCTTTCAGCGCTCCTAAAGCTTCAAGGGCTCACTCCTCAGCAAAGATAACTGGAAGCTTCAAATTAATCTGTCTGGAACTTCCTAATATTATAAGTAATAGATGATCATCAAGCTCTTTGCAGACAAGAGTGATACATGGGTTTTGTAAATTGTGACAACCAAATATGAACCCAGACAACCCTATAAGACTCAAGGACTGCTACAGTACGGTGGAGACTGCTGTGACTGCCGCAAGCACACAGGTATGTATCTCACACATATAAATCTATCGCAAGCAGATAAACATATGCAGCTTTTCCAAAGAGATGAATGGTTTCCCTCCAGTGCAATTACATGCATGCATAGTTCTACTACAGCATAACCTAATAACTATCAATTTAACATTGACTGTCAACCTGATCTGGTTCTTTCTCAGGAGCAAAACCTGAGATCTATACCATAATTTTGAGAAGAGTGCTGTTGGCATTGTTACTGGATTCTAACATCTTCAGAAAGTTCATCATTACAGCAAAATATCTGTAAAGAAAAGCTGACTGGTCAGAAAGCAGAAATAGATAATATTAGTTCCTCTCGTGATAGCTTTTAATCAAAAACCAGTCTGTCAAAAAATAATGTCTTTATTACTTTATTAATATAAAACAGTAATTTCCACTATTTACAAAAAAAAAAAAATCCAAATGTTTACAAAAAAAGCTTGTTATATATGGACTAAATACCAATGCTGTCAACGTACACTGCTAAAACCAAAAATCTTACTGCTTCGTTGCACCGTGCTTGATATCTGCACAATCCACAGAACTATCTCACTTCAAGACCCATCACATTTGAAAACCAAAAAAGAATTACTTCATATACTTGTCTTTTGGCAAGGAAAATCAACATTATTTTACAATTATTAGACTGATTTTGTCTCCTTTATATTCATATACTATCTATATGACTTTATTCATAAATCCATTACAGCATTGAATTTTCCTCATTTCAAAGAGCATACTGCCTATATCAATATCCTACTTTTCTTAGCTATTTCAAGTATGTCTACTGATATTTCATAAACAGTGGGTGATTTATCATTTCAGGTTTAGAAAAGCACCATAATGTGGTATGTCAGAATAAATTCCATCCTGCATGCCATTATTTTCAAATATTTTTCCCATTTCTTTTACTAGTCAGTCATAATGGGCTTTCTTGCTTGTGTTTCACTTTTATAGTATTACTTTCTGCTTTTTTCTCTGCATGGGTAACTTCAATATTCCAAGAGAATTACTTATTTCCTCCCACCCTTAGAGCGGTATCAAAGTCATACTTGCTCTCTTACTCATTCTCATCTAGATTTGCTTTTCCTTTGAAAGTTCTTTTTGCTAAACATTAACCTGTGAATAACAATGGTCCCCCCAAAAAACCTTTAAAAAAAAAAACAAGGGTACTGTATTTTTAATATTGTTGTAGCCCAACGTATCTTACATCTCATAATTCTTATTTCTCTCATATAATCAAGTGTAGATGAATGACCAGTGAGAAGACCTTCCAACTAATTTAATTAAACCTCTGCCCTTCTCATAATTGTAATAAATAAATCTTTTATGAAATAGTGTTTGCCTATATAGTAGTAGATAAAGATAAATATTGCCATTTTTTTTAAGCAAATTGCAAATTCTTTAAATTCAAATTTAAATGTAGCTACCTGAAGACTCATGGCAAAGGTCGGGGGGAGATGCCAAATCACCATGTGTACACACACAGGCCAACTAGTCCTTCCCAGGAGATATTACCTGTACATTTTTAGTGAAATATTCTCTCAGTGACATTGTTTAAATTTTTTCTAGAGTTAGACTTCATAGAATATAAAACGTGTTCCTTTTTTCTCCCTCAGATTTGCTTCTTAGTAAATTTGGACAGTAATGTACACATACGTAGTAGCCCTGAAGAATACAAATGTTGCGTTTTAACGATTACTTAATTAATAAAGTCATGCTAGAGCTGGCAGTGTGTCAAGTAAAAGATTGCTGCGGCTGATCACAGCACACACTAATACAATCCCTACTTCAATGAGATTATAGTATGTTCTGAAATAATAAATGAACCATAATAGCTAGTTTCTAACTTCATCTTTTCTTTGTCCCTCAATAAAAAAAAGAAAAAAAAAAAAAAGTGAAGGGAATTTCTGACAGTGGTTTGTGTCTGGTAGATTAAGTAGCATCAGTACTTCTGTGGGAACAATTCTGAGACTTTTTCCTGGCTGGCTGTTGGCCTGATGCTAGGCTTTTGTTCCAGGAACAGGGGTTGGTGTCTAGGAAATCCAGGAAACAGATACATGAAAAGGATCAAGATACATTTTAAGCACATCACTAACACAAGACTACAGGGGAAATTCACATGCACTTCGCATTCAGTTAATAAATACATATTATATATAAACATAATCTCAAACGTATCTACGTAAAAATGTATGTCTTTGAATACAAGCCAAGCATTTCAGGCAAAATTTTTTAGAACTCTGGCCCTACTGAACACAGTATGATTTTACTGTCTCTACTGAATCAAGGTTTCACCTAACAGCTACTTTACAAATTTCACAATACTTCCCTCCGTTTTTCTATTTAAGACTTTAGTCATAACTTTCACAGATTTCCTTTCTAGTTGTGACTGTAACTGAATACACAGACTTCTACTAAACCTAGATAAAGATCAATAATTAAACAGAATTGTTAATGCATGTCTTATTAAACACACAAAAGAGTTCACAGGATCACTGCCTGAAGGTATGTTTGAACTGTGACCCATAATGTCAATACAGTCCTAATGGAGGATTTAATCAGATAAGATTTTAGCTACCAGCCTGGGTACCAGATTTCAGACCACATTTCATCTAGTTTTTGAGTAAGCCTCTTTGTGAAAGAGTCATCAACTACCACATGTGCTTTTTCTCTGCATCCTACAGAGAACAGCTTTCTTTCAAACTTCTTTTGTTTCATGAATTTTAGGCTTCAAGTGACAGAGAAATGTGTCTAGGGAATGTTAAACTTACTTTAACACATTTTTTGCTACATTTTTCCGCTTACTGTCCTGTATTTTCAGTGTGTTTTTAACCTGTCGTGGTCATCTTTCCCTTTCTGTACGCTTGTTTTTTCCTTTGCAATTAAAAGCATTAACTTGCTTTAAAAGAATCTTTCATGCAAAGCTAGTGTCTTCAGAGAGCTCGTGAAGAACAGTTGAGCTTTCTAGTAACTATCCTATGAAAGCTGGTTGACAACAGTAAATCATATTGAAAACACCCTTTTTTACAGTGTCTTATAACCATTACATTAACATCCCTTACATTCCCCTGAATTTTACTTCTGTTTTCAACAGGCAAGAGAAAGCAAAAGAACAGCAATATTGCAGAAATGGTATAAAATTTTAAGATATAATGAACATCAAGGTCTACTTTAAAACCCCTTCCTTTGAAGTGATGATTACTGAAGTAATTTTCCTATGAGCTGCAGACTGGGGCTGTACCTGAACTCTCATCCACAAACATGTTACATCATATACGTTCAAATCAGCTGCCTGACAGGCATGAAATTGTGTTATGTTTGATTCCGAAAGGAGGCAACGTATTGCATTCCTTGCTGAATACCATCAAGCCAGTAATCTTCATTAGGTAAAAAAATCTCTCAAACACCACACTCCTGCTCATTAGAAAACTTACAGAATTTAAGACAAACACAGCAGTGCCTCATAATCACCACTAATGACTTCAAGGCTCATTTTATTTTACTGCACAAAACTCTCCACATCTTATGCTGGTTTCAACGGGAAAGGGTACTAGGAGAGAGGAATAAAAAACAGCAAGTAGAATTTTTGTTCTGTTTCCCATCTTGTACATCAATTCATCTTGACCAGATGCACATACCCCATTTTTCTTACTGAAAATTGCACTGACTTGTGATAATGGTGTTGAGATGAAGAAGGGAACATGACCAGGGCGGACTTTTGATCAATATAAATCCATCTATGTGGGCTTCCAAAATATTCAGAACACAGAAGATCCACAGTACTTACATTGAGAAGACAACGTCCTCCTATGGCAGTCAACAAAATTTAGGCATATATAGAATATAACGTTCAAGCAGTGGAGAGACATTATAATTAATGCAAATATTGAATCATCCAGAAACTGGCAAAGAAGGAATATTTTACTTTGTTGAATCAAGGAGTTACTAACAGACCATGCAACTACAGGAGATGACACCTGATCACAAAAAAAAAAAGTATTTTGTATCTCCAATAAGACATGGCAAAGTATTTTCTATCTCCAATAAGACATGGCAGTTCTTCATTTAGCACTGTCAAACCATCCCCTGACTTACAGTGATAGATTTCCATGGATCAATGCATTCCAGCAACTTCCTGGATTGCTTATGTCCTGTTCTGTTGTCCCTCCAACAGATAGCGGCGTGGTTGAAGTCCCCCATGAGGACCAAGGCTTGCAAAATGTGACGCAGCTCCTCACATACAGGGCCTCATCCGCTCACTCTTTCCTGGTTGGGTGGCCTGTAGCAGATCTCCACTACAATGTCATTTGTCCCTGCCTTCCCTTTAATCCTGACCCACAAGGTATCAGCTGGCTCTTCATCAATACCCAGGCAGAGTTCCATGGTGTCACCTAGTCATTGAAATAGAAGGCAACTCCCCGCCTCCTCATCTCCCTTGCCTGTCCTTCCATTTCAACACTCCAGCCATAGAAGCCATCCCACCACATCTCCACGATGCCAATAAGATCATAGCCCTGCAGGCATGTGCACATTTCTAACTTCTCTTGTTTATTCCTATGCTACATCCAGTAAATGAAATACATCATGCAAACTTTAGAGCTTCTCCTTTTCCATAAAAGCCATTCACAGCTTCCCTGAACAAAACAGAAGGCACAAAACCCAGCTGAGCTGGTGCAGCTCTAACAGCAACCCAGGAACATGCAATGATTTCTTTCATTGTTATTGCGAGTAACAATGAATAACCGAACAGGTTAATGCAAGCAGAGAAAGGGGATTGCTCTGGGGATGGGAACACAGGTAAAAACTCCTGCAACTAGTATAATGCCACAAAAAGGAATGATCAGACTAAATAAGCTTACATCTACAGATACGCCTACACATATATATGTTCCAAACTTAAATATGCAATCTAGGTATTTTAAAGGTGCAGACTAGCCAAGGATTTGGCTCTTTGCTGCAGATTTATAACTGTAAAGCTACTGTAACGAAAGCATTTTTTTGCTACACAATTTACCTCCTCAGTCTTCATCAAGACCAAAAAATGAAAGTGCAAAAAAACCACTCTAACTTTACTTGAATGCAAAATGAATTCAATCAAATGGAAAAAGAACTACAGCTCTAAGCCAATTTTATTGCAAATCCTTAGCAAAAAACTAGAAATAGCTAGTCCTTATAATTTTGAAAAAAATATGCAATTTTCAGTAGGAAGTAATTTGTTTCACTAAAATTGCAATTTATTTTTAAGCAGACCAAAATAAACCATTAAAAGCTTGAAACACAAGTAAAATATTTCAAGAATACCGAGCATACCCTTAGTTCCTCACCTGCCAATAAATGCTTTTAAGTCCAAACTGAAAGAAAATAGTTTTAAACTGCCAAGTAACCAAAGCATATTAATGCAATCATGTTATACTCAAGTTTTCTGAACTATTTATACAAATGCTGTAAGCTGACTATAGCACTAAGTATTGTAAAAAACAATGTGAGTTAGTTACATTGGAACTTTTACAGTGAAAATACATTAAATATCACTGTTTAAATAAAGCTACATATCAGCCCATAATATGAAAGTTACAAAATTGTGTTATTTACAGGAAAACTTTATTTAGCAGCTCTCAGTTTAAACATACACAATGAAGGCAAATGTAAATTTATTTTTAATGCAGAGCAGATCTGGAAAAAGAACTAAATAACCTGACAGCTCACTGCTTAAATCTTGAGTACTCAGTCTTAATATAAGTCTAGCCCCTTCTCATCTGTATTCATCTCAGTGCTGTACACCTAGTTGTTTCTGCTTTTAAAAATGATAAGCACGAAATAACGGTCAATGATGTCATTTTTGTTAGAGAAAAGGTAAAAACCTAAGTTTCTGGACGTTAGCTAGGCCAAAGAGTTTAGGAAAAAGTGATTTCTCCATCCCCAGAGCTTCACAAAGCCTTTTACTGGAAAAAAGTCCTGAATGTTGGGTCCAGACAGTGCCCAGCATGCCGAAGATGATCTTGCAGGCCAAAAAATCAGAAATTTAACACCACTGAAAATGCACACAAACATTTCCTTCTAAGTTCAATAGATAAACTCACTTATTGAAGTCAAGGTCCATAACACTGCCAACATAGACTTAAGCACCATATGATTGCCAATATAAAGCAACAGAAATCATTTACTATGTGATTCTCCGGCTCTTTCATCAAGCTAATTAAGAAATACCATCAAGTAAGGCATTGAAAATTTTATTTTCATTGATGACTGGATTTTCTGAAACCTCTAATAGAATCATAGAATCATTAGGTTGGAAAAGACCTTTGGGATCATCAAGCCCAACCGTACCTGCACACTACTAAATCATATCCCTGTATACTTCATCTATCAGTCTTTTAAATAGCTCCAGGGATGGTGACTCAGCCACCTCCTTGGGCAGCCTGTGCTAGTGCTTGATAACCCTTAAACATTACATGAGCATGACTATGAAAATTGAAAGCTTGGCTTTAAATGGGGAGGAAGCTAGAGAAAAAAAACCTTGGAAGTTCCTTGTTAGAATTGTGCCAACAGTTAGAAGATTATTTTCCTGCCTATGGTGAAGTTCACTGTCTCTCTACATACTGTCAAAAACATCTTTGTCAGAAATTACAGTACTATAGGCACATAAAATATTTATTCCATAATTTGACACCAATACAATTTGTGAAGTATCTGATTGTGCCAACTAGTAAGTTTTTTCCCCATGTTCCCAGAGTCCCTGTTAAGGTTGTATCTCCTGCTGTGGCCCAACCCATCTATCTGCTGGAACCACAGTTTAGTACCGAGCTTCTGTCTGAAGTGACAGAAACTGTTTGTCACAGTGCTGTTAAGGCAAATGTTTTTAGGGAACATACAAATCTCTCAGGTAAGCAGAAAGATGTGGATGAAACCATCTCCTTGCTGAACAAATGCCATGTTCCAAATTTATACATCAAAGGGGTAACCCTGAGGACACCACTTGGCTTCAAAGAAAATGCATGTGAGGACCTATGGGAGGACTCTGACTCATTGTCTGTGCTTCATTCAAAGCAGGGAAATAGCTGGTGATCCTGAAGCATTTCAGATTTCATTTCACCTACAGCTGCAAAATGATGTTACCTTAAACTTCGTAACTGTCCTTCAGATTATTAAAAATATAACCCCCAAGGCCATCATTCAAGAAGGAAATCTACTTTTTTTTATTAATTTGCTTTATACATTTGCTTTCCAGCTTCAATTTGATTTATCAAGTTTGTTACTAAAGATCGTCACAAATGAGAAACTAAAGCAACCGAGCCCTATCTGCATCAAAACTTCACTATAGTGCAAGAAACTTAACTTGATAGCTTTCCTATTATTGATGCAATTGTTACCATCTATGGAGAGAGAAAGAGGAAGAAAATGTGTGAGAGAAAGTACAATGTCTGTAAGCTTGACTGACATACATACTCTTCTCACATCCTTCCTGCTGTGTGAAGACTTTTTTCATCTAATATACAGAATATTTCAGCAAATCTAATATGATCTGACAGCTAATCTTAAATTGTGTCATTATATATAAAAGGAAACAACAAAAAAAAAAAGCTCACAGACACTATATTACCGATCACACTTCCAGGAATTTGCATTTTTCTCCTCTTCTTCTCAAATCTAATGTATTATAAAAGGACTGACTGAAAAGACTGGTTAAAACGTCTACAATTTTTCTTGATATTCATTTTTTAGTAACAAATTGGTATTTCTGAAGCAATGGGTAATTGTTGGACCCTTTCTCCACTTTTTTGAGCACATTTACAGACAACAATCTCACTGTCATGTGAAGGGATCACTCAAAGCATTCAACAAAACACCACACAAATGCCTGCAAGCTCTGTGCCCCATGGCATGCTGCAGTCACTTCCCCCTGAACTGCCCCAGGGGAGAATGACTTCATAAACCAAAAAGCTCTGCCGAATACGTGCTGCTTTCAATTCTACAGGCTTTTATTTCCAGAATTGAGATAAAAGCACTTCAAGGAGTACAGTGACAGACATTGCTCCTCTTAAGCACTGCACGTGTAAACATGAACAGTTCAAGAGTAAAGTTTGACAAGTGGCTGAGAGATTAGCTAAGTCTCCTGTGGCTTATGACAACCTCATAAATACTTAAATCTGTACTTAAAAATACAGATCCCAGGAAAAAAAACTAAAAATTATCCTAACTTCTTGTCCACACTAAAAATAGTAAGAAATAGCATAAGCATACTGAAGTACCTATTATTTCTTTCAAAATTTGCCCTTTTTATGTATCTAAATTCTATGGAGTTCCAATAAGACAGACCAGACAGACAAACTTAAAAAATTTGAAGATTACTCTTCTATTTCTAGAAGTTCTTAAGTAGTGTAGCAAGCGGTGCTTACTCACATCTAGAAGCCTGGGTGCTTTTGCTACCTCCCATTCAGCCACAACACGCACGCATCTAAGTATACGCTCTAATCATACACTCAAAAATTTCTTACTTAAATAATTACAGTCAATTGCGATCTGGGATATGTCTGCATTGTACACTTCAATGCATGCAAGGAAACCTAACAAGGTTTAAAAACAGCTCCAGTATTTGAAGGAGATTTCTTTATTACTACTTGTACTTTCAGACATTTTGGAAAGCATTACCTCTAACAACTCCAAAATAAGTTCTATTATTTTATTTCAATATCTGACTTTTAAATCATTTTAGAAAACTGTAAGATTTTTACATCATTTTTTTAAAATACATTTTTAAATTGGACCTTTTTGGAACTGATTTTGCAATCACAACACTCCCTTTTGGCAGAAAATACACTAAATACACAGGATGCAAAGGTAGGCCAATACTAAAACCAAAGATTTCATATATTGTACTTCCAGGAAACGTATTTCTGAAGCTATACTAAGAAGAATGAGGAAGAGATCTACAAATTAAACATCACTAGTATCGTCTAACAAGTAACCTTACTATCATAACCATTGTTACCTAGAGAACTTGTTCATCAAAACATCCTCTTCAGCTAATCAATTTTGAACACTCCTGTTTCAAAGATCTGTTTCAATTAATGCCAATTACTGGTAACAACTGTCACAACATAACATACTAACTTCACAAATTCTGTTGTTCCTAAAAAATGGATAGGCAGCCTTATTAAACAGCACCACCATTTACTAACACTTTTTCCAGAAAAGCTACAGCACAAAATATAATCTGGCTTTTTTTTCTTCCATAGAGCAAACTCTTCTAAATGTAGTTCAGTCTCCAAGATAAGTCACTTTGCCTGTTTGCCAGCTTAATATTTTGCTGTAGCAGATCTTCAAGTCTGCTAAATTAAGTTCTTTTACACACAATTTTTTTTTCAGACTGTCCACAGTGATAGATTTCACCTCCAACCAAAATGGAAATAAATCATATAAATTGATCAAATATATGCTGTAGCTGACATATGGATTATATTCTAACTGGTGACCATTCAGGTTTCCTCTGAGATGCATATATTGTGTGTAAACTGCAGGACAGAGGTGATTTGCAGTCAGTCCTGGAGCACTCCAGACTTTTTGCTTAGGTTTGGGTTCTACAAAAAGCATGGCACACACTGAAGGACAGGGACGATGTGTATACAGTCGCCACCTCCGCAAAGGGTACATCGAAAGGATATAGCTGGAGAGCATCCTTCCCAGAAAAGTACTTTCTCTTAAATACAATCTCCTTCCTTTCACATGCTCACCCCACCTCTAACTCTCTCTCAGGTGTGCATTCCTACTTATTGAGGAGCTCGGATTGCCTACGATATTCAAAATAGGGACTGCTTAGACAAATGCCACTCCTTCTGTCATCTGTTGTTGGACGGCTCTATCTTTTCTCAGGGCCCTGTTTATCTGATTTGAGTTGTGTTTTAGAAGGTATGGAAAACAATAACTATTTATAGGTTTTCATTTTCTTATTTTTTTTTTAAGAAACCGTGCCTTAAGATTACCCTCTTCTCAACCTCATCCTTTCCTTTATACAAAAAGAATATTTTTGCTTATTTCTCTACCCCACAACCCAAATGAATCTTGGAGATCCTCCTCATGTTTCAGCTCTTCCTAGGAACAGAGACTTAGGAAAATAAATGAATCCTGGTTTGGATTTGTTCTTCCATCTTGCTTATATTCAAAACAAAAAAATAAACAACCCAAAAATTAATGAAAAATCATCTGAAAGTCAATATTTTAATACGCAATACCAAAACATTTTAGTACGCCCAGCATTAAAAAGGCCTAACGAGCTGCCTAAAAAATAAAATATCTCACTTTTCTTTCCTTACTTTGTAACTATGTTATTGGCACGTATATATACACACAATGTGAGACTCCGTAACTGTAAATAGGAGGCAAGGAAAAAAAAACCTAAAAACCAAAAAAAACCCTAAACCTGATGTAAGGTAGTTAAAGGTTATTCACCTAAGTAGTGATTCAATGTAGTTTGTCAGTATCTAAAAAGCACAGTAATTCTTGTCACAGCAGGTTATTAGTCTGCCAGTCAGCTTTGACTTATTTTCCTCTAGCAATGGCATCAACTGGATTTTGAATATATTTTTTTCCCTTTGATAACTCTACCTATGCACTAGCACAGCAATATATCGTGAAGAATAAAGAATGAAATATCCAGACTATACGTTTAAACAGAGAGGTGACGTTAAGGTACATTTTTGTGAGGGGCACTAACTACTCTGTCGTACTAGAGAGAAAGAATCATTTACTCTTATAAAAAGAGTCAGCCAAATCTCACAGGAACTACGCTATGCTAGATTGTGGTCTTCAGCTTACAAACAGAGGAAGGACTTTAATGCAGTAAAAGGTATATAATGAACGGAATAAGAACAATTTGGCAAAATAGCACACATTTTGAATCTGGGGCATGAATTTCATACAATTAGGTCTGTGATTTTAAAAACACTTCACAAAGCCACTCTTTGAGGCGATTCAGATAGCTCATTAAAAATGTACTCTCTTCACAAACATTAAGCTGGCAAACAAGCTAAATATGTCAAGTAAATTATGCAGAGTGATCCAGTCACTTGTGGTGAGATCCAAAAGATACTTAAAGGCTGTGACACTGAACATGGTAACAGATGCTGAGAACCCAGCCCCTGGCGAAGAAACCACAGCCCTAACTTGGGCACCTGAAGTTATTATAAAGTGGGCGGAGAAAAAAAAGTTGCCTAAAAGTAGAACAGGCTCAGAACAGGAACATCTAAGCAATTCATGTGAAATACTCATGGGAGAAGACTGTCTTAAATCTTTTCTATTTAAGGTGACAAACCTGCATGACAGAGACATCAAAAACTGTAGAACTGCAATCTGCATTGTTCAACAGCTGCTCTGTTACAGATTACAATTGTCAGACTGACACTCATATTTTGTTTATTGTATTTAGGCATCTAAACCACCAGAATATAATCAATTTATTTGCCAAATGAGTGCAAGTCAGGGAGAGGAAGTAAAAATACATCTGCTTTCCTATTTCCACGATTATGCCATGCACCAGATGAGCACTGACTACAGACAGACAGCAGCTTTGCAGAGAAGGACTTCAGGGTCCCAGTGGACAGCAGTGAACACCAGCCAGAGCATGCCCCACCAGTGATGAAGACCAACCAGTTACTGAGCTGCAACAGGGAAGCCAGTAGGTTGAGGGAAGTAATTCCTCCTATCCCATTAACACTGGTAAGACCAGGACTGCAGTACTATGTCCAGTTTTGTGCTTCTGTCATTAAGACAGGTAGGTATCTACTGAAGAGAGGCCAGTGCATGGCCACGGGAACAAGAAGGAAAGCTGAGAGAACAGGATTTATTCAGCCTTAAATCGAGTCTCATTGCTGTCTATGCCTACCTAAAGCCAGGTGCAGAGGAGATAGAGAACATAATGATGTGTTGATGATAAATACTTATTAGAACTATGGAAAAAAGTGTTTCTCACGAGAGTCATCAAACACTGGGAGATGACCTCAGAGACTTTCAGATCTCCATCCTTGGAGATATTCACAACTCAAATGGACAAAGTCTGGAGCAACCTGCTCCAAACGGACTTGTTCTGAGCAAAAGGATGGACTAAAGTGCTCTAGAGAGCCCTTTCCACCTAAATTATTCTATGATTCTATGACTGAGCTCAGGGATATTCTTTTAATATGATTATTATACACAGACAGAGGTACCTATATTCTTCCTAAATCTTTTTTGTGATTATGAACATAGTTCTAAATAGCCAGTTATTTCTCACTTCACCAATAGTTCTCTCCCTACTGCCTCGAGCACTCCATCATTTTGTGCTAGAAGCACCACTGTCTATCCCTGTCTACCACAGACATTTAGACTCCATATACTTTGTATTCTTTCCAAAACCAAACATATATTCATATAAAATTCTGGATTGGAAAAATCCGAAGTCACTTATCTGTTGGCCATCTGCTTACCTTGTCACTTCCCTCTCCTTCCATCTTCCTTATGTACTCGTGTCTCTAATGATTTCTACTATGCAAATACATAAAAGTAGATTAAAAAAATAAGTGCTAACCATTCAGTAGCTTATCTTCTGTACTGAATTGTTAATACTGAATATTAACTCAAGTATTTTGATTAGCCTGCTGGTCAATATGAGCATATATACCATACGTAACAACCACAATAATTGAACAGACAATTGTCTGAAATACGACACTTAAAATAAGTTCAGAGTCTAAAACAATAGATCAATTTACACACAAATGAAATATTGCTGGGTTGCAAAAATTTTCCTTTTCTCTCTTTTATGTGAACAACAGACGAGTAATAAAGCAAAGACATACATACGTAACCTAATCAAATTATCTGTTTTTTCTTTTTTAAAAATCTGCATCCTTTCTATAATAAAATTGATAATAAAATACTTAAATTATTATAAAGATATTGTGAATTAATTATTATAAAATTAATTATTATAAATTTATTTTACAGGTTTAAAATTGTAAATCTGAATACCATTTCATTCTTCTTATTAAAAAAAAAACTGTCAGGTAAACATTGGATGTCTTTAAGAGAGATGCAGTGTAATATTATTTTTTCAAATGTGAAAAGGCAAATTATTAATCTGCAGTGGAGTTTGTTTCATAACAATGAAAAAATACTATGTTTAAAAAGTAAAATGCTTAGACTTTAACAGAAATTAGTTTACTATATCATAACACAGGAACGAGATAGTCAAATCATGGTATTTTGGAAAATAATTGCTAATGTATCTGTAATTCTCAAACAGTGGCAAAAAATGAGCAAGCTGAACTGAAAAAAAACTCTGACATATCTTAAACCTGAAATATTTGGAGATATAAATTATATTGTAACGTGGCCAGGTTTTGTTGGCAAATTTTGAAACAAGTTGACTAATGCTCCAGCTGGTATCAATGACAGAGCCTTCACTGATTCCAAGAAACTGCTCCTAATCAGAGAACCAAAATGCTTTCCTAGCCCAGGGAAATATCTTAAACTCTTTCAAAACCATCCACTAAAATAGAAATAAAAATAACAGAAAAGAAAATGGTGAGCCCTTTTTGTTTCTTCGCATGTTTAATGTAGTAATTTATCTCAAATTTCCTTCCAAGTAAGTTTAATGTGAAGAATACTAAGCAAAACCAGTAAATAGTTAGTGAAGTTTACAGAAAGCAAAAATATTCATAAAGAGCAGAAAAACAACTCTAAAATCACCCGCATAAATCCCATGTCCAAAACTGACATCCCTTGTCATTCTCCAACAGACAATGTAAATTTTATCTTGTGATGGTGAAGTTAAAAACACTCAAGAGAAGAAAGACTATATTCTCCCTAACACCTCTAAATTCTGTAATTTATTAACTTAGCTCCTTGTGTCACGACTTTCGATCATAGAAATGCCAAGCAGAGACTGTAGCCATAAGAACCTTGGGAAGCAATCATTTATGCTCATCTGAGAATGGTAAAATACTGATGAATGAAAGAAATCATGGATTAAGAATAGAGAAGTGGAAAAAAAACAGAAACAAAGACAGAAAAGGAAATCAACATGTCACATAAGCCAGCAGCAATGATTTATTTCATAGTTTTCCCTGGCAAGGAATGCCTTCTTTTAACACCCTTGGGTTTTGAAATTGATGACTCAAAATCTTCCTCCACTACTAACTGCTGTCAACCAAGACTCAATAATTTAGCACTGGCTTGTCATATGACTCTGATAAGTAATGTTTGATCTTCATCATCCCGTCATAGGATGACATGCAACTAGATGAATTGGCAATAATATTCTCAGATGTTAAGAAATGACAAACACTTCCCTTTGTCTCAAGTCTAAAGGATCTTCAACATCACAGCACACAAGAAGGCGTAAACTAAAAAATATAGTGAAAAGAATAAAGCTACAGAGTCAATTCATAGTTGATGACAAAGACAGGGCCATTTCCTCCAGCACAGGGCTGTATACCACATGGAACTACAACTCTGCACAGGGATCAAAAATAACGTACATGAGAAAGTTCTGGAGTTTTGATTCAATGGGATAAATTTGTTCCACCAGTCCAAATCGCTCTGTCTTCTGAGCTATGTCTGCTAAAGCCAAAATGTGAGAACGAAACACTAAAAACATTAACTGCAGAAAAATCTTGAAAATTTTATTCCCAGAAGAGCAATCTAACTGAGGAGTAGGAAATATGCACATATTGTGGTGGAAGCAGGGAAGAAGAGGAAGTATTACACTTTTTTCTAGTTATTTTAATAAATGCTAAAGACTTCCCCTCTAGTAATCTAATAAATCCAGAACTTTCCCACCTCATTTCTGAGTTTATAAATCTTTTTATTCGCCACACATGCACTTAAAACACCATACATTCCGGAAGAAATTCCTCTCCATTATTAAATCTTTGGCGCTTTTTTTGAAAAAAAAAAAAAATCCAAAATGCCTATTTCCATAGCTGATCAAAATTCCAGAAATTAGAAAAACACCTCTATTTCATTGAGTTAAATTTTATGCTTTTGTGCTCTGCAAGGTAACAGTCTGCTCAAGATTTACATGAGGCAATGACAAGTCTTTTCTTTAAATTATTGTGGCAGATTAGGATTTCCGCTGGAGTATTTCTATTTTACAGCCTGTATTCAGTGCCTCTATCTAATTATTCAAACAACTGATGCATATTGTGCAACAGAGATTTACACCACCATTAGTTACATATATACACCCTAACACATAGTGAGCTCAAAATAGTTTTAAAAAGAAATTGTTAAAAGATATGCCATGTTTACGTGTGATGGCAACATCACAGCAAACCGCTAAACTGGTATTCAAATGGCTGTATTAAAAACAGTTCAAAATGCAGAACTGCCTAACCGGATGCTTATGGCGCTTCTGTAGAACTAATCCAGCCAAGGCAGAAAAATTATTATTCATTTCATCTGAGCAGCTAAGCATAAGGTAATATAATGAGGAAGCTCAGCTAGCAGGCTACTTAACATTTCTTCCTTGAAGCACTGAAACCCCTATTAAATTTCTATACTAAAAGACTTAAGGAAAAAATCTAACTCTGAATCTAAGCACCTTATGATTAACTGGTGCTTGCTAGGGAAGACACTGTAAAATCATCAATTGCAGAGGCACAGCAGAGGAAGGCTTTAACAAACAAATGCAACAAAGAAACCTGCAGTTAAGAGTAAACACATTTAGCCAAGATCTGCCTGCAGAGGCAAAGGTCAAATACATTTTTCTCCTATACACTTCATGCAACAATAACAATTGTTTTCTAGAGTGGTATTAATTTTTTTGTAAGGCATAATAATGTTGACCTAATGCATCACTTCTTTAAAGTGTTCATTTCTTGTAGGAAGACTACCTTCTTCGGTGAGCCTTTTTGGGCAACATTATCTTAATTCGCTGTTACTAAATAAGGCACTGGTCGCAGGCAAAAGGAATTGGTGGAGGGCAAAAACCAGCAGGAAAAAAATGAAAAACACAGGTTTCTTGACAGGAAAGCTAACTCATAATGAGTCATCTTTGGGTATAATTATCAAATGATTAATATTTATCTTTGTTCAGCAATTCATTACTAAGGCTTTAATCCTGGTCAGGACAGCTCTCACACTGGAGTAGATTGATATCATATCATTGACCAGTGTGTAGTCACACCAATACAGGATTTGCAACTCTATGCATTGTATTGATATTGAAACATTTTCCCTGTTAGAGAGTCCCCTGGGGATGTATCTGCCGAAATCCAGGACTAATTCTACCAGCTCTCCAACACCCCAGAGGTCGGTCTCCAAAAAAGCCACTCCAGGGCTGCTGAAGATTCTGATGGTCCACCCACTTTTGCCTGGATAGCTGCAAAATGAAGCAGTTTTGATCAACTGCTGGAGAAAAGTAGCAGGAGCAAAATGTTAGTTTTGTACTGTCAACTGCAAATAGAGGGGGAAGTAAAGTAGGGAACGGAAAAGATCTCAAAGCACCGCAGCTTGTTTAGCCAGACCTCTTGAAATTCAGCTGCTTGCTCCTATCTTTTCAAAACTGTAAAATTCTGACATAAAACTATTTTCTATTTAAGACTTACGTTAGCATTTTCTGTCTCAGTACTTGCCAGGCAAACCAGAAAAGGGAAAAGATAGCCTCACCACATTTTGGCTTTTCCAATTGTCATTCTGGCTAAAAAGCAACATAATGTAGCACAGAGCAGTTTCAGATTTCTCAAAAAATCAATTTTACAAATGTTTCTCAGAAACATATGACAGAGAAAAGACTCATTTTCCTACCCTAAACACCAGTTAAGTATCTAGTGACATGATGAGGAATTCCTCAAGTGGAACAAGACAACAGGAACACAAAAAAGATGGAAGAGAGACTGAAGTCAATTCCAGCGCTCTGTCTCTACTCGGTAAATCCTGAATGGCTGTGCTAAGCTCCCATTCATTGTAGCAGACTAAACTCTGCAGTCACAGAGTTGGACCATTCTGTGCAATTTTGGAGAAAAAGGAAAAAAAAAAAAAGAGGGGGGATGGAGGGATGTCAAGAACAGTTAAATATCAATTTGACTTCATAAAGGAATTATCGCTTCTAAAAAGGACAAGAATCTGTAATTGCATTATCTACCCCTCAACAGTATCCAATTTCGCATTTATCTTGTTCTTTTTGCAGTGAGCAGCCAAACTTTCATGCTTCAGTAACAGACTCATAAAAAGTGCCTGATGGACTGCAGAAGGTATTTCTACTGCCCTGAAAAATTACATAAATCAAATGCTGAATGATTGCCACTTTCCAGCTAAACGCTATTATAAATAACTGTTTGCATGGCCTTATCATTTTTTTTCTGCCTGTCAACTAGTGATAGAGATTCACTCCCTAAATCACAGTAATTTCCTTTTAGCTGTCAGAAAAGAGATTTAATATGGTGATAAAGAAACAGATGAAAAAAGGTTTGCTTTACTTTTAAAAAGAGTTGTATAATTTTGTGTAGTTGTTTCAAAAGCGTTGTGCTTTCATTTTTTAGTTCATGTACAAACAGCGATACCAATTTATTGTGCAATATGAGATTCTCTTCAAAAGCTTTCATATAAATAATATGATAAAGTTTCTTCTCCTCAGTCAAACTTAGCACAAAAACTTCAGTTTCGACGTAATGTCCATTATCAGGCTGCTTCCAGATTTTTTTAAAGAAGAATCACAAAATCAGTTCCTTATAATTTTATTGGAATTAGCATTCAAAGCTGAATATTCTTCGTCATTTGTATTATCACATAGATCATCTTAATGTAATTTATTCTGGGTACCTGAAAACACAGATTCTGTCAGAAATACAAAGATTCACACATTCTCAGCAAATGTCACAATAGTGTTAACCGTACAAATTAACCTGTGAATGGCAGAATTAACATATAAATTCTGGTGGTAAAAAATAGGTAGACTATGTAGGATTTGAACATAAGAAATTAAGTCCTGCTCACTAGAATAGTTTCACTTCTACATCATGCATATGGCAGAAACTGACACCGGTGAAGCTGACATCCTTGTCATCCTCCCAAATATTATTTTGAACTTAAAAATACCTTTCGAAGTAAAACTGTGAAAAATGAATTACATTATGAACTGCACATTGCCATAGAAAGAGGAGACTCTTCAATCCATGGTTACCAAAAATGAATATACACAAATATTATGTTAGTCAAGAGTTTTAAATAGAGGAAAAGATATATTTCTACATGTAAATAATACCTTTGAGCAGTGATCATCCTTTGGCAGCACTGAAACGGCATATGTAATTGGTAAAGTCAACAGATTTTCTTCAAGAGCTTTGCTGCTTATGTTTACTATCCAATTTTACAGAGATTAATTTCACAACAACAGAATTTTTATGTGGTAATATCCCCAGGGGCATGCAGTCATCAGTTCGCATAATTATATTTTAGTAGATAGAAGAATAGCTCTAAGTCTTACAAAGAAAAACAGTTTATCCTTTAAAAAAAGTGCACACAAAAGAAAACAAAACATTTAATCCAATATATATTAAACTTCCATTTTCTCCCTTTTCGGGCAGCTGTAAAAAATAGAAATTTTGAAACAGAAATGTTAAATTCTTCACAATGAACAAAATGGTCCTCCTGTGGAATTCTCAGAATGAAAACATTGATCCTCTTAGAACACAAGTTTTTGTTTCTAGCTTCATACATAGAAATGGAAATAGTTCAATGCTGCTGTGGCAGACAAATACCATTGATGCCCTGTGCTGCTCCAGGTGTGAGTCCTGGGGTAGTTAAGTGCCTATTTATACTAGCTTCTTTCCAAATCTCATTTTTTCCAACCTCACATATGATGAAAGCACAGTTATCCCCTGGTTTTCACACCTGCATTTGGAAATTTTGTCCTTCCAGCATCCCTCAGCTTTACAGGATATGGAGTTCTTAGAAAACTTCTTCTTTGGACAGATTACCTTCTTTCCTAGGATAGGGTCAGTGTTCCCGTTAGCCCCATACTAAGATATGCTGACTTCACTTCCAGTGTTTTTTAAAAGACAGTTTTTCACCACAACGGAGTCACTAGTAAGCAATTTAATCAATTAGATACCACAGACTGTATCTGAAGAGGCAATTTTTGGTGTATAGAATTTATTGGGTTTTTTTTTAATTGATGGTACCAATATAAATTTGAGCTAGGGCATGAAAATAGAAATCAAATGTTACAACAGCTCTTCCTTTTCATTGTCCTTGTGAAACCACTCAGATTCAGTATTTAGGCATTTGTGGTAATGAGCACGATGCCCATTGGACTTAACTGACTTCACAGACCTGAATAGCAAGTGAACAAAATATGTGTGGATAAAATACATGTTTATTAAAGATTTTCGTGGCAGGAAATTCTGTTCTGTCTGCAAAGAATCTACCAATTCTAGTAATTTCCTTTGAACAGTCATAATAAACATTTTTTTTAAGTAGAAAGTAAGATGCAGATCTAAAGCAGACTTTCTTCTGAGAACAAACAACATAAGGAAAAGGGTCAAAAAACGGATGAATGTCAACAATACTGTTTGTTGCATTTGTTCTTTCAGTTTTCTGGATATTTAGTAAATTTCTGAGAATTACAAGAAAGAAGTGTGCCCTGTTACTTTTCCACAACAAAATCAATGAAGAGTCTCCCGTCCAACTCATTGCTGCTTTTCAGAAGAGATGTTTTCCCTACAGGTTTTCCTTATTTTGCAGTGTTTCCTTTTCATTCTTTTCCTCTTAATGCTAGAAAATATTTTCAGAGATCCAAGTTTGATGCTGCAGCAATTTTCTGTATTTTAATACTGTACCACAGGAAGCAAAGGGTCCATATAATTTTCTATAACACCAATATAATGTTATTGGGAAAAAAAGAAAAAAGAAACACTTTCTGAAAAGCATAAAGGCTTTTCTTGCCATCAAAGGACTATAGACATAATCAACATGCTGCTCCAAACACATACTTTGGTCAGATTCGCTTTCTAGTATTTCAAGGATTATCTGATGTTTGAAACAAGCCACTTGAAAAGGCTCACTCTGTCTTTGCATTTCCTGTCATTCAAATGATTCAGTGTGTGCCCATACTGTAATCTGTTGGGAAAGGTCTTTGTGAGACAACATGTTAAAGAACATACAATTGCTGCACTCTTACGGCACTTTGCGATTTCTAACGCCACGATAAACCCTACTTCCCTCATCAAGTTTAAGTATCCAAAGGTTGATTAAAATAAAATAAAAGCTATTATAAAGTCATATTATTAAAAGCAAGGCAAGAAGAAAGACAGCAAAACAGGTTTAAAATAATAAACTTTAAAGAGCTAGATAGTTCTCATGTTCACTGTATTCATCTGTCATTAGTAAAGCATAGGAGCTGTAGGTTAATTAAATGTTAATGAAATATAAATAATCTGCTGGTCTCAAAGCACTAGCTAAGGAGCAGAAACTGCACAACAGCTGCTGCAGCTCACCAAAAATGCTCACGTCAGCACCTCAAACAACTACTAAAATCTGGCTTCAAAACACGTAAATGAAATAATAATGACTTTTTTCAAGCAATTCATTTCAGAGGACTTGCAATTATTTTTGCTTAAGACAGAGGTGAAAGGTCCAAGTGATACCAACAGAAGCTGAAGAGTTTCATGGAGCAATACAGTTAAATATGAGATTTTTTTTTATCTGATGTTTTGTTAAAATCTTTTTAAACAAAGCACAATGCCTGTAAAAGCAGTACTGTATTAAGATGTGGATGATATTGACTAAGGAAACTCACGACAGAAATATTCATGTTCGATACACAAAAGCTTTACTCATCTTCCATAGCATCATAGTCAAACAGTGCATTGGGCAAAGATAAGATCTAAGCTTGCTCCCCATTTAAAGCCTGATTTTTATGCACAGAACTCCTCCTATTGAGGAAAAAGGCTTACGTCTTGTTGCAGTCCAGCTGGTGATGGGGAAAGACAGGGAAGACTGGGATGGCAAGTGAAACGTTATAGACAACATGCAAGAAGCTAATCTAGAGCCCTAGGTAGATCACAGGGTGTGCAGAGAACAAAACACACAACTCCTTATCCACAGCAAGAATTGTAAAGGCCAACAACAACAGCCTCATGGTTAAATTGTATCCTTAAACCTGAAATCTTTCTGAGGAAGGGCAGAGGCAGTCCCCCAGTTCAGGCTCATGCATACTCTTACAGCCTTCTTCTGCAAAGTAGCGACTTGGAGGTTAGGCACCTCATCTGTCCGGGGGATCTAATATGGCACTATTCAGATGGAATAGAATCCCTGGAACGGAATCCAAGACTGACACCTGTGCTCCTTATCTGCTCTTAGATAAAGAGAGATGTGATCTACAAGTTGAGGATTCTGAGCATCTTGCTTGAAGACCTCGAGGTGTCATAAATTACAGAGTATGTCTATCCTTAAAAATCTCCAGACATGATGAGAAAAACCCTTTCCTCCTAGCATTTCATGTCATACTAAATCAGAAGGAAGTGGCATTCTCAAGTTATTAAAATACTTCTCCCTGCCTTTAAAGATATTTGAGCAACAATGAAAGGAGTAAAGAACATTTTGTATTCTCTTGGAATGTGATATATTTGGTAAAACCACCTTTGGTTTCAGTGTTGCATGCCAGAGTTTACAGCTGCCAGCTATCCCATGTACTGCCTGTATCCCCGTCTCCATGGAAGACAAAGCAAGACAATGGCTGGTAACTACCATGGTAGCTTCCAGCCTTCAGTTTCCAGACCTTATGGCCAGCTGACTTTAATTTCTCCTGCCCCACTGCTCTGACACAGGCTTTGACTCAGGCTATTCCTGCTTGGACCAGATTAACAGAAGTGCTGTCACCAAACTACTTGAAACAAAGCAGATCCATCATTACATACATGTTTCCAAAGACAGATACAAAATCCGGCAAAGATCATTCCATAAAAAATTAATTGTGCAATAACAACACAAATGCTCCTAGGTGTCCCCTTCCCAAACAGTATTCAGTATAAAAACACATCTAGCAAGTAGAAAGATTGATGATGGTTTCTAGGTACCTTCTAAGCAACCTGTATATGTATGTGTATATATATATACACACACACATACACACACACAGGGCTGTTGTTTAGAAGCTATTCCTATCAGCGCTGTATCAAGAAAGAGGATTTCCACTCCAAAACCCGTTCACCCACAAACACACATGCCATTACTGCAAAGATGTAATATTTTTTCTTTGAGGTACAATGAAATATTCTTAAAAACACAGAGCAAAAGTACAGGAATTCTCTTTGCTAAATGTCGACAGAAGACAAGCCCATCAAGAGGACACAAACTGTGATTGTGAAACTATAAGGGCAATGTGTCACTCTGCCGTTGAATAACTTGGCAACTCTTCAGCAAGAAAGAAAATTGCTAGAAATGAGTTGAGAAACTTGATAATCAGTATGTTAGTTACATTCATTCTTTTCAAATAATGCAAAGAAAAATTAAACAAACTACAATGTTACAAAGAGACAGTGTCAAAATCAATTAAATACTTCAGATTCCTTGATGTTCTGAAATCTGGGGAATTCTTGTTATAACCTAAGTATAAGTAGTAATTCTATTTACTATAGACATAGCACAGCAATGTTTGTAAAATCCCTTTACACTGGGTGGGCAAATGCATATCACTGCATTTGTCACATAAGAATCTCTGCATTTCTGTGTTCAGAAAAAAAAAATCAAATACTGTCTTTGAACTATTAGTCAAGAATTTTCAAGCAACTTCTTGCATTTGGAAAATACAAGCCCTTTTCAAGCTCTTGGACTAAGATTAGTACACACATCATCAGACAGTGTGTGGTGTGTGTCTGTTGTCAGACGTATGGTCATCTTTTCAAAGAATTTGATCTTTAATTAGAGCAAGTCAAACATTTGCCCAGAACATGTAAATTTATGCTGCCTGTACTGGTATTGAAATTGTATTCTTCTCTACCTGTTAAAACCATTTTTGCAAATGAATCCAGGAACTTCCTAACTGAATAGCAAACATGAAGTGTGCTGTACCACTTAGCTCACAGCTGAACTGTAATCACATTTAGGCTGAAATATATAGACTAAGCAACATCAAAGCAACTGAGACCAGGGATACAGGGATAAGAAGCAAGGACTGTCACGTCTAACCAAAACTGCAGGGACAATAAGGTAGTTACTGTGAAACGAATTAAAATTAAATTTGACTAGGACAGGAGGGTTTTTCCCCATAAGCACCACAGGATCTATAATGACCACAAATGGTCAGAATCATGATTTTACATCTCATTCAAAACCAAGCACCTCACAACTCTGAGCAGTTAAGATTTCAGTTTGCAAACTCAGTTGTGGAATGACATCTGCTAAATTATTCAGCATCAATCTCCTTTCTTTTTAGGAATGCCTTACCCAAGTATGCATCCAATCAGAATTATTTGAAGTAAAAAAGAATAATATCTTTAGTCATTACAGCAAAAAAAGTAGAAGAAAACCTTATTTATATTATGCTTTATATTATGGCTTATGTAGTCCTAAAAAACATTATTAGGTGATAAACTCATTCGAGATTTCAAAATATGTTATTATGAAAAAGATGAAACACAACAGAACGTTACTGTCATCTTCGATGTCCCGAAGTTCTCCTACTTAATTTGAGGGAAACAAGTTTTCAAGCTATTCTCTCTTTTTTCTTTCTTTTTTTTTTCCCTTTTTTTTTTACATTTAGATCACATCTTTCATCATTTAAATATATCATTATTTTATCTTGTGCTTCTTTTTAAGTTCTTGTCCACATACAGGGAGGCAATTAACAAGGACCTTTTTTTTGTGTGCAAATAGATATGTTTAATGAGAATCACTCACTTATACCATCAGTTTTTCTGACAGAAGACATGTTCAAGAATGCATTGAACAATATCTATGGAACATTAAAAAAAAATACATATCACACTTATTTCTGTAGGAAAATAAAGACAAGAAAAGAGGTAATATCAGTTTTAATTTCACTCTGTATAAATTCTTAGAAAACACCAAAAGCTTTCCTAATCTTTCCTATCAAAGATTCCAATAAGGGAAGTCATCACAGACATGACAGGTGTGAAGGTTCCATTTATTTTCCTTAAGTACAGTAAAAACATGTTTTATCTAGCACCCTGGAAGCCAGAAAGTGACTTTTTATTGTCACTTTTGTAGTAAGCTTCTTACTTCTCAACCTACAATCTGACCTCAGGCTCTGACTCTTCTTTTTGCAGTTAAATGAATGCACTGTACTAGACTAAAAACATTTGTCCTTTGATTGAAAAAAATAAATAATCTTGAAAATGGGATCCTCTCTATTGTAATTTTGCAGGTTTTCTTCCTCCCTCCCTCCCTCCCTCCCAGAAATATAAGATTCCTTGATAGGTCTTTACTGGAGGCTGAATCCTCAATAACCTATCATGAAGCTCCAATGCCTCTTCTGAAAAGATGATAACAGGCAATCTCCAAGGAGAGATAGATTCCTAAATCTTAATATGTTGTCTCATCATGAATAAAGTCAAAACACTTTCTCCACGATCACTGTATACTCCAGAAGCAGGGCTTTCAAAAGCAGCACTGCAATAGACTGGAAACTCCTTTTTGCAGTACTTTGGCACCACATTCTTCCTGACAAAATGGTTGAAGTCACATTTAATTGATGAACTGGCATTCCAAACTCCATACTCAGCACAGAAATTTGAACGTAAACACCAAATAGTTTAAAGTAATATATACAAATATACTTGAGAATATAGTGACAAAGTGTCAGTATTTTCTGTAGAACCTCACTGTCTAATCACCTCTCATTAATTAATACAGAAAATATTATGTTAGCTAGTCTACACTCTCCTTCTACAAAATACATATTTCTAAACTTTCAGTTTTGCCCATGTTTTTCAGCTTGTATGCTTAGGTGTATTTCACAGATGTATGTTAGACGTGTAGAGGGAAGGCAAAACTTAACTATACAGCCAGTGTTACGAAGTGACATTTGGATAGCAGCAAGAAGAGCCCCAGCCGGCAACTCAGACACAAAACCAGTGTATCATGACTTACGCTGCGGTATAAAACAGTACATAGTGTCACATGAAGAGATGCGACACAGGTATTTACAAAAGCCACATTAAGCAGGCAAACTTTCAATCCAAATTTGTCCCTCTGGTTGTTGATTCACTGCACGTAATTTACAAAAGTAGTTTAATCACTTCAAATGAACAATAGTAATGAAAGCACTGCTAAACTGTGGGCTTTCTCCACCCCTTGAGGTATTTTTTGTTACTCTCTTCCTTTTGTCAAGGCTCATGTAACTGAAGAGCCTATTTAAAAGAACAATGATAGAGACCTTCAAAATTCTTTTCTTTTCCAGCATTAAAGCTTGTACCTTTCTTCCTCACTATTAAGAACTACATGACAACAGAAAGGAAAGTACCATAAGAAAACTGTTTAAATTCCAACATGCTGTGAGATCAATAAACCATGGAAATCTGACATTACTGCAGATGCAGAGCATTAATTCCTTCAGGCAAAGCTTAAAAAAACCATATTCCATAAAGGTACAGACAAAATACTATGTTTTATTTGTGGGAAAGGGGTGGTATCAATGATTGACTTCAAAAGTACCTGCATTTCCTGAAATTCTACCACCCACGTACAATGTACTGGTTTTGTATTTTAAAATAATTATTACAGAAATTAATACTGAAAAAAAGTGTGTCCAAGTCAACCTATCTAGGATTTGCGGAGTATCACAATTGCTCCCGCAGCTCTGCCAGCGTGCTTATAGTGTTACAATGTACTGCTGTGCTATCCCCAAGCATCTCCTGCATCACCACAACCCAGATATCACAACTGCTCTCATCTACTCGTCCACAGCATCTACAGCCTTCAACATTTGCTACAAATTTAACTTCCATACACCATATGGGTGGTTGCTGTCCAGTATATTAAACTTCCTAGGCTTTTCTGGGAATTCATCCTATCATTTGTCAAGGAATGCAGCTCTCCATCAGACTTCTACCATGAATCAAGATTGTAGTTCAGGGAAAAGAGTTTATGCTTTTATAGAGAATATTTTTAAATATGAAAGCTAGTAGGTTGATCTTCAAGCAAAACACAATCATTTGCTTTATTCGTAAATTGTGACAGTATACATCTGTAAATCGGGATTAAATTTAAATGCCATCACAAATTATAAATACCACTGTATGACGAATATCAATTCAACAGCAAAAAATTCTTTCAACTACCAAGATCATCACTGCAAACTTAAGAACTGGTGCAATTCCACAGCATCAGCCTTCTTCACACACCTACCGTGGCAGAAATTTCATTAAGGCAGCTACTGTCGTAAGAGTGATCTACCAGGACAAAACCACAGGTTGCAAGTGTGCACTTAACTTCCACTCCTACAGTCACAGACCTGCACTGTAACTCCTTTTATGCTTAGTGACCTCACTTTTATGCTTAGTGAAGATGACCTGTATGAGCTAAATCTACCTCATTCCCTTCTGGGAAAACCTACACCAAGATTAACAGATAGACCACACAAGTTTACACAAGCTATATTTGTGATGAGCAATGTAATCTGGCAGCTGAACAATGATATAGAAAGACTGACATCAAGTCAGTAACGTACCTTACATCTACGAATGGTATAACTTTAAAGAACAGGTCTCTGAACAGGAACTGGGGCCATGTAATCCCAACAGGTATGAAAAACTAGTCAATATAAAAACAACTTATTCTCACCTCCAATAAGAAAAGAGACAGTTAAGTACTTGCAGTGAGTAGAGAGTCTGAAAATATCCACATTAGCAGTTGATGTGAAGGATTCAGTGATATATTTTATAACAAAGCTTGGACTTTTCATTTACTTTTGTTTGACTACAGCAAGTACTATCATTGACAATGTGCACTACTGTTCATTAAAGTAATATTAAATTGCCTGGCAATATCATATTTTTTCACTTTAGGGAGCTTTGCAGTACTATAGAAACACTAAGGCAACATAAGAATGCAGTATATTATACAAATAGAAATGTAAGAGCAATAAAATATTTCAATAACAAATTAAAGCTTCTTGCACAACTACAGATCTGACAGTGAAAAAAGTAATGGTTTTTTTATCTTGTCTGATGTTAATTTTCGTTGATATTCTCCAAGGCCAAATATATCCTCATGAGCATGTGTTTTTTATAAAATTATGATTATTGCATAGGAGATGAATTTTTACATTACTTTCATTAGGAGAAAAAAAGAAGCCGATTTTGATTCTCATTCACTCAAGTGAATATTCAACAGTTTATATTGCACATATCTGAACAAAAGCAGAATTTACACCAAGAACTTTTATCTGTGTAGGCATATGCACGCCTTGCACCTAAAAGTAAGAAGCTATTCTTCACATGATGTCTCTTCTCTTCATACACACACAACTTCTAAATTCAAGATATACAAACTTGGAAACACTAATTTTCTGTTGGCTATTAGTCAGAAATCAGAAAAAAATATATACAGATCTCCAAAGAATCCAGCTGCTTACACTGTTCAGCATAACTTCGGCTTTCGTCATCCTAAACATAAACTGCCCTGTTCAGAAAAAAAAAAACTAAACACTTCTGGAGAAAGGATAAAAATTTTCTCTGGAGCTACGTTAGGTTATACAGCTGATTGTTTGAAATTACTGGAATGAAACCACAAGATTTCCACAAAACTCTACCCTCAAAATTCTTCTGATGGACTAAGCAATTGTATAGCAAATGCACAATATCCTCATACAAGCATGTAAGCAAGCTAAAGGCATTGCATGCTAAGAACCAACTTCCATTGGCTGGTCAGAAGGCACTAAAAAGAATCCAAAAGCAGCTTTTTCCAATGTAACTTTTTTTATAGGTGTCATATACCATCTAAAAATGCTGTGCAAAACTAATGAGGTTTTTATATTTTGCTATGTTGGCAAACAACTTCTCTGCTCCTCAGACCTTCCAGACTACTGTAGACGAACAACACTAAAAACTTTCAAAGGGAACATTTTAATACAACTCTTTTGTTTCATGGTGACATAATCCAAGCAATTTTTTTTTTTCTCTAATATGCTTATAATAAAATGCTCACAACAGTGAGACAACTGAGATTTAAAGCAATATTGTTTGGCTTCAAACAGCATGAGTTCAATGGGACAAGCTGAAAAAATATCTTAACACAACCACTTTGCTACAGACAGTACCTCATATTTTCAGATTTAAAACAAACACAAAACAAAAAAACAAATGTGAAAAAGACATTCGTTTCTAGCTTGGCAGTAACAACAGGTTACAAAAATAAAAACAAAAAATCAAATCAACCCAAGTTTAAGTATGCTTGTACTGCTAAAATAGCTTTGACTGGTAAGAACTTGAGCCTTTCATTATCGGCCTAATAGAATGGAAAGTTCCTTAGAGGAAACCTAGAAGGATTATCCCTATAATTAAGGATACAGATTAGTTCTTATACCCTCTGAGCTCAGTAGGAATAAATATTCCCTCAGGTTATGTTCTTAGGATATGCCAAATACAGATTTTGAGACTTCAGAATAAAATCTTGATTTTATTCTTAAAAAAAAAAGAAAAAAAAATCAGCCTTGAATCTCTTGGAGAAGGTGGCACTAGTTGCGTTGAAAGTATCACCATAATTTTAAGAGAAGCCTTTAGAAAAAAAAGTGCATAAATCATGCTTTTATAAATCTTATATACAAACAGTAAGTTTCCCAGAAAGTCCCACCACAATGTAAAACAGATATGAAATGAAGATATTCAGCTTTTAAAATATTAGCAATAACTAGTACGGTTTTCATTACTTACCTCAAAACTGAGTTAATACAAATGCATTCTGTCTTTGGCTAATGCTTTTTGTATAGAGCCAATTGTTGTATTAATTTTAGAAATTCATCGGAATCTACAACTCAGCATTAATTAAAGTCATCCATACAATGTATTCCCAGTGTAGATGAAGCTCACATCTAACAATATAGCTCCCTAGATCCCCTGCAGTACTGCTATTCTGTTGCTTAACAAGATTTGCTCATTCCTGCATTGTAATAAATAGAGATTAGATCTGTTTTGAACTCAGAACACTACATTTAATTAAAAATATATGCTTTGTACTCTGTCTGCAGGTAGGCATGGGTAACTCCCATTCAGCTGAACCACTAATTTCAACTCCCATTGGCCAAATTCCTTTAATTCAAAGAACCAAACAACGACCAACAGTTTAAGTCCATAAGAGGTAGAGGTGAATTTAGTGTGCAACGAATACAAACACTGTATTTCAAGAAAGATTTTGATCTAAAGTGACTAAAAGACATTTCAGAATTTTGATGTGAATAGAATTTTTAGAAGTGAAGAATTTGATTTCGTAAAAGATGGATCTCTAAATTGTCCATATTAGTATTTCTTTTGAATAGAAAAGCTGACTATTTCCATCCTAATAGTAAATACACATGCAACTCCTGAGATTCCAGTGCATGGAATTGTATCCATACAGTAAGAATTTGTCCTGACTTGACTCAACACTACTGTGATTCTTTTCCAAACATTAGCACAAAAAATCAGCTAAGTGAATACTGTTGTGGTATCATCAGTTCACGGAGGACCATCAATATTTTCAATCCAGTATCAATATATTCAATTCAGTATTAAAAAGATAAGGACAGATAAGGGCATTCAGTAGCTAGATAAGACTAATTTCACTTATTTTTTTCTTTTTAAGAATACCCCCATCTTCTGTTTTCAGACTGTATACCAGAATACTTAATGAGTTGAGATATTCAACATATTCATCAATGACCTGGGTGAGGGAACAGAGTTTAACCCTGAGCAAGTTTGCTGATGATACAAAACTAGGACTGGCTGATAACACTGCCAGGCTGTGCTGTCATTCGGTGAGACCTGGAAAGTTCAGCAGAGAGGAACCTAACAAAGTTCAGTGAAGGCAAGTGCAGTGTTCTGCAACTCAGGAGGAATAACCCCTGCACCAGTAAAGGTGAGATGTTGACCTGCTAGAAAGCAGTTCTGCAGTGAAGGACCTGGGAGTCCTGGTGGACAAGAAGTTAACCATGAGCCAGCTATGTGCCATTGAAGCCAAGAAGGCCAATGGTAGATCCTGAGGTGCATCAAGAAGAATATGATCAGATGGTTGAGGGAGATTTTTCTCCCTCTCTTCTCTGCCCTAAGTGAGGCCACATCTACAGTATTGCATCCAGTGCTAAGCTCCCCAGTTCAAGAAATTCAAAGAACTACTGGAGAGAGTCCCAGTGGAAGGCAATGAAAATGGTTAGGGGACTGAAGCACCTCTCTTATGAGGAGAGGCTGAGAGACCTAGGTCTGTTTATCCTGAGAAAGAGAAAACTGAGAGGGGACTTTATCAGTGCTGATAAATATCTAAAGGGTAGGTGTCAGGAGGATGGGGCCACTCTCCTCAGTGGTGCCTAGAGACAGTACAAGGAGCAGTGTACACAAACTGGAACACAGGAAGTTCCACCTGAACATGAGGAAAAAATTCTTCACTGTGAGGCTGGCTGAGCACTGGAACAGGCTGCCCAGGGAGGCTGTGGAATCTCTTTCTCTGGAGATATTCCAAACCTGTCTAGATACTTTCCTGTGCAACCTGCCCTAGGTGAACCTGCTTTGGAAGGAGGATTGGACTAGATGATCTCCAAAAGTCTATTCCAACCCTGACCATTCTGTGAGATCTATTTTACATTATTATTGAGATTTGCACATAGTTGTGATTTATTTTAATGGTTGATCCTAACGCATTGAGATTTGTCTTAATGATTTTCACAGAAGGCTGAGTTTTATATAGGAAATACAAAGAAAAGATGTGAAGCACAGTGGATTATACTGGCCATTCTGTTTTGTTATTCAAAGGTGCCAGCCTTGACATGAACGGGTTCTTACAAAAATCTTACTACTTATTGTTATCTACTGTAGCACACTAAATTTTCCACATCATTTTTCAGCATCTCAAAATCCATTAAAGTAAATGTTTGAGAAGAGTAAACAATGTAAACAACTACTCGTGCTATACTTTGTAGCCTGAAAACATGTAAATCAAGACTTAAAACAAACCTGTTGCCATGTCCTCACCAAAGTATCTCCTTGAAACTCAGCTATGTACTGCATGGATAGGGATTTGGAATACGAGGGCAAAAAAATACCCGAAGCAGATTTGCTGTTAAAAAACCCAAAACTTTGTAATCCTATTGATAGTGGCTATGTTCTAGCAACGTTATTCTTCCTTGCCTCCCTCCAGACATTCACTCCTTCCCTCAGTTGTCTGCTTTGGGTTTCTATCTTCAAGCAATACTGAAGCAAGTAGATGGGTAGTTGTATCCTGATTTCAAGGTGGGGCTGGGATGAATGAGATGGTGTCATAAGGAAGGCATGAACCTCACTTTCTATTCTCCACATCTGAGAATAATTGTGGTGCAAGTAGACACTGTACAAACTCAGAATGTCATTAACAGTTTTCAGTCTCCAGTTTGAGGATATTGCACAAATTTCCCTAGATGCTCTGGTACGCTCCAACACTACAGGTTAAACCTCCCTTACTGCTGGAAGGTTTCAATGCAGCACCTACACATAATGAACAAGGTTTGGAGGCTGCAGAAGACACATGCCTGGGAAAGCTTCTGTATGAGGTGTAGAGCTACGACCTGATTCAATTAGAATAACAGGAATAATTTCTTTACTTTTTCAGAATGTGACTTGGAACCTTTACCCATCAGAAGTGGTTAAAATCCAGATTAAGCATCCCCATCTGGACGAAGTAAGATCTTAAGTATCTAATAACTAATACTTAAGTTAGAACTCTATTACCCCGAAACATTTCAGTCTTCCAGACTGAAATTAGTATGGGTAGCAAATGGATTTATAAGTATCATTAATATCCAAAGTGAATTTTAAATGTGCGTGTAATGAAGGACAGAAAAGGTAAGAGATGACCAAATTTCTTTTTAATGGTTAAAACTGTAAAAGTGATTTTTTTGCTCCGCAATCTTCACCTCAAAAGAAAGAAAAAGTTTAAATTATTCAAAATTAAAAGAGAGTCCACTCTTTACAAGGACACAGACTTCACTTGTTTGAATTACAGCTTTGCCCTTTGTATCCTGCTATTGAATAGTTGAAAATTTCTGACTAGCTCTCTTCAAAATAAGGATGCATTTATCTCTGATTTCTGTTTTTCTTTCAGTTTTCAGAACTTATTTTTCTAAAGTTCTTTAAATATTGGCATGCAAAAGTACTTATATTTACATTTCACAGGCATATATCATCCCAGCTTGCTTTACTGAATGAAAGAACACTGGATAAAACAGCACAAACTTGCCACAAAGACTTATGCACAGGCTTAAATTTCAATGGACTAGTCCTTCACTTAAATTTGAATATGTATGCAGATCTTCATAGCACTGTAATGGAACTTTAAGCATATACTAACTTCATTATGACACTTTTCAGGCTTCACACTCAAGTCCGCCTATGGTAGAGTTATATTTTCTGCAAAACTCAATACATCAAAATCTGTGACTTTCAGACATGGGAATAGTAAGAGAATTTTCAAATTATCTTCTTAAGCTCTGTTTTTTCTCACTTTTCAGTGGGGGATTTAAGCATTAAAGTTATGAATCCAATTTGTTGAGTTTTTAATGTTCTAATACAACCAGAGCCATTGTATTTTAGCCAAAAGAAAAAATCCAAGATTGGAGTGGAGAATCAATAGCTATTTTGTTTCAAAAGGTACCTTTCATACATGCTAAAGGCCCTCATTTTGCATGTGTACAGGGACACACATTCTCTACTAGTTTTTGGAAGTCAGAGTCACGGCACTACTCTTGGGCAGTAAAAATTACTGGGCAAAGCCAATCAGCATAATGCAGTGTCTGGCACTTTATCATTAAATACAGAAGCCTCTTAATGTCAAGATATTGAAGTCTACAAAGTTAATCTCAGCACTTCAACTGCTTTACTACTGTATTTGCATTTATATAAGAAAGAGGAAGAGAGATTGTAATTAGCCTTTTGAAGACAGTGTAACAGCTGCCACGTTATATACTTACATAGCTATATAATTCACGGTTTACATTTACTACATTTAACTAAGTTTATGACTACCTGATGGAAGGAGCAAACTCAAGTTAAGCATGATCCTCAGTGAAAGTTTCCCTACTCAAGTTTGGCTGACCCAAGTTTTTTCTTTACTTTTGCTTTGGCAGATGGATAAAGTCATTGCAAAGTAAATTTAAAAAAATACAGCCTCTGACCAATATGTGATGTGATGTGCTCACATAGCCACCAGCATGCATCCAAGGTGATGGATCCTTAGAACAGGCATGAATTTTTCATAGGTGTGCTTGAATGAACAAGTTTATCTCTGTGTCATCAATATACAATGGGATTCATAACCTCAAGAAACCTGAGGAGCAGACAGCAAGACAGAAAACTTGCTTTCTGCTCATCAGCATTCATAGGACAGTCAGAGCTGAAATGCATGCTTTCAGCAGCAGTCTTGATCACAAAATACACGTGCCTGTTAGAAAAGAGCATCCATGTAAGCAAGTACTGATTCAAGATTAGATGCCTCACAAAATGTAGTAGCTCTACCAAAATGGTCTACAGCTAACCCCTCTTGTAACAAAAACATAAACAAAGATGAGCATCTGTTCCTCCATTCACTGCCAAAAATGAAGAATATTTACATGATACATTAACCAGTACAATAGAAATAAAACACATTCTCTTCCTCCAATATTGATAAAAGATCTATCAAAAGAGGGTTACAACATAAAAGACAAAAAATCGAGATCATACTTGATACAAGCTTCTCACAGACATCAATTGCATTAACAAAAAAAAAAAAAACCTTAAAAATAATTACTCTGCCATCCTTTCCACATACCCAGCAGCTGGCAGTGCGTAACTATTTACTTATGCCAACAGTGCTATGCAAACATACTAGAATCAAGTTAGGTAGCATTCCATTCAAGCTAAAATACTCAATTTTTCAGTAAAATTAACAAGTAACAAAAAGATACTAAGAAAACTGCTGTTTCTAGGAACCAAGGAAGGTTGCTCAGCAGCTATTTTAGATTTTTTATCATGGCACTATATTGAACCACTGACATCTACATTCATAGTTGCAAATAGCAATTCTTCAAGAAATATCTCCGCAGTTTCGCTGTTATGAGTCAAGACACCTCTGAGGATAAGCCATGGAATCACCTTGGACAGCCTGATTTATTGGCAAGGTACATGGGAATCCAATGCGGTTGGCACAGGTACCCCATTTTGTGTGAAGCATTTCTCCCCATTCTTCCCAATGAAAATGCAGCAAATGAGTAGATAAAATTATTTCTGCATTAACAGGAGTCCCCTACACCTGTGTAATTATTCTGGTTTTATCCTGATGTAAAGAAAACGTAGGCTACAAAACCGACTCTTATGAACCTCATGTATGGTCAATTAAACACCTCGAGAAATACACTGTATTTCCTAACAGATTTGAAATTTTGCCTGCCTCCAATAGCTGCTGCCTTGAAGATGATCATAAAGAAGCATGACGTATTATTAAATAAACTCATTTATAATCTCTGCTGCTAGTTTTTACTATTTACCAATTACTTTATTTGGTCATTAGGAGGATATATCTGGAAAACATTCTAGGACATGTTCAGTGTCTGATGAAAATTAGTTCAGAATTAAGGAAAATTGCTTCTTTCACTCAAGTCAGGCTAACTTCAAGTGAATAGCAGCATAGAAAAGTAACCCTGACTACCACACAAGCATATGCACAGAAATCATAGATACTTGTTTTTAAGACAAGATAAAAACCCCAAAACAATTAGCTGGTCCCATAAGAATTACTCTATCAGACTTTCCACAGAAGAATGCTTCCTCCACAGCCAGTGCTAGCAAAAATAGTGCACAAACGGAAGCTTTCTGAAAGATCTCTTTTGCTCTACATTTACTTTGCAGAGGTCATTTAAGAAAACAGGTAAACGTGATAAATGAGGCCAATGACACCTATAAGAATAATTCATGTAAGGCTCCTTTTAATTCATTGAAAATAAATTAACCATTTTATGATCTATTGGCTGTCCAAAAGCACTGGAGTACCTATAACCCCATTTATGAAGCCTTATCAATGGCTAAGCTTGAGCTAGCTTGCTCCAAACCAAGAGAGAAAAGCAATCTATAAAAATGTACTCATTATCTTTTCTTATCTAAAGCTAGACTTTTTGCCTGTGTTTTTGTTTTTTTTTTTTAACTTTTTCTGATATGTTTTGAAGCCACCTTTGAAGCAGCTATCAATAAGTGAAGAAAAACAATCCTTGCTTGCTGTCAGTGCCACAAAAGGTATTTTCTTGGCAGAACTGCATCAGGAAAACTGCCTATTCCTCCCAGCCACGTGGCATAGCCAGGCTGAGCTGCCTATACTCACTGCTGTTCCGTGACCATCAGCAATACTACCAGCCTAGATGATGGGAAACAGGGCTCAAACAAGGAAATATTTCAAACAGATAATGCTGAGCCCTAAATTCATTTCAGCTCTCTTAGCAATTTGTCTGCAGGCAGCACAACAGATTTGTCTCAATTCCCATTAAAGGCAATTTCATCAGCTTTTCAATACGGCATTGAACAGGCTCGGGATGGTAATGAAGCAGCACATAATAATCATGGCAGCTATACATTTGGAGTGTATGGCCTCGGTAGCAGCACTCAGTGGGAATTTCACAGAAGACTGTTAAACAGAGATCAGCACAAAAGCATCTGTGGCACAACTTAGTAGCTTCACAGCCTCCAGATTCTCCTTCTTCACGGTCAAGGAATATTTAGGAAGCTGATAAAGCCATTGATCTCAAGCGTACTCAGCATTAACTTGTCCTAGTAGTTTTTTATTCATTCATTCTTGACAGCATTCTTGACAGCTGACAAATTTAAGGTTATTAAATGATCTAAACAAACAAATGTAGGTGAAAGTGAAAAGTAATTGTAGACAGATGTGTTTTCTTTCCCCAAAACACAGAATCCAGAAAATGTCAGTTTACAACACTGCAGCTGCAAGATATAAAACACTTGCTCACTTTTTAAAGGTGTCTTGTAAGAGTAGAGTAACTGCACACGGAGGCACACTAAAAGTCTCAAACAAGCCAAAATTAGTCTGATCTACAGACTTTGCTCTCGTCCTTGCACACAAATATGTCAGCTAATCCCAGGTTTCTCAATGATACAGAACTATTTTTAACAACAATACATACAGCTCGGAAAAATACTGCATATCGATCTCATAACAAATATTACATCCAAAACAAAAGAGTTGAGGCTTTTTAGTATGTATCCTTAGTGTCTCTATGTGTTTCTCAACATACAGTACTTTTACTTCATAACTAAAACCAAACAAGCTGTATTGTATTTCACACTAGAAGGCAGGCATAATAAGCACAGAAAATTAGATGACATATTTAGCAGAGTTTACGTAACTCCTGTGTTGAGCTTCAATGTCAACAAATTTCCATATCTGGAGTTTGAAAGAGATACATAGAAATAACTCAGTATTGTTTAATAGATATTTAAATAATAGCTGATAATATATTTTCCACAGCGTTTTTTTCTTTTGAAAGAAATCAAAGAACATTCTCCTTTTTAAATTCATTGTCATATCATGAAATTAAGCGTGTAAAAAACAGCTACAATTTCCTTCACTCCAAGGGACCAAATTTCAGATATTCCCAACTCTTGCAGATTGTGCCAATTTTAGTACAAAACTGAGCATTTCTGATGACTCAGCTTTTAAAGCTTCCTCAACAGATACATAAAAACACCAATTTAGATCAAGTATAAAACAGACTTTAAATGTTTTCAATTCACATTTGCTCTACTGCACACTTGGTGAGTACCCTACCGATCTGACATTCTTTCTTTTAACAAATATAAAAATTGAGTTACAGACGATAATGTTAAGAGGCAAAAAATAAAAATAATAAGGCTAACAAGTGGCTTAGCAATATTACTAACTATACCATGCATAATGTGACTGTGCAATCCTATTTGAAAGCACTTAAGCTGCAGTGAAATACAGAACTTGTAATTTTCCCTACTTTTTCCAGCTCTAGCTTGTGCATTCATTATTTCCCGGTTAAGAGATTAAAGAGAAAAATACACCAAAGAAAGTGTGAAGCTATAGTACAGTTGCCCTGATCTAAGTAAGATTAATGAGATAGATCTCCTATAAATGGCTCCAGAAATAAAATAACTTGTCCACATTGCTCTTTCATCCACTAATACTCTCTGCAGAGCACTTTTTGCTACACAATTCAAAATCCCTTAACTCCAAAAGTAGCAGCAGAAAAATGGGGAAGAAGGCAGGAAGAGGGAACACAAAAAATTAAGATTTTGTAGAGGGTTATTTAAAAGCTTTTGTTTCAAACATTTCATATTATTTAGTCTTTTCCTCGGAAAGCTTTCATTGCTTCTTTGACTCAGAAGAACATAATTTCTCTTGTATACACATAGTGGTTTGTTATACTGAAAAACCCTTCTATAACTGTTCCTATAGTAACCAAAGCCATTCTATTACATGTATTTAATTGTTGAGTTTTCAAGCATAATCTATTATTGTAGCTGGAGTCAGTATTCTGCTGCAATCTAAATTATGGACTCCATAAAGTCTATCAGGCATTCATTATAAATTTGTTTGCTTTCAATAATGCAGAATTTAAAGTATTTACTGTATTTTATTATGTAGTATCACATTTAAAAAATAATTTAGGAATAAGTATGTAGATAGCATAAAGCTGGAAGCATTAAATATTATTTTGAACAGGTGAATTTTAGTCATTTCAAATTTAAATATGAGGATAAACAAGTCTTGCTAGATCTTATATTAGAATTCCCTACTTGAAAGGGGATATAGCTCCTTTCTGAACTATGGCTCAGCTTTGTGATTCATTACTGTAAAGTACGTGAACTAAATTCCAACTTCTCTAAATGTATTCCTGGTTTTAAGCAACATATTTAAAACATAGAAGTAATTTCTAGCAGACCAAATAGAGAATGATGATTTGCCTACTTAAGCTTTCTTAAATTAATCTGGTTTGTCTCAGCACTGTATGTACTCTCTGAATTTTAAGGGCAGCATATAATTTTAAATTGTATCACAGCTGAAGAGCAGAGAACTTGAAAACAACTACAAATAGCATTTATTATTTCACGTCATGCATGCATTAATCCATTTCAAGTCCATCTGACATTAAAGTAAAATATATTTTGCATGGTGTTTTCATGTATATTTGCTCCCACAATGCCACTATAGTATTTAGAAAGTAATATGGTAATCCTACTTCTGAATGCTTGCGCTTTCTTACTGACACATAATTGCTATTTTCCAGCTTCTCTAGTATCCCAAACAGAGTGCAGTGTTCCTTGGATAAGAAAATGAGGAGATTTTCCTTTACCTGTGGAGGTACAGGACACGCTTTGGAGTGCTGTAACACAATTTGTGAGAACTGACAGTAAATAACTAATATGACAACATTTATCTAGACTGTATCTGTGAAAATGCTTGCCTAGAACATTTAAATATTTCCAGTTAAAAATATCAATCACTTCTATTTATTCAGGTCCATATAAGGATCAGAAAAATAAGGTTACAACATTAGATTAAGACTAAAATAGGATTACAAAAATATGGCTCAAAATACAGGTCCATTAATAGGAGGCTGTTGCAAGACAAAAAAACTTGGCCTCACCTTACCACTTGGTTCACCTGTCAAAAAGGACTTTGGTTTCGCCTTTTCTGCCTTTAAGCTGTGTATGTGGGACATTTAGACTGATGCAATCAAAACTACAAGAAGTGCATCTTAAAGTATTGGGTTATTAAATCTTAATATATCTTAATATATAGCTTAATATAGCTTACAACAATGAGTTATTACTCATGACTTTCATTCCATGTTGTTCTGTGGTTCTGATTTGAGGTATCTGTCACCTCTGCACCTACTGCTGCCAGCAGAGACGAGTTCTTTTTAACTCAGTATCTTCCAAAGTAGTAACCTGGGCACACACTAAAATTGTATACATAATAAAATGGCACTTTGAAGTGGGACTCAAATACTCCTGAAAAATCAATACTAAAAGTTTGAATAAAGAGCTGAGGATAGATGGGTTGGTCAGTGTAATGGTTAGATGAACATTACCATACTTTTGGATGAACACCCTGTAGTCTTTCTGTATCAACAAACAAACAAGTAGATAGTTTTACCAAGAGTATAGGTTAAAAGCATGATTAATTGAAACGAGAAATTTTACCTCAAAGCTGCCCCTCTCTTTCCCCTGCCTGTGCTTCTCTTGATTTTTCCCAATAGCTCATTTCTAGTCATTTCTTATCTATGTTTCCCTCTTCCTGCTTGTCTTGCTCCTCGCACAAAAACCTCCTGGGTTCTGGAGGATTCACTGAACACATAAAACAGCTGATCTTGGAGCCAACAAGGGAGACAGCTGCATGTTGTAGCCTATGTCATACCTTGATGTATGTGCTTCTGTTAAGGTCACCTCATAGTTATAACATGAGCACTGGCCTCTTTCTTTCCCTGCTTCTCTTTTTTGAAGACATTTATTAAAGCTGTACACATGCTGATGGTGTGGGCTGCTGTGATGGAAGCTGTAAATCTGGATTATTAATAGTTGGATACATTTGCAACACATGCTGTTACATATTTAATCAATGTAGCAGCAGCAAATATTCTTCACGTGCAACAAAAACTACATAATACTCCATTGTCTAATGATAAAGAGAGGATTAAAATAGCAAAAGCAAATCAATTTGTAATCAAAACAATGAGAGTAAAATCCTATATATCCACAAAGGCCAAGTAAATGAACTTGGTGCAGGAAGCACGCAAAATCCTTACAGATATAGTATGGGAAAAGAAACACAAAACTAGTCGTCCCTCATAAACATCAGTGAACTTTTTTACATGGTGGCTACTGCAGCTACTACCGATAAAATTCAGCTCGGCCAGTCGATCTCCTTAGTATAACAGAGCTTAACACCACTCTTGGAGCACAAGCAGAAGGTCTTTTATTTGTACTCGCTTCACAACTGTACAGATAACAGATAACTGTACAGATTTTTTTACAGCAGTTAACTGTTTTAAAATTACTGTTCTTTGGTACAACATTTTGTCTTTATAGCTTAACTTTATTGCAATATAATTGCAAATTTATGTCTCAGTCCAACTGCACCAATGCTACATGTGTCCTAATGTGTTGGTGCAGTGTCCTTTCACTTCTAACTCCTCTGCTTCCTACCTCCCCGTGTCCCACTTGCTTATTTTTAATGCTATAGGTGTCTTGCATCTCCCTTATGATGGCCAACACAGCCACCGTACTGACTGTAAAAATCCATGAGGAGGAAAACAAGAACAATAAAGAGCAATAGTACCCTTTCACTTCTTTAGCTATAGCCTTCCACCTCCGCTATCAGTAGATCCATGCAAGTAAATCACAATGTATTTGATACTCAATGTAAACAGATTTTTATTGGTTACTAAAACCTCTCCTACCAGGACTATTCATAATTACATTGAAAATGTGCAAACTGGACTAAGAGGCACATTTCTCTTTATCTTTGTTACCTCCAGGAAGAAATAAATAAGAACAAAACAAACGGCAGCTTTAGGCAGCAGGAAGGAGATTGTTCTTAAACTTATTTCTGCCCTTTCTCTAATATCTCTTTTTCTCAGTCTGCAAACCAGAGCAAACCTTAAACACTAATCTTTAGATTATGCATACTTCTGGATCATCCCTCCTCATTTAGTTTTGCAAAATAAAAAGTGAAATCTGACTGATGTTATGCAAAACATAGCACGTAGGTATGTATATTTTTTCATATAATTCATTCGCTCTAGGATGAAGATATCTCAACTGAAGCACCATGAAGCACTTTATAGATTTTTAAGCAGTATGCTGATTGACCTTAGTTTGCTCCAGCAGTACTCCTATTTAGGTCATGATAATGTAACTCATAGTAGTAAATTTTCCAACAAAGTTAATCCTAATACAGCCTCTGCACAGGATGATAGTTTTTAAGAATGCTCTGCAAAATCCATGGTTTAGGAAAACCCTCAATATAAGCAATAACAGCACCACCACCATTTTATTGTTTTTCAAAAGAACACCTGATAGCATTTTCATGGGAAGCATGAGCTATAAAACAGTACATATCCCTCTTTTCTCCCACCTTCTAGTGTCAGTAGGAAATTACAAGGAAATGGTATCTTTGTTATGCTTCAGAGATATTATTAAACTATTAAGAAAGTAAAACAAACATCTGTCTGCTATGTACTTGATCTGTTTTTTCTAGTTTTAGTCTAAAATGCATTTGTCTAACCAAATTAGGTACCTTGCAATCCTAGCATTACATGTACTAGCATATTTCCTTCATATTTATTTTTGATTTTATGATGCTTTAATTCTTCACAAGTAATAACATAGTTGATTAATTTTTATATTTGAGCTGCAATTATGCTTTGAAATCTAATTTGTAAGAACTGAGGTTCTACTTTAATGCAAACACCACAGACTTCTAAATTACGAAACAAATTATCCCCTGGTCCCTTTTTACTCGCCACCAAAACCCCCACTTCTTCAGCACTTAGGGAATGCTACCTCAAACTTATGTTTCTGCTGCACTCAAAACTGCCTTAATTTCCTTGCGAGATGATAAAACACAATCACTGTCTGTGGCTCAAACAGAACTTTAATTACGGATTAGCAACAGTTGATGCTTCTATAGACCAGAAAATGTAACTCTATTTCTGGAGTGGTTACCTAAGACTAAGCACTTCCACTCACTCTGTGCAAGCTTGAGTCAAAGAAGTCAAATTTATCAAATAATTTTGCCCTGATTTTACAGCAATATAACTTTCGTATCCCTTCAAGATTTTGGACATACAGACTAAAAGAGAAAAGCATAAATGAGAAGAGCTGGTACTTTTTCTCCTCATTTTAATTTAATGGGCATTCTCCCAAAGCTCTCGGTTCTGTACTTTAAAAGCATGTTCCTTTGGTGAAGTCTTACAGTGACTGCAAATTCTCATTAGGCAAAACCAGACATCGAGGTTAACTATGGGATTTAACATTGCCTTCCAAATTGCTGCAGTATGCAGCAAGAATGGATTACTGAAATACAAATCTAACAACCACTATCAACATAAGCACGTATGAACTTATACTTACACCATCTTAAAAAAGTTTTTTGGTTTTTTTAAAATGACAAATAAGACCAGACAGTAAGACTACAGCATTTATTTTGAGGTTTCATTATGCTGCCCCAAAAATCAAGCTCTTTCGGCCCCTGCAATAAGTACCTGATCAATAAAAACTTCAGATCGCCTTTAATACGTGAAGCTGAGGAAGTTACAATGCTTGTTCTGAGTGTCTATGTTGGACATAAACTTAGGCTAGATGAAAATGAAGTTTGGTTTCCACAAGGAACTTTTTTTTCCACAAGCCCAACTGTAACCCTGGCTCAGAAAGACATTATGTCTGAGGGGCTTTGTACAGTCATCCCAGCAGACAATGGGTATGCTCTACTAGGTAATTGCCGTGTAGGTTAATGGAAAACACCACAAATTTATCAGAATCACAAACCCTGTGAGTGACTATCACTACATTTTAGAACAGCAACTCTTCAGATGTGGATCTTCAGATAAAATATTTGATGTTCAATAGCCTAAGCCTCTTCCAGTGGCTCAGCATCCTAGAAACTCCCAACCATCTCTGACTGCACTACTTGCAGTAACCATCCTTTTCAAGGAACCAGGTAAGATTTTATTTACTTCATCTACATCTACTTTTAGACTTGTTACAGATGTTAGGGATTCTTCATAGATACGTAATCATTCGCATTTCATCACACAGTAAAAAATCTCAGCACAAAATTTAAATTCAAATGAATGTCCTATCTAGTCATAACTGCAACTTATGGTTCATTGCTCAAATTACAATGTATATGCCAAGAATATTTTGCAATAATTACTCAAGGCCATTAGCTTAGAAGAGTTCTTGGATGCTGAGTGTTAGGCTGTTGCTTTGGGATTCAGTTGATATCAGTGCTCTGACTCATACTTCTCAGTAACGTAAATAAAGCATAAATTTCTAGACACTATATAGTACACACAGGATAAAATTTCCACTCTTGAGCCAAGTGTATCTTAAGCACCTAACTTTATATACCTGTCTGGGAGACAACAATCTTCTCAAATAAGATGTCTAACTAAATACTACAAAATTACTTATCTTCATGTATTTCTTTATGGAAAATTTCTGGACATGAAGGACAAGCTTATTAGATGACTAAAGTTCCCACTATTGCAGAAGTGTCCAGTGAAGAATGTGATGATTCTCAGGTAGCAAAGAAAAGAAAGATGCATGGAAATGCACAGATTTTAATTTAGTTTAACAATAAAAAAATTTGTCTCAGGTCTTATAGGCAAATGGATAACTTTAATCTGAAGGGCATCATTACAGTGACAGCCAAAACTAGAACGACATAATGGTATCAATAAGGGTATGTATGTCCAGGGATGCGAATGGAACCAAGTAATCTTTTGTTCTTGCTTCAGGCTAAATCAGAGCTGTTTTCTAAATGTAACTGTGATTTGGTGACAATGTTTTTCTCATAATGGCTTCAAGGCTAGTTAAGAAATTGTAGTAGTTTAAGCAGTTACATTGTCCATTGCTTTCTGCTGAAACAGGGGAAATCTATACTCCAGATGACTAAAACCGTATTTTGCTTAGCTTGTAGAGTCCAGTGCTTTAAGTCAGCTTTGGTCATACTCTCTGACAATGAAAATTACAATAACTATATTGACTGCAGAAGTTCTATACTAATTTTCACCATTTGGAGCTCAGACATATCACTTCTCAGCAAAGCTGTATTATTCATACACGTTTATTTCCTGGATTTTCTTTTATTAATAAAGTTTAGCTACACAATGAAACAACACTCTAGTCTTATTTTGAAATTACAACTATCTCAACTTGGAAATGCCACTGTGTTCTTGACCCTCCAAGTTTTGATTCAAAGTGACCTCATTAAGCACTTTGCTTAACATTCCATCCCTTTATCTTTTCATGAAATGCCATTCAGTCACTTCAGTAACACTTTAAGGGCAATGACTTAAACACTTACAGTCAATTATCTATTAGAAACCAAATCTCTTCTCAGAGGGAAGAAGAAGTTTTCCAAACAATGACCACCAAGCTTGCAAAGTACTGAAGCTTTCTCGGTAGGGCTACAGATAAAATCTACGTAAAATCTTTCCTGCATAAGATAACTGCCAAGATCCTCAGCTTCCCACACTATTGACAAGCACACAGGAAAAGGCAGGACTTGAACTACAAAATATTTGAAATATTACATGCTGTAATTACAATTAATTAGGGGCTCTCAAAAAAAAACCAGTTTATTCAACATTTGCAACTAAAGGTCAAAATATGCTGTACAGAACTTCTTAATCCTTTGGTTGCAAACAATTGTCTGAGATATTTAAAATATTTCCGTAGATTGTTTTCCTGTCAATCTTCGATATAAATTGCTGTTTGCTGTGATGAGAATGAAATTGACAACTGATGGTGCTGTCATTCTAAACCAGATCCAAAGTTTCTTCCATACTCACTTTTCAGTGCAACTACATTTCATTTGCACAGCTGTGATTTATTTTATAACTGTGTGTAAAAACTAATTCTCATTTTGGCAGTGGCCAGACACAGAGAAAAAATAGAAACACCAGAGGCTGGCTTATTGTTTTGTTTTTCCTCGAGCAGAAAGAGGTTACCAATTTGAGCAGCCTAGGCAAGAGGCAATGTTAGGTAGGAGTTTCAGCTAGCTAGGGGTTTGGAATAGCAGACAATTCGAGTACAAATACTATATTTTCCTACTTTCTGAAATGTCTTCCATTTCAGAGAAGACCTGCATACAGCGAAACAGCTAATTTTTCTTATTACGCACAAAAAAAGCAATACAGGATGTACAAGGAAACCACACAACTGTTATAAGCCATGGGCTAGAGCTTGTTCTTTATTGCAGAGGAACATGGAATTGGAGTCCTTAAAATGAGTTTTTAATCAAATGTAACAGCTTAATAGTGCCTTTTAAAGAAAGAATTCATTTGTTATTTGTTACCCTGACTATGTTTCGTGTATTTATTAATTCCTTGCATAGTGATAGCCAGTGTTACACAGCTACATATTTTAATATGCTCCTCTTGCCAGCACGAAAATTAAACATTTGAAAAATCTAACAGAAAATATTTTTCAAATAAACCTTTGCATTTTCACAAAGAAAACCGCTTTGTTTCATTCAGCATAACCTTATCAAAAGAAACCAACATCTATTTCTGAGACATATTCCATTCATCCTATTTTTCTTCAGAAGACTTTTATGCATCTTAGTTTAGTGTAAGCATATTTAACATGTAAGACCCACCTGTTCACTATGATCAAAAGGAAATCAAACATCATACTGTACTTTGGAAATTACCTTCCCAAACCTGCAATTTCCAGCCTTTGCAGGTGGCCTGTCACACAAGAGGTAGGTTATGCCCTAACCAGCAATACCTGCATCTGTTCTATCCACTTAGAGATAGGCAGCACCCATGACCAGTTTCCACAGGTGTGAGAGGCAGAGCACACAGCTCAGATAAAAAGAGTATTTAGGAGTCATGTTCTTTCTGAAAATCAACTACTGACTAGAAAAACTGTGCAAGAATGTAAGGACTATCTAATAAAAAAAAAAAAATAATAAAAAAAAAAAGATTGGCCTTACCAAGTCTGTTAAAAAGTTCATTTCTCAGAGTAAAAATGCCCATTCTCTCTCTATACCTCATCACCACAAAAGCCTTGCAAAAAAAGGTAGGCTAATGAAGAAAATTAGCAGCCTAGCCTCAGGCCAATTTCTAAGCCTATGTAACCTCTGATGAAACAGTAAGGAGATTTATACGCATATCCACAAGAAAGAATCTGGCCTGAGATTTAAAATGCACTTGTAAAAGATCATGTTATTTGAATAACTCACTGTTTAGATACACCAGGCATTACTGTCTGTTCCTTTTTCCTTGTATCCACTGTCGGCTCTACAGGGGTAAGTACTACAGCAGCGCATGAGACTATTGACTGGTATGAGTCTTCCCGGCAAACTGTAAAGATAAACAAATCTCAGTGTTAAACAGTAAACTCAGTTTGTATTTAAAATTAAATGTTTAAAGAAAAAAAAATATAACCAAGTTATACCGTGATAAACAAAAATGCAAATGATTAATCAAACTTAACTGTGATCAACCGCAATGAAAATGTCATTGTTTTTAACATTTCTTAAAGTGCTTGCTTGGCACTTTATTTATTTTTTTTTTACCATAGACTGATACTTCCATCATCATTCAATAAGTTTTACCCAGCTAAAGCTCTGATATCAGTCTGCTATAGTTCATTGGTGTGTCTGAATCCCAAAAGGACTCATATTTCAATGAATGACATCAGAATATGATGCACTACTACTTCCTTTTTCATCACAAACTGAAAACAAGAGTGGAAATTTATGGATGGCTTTTAGACAAACCTCCCACTTTCAAAAATTCCAGACATTATAAGAAAATAGATTCGAGAAAATCTGGTTAGCGATTTTTTTTTTTTTTCCCGTCAGCTGTTACGTCTCACTTTAGTCCAAAAAGGCCAAAACCAAATGGTCTAGGAGTGACATCTGATACATTGATTCATGCTTTCCATTAATATAAGTTATCTATATGTTACTGAGGTGGATGAAAGAACTTAGATAATATTTACAGCGAGAAGAACGACCATATATTTCAGCAGAATATCTGTCTCAATTAGCACTAATAAATGAATACCAAAAACTACCTGACCTTCAAACATACAGCTAACAGTTAAAAGCTATATATATATTCTAAATCCTAAATTGCAAGTGTTGTTAGTAGTTTAGCAGTCACCACTCGCATCTACTTATTTTGAAGACAGAGATTTCCTTTACATCCAAGGTGTACCTTTGCGAGCAAAATAAAAGCTGAAATTAAATGTTATTTGTATTGAACAAAGCACAGGAGTTTCTTATATAATAGTAGCATAAATGTATAATATACCATATATAAACAAGAATACATGTGGTAATCTAACTTTCAAGCAGAAAGTCACACAGTATTTTATAACATATAGAATTATTTAAAGCGTACATACACAGGGGATAACAGGCTATAAAAAAGGATGACCACCACAAATTCTCAGCCATTCAAAGCCAGAAAGAATGTATTTTACAAGTACATACAATTATGCAAGATTTTGACATTTGAGAACAATGCAATGTGCCATTAACTTATCAGCGGAAAACCTGTTCCTGATAATTTACCTACCCTTTCATCCTCTATAGTCATGTGCCTCCTGATTTATCGCCCAAAGACAACATACCTTTTGCATAGTCTATGGTCCTCTTAGAGAGGAACTCCATCTGTACAGCCTTGACTGGGTCAAGGAAAACTAATTGAGCGTTATATCCTGCACACTAATTACACTCAGCACACATCAAGGTACACTACATGCCCAACAAACACCCTGAAGCAATAACTACTGCTTTACAGCAGATAGAGAGTAGACTCTAAGGAAGAGACCAGAACAGGATTAGATATTTCTACGAAGGTTGGAAACATGCAAAGGTCTTTTTGTTTTTACAGCAATTCTGAGACATTCAGTGAGCAGCAGGTCATCTATTAGCAAGGTGATATTTGGTAGGCACCAAGCAATGAACAAAATAGTATCTTCTCACTACAACCAGTGACTGAATACGTGCAAACAAATTCGTCTATTTCACCCTTGATTTATAGTTAAAGAATTGTGAACAGACATATTTATTTAAAGGTGACACTGATATTCAGTATCTGAATTTTAACCTGATACACTCATGAAAAAGGCAGAGTAAAGGACGCAACATATACAGATTTTTCTTTAAAAGACCTGTGGTACCACTCAAATATTTAGTTATTATTTTAGAATTTGTAAAACTTCTAGTGACTATGAAAGCATCACAGGGTAGGATTTTCCCTGGATCAGCCACTGTCTTTTAGGGCAATAACAAAGCAAGATATAATGGAAAATCACAAGTAACAAAAGACACTGCCGGTCACCTATCCTTTACAGAAATTTCACAGAAGAACAAACCTGTGAAATTGCTTTTCTTTAATAATTAATGCTATATAGGAGTTGTATAATCCCCCAATTTACAGATGAAGACAAACCTCGTGGTCATCTGGTGATCTGAGCTCATGGGATTTATTATCATTCCCTTTTAGATAGTGATATGCTTTGGTCTGCCTTTTGAAAACCACTACAATTCCTCCTTTTATCTTGTCTCTGTGCACACAGTCATAAGTCATTATGGGACAGTACAATTAACTAAAATGTCATGAAATAGTGACAGCACAGCAGCAAGTAATTTTCACCTACTGGAGTGTATTCCCTTATTATCTGTTCACAACTTGCATTATAATAATGAGAATGTGCTTGAACGTGGACTCAACTTTAACATTGACGGGGACGGGCAATTATTTACTTAAGGAGACTCTTCAAACTTCTTTTCTACCTCTTCGTTTTATATGTACAAGTGCTTTACATTACTCCCAAAAAGCCCATTAGTGATGTCCACATAACGTACTCTTCATGAATCTAAATATTTTAGATCCTCAAAATGTTACAAATCTTAGAATATCATACAACTACCGCAACGATGACTCCTTTTAACCATAAATACTCCCACATGTCCAACTTACACTTTAAGGGCCAGCAAGAAGTTCACAAAGTCACCCTCTGCTCATCCAGCTTACACAAGAGCTTGTCTACAAGGATCTTAATGGAAGATGGTGCTGAAAGCCTTACTGAAGTCAAGGTACACAATATCCACTGCTCCAACAAAGAAACAAAGAAATTTTTCCTATCCATCTGCTATGTTTTCACAAAGGCACAGAAATATTAAATATATGCTATAGGTAGAGGTTCATCATCACACTTACTGTTTTATACCTCTGAAACCGTGGAAAAAAACTGTACAAGCAACAAACATCAAGGGAAACAAACAGCTCATTTAATACTAAGTGTATCAGTTTATTTAACTTTAAGAGACTAATATTTAGTATCTCAGAAAGTGTTATATACAGAATACCCTCTGAAAAATTAGGTGACTTGCATACAAGTGAGATGGTATTTTTCAATACCATTGCATCTCCTTTATGCACGATTCAATCCTTACGTGAACCAGTCAATAATTGTAGTGAAATAATACAACTGGAGGAACATCTTCACTTAGTAGCATCATTAAGGAAACATATTTTTCTTAGGGAAATAAAAGACTCTACATATCAACTACAAGTCATATAAAAGACAACTCTACAGAAAAAGAAAACAAATAATCTAACTTCATATAATAGTATTATAAAACATCTGTATTCCTTTTAAAGTTGCACAATTTCTCCCCATATCTTTCAGTTTATACCTTAGTGACACATACATTTTGCTTTCTTCCATTTCCAAATGTTTTAAAAGTACCCCATATATTTATCACTACGTCTGGTGGCTTGGATTTACCATTTGATTAAGCAGCCCCAGAGTACCCATTCACTGTCAAAATAGATCTCTATGCCTAGAGAAGAAAAATATTAGCTTTTTTTTAATTTGCTATTTCTTTCAAAAACAGTGAGAATGACTAATTAAACAGTTTTTTTTCTACTTTGAACTAACCAGTGGAAAAAAAAAAAATTAATTCCCTAAATAGTAGGAGAGTAGGAAGCCTTCAACAGCTACTGAATATAATGTAACTCCCTGGAGAATAAAAAGATTTGGAGGCTCTACGGGTGTAATTTACAACATCCATTTCAAAGACTGTTAATTGTACATATATTTTTCCCTTTTTCTTTCCATTTTTTTTTTTTAATAGAGGAGAGAGAAAATCTGGTTACCACCACTCACTAACAAATAAAGTCTCCCTTGACACAAGATGCAAGTGATGGTTAGTTGAAATTAGCAGCAGGTGCAATGAAGCATAAGGGATTTATGACACAGAGAGACAAAAACACTGAGGTATCTCTGGTTTTAAAAAAACTGAGCACTTATTCTGACAATTCAAAGTATTTACACTTGTGTTTGTAAAGTTCAAAATAATCAGCTCTCATCATTCAAGAGACAGATCAACTGTGGAAACAACTGCTGTTCTATAAGAAAAGACCTTCTGCTTTGGTAAAAAAAACTAGGCAATCAGCCAGGAGCATGGAAGATGCTAAATACTTTCCCCTGAAATATCCATCATCTGCCACCATAGGAGACAGGGGACTGAAACAACAGGGAGTAATGTCTGGATTTAAGTTTGGCACATTGTTTCCTAAAAGTGGTTCTGCCATGAGAAGGCTCAGGAAATAAGCCACTCCCTGAGGCACTCTGAACAAAGGACAAAGAAGAGCTGCAAGGCAGGTAACCCATAGGCAGGTTCTTTGAATAAGGCAAATACAGGAGGATGATGAACTCTTACATGTCAGACAGAGGTTTTGATCAAAATAAATAAATAAATAAGTAAATAAGGATCTACTATAAATTTCTTCAGTAGTCTAATTTTGAGAGCTACTGAAGAGCTAAGGGAAGTAAAAGGAACATTTAAGTAAACGTGTTTTCCTAGGAAAGCGGCTGATACTAGAAATAGTTTAGAGAGGATTTTGAAATCTAGTCTAATAATTTGGGTATTTTCAGTAAGAACTGTGGTTAATCACCATGCTAATTCCTTTGTCACTGTACAGACACATCCTCTTGTTTTCTTGTCCATTCAGTAGGCTCAAAATTAATCACTGGTTAGACCCATTTTTTTGTCAACTCCAAACATCACCTGCACAAAACACTTAAGCAAAAACAAGTGTAGGTTTTCAGTTCCATACTCTTCTTCTCAGACTCAGAAATGCAACAAAATCTTTTAATACTTTCTTATTAAATTCTAAAGCACAAAGAGACTTTCAGTGTCTTTAAGGCAACATAAAAAGTGAAGGTACTTTTGAAAAGGCGTTTTTGCCCATCTACTTAAAAAAAATCCTAATATTAAAAAAATAAAAAATTAAAATCCTAATTTTGCTGCTACTTGATATTAGATTTGATGACAGCCTTCAGGGAAAAAAAGTTAACTAAATGGACCTCTATTTTATTATTAGTTCAACATTTATTCTAGGCCCTCTTGTCCCTTAGAAACAGCTACATTTCGCGATATTGGCCAAATGAATACTTAAGAGAATGAGGCTACATGCTTACAGTCCCCAAAGGTTTTGCTGTAATAATTCTGCAATAAAACCACAGGCCCAATTCTTAAACACAGCATACCCACAATCAGAAATTTTGTAACAGCAACAATTACAGGCCCATTACAAGCAAATTAATTACTTTCTATCAGGTTCTTATGTCCTCTGGCTCTTTTCTAGTATTCACAAAGGCTGCATACACATATCTGCTTTGTGCTATCCACACTGGCACCCAATGGTGAAGGGTACATAGTGTGGCACTAAGTAGGAGCCAGGGAATTCTTCTAACACACCAGCAGTCCTATAGTGATTATCTGCACCCTTGCTTTTCTATCCCAAGATTGTTTATGGTTACAAGCCGCTGTGATAATATGGTAGTCGCCACATGCAAAATTTAGGCTTATTGACTTGTATTCTATGCATAAGAAATTAAACCGTAAGAAGCAGTGAATGGTGCTTCTTTTAATATTAATACTCAATGGAACTTCGTCAGCAGTGTTGATGCTGAATGGTAGAGTGTCCCTAAGGTCACCCAAGGACCTTACAGAGATGGTAAGTGGTTGGAATCACAGTCATAAAATAATCACTTAGGTAACAATGACACTGTTGGACCACTTCTCACACGTTTTCTGTTAAATATCAACAGGAGGACTGCAGTTCGGTCTCCCAGAAGGACAGGGTAGCACCTTAACAGCTGTTTAGTCTTTTCAAGCATCCTCCCCTACTTTACAATGACATGCAGACTTGCTGAAACAGAGGGACTGTGTTGCTATCTACTAATCCCTCACAGATTTTATGAATTTGTCCAGTTACTTCTGTGCTTGCACAAACTTGTAGCATCCACATGCTGCAGAATTCAAAGCTGAACTAGAGGTTACGTGAAGAAGTATTTCTATTAGCTCATTTTAAACTCGCTACCAACTAGTTATATTTAACTCCTCCAATTTTAGTATGGGAAAAGAAAATGCATAATTACCCTGCCACTTTCCACTCAGGATTTTACAGACTTCTTTTGGATACTTTGCCAGTCATCCGTGTTTGTTTCTGAACAAAACCTGTTCCACATGTCTGGCCACCCGGTTAACCTCTCCACAAACACCTATTCCTTGGTTGCAGTTCCTGCAATGACAGATCACTGCAGCAATATCGGGAAACTATAACCACACTCATGGAAAATTAAGTAGGTTAGTTTTTCAACTGTAACTACTGTACACCTAAAACATTCTAAATATAACTATTTAATGCTTGAGGCTGCTTCTAAAATACTTACTCACAGTGCACTACTTAAAGTAAATATTATTCCAAGCAACCTACACAGGAACTGAAAAAGAAACCTTAAAAAATAAAAGCATATTCTATATACTGGATATATATTCTATATCCAGTAGGTATTGTTTCTCAGTATTAAACACTACTGTTTTTGTGTTAACTTTAGGACTTTTAAAACAATTAACTTTCACAGGATGATGTCACAGGCTTGTATTTTTAGCACTGTAGTTTATGACTTCTTTTACGACATGAACATGAATGAAAACCACATGCAAAAATGCGGGAAACGTTGTGATGAAGACTAACAATCTAAGGCCCAACAATCGTGCCTATTTCTACCAAATTGCAGGAAGTCTCATAACTGAACAGTATCAATAACTATTAGACCAAAAAGCGGAGGCTTAGTCATTTGGTCTAGGATGCACGGTAATAATTACCATGTGGTCCAAATAAGTGCATTGGTTGATTCACAAAGAGGCTTTGAAGATAACAAGTTAAATTAATTTATCATAGAAAAAATCAGCAGGTTGGTTCATGGGGCAAAGGAAGCTCACTCAGATATCCTCTGCCAGTAGCATATCTGCCGTTCTTGGCCTATAAGCAAGCCTGAGCTTTCGGACCTCTTGATCCTCCTAACTTATTAACGGAGCCACAAAATGCAAGGTTGCCTGCAGAAGCTCTTGGTGGAAAATAAGAAAGAAAAACACCCACAGTCCTGAGTGATGAAAGAAAATACAACAGCCACACCCTCTGCTTTTCCAGTGAAAACACGAAAGGTATTAGTCAAAGTGCCCATTTCAGATGAAAGCATAAAGCCATGCCCTGGTAATAGCGATAAGGTAACAGAAACTGGGAAACACTCATCTCTCTTCCTAAAGGACATGCAGAAAATCCCAACAGGGATTTCACCAGCTGCAAGAGCAAGCTGCCTCCAAACTGCCTTTTCAGCCAAGAGAAGAAAAATAGTTTTAGTCGTGGTTTTGATCACATTGGGTTTCTACGTAAGCTGTGTGATGCCTTCAAGAAAAGGAGAGAAATGGGAGCGACTCTGGCACTGGCATCTTAAAAGGAGGAATATAAAAAGACCTGCAGGGCATTTTTGTAGGCACAATACAAACCCCTGAAGGAAAGACTACTCTAACAACAATATCCTCAACTGTCATTCATGGCAAGTAAAACTGTCAAAACTCAATAGCATGTATTTTCAGGAGCGTAGTCTCTTGGCTTCAACTATTAGTTTTGGCTTAGCTGAAATAAAGACTGACAGGCAAGCAAGATTAATTTATTGTTGTTTGTATTGAATGGCTGTAGTCACAAGAAATTAATTTAAACAATTAATACACAGATATCCTCCAAAAGCAGTTTCCCAAGAGAAATTATTAAATAAAATCACAACGTCAGCTCTCCTTGCAGTTTCTAACAACAAAAGTTCACCAGAAAAATTGTGTGTGTTATTTTTGTTTTGCAAGTGTACAAGGCGACTTGGCTTTCTATTATAACCACACTGGCACCTGCTAGCAGGAGCATGAGGTATAGCTGCCAGTAGAGTTATATGTCTTCTCAGTCGCAGAATGACAACCTTTGTCAACCTTGGTGACAAGCAACCCAGTGAGCAGTGCCTACAGCAGCACATTTGTCATAGCCATTCCTGACTCACTCATACATTCTTTCATAGAAGTCACTACTATACTGTGTATTAGAAAACTACACCAAACCTGAAACAATTATAGGATGCATGACAAAATTGTCCTCTATTTTCTCAGAGAACATATCTTCATATGCAAATTATAAAATGCAAACAATATATTTCACACTTTTGCCTGTTCTACTGTGGGTGTTACTTTGTGGTTTCGGGTTTATGGTTTTTTATTAACTTGAGGGAGTTTTGCACTCATTGGTTTTGTTTAGTGATTAAAATCACCCCAAATCTGGAACTTAGCTTAGTTAATAACTCCAGTATTTGCATATCTCTCTTGAGAAACTTTAAGACCACTATGTGCTTAACTGGTATTAAGGGGATTTTGCTTGTTTTCTTACGGCTAAAACTGTCAAAATTGTATAAAGTTCATTTTCTGGTACTATTTAATAAATTTAACAACACCACATACCAAATAAAATCAATCTCTTCAGAAAATAAAAATAAAAATAAACATATACTGGGGAAAGACAATTCTACCTTATTTTGCAGACTCTGTGTGGAGTGGTTACGGATCTTGCCTGGGCTAAGCTGCAGCCCCCCCACATTCATACATGATCCTATAGGAAAGCAAATTCAACTCAAATATCTCCGCGGTCACTTAACACTCTAGCATATGAGCACACATAAGCAAACACCTGGTGACAACTCCAGCTGACTGCTCCAGTATAACCACAAAGTAGTGGAGAAATGAGGAAAGTAGGTACAGCAGTACCCACAGTCTTACCACTCGGTAGTCCCGCAGCCAAGGGACAGGCCAGCAGCATTATGATCATCTATTGATACACCTCTAAAACAAGAGGGGAAATGAAGAGGTTTTAAGGAACAGCAGATTAAATCCTGGGATGAGACAGAACACACACCTTACTCCTGTGGGTGTCTAGAGCTAGGCATCAGCAAAACCTGTGTGTGAAAGAAGAGCTTTTGTATGTTTGCAGGATTGGAAAGTGAAGGCTTTTCGTTGTGACAGCAACCAAAAGATGGAATACAGAGGATGGCCAGAATAAGGATTTCCTAAGCTGCTTACACCACTTTTCATGCAATGCCAGGGAAGTGGTGTTCACAAGTCAGCTAGGTGACAAAAGACGTGTGGTAGTTGCAGAAAGAGAATGGTATGAAGTCTCCTGTGCCAAAAAGAAAACTGGGAAACAGAAAATGACTGACTGTGCATTTGTCATGCTTGAATTTTAAAAATTTGACCCATTTACAAAACTTGCAGATTTTGCAATACTTTGTGCTTGTTACATGTAATTTACTAGATTTCAAGGCCATATTCACGTATTGTGGTTATCTCATCCGACATGCGACATAGATACTTGCTGTGGTTGTTCCAAAAGTTCAATATCATAGTCCTGATACAAAACTTTGAAGAGCAGAGATCACTGCTACGCCAAGTTCGTAAGCGATCTGCTGAATTCTTCTTGAATTACTGGTCAAAATAACAGCATGATTCTTCCAACTGATTTTCAGAAGTACAGACTGCTATGCAAATATCTATGCTGCAGATAAAGCATAAGCCAAGCAAAATATATGCATCTCTGAAAAGTAACCAAACAATTGATTATTACATTGACACCTTTTCATCCTTCCACTAGAAGTCTCAAATATTAAAAAAAAAAATAAAAAAATCACAAAGGCTTGAAATCTAACCAAGTTTTGAGGGTATCTTACTTTAAAGATAAATAAACTGAAATAGGAATAGATTATGGTCAGGATCAAAATGACAGGAAAGTCAGACAAGCTTAGCAATCTTGAACAGCCATTAAACTGCATGATTCTAACAGTGTTTGAATGGAGCCCAATGCAGGATTATACCCCTAGAAACAAAGAAAGCAGACTATCGCTATGCTGAAGTGGAGTTTCAGTTCACAGAAAACCAGCAACTCAATGAGCTGCCTCTACAAAAACATCCACATTAGCTGCATAAATATGGAATTAGTAACTCTGAAGTCAGTGAAGTCAGGCTCAACTCCGTTACCATCTCACCTTCTGAAAAAGATGACTGAAGGGTGCATCCATTATGCTGTATGTGATCCTGTATAGGAGAAAATCCCAGATCTCCCTAAACAAGTGGAGTAAACAAGTAAAACTGCAGATTTAAGAGCAATTAAACTATACAGGAAAAAAAAACAACACAAATTCCAAACATGGAATCAGTGGCTGACTGTCTTTAGACACATCTAAAATTAAGACTGATACCCTTTTGAAAGATTTTTTTTACTCAAGTAAATATTTTAAGGTTCCATATAAGCATTAACGATGCAAAGTATAATCACTTTGCTATTTAGTCCAGATTTATCAGTTGTGGCCCCTGTCTGTGAAAGTCACAGAAGTTGGTTGCTTAAGGTCACACCACAAGGGTGTGACATAGTTGCTTCAGTTATCCTGACCTGTAAACCAGTGTTTTCAATTATACGAACAGTCATGGCACGCAAAATAACATTAGCATGCACAGAGGGATTTTGGAAGCTGGTTTCCTTAAGAAAGATCTCTAAATAATTTTCCTCTTTCTGTAATTTTCAAATCCAATACTGACATTTACACTGCAGCTCAACAGAGCAAAAGAAGACTCAAGTATCAGAAAATTAGATATAAAATTATATAAAATTACACTGTTTTAATTTCTTCCCAAACTATTGTCCTCTGCGTAGGCCATAATGCTGCATAATATGCAGATGTTTATAACTGACTATGTGCTTGGCACCTGTATGTAAATATGAGAGCAGGCTCACAGAGGACAATGAAGTATCATGCAGGTAGGCTGGTACTGGATGCCAGAGCTCGGTGGGCATGCATCCAGGCTTGCATTAGGCATGCTCTAAGCTTGCTAAACATCAGAAAACTTATCAATGAGGACTAATTCAAATTTCTAACACGAATGAAACAAACACCTAACTTGCAAAGAAATTCAGTTGCTTCTCTTCTTGTTTTCTGTTACATGTGAAGTTCTTCACAGAACTCTGATACAAACCTACAAACCAATGCAACACCTAAAGCTATTACAAATTCATCAGGGTCTGTTCAGACGCTACCAGTCACAAAAACTGCAAAGCAAAGAATGAATAAATAAGTCACTTTTCTTTTATTGGCAACCAACGATTTGGAAAAGAGATACTAAGAAAACATACATTTGTATGTTATCCCTCTACCTTGATTTAAGCATCTATCCTCTGCTTTGGGCTCTAAAAAGGAAAGAGTGCCATTTAGTGGTCAGGCAGATTTACTGCATCTTTTAAACTGAATGCAATACTGCGCACCGGTAATGTTAGTAAGAGAATTGCAAACGCTAAGCAATGGCACAGTTAATAATACTGTTGGTTTTACTTGATGAAATACGGTAAATGTTTTTTTGGAGGGGGAGTACGATGTTTCATTTGAAGCATGACTAGGAACCCATACTGAATCTTATTGAGTCTTGTCCCCCTCAGTACTAAAGAGTCTCCTGCACTCTACCAGATGATAACCAAGGCTATAAATTTTATGAATACAGAAGAGGATAGAGGGATGTTCTGTAGATGCTGGCAGAAAGATAACTCAAAAATCTGTTCCAGAGAAAACGTCATTATATTCTAAAAGAAGAGAAGATGTACAGAAAATAGAGTAAAACACACATTACTGATTTTCATAGCATAACTCTTCAGTTGAAGATACAAAGTAAATCGCCAAATTCACCTGGAGCTTTCTTTGGATTCATCAACCTCAGGATTTCTGAACACAAGGTGAACTGGTTAAATATAAGCAAAAAAATGAAAGCTCAATTCTCAAATTGCACCATTTGTCAAAGCAGATGAAGAGTGTTCATGAATATGGAAGACTGGTTGTGCATCTGTGAACGCAGCAGAATCTGGCCTAATGACTATTTAAATAGTGAGATTACATTCACAGTCCCACATTCCATCTTCCCTCGGGAAACCTTCAATCTTACTTCAGATGTCATGCCGGAGGCATCCGAGGAACCAGTCAAGTACAACAGATCCCTTTGAAAGTTAGCAGAGTGCAAATGGACCAGATTCCTAGAGGTACCTAAAAATGAAGATAAAGCACTCTTTTTTTTCTAATCCGCAGTGATTTTGGAGACATCTTTTACCTACAACTAAATATGAGGGAAACTGGCCTTATGAATCAGCTACATCCATCAGTGTCCACTGCTGTTTCCAAGGGACATTACTCTCCTCTACTTTTATACATAAAGGATGGCACACATAAAACCCACACACCTGCACAAAAATCCAGGCTCTAGAAAAATTGTAACCTACATAGCAAAGTTGAATAAATTAGCTCCCAAGCTTCTAAAACATAGTGCACGTAATAACACTGCTCCATTCTCATCCAAATGTCAACAACTGCCACCTCCACAACCTAATTTAAAACCCTAGCACTCACTGGAAGGAGTCCCACTAACTTCAAGAGTACTCTAGACACAAGGGTGTAAAGGTTATATCCTTTTCTCTTCAGAGGGAAAGTGACTAACGTGAACTTCAGAATGCAGAGCATTTACTTGGATTTTGCAGTGCATGACCACCAATTCTGGAACCTCCTCCTGACTAGTTCTTTAAGCTGCTGTGTATAAGAAGGTAATTTACTTCACTTTCTAGTGAACAATTATGCTCTTAGCTGATTGGAATTTAAAAGCAAGCCTAAGATTAACACTTGACATTTGTTGAAAGCCCTCCAATTTAAAAAACAAGAATTATTTGGAAGTTATCCAATATTTTAAATATCATATGTATTAATCATAATAAAACTTCACTTCTGATAAAATCTTAAATATGAATGTTGTATACTGCACTTAATCTGCAGTTAATATTCAAAATATAAATATGCAAAATTGAAAGAAATATCCTTAATACATTGTCCCACCTTAAAATACTTCTCATAACTGTTCTATATAATTTATTTGTGCTTATCAATGGCATTTGAACCAGCCAGATGCTTTATAGACTCAATAGCATAAAAATCTGGAAAATCAGTTATCTAACATAATATCATTGTATTTGAAAGAGTAACCCGTTTCAGTTGAAATTTAGTTTTATAACTCTACAATAAATATATATAAAACAACACAACTCAGATGCGAGATGCCATGTGTAAAACATGCCGAAGTTACTGCGCTTAGGCCATCAGCCCCCATTTAGATTTAAAAAGCAGGCAATGCATTTTCTACTCAACAAAGATTTCTCACTTTATGCTTTCACTTTTCTTTCATATGTTCAATTTCTCTTTATTGGCTTCAGTTTCAGAGGTCTAGTGTAACAATATAAAGCATAAAATACTGTTATGAGATAGCTGCAAACCCCTGGGATTTAGCACTTGACCAATGTTTCATTAGACTACCATTTCCTCTCTGCCTTTATACTGCTGTACAAGCAATGTGGATAGCAATTATTATATGCAGAACTGCTACTCACAAATGAGAAATGCTGTGAAAAAGTAATACATTAAAATTTGATTCCAAATTCTGAGAATCTATTTTGGTTTTTAGATCTACTAATGGTTTTGTTGCTGAAATGTGTTTTTAATATGAAGTAATACATTAAAACATTTGCAGCCTGTCAATGCCAAGACAGCAAGAAGACTATTCAATCTAAGTAGCAAATGATTTCCAGAACTGTGCTGTCAGTATTAATGACATCAGACCATGAACATGAAAGAAAGAATGATTACTTACTTTACAGACCATGATTACATTTGATAGAGTAGGAAGCAAAGATTGCACAGTAGCTTCAGATAAGATATGCATTGCCTCCCAGGGAAGGTCAAGCATGACAGAGAGACCAGCACTCCTCCTTGGTCCCTTGAAATTCAAAGATGTAACAAGTAGCTGAAGGCTGAAAACTAAATTTGAGAATCAGGTTCATTGTGGGATCAAGGCTGACCACAAACACCTGACCGTACATGAAATTTTTCTTCCTTAGGTAACTATTTAGATTGTTTTACTCATTTAAAAAACAACCAACGAGACATGTCTTTTCAGGACAGTGGAAGCCAGGATTTGTGAGTGTATCAGACAGAAATAACAGCCCTCAGCTCATTGTCTGACCTAGCAACTAAAGCCTGAGCAGCAGGAAGTTTTAACCAGCTCTGTGGGTCACATTTATGTGGCTCTTGGTGATCTTCTGATGGTGGCATAGTCCTGTCAGAGTAGGCAGTTTGCCTTCTCGTTGCAAGAACACGTTGAGAGCAAGACAAATCTTAGTAAACCAGAAGGAAACCGTGACGTAACACACAGTCTTCACTTCAGTACTCTTGGTGCAGAAACAGTTTAATGTTTAAACCATCCAGTTACACCTCTAAGTAATGAGGAAATGCATTGAAAAAGTGTATACAAAGTGTATCAAAAGTAGAACCTTATGTGAAGTCCAAGATGCAGAGCTCATGTGCCCTGTAACTGCTCTCAGTAGGAGTTTCCCACACCACAATTAAAGACTACAGCATGAAGATGTGGAGCCTGCTGTGAAGGTAAGCAGTGATGAGGTCCTTCCACTGATGCACAGAGGGCTATACAGTCAATTACCATATGCATTAGCTCTGGAATATGTAATTTGTCTTGAATATAAAGAGAACAAAGAAATATTTCTGAATAAAATATTCAAAACCAGCTGAAGTTGAGCAGACAACAATGTATTAGGAAATCGTCAGGTTCTACCTCACTGACACACGGAAAAGAAGGGAAGCAACAACCGCTTTTGGTTCTCTGGTTTCTCATAGGACAGTGAAACATCACAAGAAATGTTTGTGGGACAAGACACTGTTACTATCATAAAAACAATCAGGTCACAGGCATTTGGAGAGCATTTGCAGCCATACATGTACATCTCCAGTGACACATCCTTGAAAGACAGCAAAATGTAGACGTCATGCATGAATTTTTGAGGAACATACAATTGATACTTACAAATCGTCTTCCAAACAACTAAATGTTAAAATGCAGGAAATTATGAACTGATTTAAAACAGAGTTCATTAAATGAAAGAGGGTTGTTTTGATAGGCTCCTCAGCAAGTGTCTCAACTACCTAAACAAGACTGAAAAACCTACTAGGTTAGTACTATCTTCCAGCCTCCAGTGTCTTGCTTTGAAATCTCAACAGGAACGGAGTTTTGGTTGCTAGAGCTACTGAAACGAAAGGCAGAAAAACCTCCTGACACTCTGTCCAATTTTCTAGCAACTGTAAGGCATGAAAATAAATGTTTTTGATTTCCTAAGTGCTTAATATCATACAAGTATCACTTTCATTTTCAGAAAGTGAATGCTTTTTCTTTTAAAAAAGAAGTACATTTATTCAGGCACTCAGAGATTCAAGAGTGTTAATTTAGACTCACACTAAAAAATACAGAAAAGCATCTACATCAACTATTTCAAAGCCACCAGATATATTCCTGAAGCAATGCTGAACTGCTCCACATTTATCCCAGCAGAAATCCCCCACACCAATTATGATTGAAAGTGACTGCAGGCCTCACAACATGCTGCAGTCATGCTCAGCTTCACGTGCAGTGACCGGACTCTGCGAGGGAAGGCGGCTTCAAGTGGTTACTGCCTGCTCCTGCCAGCAGGTAGGGCAGGGGTGGGCATGGTCCTGCCAGCAGAAGAGGCAGGAGTGGGACTAGTTAGCCCAGATAGGCCCAGCCCCACAAGCCAGCTGTCAGGGGATTGACAAGGATTACAAGAAATTTCTCTGCCCAGTTGAGCAATGGCAAATAAGGGATCAACTCTAAGTCAACATAACTTCCCAAGGCACCTTTGAAGGAAATACAAGTGCTGAACTGCTTTATTTACAATCCATCTTCTAGTGAAGGCTCCGTCTAGCTCTTCCTTGTTTTTAGAGGCTTACATAAGATTGTGAGCAAAGTCTGAAAATACAACTTCAGTACATCACTGAAACTGGAAGGCAGAGAAAAAATACAAATTCTTCTGCATTTTTTAAATCTCAGCACTGTTAAATTGAATTATTTTTTGAGTATTTGAAGTTGGCCATAGTCTGTTGTGATCCCTGCCAGCAGTTCCCTGCCCTCTGACTAAGGTCTCCACATTAACAGAGTAGGGATGACAACAATATACCAAATTCTAAGTTTATCAACACTACCCTTTTATTGTTAATCACAAACGTGAAACAAATATTTACATAGCTGTTATGAAAGTATATAAAGATATTTAAGCAATTAATAATACTTAAACCAGTAACACTTAAAATAATAATACTTAAAATGTAACAACAATAATAATGTTATGTGATATCTTAAACATCTAAGTTTTATAAGTACTACCTAAAATTTGAATATGGGTGTTTTTTTAAAAGACTTCTGAAATTGTATACATACTCTACATTTCATGCACGCATATTGTGATTTGAAGGCTAACACAGGCACTGCTATTAATAGCATATCACAGATGTTCCCAAGCATCTAAGAATAATAAACAGGCTGAACAAAAAACACAGAGCGCTGTTAACCACTCTTTTATGTTAAAGGGATAAGTAAAAATAGGTACCTGCTGATAAGCTTTTTTGGGAAAAGGCTCTGTCTAATGCATATTATGTATGTTGCTCTACTTAACAACAAAAGGAAAATAGTGTATTGTATACTCAGGTGGGTCCCTCCCTCCCATGTGCCTTATTTACAGGTAAGCGAACTGGCAAGCTGCAAAATACCAGTCTTGATGGGCAGCCTCAGCCACTTATTTCCTTTTAGCGGGCATTTCTGCATATTCAAGCAGGAGACACACAATTCTCCAAGCCACGGTATTGCCACTTCTCTCTATCTACTAAATAGAAGAATCTTCCCTTCCCAGTTATGGAGCATCTTAGTTCTTGATTTTTCGAAAATGTGACTGTTTAAAACAAATTTTCTGATTTCTCACTGAACAAACAACAAAGCCAAGGGCGGAACTTGGCTTTGGATGGAATACCTTAGAAATATATTTCTGTAGAGAAAATAAAAGTACTTCCTACATTACAAGCTCTATTTGCAGGTATACTATTATTGTGCTGTTATACAGGTATTTCACAGTTTTTACAATGGAGCTGCACTCCCTTGAGAGGTATTTTCACAGTTTAATTACTATTATTACAACGCTAAAATCCAGAATTACCCTTGCACATAATTTGCAGGAATGCTTTGTCACGTACGTAAATTAGTAATGCTATTAAGACAGGAATATTCAACAACAGTAGTCAACTTTAGAAATTTTACATAGTAAAATTTACATTAAAACAGCACTAACTTTGCATTTTTAAGAACTCAGTAATCAGTGATGAAGAAGTAAGAAATGCACTTAAGTAGCTTACGCTGTGTGTTAAGGTGCATATTCAAGTGGGTAGTTATTTAAGAAAGCTCTACTTCCCAGTCAAATCAAGTGCAAAATCTTACTAATATTAGTGAGAAAAGAACCACAGAGAACATGCATGCACTGCATTTTGTCCACTGAACAAAAAGAGGCAAGCAAATGTTTATTTCTGTGGAGTGCTGTGGACTACTTGTCTATGTGAACATGGAGAAAAGTTTCTCAAAGCACAAAAAATGTTTAGCCATTTGTTTGCCTTTGAAATTCACCCAATATTCACTTAACACATAAAACATTTCTAAGGATCTATATCTAATCAGCAAAGTTTTTTCTAATTTCAAAAAGCACTTTGACTCACTAAGAAAAGAAGAAAAACCACAAACAACATGATCACACCTTAACTCCTTATTTCTTTTTCTCATCTTTTAAATGTCAAAATTTGTTAAGGCTTCAGACATGTACCACTGCCTCCCCGATACGGTGGTGCACGTATTGTGGTGACCTTACACTGTAAAGAAAATCCCACAGGGTCTAGCAAAGGCATAAGCAGGGCCATGACCCTGATATATAATGGGAATGGTAGCGGAGGGACACTTTGTAGAAGCATTCAGTTTAAGAATCTGATTGACCTTTCCTAATTGGGTAGTGGATAGAAAGAGATTATCATTCAACTCCTCAGTAACTTGTATTGATTTTACAGTGACACAACCAAATCTGTAGTTGTTCTAAATGCAATACTCTTCTTGGATTTTGTTTTCATTGGTGAGGCTTTTTAGGAACACTAATAAACATTCACTTCTAAACCACAGCCTCTACAGAGGCTATTCTACAGAAGTATTCTGCCTACAATACGCTCTTCATGGTCCGGAGTCACAACTCAATACCACAACCATCCCAACAACGTGTTTTGGATTTTGTCAGTTTCAGGTACAAACAAATAATCTTTTTTGACAGATGGGATAGGGGGAGGTGAGGATAAGGACACAGAAGATAGGCTACAGTGTCTCTACATTTTGCAATACAGCAGCTAATTGAACCATGCCATTTTCTCTAATGCTTAAGAATATAATCAGGGTACAGAAACTTATACAAGGAATGAATTTGGCCTTTTGTACTATTATCGCCTTTGCAGTTTTGAGTAAAAAAAAAGTTTTGAGCATATACCATAACATAAAGGAAATATATTAAGTTCTGCAAGAACTTTTCTTCAAAAAGACAAGTTTCTTTTCTCTGTTGCTAAGGTCTCCTAGGTAAAGACAGGGGAATGGATGAGAAAAGACAGTTTCTAATTCAGAACAGAAACTCCCAGGTTACCATGTATATTCTAGCCTTTTTATTATAGTATCTATATATAGGAATTCCCTGTACTTACAAACCATTTTTTTATGAAACAAATTATCACCGCTTTACTGTATTATATGTATCTAACTCATTATTATCCCTAATGTGGGTAGACTACAGTCACAGGCACTGTAAGAAATAAAATAATTAAAAATTCCCAACTTCTACCAAAGCATACTTCTACAATAATTGTTCCTCGTGGCCTTAATTCACATATGTCAAGCACTTTAAAGCCACTGAACTGCTGCTTTCCTTAATTCATACATTCTGTTCAAGTACCTTATAGCCATTGAATCACAGTTTTCCTTCACATCTTCATATTTCCAATCAGTGCTTGTAGTTGAAGCTCTGTATTTGCAGAATCATAAAAGAATATTCTGGCATAAAGTAAAAAAACTGTTTTCAAAGACTATTTTAAGGTCCAAGGATTTTCAAAAGTACTCAAGCATACAAGATATCACAGTTAAACTAAAAGAACATTTTGAGTAAACCTCAAAATAATCTTTTTCAGACAAAACTGGAGCACAGCTGAAGAGGCTAGATGTAATAGAAAACAATCTTCATCCCTAAATCCATCACTGATACAGCAAAACTCCAGTAAGCAGATCAATACATTGTGCACGCTTTCCGAATTCCAGCCTTCCATTAGTCCATTGCATGAAAAGACAAAGCTAAGGTTCAAGTGTAATACAAATGTGCGAGTTGCTTTGCTTAGGTTGTAGATTTAAATGAGCCAAGCTTAGTAGACTCAAAAGTGTTAACAAATATGAAACACTACACTTAGCTCATTTTGAACTCTGGACTTTGGTATAATTTCAACAATCCATCATCCTACTGGGAGCTCGTATCTCATTGACAGTCAAAGGAAGAACCCGAAGTAACCAAGTGCTTTTATAAAATACGACATGTGCTCTGAGGTCAGCTAGGTCTTGCAATGCAAAGCACAACAATAGCTTTAAAATCCAGGACAAAGACCAGGAGCTGAGGAAAACTGGGATAACTCAAATTGAACACTAATACCTTGCATGTATGTATAGTTGAACATGGCTGTTTAATCAATCCTCTTGGAAGCCTGGGAACATAAGCAGAATAAAGCATCCATGTACTAGAAACAGAAAGAGCCTGTCTATATAGCTAATGAAGACACGTATAACAAATGTAGTCCTCATGCAAGACCGATGTCTCTTCACAGACATATAAAGTAGGCACCAACAATCCTCTTAGCACTAGGAGTTTTTTTGGAGTAAACATTAATTTGAATTTTAAGTAACACGCTCTGAAGCCACGATTTATTATCCTGTCTGTAAAGGACAGCTAACACCTTAAAATACTACAGCATTAATTATGTATATAAATCACTACACAAAGGACAGACAGTTAATTTTAATCATTAATTAATTGTTTGCTGTTTTCGTTAGAAAGACTCAAGGCTTAATTAAGTACCACAGGAATATTCTTTCATTTTTTCTGACAGACACTGTCATAGATGAAAGTGTTCAGAGACTTTCTTCCTCCTCCCAATTAGGCTTACATCCTCTACAGTCATCATACCAATATATATAAAAAGGCATACTAAGAAATACCATACCGAGATACGCATGACAGAACTAGCTACCTGCAGTTCATCACACACCTCCAGAGCTCGTCCCTTAAAGACTCAGAGTCTACTGAGTACTGATTCAAACAACTGAACACTACTGTACTACTATAAATGCTGTGCGTAGTAGAGTTGTATCACTAATTTTCCAGCTTCTCTGAAATGTTCAGAGATATCAGGGAGTCTTATATCGTTGAGGCTGCTACTACAGTAGAAAAAATTCACTGATTTTTGAGACCTACACACTGCTAGAACCTCACTCTGCACAGTGTTGTTGAGGTAATTTATTAAAAGACATTATAACATTTTGTGGTAAAGAGTAAAGCATAAAACCGTACAGATAACTACATACACATGAAAAACAGCTCCCACAACAGAAGTGGCAATTAATTTAGAATTAAACAGTGAAGCACTATTAAACCAAGGTAAGAGTGTGTCCATGTATGACAGCAGTTATGCTCCACCAGCTTCTAAACCAATATACTTAAGTCAGAACAATTTGTCACACAAGCTCTATGTTAAAGCCTCACATAATACTTTTGCCTTGTAATTAAAAACATCACATAATCAGTTAATAGATACAACTTTCTTGCTCTAGATCTGAAATGAAACTTGTGTCACTTCTGCTAGGATTTAGCTTTTCTACACTCTACTTGTCAATGCAAACTGTCTTAGAACAAAGATTATAAACACAGACGTATGTACAATAGAGGTAATTCTTTCTTATTTCAGAATTTTATTATTTAGTTTTTTATTTATTTTAGTATTTCTTAGCAGTAGCATTCATCCAGAGCAGCTGATACATAACAGCAGACACTAAAGATTATAGCATACAAATCAAAACTAAGATTTCTACCACAAAGAGACTACTAAGCTAAAAGCCCATTAACTGAGAGGGTCTTGAAGAAACAATGAGTTGATCAATGAGTGATCCTGATGTACACAGGTACAGAAGAGGAATTTACCCTGGAAGAATGCTGATGATTCTTATCTTTAACACACTCTCCTGGGTTCTCCATCTTCAGGACATACACACAAATTAAAGCTTTTCTCCAGCCCTCAGATGGTCGATTGAGTTTTGTTGTTAATTATTTTCCATGTAAACAAGGAACATTTTTGGAAGCACTTTGTTTTAACGACAGCCAGTCTAAGGAGAACAAGCTACCAAAACTAAACTACTGAAATCAGTACTATTAAAACTTATATTTAGGCATCTAGCAAGCATTCATGGATAGTTGAATGTAGAAAAGTAAAGGCTAAGTGATGATATCAAAGTGCAAATCTAAATGACCAAAGCCAAACCTTTACCTTCTTATTGTTTAAATTGTATTTAAACACCAAGAGATATAGGAATATTTGTATTATTTGGGGGACTGGTGTATGTATTTACATCATCTCAGCATAACCATGTACCAGAGAGTCTCATGAGGCCCTGCATTTATTCTCAAAAATTATTCTAGAGCAAATATGCTCCATTTATTACTAAACCCTTTTTCTTTTCCCTTGTGGGAACATCAAAATGCTTAATGTAGCCTCTGGGTTTCTTTTTAGGCTAATATATCATCACTAATAAAAATCAGAAGCAGCTCACAGTTCTATTAACTGAAAAAACTGTTGATTAAGACGAAGAAGAGAAAAATAGTTCATTTCCTCCTTTTTGCACTCTCTCCTCCATTAAAGCAGTAGAAGAAGCAGTAAAAAAAAAAAAAAAAAAAAAAAAAACCCACCCTGAAAATTAAATCTGGACGTTTAGTGAATGTGCAAGAATCATAATATGCAAGAGAAGCTAACTTACTGAATAAATGATATTTTACCTGCACATTTTCCTTACTACAATGAAGAAATATTGTTTCACAGAAGTAATGAAACAAAAACACAGGGTGCTAACTGATTATTTTTATAGCCATGTATGTATTAAGTATAAGAGACTGAAATAAATCTCATGGCGATGAGTTTTAAACCATCAGTTGATTAGTAATATGGCAGCTTCAGGATTATTTATTTAGCTTATTTTAAATTATATAAAAAACAGTTTTTAAAATGTTGCCTACATCAGAAAAAAAGATCATTTTTACCCGTATCAGAAAAAAAACAAAAAACATTCACACCTTAGATCACTACTGTTAAGTTTAAAATAAGCGTCCGTTACAGAAAAAAAAATGAAAAATAAGATTGTGATTAAGAATCAAGATCACAGAGGTAAGAAATATGACAGTAGAACTCTAGACACGTCTGTTCAATTTGTTCAATTCACTCACCTCACCATCCATTTTTCCTACTCATCCCTCAGGTATCATTCAGATCCATGAATGTTAGATACAAATCAAAATAAGGAAAGAGCTGAAACATGGAAAACTCTCAAGGCAACTAGGCACAGTTTCATAACTGAAGTAATGCAAAACTGATAAGAAACAAACCATAGGAAACATTCTGTATTGACAGGAAAAAAAAAAGGAAAAAGAAAAACAAAAAAGAACAGGCCAGATGAGGTAATTAGCTCATTCCATCTGTAACTTCTGCATTATCTAACCCTAGTAGGTGAGCTGAATGCTTAAGTGGCTAGCAGTGAAACAGGTAAAGCTGACAGGCAAAACTTCAACAATAAACTTTAGGGTTATTTGCTTACTGCTGTCAATGGGCAGTTTATACTAGCTGGATCGATCGTGACAAATTCTTTTTCAAAAACATTGGCTTTCACTGCAGATACTTAGAAACAACACAGTAAAACGGGGCTTGTTAGGCATAGCTGGAGATTGAGTTTATCTCATATTTAGAACAGTCATCTCTACAGCTGTTGAAGTTAGCAAATGAGTTTGCTTTGAATTTAAAAATTAAAATTAACGTCAGGAAAAGAAAACAATTTTCAGCTCAATTTCAGCACAATGAACAAGAGTTGCATACATAAACAACAAAAGTAGTCTGCATTTTAAGATTACATAGTGAACCTGATTCTCCAACAGTTCTTCAAATAGAATTCCCATTTCAGTCAATTATAGGCTGTTTAGTCCATTGGTTTTTGAGCCTTCAAACACCACTGGGCTTAATTAATTAAACAAATAAGCAACAGTTTGATTAATCAACACACACAAAAGCCATTGAAAAATCAGGAACAAGAGAAGTTTCCCAGCAATTTCAAGAGGCTTTGCGATCAGGTTCTGGAAGACCACGTCAAAAAAATGGTCTACTAGGAAAATAAATAAAAGACAATTAAGAGAACTGAGATTCTGCAGGTATGTATGTATCTGTATGCATGTAACTACAGCTTTATCAGTGAACCTAACACACATAACGCTTCTCAAATACAGCTCAGCTGTATTTGCAATCAAAACACAGCCCGAGCCCTTCATCTGCTTTTCTCTCAGAAGTTGAGATAGAATCCACAAAACCAACAGTAGGATTCATTTCAGCAGACATCTACACACCTGAGTTGGTTTTTAGACTCCCTATTGGCCCAAAGAGAGAAATGGGCACATCTGAAGTATGTTTCACAACAAGCACTGATGCTCATTAGCCAGCAAGAGTAGAAGAGTCCTTGATGGTTCTGGGTAGTGACAAAGAGAAAGGGGAAAGAGATCAGACAGGTGTAGAAGTAAGAGTTTGAAGTTGCCTGTACTCATGCTCTGAAGGCAGGGAGACATGTTGTAGGAAAAAGTGATGCATCTGTGGACACTGATGTTAATACTAACCAAGGATTGCAGTTAAAACAGGTGCTAAGTTCTAAGGACTTTGCTTCTGCCTAGCTATTCAGCCAAACAAACTGAAAACAGAGATTAGCATGAACAACTTAACTGGGAAAGCTTGCAACTGTCACTACTATCAGTTTATCCCTGCAGAAAAAAGTATAGGCAGCTCTTAAATCATCTCCTGAACCACATCTAAGGTAAACTGCCATTCATCTTGATTTGCCTTAAAATGTCAAGTTCTAAACTCAGAAACTCATTCTCTACTACCTCAGTCATCTGGGAAGGGGGCACAGGCTTACCAACAGGACAGAGCTCAGTGTTAACTAAATCATAGAGAAGAACTATGATTCCAAGTAGCTGGTGACACTAAAATATATAGAGAAAGGCATGATTCCATGCCCTTCAACGTTTTCACACATACGAAATTCCTGCAAGTCAAAGTCATACGGACAACCAAGGCAGACCCTATGTGTGTAGATAGATACATGCGCATAAGCAAGCTGATTATGTATCTACTAGAGGAAAGACTGCAATTACATAACTTAAAGAATAATCTTAAAATGCTGGAATAAAGCCCGTGGTTTAAGAGTGACATGGAAGCAAAAAGGAAAAAAAAAAAAAAAGAGGAAAAAAAAGCAAAAACCCGCAAAATTACAGTTCACCTAAATGACTGACACTAATTATGACAATTATGACAATGACATGAAACTGCAATGCATGAAGAAATATTCATCCTCCAAAAAATGTTTCGCATTAATATAATTAGGCTACATTCAGATATCGATAATTGACAACACTTACTTCTTCCAGCTAAGTGGCTTTAAATAACTTCATACAAAATACAGTGAATGTAGGTTACTATAGTGATCAGTACAATTCAGGCATCATTGGTTTATATTTTAAACAAACACACTTGACTCTTCAACCTGAGGCTCAGAAAACATTTAGTAGATGCTTTGAACTTCAGTTTTCCTGCTTAGAGCCTGTGACATACTGAGGAAACTACAACCTCCTCGAAGTGAGTAACGCGTTAAAATGATCACTCCAAGATGCTTAATTATGTATAAAACCATAGCATCCTGCCCTTGATTTCTGTTCTGTGATAACACTTGAAACTTATCACAAAAAAGTACCACACGATTTGACTGTAAACTGATATGACTGCACTTAACTGATCAATTTTCAGGCACAGTATTCCAGGCTATGATCGCTCCATGACTACATAGACTAGTACTGAGATGAGAAACCACTGAAAGAGCAGGAAACACATGTGACTTAAGGGTTTGTTCTGTTGCCTTGGCTTCTTGTCCCAATAATGTTAAAGATGATACTGTGCCTTTTCATATTTACAGCAAAGAAAGACAGATGCTTAGTTCATTAACATAAGCCAAATACTTCCGATTTTTTCCCACAACCAAATTAATTTATATCAGCTCATAAACCCTATACTTGTTGGCTGGATGAAAGATGTCAAAATATTTTTCATACAAGTAGGGATGGTCAATTATATGTTCTTTCAAAACTTGTGTATTTTCTTCTAGTTTTGAAAGAAAGCATTTTTCCACTTCTGCAAACAAAACAGATATTAGCAGTATCATAACTAATAATTTCTATAGCAGAAACATCTAAACTTTTAATACTAGTGGATGCCAGGAAATAGTACAGAGAAGAAGGTCTTATAATCACAGGATCAAGAAAGTAACAAATCAATACAATTCACAATTGGGGACATACTGGTAAGCGTAGATGACAAAAATGCTTCACTTTGGTTATCTTGGTGGTTTGGAGGTTTTTTCCTCGTCATAGTAGTTTGCTTTCCACATTGGGTTTTAAAGTAAGAATACAATTAGAGATCTATTTCCATTAATATTGTTTCTGATGCCACAAAATGTTTTGAGATTCTTCAAGATGAAAAGCTTCAGTTAAAATATGGGTTCACACATGGAATAAATAGATTTAACGTGTTGGTACAATATGTGCAACGAGAGCAGATCTATAGATCTGTTGAAGGCACAACAATAGCACAGAGCACTGGAGCCCTTGGACCAGACTTCTTCAGTCCAGGCTGATTTTCACAGTTTGAGGATGCAGTTCCTGATGATCCTTATTCCTCATTCCTTTGTGCAGTGATTCATCAGAATCTCCTGTTTACTTCCATGCACTCTTTTTTTTTTGTTAAGAGAGTAAACATTGCTTGCAAAATTACAGAAAAAAAAAAAAGGTGCAACAAAACATTTCTCAAAAAATCAAGTTGGTCTCAGAATCTTATTTGCAAAATAGTAAGTTATTTAACTGTAGGATATATTATAGTACTTGGAGTACTAGTATGTAAACACCTGTGAAATAAAGAATAGAATATTTCCCAACAGGATATTTATGTAAGAGATAAAGACCTACAACAAATAGAATAACTATCTTGCAAAGAATTATATAGACAACCTGTGGCACAGATAGTAGACCCCAGATTTCTTGAATCAAGGCTACATACTTTTCCTGTAAACTCTATGATTTATTTCTGCTTGTCCAGAGTAGGGCTGTAATTCCATTACAGTTTCTGGGAAGACCATAAAACATACCAGAAAATAAGTTGTTCAGAACACAAAAGATATATAAGTGGAAATCTAGTGCTGGTTTAATTTGGGATATTTATCAAATAAAACTAGTCTAAAAATATATTCACTCTCATTTGTTAATGTTTACACAGCCTCTACCAGTATCCAGTTTAAAATAAGAATAAAAAGCCCAAACTAACACGAAAAAAATTCTCCCCTATTATTTCCTTTTTTCCTCCTCAAAACCCAGAAATCCCACAATCACACCTACATTTTTTTGTGTCAGTATAATTGTTGATTTCTGGACCAGATGTACTACAGGGAATTCACAAACCTGCACGCTGCAGGTGAATGCTAGATGCACTGTTAGAACTTCTCTGAATTACAAGAAAGATATATGAAATCTCACATTACCAGACAGTTTCCTACTGGGTACAAATGAAGAGGAACACAAACCAGTCACTCTCTTCAAAGGCAATGGAAGTCAATTCCCTGACCTGACTCACTAGTCATCTATTTAGAATAATGGTACTGTACTAAATTATACTTCCCAACGATATTTTGCATCCATTAGTTTTAGTAACATACTACATCTCTAGTGCAAACCTGCACTAGAAGAAATGAAACTGTGAAATTTAAGTTATGTTCAGCCTCCTCCATTTCATCAGCTGTAAATCAACTCTAACATCATAAAAGTACCAGGCAAAAGGCCAAGGAGGATTGTCCGATGCAATAATACGATTAAGCAGTTTTGCATTTTATAACTGGAGCAAAATTAGGTCTTCACCAATCTATTTGCTAAGAATACTTTTAAAAGCAAAGCACAGTTCTGTATTTATTTGGAAACTTAAATGAAGTTCCTAACACAAATATTTCTTTGAAGTTGATATGTTTATAAAATTATAGAGAGAGAGAACATAAAACATTTGTTGCTGTTCTTCAAGCTTATATGCACCTATGAAAGTTTATCCCTACCTTATAACACAAGATTTCCTTTTGCCAAAAAAGCTGGAAAAAAATCATCTAACAAATTTATTGAATGCTATGCTCCCTTCCAAACTATTCGCTAAATACTCAGCAAGTGCCGCAGAGCTTCAAGAGATCTCTAGATCACAAGCACAAAATCTCTTTTGCTACGTTAACAGGAAAAGAAAATTTGTTCTTTGAAGATGAATTAAATTCAAGGTTACTTCTTCATTAGAAACTCTAAATAGCTCTCACACTGTCCATGAGAACTCTGTTTTTAAAACATCTGCTATGTCACCTTCAGAACATGTGAACCGCTCTTCTTCCCATTTTCAAGTGACAAACTGTTGAGGTAATAATCAACAGTGACTCAGGAGCATCTCTTTACCACCACTTCAAGAATCAGAAAAATAAATAAGAAGTTTTAAGTATTTTCAACATGCAAGAGTTCTTGTTTCTGTATTGTTATCTCACACAAATACACTTAAATCGTCTCAGGATAGTCTATACCTAACCTACATTATTTTGGCATCTATTCATATCCTATTTACTGCATGTATGCACTGTATCAGATAAAGAAAATACAGACAGTACGTCGATTTAAATCAAACTGTAACATCTAACACTCGAACAGTGAATGTTCCGTAAACCACTTCAACCAGTGTGCAAGACCTACACAAGTGTTTTGATCACACAGTACCTAACCGGAAGGGTAAGGACTAGAGGTTAAAGCACGTAATGTCACAGACCACATACACAAGTAGGCACTAAGATGCCATCAAAACTCAGTAAATCCAGACTCCACTTGTTGAAAGAAAATTGTAATTTAATTCTACAACACACCAGCTTTTTCAAAATAAACTAATTTCTATCTTTCACTAGGTTTTTACTTGCTTTTCCCAGTGGAGGTATTCTAGATGATCATATAGGTCACGTTAGAGAGGGAAAACGCTGTAGAAATCCTGTGCTCAAAAAAACTTTATGCGTGGAAGAGAAGAAAGCAGGAATATAGTTTTAGTCACCTACTGGGAAAATTTATTGGAAAATATACGCTCAAGATACAGAATCCAGAAACAAAACTGAGAGATCACAGTCTTTGGGTTAGGTAAAAAAAAAAAATCAAATACTCATGTTAAGAATCTCCTATTCAGATTAATTTAGTTATGTGAGTACCTACATATGTGAGCAAGGCTGCCAAGAAGGACAAAGGTTCTGTTCAGGAGAAACTTGGACAGTGGCACTTTCTAGGCTGACCTGAAGCAATTTCGGTGGAAATTACTACAAAAATAATTGACATAGGGCACAACAACTACTTCTATTAGATACACATTATTCATGTACTATATTTACATAAGAGAAACAACATTTATTTAAGAAAAGAGACAGTGAGGGACCTAGACTGTTTCTAGTTTATTAAAGAACTAATCTCAAATCACTTCTTAAACAGTAGTCTAGTGGATTAAAAGGCATGCTGAGATTTTAAACGAACCTCACCTAAATGAACCTTGAATAAGTTATTTTTGCTGTGGGTTTTCTTCACACCCCCCTTACATAATCGTTTAAGGTCTACTCAGACTACTGAGTGTAGAAAATTGGTACTTAACAAAAAAAAAAAAATCTGTTTAAAGAAAATATTTATTAGGAGTAAACTCCTCATATTACCTGCTTCTGCGCTGCTTGGATCATTAAGAATGAGTTAGGAATTATGACCTTGTTGTTTCAGGAAATCGGATGGACTAAGCCTCAATAGCAAGAAGCACCTTCTGACAGATTTTTTGCTTGAAAGATATTAACATCTTCATTTAAATAAGCATATTGCGCTTTGCTACTAACTCTAGTTTTCCTTGAATTATAAAGAAAAAAAATCATAGTATCTTCAAATCTTTTTCTTTCATATCCACGCCTAGAAAACCCATTAAACTGAACAGCTAGACAGCATCCTCAAATTTATTTTAGGAAAAATAATCATTACTTATTTAATAGTATGACCTATTGTTCCTCTAGACTATGCTGCTACCAGTACCACAATTCAGAAGAAACTAGTCCATATATTAGCTATTTTTAACTATACATTTCCTCACCTAGGCTATACATTTTAGCCTTATACCGTATCTGTCAGCAATATTGTACTTACACAAACTTTTAGCCAGAACAAAATTATAGTTAAGGCAAATGTGACTGAATAGCTAGGAAAATTCAGTCTCACAGGGGGCACTAGATGAGCCGAGTCCAAGCTCCCAGGACCAAGGTCGCTTATGAATGAGCTTAAATCTGAAGTGTATGATCCCACTGACTTCTGTGGAGATAGTTATGTGCCTTAGGCTAAATACAAGCTTGATGCCTCACCGAGATGCTTTCACAGCAATTTTTTGAAGTAGCAAACAATTCCTGCTTCCCAAAGGAAAGCTGCCTTTCTTCTAAGTACTCTTTGATACACTGGTAATTTATTTCCAACAAACATGCACATATACAAATGAGTAAGGACATAGAGGGATCTGAATCTATAATGAACTTAAAAAAGAAGAAATCAAAGGGATAAATGGTAAATGCAAAACATGCTGAATCATCCTTGATACAGATAGGAATTTGCATAGAACAGTAAATGCAGTGACCTAGATCCTGATGAGATATCAAAATTTCAAATATATTTTTGCAGCAATAAATATAGGGACAATTCATCCCCACACAGAATTAGAAAGTAGGCTGATCTCCAAGGAGTTCTGCCAACTTCAGAATGCCTAACCTATCATTTGTAAATACAACTAGCGTTATTAAATAATCATGGCGATTTTATTCTACTACATACGAAACAAAAGAGTCTATTGGGAGATGGCATTCTCCATTATTATATCAGTAAAATCTGGTAAACTTAACTAATGTCTCAGTTTTGTGGACTTGTAAGCTTGGATGCAAGCAAGATTTACCATTTTTGACCTACAATTTCGAAACACACTGTTACTTGAAATCAGGAACTAACTGAAGGTTTGAAAGGTACAGGCTGTCTGTATTGTATCTCAGTATGGGACTTGTGCAAGAGTGTATAGCAGAAAGAAGCCCATCAAAATATATTTCCTTAATAGAAAACAAACAGTATGAGGTCAAGAGAAGGACAAAAGAAAAAGTAAGATTTTTTTTTTTGCACACCACCTCTAAAATGAGCTGAATCTGCAAAAGAAGTAACTGGTTTTATAGGCTAGAGTTGCAATAATAATAAAAAATTCAAATATCTTCTAAGATAACATAGGTTCCTGCATATTCCAGGAAAGCACAGAAACTTATGAGGAAAGAACAGAGATAAGACATGTGACTTGGAGGGAAGGGGAAGCAAAACAACCTCATTTGCATTTATGAAGAAAGTTACAAAATTGAAACCGTCTTCTTTTACTTGCAGTTACAAAGTCTTAGGAATTATCACACTGGAAGAAAGCAGACCATTTTCTGTCATCTCCCTGGCCTCGCTACATTCCCTTTGCTACTCTTCTAGCACCTGTCACTGAGCTGATTCAATGGTTATTCCTGTATATCAAGAGAAGAAATCTTCAGGAGCTTTTCTTGCAGGTTAGATAAGAGTGCAGGCTTTTGTGAGATTAAGCATCCCATGTTAACACAGCTCTCTATCACTTCTTACCCATACGCTGTGTTTACTGTGGGGAACAAGAGGAGCAGCGCGTACAGCAAGCTTTTATTATGGAGAGCCCCTGTTTATGAACCTTGCAGCCTGAAGAATGCATTCCTCAATGTCATTCAACTTGTTGATTTCTTTTCGGAAGTAAGGGACAGAATAATACTTCTGCTGGTATCTGAAAGCTGGGAGAGTTTGGAAAATTCTCTTAAGCCGCCTGCCATATATCATTCTAAACTAAATTTAAAGCAACATCATTCCAAACTATGTTATTTTTTCCAGAAGCTAAAGGCAAGATTTTACCACTCCATTTTTCATTCCTACCTCTATTTATTTATTTTCCCTTTTCTATTTACCCCTACTATTTACTACCTGTGATAACTGAGAGTCAAAAGATCATGGTATGAGATTCCACAAAAAGGCAATGCCTTTTGCCTGCTGGACTGCTTCTGCAGCTAAAATCACCCCTTTCAGACACACAGTGATAAAGTTACCAGGTTTTTCTTGGTTTTCTTTTCTTTTTCTTGTGAGTAACACTACACAGCTCTGTACAGCCCATATGTGAATAGACACACGCTGTATTTGCGAACTGAGAGTCTTTGATTGAAAAATCCTCAGAACCAGGAGCTGTTTGCATTCAATCTAATACATACTGACGATAAGATGGTTAAGCAAAGCACCTATGTCATTCTAGGCTAAAAAACATAATTTACAAGTAGAATGTCATGTCAGTAATGTTATATTAAGAAGCATAAAGAATAACTTTTCCTGAACCCTCAATCCTGCAAAAATCTCCAAATGTAGTCAAATTAAAGACTAAGTAGGGAAGAAAACAATGAAATTGGACCTTAGAAATAGAGTTATTCCATGTTTTATTCATGGAGAAAATATATTAGAAGTACAGAGGCTTGTCAAAACTATTTTCTGTGAAATTAACAGTTTGAGGAAAAAGCACAAAAATATTACAACATAACTGTACTTCCATTTTATCTACTGTTTGCTTTTCTACTTCCAAATAAGTGTATTTTTACAGTAGATTTCTTTTTTTTAATAAAGAAAAACTTCTGTGAGAAAAAAAATTTGTCAGATCGGGAAGATCTTCAACAGGTTTGTCATGTTGCCTGGCTTTTGACATTCTGCAAAATTATAAGTCATTACAATGAAGAGAAGTTTACTATCAACAGTTTCAGTTTTTTTCATGTTGGTTTCTCAGGCCCCAGGGCCTATGGTTTCCTTAACCTTTGCAGAGACACTACTTTAATTCTTTCTTCTTAAAAAATACGTGCTGTGTTTGCAGGACTGGAAACATTTAGAGAAAGGGAAAACAAGTGTGTTATCCACCCTGCAACCAAAAAGCAGTAGCCTCATTTACTATCAATTTTCTGTTTTATTTCTCACCTTTCCAGATTCAGTAGTTATTGTGTTACAAACAAAACCTGGCACTCGTTCTCAAAAGTTGGGGGTGAGGTATTAAAACACCCAAAACCTTGAAACATCTCAAAAAATGCCTTTGGTTTGTAAGGTACGTTTTACATACACACTTCTACTAGGTACATACACCCCACTTTCAACACGTACACACAGCACCGTGGCCTGAGGGGATGCTGCACAGGGACGTCGGCTCTGGAGCTGGGAGTATCCCTCCTGCCCAGCCGTGGGAGCTCTATTAGAAGGTCTGTGCTCCAGTGTGAATGATGCTGCTGCCGCTTGTCCATTTGCAGCTTGGACCAGTAGCAAAAATGACTTTCATATATCCCAAAAACACACAGACACGTATAGGACACAGATATGGCGAGACACACAGACTGACGCAGACAAGGCACTGCCTACAACTGCCCCTACATACAGGACTTGTATAAAAACACAAGCACAGCCAGCCAGGTGCCCTCCTCCTCTTGGGTTGGTGAAGACTAAAGGTCACTACTGCCTCCTCACTCTCTGGATTCACACGCACATTCATGGATCCATGTCTGCCCAGCACCCCGGCCCACATCCCAGCCTCTCTTATGACAATCCTGTTTTAGCAACTGCCTATTTCATTCGCACCTTAAGTGATCCCCACAAACACTTTCTACATACTAAACGTAAATTAAATGACGATTCCACAGAGACATCAGAAATCTGCATCAAAGAACCCAGATCAACCCAGAAGAATAAGATTCAAGTTTTAACTACCAGACTACTCTTCCTTTCTTTAGTTAAGAGTGAAGCTACAGAGATCGCAGAGACAAATACTTCAAAATGTCAAAAGTCATCACTAACTCACACTTTCTGGACACACACAGTTTCAGTCTGACCTTGAAGTAGGATTATTGCAGAAGTTGTATGGAAGGTGCAGATTTTTTTAAATTGAGTTATAGCTGCTCCACAGAACTGTTGCTCTTAGTCCCTAAGTGTCTTGGTTGTAGCCATGGAAAACTGAGAAGAAATAGCATGTTCTTCTCAAGTTCTCATCACATTTCAAGTTTGGCAAGACATCCAGTCCAGATCTTTGTAAACTCACAAAGCAGGACAGAAAAGCAGCACTTGGCACGCTACTTAAACTTTGCCATCTAAAAATGCAGAATTACTTTAAATAGGACGATATGCTTTGATTTGTCATAATGTTTATCATTGCATTTATTTTCTGCCTGCAGATACTATTAAAGATGATGTTTCATCTCAATGTATGTATAAAATCAAAGGAATGAAGAAAGGCACTATGCCTAATTTAATTACTGTCCTGGTTCTTTCAGCAAAGCCTACCAATATGCATAAGGATTTGTAACTAAATTTCACACCGTAATTATGAAGGAGCAGGAAATTAAGGTAAAGACTCCGATTCTAATTGGTCCATGATAACCATACAAATGCATCTCATCCTAAGTATTCTTTCATGACCCTGGAGTTCAGGACACTGCTCTTTTGCCCTTCTTGTCTATTTATGAAGGAAAAAACTCTTGGCATCTAAATTATGGCTGTGATGTTCTGTGATGCCAATTTTCTAACAGCTCCAGTTAAGTAAATAGGATTTATATGTACATATCACTAATAAAACTTTCATCAACCAGAAAGAAATCTAACTTATACCCACCATTTTAACACACCAGTCTTTCACCCCTCTTCACACCAAAAAAAAGAGCTAAAACCACTAATTTTCTCAGGAAACTGAGCATTTTCCTTGATCCAATGAGAACACAGAGCACAGGCCAATTATCTATAATATCTCATGTATTCTAAGGGAAGCACAGCTGGAAGCTAGAGTTACATGGCTCCTGTGGCTCATGAATCAGGCTCGTTCGCAACTCAAAGTTTCATGTAGCATACACTAAAAGAGTTTTAGGATAAAGTTAAATGAGTAGCAGCTCTCTGTTGTGGAGTTTTTTCTTCAATTAAAATTTGAATAAGATTTCACTGTTCATTTGCATAAATAGCAGAACAGAAACTGGAGTCTCAATTCCATACTACTTTTCCAGAATATGGACCAGTGTGCTTGAGGACTAACTTTGTATTAGCCTCTGATTTCTGTTTAGTTTCATTCCATGTTAATATTAACTTCTCTAGTCATTATTCTTCTCCTCACTTTCAGTAAGTTAAGCTTCAACAATCCTAATAAAAAGCTTAGCCACAAGTGTGCACTGGCTATTTTTCACTAACATATATATGCTCTTTTCATTTGATAATGTTACGTATTCTTTCCTTGCAAAGCCTGCAAAATCCCTTTCCGTCATGCCCAGTGTTCCTTCAGACACTGTAGATATGGTTAGAGACTACAGATGATGACAAGTTTTATTTCATTTCCTTGGAGACCTTAAGTTACTCCATTAATGTGTCAGATGTATCAAACAATATGTAGCTTAGTAGAACAGGCCATTCCGAGATACAAAAATACCCATTTCTAACTTTCCTAGCTATGGAGAAAGCAGTTGCCTGTGAGGCTCCACTCCATACTTCAATGCCATGCTGGAAGTCAGATGTACCTGTGAAATCAGGTCGGCCACAGTGCTGTACTCCCTTCATGACAAGAAGTTTAAGAGAGGAATAGCAGGCATTTATTCAGTTAGTCTTTTTCCCTTGTGCAATTAAAAACTACCATGAACTTCCCCTTTTAATTGTCATTAGGACATCTATATAGTGGTGTGATCAATGTAGTTAAGTCACATATCCATTTTTGTTAACGTTTATTATAACTATTGTTCAGTTTTTTATTATGTTATTGTCTAAAATCGGTAATGACAACTCAAGATGTTACTGAGGTAAGTAACCTATGAACCTTCTTCTTGGCAGAGGCATAGAGCTCTGTTACTTTACCATCACAATCTTTACTTTGCCCCTTTTGAGTTTTTGCAATGGTGGTCTTAACAATATGAGATACCATCTACCCAGATAACAGCAGTGCTAGTGCCAGAGCTCGCTGCCCACGTTGGCCTCCATAGAAACTGATGTCAACTCCAGGCTCTGACCAGAGCCACCCTTTGGCTGCCTGAGGACTGGCCTCCAAGCCAAAGGCGCGCTGCAACGCCCCTGCTTCAGAAATGCTAACATCTGATACTTTTATTTTCAGTGAATCCCAGCTGATTCACCAAAGCCGAGGAGCTGGCTTTTGGTGTTTCGCTGCCAGAACAAGTAGTATGATTTATAAATACATTCTATTTTTCTATTCCCTTTATTAGATGTCAGAATTTTTTTCACATTTCAAAAGCAAGCAAATTCATTTCTGTTCTACAGTTTGTAACTACCTGTTGTCAATGACCCACTACCAGCACTGAATTATTCTGTGCTTTTTCTTTAAGAGCATTTTTATTTCTCCCACTCCTGGTCAAAAGAAAAAACAAAACACCAAAGAGGTTTCATCTAATTCAGCACTCCTACCTTCTATTAAAAAATTAATTAAAAAAAAATAGCCTATTTAATTAATAGACACAGGAGGAGCTCCAAACTCACCACAGAATTTTCACACAGCTTGTTCATCACATTCAAAATAACTCAGCAACCACCCAATTAATATCAACGGGTCATTACACCCAGTTTCGCTGGGTACTAATGGCAACTGACCTGCAGGCTATCTGGATTTAAAAGAAATATAATAAAAATTCCTGACTTTTTCTTTCTAAAAAACAAGTTCACTGTGTTTTTGTTGGTGACACTGATAATGTAATTATGGTATTAAAGATCATAATCTGATATAATGGCTGTAATTTGATATTTAAATAAGCATGTGTAAGTAGTGCATCCATCTCAAAAAACGAAAGTATTTCTGCCTTGCTCTCCAAAGTTTACAAAACCCAAACACTAATCTGTCAAATTAATTATTTTAAACTAAAAAACCAAATATTTGTGTTGTGATAGAATATTCTAGTTCAACACACTATGTTTTGGATCTCAGTAATGTGCACTAAACAAAATCTACCTAATACAAAGACATGACAGAAGTTAAAAGTCCAGTTTCCAAGAACTTCACTGAGATGTGCCTCTCCCTGCTCATTACTGACAGAGCTAAGCACACACCATTCCAAAACATTACATTTTAAACATAAAGATCATATATTTAATAATTATTTTCTACTTTTTACTAGGTATACATGAACGAGTGTTAAATCGTAAGACTGATACTACTACATCAGATCTTCACATGCTCATTCCTCTCAGTTTCAGTAACACAAAGCTATAACAAGAAAAGGCCATTCTTTCTCAATAACCCCTAATAGAATAAAATATATATATATAGTGCACATAAGAACCATTGCCACCACGTCAAAAGTCATTTTGTCAAGTCATTTATACTCTTTTTCATTCATAAACTTTGAGCAAGGACCAAATAATGTATTACCACATACACAGAATTAAGCACACACTTAGAAAGTTTCTAACAGAGATGGTCTAAAGTCAGGTTTGAAGAAGATGCACCCCATTTCTGAAAGTGCTTGTTTCTTAAGAGTTGAACAACATTTAAAGGGGTGTTAAAGCACTCTTTCATATTTCTACTTTCAATTCATTTTTTCCAGCAAATAAGACAAATAATTTAATTTCTGAAATAAGCTGAGTGAAACATCTATGCTTTACATGTACAGTGGATTACTGCTTTCCAGGTGCGGCTGAGGCATTGAATCCAAAAGGGCCAAAGACAAATCTCTTCTAAAAATTACAGCAAACTACATTATTCAAAACTCTTCCTCATGCATTGAAGTAACAACATGATAGATGCAGCAGGACAGTATGGGTACACAGGTAATTAATATCGCACTTTTGAATAGTCACCATTTAGTGTGCAGCCTCATGTAGAGGTGACACACGCATGAGCTTAACATTCATTACTACAAGCAGTGCCCCCGCCTTTAGTCAGACCACTGCTACAAATCCCACCCAAACACAGACAGCTTTGTAGAAAGATGCAATGGCATTGGTTTTATGATACCTATGGCAAATAGTTAAGAAATTACAAAAGCCCTACATAAATATGCCTTTGTGAACTTCTAGAAAAGGCTACTATTTACTGCAGTCATAATTTAACGACAGCACTACCCATACAAAGCCGCGTTTGGTTTTTCAATAGGCTGTAGTACAACACACGTTTACAACTAACTTACACTAATGTGCATTACTTCAATAAATTCCCCACTGCTTACATCAGTGAATATAAAGGTATTCCTTATATACTTGAGTAATCAATAGTTGGACTCAACTAAGTCATGTTTCACCAGGGGAAAGGAAAATGAATGAGGTTAAATTAATGCTGTCACTTTCTATAAACTGGCACTGGTTTCCCGCCAAACAAACCACTAACTTCATTAATTTACAACAGGAAATCAACACTGTAGCATACTTTAAAAGTCTAATTTGCTTAGAGTAATAAAAAGGTACTCACAAAGCTTATCATGTATGTCATATTATGCTTAGTTTTAAACATTCCAGCTTAAGAACATGTCATGCCCCGGATCCACCAGCTACACACTCATGGCCAGGCCTTCTTCCAACCTGCACAGTTGAAAGAAGGGGGTTCATTCATCTGTGTGGCGATCCGGAGGCCAGCAAGGTCCCTCTCAGGGTGAAATCAAAAAAACCAAAATTTATTCTGGCTTCACCCAAAGTAAACAGACCAAAAAAATTCGGGTTCACAGCTGAGATAAGGAGATGCAACTTCCCAGAGGTGCAGAAAAACAGATTTCAGTCTGATCAGATTATAATGTGATCCCTGAACACAGACAAGGTCATCCGGATTTGATCTGACACGAGTATCAGTCAAGAAAACACTGTAAGGGAGATGAGAGAGAGAGAGACGGCACCATGAATCAGAGACGGGGTCCTCAGACAATGCAGATGTTTAAGACAGACAAAATGGTAAAATCAGTCTTTACAGAACGGCATGCAAAAATCTTGGCAAATGAAGTTGATTAATATTTTGCATTTGTATGCAGTAGAGCTCTCCACTCACCAACTACTATATAAATATTATTTCATTAAATCTCAAAGCAATTGTGTTAGGTGAGATAATAAAATGTCTCTGTATTACATTCCTTATCTAGGCAATGTAGCTTTTAAAACAGAAACAAAAGTAGTAAATTAATGCTCTCTCTCTTATGGAGAGAAGGTCAAAAATGAGGGAATTCCAGACTCCTAAATACAAACCAAGACTATTAGGACATAGAAACCTACATTCAAAGTAGAATTATTTACATGAGGTTTGCAATGGTATGGGTAGAGAAAGTTAGGGATATTTTTCTAATTTTTTAAGTATTCATCAGGGTTCACACTGCCTTTTTGCAGGAACCCTATTTCATGAGGATGCTGCAATCAGTTCATTATGGAAAGCTGAGAGGATAGAACAGAAACAAAAATGAAAATCAAGCTGCACTAATACATTAAAAAAATAACAAACAATGAAAGAGGTAAGAGATCTTTATCTCTTTCTCCTTTTTAGCTTTGTATTTTAATTAATACAGTGTTCCACTTTCTGGAACAATGTCTGCTTGCTTGCCAATCGGCTCCAAGCTCCTCTTTTAAAACTCACTCCTTAATACTCATTTCTCCCAGAAATCTTTCCAATAAAATCTTATTTTCTATTCATAAATGGTCACTAAAATTATGGTAGATCAATACAATACAATTATACAATAGAAAGTAAAAAAAAAAAAAATCCTCACCCTAGTAAATACTATTCTTTTCAACCACAGCAGCTAAAAGTAAAAGCCATCCTAACTCAGGCCTTAACAAACAAGAGTCTAAAAATCTGAGGTTCCTAATGGCAGTTAAGAGATTTTCTCAATTTGCCTAATAGCAACCAGCCCATCAACTTCATTTATGAACTGTGTCATTACACTTCAGAATTGCTGTGTTTCAATGATACAGCTTGCTCTATACAGCCCCCTGACCAAGGAAGAGTTTGTGATAGTGAAGTCAAAGATGTGATGTTGGCCCTCCTATTTGCATAATTTGTCATTTTAGATATTTTTGTAGGCTGTTGAAGAATACAAACTTGCCTGATTCATTAGTTATCTCTCCATAACAACCGAAGAACTCAATTATTTTCTAAATACACCTCTGCATATTTCAACATATTTGTTAAAATACTGAACAGAGCTTCTCTTGAAACATTTTCTCCATTGTAATTCCTTATAAAGAGCCAAAGCAGGGTACAAGTGAATTGTAATATGCCTCTAGGACTCATGGCCTTAGCCAAAAAAATGCCATAATCATCATCAGTATGTAGAACATCAACAGTATTTTTTTTTTTGCACTACAAATAGTCACAGTAGTGTTGATAACTTTGACTTCCAGAACATTTTAAGGTTTAAGTAACATTTTGTGCCATATTTTTATTCTCATAAACATCTTCATTTTGATAATAGATCTAGAAGCACATTCATTAACTCCCAATTAACTTCAGTACAAAATGTGTGACTGTCAGACACACAGACCCCATTTCAACTATTAGAGAAACAGAAGGAACTTGTTAGGAATGAAACAAATACAAATGCTACAAAACTACTTAAACATGTAAAGCCGATTTAACACAGGACTGAATCCTATATATAACAATAGACAGCACGTACCAACAGAGAAGAGGAGGTTCACAAATCTGCATGTCTGTGATTGTCTTGAATGATTTTTGGAGAAGCAAGCCAAAGGTAAACAATCAAGACCACAGTCTTAAAGAAGCCTTTACAAAGAGCCCAACAAACCAGCTACTAGCAAATACTCCAGAAAATTTACTCTTGTCTTCAGGCTGGTCACATGCTGAAAGAATTAAATAGCACCTTGGTTTTATTCATACTCGATTAGAATAACAAATTCTACCATAACAATACTGGCTCATCCTCAGTCTATAATCCTCATGTTTATGAAGGGGACAAGATCAAAGATCTTTTACAAAACATATTGCTTCCCAATTATCTGTAATCACTTATGTGTGGATGCCTAGAAATATGAATACTTCCAATCTGATGAGCTTACTAAACTTCTCCATGAAAGAAGAAGTTCCCCATTGAACTAGTTGTATATCTTAAACATTACCATTTGATTCCTTCTGTTTAAACAAAAAAAAAAAATAGTATTTGATAACATATTTTAATTGTAGAATTTTAGAAGAATTCTATTTAGGTATGAATAGAGAGGCCTATTGGAGAAAACAAGCAAGTCCAAAAGTGGAAACAGTGAATGGATTGATTTAGAATTACTAAAAACAATTTTTAGTTGAAAAGTCTTAAATCTTGGAAGTAGGTCAAGGTTTAATATAACAATCAGAAAAGCAACTTCTCAAAAATGTTTAGATGTTAATATCTACCTCTAGGATTCTATTTACTTTAGTGGTATGTGAATGCCAAAAGACTCTGAAAATCCAGCTTGTTACCTCAATATCTTAACATGAATCAGGACAATAACTTAAAATCAACCATATATAACCATTTTGTGCAGATTCTAACCCAGAATGAAGACAGCAGCTTTATTTGGTGAAATTGTGTAAACTTATACTGGCTCTATGCTTTCAACTCTTGCTTCCAACTGAAGCACTTTTTGAAGATTCAAAATCAACGGTGACAACCAGGCAAATCCTCCTTTTTTTCAGCTAGACTCACCACCAAACAAATAAATCAAAGAGCAAATATTAATAAGATAAACACCCTTGTGTTTAAAGGCGATGTGTATACCGCAATGTGTCTCTATATTACTGCTCAGAATAGAAATGGTCATCATTGTTCAAAGAGCAATGCAGAATTTTCTCTTTTAAAAGCATCTCATTTGCTCTAGACAATAAGGCAAGAGTAGAAAGATTATGTATCATAACACATCTCCATCTTAATTATGTTTCTAATAAATATAGTACCATTTAAACATTAGGATCTTAGCTGCTCCAGAAGCTGCTACAAATCTTTAAAACAATTTACTGGACATAACTTTTCCATCACTGTTACTTCAATACTTCATAAAAATAAAAAGGAGGAAAACACAGGTGAGGTCAAGTGCAACACCTTAGGAAAGTTTATTTACAGAAAATGGTTCTGCCAGCTATTTTGTTTCTAACACATCCAGGGAATGAACAAGTTTATACACTACAATGTCTTATAAAAAGTAATAATTAGCTTTGAAGTTTTTTGACCCAAGTTTCTTCACCCATGAATTGACTTTCTGTAACCAGTTGATAGCATTATTCAGTGCTGAAAAGGCCATTATTCAGTTAGAAAAGGCCTTTTTCTGTGCATTTAATTAGTTGGATATTAGCTCCCAGTAATTTAGGAAACTAGAACTGTGCACATACTGCTACTACAACCCTCCATACTCTCTGGCTACTTTGCTTTCTATGAAATCAAACAGAACATATATTCTATCCTAAAAGCAGATATGCAAGCAGGTTTAAAAAGCATAATACCTCAGTTAAGTAGAATTATCATAGCGATAATTTATATATATTCACAGAATTATCACACACACAACATTTGAAACAGAAGTCCAATTCAAGTGGTTTATCTGTAACCACTGCTAAATCTGCATCAAAGGAGGAACTAGAACTGAAGATGACACACACCCCCACTTCCACACAAGTCAGCATGAATGTGCACTATAAGTACCTGTGTGGGTGGCTGAAGAAAGAATGCTCAGAAAATAGCAGGTAAAAGAGGACGAGAATTACTCTTGCTTAAAAGCACGTCACTGCCATAACAGAATATCACAACAGAGTACAAAACTCGGTGCTATACCTGTGATCAAGTACAATTCTCACATATGTTTTACGTATCTCCAAACCCTGAGGATCTAGTAGGACTTTCCCTGTTCATGGACAAGGCCATAACACTGTCCCATGTCACAGTCAAAGGAAATGCATGATTCCTCACTGCAGGTGCCATGACCTACCAAGATTCTATTATAAAATCATTATGAACACACCATGAGTTGGTCCTGGTTATTGTTATTAAACAAGGTAGTTCAGCAATGCCTTAGTCAACCATGAGAGAGGGTCAAGTTACACTCATATCTCAAGTCAAACCTTTTTTATCCAAAGCACACTATTGTGGCATACACAAAATAGGATCACAATTATATCAGTAATTGTCTTTTTGGTAACTGTCTGGGGTATGCAGCAGTCATTTTAAGTATCTAAAAAACCAAATGGGTCTGCCATTTATGCTAGAATTCTTCTGTAGCTGTAAAAATCTCTTCCATTTCATAACCAACCATACAGAGTCTAAATGCAGAGTAAAGAGTATCTTTCTCTCAAACAGCAAGCACAGAAACAATACTACAAAACACACACTGTTCTTCCCCTTCCAAGAAAATGACCATTTTACTTCCAAGTAATCATACTGAATGCATTTACTTTAAATTTCTAGCATAATTATACCTCCCTGAAGTTATTCAGTATTTATCTGGCTTACCAGAACGATGGTGGTGATGTTCTTCAGTGAATTCCAAGTCAAGCATTAGGTCATCTTCATCCAGCTCACAGGAACCCAAGTTATTCAAAACATCCTAGTATATATTGGAAAAAATAAAAAAAGTGGCATTCAGGCAAATGTGTTGACCCAGCTGCTCCGCGCATAATAATGAGCATAATAATGAGCAATTACAAGTAGGAACCACACAAAATTTTTCTACTAATATCGGAGAAATTGTATGAAACAACTGTTCAAGCAGAAAAACGTTTGTCACCATTCTCCATTTTTACAGGACCTTGAATGCTTAACACAAAAAAAAAAAAACAAGTACAAGTAATACTACCTATATAAATCTAGATGGTTTTATGTCTTTCCAAGATTAATCTTAACTTTTTATGAAGCATAAAAATGTTATATTTAGCACAACATAAAAGTATCAGTAGTTTTCATTAAATTTTGAAATTCTAAGCACTGCCTGCCCTTACCAATATCCTCTGAAGAGAGATTTATTGTTCTATTTATCCAATGTACAATAAAACACAAATGCAGGATAAACAGGAAATTCAGGCACCAATGATCAATTAATGAATTTTTAAGTATTAAAGTGGGTTGTAAAGGCTTACATGGACAGAGTAGAAAGCCTGACTATGAAGTGTAACTGCTTAGGTCCCCATTCCCTTTTTGTGATTAATTTTGTTTGCCAAGTTTTAACCACGGACAAATAAGGCACATTTATACAATGCATCCTATATAAAGTCAAAAAGAAGTGGGAGGGCTACAATCAAAAGAGAGCAAAACAGTAGCTATTTCGCACTACATTCTTCACTACAGAATTAGCTTCTCGGAAAATAAAATTATTAGTTATGTCACAGATAGACACCTTTACTCTGTAAGCACTGACTACAGCAATATCACTGTTTTAGTTTCATTCAGGGTCATGAAATGGCATTCATCTCAGCCTTTGCAAAGCCCTGTCTGGACAACAAGTGCCTACAGCCAGACACAGGAATGACAATCAGTCTTGGTAGCAAACCACCAATGGAGAACAGAGCCAGACGCAGGTGGCCTTGAAATGCCTCACCTCTCCACCATACAGGGAGAAACAGCAGCAGAGAGAGGGCAACCCACACCAGGACAGTTCACTTTGCTGTTCCCCATTGCTACGCACACCATGGACAACTCTGGCAAATTACAAGGTGATTGTTTCACTCTAGTCCCCACCAACCTAAAGTTGCTACACTCAATGGATTAAGAGAAATATTCATTCTGAATTGTCTTCCCCTGTATATTTTACTCTATGGTCAAACATTTACGATTAGTGAGATAAAAAAAAGACAGTGATTTAAACTAAGAGGAAATAACTAGTATCACATACTGTCAGGTACAGGTTCTGCTGCATTTCTTTTAACCTGATAATATCATGATTTTCTCCACAGTCATGACATCTAACCAAAAATAATTCATGCACTCTCCAGCTGACATTTTGCTTGCAAATCTACAAGTGCTTAATTCTTCAATCCATTCACAGGCAAACCAGTCAATAGATCCTGCATGAGATGCTTGCACCCCATATGTCTCACACGCTCCCAACATAAATGTAACCCAGAGAACACGGGAATACAGTGTAAAAGAGGCCAGGTGACTGTCTCAAAGCAAAGAAATATAACAGCAGCATTAACAGCATACAATAAACTAGCAAAAGCCCTCCCTGACCTCTATTCCAACTATATTTTTTTGTCTTCCTTCTAATTTTCAAATTATTTTCCCTCAGTAATAGTTGCCAATTCTTACTCAAACTTACAATGTACACTTTTTCATCCCTTAATTAGTAAATATTTCTTCAAATTCTGTTTTCATAAACAACATGCAGGCAATACAAGGACTTTTTCTAGCATTTTTTCCCTGACTTACCATCAACACAAGAAAATGTCTTCTGAGATACAGAACTTACATGTAGAAGCCGTCACTATATTTATAGATGGCGAAAGTGACAACTATCAAGTGCAGAGACCTCCCAATAAGCAATGAGCAGCATTGTAAAGAAGGAAAGTATACATCACATGAACATTACAATACCCTTAAGTACACATCTTATACCCTCTATCTTAACTACTATAACAAGTCTTTGTCACAGTGACTGTTTCTTGCCCTCATGCTGACAAAATGCAGACGTTCAATAATCAAATTATTACTATACAGTACAAAAGCATAAAAATGAAACATGAAAATGTTATACGCAGATGCATTATATCATGCTACCATACCTCATACTTAGGTAGACAAACTTTTCTAGTTGGAATTTGCCTCAACACATAACAAACCCAAACTAAAACTAGTTCACTGACAAAAAGAAAAAAGTAAAGAAAAAGCATTCTGTATTAAACAAAGGTGGGAAACACACATTGCTCAATGTTACAGATAACCTAAAACTTATATAACTTTTGAATCACTGTTGGAGCTAGTGAAACACTGAAGATAGAAAATCTCATTTAGGGCTTATCTATATCCTTTAGAAGCTAAATATCTTTCCAAATAGTAGCAGCAAGACACTTCTAAGATTTGTTCTCTGTTCTTTTTCACAAATTCCAAGAGCACTGCCTGACATGATGAAGTATCTTCAGTCCAACTGTTATTACCAGCTGCATTTCAGAAGAAGAATCATTTATAATGGCAAGTTAAGAGCAGATGAACACAAGAAAATGATATCTAAACAAAGGAAAAGTTTGAGTGATTTTGTTTCCTTCTTAAATTTAGATGCTATTATGCACTCAAGCTCCATCAAAGGGTACATTAAACTGGTCAGACAATTTACAGCAGCCTTGTACATAAATTGTTTTATTAACATGAAAAACATTTTGGTGACAAAGTCCAGAAGAACAATCCCTGCAAATTTTAAGCAACAGCTAAAACTTTTTCATGTCAGTTGAGGCAAAAGGCAAAAAGGTTGAAATACACAGCTTTGTTGTCTACCTTAAAATTATCATCTATATTACAGCTGATCAACTGAATCCGTATTGATATTAATGCTAAGCATACTTTGATGAGGCCTATCACTAATAATCAGCATGATTTCATACTAATTGAGCGTTTCCTACATTTTGTGCAGTAACTTATGTGTGGTCTGAAATCTTGGAAGACTGCCTGCAGAAGTGTAGTGATTCACAGCTTCCATCAAAAACAAATTCTACTTGATTTGAGGAAAGCAAACAAACACAAACATAACCACAGCTTTCTAAACGGAAGGATGGACCAAAAAGAAAAACGTTGCATACAACTCTCCACCTGCATATTATTTCCTTTCAGTAAATTCTTTGCTTACAGTAACCTTTGAAACAGAGGCAAATTGTGCTCCATCTGTCCTCTCTTTCCTGTGAGCGTACCCTGCCCCTCACAGCAACATCTCTGCTTGTCCACCTGAGCAAAGGGCTCCCAGCTGCCTTCCCAATGCACCTGCAATCCCCTCGTCTTCCCTTCTCTACAGTCTCTTCAACTTTACCAACAACCGTAGGCAAAGAAAAGCTCTGCCAGGTTTATTCTTCTCTGAAGCACCTCTTCCAGGGAAACAGTCTCCTTATTTGTCCCGGAGTTTACACGTTTTTTATAAAGAGGCAAATCACAGAACTGGGAAAAACAAATTACAGCAGCTACTGTCCATCATGGTGAAAATGAGGGTTTCACAGAGAGAGCTGCTCTACCTGACAGGGGTGTCAATGACGTCAGCCCAGCTGCTTCCCTGGTCTCATTGCCCACCTTTGTGGGTGGAGTACTTCCACAGATACAAAATAGAAATGAACTCACAAAGGCATAAAAAAACTCAAGCAGAGAGTGTCACTCCTAAGTGAGTAATATTTCCTGAACACATATAATTAGGAAATAGAATAAGAGAAAAGGGCTCCCAGAATGACCTGCCTAATGCCACACAAAAAATTCAGTAGTACCACTGAGGCTGACGTCCTCCACCTCTCTGCCTCTGTACCAGGATCCATTAATCCTTTGTTGCTATGACAATTAGTAACAATTGTAATTTCTTTTTAAGTTTAATATCTCTTAAGCCTTTCCCTGTTCTCTCTCTCACCACTGCTGCTACATTCTTGAAGAACAATGCAATTAATGTTTTTAAAAAAGCAAATAAAAGAGAGAGAGACAGAAAAGAGATCAAGCCCTAAAAAAACATTCAAACTGGATAGTTTTGAGGCTTTGCACATGAAGAATAAGAAATGCTTCCATCAAGGTCCCTGGTAAACATTCGTTGTCTCTTTATGGTAGCATACTTTTATTTATTCCAGGAGGCAAACCATTTAGTTAAGGCAGAAGCCCTGCAGCAAAAACCTTCGTAGTAGCCCCTTAAGACACTTATTTCCTACTTCTGGTGTCTGCTTCCTGCTTGACTTCTACTACTATTTTCCCCTTATAATGGACCCAAAATTAACATGGCAGTACTTTTTTCTTGAAGTTGATCATACCCTGTGAGAAGAACATGTGGACAGACTGACTTAGTCAATCACTTTCCCACATCTCTCAGCTTTCCCGGTCAAGACCGGCTGCAGCCACAGTTTACCTACCACTCTCTCCCCTTTGACTGGGTGAACTACCACCATTATTTAAAGGAGTTTCTATTTATACAGGAGTTTAACAGTGGTATTTTAAATATTCTAATTCCAAATAAAAAGCAGTAATTTGTATATCAGCTCAGGCTTCTTTTGAGAAGTGACAACGGTTCTGCTGAAGCAGAACAGGATGCTAATCCATTTCAAGATTGGTAACAATTCAGTAAGAATTTTCATATTTAAAATTCTTTAAGCAACAAAACAAGGCATAAACTGCTGAGTTTCAAAAAACAACTAGGTATTTACTCACAGCTCATTAAACTCAACAGTACTCAGTTTAGTTTTACTGTGCCCTGTTGTTTTCACTGTTAAGAGATACAACCTAAGAATCATTCTGTTACTGAAAGACATACAACGATTTGCATAGATATAGTTCAGAAACAGTGAAATTTTACAGGGATATTAGACATACAGCTCCTCCCACTCAGCCTGTATGTATCTGGATAGTAAGTTTACTTGGGGCTGCAGAGGGGGACTTCCTTCCTGCTTTACTTTCTTCTCCATCTCAGTCTTTCTTCCCAGCTTCCCACCCTACAGTCCCTCAAGGAAAATCTATCACATAATACTTGAATTTTCAGTCTTTCTCCAGAATAGTCCAGTATTTTATTATTTTTAGCCCTGTCCCAGCTGAGTCTATGACATTCAAAATTAGTTTGAAAGTTGGAAAACTAAGAACAGCTTTAGCAGTAAATACTTATAAAGTGCCCAACATAACTGGTCTCATATCTATTAGCCTTAATCAAACAACAAAAAGCAAATATAGTTCCTTCTGAAGTTCCCTTTACTGGGTGTTCTTTTTAATCATTATTCCAAATAATTAACTTACACATATAAATACCTAGTGAAATTACTGCTTATGGAATTATAGTATATTCATCTAAAATACAACTACTCCGGTATTCAAAACTGACAATAAAACATACATATGAATATACAAATCATAGAATAGTAGAATGGTTTGGGTTGGAAGGGAGCTCAAAGATCATCCAGTTCCAAAACCCCTGCCATGGGCAGGGACACCTCACACAAGACCAGACTGCCCAAGGCCCCATCCAGCCTGGCCTCAAACACTTTGAGGGATGAGGCATACACAACTTCCCTGGGCAACCTGTGCCAGTGCCTCACCACCCTCATCATGAAGAATGTCTCCTAATGTCTAATCTAAATCTTTCCCCTACCAGATTAAAGCCACTCCCCCTCATGCTATCACTACATGCCCTTGTACAGAGTCACTCCCACCTTTCTCGTACTCCCCATTCAGGTACTGGAAGGCCGCTATAAGGTCTCCCCAGAGCTTTCTCTTCTCCAGTCTGAACAACCCCAGCTCTCTGAGCCTGACCTTATAGCAGACGTACTGCCGCCCTTGGATCATCTTCGCATGCATCTTCTGGACCCATTCCAACATTTCCATACCATTCTTATGTTGGGGATTCCAGAACTGGACACAATGCTCCAGGTGGGGTCTCAGGAGAGTGGAGTAGAGAGGAAGAATCACTTCCCTCAACCTGCTGGTCACACTTGTTTTGATGCAGCCCAGGATATGGTTGGCCTTCTGGGCTGCGAGTGTGCTCCGCCACATCATGTCAAGCTTCTTATCAATCAGCGCCCCCAAGTCCTTCTCTGCAGGACTGCTCTCAATCACATTGTCCTCCACCCTGCATTGAAACCGTGGATTGCCCTGACCCAGGTGTAGGACACTGCACTTGGCCTTGTTGAACCTCATGAGGTTCACCAAATACAATAGAGTATATTAGCAACGCAGTTCAATTCCAAAATGAATTGGCAAGATCATATCAATTTCACAAAATATATATATAAACAAAGCATAATTTGGTTTAGTTAACAAATCTGTCCATTTGAGACAGCCAGCAATGAATGGCACCACTCAAAAGGATCATTTCTTCCTGTCTTCACACATCTTAATTCTAGAATTCTTGCTCCTGTATCATTGACATAATAAAGTTAACAGCAGGGTCCTAAAAGCAGCAAACACAGGTTCTCTGTCATTACCACTATCTTTGGAAAGTTGTATACACTATTTTGTAATTTTATTCTAATTAACATGCCGTCCCTAGTCAATGAGATGTTCAATGGCTTGTGCTTCTTTTTCATTTTCTATGCTGGTATCTTGAGGCAGATTCAACCCTGACATATTTTGCTTCCCGAGCAAAGGGATGTAGATTGTTTTTTTAACAACCAGCGGTTTTGAGTACCCACACACAGGCTGCCAGAGAAATTTGGAATTTCCCGTTTTTCAAGGTTCATTTACACAGGTGACATAGATTTCCATTTCATTATGGTATAGGGATGCAACAAAATCTTGAATATTGCTTGGAGGTTGTTCAAGACCTCGGAGAACTTGAGGTCCAGTAAGGAACCTTACAAAGTTACAAGACTGAAGCACTGAAATGCTTGCAATCTTCAGTTCATAATCATTTCTGTCAGACACATACATGTCCGAAGACAGTATTCACGAAAGTCACTGAAAGTTACCCTGGGTTATGCATACATTGATATAGCCTTACTATCTTGGACTTGAACATATTGACTATGTTTTAACCTTTAATGGTCCTTTTGATCAAACTTTGCACCCCTGCACAGCAAACCCATTATTTTTCCTGGAAAGCACATTGCCACCGTGTTTCCCCTGGTACTTGCCTATGCAAAATACTCGTTGCTGCCAGAAGTCAAACTGAGCAGATGAGCTTTGGTCATGGGCATCCCTCTCTAAAACTCCAATTTTTATCATCATTTACATTGTATACAGTTGTACTTCTCCTCAAGAATCTGTAGTTCCACTTCACTGTCACTTTGTATTATAACAGGAAAGCCCTAAAATCCAAGGGAATAAATTTTTAAAAGCTTTTTTTCCCATGACATAATGGCCCGGATCTCATTTGCATAAGTGATTACGTAGGGATCACTGGATTTTCAAAAACATATTTAGCACTAAAAAACCAACACTTTAAAAATTCACTTTTCAAAATAATTGCTCTGGGTTCTGTTTTGTTTTCCTTTCTTTTCATGTTGGCCTCTAGACATCTTTCTGATCATCTTCCTCTGTGCTACTGTTCTTAACTATTTTCTGAATACATATTTTCATATCTTACTGGATATTTTTCCAAAATATAAGTATTTAGTGTTTATGCCTCTTCACTGAAATGTGGTTTATAGGATTCCTTTCAGAGAAAAAATAGTATGTTAGCATTTAATATTACAGATGCCTTTTTTCTTAACTGTAGAAATACCACGAGAGGGCAGGGGCTGTTGAGATCAATGCTTCTGTAGGAGCACACAGAAAACACATTCTACAAAAGAATCAAATTATTCTTCCCAAAGACATATGTATAACAATTCACCTGTATCTACTCAGGGTCACTGCATATCTGATGTTTGAAAAGATCAGACTTAAATACTTCTTTCAAGTCTGAAATGATTTCTGGAGATTGCCAAAAGACAGTACTTCATCAAAATTGTATTCAGCAAAGAAACATGGCATACAATCAGCATAAGAATGAAAACTGAGATATACTCAAGGAAAAAGAAAGACCTTGAGCTATTTAAAGTAATGTTAACTCCTAGAACTGTACCTGAATAATTCATGGACATAATGAAGTATTTTCCCTTCTGCACTCTCCCACACACTTCAAAGGGAAAATGAAAGTACATGAAACCCAGCAAAAAGAAAAACCTTTAAAAACATAGAATCCCTGCCAAGAGACTAAAAATCTCTCTATCAAATGTAAAGCTTATGGATGTCTTTCATATATACCAGGAGCAGCTTAAAAGCATTCTTTTTTCCTGAATAGCTCCACCTCAAAAGCATATTATTCCCTATTCGAATAAACTAGAGACTTTAGAAGGGAAAAAACTAAATCTTGTAACATTTGGTAAGAACATTTTCTGTAGCTAACGTGTGGAAATCCAATTATATTATAAATTAACGTGCCCTTAAGACCCAAAGAGAGAAAATTATCAGTGGAGGGAACTGCCTGACTGCAGAGCTCACATCCATCACACTATCCTTCAACACAGTTTTTGCATGCATGCCAGTGGCTGTGTAAAGGAAGAACAGTATTTTCTATCCTATTCTTGTTTCTGCTGTTTCAATTCTGTCTGTGCATTAACCGTTGTCTGCAATGATGCTCCTTTTGCCTGAGTGACTGTAACTAACGGACTCGGCTAACAGGTCTCAGTTTGCACTCATCCACACAGACATTCTGCCACAATATGGTCTGCTTGCTGAAGCCATAGCAGTGTAACACAACACAAAGCCCAAGCGCTGCCGGCAGCAGGAACAGGAACTCACTGTGCTCCTGTCTGGCCACAGTGTTATTCAGGATGAGACAACAAGGTGTAGGGACACCTACTGTCGGAAGCCCACGGGCAAAAGCAATCGAGCAAATAATGCATTGATGTACAGTACCAATGCTCACTCTCTCCAGTTAATCAGCTTTCCTGTCCTTAGGACAGCACGCATAGGGATGATATGGTAGGGTGCTTTGACACCCAGCCGTCACTAGCCAGCTTCCCACCACAAACCTGCAAGGACTTCTCCTCCTACATAGGAGCTGTAGATGTTGCCAGCTGGTCTTGGATACATTTGCTGCTGTGGGGTCATTCCAATGCTACAGCAATGGTAAGGATGATAAGCAGCTGAAAGCCACAGGTTGGTGACCCTTCTTCAGCACTGGCGATAGTTCAATAGTGTAACCTGCCTCAAAAAGTGCACTCCGAATGTCAATGGATTTACCTTTGCAGGTGTAACTAAAGAAGCACTTACTATTTGCTTGCCTTGGACTCACATGTAGACACATTAAAATGGAGGGGCAAAGGCCAGTGCACGTATTTTTTGTAACACAGCAATGCCACTGTGTGATGGAACAAACAGTAACCCTGGTCCCCAAAATAAGGTGACCTATAGGATTGGCAGACAAGGTCCCTTTCCTTTCCTTTTGGGGAGGAAGCCAAGAAACACAAAACCACGAAAGATGAGTGACCAAAGATGAGGGAGCAAAGATGAGGAAGAAGCACACTCTGGCTCCAGCTTCCAACACCTGAGAGTGCAGGGGCTTGCCCTCCCCCAGCCCCAGTGAGGGTGATGGTGACCTGCCCTCAGCAAAACTTGTCAGTCTCCTGAACAGCCCTACTGCAGCCAGCTTTGATTCCTACACTTCCATACATTCACATGCATGCTAATGCACCCCCATGCAACACAAGCCAGCTGCACTGGCAAACAGCTCTTAGAGGGCTGGGAGGCAATAGATGCCCTCAGCATTTAAAGTTTAGCATACTTTATGCATTTATTAAAGTATTCTAACAAATCCAGGCTCAAGTCAACTCTAAATAAGGATCAGCTCTTGACAAAGCTGATAAAGACAGCATTATCTAACCTTGAATTAACTATCTAGCAATAGGATATCAAAGTAAAAGCCACATTTAAAATGTGCACAAGCTTATGTGCATCAAAAACTTGAGATTAGAGTCTGTGAATAAAAGAAAAAACAATATCGTTTCAGACAAAGAGGCACTTTGCCGACTGTTTGCCATTCTTTCAAATAATTCTAGAGTGCTCAGATTAACTTTGGTTGCAAACAGGATCAAGACAATTGGATTTTCTGTGTTCAAAAAGAAAGAGGTATATGCATTTTTCATACATCAATCTAGAATTTAATTAACAGAATGCTATAAAAAAATTCTTCCATTAAGAAAGCATTAAAATACAGTTACAGAAATGCAATAAAGCTTAAAATGACCAAATATAGCCTTTAATAGATGTTTTTTCTCTCACTCATACACACATATGCTTTCCTCCCAGCAGAGGGATATAGCTGCAACACATAATTTGCTTTGTGGATTCGTTAATGTTTTTACAGCTTTTGCAATACACAAAGCGCTATGCAAGCATTCTAGTGCAGTCATTATCATCATATAGCTTTGGAAAAGTTTTCTACATCCCGTGTGCCAGATTTTTTCTGTGTTTAGCGAAAAAATCTCCTTGAGTATCTCTATCTTGCACTTATATATGATATAATTTAGACCATCCTGTGAAGCTTATCTGTATATACCTTAGGGATGTGAGTACAATGGGTTATTCAACATATGGCAGGTAAATTTTTCCAAACACACTCGAATTTAACACATAACTTAAAGCTAAACTGTTCAGCAACTGAAACTTTGGCAACTGGAAACTTCTAGCTATGTCCTGATAGCACCCAAGTCAATGCTTCAGCCAACATTTAAAGGGTTAAAAACTGCTTTATGACACCTAATCAATCTTGAATTTAATTTTTGCCTTTTCTTGGACAGTAGAACACAGAGCAGGAAAAAAAAAAGCATATAACCATACAGTTAGTGAGAACTTGGCTGCCAAAAAAAGAGGAACATTTAAATGTAAGCGATACAAGAGGGAGAACCTTAGCATTTATAATCTTGATAAATCACTTGCACTCCCAAGGTGCAAAGCGTGGCAATCTCTTTAAAGACTGTTATTCTTCTGACAAACCACATCAGAACAATTCTCCTTCTGCCACCATGCAGCACCAGCCACACTTATCCGGCAGTGACAGCTGAATTCATAGCCCCATTTTCCCAAACAGAACTAACATTGTTTAGCATGTGCTTTCGGCATTTCTGAAAAGCAATGCAGGAAAAGGTACATGTATGATATCAAGCTCAAGAACTGATCAATTCTTCTTGCATGTAACTTCTCTCCAAAATAACACTGTTTTAGTTGTATCTTCTATACTGTTGGAATCAGCACTTTTGGATGCCAAATCAAGATAATCTATTTTATAGCTTGAGCATTATTTTATTTCTAAGACAAGGCTAAGAATCTGCTACATATGAAAAACTCAAAACTCTCCCAGACATGTGATTAAATAAATAAAATATTTCTGTCTAGCAAAAGGAAAATATAATACTTTTTCCCTCCCAATATTATTATAAGCCAATTCAAGGCTGAACTTTCTGTTTCTAATTTGTAGCCTGTAATATTGGTGATAAATCACTAAAAAGTGAGCCCTGTAAATGAAACCACAAGTGACCCTTTAGTATAGCATCACTAATGCAATACCATAATAGATATGCTATTGCTAATATTATTTGAATTCTTTCTGTTTCCATGGTAACTTTGGCCTACAGCTGCCCTGGTAAACAGAGTTTTAAATCATTCTTTGAGAAAGGCTTCTGCTCAAATGTCAGTTTTCCACTAGTGCCCACTTTTACCCTTTTTTTTCCTCTTTTTTTAAGAAAAACTGTAATGGCAATTACTGGTCAAGAAGACAGATTTTTTTTTTTTTTTTTTTTTTTAAATGCAGCTGACTGGACAGTGAATTGAGAACTGGAGGAAGCAAGGCAACCTGTAACACACTTTGACTAACATCAGCAGTACAAAAGGCAATGCTTCATTCTGGAGAAGCACCTGCATCTCACAGAGACAGAAACAACAACTCCTTGCTAGAAATTCTGTAATGGATACATTTTACAGGCTTTGTTACTTCTTCCATGAATATTCAAAACTCTTTGATGCTTAAAATTGCTCTCTCAATATCCACATGTGCATTTTCTTATAACAAATACCTACTTTCCTAGACATCAGAATGGAAAAATAGCACAAATTCCATGTGAGAGTGTCCAACTCTTTCCCTTAAACTGAACAGAAAAAAATTAGTTTGCAAGGCATGGCCAGCTAAAGAGCAGAGCAGTATACTGCTATCTGAGGTTACCTGGCTCTTACGTGCAAATTCAGAGACAACCAAACCCGTACATTCAGCTTCCAGTCACCTCGCCAACCACAACCAGGGACAACCAACAGAATCTGGTTGCACTGCATTATTCGTGTCATCCCCTTCTCCAAAAATATTTGTTGATGAAGTCAGTATGCTATTAAGAGGACAGTCTCCTTGAGGAAGTAAAGAGGAAATATCTGAGAATGTCTTGGAGAGGCATAGCACTGCTTGAACTAAAGTCAGGGCACATCTTTAGACTATTCCTTAAGCTTTCGAGCACCTCTGTCTGTTCAACTTACCCCAAGAACAGCACTAGTTTTATTACTGCTTCAGAGCACAAAGAAAACGCTGAAGATGATTTCGTTCATAAGAAACTGGATTCACAGTCTATTTTCTGTACAGCATAACCCTGGATAAAATTAATTGCATCACAAACTGTTACTTGCCGGCAGGACATACAATTCTTCAATAATTTCCTAGAGTCAAAATATCTATTTACAAATCAGACTGATGTCAGTTTTATCAGATCATGAAAACGTAATTGGCAAAGCATTCTAACCAGTGAAAACTCAAGTAATAATGTTGCATATAACATATATTCTGTGGACATACATATGGAGCCCTAATAACGTTATACATGTATTGTAGAGACTGGATCAGTGTGATTCATAGAAGAAAACAGTATTCAAAAAAACCATACGCTGGATTTGCCACAAAGCAAAGCACAAAAACTGTTCTTCACTCTGCTTACAGGTCTTTTACCCGCAATTCTGTTTCCATTTATTTCTGTTCACCATGTGGCTTTGCAGTTTAAATGGCATCTGCAATATTTCTTTGACAATCCCCATTCTTCCTATTTTTTGTTTAAAAGGGCAACGAATGAAAATATGCACTCACTTAATCAGCAACTTACTTGGTTAAAGGCTCTCTGGTTTGCCTTTAAATATCATATATCTAGTCACAGAATATTTCATCCTGAGCACAAGAGAAGTCTGCTATTTGAACAAGAGGGGATGAGCAGCTTCTTACACTAAGTTAGATGTCAATCCAATACAGTCAGGAAAGACTTAGCTCCCCTAGAAAGTACTCCAAAGATCTTTTTCACTAATCAACGTTTTAGCATCTTCAATACAGAGACCAATTGAAAATCAATGAGGTCATGGTGATACTGTCAGTAACTTTCTCAAATCCTTACCAAAAAAGAAAAGACAGTAATTATAATGATTTTAACTTGCCATTAATACCCAACTGCCTCATTCAGCAGGGTAGGAAGCAGTCCCCCCAGTACTAATTGGAAAAAATTTTGAATTTAATAGTTTAATGTGCTCCAGTTCTGGGTTTTTTTTTTCCTTTCAGTGAAACAGTGCTTTCTTATTTGTTAAGGGCTCAGTGCTCAGGGCATGCTGTTAAGAGGCCTAAAATAGGAGAGCCTCCTGGTCAAAAGTCTTGTGTTAAAAAGAATCAGCAATACATACATCACAGGGTAGATGGCTTTAGCACAGTTATGACTCTCTTTCAGAAAGAGGTAAAACAGTCTTCTGTCCTGTTTTGACTTGGATAGCGTCATTTTTAGATTCAGTTAACAAAACGCTGCTGTTTCATTTCCATTCAGAACAGGCAACACCACAAAAGTCCAGACCTGCTCAGCACTAAGGACAAGTGTTTTTTATCCTGTAATGTCAATAAACTGGATCATGATGGACTAAGCTTGACTAGGGCCACTGCAATAAACTCATGTGGAGAATACTTACCATGGAAAGTTATTCAGCATATAAAAACATATAACCTTAATGCTCAAATTTATGCTAAGAAGAACTTGGATGCAGAGTCCTGCCTTCAATGTCTATGTAGCAAGGACCTTACAGAATCAACTGAAGTATTACACAGTAAATATTTACTGTATTAGCAATGGCAGATTGTCATTAATTCCAAATGTTTACTAAAATGAGGAAGCATTTGTACTATACTTTTCAGTATAGTATTTCTACAGTACTTGCACTATGCCAACATTAGTAATGTTAAAACTACTTGATTTTCTCTTGTCGCTTTGATTTTCACCCAGATTCATACTTCAGTGTATAGGTTTTAATAACGCTTTCTACAAGGATTAGGAGATATCTTCACATATGCAAAACAGGTTGACCTGTGCTTTCACAAATGACTACTTATTAGCCTACTTTCCTAAAGAATAAGGTTGATATTGTCCCATTGTCTAAGAAGCAAATTTTTTTATTCTTTTCCCAGGAAATTTTAAACCTCTTTACCAACACTAACTGTACAGAAAAGTGATAGTCTTAAAAAGCTATGCAACAGCAGATATTTGGATGGATGAGTGAGATTCAGGTACCGCATCTGCTATGAACACAAGTCCTGTACAAGCTTACATCTCACAACAGTAGGCATGAAATATACCTTTTGAATCAACTGCAGAAAGTTACAGCTGAATCCTACATCCTTCAATACAGACATTGATCCATCTGTTCCAAAATATAACTCCTCGCAAGTCAGGTTTCTTTAGTTCCAGTGCTCATAAAACTCATTTGCTTGCTACACAACCAAACGGTGAATATTCTATGATTACTTTCCATATACTAATTAATACTGACCAACTCAACATCCTATTGCTTTTAGGAGAGAATTCAGAGACAAGTGAAATTACTCCACAGAATGAGATGGCTGCACTGCTGGGACCAGAAAGCAGACTGCCCTTTCTGCTCCTCCCTTCTTCAACTGTTCCAGGTAATTGTTTAATTGTATTTTACCTAATTTGCGAAAATGACCATCCACTGGAAATGACCAAAGAAAGAGAGATGGATTTATTAATTTGCCAGAGGTTCTTAAACAGGTTTGACTGTGTTGCCATACTAGCCACTAAATCCCTGTGTGTCAGTTCTTACAGCTCCTAAAAAAAGAAGGTGTACCAGCATAATCATAGGTAGCCTGCTGTTACTAACAGAAGGGAGAGGTTTTTCATCTTTACATCTGTATTCACTTCAGACAGGTGAGCATCCTAAGCTGTTAGAGAACTATATACAAATTATTACAGTCGGAGATTTACTGAGTTAAAGGTAAGGTATAAATGCTATGGTTGTATTATTCATAAACATGTGATTATTGAAATTGCCTGAGAAACAGGCGTGTTCATTCAATACAAACACATCCAAATACATACACAGGACACCAGCTCATCTGCCTCGCCAGCACCCATCACCACTAACACACAATCTCAGCATCATCCTCCTTGCTCTGACTCACCACTGAACCGAGTACATTTAAAGGGCAATTACCAGGCAATAGAAGGTGTAAGGAATGGTCCTATACGCAAGGTGACCAGTTAAGTGACTTCAACTTCCTAAACCAACTGCGCCACACAGAGACAACAGCCCTGTTGCCCAAGTGGCAGAGACTCAAGACTACAACAGGCAGATATTTGAAGGCACTGGAGCAGAACACTAACAAAACCCCAATACATACCTGGTTACAACTACAAGCATGATGAACTAATTTCCCTGGGCAGGACTCCATCACAGGTGTGATGAGCTTCAGTGCTCTCAGCTCCAGCCCTCCTCTTCAGCCCCAAGGCAAGTGCCCTCTACACTCCAAATAATTCAACAGTGTGTACTTCCTTATTCAAGATGATTTTATCCACAAAAAATATGAACTGCAAAGATTTAATGGGTTTGTTGTTTTCCTTTCCCTCAGAATACACAGGAGGCGAGCACAAGATTTGACAATGCAATGTATCAGTGAAAGCTTGGCACTCTGATCTATGAAAAAAAATGTCCAGAAAGTCAATTTTAATGTATGAGAATGTAAACACTGAATGTTTGAAAAAAAGATAATTTGTGCACAAAAATGCATGTGTCACAGTGTTCTTCATGTACTACCCATGAACAGAGCACAAACTGTTCATTCAGAGGATTTTCCATGCACTATCTACAAAAAGAAAATATGACACTAAAAGATTCTTGTGTAATTTATCAAATATAAAGCAGAGAAAAGTTACAAATACACACCTATTTGCCATGTATAAAATAGGTCTCCAAAACCCATGGCTGGTGGGCCATAAAAATCCAGGATTCAAACTTATACCTTTCAATAACTCCCAGTGGAAGAAATGCATCCTACGTATGCTCCACTTACTGCATGGGTTGGAGTAAGCACCCAAGGAAAAGTAGAGTTCATGCTTTTTGTTAAAAAAGCAGGTAATAACCTAACTTTACTCAATGACACTCTGCTTTAAAAAAAGGGCATCTGCAGAGGAATCAGAGCTGGTATATGACTTGTTTTGTTAAATAGCTTGCAAAAGCCTTCAGATTTACTATAACTAATATTAAACTTGTATCTTTAACTTGTTTGGATACGAAACAAGACAAAAACTTGACAGCTGATTGTGTTTTGCTTTAATTTTTTTTAGTTTGATGAAACTATAAGCCAGAAATATGCAAACATTACGCCTGAAAGGCAGCATAACCTAGATGGGCATCAGTGAACTGAGAAACCGTGAGCTTTGATACACTTCCTGCACTTTCTGCTTCATTACATCAGGTAATATCTTCAAAGTACTGTCTCCACTCCTGCTTCATGTCTGTCTAGTTTATTCAAAAAGCAAGTCTCAGAACAAAGGACCCTGTAAGTGATTTTTTTTGATTCACATTGAGCAGCAGATTCAGCAGGGCCAGCTGAGGAGATCACCAACACTATCTCTCAGCTGCATCCTTCCTCTCACATTATTACAGCCTTTTGAGGACATGTGGAACAAGTACACATTTCTGAACTCCCACTAGTTACCACTAGAAGGGTTAAAATAAATTTCTTTAAGGTAATTTATCTTAGTAGTCTGTGATGTAAACTTTTATGACCCAGAAGCAGTCACACCTTGTATTCTGCTTTGCCAGCCAGAAAAGGAGCCAGGTGCAAAACAGAGTGCTGTAACTGCTTCAGCCATAATAGCAACTTTCACTTGCAGCATCTTATGCCAACGTAGAACAGCAAGTGTGTCTTTTGATGAATGTCTTTGTCCCAGTGTTCATTACCAAAAAAAGAGAAGTAGTGACAATTTAGTGCAATATTAAACAAAGAACATTCGCAAGATATCTTTACTTTTTTTTTTTCTTTACTGTGTCACATGAAATTCGGCTCTTTCATTTACATACAATGTGCTACTAAATCATTCTTTTCTGAAAATGTCTTGAAACAATTTACAATGGAAAGGAAACCGAGTCTAGCCTCCATTATGCAGTAATACAGTTAGATTTTATTTTGCCTTCCATATAGTATTTGCATTGCTACCAAGCAACAACTTTGACCAACTGGATAATCTATACTCCACTATTTAAAAAGCTGAAACTTTCTTTTCAGCCTCTTGCTGAAAGGCAAAGTGAAAGCATGCTGAGCCAGCCTGTCCATCGCAGCACGCAAAAAGCATTACTCTGACTCGCAAGAGCTGCTTAGCGTACTAGTTGCCCTTGGGCATCTCTTCCCTGTTGGCCACACCACACACAACTCTGATGTTGAATCTTGGTGCCCGACTGTGCAGAGCTTCAACACAAGGACTTGACTGACCATGGTAATTTACCTGTGAGGCTTCTTTACTGCTGAGTGATCTCAGATACTTCCAATCCCAAGAATGACATGCTGCCAATTTCATAGCATTGCAAGTATACAGCTCACTGGCTATGACAATGGTGTCATCAGTCATAAAAGCTCAAAGCGGCTTCCTTGTCATGGGTTTCACCTGCTGAGAAACCAGATTACTTTGTTGCTTTCCTCCGTGTCTCAACATGTTTTTCAAAACTGCAGTGTCACACTTCTCCTAAACGCTTCCAAAATATTACCACACCGTGATTTGTATAAAATAAGGAAAAGATAATTTATATTTTAATAGCTATCATACTAAACAAGAAATCGAGCAGCCTTCTACTCAGAGAAGCACGGGCACATTTTACATCAGTGTTCATCGTTACAAAGAAGCCGACTGCCACCGGGTGGCTAAGAGGGAAAACAAGTTTCTTGGAGAAATACAATGAGTCTGCAAAAAGCCTGTAGATCCTAATTTTAATGCATTTCCCAAAAGAATGACTTAGAAATGTAGTTGGCAGCCCGTGTGTATGTATCTGTGTGTGTTTAGAAAATAAGTTAATCAAAAATTAATTTCTAGGCACAACAATCAACATCTTCCTAGACCTCTGAAAGAAACAAATGGTGTATTGATACTGCAGCATAATTGCCTTCAATTTTTGCCTCAGAGTTCTGTTATCATAAATTTAAGCTACAATGCAAAGGTAAATGAAATTAAATATTAATGCTATCAAGCATTTAGAAGTACATCATTATTGCTATCAGTAGCAGTCCTGAGAGCTCTCTGGCATACTTTCAACTTAACTTCACATGCAGGAGTTAAAACGACATTCTTTCTTACACTTGGATTTCAACCAAATACACATGGGCTTTCTTTTCAAATTAAAAATAATAGGATGATATTGTACTGCCTTCTGCCTTTTATAGATACACTTTATATTTCAAATTTTTCACCTGAAAAAATAGCTTACAAAAAGTGAATTAAAAAAATTATACCAAAAGGAATTTTAACATCCTCAGAACAAAGTCCCACTTAAAAAGAAAAAGAATCAAAACAAATAAACACTTAATGTGTGACTGACAGTCACTTCTCTCACTGTTAATTTATTCACAGGACCTTTTAAACTGGGCATTATCTTGTTATGGGACCGTGGCTCACTCCTGTTGATTTTAAGGTAATATGAAAGAAGACTGTGCAAGTTCTTCACTTATGACTTGTCATTTTCTTATTGATATAAAAACACAATTGTAACAACTTTCTGTATCCATATATGTTATAGCACATGGTTATGCATTATACCACATAACTATTCTAAATTGCTCTGTTCCGTTGTCAAGAAAAAAAATAATTCAGTATAGTGAATGCTGTCTTCTGTTTCATGTAAGTTGATAGTTGCTACCTGCTGCTATCTAGCTGATGGCTTCAAATCAAGCACAAAGCAAAGAAAAAGACATGCATTCAGATTCCTTTTTGCATACCTGAAAGTCCTTCCACTTGGCTCAGAGAAAATAACAGCCTTTGACATAAGCAATCTTAGAATCATAGAATAGTTTGGGTTGGAAGGGACCTTAAAGACCATCTAGTTCCAATCTCCCTGCCATGGGCAGGGACACCTCCCACCAGACCAGGCTGCCCAAGGCCCCATCCAACCTGGCCTTGAACACCTCCAGGGATGGGGCAGCCACAGCTTCCCTGGGCAACCTGTGCCAGTGCCTCACCATTCTCATAGTGAAGAAATTCCTCCTTATGTCTGGTCTAAATCTGTCCCTCTCCAGTTTATACCCATTGCCCCTGATCCTATCACTACAAGCATTTGTAAACAGTCCCTCCCCAGCTTTCTTGTAGCCCCTTCAGGTACTGGAAGGCCCTTCAGGTACTTTAAGTCACCAATGGGCAAAAAGATCCTAAAGATTACATTTATTTTGTGAACGCTGTGAGGTAGTTAAATTTCCTATCAATATATCCCTATTCATACACTGTCTATGCACAAGAAAAGAACTCCTAAGTCAATCTCTACAGTCTAACTAAATAATCTTAGGTAGTTTTAGATGGTAATATAGCCCTGAACACAATGTGATACATACAAATGGAAATTAAATAAAAGGCTCTGGGAGGAGCTAAAAGCAGCCTCCTATTAGTATTGAAAAGGTTAGAAAGAAGACAGAACCAGGTTCTTCACAGTAGGACATGGCACCAGGACAAGAGATAACAGAGATATACATTGAAACAAAAGGTTCAGATTGGATATAAGGAGACAATCCACATGAGGACAGTCAGGTATTGAAACAGTTCCTTGAGGCTGTACAGTTCCCAGCCTTGGAAGTTTTCAAGACCCAGCTGGATCAAGCCCCAAGCAATCTGGTCTGATTTCCCACCTGGCCTTTCTGTGACCAGGAGGTCAGACTAGAGACTTCCCAAGATCCCTTCCCACCTGAACGATCCTGTAATTCTACAAGCTATACACCTAAGTTTTATAGATACAAAAGACCTATCTTCCTATTTGGTATTTTAAATTAAGCTAGTAAAAAAGAAAACAGCAGGAAAACAGCAGAAGCACAGAGCATTAAAAACAAGAGATGATAAGGCATTTCCAATAGCATTAGTACAAAAATAAGCTTGACTAAAAATAGCAAAATAAGTATATTGCTGTTTATCGCACAAGGTAATTTTCCAGTACTGATAAGGTAACAAAATTAAGAGTTCCTTTCACAGACACGCTTCTACTGAATGAAGACATGTCAAACAACGGTTCCCATCTGTAAATACCCAGAGACTTTCTTGGAACTCAATAGGGCAAGTAAGATGGGATTTCTTAACAAATAGGGTTTGTCCTTTCAGTGACCTCCAAGAAATAATTTGCAGTCTTATGGATATCAAATATTCATCTTATTCTTTCACTTACTGTCACCAGACTCTTTATAATATGCCTTTTTTTTTTCTTGTTTGGGTTTTTTTGGTTTTTTTTTTTTTTTTTAAAATCATCAATTGCATTGTATGTTTAGAATTAAGTGAAGTCTTACCTTATCTACTGGTGTGTAAAGCCCATGAAAGCTTGCCTTTGCCTGAAGGCCATTGAACTTTCTTGGTTCCCAGCTCACGGATGGGTGTCAACATACAGCAATTACGAATACAAACAAAAAGTAACCATTTCCCTAAGGACACTGAACAAAAGGAGAGTTTCATTCATACAACATTCAAATAAGCGATCGAAGTATCTTCTCCATTCTGTGGCTGGTTTGATATGCAGAATATTTTTCTATGACTGTGAAGAAACTAGCCTTCTTTCCAGAGTCAGACTTCCAGATCTATGAGTTATGAAATTACTTAATGACATCACAGGTTCTTATTCTAGTTCTGTTGAAGAAAAATTTCAAACCCATTTGCATCTGCTGATACAATATCATAAGATTATGTTTTATGCTGACAGGTAAGGTAGTCATTACTACTAATAATTTTTAACAGTGTAAGTTAGCTGGGAAAAAAAAACTCTGGTAGGTTTGTGTAATTAATTTTGAATCTTGTTTTCAGTCTCTGGACAGTAAATTGTAATGAACAGAAAACTCTCTATGTGAAACCCAAGTAATTTGTGATCTCTGACCAGAGGTACATTCAGAACTCGTAATACAAGAAGTCCACAATGTAGTAGGGGCACTGCAAATTTATCCAAAGGTTATGTAATGGCACTAGGTGATTAGCTTATTTCTCACAAGCAATTCATTGAATCAGCTGCTTGGCAAAGACAACAAAACAGCTACGAGTTTACATGCAGCAGCCCTCAGATTCTCCTGCCATCCCACAGACCTGCAAATCAATCAAACATCATCTCCAGAACACAATTTTCAACTACTCTTTATCCACAAACAGAAGTCATGCAACTCCTTTAAATACAAGTTACACTGTACCAGCTGAAAATTTCAGGCTAATTAAATTCAGGAAGGTTTTTTTGGACTGGAACTACCTATTGACTAACAGGGGTCAGGAAGAAGACCAAGAAACAACATTTTTTAATTTATTTACTTATTAATGAACGGACTGTTCCAACATTGTTGTCTCCAATTAAAAATATTTCTACCTTTAAGGAGTAAATGGGTAGCAGAAATGTGCAACTAACAGCTCAGCACAAACGTGATTATTGCGAAGTGCTTATTCTGAAACAGGTCTGTAATTGAGCATCTTAACATCTTTGTCTCTCCTAGGTGTTTCAGAGGGGTCCTTTACTGATGCTTTTAGGGAAGAGTGTTGCCTGGCTTCAGATGGGCTCACGTCAGCTGGGAGCTCTGTTTGAAAGTTTTACTGTGCAAGCCAAAGTGCTCATCTCACTCTTTAAAATAAAAGCTCAGTAAAAATGAATTTTTGGCAAAAAAGGCACTGATGAACACTCTCATTAAATTCTCAGAAGCCAAAACTATCATGTAAATTCAGTGAAATTCCCTTTATTTTAAAAACAACAAAATTCAGAATCTTCCTATCCCCATTTCACTTTCACTGACAGTCTGATACAACCATAAGAACATTTGTCTCCTTAGTATCACTGTGACATTTTCTATACTGAGTATTTTGTTTGTTTGGGGGAGAGAAGGGTTCATTTTAGATGTTCTTTATAGGCAGCACAAGCACAAGTTTCTAATTTTTCAAAAGTGAAATCACAGACTTACTAGTCAAACTCTGTATGAACACAAAGCAAATCCATATCATTAGGAACCGGGTCTTCTACCTTTAATAAAATATATCCAAGGTTGTTATTAAGCGAACATAGTTGCCTTACCATCCACAACAAGCATAATTTAACATTATAGAATTATCTGAAAAAGTTCCAGTTTGATTCAGCTGGTTTGATCATCATCCAATCCTAGTACTAACATCAACATTCCTGATGAAAGCAAAATTTAGCAAGCATCAATGTCTTGCGCTTCTTTCATTCTTCATCTCAGGATCCAAATAATTCAGTATATGCACTACAATAACAAGGAGGGAGAAATACTGTTTTACTCAGACTCCCAAGAGCTTCTACTGACATAGCACACTAAAAAAAGAAATCAAACGTAACCATTCCTTTGCTACAGCCAATTCTCCATATGAATACAGTTCAGGTAAAATGGGCCTCTCACCAACTTTTAAATTGAGTAAAGAAAAGCCTCCAAGTATTGCATTACTACTAATTCTGCAGTGTTAGGCTTCAGACCAAGATATATTCTCCAGTGAAGATACAGCATTAGTACGAAAAACTACACTTTCATCAGTGGTCATTGCAGATATAAAGGTAAGACAAGAATTTCTTCAATGTCCAGCAGATATTTAGTGGTTAGGGGAATAAATGACCCACATTTAATATTACATCAGCACATCATTAAAACGAAGTTCTGATCTGAAATTAATCGCATTCGTATAAGGTGGTACATTGACTAATAAGAAAAAGTACTTGCTGGAGGCCGCAATTTTTTCATGTTAGTAATGCTTCTGCTCATCCCAATTATTCTCATGGGCACCACAGCAGAGTATTTAATCAAGGATAGAAAGTAAAAGGGAATAGTAAATGAAGTGGTAAATGGGGGAAATGACAGGACACCCTTAGCAGAGCTATCTCCCATCTAAAAAAACTCAACAGTTTTCTTCTAAACTGCCGATAATACATTTAGTGAATACAAAGACATTCTTTCAATTATCTAAAATGCAAGCAAGCTTGATAAATTTATTGCTGGGGGACTTTCATAAAATTCTATTAAAAAAGATAATAACTTTACACAGCTTTATTTTGTGTATGGGATCTGGGACAGTTAAATTCCATCAAATTGCTTTAATTCCATCAAAGTAGCTCTACCTAGTTACTGCTATTACTGGTTGGCTCAAGGCTCCGCAGTAGCCAACAGGATGCACTAAAGCAGAGGAAGTTAGCGGAGTTTAAAATGACTTATCCTGACAGTACAACCTGAAACAGTTGAAGTCTCAAAAGCAGAAAATTTTGCTCCTCAAAAATGAGAATGGAATTAAATCAGTTTGGTAAGGAAAACTGGCACTTAGTTTTCTACCAGTTTGTGGGTGTGCTAGCATACCCTCACGTGTAACCAAAGGAAGTTCATAACATGTCACCATGGGAAAGTTTATAAAAATACACTGGTTGCTAAAGTTTAAAAAAAATCTCTAAGATGTTTCTGATGTAGTTTTCCCAGGTGACTGTGATGAAAAGACATGCACCAGGATGGCTGTTATTTCTGGACATTTGAACTCATGACAAATTCATATAATAATTTATATGTACACACAAGCTAATATAGAACTCTTAAGTTCACACACAAATGCACATTCCAGAATCTCTCTCAGACAGAAGATTTGGGCCAAATGACTTTATAGCAATGACTATTACCAAATGGGAGCGAGATTTTCAGTTAATGGGGATCTAGTACTGCTTTCAATGAGTACTCCAGGTTCTTGCCAATTCTGTAGTGTTGGTGCCTCTAATAACAGTTTTTTCTTCCTCCTCCACAGCTGTGACACACACAGAAAAGAAATGAATTATCTGTTGAAAATCCTGGCTGTTTTGATTTTGCACCATCTACGTCCATCAACCTTACTTGCTGGCAAGTCATGCTAAAGCTTCACAACTGCACACCCTAGCAAAACTGAGAACATAAAATGAAACCCATCAAGAAACACAAAGGCACCAACATATTGGATGTGCTAGAGCACAAATAAGATAAAGACTGGAGACATTAAGACATGAGTGATGATAAAGACAAGTTCAAGACACAAAGGAAAAGCCATGGAAAGATGGCCGGTTATTTGGCTTCCATTGGGTATTCCTGGTCTGCCGCCAATGCATGTGTATCACTACTGTAATACCAGTGACACAAGAGAAAGCCAAGTTTTAACCATTACTATTTTAAACCCTTTTCTCCTGTTAACTAGTAACTTACCCATGTCTTTCATAGTCAATCTAACTTATTGTTAGTTCTGGAAGAATGCTGGCACTAACGAAAGTAAATTAGTAGCTAAAATTAAACATACATATTTCAATACAAAAGAAGACTATAGATGGAGGGGTAGGAGGATGTACCAGCAGCGAAGCTTATTTCCACTCCTCTCTTCCTGTGCTGCCATAAATATCGGATTGGGCCTGGCTTTTCATATTCAGACAGACTCTTCTCCTGAATGTAGGCACAGGACATTCAACCTCCAAGGTCTCACACTGCCCACCAGCAATGTGTTTTTGCTGCTAGATCAAGTTTAGCGTAACTGAAAAAGTGTGTTCTAAAAAACACTACTTGGTGATTCGCGCCTGAAGCACCAATATTTTTTGTAGCATTTTATTTACCTGTGACAGGCTATATGGGCTCAGCATCAGTATCTCTTAATCTATAAAAGTGTGTTTTAGTGTTATACTGGTGAGTAAAAAACTAGCTACCTCACAGTAAGATATACTCTCAGTACTGCAAATCCAATCTTGCCTTTCTCATCTGCAGCCTGTGCTGATCTGTAACGTAAGAGCAGAGCCCAGCCAGAGAAGATTGCTCCCTTGGTGATGCAGAGTTTCGTTAACTTGATCAAGGGTTTTATTAAAGCATTAAGTAAAACCTTAAATCACTGCCTATTGCAGTTCTTACACAGACACTCACACACCTAAAATGTATTAGTATGGGCAACCATATTGATAAAAACAACATATGAGCCACAACAGCAAGTAAAACCACATAAAACTCCCAAGTTACAATGCAACCCGCACTTCTCAGTGAATACATAGAATTAACAGCAGATTATTCTCCATCCTCCATGGAGAAATTCAAGGAGTTTTTTTCCTCTTTTTTAACACTCTCTTCTCTTTCTTTTTATGAATAAATACATAAAAGGCAAGAAAATTAATCCCTGCAGACCTATACACTGCCATGAGAAATTTAAATGCTCCATTTTGCATACCTGTCCTTTCAGTACAGCTTGGCTATCATTATTTCACCACTTTAGGTAAAATTATCTGAAGATAAACAAAAGAAATTTAGTATTGCAAAGGGAAAAAACACCCTTACTTGCCACTAAAGTAGAAAAAAAAAAAATCACACTTCCACTTTGAGCATACAGAACGAAAAAAGCCTAAATCCAGCGCTTTTCATGTACACTACTGAACAGTCCAAAATGTGGGGGAGGTGTTGTATTCTAGTTCTATTAATAAAACCACAGAATTTTGGCCCCCTTCCATGAATAGCTGCTTCCCTACTCATATTCATAATGAAAATAACACTCAAAAGTTTCCAGAGAAGTATAATACATTTGAAAAAAAAAAGCAGTTTCATATTATAATACTTTAACTAACTTCTGCTGAATGTTCCCAATGATTCCACTGAATGTCATGGCCCTGATGTCCCAACAACCTACACTGTTAAACCACATCTGAAGCATAAAATGCTACAGGCTTCATATGCCTTCATTAAACATAATAGCTTTTCTGGAGACATCATTCAGGCAAGGCCTTATTCTTCTTATCAAAACAGAATATTCATTCTCATGCTGAGGTTTTTTTGCATCCAAATTGGTGTATATTTTAGGTGACTATCATGTGTTTCACTACAGTACCTGCAGGACTAATGGTAAAATTTAATATTATACTTACACAGAGAACAAGAAATGCAAAACCTAATAGAAGCTAATTCTAAAATGAAGAAACTGGTACACTCACAAACCACACCTCTGACACTAGCATGAAAGCCTCTAATTGCCAAAGAAATAGATTATTAGTTTATCTTCCTGGTAATTTGCTAAATTTCTCTTACAGGTCTGCTTTATGAAATTTGTTCTGCATACATGTAATTTTCTGTTCCAGATAAATAGCTTAACTTCATCATAACAGTTCAGACATGCCTGCAGGCTAACTGGAGTCAGAGTTTTCATTTTCAACCTAAGATTGGATGCGCTTGGCCAGTCAGTGTACCACAAACCTCATTTTTTTCCTTTAGTCATACAAACGCAATAAAGCCAGTCAAGTTAATGGAGGTTTGCACTACAGTAAAAACTAGGAGAACAGGGCTGGCTGAGCAGAGAGTTGGTTGCTTTTTAAATGCAACAGGGATGACATAAAAAGATGTTTTTCTTCCTAGATTAAGGAAATTAATAATTCCCTTAAATAAATTACCTAAGTATCTCCTTCAGTCATAAGAATATTTATACCTGAAATAAATGTTTTACTGAAATAAAAAGGAGATTTCTGTTTATTGTTTGTAAAGCTAGCAGGAAAAAAACGACTTTCCTCTTGACAAAGGCCACTGGGCTCAAATGTCAATAGCCTCATAAAACAAATTGATACCTATAAATTAGGTATGAACCTTTTAATGAATGGAAAATGTATTCTTAACAATGTAATAGAAACTTTACTTGCTGAATCAATATTTTGACACATACTTTCAGTTTCAAAACCAACAGAAATGTGTAGAATTGTATCCATAATAAATTAAAGAATATAACATGAAGAAGCTACCTCAGCATAAGTCACAAGCATAAGTTTTTGTTTCTCTTTCCTTTCTCTTTGTCACACTTGTATACACAGCTGCTTCTGAACCTATTCCTTACAGTAAAGTCCAGAACTTGTACCGGCCTTTAGTTCTTGCATACCTTCGGACATTGAACTGAAAGCAACAGATTAGGAGACAGCAAAATCCTCCATTAAAATATCTTTTATCATCTTATGCTCATTACATGAGTATGTTCACAGTCTGCAAGATGACTTTATTATGTCTTTTCAGATAAGGAAAAAAAGAAGGCATTTAAGCAACTCGGTTCGAGCTATGCAGCAAGCCTACAAGAGAGGCTAAGGGAGAGCCTCACAGTTAACCTCATCTTTTCAGGAACTACGGTTCTGAGCATAACAAATCAAAGTCCTTCTTCAAGAAAGGTGAACTTAGAAAACCTGTCCAACTGTAATTGCTATCCCTTCACTATGGTATCGCAGGAAAACAATAGGCATTCATGGTATATTACACAATATGTACATAGAGAACAACTAATTTTATTATGAACTACTTTCTTTCTACTATAGTAAATAAATCTGTACTGCCAAAGATCTAGATGAAATTATCACAAAAATTTCAAAATTTGTACAGCATTCCATGCATGTCACAAGTTTTGTATGGATACAAAGGCAATGCTGGGCTATAAAGAGTCTGCAAGTTTAAACAGATCAGATAAATGGGGCTTCCCATCAGTCCTGGACACAGAACAGAAACGAAAGCAAACATCAGCGTGACTGACAATGTTTCATTAAGGACCACAGTGGAGAGTTTCAAGTGAGAAAACTGGGAATACGGAGAATTTAAGGGCACAGTGATTATAGGATTTTCCAAAAAAAAAAAGGAATGCATTAATTTAATAACCAGCTTATAACTTTCTTACAACGTTAAGCTTCCTATCTATAATGTATGTATTTGCATTAAGGAGCTGAGCATCTGCATTATGTTCTCAATGAACTGTAACTGTATGTAATACTGAGTACCACTGGGGTAGCCAACCATGCAGAATGACCATCAATGTACTTGGGTTTTTTTTGTTTTGTTTTTTTTTTTTAACATCTTTATTTGTAATTACAGTGGACTATTGATCCTTCTTCTCCTCACACCTTACTATACTGTTGCAAGGAAGGAGAGAAGAAAGGAGGCTCCAATTCCTTAAAGGTCCTGTTTATGAGTTGCTGACTTGCAAAGACCTACCATCATTTGTCTTTCTTGAGAATGAAACGTAGTGTATCAAGCCTAAAACAGATTTCACCCTGGAATCAGTAAGCAGGAACATTGAAGTACATGATATAGTGCTATATAGTATGCATGTATTTATAAATAAATCCCAAGGGCAGCAGAAACCCAAATTACCATAATATATCAATCAACAGAGGGAAGCAACTAATGAAAGAACAATATCCGCCCTCTGAATATTAAGCTGTTATCTCCACCTGTATTTCAGCTTATTGGCTAAATTCAGATTTGTTTTGCCTTAAAAAAATATTTTAATACCTGCCTGCAATTCCAGTAATCTCCCTCCTATTCCTGTTGCACTCTTTCTCAACCCTCTGTGAAAGCCAATGACACAGCAAGCATTTTGCATATCAGATTCTTTTTCCAGCAGTATGAGCATTTACCTTAATTTCTTGTCTCTTTGCAAAATGAGAAAAGAAATTCTTCTATTACCACACATTTTTAACAGCAATGCTACTTTTTGCTTTTCCTGACCTCCTAGAGAGTATGTTAAAAAAAAAATACTGGTTTGAATGTATTTTTTTTTTACTTTCTCAGGCAAAAAGAAACCTATTTGCTTGGCTTTCTAAGTTGATGACATTATAGGTTTACTTACACACAACAAAAATGTGGTGTGCTCTTTCACTCGTTTCTCAAATCTTCAATTCCAGCATTGTACAGTAAGAAGGTACAGTTTTCATGTCATCTCATGTAAGAATTGGGAAAAAAATAACATCATTTAAAAGAAGCCTTGGCTTAAATGTACACTATTTCTTTTCTGGACTTGAAACAAAAAAGCCATGTCGAGAAATAGGATTAAATTGAGCATCAAGTAAGCAATCTAAACTGCAGGTGTTTTCCAGTATTTGACAATGAAACTCATATTTGAATGTCATGAAGAATAATAGTATGATCCTCGGCTATGTCCAACCTTTTACACCCTGTCTCTTCTCATGCAAAATTTCAAGTGATTTTATTATAAGTTCTCCAATACATTATTTCTGTTGTAATAAAAAATACAATCCTGAGACAAAACGTCATATGCTCTGTATAGTACGATGCTCTAGGAAATAAAAAGGGAGGGTATACTTTTTCCAAGGCTCCAGAATCTTATTTCAGATAACATCAACAACTAAACCTCCTTGACTTGCTGTCTGAAGCATTATTAAAAAATGCTAATCAATCCATGATTTCCAGAGCAATAGCTACAGAATTCAGTCCTAGTTTCTTCTTGTAAGTCTGCAATGAAATATGTATGTGCGTGATAGATAACAGACTTCAGCTGTTTGAGACTCACTGAGATGGGTGAGGCCAGAATGAACATTATGTAACCATGCAGTAACTGTACCCTTTTTAGACTGCTAAATTCAAATGCATTTTCAGGTATGAGTATGTCCTTCTAACTTGAAGGATCACTGACTCAAAGGAGGATGAAACTTCTGGAAAAAAAATACTGTAATTTGGTGGTTTGTTTCAGTTTAAAGTGTTTGTGCTGTTTGTTAACCAAAATACTGTTTCTACTATGTCTACTAATGATTAACAAAACCCTGGTGCTGAACACTGGAATTTCTAGATGACATCTACTCTTTAATAAAGTTTTCTTACATCTATTCTCCCTGAGTCCATCCCACTATCAAAAGACCTCTAAGGACAGCAAATCACAGGAAAACCTGAAATTATTTTCACCAGCTTGCCACAACTGGTTGTGATGCCCTTCTTCTAGCCAGGATTTTTGGATAATTTAGCAACAATGATAAGAAAACTGTAGGATCAAAAAATCTCCCGGCAAATAAAAAAAAAAAAATTCCAGAGAAAACACAGATCAAAAGCAGGGCAGCATAAAAAAAGTGCTGGCTCACATCTATTATACACAGCAATAGCAGCGATCATGTGAAGGAAAAGAAGACCTCTGCAAAATGTGACAGAGTATTTATTTAGTTATATTAAACCAATTCCCCTTTAATAAAATGATATTGTGTACAGAATCTCAAAGTTGAACATCAAACAGTACCAACTGGTTCAAATAAGATTAAGTTAAAAACCTTACACAACAGGTGCCAAAACACCCTGCAGATACTTAAGAATGCAGCTAACATAACAGTACAGAGACGCAATGGGCAAAACACTATCACTTGAAACAGGTAACCAAGTGGTACACTCAAAAATCAGGCTGGATCCACATAGCACATGATTTGCCATCACAAAGGCCAAATTAACAAAACTAGGTCAAATTTTTAATAGTGAGCCAAAGTCCCAAAGAAGAACAAGTCTGATAAGGCTAATCTGTTGAGGTCCTCTCTACAGTCAGCAAGGAGGAAGAATGGGAAAACTTACACATGGTTCTGAAGGGAGACTAAAGTTAGCCATTGTTTTTTATCTCCTGGAGGGGACTTTTTCTTCAACAAGTACAACATACAAGAGGGAAATTAGCCATAAGTCAAATTTAAATTTTAGAAATAGGTCCCACTGGGTATGTGCTATCCAAGATCACAAAGGACACATGTCCAGTGTTAGGAAATGAGAGGACTTGAATCCTTATGCAGTAGAAATAAGACAATATGTAAAGAATTTATTTATTAAACTAGAGTTAGTATAAAACAGTCTTAAGAGTTAGCTAAAGTTCCTCTTCCCTTAACTCTTGGCTCAAAGACTTGCTCAGTAAAAAGTTGGAGATATATGAGAAATGTTCAGCAACTATGCAAGAAATAATCAACTCTGCTAGGTAGTTGCAAGACAGCCCTGAAGGAATAAAGCTGTTCATGCCAATCCCTCGAAACACTTAGTTAAGGCCAGATTCACCAAGCCTTTAGAAAAGACAACAAAGGAAAAGGAGCCAGGGAAATACTGTCTGAAGGCCTACAAGAAGTTAAAATCATAACCAGTCCTTAGCATGGAAAAATCACCAGGGTTAACGATCTTGCACGTCAGAGAAGGAAAACCAGTGGGGCTGACACAGACCTTGAAGAGATAGCAAATAAGCTTTCCCTTAAATGGGTTTGTGCAGTCACACTGGCTTTTGTTGCCTTAAAAAGGCAGACCCTTGTGGGTTTCACAGAGAGAGAACTAAGCCCATGTACCATTAGGGCGAATCAAAGCAAGCGCCATATTAGTGCAGGTGCCAAACAGAAACAGTTCTGCCCATCCCCTTCACAAGTGTTCTTTTGCAAGGGAAGGGAAGGAATGGCAGCCAAGCACAATAAGAAATTCAGTAGATAATATCTTCTGCTCTCTAAAGAAGTAATCAGAAATAGCACAATAAAACCAAATAGCCCACAGGTTCTCAACAACATCTGGTGCAGAAAGCTTCATTTCCAAGACCCGTTAAAGGTTTATCTTTCCATCCTTTTATACGGCAGTACATTATAAGCTTTCTGTCTTTGAGATCTCTTCTTAGCATTTATTCCTGTGAACATCTATCTAACTTTTCTACTGTTACTAAATAAAAGGAATGCTTTTAAAATAGTCCTGCAACCATCACATCCAGAACTGGTGGATATAAGGCTAAAGACTGGGTTTTGATTCTTAATCCTGAGTGATGTGCATGTGATTAGCCAAGAAGCTTGCAATCAGCCCAGCTAGATCGCATACCTGCTCAATTGCTCTCTGCTGTCCACATCTCTTAGGAGAAAAGACTCTATCAGGCAGGACCTGTGAGACAGCAGCAGTCTCTGTAGCTATCACACTAAGACATACAAAGCATTGTTAATTATAACACAATCAAAGTGCAAGTCCCTGCGCTCGTCACTTCCACTATGTACAAATGAGATTTTCTGTTACCACGAATGCCTTCTATTTAGTTTACGTCGCCTCCTACAGCACCTCATGTGCAAATGTTATAAGAGCACTTTATAGGTTGACAGTTCAAGTTAACAAGCGTAGAGAAAATAACACGACAAGAGTGTGGAAATGACTCAAGTACACCCCCTTTTGAGCTTAGCCTCCTAAGCATCTTTCACCTAAAAATGTAAATGATGCCAACTGCCAAATTAAGAAAGGTATCAACTTTATTTTTTTAATCAACAAAGTAAGTATGAAGAACTAGGAGTTTGCAGTGAATAGCTCCAGCAGATGAGCAACAACATCACCTTTTTACAAAGTAGCCGTATAAAAAAGTTGATTAACTGGGTATATTTTTTATTTTTCTCATGTAGTGCTGCTTTTCGAGACTTCAATATGTGAAAAACAGATACCTGCTATTCTGCTTGTGTCGGCTGAAGGCACATAAAAGCAGGGAGATGAGAAACCAAGAGCTGTCTAAAAACTACATTAGCAGAATTGCTGCAATTGTGATTGACTGAAGATCTAGGAGAGGCAAGGTTTATTAGAAGAAATAATATCTTCTACAGGGCCAATTTTATAGCTAGAAAAAACAGATGTGTTCCCCGGACACAAACACTTCTTCCAGGATAATTACTTACTACCTAAGGAACAGGCCCTGAAAAGGATTTATGTGCTTGTTCATTTTTCCCCTCTATTTCAATTAGACTAATAAAATATATTAGCTGTACTGCTCACATCTTTCTACACTGTGCTGCAGCACATCTTTTGACAAGAACAAATATCTCTTCACAGCATCTGTGGAATTAAGTGCAAGTCAATAATAGATGAATTAACTGATGAAGACTTTTCACTTAAAGTCTGACAGACAAGCAGTTATGATCAGCGGCCCTTCCAGAAAATATATATGTAGCCCTTAGACAAATAAAAAACGTTAGGAACAGCAGAACAACTGCAACAGAGAAAATCCAAAGGCAATTATTTCCCATAACACATTGGAATGATTTCATATGTCATCCCACTGATCTGTAACAGGACTTCTACTTCAGTGAATACAACTAATAACACAAAATGTGTATTGCTGCCTGTGCTTCATTTTCTTTAATGCAAAAATAGTCGATCAGCTTTACAGAAAACAGCACAGTGGAAAATTGCCAACTATATACAAATTTAGAAAGAACTACTCTTTTCATTGAGCAAAATGCTTTATGAGGGACTAGATGTTCATAACATTAGTATGAGTAACGTCAAGGCGAAGGCAATGTATTTTGCAACAAAGGGTTCATCTTCCTTGGAGTTGCAGTGAATTTTAGCTACAATAGCAGTGAATACTTTAATTCTGCAGGTTATCGACTATACAAACAACACTAAAACAGGAATGAGGTGGTAATTTTTGTATTCCAGTATTAGTTATTTTCACAAATGCTTGACAGGGTATTATTTTTTATTAGTTTTTTAGAATCAAATAGATTCTTTTCTTACTTTTGCCTAACCCACCCTCCCGTCAAAATTCAATACAGCCAAGTAAAAAGCCATAAAAACAATTAAAAGTGTCAAAATATTCTGCAAAGTAAGATACATAAAGACCTCACTCTGTTCAAACGAAAAGAAGAACAGACCAATAAGGTAACTTTATTTACAATTTATAAGCAGGTTTAATAGACTGAAATATGCCAGGTACTAAAAGACGCCCTAAATTCTACATATAGAAGACACACTGAAGCCTAATGACAGGAAACAAAAACACCACTAAAGAATTAGGGATGTTTTTCAATATTTTTTTTGGTTGCTTTGTTGTTGGGTTTTAAAAAAAAAAAATACACCTTTGAATAACCTAGTAAGTGAAAGCACACCTGTTCTACCTCTTCTTATTTTTTATATCTTTTCTTCAATAAAACTCATTGTCTTTGACCTAGGTAGGTAACTGGTAGGTTTTTATGACATAACCTACACAAAAGGTCCAGCCAGAGGATTCAATGTTTTTTTTCTAGCTCTAGAAATCTATCAATCTTTTTTTTCTGTTGAAACCTGTGGCAAAGTCTGTACCATAGCATTGTTTAATATCACCTCTTGTATACACATGAGCAAATGCTCTGTTCTCCTCTACTCTCACCATCTCTGAAGCTTTGTCATACCACACATGCTGATAGTTGCCTTTTGCTTGGACACAGCACCACCTCTCACTTTAGTAAACCTAAGTACAGGAAAGAACAAATTAGTCTGGTTTTAGTCAGTTTGTCTGAGAAAAAGATACTAAAATAGAACGCATCTCGGGCAATAACACAGGTAATATTATTTCTTCTGTTCATAGATGTGTATGCTTTTAATTTATATTCAGGAATATGGTTACATGCACAGGCCTATTCAAGTTCATTGTTATTATAAAGCCATCCATAAGAGTCAAAACTGTTATGATTTCAGTCTTCCTTACACTACATATTGTTTGAACTTCAACATACAACCATTCCCTACCAATACCTATTAGTATATGGATTCTGTAACACTAGTGCGCAAACCCTGCTATGTAGCAACAGTGTTATCAAAAGGGAACTCAGGTCTGTAATGAAAACCTAATTCTGCTAATCCTTTCTGACTATGAAAACAGCTTGCAGTATAGCTATAGAAAAATGTTGCCCAAAGCTGCATCTTTCTACCTTTGAAATATATAGAATGTAAAAAAAACAAAAATTTCCTTTATCTGCCAAACAATTCTAAGTTTGAACAAAGCCCTCAACAGACTACAGTGTTTGTTGTACTTTTGGCAAACAAACACTGTTTGCCACCACAACACAGAGCTAGAATAGCCACCGATGAGTTTGTTCACTAACTACTAAAACATGCAATAATGATTAAAGCACCTGATCATGAAAAACTATTTACTTACCCATAGGATTATTGGCTTTTCTTTCTTCACAAGAATAACAATCAGGTTCACAAACAATTTAGTTCTGGCAGCTTCATGTGTTAGCTCCAAAAAGGAGAGCTCCATTAAACAAACTGAAATGCGCATTACAGAGAGAACAGATGATCCTAAAACCTTTTATCGGACACCCTGCTGCATGGAATTTTTTAAAAATAAATACTGAACAACAACAAATATCTTTGAACTTCTCCAGTTAATAGACCTTACAGACCTCCTACAGTGAGGCAATAAAAATGCCTCAAGAAATCAGTGTATCACTCCATACCATTTAATAATGCCACAATTGCCTTTGTTATGCAGGCTGCATAGACGGTTGAATGCAATTTGAGAGTAAAACCATGCATTAATAGTGTCTTTCTTTCTTGTGTTAGTAAGCATAGCATCCCTGCTTCAGTTCTATTCTCTTCCACCTGTAGGTCCTTCCAGTAGACAGCTGAGTCCACTTAAAGCATCAACTTCAAAATAGTTTGGCATCCAGTTTCCCAAGTCAAGTTATTAAAACAAGAACTGCTGTGATTCATGAACCATGGCTGAATGGCTGACTATTCCTTTCACTTAAGTTCAAGATTTTTATTCATGTATCTGTATGTCTTTGACATGAAAACCTCACAAAGACACCAACATGCTGAGATTCAATGTCTCATCTTATCAGTGCCCCATACAGGCGATGAAAAATCTGACATCCACAAAACCCCATCCTAAATGCGTCTATTCTGAAGATTTCATTTGCACAAATAAGCCTTGTAGGTCACTCCTCATTTTTCAATGGGTTATTTTACTCCTCCTTTTGCATCAAGCACAGAAAAGTATGAAGGACATTTTATTTTCACATTTTTTTATTAATTTTAGAAATACCTAGATAGATAAAAATATACTCACATTTTTGAATGTGAACATTCACAAGAATTCAGGAACACTATTTAATGTAAATGTACCAATTTTAATCATATCTTCATATTGACCCATACAGTTTTGAGTTTACTTCTACTTTCCTTCTCTTAGAAAGTTGAAAAGCAGTATGAATAGCTTGACAGCTTTTCTCTGAAACAGAAGCAGTTCTCAGTCATTCATGATGACTCTTGTTCGTTTAAAAGACACAAGAATTTTGCCACTATGATTAAACCACAGGAAATAATCCTCTTTTCTTAATCTCTTCTTCCAAGAGTAAACTTTAGAAGTGATTCAGTGTAAAAACAACTTAACCTGCACATTACTTTGCAGCTGATTGAGTAATAATTTACTTTAAGTGGGCATTGTGTTACATAAAACACAAATCCTTAACCTATGCCTGGGAGCAAGCTGCATCTGAAGCCTAGCCATGACTCCATCTTAACTTCCTTTATTCAATGTTCTTTCCACATAATCTGTAATGACTGCATGCACGCTTCCTCTGGCATAGGAACGGGGAATACAAAGAATAACACCCCAAAGTATGGGGAACAGAAAAGTTGCCCAAAAGTTACCTTCTGACACAGGAGGGAATTAATTGTCCTGACTTTATATATCTGGTAATCAGCTTAATATTGTAGGTGTGAACAAGGCATATTAATTAAGCATCTGAGAGAATCTTTGCATCACTGTAAGACTCCGTTAATACATTACCAGCAGCAGTCAGTCTCTCATGCCCAGCACAAAGCTGTAGTTTCACATGCACCTTAAGTTAACAATGATGACAAAAAAAGTGTTTTCTCTGCTTGCCACCCTCAGCTAGCAATTCCCCTACATCCAGAACACTCCCTTCAGTGTGGAGCCGTGACTACAGTGAACCACACCAGGGTGAATTGATCCAGCTGTTGCTTGGTTATTTTTGTCCACAGAATTTTCTGACAAGCAGAAGCCCTAAAGCATAGGGTTAAACCAGTAAAAGTATGGTACAAATAAACAGGTGACACCACGTCTTCTCATAATTCCCTTAGAAATATCAACACACTAGACACAGACAGACAGAATTAATTTCAGAAGCGTATGTGCCTACCTGCAGGTATATGCCCTCTTGGATAGAATTCTGTCCATAAAACAGTTTGTGATCTCTACTGACTGCTTTTTTCCCTCCTTCTTCATCTAAATCCACTTAATACAGCCTCAGTTCTCTTCTGAAACCGTTCATAAATTTGTTTGAGTGTTACATCTGTATTTTCAGATATTGCTCTGAAGAATGCTAAATAATTTAAGGAAACAATTCATAGAATGACCTGAGTTGGAAGGGACCCACAAGGAACATCGAGTCCAACTCCTGACCCTGCATAGGATAACTCCAGCATTTACACCATGTGTCTGAAAACGTTCTCCAAACACTTCTTGAATATTGTCAGGCTTGGTGCCGAGACTGCTACCCTGGGGAGCCTCTTCCAGTGCTCCACTGCCCCCGGGTGAAAAAACTCTTCCTAATATCCATCCAAAACCTCCCCTGTCGTTCCCTCAGGTCCTATCATTGGTCACTGGCGTGAAGAGATCAGCACCTGCTCCTCCTCCTCCTCCCCTTGTGAGGAAGCAGTAAACTGTCTCCCCTCAGTTTCCTCTTCTCCAGGCTGGACAGTCCAAGTGATTTCAACTGCTCCTAATACAGCTTCAACTCTAACCCCTTCGCCAGCTTCGTAGCCCTCCTCTGGACACTCTGCAGTAGCTCGATATCCTTTTTACACTGTGGCGCCCAAAACTGCACATAATACTCAAGGTGGGGCTGCATCAGTGCAGAGTACAGCAGGACAATGCAGTCAGCCTTCTCTTTAAGAGATAGCTTTGCATGAAACTCACACAACTACCAAGTCCACACACCACATAATTAATCACATAAGATTTAACCACAGAACAAAGGAAAAAAAAATATTTCCCATGTTATTTGCTTGCAAACTAAGGAACACAGCAGTGAAGTTTAAACAACAGCTGTGAGAACAGTTGCACCTGGTGAATACCAGGTGAAAGGAGAAAATTATACAGAAAAAGAAACATTACGGTCTATTGCAAAAAGAGCTCATAATTGTCACATCAGAAAAGGGAAAATGTATCCCATATAAAGACCTGAATTAACAAATTAGGGAAGATGTCAGTCCTGAGGATACTTCGTGATTCAACTTTGATCAAAGCTACCATGAATGGAAGTTATAGGCATAAATCTCTATGAATCAAGATGCAAAAAAATTCCTTTTCCTTCTTTTTCTTTCTCCTTTTGCAGGCTCAGAGAAGGTAAAATGTTTCAAATGAAAAGCTATACCTTTGATAACAAGATCAAATTGCTTTCGATGTCACAGCAGTCCTTTAAAGAGTAAAGACAAAAATGACAACTTCTTATTCTCATCTGGAGGAACAGCTCTATTAAAATGTGACTAATGATAAAATGAAGAGAATTATACTACCATGCACACGGCCACATTTTCAGCAGCAAAATTGCATTACTTCCTTCTTTCAGCTGAAATGCCTGATAGGTTATTGTCAACAACGCATATTTTACAGGCTGCCTTACTCTCCTCTGAACAATTACCCTTAGAGAGAATATCCATAGAAAATAAGGCTAATTCACTGGATTTCAATATTTCAGGTAACCAAAAGGTTACAATGTTTTCCTTGGTAATCGGTTCTGTCAGCTCTTGACCTGTTTAGTTCACAGCTTCTCCCTTAATTCCTGCCTCATTTACAAAGATACAGAAAGCTTCTCCCCTCTTTCCAGCTCCTTCCACTGACTTACTTCCCACCCTTTAAACTTTCAGAGCTCCACTAGCCCCAAATTTCCTTGAAACCTCTTTCCTTCCGCATGCTTCATGACTTCCTTTTCCATGTTACCTTCAGTGAACTCCATCTCATACTTAATCCCAGTTTTCTTACCTACAACCCTTCCCCTCTTATCATTACCACTTCATAATTCTCATTTTATAATGGGAACGTAGCCCATCCTCCAGCCCATCCCAGCCTTTCTTTATCCTCTTCACTCCTGTCTGGATCAGGTCCTCACTTGCTCACTCCCATCTCCTCCACTCCAGTAAGGAGCCAGATTGGCAAATTTATGAAGACAAGTCTGCTAGAATAACAGTCTGCCAAGCCTGCAGTTTTATAAAGACAATTCCATTTAAACCAAGTGTTTCCTCCCACTACTTACTCATTTTACTTTCTACAAAACAGGCTTCACAATGCTTATTTTGGGATCATTTCTTCAAAATATATTCTAAACACTTAAAATCTGATCATTTCAGTTTGGAATAATTAAGTCAAAACTGGTGGGCATTACTTTAATCAACTACTACATGTCAAAAAAAAGGATGACAGGAGACTTCTCATGCAAATGCAAAGTTCTGATTTTTGGAGCAGTCAAAACTAACCTCATTTCCTCTGACATACTCCCAAAAGTTTTCCAGTGAAAAATCTTTTTCAGGAGTCATTTTTAGGAAACGTGAGTTCTGCTACAGTGCTGCCTGTTTTACAGGATCAGACATAACAAGGTGAGTATTGTGGGAGTAACTTAAAACATTCATATCAATAAAATAAAATTAAGTAGGAAAAATTGCAGTCCTTTTTGTGGAAGATACCAGTCTGAGCAAAATAACTTTGGTGAACAATCTTCCATTACCCTTGATTGATTAAAACTCCCCATCCTCTTGCAGATGTTCAGGATCCTAAAGCAGACTGTTACTAAACATTCCAACTCCCCTCCCCAGGTTTTCTTTGGTATCAAACACTAAGTGTCATGCAATTAATTGCTCCAGCTATTGCTGACTATTACTTCTCAAGTACCAATGTTCCTCTGACTGCCAATCATCTTTGAATCATAAAAGCTATCCAAACTGTTTATGCAACTATAAATCCTAGACAATTATCTGACACCAATAATCTTCAAAATCAAGAAAGCTTCTCAAAGCACAAAAAGGCAAAATATTTGTTTCTTTATCAAGAATTCAAATACAAAAATACACATTCTTGTCCTGAATTTAAAGTGTACTAATTAACTAAATGTTTTACTGGTGGAGGGTGTGCTGTGCATTTTTTTCAATGAAAACATCTAGTCGGTGAGTTATGAAAATTTAAAGGGATATTAAGCTATTCACCAGACATGTTATTTAAATGTATTTTATTAGTTTTACTGAATAAATGCTATGAATACAGAAAATTACCTTGGAGGCAGCAAAATGTGTTTTAACATCTCATTCCTCTCCTGAACGATATATTTTCATCCATTCCTCCATTAAAGGTGAATTAATCTAGATAAGCATACTCAAACCTAATTTCCATGTAGCAATCAGTAATATAGTATGCAAAATGTGATCCTGAGTCTTTAATGGGCTAGCATGCACTTGACTCTAAATCAGAAAACACTCTTGTTCCAAATGGCAAGCTTTTAGAGTCGTCAGCCGGTTTCCCAGCCACTGCCATGCAGCATTTACCTAGCATCGCTTCCAGCAACATGCTGGCAAGACAAGGAGGACTGCAAATATGATGACCAAAGAGATGACTCAATAGCATTTCCATTTCTCACCTTAGTACCTTCTCTTTATCCATCAAAGGGATCAAAGACCTGGAATAATAGCCCTAACGCAAATTGCTACTGCCTACAGTAAAAAATACAGTATTTATTCTGAGTTTATTTTCATGTAAGCAAAAGAATACAAATAGGTAACTTACGGGAAAGCATTACAGAATTCTCACTACAAGAGTGTTCTCGGTCACGGAGTTTGAGGGACATACACAGCAGGAAATTATGTGCACAACAAAGGGGGGAGCTATATTAGTCAGTCACTCCATGGATAAAACTGGGGCAATTTTCAATTTCTGTTTTCATTAAAAACGAGTGAGTGCTAACCACCTGTGAATCATTTGATCTACCGAATTTGTATTGAAGTTTAATCTCTATTCACTGGTCATAAATTTCAAGTTCAGTGAATTAGCTCTCCATTATCTGTCGACCTTAAGAGAAACCATCTAGTATTTTCCAGTTTCTATTGTATGCATTATTGTGCATATGATAACCTGAGAAGACGTAACACAGCTGCCACCACTGCCAGTGGTAAGGGTGTCTCCCAAGATAAAAGACACGACAGTAATTTCCCAGTGCACATAAGGAACTAAATTAAAATCATTTACCTTTTCTCTTAAGAAGTACTTTCTGTTACCAACATTGGATAGAAAGATTTTTCTGCTTAAGTACATTACTAGTTGCTTAAAAAGCCCTTCATTTATTTACAATTCAAGTGTAGTAATTGAAATATGTACATTACATCAGCCACACTAGGTTACATTACCCTATAACCTGTCTCCACCAATGACAACTCTTAGGCTACTCTGACTTGTGTCCCTTCTACAATGAGAAAGAAATCCCTGTATGTAAGCACAGATTACGTGCAATTGTATTACCTCTTCCAGTTCCTTCAGAAACATTAGTTCTCGCTGCCTTCGCCCCTCCTTACTTTTCTACCTTCCCATTTGCCGTCATAGTATGTCACAGAAACTTTATGTCAACCACCTTCTTTCTCTGGCACACCTCGCCCATGCAGTAGGGTGAAGAAATAAAAAAGGTGCGAGTAAACACGGGGATAATAACAGTTCCTGTAAGTTTACGATTTCTTCCCAGCCCATCATGTCTGCAGGCAGAGCATTAACGGGCAGAGCCCAGTGGCAAAACAAATGAGCTGGGAGCACAACAGGAGGTATCAAAGGAACTATGTTCAGTAATTCCTGCAGTTCCTCATCCTTGCATTTCAACCTTAGACTCTCATGTCTCCTCAGGAACAAATGCCTTTAATCATCTGACATATGAAGGTGGTCAGGGGGAGTAAATGAAGACAGAACCAGACTCCTGCAGTGATCACGCCCTGGTGGAGTTCACGGTCCTGAGGGATACGGGTCAAGCAAAGAGTAAAGTCAGGACCCTGAATTTCAGGAAAGCAAAATTTCAGCCCTTAAAGGAGTTAATTGATACGACCCCCTGGGAAATTGCCCTCAGGGACAAAGGAGCAGAGCTGAGCTGGCAGACCTTTAGCTTTCCATAGAGCATAAGAGTTCTCCATTCCCAGGTGCAAGAAGCCTGGCAAGAAAGCCAAGAGGCCAGCACAGCTGATTTGTGAACTGTGGCTCAAACTAATAGGCAAGAAGGAAATGCACAGGCAGTGGAAGCAGAGTCAGGTATCCTAGGAAGAGTATAGGGACACTGCCCATTTGTGTAGGGATGGGTCAGGAAGACCAAGGCACGGCTGGAGCTCAACTTGGTGAGGGATGCAAAGAATAACAAGAAGTGTTTCTATAATCATGTAAATCAGAAAAGAAAGGTCAAAGAGAGTGTACCTGCCCCAATAAGTGAGACTGCCAAGCTGGCAACAGCAGAAAAGGCTGAAGTACCTAGCTCTTTTTGCCTCACTAGCAACCTCTCTTCCCACACTTCTCAAGGGGATGGGCTGCAAGATGCGGTCTGGGAGAGCAAGTCACTCCTTCTGTAAGAGAAGATCAGCTTTGTGACTACCTGAGGAACCTGAATGTATATAAGCCCATGGGACTGGATGAGATCCATCTGAGAGTTCTGAGGGAATTGGCTGATGTAGTCACGAAGCCACTCTCCATAATATTTGAAGAGTCACGGCAGTCAGGCAAAGTCCCTGGTGACTGGAAAAAGGGTAACATTGCACACATTTTTAACAAGAGTAGAAAGGAGGACCCTGAGAACTACCAGCCTGTCAGCTTCACCTCTGTGTCTGGGAAGATGATGGAACAGATCCTCCTAGAAGCTACACTAAGGCACATGGAGGACAGGGAGGTGGTTCAAGACAGCCAGCACGGCTTCACCAAGGGCAAGCCCTGCCTCACCAACCTACTGGCCCTCTATGAAGGAGCGACTACACCAGCAGACAAGGGAAGACCCATGGATGTCATCTGTCTGGACTTCCCTAAAGCCTTTGACACGGTCCTCCACAATGCCCTTCTCTCTGAATTGGTGAGACATGGATTTGATAGATGAACTATTCAATGGATAAGAAATCGATTGGATGGTCACACTCAGAGGGTAGGGGTCAATGGTTCAATGTCCAGATGAAGATGAGTGACAATACTTACAGTAAATACTCCTTATATAAGAATTTCAGAAGAAAACATCAGCTATCCAACTTGTACTTGTTTTGCCTGGGAGAGAGATCAATTTCTTCATAGTAGCTTGTACGATTATATGTTTTCAATTTGTGAGCAAAACACTGTTGATAACACAGGCAGGGAAGTTTTAGTTATTGCTGAGCAGTGCTTGCACGGAGTCAAAGCCTTTTCTGCTTCTCACACCACCCTAAAAGGCTGGAGGTGTACAAGTTGCTGGGAAGGGATACAGCCAGAACAGCTGACTCCAAATGACCACAGCAACACCCCTGACCATATAATGTCATGCTCAACATATAAGGCTAGGGAAGAGGAGAAAGGATAGGACATCCACAGTTATAGCACCTGCCTTACCAAGTACCCATCCTGCTTTCCCGGAGATGGATGAACATCTGCCTGCCAATGGGAACTGGTGAATAAACTCCTTTGCTTGTGTATGCAGCTTTTGTTTTACCTGTTAAACTGCCTTTATCTCAACCCACAAGTTTCCATGATTTTATCCTTCCAATTCTTCTCCCTGTCCTGCTGAAAGAAGTAAGCAAGAGGCTCCATGGTCCTGAGCTGCCCACTGGTTTAACCCATGACTGACATAAAAGAACTATTTCTTTTCTATTTTCACTACGTTACAACATATCCATCTACTACCATGATTACTCTCAGATTTAAAAAGGCTAATAATTCACTCTACCTTGCATGTGTATTAACACAACTCTCTTCAATCGGAACTATTATATCAATGTCAGAATAACCATTTACCCTTTTCGGGCTATAATGATTATGGCCTTCAAGAAGCACATAGAACATTATAGCTTAAGCATTAAGTCACCTCTAAATTAATTTCTGTTACTTACTTATATCAAGAATTCAAAGTATCTAACAACTAATCTTATTTTTACAAGTTCTTAATATGTTAAGAGGTGTATACTACACTACATCAATTAATTTCCCACAGGATATTTAGCTGAAAAGTTTCTAGTTGACTTGACCTAAAAATCACTGACAAAATTCTTAAAACCCAATTTGCCGTTTCCATTTTTTTTATGCTAATAGTATTTGAAAGGCACTTTCTCCAAGCTACATTAATATAAGGCCCAAATTGCTACGTACCTACAATGAGCAATTTATTCCTATTTCGATAGCACTGTTCAGCCTTATACAATCAAAGTAGTCCTGACAGTTCTTGCTTTAAGTGGCTTCCACAGTTTCTTTCCACAAAGGAGCAAAACACCAAATTCATTGCAAAAGGGGAAATCTTGTTATATTAGTACAAAGCTAGTTATAAATGAATGCTGTCAAGTCCACTTCACATGAAGGGTGAAACGCTGCCTTACAGGGTTTGCTTGAACAGTTCAATAAGAATTTATGTTCCTAAATATTCTCCCTTGAGAAGCCCAGCATAGCAGAGATGAATTTGTATTAAGGAGAAATCCTATAATTCAGTGACAGAACAAAATGTAACATCTATTTTAACTATGAAAAAAACTAGTAGGAACATCACAGATACCAGAGAGAATGTATCCATAGCAAGTTAACAACGGGCTGCTGTTATTCAGAGAAAACACAACCTTGTTAGTTCTGAAGAAGGCTGCACAGAGGACATTAAAGGAGTGTATACATTTTGCTTACCTGGTTCATATTTTTGTAACAGCTTTGATATATCTAAAAAAGGCTGTTTTGTTTGGGGTTTGTTTTGTACCCAAACTGAAATGCTGATCACTCAAATCCTCTCCATAACCCTTCATTCACTGCCTTTCCAGTGCAGGCTGTCAAGACAAAAGCTTATCGCCTGTTAAGACTTTAACCATTAATGTGTCTCCAAGTCTGTAGATGGAGAGTATTTCCCATAGTGTTTTCTCAAGCCTCTACAAGTCACATTTGCAGGTCACAAAAACAACCACCTTTAATCCCACTTTTAAGTCTACTGGTCACCCACTGTAACTCAACAAACCATTAAATTCATGTATTTTGAATAGCACCTTCACCTAACGTGCTGGCCACAGACTGCATAAAAATCACCTCAACATAGACTGTCTGAAGATATGAAGCCGAAGATCAAGCCCATTCCTCAAGGAGAAAAGAGCAGGAGAAAATCATGCTAAAGCAATCTGGAGCAATATGAAAATCACTTCAATCCTCTCTAGACAAGAAGCCAACCTAGTTTCACTCACGCTCAGTGTTTCATCAGACACTGGCAAAATATCACACTATTCAGCACAGACAAGAGGAACATAAAAACCCGTTTTAGCTCTCAGTCATGTACATTCAGTGAAGTCCATGGCAGCAAAGGATCCTGTTGTTGCTCACGTGACATAGCAACTAGGTTAGAACTAGTGCTTGACAATAAGACTACTCAGGAATCATTAAAAATAAAGTAATCTGTAAGGAACAATGATCACATTTTCATCAGCTGGAGATTTGGATACTGCTTCATAACCTACAATATCAAACACAAGGATAGATTCGAATATAGTGGTTTAGATAGTGGTTTAGATAATGTCTTCATCATTGCAAGTACCATTTCTGAAGTATACTAGAAAGCTGACTATTAATTGCTAAGTCACCTCAAATCACCTAGGTAAAAAAAACTGGGCATAGTGACTGGCGCAGACTATCCAGGACACCTAAGGAAAATTTAGACACTAACTGCTAATTAGATAATTATCAAAAACCGTCATCCCAAGCAGGGGCAATAATGTACTTCCATTAATGTGACCTATGTTTTGCATTTCTGCTCCATCAAGAAATACACTAGGAATCTCAAATATTTGCACTTATCTCTTTTAGTAGCATCTCACTATTTCTGTATCAATCAGCTACCTTTATCACCCTCCAGACAGCCCTCTCTACACTAAATTAGTCAAATATTAAATATAAAAATTTAATGTATAACAGACATATTCAATAAATTCCATTATCAAAGTGAACCAATGTAGTAGCCCATCAAATCCTACCCTGTATTACAGTATCATTTTTTGCATATACCATTCCTAATTTATATCATAAACATACTTACTGAGATGTTACATACTCAGAACACCCACACAGAGTAAGCACAGTAAGGAAATAAGGATTTTCCCTACGTGTCAGATGGATAAACAAAAAAGAAAATTGAAACAGGAAATTAGAAAATTTCTGTAGCAACTACAGTAGTTACTCTTGTTCATAATAGGCAGTGTAGGAGAAAACATGAACGCAACTATTTGACATTTTGACAAGTGGGCACTGAAGACTTGTATCACTGCTAAAGCTGAGGGGAAAACGCTGGGATGCCCTTAGGCCACAAAAGTCCTTTAACTGGCAACAAGCAGTTTTATCTAATAAACTGGAATCATGAAAAAGATGCAAAGAAAGAAATGGTGCAGTCAAAGCAACAATCTGGAAAAATAAGTTGTGCATTTCTAATTGGACTGACACAAGTAGGCAAGGCTGCCTTGCTCTAGGCAAAAGCAGAGGATGATGCAGCATTGAAAGCAAGCATAAAAATTTTTACCTGCAAGGATAAAAACTAGTAGCTGAAATTAAGAAATGGAAACTTGGCAAGATTTGGACAAGGTATGTAAAACTGAAGTAAAGCCTGTGTTCAAGACTACATGGAGAAATACACACCTGCAGAACAGAGAGGACAGTGGTAGTGTTCACTCCCTGAGACACTGAAGAACTGAAAAATGAGGTTTCTGTTAGTCATATAGCACATATGCTGAATAGTCAAGTGTGGATAAGGGAGCAATCACAAAGAAACAATGACTTTCTTTGTAAATAATTGCAGAGAAGCAGAAAGGTAGCTCTCACAGACCTGAACATAAGTGCAATTCAGTCTTGTTCTGCTGCATGTAAGCAGTCAGATATCTAACCAGAGCAATAACGTGTGCATACAGCACAGCGCAGCTCACGTCTTGAAGATGGGGACTGTAGTCTAGGAGCTCCAACAATCCCCTGAACTCTTTTTTAATCATAGTAATGTACTACTTTTATTCATATTTTCTTTCATGACTACCTGGTTTTAACAACTGACCACAACTTGTCAGCATTTCAAAATCTCATGAGCAATGTGAGGTTTTTTTAAGAACAGAATTTTTTTTCTTATTTCCTTTTTCATACTGCTAAATATCATATTTAGGATAGTCATCTTTCCATGTTAGCCACTGCTATGAGAAGTGACGGATAATTTTGTTGCTGACCTCCCCCCTGCCCAGTTTCTACTGCTAATTTTAAGTACTGTAGCACATCAATTTTTTTTTCCTGCTGTTTTGTGTCCTAATCCTCTTAAAGAACTTAGGTACAGTGATCTGAGGGCTGATCTTGTTTTTTTTCTCAATGCAGTTATTCTAATGCTGTCCTACATTTCAACTATCCAGGTTTATATTCTTTTCATTAGTCTTGCAGGGCTGCATATTTCAGGTCCTTCAGGTAATTTAGCATGCTGCTTTGCATTTTTCTCTTTTTCTTTTTGCCTCTTTAAACATTGGAAGAAGCAGCATGTAACTGGAGAACAGAGAGGTCAGCCATAGCCTCTATCAATCTTCTGAGACAGACATAGTTAACTAGTCTATGTGAATGTCCAAATATTTGCAGTTGTAACTCATGACTTCATAGTTGGAACATATGAATGACCAGAGTTACTATAGCAATATGAATCTCTTTAATTTGTATCAGTATCTACTGTGTTCATTTGAAAAGGGTCTATTACAATGCATAGGCTAATTAACATTTAAACTGTTTGAAAAACATGTCCTGAATTGCAGTTTTCACCTTTTGCATTACTGTGACACGAGTCTGAAACCGGTTTTAGTGAAATGGTGCCATTTTGTGGCAGAAATTGGACACTGCAAGAAAGAAAGCCTTGAAACTGATGAAAAGCATCATTAGTAATCCAAGCAGTTAATCTCAAGCATCTGTTTCAGTGCATTATTTACATGACTACGAAATTGGCGTGTTTGCAAAGTTATTTTGAAAGATTTTTTTTCTTTCCCTACATCTCATTTATGAGTTGGCATCTCACAAGTGAATTAACGCCACTCTTGGTGGAGATGGTGACCTTTTTAGGTTTAATCCACATTCTTGGCCTTTAGGACACCTACCTACCTACCCAAGCTTTTACATATCACGTTCAAAAAGAGCACCGCCAGTCATGCAAGCATACTCTGCTAAGCAAGTTATTTAGGGGGAAGAGCACTTTTGCAGATGCTAATCTTTATTTCCTCTTCTCATCTCCTGAGAAAATCTACCATCCCCTCAGTTCTTCTGGGTCCTCACTCCCGCCAGCCCTTCAGCAGAAGTCCACAATGCCTGTCAACAAGAAAAAGAGAGCAAACAGGGTCTTGGAGGACTTTCTTCTGTTTGTGATGAAAGGTTATCTTCCACATTACAAAGCTTATTCAGCCTAACACAATGTCTGGATAATGCCAGAAAACCACTGGCATCCACAGCTACCTATAGCTCAGTGCCGCAGAGCAGAACTGAACAACAACGCTGCTCTCATCAGGGAGGCCTCGACAGTCCCCCATGAACCTGACACCCCTAAAACACCCATGGCTCATTTTCTTCAAAAATTGAACAAAATTAATACAGAGAGCCACAGAAGAGTAACTGATGTTTTTCTATAAAAGGAAGCTAAGTTAAGGTTTTTAATAATACTTTGTTTAGCAAACTCCAGTTCTTTAAACAGAATTTAGTTTTCATTAGGATTGTTCACTGGTAACAATCTGCTGCTGTAGTGTTAAACGTTAATTGCTTGTGACAAGTATTTTGAAAGGGTCTTTTTGCAGTTCAGATATGTACTATTCCAAACATTCAATTTCTCCAATTTTTAATTAATTTTCCTTCCAGGGAACTCTGCTTATTCTTTTGCTTTCTTGTTGTTGGCAGAGAGGGAGAAGCATAGACTGCTGTTGGTTTGAGGTTCTTACTTTTTCTGAAATTTCACTTTTTCCTAAAAAAAAGCTCACCTAGCATTTTTTTAACATATAAAGTTGATATCCATATATGTTGGGGGAAAGCAGGAATAATTTTACCTTCAGTCATGAGCACACACAGTAATCTTGATGTAAAAAAATCTTGGTTTGTAACTGTAGTACACATAAGCACGAGCAAACACTTGTGAATTTGTACACAAACTTGCTAATGGAAGTGAAAAAAAACCTCATGGATTTCATAGACAAAACAAAAGGATTCAAATCACCACTTCCCCCCTGCACGCTTTGCTTACTTACTACTATTACTGCATTGTCACCTTTCCAATCCCATCATTAATACAGGGCTAAACAGAATGAAGAAGGAGAGGTCTGGCTAGAAAGCTGCCTAGAGGAGAAGGACCTGGGCGTGTTGGTTGACAGCTGACTGAACATGAGCCAGCAGTGTGCCCAGGTGGCCAAGAAGGCCAATGGCATCTTGGCTTGTATCAGAAATGGTGTGACCAGCAGGTCCAGGGAGGTTATTCTCTCTCTGTACTCGGCACTGGTGAGACCGCACCTTGAGTAGTGTGTTCAGTTCTGGAGGCCCTCACCACAAGAAGGATGTTGAGGCTCTGGAGCGTGTCCAGAGAAGAGCAACGAAGCTGGTGAGGGGGTTTGAGAACAAGTCTTACGAGGAGCGGCTGAGAGAGCTGGGGTTGTTTAGCCTGGAGAAGAGAAGGCTGAGGAGAGACCTTATTGCTCTCTACAACTACCTGAAAGGAGGTTGTGAAGAGGAGGGAGCTGGCCTCTTCTCCCAAGTGACAGGGGACAGGACAAGGGGGAATGGCCTGAAGCTCCGCCAGGGGAGGTTCAGGCTGGACATCAGGAAAAAAATTTTCACAGAAAGGGTGACTGGGCACTGGAACAGGCTGCTCAGAGAGAGTGTTGAGTCACCTTCCCTGGAGATGTTTAAGGGACAGGTTGGCAAGGTGCTGAAGGGCATGGTTTAGGGAGTGTTAGGAATGGTTGGACTCGATGACCCAGTGGGTCCCTTCCAACCTAGTGATTCTATGATTCTATGAAGTGCTATGGCATCCAGATAGGTATTTAAATGAACACAAAGATCTGCCTAACAGCTTAAGTCTAACAACCAAAATAAAGTTTGCAGGCTTGAGCCAGTTTAAACAAGCTTTTTTAGGGCAGGAACTGCATCTATATAATCTGTATGCCTGCATGAAGCAGCATCTTCCAATGTCAATCATGCTCTTTTTGGCTTTGAAAAATAAGTTGTTACTCACTGATATTTGGATACGAACTTCCTGCAAAAACAAACATGCTAAAACTATATACGTTTTAATGCCACAAAGTTTCTTCTACTATTTAGCAATTCTACCTCTTTATTTGTACACTGTATCTCTGAGATTAACAATTCAGTACATGAAAAAAGAAAATAAAATAAAAATCAAGAGGTTTTTGTTAAAATAAATTTTGCATTACTGTTGTTCTGGTTTGAGCTAGAATCAGCTTTCTAACTTTAGCCCAGACTTGTCCAAGCAGCTTCATTTTTCTGAAAACTACCTGCATGCTTTTCAGACAGTGTTTCTCTCTGGAAATTATAACATGGGGCACTGGTATGCAGAAAGGCTATTGCTTATACTTATTTCTACAGTAACCAAGGCCATCCTCAAACCTACAGAATGCCATACATCAAAGATGAAGAAGGGGTGCATCTGCAGGAAGCAGCGGACAGGACAGGTGACCCCAAACTGACTAAGAGAGGTTTCCATCCCATATAAATCATATTCAGTATGAAAATGAAAGGTCATGAGACTCTCACTCTCTTATGTGATGGCTGACACCCAGTGAGGACCTCGTCTGTCTGTCTGCCCCTGACCTTGGATCCATGCATTCCTGAATCCAGTTCCTGAGCCTAGCTCTCTCCTAGCCACAGGCCCTTCCCTCATGCCAGTTCTACAGCATTTGTGGTGACATACAATCATCAAAGGGTATAGGCACATTTTTATATATTTGTATATATTTTTCTTATATTATTGTTATTGTTATTATTATTTCATTAAAGCTGCTTAAGTTTTTGTTTCCAACCCACAAGTTATTTTCTTCTCATTTCCCCTTCACCCCAGAGGTTGGGGAAGAAGGGAATCGGGAGCCCATGGACTCAGTTTTAGCTGCCAAAATTGGCCAGGCCAGAGCTAAACTATGACAACTATATCTGACAGGTTAGCAACAATCTAGAAACAAGAAAGGCAGATGTTTAAACCTTCTTACTAAAATTATTTTGCCTCCTGCCCTTTCAGGTAATATAAAACTATTCTGTGACTACTGATAAATCTACACAATCTGATACTGCTAAGAAGAGAATAATCCTGTCTTTGAAGCGTAAGTAATCTAATCTGTCCAGGTTGTACAAAGTGAGTGTACGGGCATGTATTTCTGTAAAAGACTTCAAGTTACTCCATTTGAGTTGAGTGTGTTTAGTGACCACGGCTTTAGGACGCTGGTACTGGAAAATCTGTTGTGCATCAGCCATACATAGTAAGAATGTGCTTGGTACTGATCTAATTTCCTCCTGCCATCCACAGAAGCATTTACAAGCCTAGCCACAAAGGGACCTTTGAATGATACATTCAGACACGAGTGAGACATATTAAGACCAAAGACAGGTTACACATCCTCTTGAGAAACCCCCAAATTCCAATTTCCCGCTACAATTTCCATAAGGTGTTGCACACTAAATCAAACCATTCTCTCAGGATCTATTTTTAAATGACCAACCAGGAACTAGTATAGGCAAAGCTCACAGACGAAGAAAATTTTAGCCTTTCTTGGCTTCTCAGGTGAGAGAGAAGGTGTTACATTTAGTGGCAGTGAAAGCAGCACACAGTCATAAAAGTTATCTAAGTAACGGTACGAATAGTTGAGTTTTTACGTTAGGTGGTAAAACTACACTTAAAGAGCACATAACTGAAAATAAAGTATCACTTTGCACCAATCAGTTTCACATCTCAAAAAAATTCCAAAATTCTCTCTTATAAAAGTCAGTTGCATTCATATCTGCACTCAGGGACGTGTCTTGTCCTCAATCACTGTAAAATAATGGCTATTATATGAACCTGAAAAGCAAAAGCCCCTTTATTTATACATCTGTTTAGCACCTCTAGACAGGGGGGTATGAAACTTGGAGATTTTTTGCTTCCTATAGAAAGCTGTTTTCTGATTTGGGTACAAAATTAATCCTCCTTTTTTTTTTTCATCCAGCGTGTTGAATAAAGTATTTCAAACTTATAACGACCCTAAAACTTGTTTTAGTGATTCCCATAAACCGAAGAGTAGATGTCATTGCTGTAGATGTTCAATCTTAGCATCTTCTTTATTCCTCTCGCTAGAGAGCACGTGTAAGTATAAATTATACTCATCTTGAAATGGTTATTTACATTAGCTATAGGAAAGCACAATCTTGTCAGTCAGTCAGTCCCTTCTGATGTTGCTTCACTAGGAGAGGTTTCAAAAGTACTCTCCTACAGTTGTCTGATCTGCCTTAGCTTTTCTAGTCCTCAGGACACTCAAGGGTTCTTAGAAGAGATCCTTTCTTCTCCTTAGCTTGTGCTCAGAATGAAAGCATTCAAACTTGTCACCAGTTTCAAAAGGGGCCACCGAGATCTTTCAGATAAGCCTCCCTACAGACAACTTCCTGTCTACCCAAATTTTGGTCTGAATCTCATCTCACTCATACCAGACATGAGTCCATGAAGTAACTAACACAGTAACACTAAAACGTTACCACAGAGTAGCCCCCTGTATTTAACCTCAGAAACAGTCATACTGAATTTTGCTGCAGTTCCCTCTCCCAGTATTTTTCTCCCAGGCAAACTGGCAAAGCGTGACAACAAGAATCTCTTCACGGAACTTTTACAAGCCTTTTCACAACGTCATACCCTGAAAAAAAATCTGTAGCTGAGCCTAGATCACATTTTGGAAGCCCAAGACAGCCGTGTTTTTTTCCCCCCTTACTTTATTATCATCCATTACTTGTAAAATTGCTGCTTCTCATAGTTACAACAATCAAAGGAAAGCAAAAAATTTACACATATGGGAATAGAACTCACCATGCTGTTCATTTTTGAAGAGGATGAGCTTGCTCTCTGCTTCCGTAGGCTGTTAAGCTCTTCTGTATTTCCATCCTTTGGTTTTATGATCAGCCGGCTGCCTCCAGCAGTACCTTCTGAAGAGGATCTCAGTCGTTTCTCAACAAATCTGCCTTCTCGGTATGGACTGAAGCTATTGGCAAGATCAACTACAAACAGAGAAGCAATCAGCAATCATTACAGAGAATTACTCTCTAGAAATATTTTCTTAATGAGAACAGTGCTTTGCTTGAAATGCTTAAATTGAAAGGCAATTGCATTAAGATGTTCTGCAGAAAGGAGAGCCTGCTTACCTAGATCAAAGTGTCACCTGGTCCATCAGTTCACTGTTCAGTCCTCAATGACTAACACACTCAGCATTCCACAGCTCAGTCCATGGCTCCTCATAGAATTCAGAAGGACTTTTGCTCCATCCTTTCCTCTCTCCTCTGGTTCTAGGACTTCTAAATGGGTATGCAGTGAAATCCACCAGAGAAACCACCACTGGGCCACTGGTGCCAAACTCCAATCTGCCTTGCCCTGCATCCTGAGATAAGGTCAGGCTTTGTAGGGCCAGGTCACAGCTTTGCTACCTGAGGGGACGCACATTGGTTTTGGTTTGTGTTTGGCCTTCCTAGCTCACTTCTGCATCCATGCCCTCCAAGGTATCCTGAATTGAAAGAATCCATTCTCTTCTGACTGACAAACAACATGAGCCGACAATGTGTGCTCACAGCCCAGAAGGCCAACCGTATCCTGGGCTGCATCAAAAGAAGCGTGGCCAGCAGGTCAAGGGAGGGGATTCTGCCCTTCTATTCTGCTCTTGTGAGACCTCACCTGGAGTATTGCATCCAGTTCTGGAATCCGCAACATAAGAAGGATATGGAACTGTTGGAACTGGTCCAGAGGAGGGCTACAAAAATGATCAGAGGGCTGGAGCACCTCCCATGTGAGGACAGGCTGAGAGACTTGGGGTTGTTCAGCCTGGAGAAGAGAAGGCTCTGAGGAGACCTAATAGTGATCTTCCAGTACCTGAAGGGGGCCTATAAGAAAGCTGGGGAGGGACTGTTCACAAATGCTTGTAGTGATAGGATGAGGGGCAATGGGTATAAACTGGAAAGGGACAGATTTAGACTAGACATAAGGAGGAATTTCTTCACTATGAGAGTGATGAGGCACTGGCACAGGTTGCCCAGGGAAGTTGTGGATACCCCATTCCTGGAGGCGTTCAAGACCAGGTTGGATGGGGCCTTGGGCAGCCTGGTTTAGTGGGATGTCCCTGCCCGTGGGAGGGGGGTTGGAACTAGATGATCTTTGAGGTCCCTTCCAACCCTAACTATCCTATGATTCTCACAAAGCCACACTTCTAAATAACTGCATTTCTAGGAAGCTACAGTATTAAGTCTGGGGTGGGAATAAAGGCAATAAAGACATTCTGGTATAGTTTTGTGGCCAGATATGGAACATGAGTTTCCATTGAATCTAAGGACTTCTGCAGTTTCATAGAAACCAGGTGCATAATGCTGGGGAGGACTAAATTCAGGACAGCTGACGCAAACTGACCAAAGGAAGCATTCCATACCCTAAACTATGTTGCACCCTATACAAGTATCTCAGGACAGCCCTTCTTCTCAACAGCAGCTATCTCTTGAAGACTGGCTCCCTGCGATGCTTTGAGTCTGTTAGTAGTATTAATACTAGTATTAGATTTATTGTTTTAATAAGGCTGTTATTAAGTTCTGTTTCAGTCTTCGTGTCCTTCCTTTTCTTTCCCAATTCCCTTTCCCCAAGTTAGGGGCATAAGTGGGTGATAGAGCAAATGTCTACTGTTTAGCTGCCAACCAAAGGGGCCTTATCCTGGACAGTTAATTTGGCACCCAAAACGAGAGAGTCGTGGGGGTGCAGAAAGCTCAGCTGCGAAAGCTTCAAATTGTTAGTCTTGAAGCTCTGCAGCTTAAGTCCAGGCTGCAGCATGAAGGGGGCCAGCTAGCTCAGTTGGTAGAGCTTTAGATTTTTAATTCAGGGGTCTCAAAAGGTCGAAATAGAAATGAACAGCACTCATTATGCTAAATTGGTTCTTGCTGGACACAATAATGTCCCACATATTTTTAGAGCTCATTGCAGAGGTGTCTACTTTAGCAGTCCATTACTTGCCGTATACACTGCTGGCGTCTTTATGCAGTTTATCACCTCTGGGCATTAGGTTAAAGATATCACTCTGCTATGTTGCTTAACTTTGATTTAAAGTAACATAAAATCATTGATAGTATTGGTAGCGGGCGAGGTGCCAACCAAAACAACAGCGGTAGCTTCATCTGCATCCTTCGGGAGCCACCTGGTGGGCTTCGTTCGTAATTACAACTTCTGTTTCATTCCATGAAATGGAACTAAAAGGGAAACATCTTTTTATAGATTCCCCGTCTCCTCCAGGCTAAATCTAACAGCTCTTGAGAGTTTTGAATATCCTTTGGATAGTTCAACCCGTACACCTATGTTATCAGGTTTTCTGAATGTGTTCCAAATCTTGGTCTTGCTCAGAGTAAGACATTGGTACAGACTGATCATTGCAGCTACTGCAGCTCCCATGAGGAACACCACAGCCACCTCAGTCTCCACAACGGGCACTGTAGTCACCCCAACTCCCATCACAGCTACTACAGCCCCTACAACAGGCACTGAGGACACCTCAACACCAACTGCAGCTATTATAGCCCTTACAACAGGCAATGTGGCTACTACTACTTTTGCAACAGGCACAGTAGCTACTCCCACCTCCATGAGGGCCACTGCAGTCATGCAGATTTCTGCTACAGGACCATGAACTGCCCAAACCTCAGCGACAGTTAAAGTCAGCTACCAATCCATGCTGGTATGAGTCATCCCTGCGCTGAAGAAGAGGTACATGAGAAGAATAGCTCATGAAGGCGAGCCACTCACGTCACAGAGGATGTGAGGCGTGCTGAACGGGCCCCACCATATAATGAAGTAGCAGAAAATGAAAAGTGATATGCTCTGTTCACTGATGTATCCTGTTGGAAAACACCGAAACTGAAAAGCTGCTTCGTGGAGTCCTACATGATGAGTCACAGAAGCTGCTGAAGCATGAGATGAAGCAAGTCAACTCAGAGTTAAAAGCTTACTACCAGTTTTTAAGACTGGCTGCAAAAGTACATCATGTAGATGCTCAAATACCCAAGAGTCAAGCCACTAAAGAACATCAAATCAATCAGCAAGTGGACCTGGCTGCTAAGAAGAAAAAATGTCTCAATTAGACCTGAACTGGCAACATAAATGTGAACTATTTTTAACCCAGTAGGCCCATAACACTTCAGGATATTAAGGAAGGGATACAACGTACAAATGGACTCATGATTAAGGGCTGCACGTGAACACCACTACAATACCCATGTAGGTTAAGAATGACTGTGAAATATGTGCTGCAATCAAGTAGTCCAAATGGTTAAAGCCATTCTGGTATGGAGGACAGTGGGAGAAATACAAATATGGGAAGGCCTAGCAGATTGACTATATTACACTCCAACAAATTCAACAAGGCAAATGCTGTGTGCTTACAATGGTGGAAGCAACCACCAGATAGCTGGAAATACATTCTGTGCCCTATACCACCACCTGGAGCACTACCCTGTCCCTCAAGAAAGAAGTCTTGCGGTGACATGAGACTCCAGAAAGAACGATGTCAGATTACAGGACTCATTTCTGAAATAGCCTCATAGACACCTTAGAAAAAGAACATGACATTAGATGTGCATATCACCTCCCCTTTCGTGCACCAGCTTCCAGGAAAACTGGAAAATACAATAGAGTATTTAAAACTACCCTGAAAGCAATGGGTGGTGGAATATTTAAAAATTGGGATAAAATTTATCAAAAGCCATCTGTTAATACTAGAGGTCTGTCAATTGAGCTGGCCCTGTTCATCAGAACTTTTATGTACCGAAGAAGGGGACAGAGTTCCTGTGATGCACAAATAAGGAATAAGCTAGGGAAAAGAGTCTGCATTATTCCTGCCTTAGGCAAAAGCAAATCCATCAGTGAGATTGGTTTCACTTAAGGACCTGGGTTTATCTGGTGTGTAATGCGAGAGAGTGGGGAAGTCCAACGTGTACTTCAAGAAGATTTGATTTTGGGTGAGGATAGTCGGTAATTGGAACTGTATGATGCTAATTACTATATGATATTCCTTGCTGTCATTTCTTTAATTATTTATTACAGCCCATGGCCTACACCTGTTGCAAGACCAAAATACACTACACATCATCCTCCGGCTGCACACAGCACCACCCAGCTGTAGCACTGCACTGATGCCCAGTCCTATTTTGTAGACTGAGTGAACTCCATGTCCTCTCTCAAGCCCTGAAAAGACTGTAACAACAGATGGAACCCACAGTCACAGACTAAATGAGCTCTATTGAACTTTCTAGAGAGATGGACCATAGGATTAGGGAATGATGTGTGTGTATATATAGTAGAAGGTAAGAATAGTGGTGGTTATCCGAGCATAAATAGTATGGAATGAGGGGTGGACACTGTCCTGGTTTCAGCTGGGATAGAATCAATTCTCTTTCCAGAAAGCCACATTTCTAAGTAACTGCATTTCTAGGTAGCTACAGTATTAAGTTTCAGGTGGGAACAAAGGTGATAAGACACTCTGGTTCATTTTTCTGGTCAGCCGTGGAATGTAGGTTTCCATCTAACCTAAGCAGTTTCATAGGAACCAAGTGCATAATGTTAGAAGGAATAAAGTCAGGACAGTTGACACAAACTGACCAAAGGAAGCATTCCATACCATAAATCATGCTGATTTGAGTCCAGCTACTGTTTTGATTCCAGTTCTGTTTTTCATGATCTCTCCGCATAAGCTGTGACATCTGCACCACTGAACTGCTGTGCTTGCAGTGTTCGCCATCTGGCGTCCGTCACTTGTAGCACACATTCCATCATTATTTGGTTTGTATATTTTGCATATTAGTTGTAGTAATAGTAATACTCGGTTTACTGTTTTTATTAAAACTATTTCTACTGTTTTATTAAAACTATTTCTATTTCTACTTCAGCCTTTGGGTCCTTCTCTTCCTTTCCAATAATCCTTCCCTGGGTCAAGGGGGAAAGGTGGATGATGGGGAAACTGTCTGATGTTAACCAAAAGGGGCTAAACCACAACACAAATCCAGCCTGCAGCCAGGAGGCTGAATGCCAATTCCCAACCCCAGTTAAAGACTAACACATCAGGGAAGAGGAAAAAAATTACATTTTGAGGTGTTAGGGCAAATTTAGAGATAGGGCAAGAGAAAAGCATAATAAATGTAACACGGAAAATCTTATCTTCTTTTGCCTTTTGCAACAGAAACAGCATTTTCTCTAAGGCTTTTCAAAAAAATACGTATTACATAAGAATATATAAAGTTATACTAAGAAATATATGGCACATCAAACCTGGTTATACATGAATGTCACATTCACAATGCTATCTATAATGACATCAACTATGAGACCAACTATAGAAGATAAAATATCTATTACCAAAGAAAATGCACAGAAATATTTTGCATTCACATCTGGTTTTAAATACTGTTGCAGCAAAAACAAACATTCAAACCAGTCTGTCTGTAACAGATATAACTACTTATAACCATATCTTACTGAATACCACGTAAGCTTTTTCTGTATTTGCTTCACTTCATATGGCACTACTTTACATCTTTTTCCAATGGTCCCCTTGTATGCTTGGTGAGTTTCTAATTTTAAATACATTCTTCACCACACAAGTTAAAAAAAAAAAAAAAACACATTTTAAACAGAACTATAAAACCCTGACATAGTGCAGTATCAGCTCTAGTGTTCCCGTGAACATGAATCCCATTTACAAAAATGCCCCTATCACAGTTTCAACTTCAGTGAGCTGACTTCCTTCCAGAAATACAGATTAAATATACAGCTGCTGATACAAGCGTTTCAAATGCAATGTGTTTTTCTAAACACCACTTCAAGCTGCTCACTTGCTATTCTGCAGTACACTCAAGTCAGGTTCAAAAGGATGAGCTTATTCATGTAGTCAATGTTGCAAGGAAGACCAATCCACCTAGGAACCAGTAAAATAAATCGATGGAAACATTTTTTTTCTCCCAATTGACTAAGGTTTGGAGGGAAACGGGTCTCTTCTGGTGAAAGCTAATTTAGTAGATTAATTTGATTTTATGTTGACATCTACGTACACAATATCCAACCAAGCCTTGCAATGACAAACAAATCAAAAGGCAAGATTACTTTTTATTGCTTATAATCTACACACCTAGGTAAATATCAGAGCAAAAACTCCTATGAATTCCAGTTTACATTCATTCATCTTCTAATATAAACACTACAAATGCAGTTTTGTTAATTCTCACAAATTTTGGCCCAGAATTATGCAAGAAAACACCGGTCTTCAGGAAGGTTTGAGAAATACTGTCAGAGATAAATATCTTCTGACAGTTGTCCTTCACTCAAGGACCTAGTGCCCTTATTCATCTGCATCTCTATAGACAGATTTCTAGGCATAGCCTTTCTGCTTAATCTTGTTAATATTTCAAAATTCCTTTTCATCAGCTAAAGATACAGTGTGAAATTTAGAAGGTAATTAACTCTCTCCACTTCATAGATTAGATAATGAGAACTTGCACAATTGCACAATGTTATTTCAGATGGAAGCAGAAATGGGATGTCTCACACTTTGTCACAGAAACATCCACTCCAAGTTAGTCTATAACATCAGTTGAATACAGGAAGCAAGAGTCAGGAAATTTCAAAGCCCAGATCAATATAAGAGAAATTGATATTTTTCATAACCAGACTAAAAGAAGCTTTATATCTCTGGCAATGTTTCCATCTCAAACATCACAACTCTTTGGCTCAAGTCCAATGCCTCAAAAATCCCAGCTTTTAGCCTTTGACAACAGGTAAGAATCAATACTGTGTTTATTAATTCATTTTCTACCACAGTCAAACATAGCTATGAACAGCACTGATGGATGTTCACAAGCTGTAAAACACAAAACTCAAAAAACAACAGACATTTGGCTTAATACCTACAATTTTGGGAGCAGGGCACAACTCATGACTTTTGAGCTTCCTAGTTCGCACTGACAGGTTTTGAAAAACTTTATGACCAAACAATTCTTACAGAAGAACTAAGGCAAAAAAAAAAAAAAAAACCACCAAAACCAACACTGAAAAGACCATAAGACATACCTTTAGAACGGTTTGTTTCATAACCCTGTTGTGCTTTAAAGGACTGAGGCTCAGAACATGAAACAATCTTAGACTCCATTACAGGAATAGTCTCTCCCGTGTGCTGGGACAATGTGCTTTCATCTCTGTCCCCTCTCAATCCTTGTGCCTTCGGAGAGAGTATCACTGGTCCTTCTCTATGCTGTAAGGCAAAGGTTTCTAAATGTGCATTTGCCAAGTTAATTTCTCCTGTGCGCCTGGCATTGTTAACATGTAGCTCATTGGCTCGCAACAATACTTTTGTTTGATTAGCAGCTGAGGTTTTGAATAAGGTATTAGATTCAATACTACATGAGCTTGTGCGACTCACAGGAGATACACCAGCAGAATGACCAGTACTTTCCACAATGTCTGTTTCCCTCGCAGAAGCAGCAGCAGAATTAAAGATGATCTGAGAGGTAGAGACATTGTGGCCAAAATCCTCTGTAAGCAGTGCCCCGGTCCCATTGCTGGGCAGAGCGTCAACCTCTGAAACAGAATCCTCTGTCAGGGCGACAAAGTCAGAGGGGGTCTGTGCAGCTGTGAGGTCAGTCGAGAGCAGCGGAGATTGTAAGGAGCTTCCCATGCACTCTGTTGTCTCGGCTGAACATGGAGGAGAGGAGTTGGTGATCACAGGTTCGCTTTCCACATATGATTTAATTTCCAGCAAGCACCTTGACTGCTGCACAGAAGGAACTGACTGAGTCTCCGGAACTGGTTTGGAAAATTTGTAGTGTGATGAGAAAGATTTAGGGAGAAGTTTTCGTGTGGATTGTTTGACAGAGTATCGGCTCTGCTCCTCTGCAAAACCTGAATCATCGCCCTCATTCTTCCCAGAACTTATGCAATTTATAAAGACATTCTTATTAGCCGAAGACTCCTTTCCCTTTTCAAAATCGTCTGTTAAAGACCTTGTTATTTTCTTGCTACGCGAGCTGCTAAAGCCAACCGAATGCCTTCCTCTGCTTTTAATATGTTCCTCTAAGCTCAATTTTTCAAAAGTGCTAAGGGATGACTGGGCACCATTTGAGACATTAACATTTTGACTAGCCGAGTCAGGCTTCTGCTCACTCCCTTTCCTGTTATGGAAGCTAATGGAAGGAGTGCGGAAAATACTCCGACGCTTGCCTGTGCTCCCCGAGCTGGAGTTCGTACTGGATGGGGAGGATGTGTGGACACCAATCGCATTAGCAGAAGAAGGTGAGGAAGGAAGGGAGTCGTGTCTCCGGCTAATGCTTCTCCTGAATATTGGCAAGCGAGATACTAGAGTTGATCGTCTGGATCCTGAGTCCCCCATCAGGGCACAAAGCGTCTGTGGCTCTTCACAGTCAAACTAATCTAAGATGAGGAGAAAAAAAAAAAAAAAAAACAAATAGATTAATTCATCAGCCTCAAAGTGCACTTTAAGTAGATCAGGATTTAAGTCAGCCCAAATACATGAGATGCCAACATCAATTTTATGTACAGCTGCAAGTTGCTACATAAGCGTTACTGAAGATTTTTAGAATTTCAAAGTGGTGTTCAATAGGCAGTGCTGAAAACCCAGCAGCTGAGCAAAAATCTGGCTCAAAACATTCTATAGATCAGAGATACAGTATTATATATGATACTTTATACAATGCAGATCACACTGGGCAACAGTATAAAATCTACATGCTGAAAGATATACAAATACATGACCCAAATGTCATTGGTTTTGTAAGTGCTTAAGACAAGCCTTATAAGCTGTAAGTTCTCTTAGAATTCTGAGACTTGATTTTTCATGTTCTGAATACAAAAAAACATTAATTTTTGTTCCTAAATAGATTTTTGTAAGAAAGAGGATTAAAATTTTCCAACCTTCACTTTCAGTTGGATTTTTAATTCCTTTATGTGTTCCTGCTAAAGGCTGTAAGTATCACCTTACAGCAAAGAAAACGCTGGCATTGCAGTCAAGCTAAAACATGCACCACCAAAAATTCTTCCTAAGGAATGATAAGTTCTAGGATTTTAATGTTAAAATAAGGGATCATGTTTCTAGGTTTGAACTTCAAAGTTTCTTTTGAACAGTTCTCTGAAATCTTCTTGTGGCCTACTTACTTATAACTACCGACTTTTTGCAATTTTTTGATATTAGTGAAAAGTTTCATACACAGACAATTGGCAATTATTATGAATATTTAGGCAATAAAAACTTTTTTTATCCATATAGCAGATGCAGTAGAAGAAAATTAATCTTTATGACGTATATACCAGTTCTATTTCTTTTTTTTTCTTGTTTTAATTAACTACTGTTGTGACAGACAGGACCATGGAGAGAGCAATAAAAACATGGTGATATGTAATCACAAGAACAAGAGAGGCTGTAGGTATAATGCATCTCAACTTCATGAGATGCAAGTGTTCAGCACATATGAAGAAAAGTCAGGTCATTTATCTAAACAATGTTTGTCTGTCAAGTGCAAAACCAAATTAATTCATCTAATGAGCAATTTAATACACATTATGCAGCTACAAAATGCATCTATGAACAGTATCTGTCTTTATACAGTGTATACAAACACAAAAATAAATAAAAACTGGAACAGGATATTTAAGGAGTAATTAATGTATCTATACATTCTGTTACTGTGAAGGGAAGGGTAAAAAAGGGCTACCTTTTTTTTTTAAAGGTAGCACAGCTCCAGTCTGAACATGCATTACCAGCAGACACAACATTCACAAGTGTCAGGAATCAATATGCAATTCTGTAGTTTAGGATGAAAGAAACAGCTTGAGAACAGTCACTAATTCCTAATAGTCATTAGTGATCTCTGACAAGCTAAAACCCGACGGCAGCAATACACAGGTCCTGCAATTGAAAACCAGATTTGAATTTCATTTGAGTGGGACAGAACTGACGATACACGCACTCACACACAGGTTTTCAGAACAACTTTGCATTCACCCAGCAAACTGATACACAGCCAGTTTTTCTATTTCAATGACACATAAGCTAGTTTGCATTTATACCACTATAAGAGCAAAAGTATAGGCAACAGCACAGAGAAGCCTATGAACTCACACAGGGGCTTACATTATACCAGCTTGTTCATCTGTCCACAATGCAGTTTACTGAAAATGGGCTTTGGAAAACCGTATGCTACCTTCTCCACCCTCCCCGTACAAATCTCTCTCTGTTCTTTAACCACTTCAGGACTTACTGTGTTGGGGTTTTTTTTTGCTCTTGTGAACATGTACCTGCAGATATGCTGACATGTCTGGGTATACACATAGACAGAACACAAGAATATTTTGAGACTATGAGAGTTCTTCCTTGTATTTTAAGGAGGCATCAAAACTGCTGAAAAAGAGACTTCAGAACGCAGTTTTACAACTGTGGTAGATGAGCAGTATATTTTTAAAATACATTAAATCACTATAAGCATTTTATGCACAAATAGAACATTTACTTCAATGAGTCTCTCTCCTGCCCACACCTTATTTGTCAGTTCACTGGAGAACAAACTATAAACTGCCACATATGTACTATTATGAGCAAAATAGGAGGCATTTCCTTTCAGTCTCCACATTTAATGTAATTACTTCTGCCTACCACTTTACAGCAGTAATCCTAACAGAGTGAAATTAACTCCAGCTACCTATTTTCTACGAAACTACTAATTTTCTGTATCTAACACCCTTATCCCTACTGGCATGATTCTTAAAAGCTGCAACAGAGGAAAAAGAAAACAGCAGAGAAAGACACCTTTGGAACGGCACTATGTCATTCCAGATGACTCTTTCACACTTAAACTGGACAACAATTCTGATCCTACACAGTCAATCTAGGACCTAATACAAAACTCTACGTATCTTAAGATAAATTAGTGAGATTTTAGAATACTAACAAGAAGTCAAGTAAAAAAGAAGGATCAAGGAAAACTGACAGTCTAGAAGGGCTTTCAATTAGATCAAGCTCCTCGTTTAGGCCTAAACATATTTAGCATCACTATCACAATGTGAACAGTCAAAAATAGTCTACATAGCATTTGGCAGGGAGGTCTGAATTTTGATCAAATACATAAACCATGATTTTCCAATATTTTTTAATTCTAAAATCCAGTTTTTTCTGAAACCAAAGTGTTTACTCAGGGCTGCAGCAGACAGACGTTGTACCTTTGTTTTTCATGGAATGGATTTTTGATGCACATTTTTTGCACCTGGTATTACACAAGACAAAGTTTGAAATACTGCAGGAAAATAAGTAAACTAATTTGAAAACACTGCATTGCAGTCAGAGTAATGGTGGATTATTTCAGGAACTGTTCTTCCTCAAGAACTTGGCTACACCTCTCAGTTTCTGAGCTCCCATGCTACAACCAATGCAAATGAGAAACGGGCAAAGCACAAACAAAACATTTGACCTCTTACTAACAGTTCTAAAAGTTAGTCAAATGGAAATAGCTGACTTCTACATTGGTCTGCACCAACATGTTGCAAAATACAAATAAATCTCAAAAATATCTTTAAGACATGTATTTAATTGCCAAAGAAAACACAGAGGCCAAATTTTTTATACTCAGAGCTTACTCTTCAAACGAGATCTTTGGAAGAACTATCCAACTATCAATATCAGGTCTTTCTCTTGCCTACAGCAGTCGTACAAGTATAAAATAAATAAATGTACAGGGTAAGAATTACAGAATAAGTTCCTCCTCAAAAGAAACAAATCCTTCAACTTTCAGACAGTGAATGCAACAGTGGGGGGGGGGGGAAACCCACAAGTGTTAAAACAGGTAAAGTTGTCAAAATATTACACTAATATCTCCAGAGACATCTACCCCATTAATCCACCAGCTGAAAAATAAAACCCAGTATTTCTTATTTCATCTTCTGCCAAGTGGTAACTGACACAACGGTGCCAGAGCTCAATGCAGTCAGCAGCTCTCGTCGGTGGTTTTCAACTCCAGTAGATGGAGCCATGGATCTACTTTTTCATTGATTGCAAGTATGAAAAAACAAGTCAGTACCTTTTAGATTTTTCCATTGCCTTTGGAGCAAAATTTAGGACTTCAGATTTTTGTGAATTCTACTGTTATAGTAATTACATGTACATGCCAAAAGCTAACACATGCTTATTCAACAGAGAACTGTAATGCAAAGGTGAGTAAACACACTCCCTTTATAAATAACCAATCTGCTGCTGCTCCTTAACACTTTTTAAACAAAGCTTTCCTAAAGATGTTATTCTTAAAGATAGAATAACAAATACCAAACAATAGCTGTCACTCAAAGGACAAAACTGAATTAGCTATCCAAGTTGACAAAGGGACCTGACAAGACACACAGCTGAAAGGACCCAACCTTAAATAAAAGAGCAGAACTTCAATACTCATCTGCTCCCTCCTCTCACCTCCATAGCAGTATGATTTTTAGGCTGTGCTCATAGGTTAAGGAAGATGATATTTTCTTTAATGCTTTGAAACATATAATAAAGCAAAACACACAGGACCAACATGTGACTCTTAACCTGCGAATGTACCTCATCCCTCCAATGAGCACTACCATATGGCAGGAGTCAAGGACCACATGACTGACAGTCTCTGTAGACTAGCTGGCTCCAGACTTACACAGAAATTAAGTTTACCCCAGGATACTACAAATACCCAGAAAAATCACATGAAAATAAATATTTTATTTGTGTCTAGTCAAAAGAGTTCCTAATGCAACTGATGAACTTGTAAGTAGCAGTCTTCTACCCCACTGGGTAATGTTGTAGCCTGTGGCTCCCACACAAATCCTTACACTATCATTATTGAGATTCCAGCACTACCTTGTCCTCAGCATTTAGGCATTACCATCCCCAATATTGTTCTAATTTTAGTCCAATATTATTTGTCTCTCCAGTACATTTGTGACTTGTTTTTATGTGCACAGCTCACAGAGATCACTCTTGCTTTTGTGAGTAACGCTCTTCCCTTTTCTTTCCTTGTGTGTGTAACCTTTGCAGTCTGGTACAGAGCTCAAGAATGTATTTTGTAGAATAGCAAATACAGCCCTATTCTCAGTGCAAACTTTTATAAGCTAGTACCATGTTCACGCTTGCTTGGAGTTTATTTTTTCTCTACAGTTTTTATAAACAAAAGAAGAAAACCCAACACAGGGAGTTGGACCTTTAAAAATCACACATATACATACAACTCCACACTTTTTTTCCCTCTGTACTGAAAACTGATTGGGCAAAATAGCTTTTATATATAGGGAAAAAAAGAACACAGAATCTAAGGACTGAGGCATCCCAAGGCAAGACATGGGATTTCTTTCAGTATGCTGTGTATCACAGCCGAGGACTACCTTTATTTTCAAATGTTTCTGTGCTTTCAGGAAATAAGAAAAGAAACAGGCAGTAAATAAATTTGCAGTAAATAAATTTGAAGCCAAACACACATCAAAACCCCATCTCCCATTTTGACTGGTTGAAGACAGCTATTTTATAAGTCTGTAACAGCTATTCCCAGTGCTGACATAAAACTGCAAGTGTTACAAACATTCAAAGACAACTAGGGATAAGTTGTCTCTATACTCTCTTTTGACTTTAAATTATCCAAAAGGCAAATGTTAACATGACACAGGTCACATATATAACTCATTCTTTCATTCATTACCAATGGGTATGTAAATTCATCCCATTTGCACTAGGTGAACTGCAGTTTAAAAGAGAATCAGGAAAACTGATCTCTAGAAACCTAGGGGGGACAGTTCTCTCCTACTTACATATAAAACATTCCCAACTTCAAATGCCTCTGTATCATACCAAACGTTATCTCAAAGCACACAAAATATGAGGGCAGAAATGAAGCAATCTTAATGGTAACCTATACATACACCAAGCAGCCAGTCACTCCAGTAAGAGTTGGGATCATCTACTGGAAAAAACATTGACTGTGTGAAGAAGGTAAACAACTAACTTTTACCTATTCAACAAAGAGATCAGAAATAAGGTGAGGACTATACCACACTGATGCATCAGCCACACTCAGGTGAACAGGTTTTGGTGGGTTGGGTTGTTTTTTTTAATAGAGGAGAAACTGTATCTCTCTCCTTTATCATTTATCTGGATTCTGGAGAAGCGTACTATGCATTTCTTACAACATATGGTATTCACAATACTTAAATAGAAACAGTTTAACTATAAATTTACTAGTTTAATTAGAAACAGCTAAAAGTATAACTAATAACCTGGAAATACAAGCATCAAGCAGTATACGCTTGCTCTGTGATTCAAATGTCCAGACTGAGTAGGATTCAAAAGTATCATACAGCGTCTTTCTTCCCTCACATCTTTTACTCCTCTCACCTCTACTCATTATGTATGTGGCAGCGTTTCTATGATGCTTAGAGATAGCAGAAAATTTTGCTCAATTTAGGCTTTAAGGAAAATAATTGTTTGAATGTCACACTAAACACTAGGATTTAGTGATAAACATGGAATGTGTTCATTTATAGATAACTATTTAACTTTCAGCTGTATTTTATTTTAATCAAAAAGGAAAAACAGTCTAGAAAGCATCAAGAATGGCCTTTTTCCTTCATACAGGAAAAATAGGTGTAACATGTCCAGTACTGTACTGACTCATTTGCACATCAGCAAACTGTAGATCTAGCATTGGCCTCAGCCCAGGACGTAAAGAGAAGGAAAGACTCCTTGTCAGCCGTTTGCTCTGGAATTCGAGTGGAACAGATCACTGCTGTGTAAGCCAGCTGGTATTCTCCTGAGGAATATACCAGGAATAACACAGCCCTAGCTCTGTACCCATGGTGCACTGTTCACTGCAGAAATTTTTTCAGTAGCATGAAGCAAAGCACCGATATTGTCTACAACTCCCACAGGCATTCAAAGCAAGTCTATCAGCTCCCCCACAGAAAAAGAAAAAAAAACAAATAAAAAAAAAAACACCAAAAAAACCCAACAATGTCCTTAAAATATTCTGCTGGCTCACAAAATATCATAACATATCGTAAGTGTCTCTAAAGCGTGATCTAGCCGATTTGTGCAGACAGCAGTGAATTAAAGTTCTGCTTTAATGTGCTCCTTCTAAAATCTGTCTTTCGATCTATTACAAATGTGTACCTCCTGCTCACTTCACGCAACCATCTCATAACTGTCTCAGTACTACATGGTCCCAGCAGAACTGTGTGTCTTTGTTCTGTGCTCTCACGTGTTTACTCCTCTTATCTTCCAGAACCACAACTTCAGTGTCATCAGCAATTTATTTTTTATGCTAAAGCTTCCTGCACATTTTCTAGTCCGGCTGCTTTTCAATCTCAAGCGTTGCCTGCTTCTGCTGTGTATATGGCAACCACGGTGACAACAAGGGCTGGGGTCATTTATTACCTCTATCATCAGCTGAACGTGTGACCTTAACTGCATTAAAATGGACCAAATTCTTATCTGTTGTAAATTCATGGGGCTCCATTGAAGTGAATCATGCTGATTTAAACCATCCAGCCTTTCATCCTTGGAGGCTTCAGTCACCCCATCTGTAATCCTTTTTTAAGTCTTGCAAAAGCAACACTTGGATGTGTAGGATCTAATCATTCCCAGTACACAGACTCCCACTTTAAGTGAATGGAAGTAGGATTTTGTTTGCGTCTTTTTTTATGCTAACCAAGTACAGAATTACTTGGAATTATTGGAATATAATGGAAACCGATATAAACCCTAAATAATTTATCATGCTTCTGAAGATCCATACACCTGTGCTCTATTTCTACTTGTCACTATGTAACTTCCTATAGACGCTGTTGAAAACATAGCACTGAGATGGAGAGCACCACAGTCTACCTTATATTCTCACAGTGAAAACTACTGGACCACAAGAACTCTTCCAGGGGGTCCAGATAAGTGAAAGGATTTTAAAAGTAAAATAAAATAAATAAATGTGGCTAATAGTATTCACAAAAGCAAACTGTGAAAGCTTTGCCTAACATTAGGCAGACTAATTTACAGATTGGTCTTTGATTAATAATAATAAAGTAATTGTAGTACATCACTGTAGCAGGTGTTGACTATGTTACCACAAAATAATAGATCATTAACAGCAACAGGCGCAAGAATGCTCTTTTCCAAAATCCCCTAAACTCAACAGAAGAGAATGACAATTCACAACTCATACCTTGAAAGCAGTCTGGTGGTGCAAAACGAACCGATAATCCTCAGACTGACTGTTCCAGGCAAAGTACTCACAGCTTCCTAAACCCTGATGAAAGGCCTTGATTCTTGTTCCCTGCAGGTTTTACCACACATAAGATGCATGCCTTATGGGACCGAATATTAAATACATCCGTAATTACCATCCACAACACTGTGTAATTTTATTATTTTAATTGCAAACTAATTGCTTTAGTTTCTTTATATGTTAATGTACTCCATTGAACACCACTTATAAGAATAATACATTTTTAGGAATCATAGTACATTCAGAACTAAGTCACAATACTTATGTTCTTCTACTGACTACTGAATCTTAGCAAGGACTCAAACAATTCCCCTTTTGCTATACTGAAAATATATTTATTTCCAGATCAGATTTATCAGACTCATTTCAATCTATCTTCTTACTAATGAAAACAATTAAAGAGAAGAAAACTCAAGACAACTGAATATATTCATATACTCAAATTCTGATTGTGAGGTATTAATCAAACAAAACACAGGGGCTGACATTTCTGCAGCAATGAGTACAGCCCACTTCAGGAAAATCCAGTGTCATAGCAGTAATGCCTAGAATCACAGGCACCAAGCTTACACACACATAGTATAGACCTACCTACACTTGGTTTTGAAAACGGAAGGTTAGGAAGGTCTAATCACAAAACTGAAGCCCACAAAGCAAGCACAGAAAGGGGAAAAAGCAAACAGCTCGCAAACTCAGAGCTGCCTAACCAGAAAAAAAAAACAGCATGGAAGTTCACAGGAATATTAGAAAGATAAAACCTAAGCTCATTTGCTTTCCCCTGGATTTAGAAACCCAACTCTTTGGAAATTCACAGCTGGTAGTCACAAAACACCACAGACTTGCATTAATGCTACAGTTCAAACCGAAGTTCAACACATAAAAGTTTACAAGAAGATGGTGTATCACTGTCACAATTTAGCCCCAGCCTGACCAATTTCCACAGATAAAACTGAGCAGCTGGACTCACAATTCCCTTCCCTCTCCTCACGTCCAGGAAAAGGGGAAAGGGAAGTGAGAGGAAAAGACTTGTGGGTTGGAAACTAAAAATTAAACAGCTTTAATGAAACAATAATAATAATGATAATGAAGAAAATACTATTAATAATAATAAAATATATACAAATACATGAAATAGCACCCCTAACCCCTGATGACTATATATCACCAAAAATGCTACAGAGCAAGCACAGGGAAGAAGGTGAATGACAGGAGGTAGCTGGGCTCAGGAACTGGATTCAGGAACGCATGGATCCGGGATAAGGTCCTCACTGGAAGTCCCCATCCAGTACTGAAACCACAGATTGCCCCAACCCAGGTGCAGAACCTTGCCTTTGTTGAAGCTCATGAGGTTCACACAGGCCCACTTCTCCAACATGTCCAGGTCCTTCTGGATGACATCCCATCCTTCTGGTGTGGTAACTGCACCCCTCAGCTTGGTGTCATCTGCAAACTTGCTGAGGGTGCACTCGATCTCACTGTTTATATCATTCATGAAGATATTAAACAGTACAGGTCCCTGTACAGACCCCTGAGGGACACCACTTGTCACGGATCTCCATCTGGACATGGAGCCATTGGCCACTACTCTCTGAATGTGATCATCCAACCAATTTCTTATCCACTGAACAGTACAATCATCAAATCCGTATCTCTCCAGTTTAGAGAGAAGGATGTTGGGGGGGACCATGTTAAAGGCTTTACAGAAGTCCAGATAGACCACATCCATTGTTTTTCCTGTTTCCACTGCTGTGGTTACCCCATCACATCTTGCATGTCGATTCAGAGTAGGTAGTTCAGAGACCTACCTCAAGTCAAAGGAACACAGAGAACAGGTAAGGAAGCATCCTAACAGGAAATTACCCTATTGAAATATGGAACTGCTTAGAAACTCAAGGAAGAAATTTAACAAACTAGAGAGAAGATAAGTGTCTAGAACAGACAGAGAAAAAGCAGCTGGAAAGTGCGAAATAAATAAACTTAATAAAAGAGATAGATGGGGAAAAAAATAGAAGTTTAGTGAGAAAAAAACATGCCCAAACGAAGAAGAGTCCTTAAGTAATCCTGATTTATTTTTGTTTTTAAATTCCATTTAAAGATATCTCACAGAAGAGTTTACTGATGCTTATCACTTCATAGCCTTATTTCAGAGTCTCTTAAACTCAACTGGAACTTACAGGAAGGACCTTCTGTACAAGCTGCTACAAGGTTCAGCTTTTCCTGTGGTAACTCAGATGCTAACTAATTCAATTCTGCCAAGCACTTAAGCACATGCTTGACTTTAAGAATGAGAATAATCTCATCCCTATTCAGTAAAACACTTAAAAGCACATACTTAACTTTCAAAACATGAGTGGTCCCATTGACTTCAATGGAACATAAGCACAATGCTGAGTACTTTGCTGGATCAGTGCACAACCATGTAATTTAGCCCCCCTTCGCTGGATGAGCTGGACATTCTGTGTCTTGCTATTACATAATAAAAGGCAGAATAGCAAAACAAAGTTTAAATGTTAAAACTAACTATATAGTAACTGTAAACCAAATTGCCCTATTCTGGATGATTTTTAGGGCTATTGTAAAAGCTGGAATGAATTCTTAGTATATTTTACACAGTAAGAACAAATGAATAAATCATTTTCTTAAATTTATGCACAAGCCTAATTGCTATGCAGGCATAATTAAGATCTAAGAAATGCAAAAATCAAGATACCATACGGTTCTCAGTTCCAAAAATCAGAGACATAAAAGCAGATTTCACACGCTTGTGTGTGATCACAAAACTTTGTATAAAAGACAGGTAAATACAGCAGGTCTCTATGCTTTCATGAGTTTTTTAAACACGGTTCTGAATGCATAAGAGGCATCAAGAAAAAGCCTGTGTGTTTCCCAATCAGCTCAATCACTCTTAATAAGTAAACAGTTCACACACTAATTACTTAAAGGTTAGTGATTTCAGGTAAAAAAAACAAATTCAGAAGCACGTTACTCCATTTCTGCATAAATAGCTAAGAGATACCAACTTCCGTGTATTACTGACCTCCAACTAGATACAGAACTGAGGTTTTGCTGACTTAGTTATGCTCTTTTGAGGTAAGTGAGATAAGTATTTTTGCATATTATTCATTTTACACAAGCGTATTGTGGCTGCTTTCATAGCACTGGCGAGTCTGAAGAAAGTTGTGGGGGGAGACATTAGCAAATAAGAGGGAAAATTCAGAAAATCAAGCTGTATGGTCTTGTTTATACGTAAAGCACTCAGAACTGACTAACTACAATCCCAACGCTAAAAGTTTTGAACAGCTTTCAAGGTTTAGCTCACAATAGTGTCTCTTCACTAATTCCTCCATTACAATCCAGCTCTACAATATTAATTAGAAATAGTGCTTCTGTACTTTCAAAGTCACCTACAAATAACTGAAAGCATTTTGTGACTACAAACCATAGACTCCCAGCTGTTTCAAAAGCAGTTATTCAAGATCCATCCTTTCTCCATGGCCCTCAAATGATAACAAAATTCATACTATCAGCAGTAAATATTATTCTTATTGTGGCTTCCATTACAAAGCCTGGTCCTTCCCATTACAAGGGCTCGCTTTTACTTATTCAATAATTTTAGCTTATTCTGCTTAGAAGTATCTGCTTCACAGTGCAAAATGTCAGTCAGAAAGCTTTGCAGCACTTGACAGAAAAGACAGGAACTAATTCATTACTGTCAACAGCTCAGTGTTGAAGTGGATACTAACGAGTCATGTTCCTCAAGGGTCTGTACTGAGACCAATGCTATTTAGTATTTTGATCAACAACACAGACAATGGGATTGAGTGCATCCTCAGGAACTCCTAGAAACTACGCTAAAGCACAAGGAGAACAGAGAGGTGATTGGTGGCAGCCAGCATTGCTTCACCAAGGGCAAGTCCTGTCTGACCAACCTAGTGGCTTTCTGCGAGGGGGTAACTGCAGCAGTGCAGACGGGAAAACCAACAAATTTGATCTATCAGGACTTCTGTAAAGCCTTTGACATAGTCCTCCACAACATCCTTCTCTCTAAACTGGAGAGATATGCATTTGATGAGTGGACTGTTCAGTAGATAAGAAATTGGTTGGATGGTCACATTCAGAGAGTAGCAATGGGTCCACGTTCAGATAGAAATCTGCGACAAGTGGTGTCCCTCAGGGGTCCATACCAGGACCAGTGCTGTTTAATATCTTCATCAATGATATAGACAGTGAGATTGAGCTGGGGAAGAACTTTTCAGAAAGGCATGTAGCGATAGGACAAGGAGGAATGGCTATAAATTGGAGAGGGGCAGATTTAGACTAGACATTAGGAGGAAATTCTTCACAATGAGGGTGGTGAGGCACTGGAACAGGTTGCCCAGGGAAGTTTACTACTAATTAAACACAAACAGGCAGCGTTCTATCATTAGATGCCAAATACAACCAAAATTCAAACTAACAATGTCAGCTGAATCCCAACAGCAGAGGTCAGGTTATGCAACCTTATTTTGTAACTCTGAAGCAACTTTCTGAATCCTAGTGTAGTACACCTATTTTTTTCTTGCGGGGATATGCATAGATGGCATAACCAAGATATGGATAGTGTGAATTGGGAGCAAGTATACACTGTCTAGAAGTCTCACCAGGACGTTGAGACTAATAATTAGCCTAATAGCTCTCATTAGTCCTGTCAGCTGCATGCGTTTGACAGTAAGCAGTTGCTTTGCACTTGTAAATCACACATTTAAGCAAGTATCCCACTCACAGATTCTCTTTGTGCTCTGTAAAAACAATACTAACAAAATGGCATGGAAAGAAGGAATTACAGTCCATAGAAGGAAAATGTTTGGAAGTAATGAATGGAAGTTATGTTGCTGGACAGCGAACTGACAGCTTCAGAGCAAGCAAATGAAACTCTCTGCTTTAGCAGAGCAGGAAATATTTGAATGAAATTTCTAGAACTTAAGAAGTGTTACCAAGAAACTGAACTAGTGACAACAACACTGTGCCATCTGCCAGCCCAGATGAAATAGTCAAAAACATTTGACACACAGCAGTCTTAACTACTCAGTCTTACTGAGATCTTTTGAAAAATCAAGATTTTCTTCAGTGGGACAATGAGTACTTATAAAAATGTACTATATGTGACTATTGCTAACATATGCTATAGCAAAAAGATGCATGAATTTCATGAGCCAATTTCACAGAGTGCTACATTCAATGCCTTCATGCTCATCACTGACACAGCATGGCAACAGCAAGTCTCATTTCTTCTGCAAAGAGCATATGTCACAAATCTCACTCATGCCACGTGCAGGAGATGATTAAGAAACAAGGTGATAATCCTCCAACATCTGACAGATCAGACAGTGCAACCTAGTAAAGGAAAACACTGAATGGAAAGGAAGTCTTTTTTTAAGAAGAAAAGTTCTGCCAAAAGAAGCTTAAAAACAGTTTTTCTTCCTCAATTCATGACAAAAGACGTGTCTAGCATTAAAAAAAAATAAAAGCAGCTTATTATTTCAGAAGCCATTAATTTAGAAAATACAGTCTACGCTTCAATGGGCTTACAACTCAAATGCAGAGCAGCTATCTGAACCTAACAAATGAAGGTGCAAGATGAAATAATGGTATAGAAAACAAACAAATAAAAAAGGTATTTTGTCATACTATGAAGTTTTCTGTTGTGATTCTAATTTAGTCTTACAAAAAAGAATTACACATCACATAGACAACTGATAGAAGGTAGTAGAAATCAGTCTTCCTTCTCTGCCTTGACTCTAGAGAAAATATAGGTACTCTGTAACATTTTTAGTTCAGCCACAAGCTCTTCTTTAGTGTTACATGAAGCATTCTTCTCATCAAAAATAATAAAATACAAGAGACATCTCTCAGTTAGCATGCTTCTTTGCCTTTATTTTCTTATCTGCATTTACCAGGTATTTCAAGATCATTAAATTTCCCCATTTCTTCCCCTCACTGATTTTTCCCTACCAAAATCCTCTGAGCAGATAACAATCCCTGAGGGATTCCAAAAGCCTCCCTTCAGACATATTTTTAAAACCTTTAGTTGTCTATATTGCTTTTTAGTTCATGTTTAATTATCACATCAATACAAAAGAAACTCTGTAACTGTTTTACATACCTGAAAAGTAAACATGGATACGTTTAAAGATCATGCATCTTTGTTGCTTTCTGCCCTCAGGCTAGCTGGAAAGTGGATGGAGTCTTTTAAACTTCCACCACACACTGCAAATTATACTTCTGGTGTGTTACCTTTCCCATAACAACATTAATAAAACTAACATCTCTGCTTTAGTACTGAATTCCTGTAAAGCAGGGCAGAGATTGTACTCTGTGTTACCTCTTAAACCCATTAGTGCTTCAATAATTAGGTCCAGGGTTACAACATTTCTGGCTGTGGGCCAAAGACTCTTCTGTCAAACAATATGTGTTTTCTTTCAGACTGTTCTTTTGATCCAATCACAATCTATTTTAGGAAAAATAGTTGTAGATGCAGAAAAGTCAACTAGCAGCAGCTCTGATCCTCTCGAGTTACCTTCCCTTTGCTGCCTATACACCACGAACACAAAACACACAATTCTTGACCCTGCTACAATATTAAACATATTTTCTCTCAGATCTCAATTTCTCTCTTAGATTATGTCTGTCTTACAGCAATGGGGCAGGACATGGATTTTCTCTTGTCAAGACTCTAGCTGACTGCTTTTATGCTCTGCCTAGTCCTTGACTCGGAACTCTTCATGTTCTTCACAATAAAAGTCAGGTAAAATGACAAGCACAACATTTCTACAACAACCAGAAATATTATCACTGGAAATATTGTATTTGTTATATTACTGGATGTATTGTGCCAGGGTGCACTAAAGGCACAGGGTGGTGGCTGGGTTGCACTAGAAGGCATTTGAAGGACCCTGGGGTACCAGGAAAGGGGCAGTATCACCATAAACGGAGGCCCTAGTGCACAATCAGAGCTCATGCAACTGCTGCATTCACTCACCAAAACGCAGAAATCAGTCTTCCTTCTCTGCCTTGACTCTAGAGAAAATATAGGTACTCGGTAACATTTTTAGTTCAGCCACAAGTTCTTCTTTGGTGTTACATGAAGTATTCTTCTCATCAAAAATAATAAAATACAAGAGACATCTCCAAGTTATGGAGGATGCTCAGGTCTATGCAAAGGCACATGGGGAGTCCTGGGGCAGCCCAACAGTGGTTCACAGCACGTGGGCTGGCCAGAGCCATGCTGGATGGGTCGAGGCCCAATATGAGACCTAAAGCTCTCAGCAGCAGAGCTCAAGGCCCAGCGTAGAGGTGTGCAGAAGAGATGAGGGCAGCCATGAAGCACTGCTGGGGCTGGAGGGCAGCCACACACACCCAAGTGCTTGGACAGTGCCCCTGCCCTGGCACAGCTCCTTGTCACCGAGCACTGCGGAGCCCAGTCCAAAGCCCCTGGAGCTCGCGTCCACTCCACAACAGACCACCAGTGCACGAGGCAGGCACGGGTGCAGCAGGCTTAGCAAGCCAGATTTCTGGACCTCCTCCTCTGCTGGCCATGGGCTGAGCTTGGCTTGGCGTGATGGCAAAAGGCTGCCTGTGCAGAGTCTGGAGCAGCACGACGCTCAGCCCAAGGCTCTCCCTGGCCCTTGTTCTCTGCATGGATTCTCTCTTCACTAGCAGTCTCAGCCTTCCCAGCCATCACACCTGGGCCGCACCTGTGGGATGTGCCTCCTCAGGACCTGGAGCACTCGGGCACTGTCACAGGAAGCCAGTGCTCATCCTGCCCAGTGGAGCAGCTTCAATCCACCTCTGCCAAACTGGGTATAACCCTGGGGTCCCCTGGAGGTGCCCGTTTCACCTGCTCAGCCCTGTGCTCGCAACAATTTGTTTGTATGCTGCCTTAGCAGAAAAGCCAAAAGATACCCCAGAGAGGTCATGGGGTACAGGCAGGTGGGATGGTACCAGATGGTCCTGCCAAGGCATTGGGCCAATAACACATAGGACAAGGACTAAAGATCCATGTGGAGAAGAAAGCCTGGGCAGGTGCCAAAGGTCCTCTGACTCTTCCCCAGCATTTTGATTAACCCCAGGAGGCATAGGTGGGTCTTGGGCACAGAGGAAGAAATGATGACAGGCTGACCCACAAAAGAAACAAGACATCCTGCCGCCCAAGGCAGCCCAGCCAGGCCCATATCGGTCCAGGAGAGGCCAAGATCAGCCAGAGAGGTCTCAGCGTCCTGAGGCCCCAACCTTTTTCATCATGCACCCTGCTCTGTCGTTTACAGGAGATGTACCAGACACCCTCAGCTTCCCCAGGGACATGCTGCTGTGGTGATTGGTCCTGGAAGAACTATGACTTGATCCACTGGCTGAAGAAAAACCCTGACTTGCGCAGCTGCTACCTGCAGGAGGACATTCAACAGACAACAGAGAAGACAATGCTAGAAGATTTGGAAGAGGAGGAGACATTTCTCTACTTCACCATACATCAACAGCTCCAGCAAGCCTTTAGGGGGAGGGGGCAGGACATTGCAGAGGATGCGGTGAGCAATGCTATTCCTGTACACTGGGATACCTCCAAAAATAAATTTTTTATATGAAATCAAACCCAAGCTAAATGGAACATCAAATGCAAGTTCAAAGACACAGAGACAAGTTATTTTGCACAAGACTGTTGAACAGATTTTGTCAATACAACACTGTAGCTCTGCATTAAAAAACTATATACATGCAACACATTTTGGTTTTAAGCAATAATTTTAACTTGCCAACACCCTTCTACAACGTTTTTTCCCTGACTGAGTTACTGCTGTTAATGTACACATTCATTCTTTATCAAGATTTTTGGTTCAGTTATTGAAATCCTTCATCAATGTCTTCAGTAATTCAAAGCAAGCAATGGGCAAGGATGAAGTCTAGAACATTTTAATGTCTGTTTTCTTATCATAATCCTAATTGCAGAGCTGAGTAGCTTGAGATACATCCATTCCAGTTGGTTTCCAAGAGAACATCATTACTAAAGACAGTTATTTCAAACAGAAAAGGGCTGTCTTTTCTATACGTACAGGACATGACCCAAAAGCACTCCAGTATCATTTTATATCCAGCGGTCAAAAGAATTAAATGCTGGAAAAATCACTCCTGAATGCAATTGATACAGCTGTAACAGAAAAGAGTCTGGTCTTTCAAGGCTAACCAAAGGTTTCAGAGGGTAAAAGTATTTTGAGTTTTGCTAGGTATTTCATGCTAGTAAGGAGAGTAAAGTACTGAAGTATGTGAAAGCAGGTTACTCCAGCCGAGAACACAGGACGAACTCTTAAACATAGCTCTAAGAGCAGTGTTTTCATACTTGCAGGAGAGCTGGTTGTCTTCAAACTTGAAACCTAGAGCTTCACTTTTTCATATAAAGAAAGTGATTTAGTCTTAGAAGAAAACGAGACGTGTTTCAGAGGCATAGCTACCTGACTGTAATGCAAAAATGAAAGTCAAAAAATGCCTTTAGCAGACAGGAAATTAGTAATAGAGAACTTTCTCTCTCTCACGACACTTGGGGCACAACAACCCTGTGCAGTGCTACAAACTGGGGGAAGAGTGGCTGGAGAGCTGCATGGAGGAGAAGGACTTGAGGGTAATGGTTGACAGCCGACTGAACATGAGCCAGCAGTGTGCCCAGGTAGCCAAGAAGGCCAATGGCATCTTGGCTTGTATCAGAAACGGTGTGACCAGCAGGTCCAGGGAGGTGATTCTCCCTCAGTATTCAGCACTGGCGAGACCGCACTTTGAGTACTGTGTTCAGTTCTGGGCCCCTCACCACAAGAAGGATGTTGAGGCTCTGGAGCGTGTCCAGAGAAGAGCAACGAAGCCGCTGAGGGGGCTGGAGAACAAGTCTTATGAGGAGCGGCTGAGAGAGCTGGGGTTGTTTAGCCTGGAGAAGAGGAGGCTGAGGGATGACCTTATTACTCTCTACAACTACCTGAAAGGAGGTTGTGGAGAGGAGGGAGCTGGCCTCTTCTCCCGAGTGACTGAGGACAGGACAAGGAGGAATGGCCTGAAGCTCCGTCAGGGGAGGTTCAGGCTGGATATCAGAAAAAATTCTTCACAGAAAGAGTCATTGGGCACTGGAACAGGCTGCTCAGGGAGGTGGTCGAGTCACCTTCCCTGGAGGTGTTTAAGGAACGGGTGTATGAAGTGCTTACGGACATGGTTTAAGGGAGTGTTAAGAATGGTTGGACTTGATGATCCAGTGGGTCCTTTCCAACTTGGTGCTTCTATGACTCTATGACAACTTCAGCTTCACCTAAACTGCACTTCATTCTACGGATGGTGAGAGTACCAACTCTGCCAGTTAGGATTTCATATTTGAATCTAATGGAAAGTCAACTTAGATCAGTAGAACATTATTTATATATTACTTAGACTTTTAATTCCTCTTTGGAACTCGGAGAGGCTAGACAACGTAAAAATAAAACAACCATACTTTCAAGAACTAAAAATTGATCATTATGAATGCAGCTGAATGCAGAAGAACAGAGGTATTGAAGATTAAACCTCTTAAGCTAGGTGAATCTCATAACTGGACAACTTCAATTACTGATTGGATAAGCAAAATTACAGAAAACAACACTAAACAAGCCATGGATTTTCAATGCACTGTAATTAAACTATAGAAAGAGGCAATCCTGTAGGGGATAGATTAATTTTCATGCTTGACAAAAATGTTAAAGAGCTTTTTAAGTTAAAACATATTGACTAAAAGGGAAGCCTTTTGCCTTTTCTTAAGCTTTGGTACTAATTTCAAGAACTTAAGAATCGAAATCTCATTAGACTATATATATCTCTAGCAAAAGACTAAGTAAGAATGTCTTAAGATAATCAGTTTTCCACTGATGGAAATATTTATACACATTGATATACATTATATTCATATTAGACATTTTTCCATAGAATGGTAAGGCTGAATGGGAAAAAAGAGCTTAATACATTCCTCAGGAGGTTATAAAGGCTAACATACTATTCACAACAAACAATACAAGATTCCGCTTAGATAACATGACTAGAAAGGAACAATTTTAGCTGACACTTGTAAAAATACATCCTATTATAGCCAGTCAATCCCTTTCCACTTCCCACAGCAAGGCTAATTCTACTGGACTTTTAGTTCAGATTATATTCTTCAGAATTCTCCAAAGCTTATCAACTTGCAGTGGAAATCTGGCCTTTTCCCTTGCTCCCACTACCTTGCATACTGTTCTGATGTAACTTTATACCTTACCTTCCACCTTTTCAGTATTCCATGGTATTAAAATCAATGATTAGTAGAGAAAACTGAAATTAACAACTAGTACCTGGAATTCCTTTATTAATGAGACATATAGTATTTAAAGGGGTAAACAGACTGAGGAGACAATATCTTTCAGCACTGCCTCAAAGGTGGTAGTATGTCATTTAACAGATGCTATGCCCTTAGGCAGCTCTCCACCAACAGCTGTGGCTACCTTTGCAGAAAGGTTAGTCTTCAAGACACCCGTAGTGTTCCTGTGCATCTCTATGGTGCCTTGTGTGATCACGGGGAAGTCACCTGTCGTTCAAGCATTAAAAAGGATAATACTTTCAGGGTTACTGAAGAGATTTAATGCAATATCTATCTAAAAGCCAAAATCTTTAAAAGCGACAAACACTTCCGAAACACAAATAGACAGACCAAAGAGTGGGGGGAAGTAGCATCGAAACAAAAAAAAACTTCTTTACCAATGAAACACAAGTTAATAATGTATTATTTTAATATTAGCCCAAACCCTCAAGTGGGAAAGTTCCGTTGCTAACTGTTAGACCGAACATCTGCTGTTTGCTGACAACATATGGTGCAATTGTAATGGGAACTGCTGACTAAGGGAATATAGCACTTTATTTGGATAATAAAGCCTAACTTGAGAAGCACTTGCATTGTTCAGCATCTTGCACTAACCACACTCAAGCAGCTCTACCCCTCAGCATTTGGGCGCACATTTACATGACCCTGTTTTGAACTGTTCACACTACAGATGTGCTTTTTCCATCCTGAATATGCAGCTAGGACCCAAAGTCACTCAACAGACCATGTAACACAGGACTAAAAGGACAACCCTGACTCTCTCTGGGTTAGTTGGCAATAGTGGCTAAGCCTCAAAGAAAGTAAGTTTTTCCAGAATCATCTTAATTTTTATTAAAAAAAAAAACTTACAAAAGTGTCTGGGTGACAGCATCAGATGTACGATCTGTCCTGAAAGTCTGTATCCAACTCTATAACCAAAATACGCCCATCAAAAATCTAACTAATTTGTGTGTGCCACCCAATTTGAAATGTATGAATGAGTGTAAATGACTTCATATTTATTTAAACCTCCTATTTCTCCAGTCCTCTACCACCACTCATTCTTCAGCATGCAAAACACTCCTGTAATTATTTGAGCAGATTAATCATCTAATTTAACACAAAAGGGAGTGGACATATCAGAAGCTATGGATTAGTCCTATTGTGTTGTACCTGCTTTCAACTGACATAAAGGATATTCAGAATCTTACTACTCCTTGTATTAAGGCTTCTGTTTTCCTTACATTCTTGCAATAAATTGCCATGTATATGTTTTCCTCTTACTCCATTTTGACAGATTAGCAGTCTGAATTTGCCAAGCACAGGCATTCAGCATTTGACAATTCATCAAATGAGGAAGCCTTTAGCAGGTCAAAGCTCAAATGCTGCCCTGCCTGTTTAAAGTCATTTTCCTTCTTACACAAATACTTCAGTCATGCAGTGCACATGGCACTTTCACACACTTCCTCCTGTCTGGTTTGAGGAAACTGCATACAATGAAATATTGGCAATAATCAGGCCAATAGAATATATTAAAGATGAGACCATCACACTTACCCTTTACTACTGCAGATTTAAGAACCTCCTTTATACGGAGGATGTGAAGAAAGACAGAAACGAAAGGCAGACGCATGTGAAATGGAAAAAGCAGCCAACTACACAGACTTTAACTTTGCTCAAGAGGATGGCTACTAGAATACAAGGAACAAAATACATAGGAAGTTTAAATGGAAAATACAGGAAAGTAAGGTTCGGGAGCAAAGTTACCAAAACTAGAAGTGGAGCCAAATTATCAAAGAATTCCTAAAGAAATGCAGGAGATACGGTTGAATAGGCAACTTGGATTGTACTGAAAATGTAACTAAAAGTTATTTGATGTAATAGAATATTCTAGGTCATTTATTACAGCCCAACACAATACTTATAGCCCACAAGAACAAATCATTGCTTGGAATTCCCCAAAAGAATACTGGTAAAAATACAGAAACTTAACACTAGCCTTTCTGTAGCTCATTTTAAGCTACTATGTATATCTGTACTCACAATACATCTAACTCCATTGCTTTAATACAGACCAGCTGAATTAACAGGGCAATACCAAGTCATCAAGCGCTAATCCTATCTCTGATCAGGCAATTCACATATGTCACCTGCAATCAGTAAAAGTGCTGTGGAAGAATAAACTGTTGTTCAAAAGAAGAGATGAATCTATGTTTGCATTCCTCTTTATTCCCACAACCCCTGCTCTGACCTTCTCTTCAGGACAGTTTATGCTGTGCAAAGTTTTCACGCTGGGCACAGCAGCACAAGACCTACACCTGCATGGCTGCTTATGGTCTGGCCCTGACACCTGTCCACTACACCAGCAGAACTCTTTTGCACCATGACTCGGACCTGCTCAAAAATTACTCCCCGGCTTCAACTTGTAACATCTAAAAGACCCTGACAAATGCTGCACAATCGAATGCCCAAAGTGATATATCTATAGTCCTCAAACTCTGACAGACAGAAAGAGAAATCACAGAAGAATTGACTGAATAGCACAAATCCAGGTTTTCCTCTGCAGTTTCTGAAGCCGAGTCTAACATAAGGCAGCACCGTGAGCTTCAGGAAAGGTAATAAATGCAGCAGGTGCTGTAGCAATGCAAAAGCAATCCCTTGGGACACTGAAATTTCAGGTTGATGTGGACTGTGTCCAGGCAATATCAATGCAACATAACATTAGCAGCTCATACTGATTCTGTGGAGATTTTAAAAACACTGATCTCAATGCTGTGAACAGGAGTGCTAAAAATAAGTAAGGCAGACTAAGTGAAAGATTTAGCCAACACATTATACAAAAATCTATAATATTACACAACTGAGAATGTTTAATAGTTTCAAGAGTTGTTGTTGACAGATACAGGTAAAAGGCAAAGTTGAATGACAGAGGGAAAGGCTTCTAAGGTCGGCCAGGAATACTTAATAAAGTCATTCCCCCATTTAGGAACAGGCTGTACAGGAACACCGTACCTGTCCTTGCATTTTTCTAGCTGTGATCCATCTTGAAAGGACAAAAAATTTTGTTCTACCACATTACCACAAGGGCTAGCACACTGAATAAGCCACAAAAGACGGTTTCTGCAGCATCTTTCTTTGGTGCTGATATTATCATTAAGCTTTAAATAGCACCTATCGCACTACCACAACCACCAATACATGACAACCATAGAAACAGTAAGAAAACTGTACAGCAGTTGTCAGTAAATGGTTATAGGGCACAACATAGCTTTTACTTTCATGTCTCTATCTAAACTGTAATTTTGGTGATATCCCTATCAAAGCACTAGAAATGACTGACTGCTATCAAATTGATCTGTGCAGGCACACACAACCCCTAGCACCTAAAGATCAATACTGTTATTTAGGTTAGTAACAACGAAGTGCACACAGTCCTCCTAGGCTAGACTCCAGGGGTAAACATGTTTTTTCTACTGGGTTTTATAACAGCATAAAAATGGTTGCAAGTCAAAGGCAGCCCACCAATGCTTCAGGATGGTTCTTCAGAGAGTTTCTCAATGTCCTGATCTGATGAAGCAGCTGTCTATGAGAATGCAAGCCTGTGGCTCCAGGCCTTAAGTCTTTATTAAGTGTGTTCCAGTTTTTTTTCCCCAAAATCAACGTTAGCAGAAGAGGACGCCTGGTCGCATCAAAATCAGGTACTTTTCTTTCATGTTATAAATCAAGACAAATGCCAGTAACTTTGCATTATTAGACATTACAGCCATGTTTATGAATCCACCTGCAAAAACCAACTTGTTCCTTCAATTTCTAAGCAGGCCAAAGAAATGGAACTGTGCGTCAGTATTTAAATGCTTACTTTCAGAAAAAAAAAATAATTTTGCTCATTTTTCACAAATGAAGTAATGCTATTTAAAACCCCATAATGAATAAATTAAAAAAAAATAAATATTGGTGAAGATTTCTTTATTTTTCCTGAAACCACATCACTTGAAAAATAAAACTGAAGTTGATTTTATACATGGCTATTTAGCCCCCAAGTATTCTCATAATGTCATGGATCAATGCTTGAAGCACAGTATATGTCTCAGTAGCACTGAAGTGATCAATACGACTGGCTGAACAGCTATCAGAAAAGCTGTTATTTTTAAGAAGATTAGCTCCTCAAAGACACAAACACTATCATGACTGTTATCTTAAATGCCCTTTCAACTACACAAAACGATTCCCAAAAGGTATTTTGTCATCTCATATTGAAAGTATGTTTCAAAAATCATAGGCAAACATAGATGTGTGGTTTTAGCAACGTTTTCTTTCTCCTGCAACAGAAAGTCTTGCTGCACAAGAGCCTGATAGCTAACATTCAATTAGACCAATTCTTAAAAGGACAATAACAAGAGAGCTTCCACCACTAAAGCAAAAGCAAATATATTTTAGAAACAAAAATATAATAGTTAATAATTACATCTGTAAGCATTAGTTGCTCACATATGCATTGTTAAGTGCTAGCAAACCTAATTCTTAAATACCCACACTAAGATGTCTGGCTTGGCATTATCAGGTATTGTACTGGCAAAGATCCCTAAGGATCTTTTCAACAAAAAAGAACAATTATCATTTTTACTTTTAACACTACTACTTCGCTTAATTGCCTAAAATAACACTTTTACCTAGTCTAAGAATGAAATGTTTTTTCTTTCAAAGAAGTAGACATAACTGCAAATGTGTTAATACATACTTTCAGTAGCAGCAATGCATAATGACAGGAAAACACCTTTTCATACGTGAGCCACCAGGCTCAGCAAGAAGAGCAGGTGCAAGTCGCCCTCAAATGGCATTACACCACATTTCCACTCAGAAAGGGATTTTAGTGAGCTTGGGTTTGACAGCTGACACAGCAGTTCAACAAGCTTGGGTGCTACCTTATTATTACAGGTTCTATTAGAATCACTATAATTAAGGATCTGTCAGCACTTCCATTATGAATTCTTTTCCAGGGGTTAATAATCGAGCTGTAAAATTTGCCTGGGGATGGGATTTTGCATCTGGGTGTGAATACTTTTTTCAATTCAAGAAAAAAAGGGGTCTGGCTTTTTCCTTTTTTCCCTGAATACAGACAATTATAATGCTTTAAAACAACTGAAAGCACTCTGAAATATAGTGCCTACAACAAGAGAACAGCACTTTCAGCATTTTTAAGAAAATAATTCAGTATGAATATCTTAGCGTAGTTCCGTGGACATAACATGGGCAAGAGATTTATGAGATGTGGAGTCAGTTCCTGCCAATGGACTCTCCTGTGGCTTTAGATAGGTAACTTAATGCCCCTTGCTTTGCCTTCTTTGTGTCTGGAAGAAGGATAATTGGTGTAACGATCCACACATGAAATGCACTCACTGGAACCTAGGGAATATGCTGTGTAACTGACATGTCCTTTTTAATATAATATGTGACTATTGACCCTTGCATACCTGCAGGCTCTACACGCTTCACACGCACATAGATGCTGTGTGTATGACAAGTCAGGCCACCTACAGGCATTCAGTCTCAACTTCATCAAAATACCCATCCCATATAATCTGTGAGAGGGCCCATACCAAAGTTTCAAGATCCTGATTACAGCTGAATGTTGGACACTTAGTCACAGAGAGCTTAATACACATATTACCATAGTCCCACCATTGGTTAATATCCAGATAACTCTATCAGGGAATCTTTCTAAGCCGTTTAATTGAACATAAAAACTGTGAACAAGGCTTTGGTTTACTTCACTGTTGGTATTACCTTTTGCCATCTCCCTAGGCATACTTGACCAGAAATCCATGTAAAAAAAAAAAAAATTATCTTTTTAAATATAGAGAACTTTTCTGCCTTTCCAAAGAAGACTCTCCCCATACGAAAGGTAAACCAAAAGAACAGCTCTCAGAAAAAGCAAAATTAGAGAAACTGCCCTACTTTCAAAACTCTGAAGAAATTAACTCTTCTAGGTAGTATGCATAAATATACTTCTTCCCCGAGGGTTTTTAAACAGAAGGACTCATCGAAACACGTGAAGCCTGATGCTGAAGTCATGCTCTCAACAGAATCTCAGGTAGTTTATGAATGGACATATTGTAGTTATCGGTCTCCTCAACGTTCCATTTTCTCTGCTTGACTTTCTTCACAGTCAGTGAGAATTGTGGTGTCACTGTCTATGGCATAACATTGACCAGAACAAAGAACTGTTATATCTGCACAGGAGAAATGAGCTTTGGACTTTAATCCTCTGACACTACATTTGTAATCACTATGTTTGCAATGCTGCTTTTCTAAGAGTATAATAGTACCCTTCTTTAAAAAAAAAAAAAATTAGTACTTAATTATAGTATTCATTTAGTACTTAAGGCACAAGCTAAATGACAGCAGAAATCAGAACAAGTGAAGCAGTGGAAATTAAGTCTTCATTGTGAGTTGTACTGGCACAATGGACATACATTCTGACATCAGACAAAAAAAAGTTAACATTTGTCTATAACTATGGCTTCGGTAAACGTGTAAAAGAATTGCCTTTGAATCCCTACTGTCTACTATAATTACATTAAAGATAAAACCCACACTTCAGTACTCCTTCCTAACATATAAGAGGATCTGAATATTCAAATTCCTGTCACTTCTCAGAAGCCCCGAACCACAGGAAGCAGACAGGGAAACTACCATGTGGTATGACAGTTAGAGATGTTTTTATACATGAAACACGCATTATCCCCGCTTTCTCAGAGAACTATAAAAAAGAGGGAAAAAAAAAATCTCACCTAAGCCATTGTTTGCAACATAAAAACTACCATAGGTTTAAGTATTTTACCGAGTAGAAACCAACTTGAAACTAAACTCGTAACAGTCTCATTTTAGAACTGCATTCCTTTTGCCTCCTTAATAAAATGACCATATCTACCTTTCCTGAAAAAGCTGAAGATTCTCCTTCTGCTCTCTTTTGACTGAAATGCCAAGTATTTTAATTAAATCTTGTTGATATTAATACACCACTCCATCACTACATGATGAAGAATCCTGCACTTAGTAGATGGCATGATCTACATCGTGGAGCCCGGGAGGCCATTACCTTTTTTAAGCCTCTAACACTTTTACACAGTCATCGAAGAAAAATGGGAAGAGCAGCTCCCAAAAGTCTTGTCCACAAGAAGCCAGTGTCACCACACTTACTGCCTCTACTTGTTCTAAAGCAGAGGTAACTTGCAGAGTTGACTAAACACATGATTTCATATTACAGTAAAACAAGATAACACAGCAATTTACAGGGACAAACCAACGCCTCATGTTTTACAACCAAATTCAGAAGTGCAAAGTTCATTCTGTAAGCAATAAGAAACTTTCAATAAGACTACTAAAAAAAAATCCACACAAACAACAAGAAAAAGAAGAAAAACACCTGGAAACTGCAGAAAGCTAGAGGAATACGTTTTTATTACAGTCTTAAACAATGTTTCAAGAGAGGATTAAGTAAATCAAACAACCAAACAAAAAACTCACAACACTCAAACCTCAAAATTTTATACAAACTACCTTGTAAAACCATCATCCATTCAAAGACTTCTCAGAGTTTCTTCATCCAAATATCCTGCAGTGGTTTGTAGGTGTTACCTAAGCCACATGCTCACATTACAGAAGGATAAACTTAGACAAAGGATACAAGGTTGTGACTGACTGACAAACAGGGAAACTGTGTCAGAGTTGAAAGCACTTCCCACGTGGGAATCTGGGGGAAGATTGTAAAAACTGAAGAATTTTTAGAATTAAATTAATTCATTGTTGAGAGTAAAACCTCAGCAACTGTATATATGTTTCTATATGTGGATTTCCTAAGTCAAATTTGCTTGTACAGCAAAGCACATGAAGTTTTCCATTTTTCAGTATTTTCTTTCTTGTAAAAACTAGGAAAAAGCTTGCTGAATCTTATCCAGGGATTGCAAAGTTCAGACAGCTCAGTTAGTTCATTACAAACCTCATCACCAAATTACAAAACTGTAGTTGAATGGAGAAATGGGTCAATATGTACTGCTTGGCCTCTTCCATAATCAAATAAAATAAGAGGCCTACCTCCTTGAAATCAATATTGATAAAGAAAATCCATTCTGGCAAGGAAGTTAATATACTGTGGATTTAACCAGGTGAAAAATTATTGTTATCTTTATTTTTCACCTTAAAGAAAATAAACCAATTATTTGGGGAATGAGTTGTCTGTTATTAGCATTAGTCAGCTGTTAAATTTTGTATGCTGCTTCACTGTTAGTGATATGTAGATCCATATACTAAATACTTTTAAAAGCAATAACTGCTCAACTGTTCGAATGAAACCAATTTCCTAAAGCAAAATCTTACACTACTTCAAATAAGAAAAAGAGCAAACAACCTCGAAGTTTTATTGTAAATACTGTCATAGAATACCTATTCAAGCTACAAAATTTTGTAAATCAAGAAACAACTTCAAAGCTAGAAGGCTTTGCTTATTGATATTTCTCTTAAGCAAGTTGTCTGACAAAGATTCATTATAGAATATAGCAGAACAGGACAGTATATGAAGAAATAAATTAGTACAGCAGCAACCTAAAATAAAGTCACGGAAAAAAACATTCCTAGAATCAGAGTTTTAAATTTAAACATAATTAAAAAAACCAAACAAATTAAGCAACAGGTTATGGAAAATTATACATTGCTGGTCCACACAAATTGGTGTGCACACTTAATTATTTAGGGTTATTCTTGCAATGAAAAACAGTGTTTCTTGAACAAGTTGCTCCAACTGTGGTCTCTTTATTGCCACTCTAAGGCAAACAGGCTAAGAACTGTTCATCCAGATTCCAGCTCCAGCTATTAAAAGGTTTTTTCTGGGCAGCACCGGACAGACTTGTAGAAATTACAGAGTAAGCATGAGAAGCACAATCATCAATCTGAAGACAGCAAGCAAAAACAGCAGAAGTAGCAGGAAAGGTTACAGCCAAGAATCCTACAAGAACCCTGAGGAACAGGACTGATAAAAAAGGAAGAAGTCATGAGAAGGGAAAATAAGTTTTGAAGATTAAAGTGATCTTACAGAGAGGAGAGTGAGGAATGTTAGAAGAGAAAAAAACTATAGCACTTGAAGGAGAAAACACCTTACTGCTAACAGAGAGGTGCAGAGGCAGAATTTCGTTTTCCTCACTATAGTTTTGAAAGCTCAGCTATTGCCCATCTGCCTCCTTTTGGCTGCCTACACACAAATCCCAGTTCTTATGTGGAGCTCTCTCAAATTTAATTGAACATCGCAGGTTTACATTTGGACAGATTAGACAAAAGTAACAAATTCTAATTCACTTTGTAAAGTCCACAGCAATTTGATTAATTTTAAGGGCATAGAAGGCATTATTAAAACTCTATTAAAACTTCATAAAAACTGCATAACCTCACTCCACAGTTCCATACCATTCACCTCTTTCTTTTTCACCTGCCACATAGACCCATTCCTTCTCCTCCATCCCAAGCACACATCCTTACATCCCCTTAATTTTAGTCTTTCATTCCTATGGCCTTAAATTCCACATTCTAAGTACTCTTCTGAACACAAGTTTCCTATCAGTGACTGCTTTCCTGTGTAGACTGTAATCCTTGAAATTAAAAATGAAATAAGTAAAACTCTGTTTTAAAAATTCATCCACTGCCTAGCAGGGTAAATAGCAAGCACTGCTCACCTCAAAGACCTTACGCCTTCTTCAACACCTGTAAGAGTTCACCCGTGGTCTGCAGTGAGCTTCCTACCTTTTACTCTTATTTTCATGCAGCATCTTTTCCTTGGTAAATGCAGTAATCTTTCAAGTGTAAAGAATCAGATAACAGAGGAAGGCAAGCAGGCAGGAAGGCAAGCAGGCAGAAAGGTCTTAGGAAAGGATGAAAAACAAGCTGGCCCTTGGCAAGGTTACAACAATGTTCTGCAAAGAAGAGTCTGATCCAACTGCCAGGGACAGAGAAGATGCAGGCTGTTGTTTCCCTCTCTGTGTGATTCCTAGCAGAGATGTGAACGAAATACAGCTTCCCAGGCAGTGCCCCACTGATAGAGTGGGAAGGTCCTGAGAACTCTCTCCTGTTGAAGCAATTCCATTTCGTATCAAATACATACAAACGCACTCAGCAAGAGAAAAGAAAGTTGTCCCACTGAAGTGAGAGATCCCAGAGTCACCTACCCCACAAAAGCCAAGTAGGACACCTGAGGCACAAGACAAGTATCAGCAATCCTATCTTTTCCTGCAAACTGCAAAGAGCATTACATTTTTTCTCATTTAAAAAAATGTCAAAAAAAATCAGAATAAAACAAATTGATTTTGTGTCTAACAAAACAGTTTTTAAGCTCATCCACTGGTTTTGGCCAGGACAGAGTTAATTTTCTTCATAGTAGCTAGTATGGGGCTACGTTTCTGATTTGTGCTAGAAACACAGTGTTGATAATTCAGGGATGTTTGAGTTACTGCTGAGCAGTGTTTATACAGAGCCAAGGCCTTTTCTGCTTCCCACTCCACTCCACCAGCAAGTCAAGAAGTTGAGGGGAGACAGCCAAGGACAGCTGACCAAAGGGATATCCCTGACCATATGAAAGCATATAAGGCTGGGGGAAAAGGAGGAAGGGGAGCATGCTTGGACTTAGGTATTTGTCTTCCCAAGTAACTATTAGGCACGATGGAGCCCTGCTTTCCTGGAGATGGCTGAACACTTGCCTGTCAATGGGAAGTGGTGAATGAATTCTTTGCTTTGCTTGCATGTGTGGCTTTTGCCTTACTTATTAAACTGTCTTTATCTCAAGCCACAAGTTTTTTCACATTTACCCTTCTAATTCTATTCCACCATCCCATGGGGGGGGAAATGAGAAAGGAGGTAGGAGTAACCAAGGACCTGTGTGATGTTTAATTGCTGGCTGCAGTTAAACCACAACAGCTAAGTTGCTAAAGTCACTTTATTTCCATCCTCTGTATATTAAACCAATAATCCACACTGGCTGAGCCATTTTTTTTTAGATTTGTTTTATAGTTCAGTCTATAAGCATCAAATAATTTCAGACCTCAGACTTTTTTGTTTTAGTGCCATTGTACAACTCCTAGAGCTCTCAAGGGTTAAGACATCTAGAAACTAAAAGTTCAATTATTTCTTAAAAGCCCAGCCTGTGTGGGGCTTATTAGACATTTATTTGTCTCTGACTTAAGTATTTTCAGAAGCACATTCTACAACAAATGAAGGAGTTAGAACATTGGTGCACCAAACAGTAACAGAAACAATTCCACTTCGTTCTTAAAAACTAGCAGTCCTCTTATCAGATCTTTAAAACACATAAAGCTCATTACACAATAAGTAAGCACTATCAGCCTTCATTAAAATACACGCATTATGTTCTAAACATCTATACTAAACCACTCCTATTAAAATAATACTGCCATCTCACAGGCACCTTATTTACTGCAAAGCTGTTTTCTAGCAGGGGCAAAAATCTTATACAAATTGGAATAGGTCATGAGCCCTTTTTACATGCAATTATGCCTTTTGAAGCCAACTGGCTCCAACGAAGATGCAGGCTCCCACCTCCATCAAGGCAACCCTTAGTATCAATACAGGCTGGGGGATGAAGAGATTGAGAGCAGCCCTGACGATAAGGACCTGGGGGTCCTGGTGCACGAGAAGCTGGACATGAGCCGGAAATGTGCGCTTGCAGCCCAGAAGGCTAACCATGTCCTGGACTGCATCAAAAGAAGCGTGGATAGCAGGGAGAGAGGGGATTCTGCCCTTCTACTCTGCTCTGGTGAGAGCACACCTGGAATACTGTGTCCAGCTTTGCAGCCCTCAACACAGGAAGGACACGGACCTGGTGGAACAGGACCAGAGGAGGGCCACAAAAATGATCAAAGGCCTGGAACACCACTCCTGTGAAGGGAAGCTGAGAGAATTGGGGTTGCTCATCTTAGAGAAGACCTTATCATGGCCTTTCAGTACTAAAAGCGGCTTAAAAGAAAGATGAGGAAAAACATTTTAGCAGGGCCTGTAGCAACAGGACAAGGGGTAATAGGACAAGGAGATAGCAGGAGCATAAATAGCCTCCTTGCTAGATATATTCACAAAAACTGGAAACAAGGATTTATGACACATTAGTAAGCAGGAAATACATATTGTTAAGTGTGTCACTTTGAGTAAAGGAGTCACTTTAGTGTTTGCTTTAATGACTAACGTAAGAATCATTCTTGTGCCAAAAGCAATGTTAAGAGTTTTGCCCCTCCATTTGTGGGATCTTTTACACGTTTTCAAAAAAACTATTTTTGCGCCCATGTCTCGTACCATCCATGCATCCAGAAAAATGCTTGATGAGTTTTAAATTGGAATCTGTAATAAGGTTCAAACAAGAAACTATCATTTATCAATTAACATTTATCATAGCAAATCATAATGCAGCTATGTTTCAGAGAGAAAGCATTTCTATGGATGAGATGAGAGGCAGTGATTTCAATGGAAAAAAAATCATAAGCATCACCATCAAGCCCAATGTATGCTCTGAGAATCTGAGAATGCAATTAAAAGTAATCTCAATATACAATAGGTCTAAACTACTGAACTGTAATTAGGAAAACCCTTTTCAAATGTTCTGTATGGACAGAAAAAGATACATAATGCATACCAGATTTAGAAATGGATGGTGTGGCTGTGCCTAATAAAGTACTAAATTAACTGGAAAAATACATGAGTCAGCCCAAGGGCTTGTTTACTAAGTGTTAAATATGGTTTGTACAACTTCACTGTGCTGTTACAACTGAGTCCTCAAACAAAGAGATGGAAATTCTACCTGGCAGAAACACACTGGCCACACAGATGAATACTTAGGTATTTGGCAATGCCCTAAAACACAAAAGCACAGATCAGACAAGCTCTGAGGTCTTAAAAAAGGAAATTCCCACAAAGCCTTGCATTTCTCTCCTGCAATCCTTCACACAAGGCCAGCAGAGTGAGGCACTACAAAGACCAGCACTTACAAGTACAGCCCAGTGTGGAATTGCAGAGGTAGTCAGAACAACATCAGAAGCAGGGAGTGCAACCTGCATCCAAAACAAATTACACTACTGAGCTGGTGCACCAGCAGAGTCTGCGCCAGATGGAAATTCCTCCTGGCTGTCTCACTGCTACTTTCCATTAAGAAAGCTCATGAATCATAGATCTGTGTGCCTCAATAATATTAAAAAAATAAAGGAATAGAGATTGCAGACCAAATCTAGTAGTTTGAATCTGCTCCTGGTTTTCAGTGCTTAAAGAAATAGGCTAAACATTTTTCTTGATTTTTGTTTTTCTTTTTAAATACGTCCTTTCTCAAAGGCTGAAAGTAAATACAATGTTTATTTTCCTTTTTGTTTGTTTTCAGGCCTGCTAAATCCCCCAGCACTCCAACCCATCCTGACACCACAAATGGGCTCTGGTCTCCTCTCTCATCCAGCTGCCTCCCACTGCCCCCCCCTCCTTTCCCATTGGTATGGGTGCTATTAAATGAAACCAGAGACCTTAACTATTTGAAAACTAACCATACAGAAGCAAGATGAATTGTCCACAGGCTTAGTTGCAATGTAGCTATGGTGAACAACAGCCACATAATGCTAATGCCTGGGACAATGATGATGGCAGAATCACCCCTCTGGTAGCAGCATGGACATGTGAGGAATTTAAGTAACTCTGACCATGGCTGCAACATGTAATAACACTCAGCAGTCTAAAATAAAGTGGCAGTACACTGTCTTGTTATAATTTTGCTCAGTCTAGCTTTAAAACATGTCTCAAATGATTTGTTCATCCTCCTCCCTTCAGGCAATGACTTACGTAAGGCTTTGTCAAAAGCACTACAGATCAATAGTCGGTGCTGCTAATTTGCTACCCTTACAAAAAGCATCTTATACACTTGTCCATCTTATACACTGTGTCAAAGAAAGGTTTTGTTACAAAACTAGTAATAGCAGAGTTAGAAATAGTGTCCGAGATACTGTCAGTGTATGCTATGGCTGAAAACTTGCTGATTACTTCTCCAACTGTAAGCCTAAGAAAAGCTCATTCACATATTTGTCTCTAGAGAATGCCCAAAGATATGCAAAACTATATACTAATACATGGATATATCACATTCTATCCAGGAAACACCCGTGCACGTGGAAAGGAAATCTTTCCATTTCCACAAAATTTCAAACAAATTATTCCTTCCTTCCTTCCTTTCAAAGCAAACAACTCAAATTTGTTCTCTTGGGAGGAAGGATAACTTTTGAACTCTTACACATTCCCAGATTTTTGTAGGAAGCTTTCACACTGCTCCCACCATCTCTTTCCTACAGCAGCAAAGCTACACAAAGACCTTTCTCTCCTTCACATGTCTTCTGCGGCAGAGAGGTTTGTGCAAGCTCAGCTGTGCTGTTTTGCCAAAATAACTTCTCTGCACACAGGAAGCCGTGTCACCACTAATTGCATTCCAGGTACAATAACCATGCAGCCAGCACTAGCCAAACCTAGGATACACAGAACACTGCACTTATCAAGCATCATAATCTAAGTGGCTGTCAAATCCTATCCTGCATTTCCCTTAGACCCCCAATAACACTGTGAGCAGTTCCAAAGCCAGGGGAAGGGAAGGACATCAAATTTTCACATCATTTCCTATTTAGGCTGCTGTTCATGCTACCTCAAGAGAACAATATTTATCCCCTTAAACATACTGTTAAGAACCAATATACAAGGCTTCCTGATACTTAATACAAGCCTTCCATCCTTTAGGGATGAAGATGGGTGAAATTCGCACCTTCCAAGTATGATTTCACAACTCACTTCTTGAACTTCCTCTACATGAAAGGATTAAAGAACTTGCAGAGCAGTTCTGCTCCCAGGATTTGAAGGAAAGAAGCGTATATTTTTTAATCAAAAAGAGACACCATTTGAAAAAGCAAATGAAAACAACTCCACCTTTTTCACCTGTTTTCTTCCCTCCTTCCTCACCTTCCCCTGCATTTTGATAATAGATGCATTTGATTAATTATGTGCTGGCTCTGGGTCTAAAGCACAAAGTAAAGTTATTTTCTGGAGGGCCACTTGCCAAAGAGTCACGGAGGGAAAAAAAAAAGCAAGCATGGTGTTGGCAAAACTTCAGCAACCCCTCGTCCATGCCAAGCATGACCAAAAGATGGCACAAGAAAGAGCTGTTTAATATCAAGATTTATGGAAGCCTTTAACACACTGTTGTAAGTATTGCAAAAAGGCTCCAGAACCGCAGAAAAACAATCCTGAGGTTACATATTTCTCTTGCTCTTCTCACTACTGCTGTAATAAAACTTTCTTACACTTCTACTGAATCTTTTAGGTCAATCAGTACAAGTATGTTTCTTTCACTTACAGTTTTGAATACTTATCTTCAGAACAATTTCAATAAATCAGAACAAGAGAACCAAAACAAGGCCAATAATGAGCCCTATGACCACTTCTTAAATGCTTTGCCTTTCTTTTTTTTGCTCTGTTTTTCACTATTTCTTTTTTTTCTTTTTTACTCTAGGTCTATTTCTTTAAGGCTTCTACTGCAATTGCTTGAAGAAAAAAAACAGTTACAGAAATTCTACCTCATTGTTCTCTTTCTTAAAAATGCTCCAATATTCACAGGTATTTTGTTGAAAACTAATGTGGTACAAAGTAACAATACTGGACTCCAAACCATCATCATCTATTATGTGTTAGAAAAGAAATCTCTGAGACTTCTGTTAAATAGGTATTAAGAGTAGATTCCACTGGCTATGCTGAAGAGCACAAACTTACCTCAGTGCAAAGAAACAAACTAGGAGTATCAGCTCATTTTACACTGGTCACTGAAAAGCTAACAGGTGGTGCCAACTGCAGGTTGCTGTTCATGAGACTTTCAATAAATAAATATATACAAATTGAATAGTAGTGTACAAATAGCTGCCTGAACTAAACACTGAATTTGGTTCTGGAAGCACTACCGCATGCTAGATCCTACCTCCCATGTCCTAGCCTCTTCTCACACACACAAAGGCATCCATGCTAGGTTTTTTTATTAAAAGGTAAGATTCTTATAAGGATTTCTTTTGGCATGCTCAATCGTGTTTACAGGCTACTTTTTCTAGCTATCATTAAGAAGACAGAAGTTTATTACATTGAAGCTATTTGCCCTTGAACATAGAATGCAGGAAAGCACCAGTTTTTGGAATACTGAAATAAGGTCCATGAATACCTTTGGTAACGTGCATCAATTAAAAGTAGTGTTTTAAAGCAGGTGAGCATTACTCCACCTCCAAGACTCCTCCTTTGTATAGAAAAGCTGTATCCACTGTCACAGCGACTAATTTTAACATTCACCTTCTTTCTGAAAGACAGTTAGTAGCCCCCACGACTAAAGTGCCTGTCACAAAGTTGTTTTGTAAAGCTGAATCAGAGTCAGTTCAACCCCATCAAAGCACTGCAGGGAACTGGAGGATCTTGTTTTCAAACACATACCTTTGAAGACATTTCAGAGAAATAAAATCATGGCAATGCTTGAGAAGCCTAGTGCTTCCACCAACCGGCTATCAAATTTGTATCATTATCTGCACTCGATCAATCCCCACACCTCAGAAGTGACGTCGTTTGGTGCAAATGCTTCTTTAGGGGGAAAGAATCCTGCCAAGGAATAGGTTTGGAGTTAAAGGGCAATGAGCTATATATTTAACACAAGCTGATATCTGCAGGGGGAATATTTTAATACTTGCTGTTCTAGCAGCTCTCTCCTTTGTAAGCCAGGACCCTGGCTTTCTCTTATCTCAGTGCTGCAACATAATGCAGCCAAACAGCAAGGACTGTAGCTGGTTTTCATTGATTCTGCACCATTTCACCATTGCACCTCTATGTTCGGACTGCATTTTAAATATGTATTTGATACAACATATACATCTTTGTGATTGATTTGGAGAACTAAACAGAGCTAGAAGGTCACAATGTGACATTCAGTTGTCACCCATCTTAAGTCAAGAAGCTGAGAAAATGCAATTGAAGAAAAGACAGCTTAATTTAACAGAGACAGCTTTAAACTAAGGGAATATGAGAAAAATGACTCAGAAACAGATTTGAGTAAGGGGATTACACATCACTCTCAATTCCATTTTGAGTATTCTCTCAATCTCAGCACTGGCTACATGTGCTCACAGATGTGATCTGATACACTTCAAGGAGGGGACAAATGCCCTCAAGGTACTAACATTGACACCAAGTATAATACAGGCTTTATCAGAATCTAGTTATTGCTCTGTGAAGGTCTGGTCCCGCACTGCATAAATAATGTGCCTCTATAACAGAACTCATCTCACTGCTTGTCTCTCTGTAGTACAATTCAAAAGTCCTATATAGCATCCTTCCACAAGGGTAAAAGAGGCTTAAAAACCTCCATGAGAGAGCAAAAGCTTGTTAGCAACTTGTAAAAATGGTCTAAACTCAAGACAATACTAGAATATGATCAGATTTAATTAAATCTGCTTTTCATCAACTTTTTATGCAGGCAATATCTATACTAGAGCACATAATAATAGTAATAGTAAACTGGGCATTCAAATTCTTATTAACAGCCAACTATAACAAAAAAACACTATGCATTATGTTGAGAGTCACCATACAATCCATTCAGTAACTATGAGAAATTCTATAAATGGTTAAGATCCAAGGTAATTTTCTTATAAATTGTGGGACTCCCTCTCAAAGAGATGTCACCTTTTCAAAACAGTTATCTCCAAACCAAAAGCAGAAAAAACCTTGGACACTTTTCATCCTCCCTGCCAGGCCACACTTTTTGCGTTTAGATTTGCCACAGACAGAATCAGTGAGAGACCCAAGAGGTTTTGCAATTCATTCTTTCTCCTGAGTTTTTTTCCAAATTTCCCAAGTAACTCTAGCACACATTTAATTTATTTCATATTAAATATACCTTTAGTGAATGCAATGACATGCACATACATCAGCTTCAATTTTACACTTGCAAATGCAAGTGTGTGGGGATGAGTAAGCACAAGAGACTATAATTAACTCTGTCACTCTCTGTTTTGTCTTCACAGATTGGCATAAAACCAGGAGCAGTCTATACAATTCAATCTTATATGGACTGACTAGTTTTGCACATAATAAACAGAAAAGAATATTCCAGACGATAGATGAAAATTTCCACTTAAAATTACTCAAAACAATGCCTCTCAAAATCGAAATGTGATTATTTGCAGAAAATACCTATTCCAAATAAAATACTCGTGTTTTAAATCTGAAGATAAAATGACCGCCAATCTTACTACACCTCTATGAATGTATTTCTCATGTCAATCTAAAATAATAGATTTTCAAGTAAGAGATGAAAATATTCATAAAATAATTTTTAAAAATTAACATTACATCAAAACATTCTGCAAACCACCACTGCAACCCAAGCCTGTGCCCTGTTTCATGATCTGATCTAGCAGATTATGGTATCAAGTCATTTAAAAGAACCATGTAACGTGCTTTAAAACAGAACCGGCGTTTGTAGTACCTAAAATGGATACTCTCAAACAACCTGCCTACTTACTTTAATGTTCTCCTACTAAAACATGCTTATGTATCTCAAGAAAGCACAAGCATTTATCTCGACAAATGACACAGAAAAATGATTAAGTTTGACATTGTATATATTTTCAGTAGGCAAATTTCAAGCAGGCCTATCTAAGTTGGTAGACATAATTTTGTAAACTTTGTTGTCTTAGAGCTTATATGCACAGTGAGATGAGGGATATTTTTGTCACTGCCCCAAATGCTAAGTGTGCCATGTCCAGCATTATTAGAGCAATAATAGTCCAATTCAGACAATTTCGTCAACTTTTAAGTGTGGCTTTTAGGAACACGTAGGAAGCAATGCACAGAACGCATGCCAGCTCAAGCCTGAGCCAGAAGTGAAGTCAGGCAAAGGCTGAAGCTGGAAGGGGCACTGATGCCTTACTGTACTCTGACTGCCAGATGAAGCCCCACTCCCAAGCTGCAGGTGTCTTCTCTGAGCTCCAAGGATGCTACAGGTTACTGTCATGCTGCTATCTGAGCTGTCAGGCCCTTTTCCAGTGTTATACACCTTAGTATTTCACACACTGGAAGGAAGCAATGAATAAAGCCAGACCCTGTTCAGTCTATAGTTAGTGCGATACTCTCAGTAACACAGTGGCTTTCTTGGTTTAAGTTCTCTAACTTTGCAGATTTGTGCTTCTAACAATAGGATAGCTCCTAAAATCAGCCATTCGGACACTGTATTTTTTATCACCAGATATGTGTATGGATTACTTTTGAAGGGATGAAGCCTTGAAAGTCCACTGAGCTCACCAGCTCAGCATAATGTAAATTATTCTAAGAATATTTTATTTATGTTTGCCGCTAGTGCAAACTCAAATACTCCCAGGAAAGAGTTATGGTTCATTAAAATATTTTTCTATTTTATGTCCTTTCTGACAAGTCACACTTGTCAACTGAATGTACCACACTCTGATTTATATATTTGATTTTACTTTCATTACAGGATTATAAAGAGAGATCACTCCATATTTCAAACAGACTACACAGCCTTCTAAACATTTTCTCATTTAACACCATTGTTCAATCTCACTCAAAGTATCTCTGGCTGTTCTGCTGCTCTCCATGGTACATTTCTTTTGCACGAAAACACCAGCTGTTTGATCAAGAGCACTAAAAATACGCTACTGCAAAAGACAGGAGCAACAGATAGCATGAACATTGTCATCTTGGGGCTAATTTTTTAAAATTTCTTATTTCACATGAAAATCCCTGAAGCAGGAAGTTCCAAGAATGTATTTTTACATTCCAGTGTATTTTATTTTCAGGTTAGTGAGTTATGCTTTTGCTACACCAAAATAACTGACTCAAGATGTATATGTGCTTAGTGTACATTTCATGATCTTAATGCAGCAACCTTTGGGCTCCCTTCCCAGGCCTGGACAGCTGAACACCACCTCCCTGTTTCTACGAGGCTGCACGCAAGTCCCTGGTGCTAGGTACTTTCACCTTATACTTTAGGAAGTGTAGAACATCCTCAAAGAAACCACTAGCAAATGTCTGACACTGAGGTGACCTCTTCCAATTCTTAGGGGGGAGGCTTATATTTAAAAAAAGCAAAACCAAAAAACATTACATGTCCCCCTTAAATTAGAAATTATAGAAAGACTGAAAAGCAGATTATGATAAATAGATGTGAGACCCATTGAGGAAGAGAATGCGCTGACTGTGATCCAACAAAGCACTATGCTAATGATTAACTTAAAGTACACAAAGTGATCCTACACAACTAACCAGAACCATTAAAAAAATCTGCTTAACTGTCAGCCAGGGAGAAAACTTGACTGCTTGCAATTATTTTTTGCAGCTGTATGCCAACTTTGTTGGCCAGTGACAGAGATCCAAAACAGTGTATAGGAGAAACACTGCTAAGTGTTACTATTTTAATATATCTGCAAGTCAGACAAACCAACAAACTTGTACACACATCCTTAAAACCTGCACACTAGATAAGTTTTAATTGTCATATAATTACTCTACATAAAACATAAGTATGTGTATAATACTTTCAATAAGTATCTCTGACCATTACTTCCTCTCAACCGCACAACATCATGAACTGAAATACATGTGTCATGGACAGCATTAAGACTATTTTTGTGGAGATACAATCACACAGCCCTTACAATTGACTAAGTCCTTTTTGTCCTCTTTCTCATAATAAATATTTCCAAGCACGTGGCACAACACTGTAATTTATTATCCCATCTTGAACAATATGTTCAAGGTTATCTGGAGCTTGTAACTTTGATGATAATATAAATACACTAACTCTAAGAAACTCTGAAAGCACAATTTTATAGTAATTGTAATATTTGCTATCATCAACATTTTACAGACAAGGTTTTCTAAAATTAAAAGCTTAGCATTATGATACTGATTTTCAGGTGGTTTTTCACCATATAATGAAAATATACATTATTAATGAAGTTGGGTAGAGAAGTTCCACTCTATCTGACTTAAGAGAGTAAATGTCATAATTCACAGGACCAGTTAACCCACTGGCTTGTGAGCCAAGATGGCAATTGTTACATAAAATCCTGCTTTTCTCCTCCAAGCAAGTAACCCAGAACAAGTTTTCTACCACACACACTAATCTTTTAGCAGTAAAATTAGGAGAAATACAGTTCTCTCCTGTTCCTTACTTCACACTTCTCTAGCCCATGTACCACCAATATAGTCTCCAAGGGATGAGTAATTCTGCAACAAAAGCTTAGTAACCATTCTCACCAAATTCCAAATAACCTGCTGATAGGCATCTCCTGTACAAGCCTTCAGCAAGATACTGGACTTACTCTTCTTTACTGAAAAATATTTGGCATAAACAAAGACCGCACCATCACCCATTCAAATAATTAACAGACTTTCTACTTAGTATTTTTACAGCGTTAAAACTATCGCTGCAATAGTAAAAAGAAATTTCTGATGTAGAAAATACATACTCGGGGTTATAAATAAATACACTTGTGTTTTGTTTCTTCCAAAGCTATGCAGTACTTTTGTTAAAGTAACTTCACTTTTCTTCCTGGATGTACCAGTTTATTTCTCCTTTCCTAAGGAAGCATAAGGAGCTTGAAGCCTTTGCAGTTTTAATGTGGGTTGTGGGGTTTATTTCATATCATTATTTCCAACAAGTTTACACAAATCAAAGAGGCTAAAAGTTGAAATATTTATATTATTTGAAGACTGATGTGTACCAATGCAGCCACACTGAAAACTAAGCATCTCTCTGTTCTTCTATGCCTCTAATCTAAGCAATCAGATTTAAAAGCTCTCTGCAATTTCGAATACTTAGGTAAAAACCCTTGCTGGAACCCTAATTTCTGTGCATTGCTCCCGACATTTCACAATGACACTATACAAACTACATATTCTCCAAGAGATCAATCACAGCTACATAGAGACTCATTTACTGAGTCCCACACAAGATTTCAGTACAAGAGAATTACCATAACTTCCAGCATGAAAAGAGTTAGATATTCAATTAAAGGGGATTGATTTGCTCTGCAGATTGTGGTTGAGAAGGTGGAAGGAATGGAATACCTGTTATTGGCAGGCATAAGGCATTTGCACATCTCTAACTTTTGTGACTATCCTTTTTTGTGACTAGAGAAGCGAAAAAGATGGAAAACTGAGAAAAGAAAATCAAAACCTAAGTCCCTCTACAATCCTCTACTTTTTTTTTAATGAAACAAAACAACTCTGCACATTTTTTCTTCACTTATCCATTAAATATGTACAGCATGAAGCTTAGCTTATTCACGGCTCTAGTCTCCTGGAAATATCTGTTGATCAGGACACCGAGTTTTAAGTGCATGCCTGTAGCTCCATTGCACCAAATGGTTCAGACAAACCTACTGCTCTTACCAGAGTAATAGGCCAGAAATGTTAGGGTATTGTATTCCATAAAACATCTCAGCCCAAGCTGGTTCAAAATTTCCAATTAAAACACAATGAGGGATCAAGTTCAACTCCAAATGATTTGAGACAGAACATAGGTGGGGGTTTTTTTGGTTGTTGTTTTGCTTTGCTTCGATAAGAAAGCCATGTTTCATTTTACTGCAAGGACGAGACGCACTAAACAATAGTTCAACACTTCCAGTATTCCTTCACCTCTCTGTTAATTACAGAAACATATAAGAAAAAAGGAAATGTAAAGAAGGAAATAGATTTCCAACAAAATGCAGGGGAGGAAAAAGCAGTAAAGTAATGTAACATAAAGCAGGAAATGGACTATTGAGAACCAGTATTTTGAGTGACAAGATAATTAGATTTGAGGTTAACTGCTCCCTCGTCGGTATTAGAAATCTAACTATAATGAAATCTATATACCTAGACATATTATCAGAGTGTGATATATTTCAGCACATAGTCAGCTGCCGAATCAGTGTGTTTGAGCATCAGCTAATAATATCGCAAAAAAAAAAGAAGTGTTACCCTCTGTTCAATATTCATTCGTGAAGTCCAGATCAACACAGAATGTACATGAAATTGCAGTCAGTCCTGGATAAATAAATACTCAGAAAGAAAGAAAGATGGGGTTTTTTTCCTAAATGACTGTATCTGGCTCATATACTCTGCTTTCTTCTCTCACATCACTAATTGACTGCAGGTTTTACTGTAAAAAGCATAAGAAAAAAAACCCAAACAAGAAGTGCTTTACTCAGTTCAAAATTCCATTGTTACTCCGTTTCCTTCTATACTCTTTCAGCAGTAAACAAACATATTGAAGCTGTTCAGCTCTGATTAGCTCTTATAATAGTCTCAGTATGGCAGTTCTACACATCTTTCCCCAAAAGCTTATTAGATTCTCTCTAGCAAGGTATCCATATATACTGACACAGAGATTAAGAGTTCCTAATCCATTTCTCAACTCTCTAATTCATACGAAGCTGTTCCTATCACTTTATGCTAATAACATTTTTGGCAATAGTGAGCACAGCACTTTATCTCCCTCTGGTGCTGTGCCAACCTTCGTGTAACACCTCTACGTTGCAAGTATCTCATTGGTATAGATGAAGTGATGCAACATTCACTATATAAATTGAGTTCACTGAACATTCAAGTCCACTATCTTTCTTTTTACAAAGATGATTCAACTGTAAGAAAACCTTTTTATCCCTTTAATGCCTCTAGCTCTTGTGCCGCTTTAAAGTGACTAGAGGAGGGAAGCAGCACCACAAGCCCTTGGTCCCTACAGCAATCAGCTTACAGAGCAAAGCATGATAACCTTTATCTTAGCATGCATAACTGCTAATACTGTTATGGGTTATTAAATTATCTGGCCCTGTTAGAATTCAACTCCAATATTTAACTCTTTGACCTCTATCAGCCAGACTGCAGCGACATTTTGTGATAGAATACCTGCCACAACTTCAATTGCAAAAATTGCTTGGGTATACATTGTTTATATGCAATGCATCCACAAAGAACTTTGAAATACAGATGAAAAACACTTATCTCAACATTTCACTAATAGTAACATCCAGGTGGCTTAAAAAATGGGCTGTTCCTATCGCTCACCTTTCTATATTTATTCAGTTTTAACTATTTAACATGGTTTTCAACGTCCCTAATGAAGCCAAACATCTTTCAGTTCAATGGTTTCTAATCTTTTTCTTTTTTTCAACTAATTGGATAATCATCTATTTGCATACAAACATAGAATAATCCCACCATCCCTGGCAGTGGTACTGCAGGCTCACACTAAATTAAAATGAAATTTTACCGATTATCAGTCTTCCCACTACCTGAGGTGTTCAGGTGACCCATGACTGACCAGTGGTCGACACCATGCCTACTTAAATACTGGAAAGCATAACTTCATTTGCATATGCAATATTTTTTTGAGATCTCTAATACTCCACTATTCTGAAATATATTTTTTAGGCTGCACAGATGCCTTTAATGTCTGAAAAGCTGCTAGGGCTACTGCTCGCAACACGACTTTAATAATTTTCTAAAAAATGGTACAGATATATCAGGTGTAATATTCAGATGATTAAAAACCCTGGGCTTGTAATTAAGAGATCTCAGCGATATGTCACTTTTTAAAAAAAATCTGTTAGCTAATACAGAAATTCAGCTTTCTTAATAAGCAGCAATCAGGACCTCACACTTCCAAAAAACTTCAGACTCATTGCTCTGATCACAGGATTTACCATTCCTGCAAGACTTGTTGCCAAGAAAAGGAAGAGAAAACCCTGTTTCCAAGCTAAGTTTCTCAGTATGAGTAGATAGAAAACAAGGTGGTTGTTTCTCTGCATCAAGAAAAGACTAAAAGTATAGGCCTATGTGTGATACTGAATCATTAGCAATGACGTAAACAATTTATTACCTTAGCAATCTAAATAGCAACTTAAGAACTTCACCACTGATCAGTTCACTTAAACACAGGGATACCAATTTAACCAAGGGTCACTGATACAGTGCAATGATACATTAGAACAACAGTGGAACTGCTGTCTACTGAGGTGATGAACTGAGTGTTTAATCACACCTACTCAGACCGGTGTTTTAAAAAATGGTATCACCTGCTTCAGTTCTATTTCCAAAAAATATTGGTATATAACATTAGTATATAACACCATAGGGAAAGCTGCACACACAAAAAAAGGAGAGGACTTGAAGTGGAGAACATAATTAAGCAAAGATGTATACTAAAAGACAAAGTGAGCTTTTACTTACAACTGACCAGCGCACGTACATTAGCTTTCCAGGTGGTTACCATTTTTATTAGCACAAAGTGCCTCTGACAACAGATATTCGTTCATTCTTAGCTACCTTTTGAAGTAGGAGTACAAACAGACCAACACTGCAGATACTCTATGCTGTTAGGGTCTCATTGTCCTTTCTCAACTAAAAAAAATCCTCTACCATTTGAGGGCAATTAAAATACTGCATATAAAGATCAAAATCTGTAATTCCATGGGATTTTAGCACATTCATAGATGCTCTACAACCCAGTGATTCAGGTTTACCACCCATTTCTTGAGAGGTACCAAGGACTGCAGGTATCTGGCCCATTACCTGTTGTAAAGGCTAGACTTCGGAATTAGTCAAACTCTTTGTTCAGTTTTATGGATAAGACAACGCTGGTGACAACAGTATTTAACATCAATATGCTATCCAAATATTTTGTTAAATCTCAACTTCCAGGGCTTTAGCAAATCTCAAAAGTGCAAGGAATAAAAGCAATGCCTATGTAGGAGTCACATCTGCAACTCCTCCTGGAGCCCTTGCCATCTTTTAATGTACAAGGCAGAACACTGGATTGGAAAAGGCCACAGACTGATGGTTTTCAGCCATATCTGTGTTCTTACTTTGCAAAATGCCCACCAGAAAGTCCAAACCTTAACCAAGATGTGCAGTGAAAGACAGCAAAGAGAGGAAATAACATATTGGACTGATTATTCTTATCTAAAAAGGATGATAAAAAAATAATTATCATTTCAGCTAAGCCTATTTGACTTCTCAGGAAATAATCATCTATCATAATCATGAACTAATCAAGTTTCTGTTTCTGGAAGGTCAAAAAATTGCCTTTAAACAAAATCAAAGCATTTTTTTTTTTATGCTTAAATGCTGATACCGTTTCCTGAAACTGTAGCAGACATTGCTCTACAAAAGCTTAGTACCAAGCAAAAAAAAAAGTCTGATACACTTGAACATGACTCTGTTCTGATTTTGTCTTTCTTTTTCCTCCTCTCCTGACATCATGTTCCCTTTCCTACTCAACTTTTCAACTCCAAGCCCCTGTGGGACTACCAGAAATGACATCCTGTTCTCTGACAGGATGGGGCAAGACACACATACAAGTGCATTGAAACTTGGCAAGCTGCAGTCCAGGACGCTATTACAGAAGCTCAGAGGGCTGTGGAAGCCCAGGGCAAAGGTTATAATCATACCTTGCCAAAGGCAGAGAAGCTATGCCTACTATCAGCAGCTGGAGGTGAGGAAAATCTGTAACAGCAACAGTCCTGGTTTTAGTGTATCTGTGGAAAAAAAACACACCACTGGAAAGAATTGTTTCAGTACTTCTGAAGTGCTCAGAATGAACTTTGTTTAATGCACTTGGTAACACAACTGAGATTTAAACAGAGCTTTGTGCTAGTTCATCTGCTGGCAAAAATCCACACAGGTCCACCTAAGTGCACAGAGTAATGGTGATGGGTGTGGTCTGAGACAACCTCTTTCAGTGTCGGTGTTTAATTAGATTGTTTGGCCATTGCAATCAATCCGGTAATGAAATTAAGTTATATTCTGAACCCAATTTTTTAACCCAATGTGACATGTATGGATATAGTGATGCAAAATATATTTCTACTGGATGCAAAATATATTGTAAGTCTTAATTTCTGTAACCTTGTTTTTTTTTTCATAACTCAAAGCATTTCTGCTTTCCTTATTGAAACAATCTTATTCATTCACTTAAGGAGAAGCCATTTGCCAGGTGACCAATATGCCATTTACAGTTCTGTCTTCTCTGAGCTTTATTTTCTTTAATACATCTGCAAAATGGGAAAAATGTCAATTTTGTAAGACTCCTAAAAATCACTATTTGGAAGATACCACATAAATGCCAGTCACTCCTGGTGTGAGGCACACTAAGAGAATACAGCTGTATTAGCTGTTATCCAGTGGAAAATCTCAGTGGGCCTCTAAGTATACAGGAGGAAAAACTTCATGGTGTATTGTCAGAGGAGAAATTCCCTAAGAAACACACAGGGTGGACTCCACAAGGTAACAGCTATCTAGAGGGAAGGATGATGAAAGGCAGCTGGCACCTATGACAATAGCCTCTACAACAGGAAATAATGAGCTGTAGCAAGTCAGCTCTCCTGGGTGGGTGTCCCCACTGCTCCTGCCTATATTCTGCACTGAGCAGCTATTTCAACCTTAGAAAAGAATTAACTAATATTTGTAAAGTGCTTTTGGAAAGGTCAAGCACTGTGTAAGCATTAAGTGTTATTGCTATGGTAAGGAGACAGAAAAGGTTTTAAAGAACTTAAAAAAATACGCACTATTTGTTCTAGTAAAGCATTATATATTCTTATAGCGGAACAGGTATTTGGCTTTAAGTTCTATTCCATCTTACTTTTACTTATACATATGATAGAAATCATAGAAGTTTAAACCAATTCTTAAGATCATCACTGTTGCAAAGATCTCTCAACAAAAACAATTAGTCAAATGAAGCGCACAACTCTTTTCACCAGGCAGTAGCACACACCTTTGCTTCCATCCTGCAAAAGACTGGAAGCTTATGTAAAGATGTATGTTTTACATAGCATATCTGCACAAGCACAGCATGAGTTAAGTTTGATCAGAATTTTTTCGGTGGGGGGGAAAAAAAAAAAAGAGAAGCAAAGAACATTCAAGCAAAACACTCATATTACACTAGTGCTGCCGTCTCTTCTCTGAAAGACTCTCTAACCCCATGGCTGAACAGGTTCATCCAAAAGAGCTACAGTTGCCCAGATGTCATACGGCAAAAAGAGGATCTTTCAAGGTCAGTAGCCCTATTGTCATCCTCTAACACACAATCAAGCTCCTGGCACACAACTTGCACACATACACACAAAACTCACTCTTTCCTTGACATCATTTCCCATTCCCTCCTCACAGGCCCTTAGTGCTATCCCTCTACCTATATCACTCATTGTCCGCGTTTTTCCTTTTCTGATGCAGGTACCATCAAAGTGGAGGATCCCTCTTGATCTTGTACTACAACCGAAAGTGGAATATGGTAATGAAGCTGTTGATCCAAACCATTTCAGGAGTTTGTCTGCCACAACTGACTGGGCAGAAACAAGGACAGTCCTCAGAACAGAAATCCTATTGTCATCAAAACACTTACAACCCACCTCTCAAGTCAGCAACCAGTGCTCCCACTACAATCTGTTACTATGACATGGCATCCCAGTAGTTCTAGCTGATGCACAAAGGACAATCTTTAAACACAAACTATCTGTACTATCTAAGATATCTGAAGTTAAGATTCTCCACAGATGCGGTATTTTGTGGTTTCATTTTGTCACATTTCATTAGCATAGATTTTCATATGATTAAGTATTAAATAACATTTTTAATAAAAAAAATAAACAAAAGAGGGAAGGGGGCTTTATGCCTCAAAGTCATTAAAATGCTGAACTTCCCACTACATCATTAGCTGTGTAAGCCTACTAAGTCTTTAATCATATTTTGAAGAACAAGAAATCACAGACATGGAAACCACATGAAAGAAATGGCCTCAATCCAAAAGGAAATAATGTATCATCCTAAACTATATAACTCAGTAGTAGTTTAATTATAGCATGCCTAATTATGCCTTATGACAGTACTCTACAACACTGAAGTATAAAATCAACTTTCTCACACATATGCACACAAAAAATATATTTAAAAAGCATTATGACTGTGCTATACACAAGAACACCAGAACTTCACAGCCAGCCAAGAAACACGCCAGATGTACTCCATACATTTCACCCCATGAACTGCTACCACAACAATCTTCTGAAGAATTCTGCTGCGGCAAAGTGGTGGACTATATACAGTACGGCTCAACTACCCATGAACTTTTTGCTTTGCTTTCTTCTTGAAACATTGATGTGTTTGAATATAGCTCTTGGCATAAAAATCTATTTGGAGAAGTACCAAGAAAGACAAAACAACATACACTAAATTCCTAAATCTACAAAGTATTTTATCGTAGGAGAGAACCACAGTGAAAATAAATGAGAGAAACCTGATTAACTTAGGGTCTTTAAACTGGGTAGATCAGAAAAAAAAAAAAAGGTAAAGCTCACTTTCAGTTTCTGTGGATTCCAATTTATGAGCAAGATATTTACATATCCACTGGAGTCCAAGAAAATCCCAACATAGAAACATGTTCATGACAGTTTCGAGCCATGTACTGACTAGATAGTGTCTACAAAACTCCAGGTCAGCATAGAACACCTATAGAAATACTAAGCCAATATACTAAGATACAGGAAAGTATAAATATTTCTCCCTTCAATCTCGACATGATGATGTACTTTATTAAACAGATGCCACCCAGGTTTCTTTTCACTTAGCCGAAAAAAGAAATTAGATGCACATTTCCATAATGAAAATGTAAATTCAATGCGAAGCTTTGTCTAACAACAGGCTTGTACAGCAAAGCCTAAGCAGAGTTAAGCCATGGTCTCTGAGGGCTCCTCCTGGCACAGATCGTTAATGTAGAATAGGGAGAGAATGTAACTGCAGGCATTCACAGATGTAAAAGGCAAAAGGCCAGGAGACAGCAAGGAAAGCAGCTGCAGTTGTAGCTGGCAGGGTCGGGGAGAAGAAACTTAAGTTTCTGGCTAGCAAAATCCATAATCCCTCAACTTCCAAGTCAGGAAAATGCCTGATGTTTTTCATTCAGCATTCTCAGGACAAGACTAAGCGTAGTCTTGCACAACAGAACTGCAAGCTTTTACAAAACCCACTTACACTAGTAGGAGAAACCTAGCATGAGAGCTATGAATACTGGCTAGCCATTTGGACCATCCAGAGGACAGCCTGTGGGCCATCCCAGGCACATGGGACACTTCCATCTGGCCCATCTCCTGGAAGAGACACAGAACAGCTGCTCCAGTAGTGATCGCAGACTTAGCAGCCAAACACCTTTCCTTGAAAATAGTCTGGCATACAACAGAGATGCCACTTTTGCAGTCACCTGGGGGATGACATTTGCTGCTAAGGATGGAAGGAAGCACTTTTGCAGGCCCAGTCCCTCTTTTCACACCAAAAACTTGAGCCATCTTAGCCCTTAGGCCATATCAAAATAAGTTACTCCAAACAGATTTTAAGCCAATTTTAATTTAATATACAGGCTTTCAGGAAAGAGCCTTCTGTGAGAAAATGAACTGTATCTATATTTATTTTTTTAAGTCCCATTGAAACCAATTAGGTTAATTATCCTCTCTCCATCAAATTCCTTATTAAGTCTCCCCTAGTGCATAAGAACAAGAAGATGGAAGAGGCTAGATCATTTTCCTACTCTAAGCTGTAAAAAAAATAAATTCAGAGTAACCAGCATGAGCAGTGAAAAAAGCTTCCAAAGAAGCATACGTTAAGAATATGTTAGTGTTTAATTGAAGATACCTAGACTGCGGACTCTTTTGAAATAAACCCTCTTTTAATCTATCCATCACAGAGCCTTAAAAATAAAGTTTACCATGTGAGAGTGTGCACCACAGGAATAACTACTATTCTCAGATTTTAAGGATGGAGCAACCAAGATAAGCATAGCTTCAGACCTCCTATCTAACAGTCTACACAAATCAGTTCTTTCATTTCAAATTGTGGAAGTGATTCTACTTCCAACTACTGAACTATAACTAACTAACACACTGTTTCAAGAAGCTTCCTCTTACCTGCACTCACACTTCCATATTCCTATTTATCAAGTTCCTTTTTTTTCATTTTCCTGTTAACTCAAACAAATAGACCTTGTAACCCCTCAGGGTAAAATATTTTCTGATTCTTGAATAAGCTTCCGGAATTCTCTTTAAATTCTCCAAAAGCTGGCATTCTGTTTTTCAACATAAGACACCAAACTGACTCATTCCAGCAGGCGATCTCACTAATGAAATATATAGCAGGAAAACCACCTCCTTTAGTTCTGTTCAGTACTACCCCGTCCAAAGACACATTGAAGCCTAATGCCCAGTAGGAAACAGGGATAGGATACCCACTACTTCAGCAAGTCACTGTTTTTCCCATGTAGTTTAAGGGTGAACTAAATCTTTCCTTCCTATTCATGCGACGTTTCGTTTAGCTTACTTAAATGAACACTGTACAAGTGAATTCATCTTATTATGCAGTGCAGATTACTCTTTGAAATTTAACTCCTCTCACTATCTATACACTGACAACCTTTTCGTTCCTCTAGAACCTGAAAGTTTAAGAACAAAGTTTTGAAAAGAAGTGGTGCTAGTCATGGCCACAGCACTTTTCACACCACTATCTGTTAAGGGGTCAAACTATAACACACACAGGCTATACAAGAAAGTAGGAGAGATCAGTTTAAAACAAATACCTCAGAGAAAGGATTTTTGTTGAGAGGCTAAAATCCCATTAGCTAAAAGAAACCTAATATTAATCTGAAGTCATGTTACAGAATCTGAAATTACTTCAGCTGCCAAAAAATTGTTGTTATCATTTGATATGTAGAAAATAAGATCTCCCTTGTTTGGCCACATGGGACAGTGGATTATCAAAGTTTAAAAAAACAAGAAGAATATCAGCAGCATTCCCTTAGCTCATAGAATAAGATCGTCAGCTCATAAAAACTGCATTATCTTGGGCACCGCAGAGATAACTAGCTCTTGCAAGGATTTTCAGTTCTTAATTTCCACAACTGTAAAGACTTTTAATTTGAGGACATTTTGTGAATGCAGAACTTTGATCTGGCACAGTCATTCCTAAGATACAGACAGCCCACACATCTGCCTCAGGCACCCAAAACTGTTCTTCCCATGTCTACCATTCTCATGTCAGAATTCCTGCATATTTGGCAGCTGCATTTCACATCCAGCTTGTCCTGCATTCCCTTGAAAACACAGAGACTTTTAACCTTCGCCACACATTTTGGAATGAAGCTTCAAAGTCTACATACCCATTTTAAAAACTGCTTGCATCTAATTTCATTTCTCATAGCCAATGACAAACAGTAAACACAGATAATACATTTTAAGCATAAAAACCAACTAACCAATATTATTTTTGACTGCTTGTCACATCACAGCTGATCTAGAGAATGCATATGTATTTGGGGAGGCAAAAATCCTTTACACCAAAAAAACTTTAATACTTCATAATTACATTTTCTGAGAATATTCATTCCTTCCATCAAGTTGTGTGAAAAATCCTAATTAAGTACAGCCTTCTCTCTCAAACTCACAACTTTATTTTAGAGGATTTTCACCACAAAATTTAAAATCTTTGGCTGTCTATGCTTTACTGTACCCAAGCAGTGACATCACCGATTTCATGTCTTGAACTAATACTTCATTTCAATACAGCCTAAGGGTAGGAAACAATAACATACCTGAAACCTCTATCATAAGCCAAAAAAAAATTAGAAAGTAAAATCCAAAGGAGCAAGAGTTTCTGAAGTGTTTTAATTATTTAAAGTCTTTAAAATAAATCATTCACTGACTATTAAAAAATACAGGGATTATTTCTCACATTTCGTATCTGTAGGTTATTTTCTTATCTCCACCATGTGACTGGTCTGTGCTTTCTAGGGAAGAGTGCTGAAACCACAGTAACAGCCTGAATTACTTATGGATTTAGGAAGAGATTAACCCAGCTTTTCAGTAATGATAGTATTTTCTTAAAAGCCCATGGAGGTCATGACTAGCTTTAACGATATATTGTTTATTACACTCAAGACATTGACAAAATGTGATTTGGATGAATGAAGTACTTCAGCATGGATATAACATTCTTGTGAATTGTATGCCTTCCTCAGCTCTTAAAAAGACAACAGCCTGTTCCTCTACAGCAATCATAAATACTCATATTCCTTCCAACCACACAAACTCATACGCATCATAAAGTAGGGCAGGAGCTGCCAGAAAGCTATAGTCTTGCTAAAGTATATACCATCCTCCTCCTCCTGTAGTTTCAAATCCAGTGAGATCTCCCCAACACACAGAAACAGTGAAGTGACAGATGAATATAAAGGATAGACACCATCCAGAAAGCTAGCTAAAGGGTACAGCCATTTACATGGTATGGCTTTGGAGAGGCAGTTGGCTAACAAAGATGCAGGCTAAAAATCAGCCCATGAGCACTAAGATCCGAAGGATGAACAAGCTGGAAAGCACATGGTCCATCTTGCTGGAACAGACCTAGGAGATCTATTCCTTGTGAAAACTTCACTGCGTGAGCTGTTGTTTCACATACAGCATAAAAAGAAGGTCCCAAATCCAAAGCTGCTAGGCTAAGCAACTGAATCAAAGGATCCGAGGACCTGCATTGTTCTGGTGAAACAGAAGATCCACATGCTGCTCCATTTGAACAGACAGAGTCCAAAAGAGAGACAGAAGGTAAAAAACGCATAAAAGACTGTAATACACGGGAAGCCTGTCAAGCTGCTCACAATACATCCTTAGGGTGAACGAAGGGTAAGCACCAGGACAGATGGCAGAAACTTTTAAAGCCTACCACTGGCTTTTTTTCCTTGGTAATCAGATGTAGCTGTAGAGATTAGCACAACACAGTAAACAGTGTAAGGATTACACCGAAATTTGTCTCTGTATGTATCTACTCCTAGACAAATAAATACAAAATATATTCTGTTTCATCTCCAGTCAGGTTCCAGCTTACATCAAATCTGACCTCTCCAGAAAAAAACCCTCAGGTGTTAAATGGACAAAGTAAGGCACAAACGCTCTATTCAAGCACAGCACCTGTCTCCATGGGTCTTCATCTGATTTTGAAAACTAGATTCATGACAAAACATTGCACCCTTTATAAAAATCTTCCCAGCAGATATAACAGGCTATGATCCAGCATTCATTACTACAAAAGCACTTCTACATTTTTCATGCATTGATTAACTAATGGCAGAAACCTAGTTAACAGAGGGGGGGGGGAAGAGAAAAACCTCAACCAACCACACAAAACAAAACAAAAAACTAAAACCCACAAACCCCACGACAAAATTTCTCCTGAAATAATTTCACCTATGCACATTGCAGTGACTGGCATCTTTCCCTTAATACCACAAACATATGTAGAATATTACTTCATTGAGTTATATTGACTTCACTAAGAGCATTCTTTGAGTAAGGATTGTAGTACAGGGAATAAAGAGAATTACATTTTGTTCATAACAGCTTTTGACTTGGGAATCCATAAGACATCTAAACAGCATATTCTGGTTAATTTACTTTGGTATGTGAAAATTAACACTAGGGAAATAAAAATAATATATTCAAGGATTCTTTCCACCACTCCTGTAATTGTTTCTCTTGTCACGGATTCATTAAATGCCTCTGGTAAACCCCTAAGTATTATAGGTCTGCAGTATTCAAGATAATAAACTAGCTCATGAAACAACTTTCCTGAATAACAATCATTCATAATTGATAAATTACAAAAGGTCTTTCTAATACACACATACAATAAACAGAGGGTAACTGAAGTGCAACCAACACTGACTGAAGAACAGGTAACATGAACGAAGGTAAAAATATCATGGTGCCAAAGCAAAAATCCCAGCTTTAAAAGGATGCTTTACTCTCAAGTCACTTTGTTGTATCCTGCAGACCAGTTTATCTACCTGAAATTTTCATTCTAATAAAGAGGTGCATTTTCTGCACACAAGCTCAGCAAATGGTTTTGCAGGAACATGGCACTGCACACCTGTCTGACAAACAAACCAACCTCAACTTATATATAAACATGCTCTTGAATAAACACGCTCTTGAATAAACACTGTAGTGCCCTGCCCAAACTGTTTTCCAAAATAAATAACCACATGAGGAGGTTTTTGCTGTTGTTACTGTGCCAAACCTCATAACATATCATTATTTTTCACAGTCACTGTACTGGTTTTGGCTAGGATATTTTTTTTTTTCATAGTAGCCAGTATGGGGCTGTGCTTCGTATCAGTGCTGGGAACAATATTGATAATAGAGGGATGTTCTAGTTATTTCTGAGCAGTGCTTACAGAATCAATGCCTCTTCTGCTTCCCACACCACCCCGCCACCAAGTGGGCTGGGGGTGCACAAGAGGTTGTGAAGGAACACAGCTGGGACAACTGACCCCAACTGACCAAAGGGATATCCCTGACCATATGACATTGTGCTCAGCATGTGAGACTGGGGGATGAAGGAATGATATCTGGAGTGATGGCATTTGTCTTCCCAAATAATCGTTACATGCGATGGAGCTCTGCTTTCATGGAGATGGCTGAACACCCGCTTGCTGATAGGAAGCAGTGAATTAATTCCTCGCTTTGCTTTCCTTGGTTGCTTGGCTTTTGCTTTACATATTAAACTGTCTTTATCTCAACCCACAAGTTTTCTCACATTTACCGTTCCGATTCTCTTTCCCACTCCAGTGGAGCAGAGTGAGCAGGCAGCTGTGTGGTACTTAGTTGTTGGCTGACGTAAAACCACAACAGTTATTCTCCTCAGTATTTATTCCATATGTTCTGCAACATAAATTGTGGTCACCTACAGTTCAGAAATATGCCTTCTAAATCACAGAATCAGAATCACAGAATCACAAGGTTGGAAAGGACCCATTGGATCATCGAGTCCAACCATTCCTAACACTCCCTAAACCATGTCCCTAAGCACTTCATCCACCCGTTCCTTAAACACCTCCAGGGAAGGCGACTTGACCACCTCCCTGGGCAGCCTCTGCCAGTACCCAATGACTCTTACTGTGAAGAATTTTTTTCTGATATCCAACCTGAACCTCCCCTGACGGAGCTTCAGGCCACTCCCTCTTGTCCTGTCCCCTGTCACTTGGGAGAAGAGGCCAGCTCCCTCCTCTCCACAACCTCCTTTCAGGTAGTTGTAGAGAGTAATAAGGTCTCCCCTCAGCCTCCTCTTCTCCAGGCTAAACAACCCCAGCTCTCTCAGCCGCTCCTCATAAGACTTGTTCTCCAGCCTCCTCACCAGCTTTGTTGCTCTTCTCTGGACACGCTCCAGAGCCTCAACATCCTTCTTGTGGTGAGGGGCCCAGAACTGAACACAGTACTCGAGGTGCGGTCTCACCAGTGCTGAGTACAGAGGGAGAATAACCTCCCTGGACCTGCTGGTGACCCCATTTCTGATACAAGCCAAGATGCTGTTGGCCTTCTTGGCCACCTGGGCACACTGCTGGCTCATGCTCAGTTGGCTGTCAACCAGCACCCCCAGGTCCTTCTCTTCCGTGCAGCTCTCCAGCCATTCTTCCCCCAGTCTGTAGCGCTGCAATATTAGCACAAAAAATATTAGCACAAAGGCCAAAATACTGAAACTTACCATTCCATACAGCTGTTAAGCTTCTCTTGCCACAAAGACTCTATTGTTTTATTTCTAAGCTCATTTTCTACTAAAGTAGCAAACCACTTAAAAGACTTTAGTAGGATGGTGTACTAATTGAATACAAATATTTGTATGTTGTAGTCTCAACTAAGCGGTAAGTGTTTTGCTATTGCACAGAAAAACAGATGCCTTCATCCAAAGTTTTCCACCACTTCTCTACTTTTAACATACTTCCTTAAACCAGAGATACAATGGAGATGTTGAATAGCGACAGTTCTACTAGTTTCCCCATCTTCGATTTGGTATCTGTAACTAGGATCTTTTTTCAGTTACTCACACTATGGACAGCACAATACACAGCACACTATGATGTTCAGCACAATACACAGCACACTATGTTGGCACAGCTTCTGCTCTACCAAACACGTATGTGCATTAGTTCAATGCAAAATCAATTAAACTGCACCCTCTTTACCACAGGGTTTGTTTGGGCTTTCCCCATGCTTTTCTGATGACAGACAACAAGCAGTTATCAAGTCTGGCCTTCTTTGCTTATGCCAATAAGTTTGCTGGGTGTCAATGAAAATAGTAATTCAAAGACATAAAACGTTACTTTTTCAGTCAAAAGCTTAGTTTAACAAAACTCCATACCTGCAACATGCTTCCTAGAGGACTTCAGGTAGATAAGCATTTTAAACAAATACAAAGCCAAATCTTCAGGTAGTGTAAATGGACATAGCATACAGGCTTAAACAAATCAATTCTCATCAGGCAGTCATCAGTCCAACACCCTGCACGAGTGCTCCAACCTACACTTTTGGAAAAGGTGATATGAAAACAACTCAGGAGGAGGGAGGAAGACCACAAAAACAAACAAACAAAAAAAACCCAAACAAAAACATCAAGAAAGAAAGCCACTCAGGCTGTTTTCTCACATATCATTATGAGCACCAGATCTAAGAAGGCCTATACAGATCTGCATCCTGTGGTTAGTTTATTTTAATGTTGAAGAAGCTCCCAGCAGCCAGGACACGTACAAGACTCCTTCCTCTCTCTAGTACTGATCACAGAATGAGCAAACCAAGCAGCTTTTCTCTCAGCCAGAGAACTTACATGAGTCTCTTTCTCTTTCCTCCGATTTCTCAAAACTTACTAAAACTTTAATTAAGGTTTTAAGGCTTCTATTTTTTTGTCAAATATTGCTGAAAGCAACCAAAAAGTTAAAAATACCTAGTGCAGGTTAGTATACAAACAATACAACAGGACAGTACAAAAGCAAGTACTGTTTCCATAGAAAATAAAAATAAGCTATATTTTCACCCTACTATGTTTTCATCTATCCTCTGACGACAGTTTACCAAATGTTTGCAAGCTTCCATTTCAACTTCCAGGCGAAGAAGAACGAGAGGAGAGCAAACAACATATCAAGGGAGAAGTGCTAAAGGCAGTGTAGTTCAACAGCCTGCCTACTCCACCCTTCTGTCCCTCAGCCATCAGCAGTCACTGCTCAGTCTAACAAACACAAGGCCAAACAGAAGCTAAAAGCAAAAGATGCATATGACTCCATTGAAGGAAGCAGTACCATAACACCACCTGAGGATCTAAACCCATAAGCACATAAAGGTAAACAGCATTTTATGCCTTTGGTTTTTTTCTACTAAAAAAAGTCTCCTTAGATTTCATATAGTTTCTGGGTTTTTTACTATTTAAATTGGAAAGAAATAGCGGTTTCTGAAAACCAGTAACAAAAACCTGGACAACAAAAGAGTTCAAGTCCTGCACCTTTTTTTTTTTTCTTTTTAAACTGGGGGAGTGTGCCATCTTCACTGTCCTTTCGTGCCTTCCTCAAATCCTTGAGTTGAAACAGTTGTTCAGTTCCTCACCAACAGCTCTCGTGCCTCTCTCAAGCTGTTCTGTGTCATGTCAAGTCTTGTTTTATTTTCACTATACTAACTCTTTATGACAAGGACTTAGCCTATATTTAGAAAATGCTGCATAAAGATATAGTGCTGTCTAAGTGCTTTACGATTTCTCTGGAGTTCAACTTCAGCATTTTAGAAGTTGTATGTATTGTCCTGGGCAATTGCAGAATATAAGGGAAAAAGGATCATTAAAGTGAGCAGAGAATTGCTTCCTTTATACACACATTTTTTCCCTTCATTATTCTCAAAGCATATGAATCACAATAAAATAACTACACTGTAGCATCTCAAACAGATTCAAATGAAAGCATGAGAAAACAGGAACTCTAAAATTCTCACACCCCTTTTCCAATAGTAACTTCTTGCTCACCTTCTTCAGTTATTAGTACCATCCTCAGGCCCACTTAAACTAAGGCTACAAGTAACATGTGTACTGCTAACATACAGCTTTCAAAACTGAATTTAGGGAATATTAAATTCCTTAAAACCAGGATGAGCAGTATTTTTGTTTCATTTTGTTATTTTCTGTCCCTCATTTATTAAGTATCTAGAGATCTGAGAGTAGATTTTAAAAGCCATGAACTTATGTTTGGATTTTACTGTAATAGTGCAAGTAAGTAAAAGAAATCCTTTTTTCTGAATCATTCACTATTCTTCACCTAGATGAGAGCGTGGCTTTCAACTGAAAGCACTACAGCTTACCTTCTGACTTTCCACAAAGAATATCTGTATTGTACACGTAAGTACGCAGCATTTAATCCAAACAACTGACCCTCACAGTGTCTAGGGAACATGATGTATCCCTGCATGGCTTACCTAAAAACTCCATTCATGTCCTATTAATGCCCTAGTCCTCTTCACCTGCTACCACTCTTAATCTGAAACTACAATAACTATAAATGATATACGTCTCCTGACAAAGAAGATGCAGATGCATAATCAACTTATTAGGCCTTTAGCAGTGCCACATACGGTAGTTTTAAGCATTCCCTTGTCTCAGGTCAAACAATTTTAAAATTTGAAACTAACTTTTCTGTACATTAAAAATACACACAAGTATAACAGCTGCAGATCTGACAGTCTGAAACAGCTTTGTAGCTTCCGATTCTGATTTCTGCCTATTAAAAGTTTAATCTGCAACAAAAACTATCATTAACAGACTCCCTTATGAAAGGCCATGAGCAAGTACTGGTGTGAAATCTGCTGAGACCCTGCGGCAGTCAGCCACCAAAAACTTATTTGACCATGATCAGGATGTTACAATGAGGGCTTAGAGAGGATAGAGATTACCTTGTGGCGAATGCGACTAATCCCTGAATTTCTTCTAACAGCCTTCCTGTGGTAAAGCAGAACCAAGGCACAGAGCTGGGAGAACATAACAGCTGATTTTCCTTTCATCCCCCATCAATTCTCCTCTATGTCTTTCTCTTCCCCCATCTCAGCAGACGCCCCAGAGTTTACTAGCAGTAAAATAAAGATTAGCAGATACGAAGCAGCCATTTGTGGTGTCAATTTTTAACAGATGATGAACTAATCTCTGTATTCCTTTTCCGTCTACTATTCCATCTACTCCACGTGCATGTCTTCCAACACTATCTTCTCAACCTTATTTTGAAATACAGGTTTTTTCCATACCTTGTACTCTTTCTCCTGCCTTCACATTGTTCATCAGCCTCTGAATATTTAAAATCTAGGCAAACATTTCAACATCCTTGGTCTTTTTAATCTCTTCTCCAGATGGACTTCGTAAAAAAAACTCTAAATGTTTTGTTTCCCACCTGATATTGTGCCCATACCTAATTACCATTAGTACAGAATAGGTGCCCATAGGCACAGAACAGTTTATTTTCAGACACACTAAACTTATTCATGTTAACTGTACTACCAATGCCTTGATCATTCTGAAATTCCTACTCCTACTCTTGCTGACCCTCAACGCACTGTATGAAAAAAAATTATAAACTTAGAGGTACTATGATTTCAATGACGTAAGAAAAAACATTGAAACAGTACATGCTCAGTATGTTTTGCAAATCAATCCTTGAGAAAAATAAATGCTATACAAAGCAAACTAACAGACACTAGAGTATTATTTAAGGGTATAATAAGGGCCTCATTAAAATCAGTAGTGGCTTTGCCACTGGCTTTTAAACTCTGTGAGAAACGTTAGCCCCATATCTGTTATATTTAAGAAAATGGGTTCAAAAGACTAACAAATTAGGATGCTTGAGTCTTCTACCTACAACATATTCACTGAACTAACTATAGCTACAAAACGCTAGAGTATTCACACAAAACTAAACAACATTAAAAACCTCATTAAACCATTAAACCTCACAGTGAGAGCAGAACCTGCTATTACCTTTGCATACCACATTCCTTATGCCACATCTACTTTTAGGAAAGGAGAATAAAAGATATCTACATGGTTCTCCCACCTCAAGATCCTTGGCAGCTCATTAACCTCTAATAGAAGGAATCCACATAAAGCAATTAGAAGACTTTCCCAGACTGCCTCTGGAAGACATACAGGTGTACTTCCACATACAACATGGGTTGTTCTTTTCCATATAGTGAAGTACTCCTGCAACAAGGGATTATACAACATTTGCACTTCCATATGCATACCAAAACTAATATTTGTGTTATATATCAATTTGTAAATGCCATTTCCTACAGATTCTGTGTGTTTTAATGCCAGCTGGCAACTAAGCACACAGTGGGATGGGGAAAGAGAATTGGAAGAGTAAATGTGAGGAAACTTGTGGGTTGAGATAAAAACAGTTTAAAAAGTAAAGCAAAAGCCAGACATCCAAGGAAAGCAAAGCAAGGAATTCATTTACTACTTCCTATCAGCAAGCAGGTGTTCAGCCATCTCCAGGAAAGTGGAGTTCCATTACATGTAATGATTACTTGGGAAGACAAATGCCATCACTCCAAACGCCACCCTCTCATCCCTTCATCCCCCAGCCTTACATACTGAGCATGAAGTTATATGGTCAGGAATACCCCTGGAGTCAGCTATCCCAGCTGCGTCCCTTCCCAACCTTTTGCTGGTGGGTCAGTGTGAGAAGGAGAAAAGGCCTTGACTCTGTGTAAGCACGTCTCAGCCATAACAAAACCATCCCTGTATTATCAATACTGCTTCCAGCATGAATCCAAAACACAGACCCATACTAGCTACTGTGAAGAAAATTAACTCAATCCCAGCCAAAACCAGGACACCCCAAAAAATTAACATTAAATATCAAGAAATATTAAAAATGTAATATATATTGATATTATCTATAGTTACTTGATTGTTTTAAGCAGAAATAGTACCTTGCATCCATAGCTGAATGCACGACCTGCTCTCAAGGTATTTGAAAGGCCTGTAATATGAAAGAATGTACACCAACTTGCAGCAACACTTCACTTAAATAAATATGGAGAAAGCCACTTCATTTTCCCCACTGCTATTTTCGCAGAGTCACCTCCCTTCAACAATAGAGAGACTAAAGTAATAAGTATGGTGACAAGTAATAAAGAAAATGAAAGGCAATCTTATTTTTGGTATTTTGACTGTCATTCTATTTCTATTGTAGTTGTACCACAACATGTTCAGTTGGTCATCAAAAATCCAGTCTGCATATTTTAAAGTTATAAAAGCCACCAAGGCTCCCATACAAACTAAGAGCAGTTCTGCCACTGGCTTTGATGATCAAAACTTCTCCAAGAGCTGATAGCAAAACTTAACTCTTCTCTTCCCCTCTCGTCACCAGCCATATAGTAAAAAAATTAATACAATACACTTTAATATATGAATACATAAATCAGTCAGGATAGTTTAGAAATATGCCTATATTATATTTCCATCACAGCAATAAATAGAGGTAGAAGACACTGAAGAATTTGGAGCTACTACCCAGCATGAAGCACAAAATACAAAGCACATACAAAATGCTGGCATATTCAGTTACCTGCAGAGGGGGCAGAGCTACTACCATTACCACCTGGGCACAGCACACCTCTCCTACCACATTCTGGCTCTATCAAGTGACTGTCTTTCTCAGGGTCTGAGATTTTGCTGGTGTAGCTAACAATGGCAGGTCAACATCTCTGGAAAGTGACATTTGCACACGTGTCATTGCTCCACAAGTTCAGCCTCGAATGACAAGGCTTGGACTACGTAACAAGCAACATATAGATGAGGAACCTGTTGAATACTTCTATATGCTCACCTATACGTAAATATTACTGTACTACACAAAAGAAATCAAGAAATCACTTGAGAGCTGCTACTTTCACATTAAAACATTTGAAGAGATCACATCAAGACGGCACAGCAAAGAATGAGCAGAAAAAAGCCTGAAAACAAGAGCAGAAGCAGCAAAAACAGAGAAGAAGACAGCCAGAGCTGGAAATGCACTGGAACCAACATATCTTCCGAAGCAATGACTTGCACTACCAAAATGTATAGGCAAAGAGTATTTTTAAAAGCTTCCTACCAGTCTGGCACAACTGGTTCTTCACACTGGAAAACAGCTGTGACCCTCAGAAACACTACTGACTGAGCTAGATTCTCAAATTCCTGATATGCTAGAGCATTATAAAAAATTAAGTGGTATTTCCTTAAATAATGTAACAGTGTCATTACATTCTTGGAGTGCTGAATTGCTTTCTCTAAAACTTAACAACAAAACCAAATTGAAGCAAAGCCTTTTCTCCTAGACTGAAAAAAAATAATCCACTAGTTATTAATCCTTACAGAGAAAATGCTGCATAACTTGGCAGATACAGAAACTTTTCACAGATCCCGCTGAAGGATTTGGGTGTAAACTTACCAAAACAGAACATACTAACACAGCTAAGTCATTAAGACAAGACTGTGGGACTCAGGATGCGTATTTGGGTTGAACTGTCTTTATCATAAACCAGCTGTGTGACTTCAACACAATCACTGCCTCCATTTGTGATCTACAAAGAAAATAATTACACATTCATACCTCAAAAACTCAGAGGCTTTCATGGCAACAACTAGGGAAAAACATTACCATCTATACTCATCTCAGAACATTTAGATACAAAACATCATTATTCAGATCTTATAATACACTTCAACAGTTTATTTGGGGACAGAATACAAAATACAGACTATTGCAGTCATTCTACAATTTTCTTGCTTTTTCCACATCCAGGACTTTTCTGCTTTTACTTATTGCTTATTTTATTATAAAGCAGCTGTCCTAAAGAGGACAGATCACATTTCAGGTAAAAGAAGTAAAACTTTGTAGTAAACATTAACATTTTGTTGCTACACAATCAAGAAATAACACTATAAGCCTTCAGTCACAGAGTGTGTGTGTTTATATAACCTAAGCAACACACGTAACACAGTGAGAACAAGTCAAAAAGCAGTAAGTACAAGCAACCACACGTTTAACCAGCAAACAGCTATACAGGTTTTATATATCTGCATGTAAAATATATGTCTACATCTTCCATAATCTCAAAGTTATAGGCCCTTGCTGAAGCACAGGAATATACATAAAATGTTACAAGTACCAATCACACTATGCATTCTAAGTGCTTATGAGTTGTGTATTTTACACATTTTTCTCACACAGCCAGCACAGTCAACAACTAAGATCTAATGCAAAAGCATATTTACTTTATCAAGTTAATCCAGTTTACTATCATTGCAGAAAACTGCCAAATAAATGCAGTAATGATAAAAACCTGATGAAGCTGCATAGTTGTTCCTCAGGAAACTAACCCAGCCTCTACTTGCCATTATTGATGTTGTACATTTCCTTTTCCTTCCTAACACTCATGTCAAGCCCCTCCAACTGTAGCAAAACTACTTGTAAGGGGAGACCTGAAAACACTAAATCTTGTAAAAAGCAGTAACTTCTGCAAGGTAGGGGAAGAACTGAACTACATCCTCTAACAAGCTGGTGGTTGCTCCAAAAATAAAGTATGCATGGCTTACAAATTTGACTTGAAGTGTCTGTACGATTTCTTTTCCATTAATACTCTCATTGGCATAGAAATGCTATTTCATCTCATGCTTTACTTGTATCAACCTCAGAAAAACAACTGTGCAGCTTTCACTTCTTACCTCGCCTCAAAGGCCTCTAACACCTGGTAAATACACAGTCTCGTTACATTAGGACACCTGCAGAAGTACAGTGAAAACAATTCAGGAACAAACTCCGTGAGTAAGTCATGTCCTCAGAACATGCAGTTTTTTATGTCTTTCAAAATCTATCCTCATTTACTTTGACAAAATACTTTTCTTCATGACTTCTATCTGTGCAATTCGCACCATGATATAAAAATAAAATAAAATTAAATTAAAAAAAAAAAAATACATCAACCTTCTGCAGTTCTGATCTTCCAACTACTCCGAACAGGCTAATCTAACAAAGCCATTGTATCTTCTATGAACCTTCATGGAAGAGTAGGAATTTGTCCAGATGGATCAACATCTCTACATCTCTCTTGCAACTTATTAAACACTCCATCTAGCAAATAAAAACATTTCTAAATAATATTTTCAGTTGCACAGCATCCAGCTTTTAACTACAAAGGCTTATATGAGGTATTGGGCTTGAGTCAAGAGGGAGAAGTTCAACCACACACATACAACTTAGGCAGTATGTGAGAGAGATCGTGATCTCACACAACCATATGCTTAGACACAAAGATACAAGATGCTTTTTCAGCATCTTCTGTGACTAACAGACTTAATTATCAAACGCTGTCTCTTGTAACCCAGACGTGATACATAACCCACACACTGTTCCAAATCCTCCTTCTGGTAGGGCTCCCCAAGTCTATCGCCATACTCAGGCCCTGCACCAAGCTCCCCAGAAGGCAGGCCTTGCTCAAGCTGACATGCAACAGCTATTCCAAAAAGTCCTGCCAGGGTCTACAGTCAGGGCTACAGGACTCCACCCTGTGGGCTAAGAACTTTCCTACCGAACTGAATTCCCCCCGGAACTGCCAGAGAAAGCTGCTGCACTTGGTATCCCTGCAAGCCAAACCAGGCAAGTTCTTCAGACCTTGAGGATCATTGCACTCCAGACTCCAAGTTGTAAAGGAAACCAAATTTACAGAAAATATCCCTTGTTTGAATTATATACTTTCAGCAGGTCCTGGACAGCCATGTATTACCTCCTCCTGAAACACTGACACCTCTTTAGGGGATGCTGCTCTCCATTAGGGATGCTAGAGAGGAATAGCATTTTTTCAAAATTTTTTAAAATTTTTTTCAGGGTGAAAAGAGTTGTCATGATGTCTCTAAAAGGACTTTTAAGACTAATTGTTCCTCTGGGTTATTCCATGTCTGAGTCATCCCTTTCCCTTTCTAAGAAAACATTCTTGCGATATTTTTTACTGTTTCTACAATAATTCTCCATCCTATGGCAGCCTCAAAACTCATGGCTAAAGCAAGCCACTGCAGAGATGATCACCAACGCAAAAGAAAATTATGTACTATTACTACTTTTAGCCCAATAAATACAAACATTGCCGTCCTTTGTACCAACTGCATTTGTACTACAGCGTCACGTAAAATGAGGAGTTGTAAAGAGGACAAGAAGCCTCCTGAATGATGAGGCGCAATGTCTTTGCTATCTAAGCTTTTCCAGTTCATTAATATTTCACTTTTATATATTCCTCGGCTGCTTTTACAGCATGTTCCTTTCTCTCCTTCTTAAGCATAGCAAAGAGAATTCTTTGAAGTAACTAGTAGACCTTGCCTTACACACCCACCTCCGTGCCCCCTGAGAGTTTAACACTTCAAGTGCGATATATACTGGATAGAAAAACACATCTAGCATAGAAAGGGATAAGAGAAGATTTCAAGTCTCCTTTCCAGCTATATTCAACTATAAAGGTGTGTGGTAAGAAAATAAAGCGTACCGCAGCTTCTCTCTATGCCAAAGCACTTACTGTTGTCAATCTCAAAGGTGAGAGGAAGACATAAAGCTGGGGGGAGAGGGGGTGTCCCTTCTCTGTGGAAAAAGCAGAACCACCCCGTTCTTTTGCAAGACAACTCGCAGCGACATTCTTTTCCTTGCCAAAAGTGAAAGAGAACCTCTTTCAGCCAGGAGAGGCAACACAAAAACTATCTACAGGAAACACGGGATTGTCACAAACCTCTTCCATAACAAACACTACCATCGCCATCTGCTCCGCTTTTTAAGCATGCGATTTTGGAGAACACAAGCAGCATCCTCCAGCTCCTGCCTCCAAAGCCAACCCCAAAGGCCACAGACGATCGGCAGGGGCGGCCCTACCCATTCACGTATGTGAAACCGCTTCTCCTCGTCACCCGCACAGGTTAATTGCGGAGTGCTTAATAAACTAGGAGGAGGGAAGGCGAAGGGGAGGCTAGGGGGAGAAGTAGGGAAAAAAAAGGGGGGTGGGGAGAAGGAGGGGAAAAGGGGGTATGGGGAATGACACACCAAAAGCAAAGGGAAAAAAAAGGGATGTTATCTTCTTCCCCTTCACCTGCAGGAGCAAGGCCGGAGCCGGCTGTCAGAGCCGCGGCCCCCGCGCTGTGCCGCACCGCAGCCCCGCGCCTCTCCCCACAGTACCTGCGGGCGCCGAGATCCGCCTCCCCCCCCCAACCCCCGCCGCTCCCGGGGATCAGCTCCGCCGCGGGTCGGCGCACGGAGCCGCCGGCGGGGAAGGCGAGGCCAGGCGGGGAAAGAGGGGCTGCCCCGGGCTGACAGCCGCCCGCGTCGCCCTCGCCCCCGGGCGGCGAGGCGCCCCCATCGCTCAGCCCCGCGGGAGGCGCCGTACCTCGCCGGGCTCCGCCAGCGCCCGGGGCGCTCGCCGGGGGAAGGTCCGACCCTCCCGGTACTGGGGGGAGGAATGACCGGTCCGGAGCGGCAACGCGTCCGTCTGTCCGTGCGTCCGTCAGTCCGTCATGCCGCGGCCGTGGGTGTGCGTGTGTGCGCGCGGCGGGCGGGGGGAGGCGGGGGCGGTGCGGGGCGGCGCTTGGAGCGGAGCGTGTGCCCGTGTGGGAGCGGGGCGGGGGTGCTGCCTGTCCCCGGCTCTGGCCGCATCCGCGGGTCCCGGGAGTGCTGCGCGTCCCTCTGTCTGTCCGTTGTCCGTGTGTGTGCTCGCAGGTCACGGGAGCACTATGTGTCTGTCCGTGTGTGCACATGTGTCGTGGGAGTGCTGTGTGTCACTGTGTCTGTCTGTCCATGTGTGTGCACTCATGTCTCAGGAGGGCTGCATGTCCCTCTGTCTGTCCGTATCTGTGTGTGTGTGTGTTAACATGTTAGGGTATGCTGAATGTCCCTGTGTCCATCCATGTGTCTGTGTGTCCACTCGTGTCGTGGCTGTGCTTTGTGTCCCTATGTCTGTTCACTGTCTGTGTATATGCACACATGTCATGGGAGTGCTGCGTGTCCCTGTGTCTGTCTGTGTGTGCACTTGTATCACGGGAGTGTTCCATGTCCCCTTATCTGTCCCTGTATGTGCACTTATCATAGGAGTGCTCCATGTCCCCTTGTCTGTCCATGTATGTGCACACATGTCATGGGAGTGCTGCGTGTCCCCGTCTGTCCACTGTCCATGTGTGCGCACACATGTCACAGGCATGCTGCGTGTCCCCATGTCTGTCCATGTGTTTGTGTGTCCTCTTGTCTGTCCACATCTGTCTGTGCGTGTGTGCACACTCATGTCATGGGAGTGCTGCGTGTCCCTGTCTGTCCGTACATCTGCCCATGTGTATGCACACGTGTCGTGGGAGTGCTACATGTCCCTGTCTGTCCATGTGTGTCCACACGTGTCACAGGTGTGCTACATGTCCCTGTATCTGTCCACTGTCTGTGTGCACACATGTCACAAGAGTGCTGCATGTCTGTGTGTGCATGTGTACACTTGTGTCATGAGTGCTCTGTGTCCCCGAGTCTGTCTGTGTCCATCTGTCCGTCCCTCCCCACCACAGCCCGGGTTCAGCACCAGTGCAGGGCAGCTCGGGCTTCCCCGGACGAGAGGCGAATGGGCACTGGGAGGTGGAGAGTCAGAGTCTCCCCCAGTAGGAATTCTGCAGCGCTCCAATGTGTTTGCACTCACCATCTGCTCAGGGATTTGTACTTATTCTTTTCCCTTTCCCGCAGGGCGGCAAGCCTGTCTGATTTCACTTCCTCATCCTCTTCTCAGATACATGTTTTGTAATTATTTTCCAGTTGCTCCATCACCATCCCGTCACGTTGCGGGTCCTGGGAAGGGAACAAGGAAACAAGGCAGATCTCATCTGCACCACTGTGACAGGAGGAATGATTCCCCTGGAATATTTGGTCAGGGCAGAAGTCTATTACGTGACGTGTAAATATAATTAATTCAGTTCTTTAATCAATGCAGAAAGGAAAGGTAGAACAGGAATAACCACCTTCTCGGCAACTTTATGAAAACTCACTCTATATTCCTTCTGTTTTTTCTTGCCAAGTTATACAGGATCCTTGCTACCAAAGAGAACTAAGGATATCATTTTAGTAAAATGAGCGACAATTCACAAGGGGCAGACTGCAGGTACGTGCCCTGTCCCATAGTGTTACAGAAATTAACATGCACGATTTGATGCATTGAAGAAACACTTCAGCTTTGCAGACTTAAGTCTCCACAGAAACAACGTTCTTTGATCTGTCGCATCATTGCTCATCCTGAAACTGAAGTACCTAAAGAAATTTTAACTATTAGCCTTATACAGAGAAATGCAGATCAGAATGAAGTCAATGAGAGTTTTGAAGAATTTTGAGTAAAACACATTTCCGCAAAACACAACTACAACTTAACAGCAACAATAAGATTTTGCTGAAATTCTGAATGAGAATTGTATAAGAGTGCAGAAGCAGTTGTGTCTGTGTCATACACACTTGGTATGAAAGTGCCAGCAAACTGAATGCTTATAAATATGTCTTTACAAAAGCTGAGCTTTCAAGCAAGTTCACCATATCTAATTATATTTAAATATAACTGTCACTGTGTTCACTGTGTTCAAGAGACTGTTCTATGAGATGCAATAACAAAACCTAAGTGTGTTTCTCTTTCTCCTTGGGCCAAATAAACCTAAAACAGATTAAATGTTCTACAGACACGCAGAAAAGCTTAGAGTATGCAGCACATGATAGTAGCACAACGATACCACACAGACAGAACGAGATTTTTAGTAACCCATCATCCACGTTTAACAGGCAAAAAAATCTCACAGGACGCCACTTCAAGAGTAGATATTCATTACTGGAAGTACCTACCTTCATGATCTGGGAATTTCAAACAAGAGTGTGCAGTAATCAGATCATTTTACTGGGAACTAGTTCACAACGCGGCAAAGCATTTAAGCATGTACTCAACCCTCTGTGCATGAGTCATCTCAATGAAGACTAGGGTGTTTTCTGTAATTGAAATAACGTATTTGCTTCGCTGCTTTATTAAGCTCAGACAGCCTTGAAGTTAGAGGCAGAGGAATCTGTGTTTCGCTGTATTGGGGTTCTGCTGAGAGTCTCACCTGATTTTCAAACTCCATCTCTCATCCTTCTCCTTCTTCCTTCTATTCAGCAAAAGATTCCCAGAGCCTCCTAATGCTTAAGTGACTGACTGGACCATTTCTATAAGCTCACCTGCCTGCTACTGCCCTGAAAGGTGAGCCCCTATGATTAAGCAGCACTTTCAGACATACAAGTGATGTTTCCGGTGAAACTCACAAGGCTTTGATCAGCTCAGTGATACAGGCATATGAACAACAGTCAGCAGCTAGAGGTCGCGTGGAATAATGGCAGTTTCCACCACTATATTACATTCTAGTTATTTGGAAGGAAAAAAGCCACAAGCATTCTAATAAAATTAAGCATCAACCGATACCCATTTTGACGTAGGTTTGCTAACTGAGACCCCAGCAAATAGCTGCGGGAGGAAGAACTTTTACAGTCACCACACCCTGGACCTGCCCAAGCACACATAACCCGATTTTCTTTCCCAGCAGTTTCTTACTGGTATGGCCTCAATGACTTAATCAGAAATCCTCTCTGTACAAGAGGATACTTCACTACAATCTTCATTAGGTTTTGTTAACAAAACAAAACCTTAAGAGGAAGTTCCAGACTCTGAGATGTGCAAATTCACCAAGAACGAGACATTCTCATTGACTGAGAAGTAGGTGTACTGAAAGTGACTGCAACTGACGTGTCTGATTCCTTCCCATCATCTGTGTGCTCCTTCTACTCCCTCTCAGTTTGTGTTCATTCCTTGTTGCCTGACCAACGATTTCACATGATCCCCCATGGCTGATGCTGCCTCCTCCCTAATAAGAGGGATATTCACCTCTGTTTTGTAGGAGCATTTTACTAGCCTCAAAGGAACCGGTTCTGGGAGTACAGCTAAGTACACCAAGCAGTGACTCATGACCACAGGGTGGGAGAGTTACCTAACCTTGGCACTGGGATACTCTGGGGCATCTCAGCAAGTCCAGGGGATGTGTGGCTGTATGGACTTCACTGGAGGTTTTTCTCCAACAATACTGTTTGAGCCGGGTTGGGGAAGGGGTTGCTACTCCACAGCCAGTCATGATGAAGTACTCTGCTTAGGTCCTGTTTTACCTCACCGCCACAGGAGAGGGCAAAGGAGGCCTTCTGTACCATTTTTTTTTTCTACTTTCCTTTCAAGAAACATCTATTAAGCTGAGCACTGTCATGCTAATCAATATGTATTGGTTTTATATTGCATACCATCATATCCACTTACACCTTTGGAGCGAAGATTAATCAAGTGACCTTCCACTTGCTGTATAGTGTCACGTATGTACAATGTACTGGATAAAGACTGTCATTGAAAATGGGTCAGTTTGTTAAAAGTAATGAATTTTATCATGCTAACATTAAAATCTCAAAGGAAGTTGAAGTCCACTTCAGTTAATCATAAAAGAATAGCGATCTGAAGCCATTTTTAAATTAATGTTCATGGGTTTTGTTGCCTGCTTTTAAACAGGCTATAAATCGATTTATAGTCTGTCACTGGGCTCCCACAGTGCCAATGGCACAAATGACACTGCTTTTTAGGAAGACAACCACCTTCACTACTGAGGCCAGAAAGAACAATTACAAATGGAGAATTTCTATTAATTCAAAAAGAGAAATAATACTCACACTCTCAAAATTTAGTTTGTTAAACTACACAAAGAAATGTTGTTTGACAAGCTCTCTGGTGAGATAACTAACATGAATTTACCTTTGATGAAAAATCTCCATTTCAGCACCAAAACAAAAAAAATTAAAAAAAAAAAAGAAGTCATTCTCCATGCTCTTGCTTAGTCTGCTAAAACAGCTCAGTTTGGGCTTTGTGGTTTCTTTTCACACAGATTCAAACAGTTAACACAGCTCTTATCATCATCTATTGCAGGAAATTGTGATGGCAGTGAATTTAAAACTGTACCACAGAAGGGCAGCAAAAAGATTTCTCTATAATGAAACAGCTTTGTGAACACATTTTTTTAGCTAGTCCAATTTTAAGCGTTGTTGGTGTGCCAGCTTTGTGCTTTACTGTTACTGGTATAATCAAAACAGTTAAATTCTTATTAACTCTAATATTAATATAAATTACCTTAGCAGTATAATTTGTTTACATTTCCATATAGAAATGTGATAATTGGAGAATGCAGTTTCAGATAAGTGTACATCTATTTATTTTCATGTTTCACTGGCAAAATTGTTGTGGTGAAAGGTTTAAGAGTCCTAACTCTGAGGGATATTTTCCCAGTAAAATCTCCGCACACTGGCCAAGGATCCTATTCCGCAGCATGTGAGCAGACTCCTGGTTCTCCATTGTAATACCTGAAGCTCCTCATGGGCACATAAATCTGAAGGACTCCAAAGGACTTGAGCATTATACTTTTTACAAAAAGCAGCCAGTAATATCAGCCCATGTCTGACTTGTGTGTTTACATGCCTTTTTATTCGGTCGACAGAAGTTTGTATGAAGTCAGGTTTACTTTTTTCATTCTGAGGTCTTTCACTTGGAGTATCCTCATGGCAAAATATTGTGGTTCTCCAGGCTACCAGGGGTTATTTGTTTGTAATTCATCTGTTCAGCTTTGTAATTTTTGTACTTAAATTGTGGAAATATTTTGGTTTTTTTCTGGGGATTTTTTTAAAGGCTATTTTTATAACAGTTACATGTTTGGCAAAATTGAAGTTGACAGGCATTCTTTTCAGCCTTGTTATTTATCCATTGTACAAAATAGGAATAGAAAGGAAGCCTGATGAAAGGGAAAACTGTGTTTCTATTTGAAACAAATTGAGTGTTACCATAAAAAAATGTAGTCTGAGGGTGGTATTTAGTACCATAAAATACAGGATTAAAAAAGAATAATGTAGCCTCATTTTATCCTATCTGTAACTGTAATGCATCATCACAGCTGGAGTTTTCCATAGTACCACTGAACGAGGGAGGGCCGAGAAAATTCTGCATTTAAGTCTCATTAATTAGGTTTGTCTTAGGCCTAAATAGCACCTAAAGTAGTTCAGTTAACATGGAATTATAACTTTTCCTCATATGTCTAGTGAGCAGCAGCTTCTCTGCTTTGCAGACAAAAGACCACACAAGATGATAAAAGAGACAGGCATCACCTGAGATTATGCAGAGGAAGGTAGGATGTCCAGATGTAGGAATTAATACGTGGAAATATATAAGGTACACCCATATGTTAAGCAGTGTAAAACCTAAAAGAGGAATTAATGAAAAGGCTTCTGGCATAGATAGGCATAAGGACCCGTGAGTTCGTTGTTACAACAGCCACTGGCACTCTGTATCACAAGTTCCATTCAGTACTGTTCATCCAGGTTCAGCAATGCCAGCTTTCCAGCACACTCTTCCCAAATTCTCCCCTTCACTTTTGCTACTGTAGATCTAATCGCTCTCCTGAAATGCCCATTCTTCATACATCTATCCATTGATGCTGACTTTACAGAGAGAAAACGTTCCTCTACTTCTTTAGCATGGTAAATTAAAAAATAAATCTGCTAGTAAGAACATCTAGTTAAACTTCAAATATTGGTCAAAGAGTAAGAAATCATACCAAAACCAGAAGAATACATCATGCTTTTTATATTATTCAGCTGTCTTGCATGATCTGTTGTCAGCATCATGGCAACACCCAGAAAAAACATATAACTCACACAGCTATTCATACTCTTCCCCACAACCTTTCAGTTTAATGTTCAGTAGGAAGAATCTAAATAGAAAAACATCCTGAGAAATAAAAGCATTAACTTTTGAATTCCCACAATGCATCATCTCTGTATCTCCACTATGTAGAGGTCATATTGGCAAGAATTAGGAAAGCTGCACGTGGATGATCACCAATGTTTTTTTCAGGAAGGCAAAGTATTCGGTCTTCATGTAAAACATAAGTTCTGTCTTTCCTCAAGCACTGGAAAAAGCACATTAGTTTTCAGGTCCTCAACAGTTACACAAACAAACCTGTGGTCAACCTCAAATGCCTATACAGCAGTAAAGATGTACTGAAGTAAAAAATTAAAGCATTTACACTTAACTACCAATTTGAATTTTTTAATCCTGGAGGCAGATTGCTTGTGGGCTACTACAATACGGTGAGAATACCCAGCGAACACATTCCTGTGCCCTACCTGAGGCTGCAGCTGGAGACTGGATGTGTGACACTAAATGAGCTGACAGTCTTGCATTGGAAGCCCCTTGCTGAGCTGGGGTTACAAGAAAGCCTTCTCCATCTGATGCTGTTGCCTTATCCAGAGCACCACTCTTACTTCCTATTTGCTACCACATGCAGTACACTCTCAGACAGGTGTGTGTAAACGCGAGATAGCTGTTTTATAGTGCAGTGCTTGCATGGAAATTCGTAAATGTTGTACCAAAATCTGAGAGATTGGTGCCTTGCATTTCACTTTACGTTTATATTGTGTCAGGGGCAGCTTTGCTTCGTCACTGATTACATTGGCTTGCGTGATCACGAGGCTCCAGGAGAAAAGGCATCGAGCCACAAGTTCTCACAATGTGCAGTCAAACTGAGACACAAAGACATGCCAAGATACATCCATTTTCACATTCATGTCTATTGTGCCTAGATTTATATTTAGCATTTATAAAAGAGGGGGCATTTTTTTATTCAAACATCTCATTTTAAAGTCAGTTTCCAAAAATAGTCTCCATTAGAGACAGACTGTCACTGAAACCCATGTTGTAATTCTGATTTAAGTCCAAGGTCTGCTGCTAGGGGCTGGAAATCTAGTCTGCTTAATGAATTTATTGAGCTTTGTCCAGCATCCTAAAGGGTATTTATTACTTCATTACATACTCTATTATTACAAAGTATTATTGTTAGGAACATCACAAACACCCATAACGTGTAGCTCTATCGCAGTCAGTGTGAGAAAAAAAGCAGTACACTTGCCCAAATATAGAAATGTTCAGTGTTGCCTCATTCGCTGAATATTTAAACAGGCTCATAATTTGGCTCATGTTCTTTCCTAGGGAATATGCATCTAAAAGAGAGGCTCTGTGGTGGTGGGACAAGTCTGGTGCTCAGCAAAAGGCACCAGCTCCCTCCTACTGCTCTTCCCCTGTGTAAGTATTTTCCCCAGTTGGTGATGGGTTTAAATGACCTGAAGGATGACACCACAAAGGTCTATTAACTTCATCCTGGTTAATTTAATTATTTATACTTTTTATAGTCACATAAATGTGATAACTGTCTTAAAAAGCCAAAATTTCCGTGGATTTCAAAAGCAAATGCAGCAGCACAGAAGATGTGTGTAGAAACTTGTGGAGTTCAGTAGTGCCCCAACATTGCCAAATACATACACTTCACAGCTAAATCGATGCAAGGAAACTGTTCATAACATAGAACTTATTTCACAAATATATAATGACAATAATTCATGTCACAAGATTTCCTGACTTTTATATCCCTATTTTCTCTTTCCCCGAGTATAATTTTATATTTATTATGACACTCTTTGGATCATATACAGATAATAAATAGGCTCCTTCTGAGATAAATGTACAGAGTAGTTATGAAATAAACCCAGATATTTCTTACCAGCTCTGCTTAACATTCAGGGTTTTTCAGATTACTATAACTCATCTGTGCCTAGATCATAGACAATTAAGTGCCATTGGAATGGATATTAAATAAAAATGGAAAATGAAAACCTGAGTGTTGTAGGAAGTAAAGTATGCCAGTACATCAAATATGTGTTCATTAACACATACACACAAATGCAATGCATTTTTGCCTCCCAAGGGCAACAGTAAGTTATGCCTCAACAAGCAGCATGGATTTATGTGCTTAAACGTCTCCTTCTTCAACAAACATTTGTATACCTGCCATGAAGCCTGAGCAATCATATGTTCTTTAGTTAATTTCAAGACATTGAATTAGTCTTTGTGAAAAAAAAAATGTGTAAAATAATTCTATTCATTATAAGATTATAAAAAAACAAGCAGTAGAACAAGCCAAAGTATTTTTTCTGTATTGGAAGTATAGGACATTTTTAAACAAACTCAGTTTCCTTTCTTTGACTAGATCCTATGTTTGAAGTAAATTTATACAGGATTCTTTGGGGCAGAAATTGTCACTTAGTTTTTTTAGCCCAGGAGGATTCCGGTCTTCACTGAAAATTTGGGGGACTAAAGTCTGAGGTATTCTGGAGAGTATATAGGAGCTAGGCACCTAAATCCTATTAAAATATTAGAAGTTGAATATTAACTCCCATAGAATTTGTTAAATATTCCATCATAAATGGATGTGCTCTTTAAGACCACAGTTGCTTTTGAGTCTATGTGAAAAAATTTTTAAAAAATTAGGACCTGTGAAAATATCAACTGATGCCCACAGATTTTTATTTAGAAATTGTAACTCTCACCATTTGAATTATGTAAGACCACAAAATTTTAGCCTTTGTAGAGGATATACTGACTCAGTGAAAGAGAAAGCTTGCTATGAAAGGTCATGAGCAGATATACATATATTTCGCTAATACTAAAGTGAAGAACACAAACTTGTATCTGCTTAACTCAATGGCAAAGGGAACAGTAATTTTAATGGGAGCAGCACTGGAGTCATGACAGTGGGTGAATTATCTACAACCACAGCGCTGAACAAATCCTCTATGTGAAAGTCCCAAGAGTTTCTCCCTGCCTCTTTGCCAGAAAGGGAACTTTGGCATTAGCTATCAGGAACAGAGCAGAGCTTGGAGCTATCTATATATTTTAAAGCATCTATGGCATTAATAGCCAGAACATAAAATCCAGATAGGAGGATGAATACACACTAATGTCTTTAAAAAGAGAAAGGTAATTACACACATTTAGGGCCTGATCTAAACAGTGCTAAAAACTTACCAAGTAAAAAGTAGTTGTCTGCAGAAAGCATCTAGAGTTACTGAACTACCATTCCTCAACAACTGTTTCCACAGGATTAGAGAAGACAATAAAGATGAAATAATAAAATTCCTTCTTCTCTAAAAATAACTTTGATTTAAAAAGATGTTACAATATAAAAAACATTTTTTTTTAAACTATATGTATTCTAAGCCTACAAATATATAGAGCCTGGTGAGAAGAGGTGGAATTTAATTCGGTTCCAACATTCATCACTGAGCTTTTCCAAAGATGGGCTCTCAGAAGCACTAAGCAGAGCAAATAAGTTGTTAATTGTAGATAGAGAAATGCATCTTTAAAAATTACTTAAACTTGCCTTCAGAATGCTTGCAGAAATTTCTGAGTTATCTTTGATAGTAAATGCTGTGTTCAAACAAAACGCACTGTTAGGCTCAACTATCAACACCACTCCGCTTTAGCTTTTAAATAGTGTGAAAAAAAGAGGGTGGGAGAAGAAAGGCAGCAGAAGTGCTAATGCAATTGTTTGATGTGTGCTTGTGAGAGGCAGAGAGGAGGAAGATAGCGTTCTGCTACGCAGGCTGCTGGCAATAAGAACTGTCTCTCCCCCACCTATTTTAGCGTAAAATAATTACAGCTCTACACAAAAATCACACATTGATTATATTGGCATAATATTGCTATTATTTACATCTCCACTGAACAGACTGCTTTTCACAGATCTTTTTTCTGCCCCTTGCTGTATGCTATAGCCAGTAAAGAGAGCTGTGAGTGGCTCTGCCCCTGCACCACTCAGTATGGCAGTTTGCCAATGGAGGGTGACTGACTTCACTTCAAAATGTTTTCCATTTAATTAGTGTGAAAAAAACCAGCAACCCAATTATCTAAAAGGACCATGTGGGTTCTTTCCACAGTGAGGAAAATAATGCCACAAACATCTTCTGCAGCAATATCTAGGTTACTTTATTGGCAGACTGATCAGGTATTTGACAGTGTATTCTTAGAACAACAGCTTCAGCTACACAGCCTTGAGTTTCACTAAAAGGCTGTGGTATTAGAGTTCGAACCCTTAAAGCCTACGTTCAACGCCTGTCCCCAGCAAGATATCTTCCTCCCAGCCATGTTCCTGCACCTTTCCCATGCTTCTGCACAGCTTCAGAAACCCTCAACGGGACACTGAACAGGTGAAGCCCTTCAAAGGAATTGGGACTTGATGGCTAGCAAATAGGCGGGAAAATCTGAAGCAGGTATATCCTCAATACAGAACTAATAATAGAAATAATGTCAAGTTTTGCAGTATCCTGTTGGCTTTAACATCCTATATATCCTAAAATCAATTGGAAAATTACCTTTCACTTCAATGTTGGGTCCACTGCAATCTAATTGTTCCTTGGACCCGATCCAGACTCGCTTATTTCAATTCCACTTCTATTAATCTAACTACACACAGAAGGTGGGCTGAGGGCTGAAGCTGTTTGTGCAGAACAGTTCCTTTTATTCTGATTGAATTCCTAAAAACACTATTTCTATGTGTTGTATATAAACTAGTACACTGATTTATGACTAAAATGCATAGTTTGAAATGCACAGCAAAATGTTTTACTTCAACAAGCCAGAGGCAGAAAAACAAATTAATTTTCCTTTACAACAGAAACCCCATTGCATCAATAGAATTTTATGTGTGCATGCATGTAGACACTCAGAGTTTTACATAGAATTATCTGGATCTTATTAATCATATTGTGGGAATATGCTTTGACTTACGGCTGGATAAACACCTTGGAACTCAGATTGTAGTATTTAGTCAGCACTTAAGGGAGAGATGATGTTCAGCACTGGTTGGGAAACTCATTTGTGCCCATTATTGCAGTATTTGTAGAAGAAAACCTGCTGACACTGATTACAGAGTAAGATAATCTTAAGGAAAAAAAAAAAACCAAAACAGGCAGAAAGCCTCCAAGACCTCTCTGTGGTTGTGCCAAGGGCCAGATTTTGAGGAAAAAAAAAAAAAAAATGAAGGCACCTTTCACCTTCATTTAGGGACTATCCCTCATAACTGGGCTGTTTGCCATTATGGCCTGCTTGTATGTATGTTTTTGACACTGGTATGCAGTTAACTGAATATGTATAGGAATGGTGCCCAAGGACCCAGAAAGCTGTTTGAAGGCAAGAAAAGTGCCTGAACATCAACTAGCGCAGTGAGGGGGCTGAGCCAGGAAGTCAGAGAGTTCAGGTCCCTGCTCAACCCAGCCATATGACGTCCAAGTAAGTGCAGTAACCGGGAAGCTATTTTCTATTCTTCCCATTCTATACTGCATAAATAACTCCACATTTATTACCCCAATCTTTTACATCTGCTGGCAAGTGCAGTTAACCTACGGAGCCAGCATCCAGTTGTCTCTTTCTCAAGGTACGTTCAGGTAAACACTTACAGAAGAAGAAACTTGACAGAGACCTCAGCCCTCCAGAGTGTCTACTAGCCTGTTAATCAGTCTAAGGAGCAGAACAGTCTAAGAGCAGAACATAGAAATTCATGCTGTTGTGAAATAGGCAGAACAGGAACATGAACTTGGGCTTCTCATAAGCAGCTGCTTTAATTACAAGCCATTGGAAACCAGGTAATGTTGTGCTATGTCCCTCCACCTAGTACCCACAGGGCAGCGATAATTTAGGTCAGAAGGGATCTCAAGAGGTCATCTGGCCTATGCCCTGCTCAAAGCGGGGCCAGCTTCAAAGACTTATCCAACTAACTTAATATTTTGGAATGAATGCCCAGAAAAGGGTCACGCTTTGGATCTCAAATGAAGGGGTGGCTGGCACACGTGTAAACTCCAGTTCTTTCTTCTAATGTTCACTTCCTGCCTGTTCCAAGCAACATGAGCCTTTCTGGTTTCAGAGGATCCCTTCCTCAGACTTTTGTCACTTTTTTCCAAAGGAGACCGATGCCCAATTTAGGCCTGAATGCTAAATACATATTGAGTATTGAAACACAAAGAGAAGTCCCGAGAAGATCGCCCAGAGTTTCTGGCTCCTTTGCAATGGCCGCAGCACTCTGGAACACCCTTACCATGATAGGCATTTGTCTGCAGACCCAGCAAGATGTCAGAACAGCCCCTGTAAAAGGGGGATTGGCAGACAAAGTCAACAGGCAAAGGAGAACCAGAATCAGAGACTTGCATCAGAGTTCTAACACTGCCTTTACCCATGGCATTAATATTTTACCTCTAGTATATGGATTTTACTACTCTACAGTAGTACTGCAAATAGTAGAGGCACCCTTACACTTTGTCATGAGGGATTTTACAAAAGCACACTACTTGCTGATTACCAATGTCAGTTATTAAAATAAATAAAATCTGACAAATCTAAACAGATCTTTACAATGGTAAGTATAAACTGAAACCTCAGCTAAAAGCTTCTCTTTTGGAAACAGACTCAAATGAAATCCCATTAGTATATGAATTATTATTTGAATAAATAAAATGCAGGAGAGAATATTAGCAAAAATGAACAAATAAAACCCTTTGAACATTAGAAAGGTGCCTCAAAATTTCTCCTAAATCCCCCTTCCCCCCCAGTTGCAAAGCCCAAGCCACACCCTAATGGTCACTGAGCAAGGGGCAGTGATTCACCATTTGGCTACATTTAGACATAGCTTAAACTCTAAGCTGACTCAAATTGTGCTTCATGGTGTAAACTTAAGTGAGTCAGTTGATCATCCTGTTTCACAACTACTCCACCTGGATGCCTGAAAATCTGAAGGGAATTAACCCATAACACAACTATAAAATATAACAAATATTCAAGCGAATTTTATGTGTCTGATCATTACAAACTAATTAATAAGGAGAGTTGGTCTGGTAAATAAAAGCCTTTTTTCCCAGAACGGGATGGTAAGGGGTGCTGAAGTCTCCATGTGTCTAGGGTAGGGTGAACACAACGGTCAGAGAGATCATTCATGCTCTACTGACACGCAGCCGCAGGAATCTGTATCGCTCTTGTGCCAGAAATAAATACGCTTTGATCTCTTTAGTGAGCAGTGTGAACCACAGCAGAACCAGATATTCAAGTTTATCTACCTCCTGGGAAACCCAACACCATCTCTTTGACCCAAGAACCTCCTCACCCTGCGGGAGACTCCAGTCTGGGTGCACCAATAGGTGCTTGGATGGAGAGTAGAGGGGAGTCCCAGCTTTAACTGGGAAGTTGCTTTAACTCAGCCATGCTCCAAGTGCTTGCCACCTCCTCCAAGCACCCCCCTCATATAAGAAGGTCTGAGGACAGTTTCTCACTGTCCTACTTCCACTCTGCAGTGCAAGTGAAAGCTAGAACCCAGGGAAAACCTCAAAACAGAGGTCCTCGAAACTTCACTTCGGCCCGCCACAGCAATTTTGGTGTATTCACATCAGAACAAGTGGCAAGGTCTTACAACTGTGGGTAACAGCTGTTAAGTAATGCTCTCAAACTAATCAACCAGTGAGTTACTAGCATCTGAACAGCTTTATATCAGAAGGGAGAGGTACACGCACAACACAAAGCTCAACATTTCTATTCCTACAACTGCAGTATGTTGGCATTTCTTAGTCATTCCCCAGCCCCTCTGCAGCTGAGGAATAAACACAGCAAGACCCTTTGTGTACCAGAGCCAGACACCCGAGAAATCCCTGTTGCATGCAACAGGGGCTCCTGTGAGCCCTCCAGCCACAGAGCAACAAGGAAATGACCCCACAATCCGAGGAGTGAGGAGCAAACACACGGAGGCCCTTCAGGAAACCCTGGGAACAAGCTAGAGGAAAAGCTTTTATTCTGGTAGGTTTTTCATTACCGAACCCTAAGGAGGGGGCTACAAGAAACAGTTCAAGCTTTCATTTTAAATGAGGTAAAACTTGCATATGACCTTTCCATAGCATTTCCTCACTTCTCCTTAAATGATGTATGACACACACTTGAATCTCATTTATAAAAAAAAAAATAAATCCTTCTGAACAACATGTCTTTTTTTAGGAGAAAGAAAACATTTCTAACAAGTACCCCATCAAACTATGCAAATCCGTAAGTAACAGCTACCATTGTGTATCTGAGATGTTTCCCTCTGTCTGCTAACCACAACATAGAGAAAAATGAAATTATGCCCTATGATATAAACAACAAGTATTCTAGGAAAACAAGGCCTGTGTATTTAATTATTCTTTGCCACTATGCATTCAATCAAATCTTCTATCATAGTTGACAAGGCCAACTTTGCACCTTCCTGTCATTTCGTCATATAAAAACAAGATGTCATTCCACTGGACAAAATAGTTGTCAGCAATAAAGAGGTGGTTTCTTTGACATTTGCTAAGATACTGCTGAAAAATCTTTTTAGTATGGATCACTTCACGTCACTGAGTAGGAGAACTGACTGAAAACTGAGCTCTAAAGCCTGATGGCTGCCATTGTGGCTAATGTGAAAATTCAATATCTACCTTCCCCATAGCCTAGAGAAAGACATACCCCCTGCTAGGAAATATACACATGCACATACTCCACTCTTCCTGCCTCAAGTTCATGCTGCAACTTAACAAATGGCTGTTCACAGATACTTAAATTCTATTCACAGGGTGGGAGGGAGAAGAGGCAGAGAAGGAAAAATAGTGCTTATATTGAGGTGGACATGTCTACAATACCAGCATAATTGATATAACTAGTTCAGAAAGATAATATTGAAAATCCAGTTATAGTGAAAAGCCAGTGGTAGTTCCATATCCATAAACACATGGAACACTTCTGGTTAAAATAGTCTGTGACATATAGTTGATGTCTGAAGGATAAATAGGCCTCAGAGGATGAGAGAGAAGCAATCTCAGTCAGATTCCCTGACCTGACTTGTTTTCCAGCACTGCATATAGCATATTCCCAAACAAAAGATCTTGATCTTGTAGGGATCTTGGATTTTCTTAATTTCATGGGAAAATCATTACACATTGGACTACGAAGCACATGGTTAGGTAGTTTGTCAATAGTTATCTGATAATGTATGGCAATTTACAGTGATTGTCCAGAGAGCTAAGCACTTGCAGTGTCATCAAAATCAGTTTCTGATGTTTTCTTTGACATGCAAATTAAGAAGCATGAAAAATTAAGAAGAAAGATAATGCTTTTTATTTTTTTTTTTTAAGAATACCCAAGCAGATGCAAGAAGAATCTCAGAACAGTGTTTCATCTTTTCCTTTTTTTGAAAGCAAAAGCATGGTTACACTATACAGAGGCTTCCTTGGTCTGTTTAAGAATAACTTCAATAAACTGAGATATTGTATCTTAGTACCCGCAATACAGTATCAGTTGAGCTGAGTCAGATGGTGCTTAGAAGGAACAAGTGAGATGGTAAGTCTCCCTTCCTTTTCTCTGGTGTTCGAAGTTGTCAGAGCCAAACCTGTCATTGGCTTCTGCTGCAGGTTGTGGGAGGTGATGGTGGTTTTGGAATCGGTAAAGTTTCCATCTGTAAGAACACCCCCTTCTAAAACTTAACCTTGCTTTTTTTTTTATTCTTTTTCCTCTCTCTCTCTCCAATTGCTGCTTCCTTAGTGTTGCCCCTGGACTTAAAACTATTGATTCATTAGTAAAGGCACAGTACCAATTCTATTTCCTTTACCACCTTCTGGGGACAAACATCCCACCTTTCCCAGCAAATTTCATTGCTCAGTTAACCTTAATTCATCTTAAATAGCTGCTGCTGCTTGTATGTATGAGCAGGGCTGGACCATGTGCCAGGTATCTCCTTTTAAACTGCAGGTGCGTTGAAGTGTTGCATACAACACTGCAGTTCAATTAAAAAAAAAGTGTTTCCATTATTCCTTTCAAGTCACATTGCTGGAAGCTGAAGTCTCAATTTTTTTTCAGAGACCTACCCATCTATATGTATTTATTGCAAACATCTGTGGTATACATAAAGCTAATGCAAAGTTAAAAATAATTAAAATTAATTGTGGAACTTCATTACAATGGAATAGAATAACCATCAACAGTAATACGTGCATTAAAATACACTTTCAATAGCTATGTGCATTTAAGCACTCATAAACAGCATCAGATATTTCTTGTAGCTGCTTATGGGTTTACCACTCAAGCAATTCACAGTATGTGTGAATTCCTGGTAAACCATTTTAAGAGTGCACCAATTAATGCCACTGGTTAAATGCACAGCACAAACAGCAATATGACCAGTGTCCATTTAAGCACTGGGGGAAAAAAAGATTGTGACAATCAGTGCTCTTTCAGAGCTGTATCAGATTAATTCAGAAGGGAGGCAAAGTATTATGCCTTATTTATGATTTAGATATAGAACTCACAAAACAAATGAATGTTTATCCTTGGAATTCATTCTATTCAATATTCCACTTTTCATAAAGCCCTCAGCTTGTCTTCGTTCATGAACTATCCCAGGGTAAATCAGATGACACTTGACAGGCTATTTTTGTATTTCATCTTCTCAGTAAAACAGAGCATCAATTTCCAAAGATTGCTAAGTCAATACAAGAATATACAGAAATGAGAGCCAGTGTAGAAAATGCGGTCAACTGCTTCTATTGTTATTTCAAGCACGTGAGGAGACAGACCCATGTTTCACTTAGCCTGTTTACACTCCATTTTACATTTGTGAAATTGAGCTGATGGGTACAGGTGGCTGCAGGGCAATTTGTTGTTACCAGCACAAACAAGGGTCAGGAGCTCTGGGCTCTGTGTGCGGATATTCCACTGTAACTGGCAGTGACCATCATGCTTAGGTACCTGTAGCTCTGTTTAAAATTGGGCAGAGATACTGCCTTACCTTGGCAAAGCTTTTTGTGTTTTCATTTAAACAAGAGGCAACATATGTTTAAAATAGTACTGTAACTGGCAATTTTGCATCAATCAGATTAACGTAGCAGTAGAAAGTAAAATTACTACAATTTTATTCTTCTTGTTCTGCTGCATGGCTAGAAAACAGCTTAAAAGAAAGTCAGCCAAGTATCAGATCATCATGTTAGCAACTCGGGTAATCCCACGTGCTAATGTGTTGGAAATATCACACCATATAGACCAAACAAGTAGAGGTAATGATACAAAAACCCTCCAAGTTTTATCAGGAGTTGGAAAATAAGAAATTTAGCCTAGCTTGGTTTTCCCCAGTACATTATTCCCTGTTGCCAATTAGAAAGCACCTTCATTTGTATAAGAAGCCATCAGGATACACAGAGGGTCTGAAAGTCCCTGTGCCTGTTAACAAGTCCATAATAGATAAATCCAGATGTACTCTGCCTTGGCTATGAAACCACTGTAAGGCAGTTTGGCAGGGAAAACAAAAGCAGACAACTGCCCTGGCAGATGAAGAGCCCTACTTAAAGTACTGATCCATAAAAGCAAACTCAGTGCAAGCTTTTGGGAGCTCCCCGACTTAACCAAGAGAAAACTGAAACACTGCAGTGAGCCTAGGACCCTTTACATTTTGAACAAAAGTCTCTTCCATAGCAACGTCAGTTATTCCTGCACTTCCCAGAGCAAGCTGACTCCCAGCACTTTCCAAGGTGTGTGCGGGGGGAAGATTAAAGATCTCATCTTTACCACCATATCAGACTTCCCTAAGGCTCTCCCAGAGACCAGACTTGGAGACTGTACAACAGCACTGTTTCAAGCATAACCCCAAGCATAGCCTGAGGCTGTCCGTCAGATCTCCGGCAACAGGAGGCAGCTCAGACAGAGTTTCGGAAAGGGACTGTCAGCATTAATGAGTTGGAAGGCTGCGAGGAAGCCCTATGCATGGGAGAAGGCTGGACATGGAAGATGAACATCTATAGCTAGTCTTACTCCTTCCTGCAACTCTATAGCTCTACATTGCTGATGTGGGTTGTCAGAAGCATACATGCTTGCAGAAGCATTAGCAGTAATAAAACTCTTCAGTATCAATAATCCAAAGAAGGTTGTGAGAAAGGGGAAGGATCTGTTGTCTTTTCACCCTTCTGCTAAGCAATACTCTCATTTTTGTGAGCAGCACAGGACTGTACCTATAGTACACATCAGTTAGAAATAATGTACACTGAACTGTCATAAAGAAAATGGGTTCCTTTACCTCCTGAGCAGACTGCTGTTTTATTTTCTTTTACAATAACAGGTTTTGTGTAGCCTACATTAAAAAGGCGATTTTTAAAGTATTTATTCTAATACTTTTTAGAGCCACAAAGATACTCCAGAATTAATAGTGAGCAACAGCAAAGAACTTAAGTTTTTATTTGCTTTACAGAAACTAGGTTTGCATTATAGAACAAAGCACAGAGAGACTGGCTTTGGGAGGCACTCTATATCTGCAGCTGAAATAGATGGAGTAGGGAAGAACTATGTTTGTAGTAAATACTTGGGTCCAGTTGCAAGTTTTTAAGTGGGGCTCTGCTTGACATTTGAGACTCTGCTACAGGGAACAATATTGAAAAGGAAGAAGGCAGTATGTCTTTGCTATGCCCCTTCTACCAAAGTACACTTAGTTCCTTCTTTAGGCTGCTTTAGCCTATCTCATAGGAGTAAGAACACTTGTGTAGCTCCCATTGAACACGCGCTTGGATGGCTTAGATTTATTTTACTCTTTCCTGGTACATTCAGAAACCACTCTAGTCTACCAGTCAATAAAAGATCACATCAGCCCTAAACATAGGCGTTGTCGTCTGAACATGTAATAACCCAAAAGTGTCCTTAATAAAGTTCTTTAAGTATTCAGTGTTGAAGAGAAGCATAAAAATAAATTACCCTGAGCCCAACTGCATTGTTGGATAGAAGCATACAGGGCAACCATGCATCTAAGCAAAGAAAGTTTAAGTAATTTTCATGTCCTGTAGCTTTAGATCAACTCCTCAAGTCTGTGATCTACATGTAGCCATCGCAGCACTGACTCAAACTGAAGGACATGGGAAACTTCAGCTCTGCATCTCCTCTGCCCATTCTCAGAGAGGTCAATGTCACATGAAATAGTGTAGTGCCAATGTGATATATGACAGTGCCCAGATAATCACAAAGTAGATTTTGCATCTTGTTCTATGGGAACAAATGCCAAATATCTTTAAAATGCCCATCACAGTAATAAAAATGTGTTTGCCAGATAAGGCCGAGAGACAGTGAAATGTTTCAACTGCGCAACACAGTTAAATCATCCTTTCTGAATCACAACGGATGTTTCAGAGTTTGTTATGGTGCTTCTAGCTCCCAAGCTCTGCAAAGGCCCTGCATTATCTGAAGTAATTTCACACAATACGTTTTCCTAAGTGTTGCAGAATCTTGTGTTCAGATAATCAGTTTTCTCTACAACTACCTGGAAGGAGGCTGTAGAGAGGTGGGTGTTGGTCTCAACTGACTAGAAATAGTATGAGAGGAAATGGCCTCAAGTTACATCAGGGGATGTTTAGATTGGATATTAAGAAAAATTTCTTTACTGAAAAGAGTAGTCAAGCATTGGAACACCTGCCCAGGGAAGTGGTGGAGTCACTATCCCTGGAGGCGTTCAAAATGTGTAGATGTGGCACTTCATGACATCGTTTAGTAGGCATGGTGATGTTGGACTTGATGATATTAAAGGTCTTCTCCAACCCCAATGATTCTATGATGCTTAAAATGCATTTTTATTGACCGCAGTAGAAGAGACTATCTTCCTAGCAAATATTGTAGCTAGAAAACAGGCAACAACATGTAATCCTGCTCCAAGATGCAACCTGATAGTTCCCTTCACATATAAAAGAACAAAATGTTACCGCTGATATTTTTAAGTTCACTATTTAAAAAGAGTAGTTATAAACATCTTGTATAAACTTACCTACTTTACAAGTTAGGTGCTAAAACTCTAATCTAGAAGGGTCTAAATTAAAACTAGCTTTTGCTTGTGAAATAGCTTGTCTTTTAAAAAAAGTAGATCTAAGTATGTCAAATGAAGATCCTTTGTTTCTCTAGGCGTTTTTATTCCAATGGCTAACTACTCTTAAAAGTAAATATTAAAATTCATAATTAGCTTTCTTGATTACTCAGAATAATTTGACCCTTATGCTATTCATTTTTCATGTCGCTTCTAATAAGCAATAAGCAGAGGGCTGAGGAGGGAAAGCAATTTATGTTTTACGCAGAAGGAGGCAGATAGAAATGAGAAAACCCCAGGAACACACAGACCCATCATCAAATGGCAAAATTTTCACAATGCGAAAACTTAGGGAACTCCACTGAGCTCACTAATTGTGCCAATTAAGATTGGTTTATAACCAGATTTCATGTTTATTGCTTAAATCTATGTTAACTTAATCACATTTCTGCAGTCATCTATCAACAGAAAAAATATTTGAGCAGAATCTAAAATAAGGCTTGCAGATTTTAGTTCTGTAGCTTGCAGAGAGATTCTGCCAAGAATCACCTAAATTCACTCCAGGCTGAAGTTTAACAAAGGACTCTTGTTCTAATATACATAATATAGATGCTCACACAAGATACATTCATAGCCATAACTCAAGCCAGCTTACAGAGCTCTGAAAATGCAAATTAAATCTTGAGACATATGACTTCACAGGTTTGAAATCTTGTACTATTGAACAGTAATTCACTCTCTCCAGCTGTTCTACGTAATTAAGCCATACACTACCGTAGAACCTGAAGGCTATAGAAAGGTTGAAAATAACATTCACCTTTCTCTAGCAAGAAGCCAGTGGAGGAGTGGAGAAGGGATCAGCAGCTTTGTCACTCACTGAGATGGTGCTATCTGGAATAATTAATGGTTGAATATTCTCCAGCTTGAACAATTTTTCACAGATCAGTGATTAAAAAAAATAAAAAATCTGTCTGCATGTGGGCTTACCATCAGAGATGTTTTTTAGTACATGCTTGCTAGAATACAGAAAAATGCATCATATTTTCAAAAGAGAATGGTATTTTAGCAGTAGACACAAAGCTATCTGTTTTTCCTGATGTGGCCTGCCTTTTGAAAATTATCAGAAAATGACAAGTTTGGTCCCATTGAGTTAATGTCATATTCATTTTTGGCATCTCAAAGTGAAAAGACATATCAGAAAAGTTAAAGTACTTTATGCCAATTGGTTTATGAGCTCAGTTTAAATGCAGATTAGTAAAAGCAGTTGTTTTGTAGCATTTCTCCCCCCCTTGTCTTTTTTTCAGTGAATACAGAAAAGAAAATCTTTTCCCATATTAGCTTAACAGATTGCTAGCACAATCAGATGTTTGATACTCAGTTTTATGAGCTGCTTGTCACCTGAAACAGGGTTTAATTTTTAGAGCTAGGACCTTCAAAATGTTCAGCCACCTGATGGGAAAATTCTGCTTGCTACTTAGCTCCTACCTAAACTTGCTTCCAGCCCCTGAAACAGCAATCCAGAGGCAGCAACACATGTACTGTCATTTCCAAGGGGGCCGAGAGGCAAGTTTCGTGACATCAGTAACCCCTTGGATTTGTGTGGAAGGCCCTTAATTTTCAGAAAGGCAGAAATAATCTTTCCCTGGGTACATCTGTCATGCTATATTGGTTTATTTTTTGTTTCTGACTGTGAATCCACAGGCTTCAAATGAAAACAATTTGTCTTCCCTGAACTCTATAATTTTTTTCTAATGAAGCTGCCATTTCCTGAAATTTACCTTTGAACTGTAGGAACAAATGATCATACCAACATGTACATATTTAATTATGTAGAAGGCACAGATGTCATTAATTTGTTAGGTTCAAGAAACACTTCTGTGGGAAGTCAACTGTAGCACAACAAGTAGGATTGGACAATATTAAAAACGTTATGTAACCCAGAACATATAGACTCGCTATTAGAGTATTTTCTTAAGGAACTCTGAAGGTAAAATTTGAATCACTGGAAAAATAAGTCCCAGTTTGTCTGCCTAGTATAGTCTAGCACACCTCTACCTTTGGTTGTCAGTGACAAGGGGGACACCACAGTAATACACTAATTTTGCTGTCTGAGAAGTCCTTGGCAGAATATAGGAAGACACGCACTACAACACTGTATTTGCTGTCTTCTTGGACCTCATATAACCTTGGGGGGGGAAAGGTTTTCCTTTACTATAAATAGTAACACAGAGGAATTATTTTGATGAGTTCCGTACATTCTCTTTTTGCCTTAAGAGTCAGTTATATTTGCACAGTATCTCTTCAGAAACAATCTTGAAAGAGAGCCATAACTTCCTAAAAAGATACACAAATAGATGCTAGTGACCCCTCCATTACTAGAAATGTAATGTGCTAAATAAGAATTTCCACTGCTATCATACAATACACATGGCAGAAAATACCCCTTTTCACCCTAGGTGGTACACATACATCTTGTTCACTTATTTTCTAGAAACACCAAATTTTATTACCTAAAAGCAGCTTTCCTCAAAACACATTTTAATAGGTGGAAGCCTTGTACATCTAAAGTAAAGAAGCGCAAGAAAAAAGTTTTAGAAAGAAATAGCAAACATCATTTCATCATCGGTTTCCTGCAAAAGTGTCTGCAGAAAGCAATGCACAGCCTTCATTTTAGACTTCATCACCCACTGCATAAATAGGATATATACATATATACATTCAACTTGGCAAACATTTTGTGTAAGTATATAACTGAATTCAACTACAGCAATCTTTTAATTCCTTTGGATTATGGGGCACGAGAACAGCCAAAATACCTGCGATCCAAAACACATGAATTCAAAACCACTTTGTCTGGTAAACATTTGTTGGATTAACCAGTGTTTTGATTAGGGAGATTGAATAGACACAAACTTTTTTTTTCTAGATCTAGCCTTTCCAAGTCTATGATATCTATATTAATGGTATTCACTTCATGGAAAAGACTTTGTAATTACTTCTGCAGAGAAAGGAGCTTAAGCAGCTCTTAATGCATGGCTCTTCTCTAAGCTGACTTTCCAATACCTATACTTATCTGTTGGATTGTAAAATCAGTTTAAGGAGATAGGATATGAAGGAGCAATAATTTTTACTGTTTTTATCTCTCTCCGAGTTTTCTTCTGTATCCTCATTTTGCCCCCCCAAAATAAGAATGTGTTTTAGCTTCAGATTCTATTAATTAGCTCTTATCAAAACTGGAATATTATGAATCAGCTTTAGGCTATAGTGTGAAATTTCATATCTTCCCAACATACCAGTTCAACAGTTAGCCAAAATATAAGCACAAGCCTGCATAGCAACTGTGCAAACTCTCCAAAATGAGAACAGTTTCAGAAAAATGACAAAACTAATCTAAAAGTACATTTGAAAAAGAATGGCTGTTTGCTATCTTCTTTAGTCATTTTGCTGCAGTTGCAACTCAGTACATGCAAAACAGGAAAACTCACCGTTAGTTCCTTGCTCCCATTCCACCCAACTAAAAAAGGCTGGTTTGTCTTCATTGCTCTTTAGACTTAACTTTAGCACTGCTGCTTCAGCCCTTCAAGGTGCATCAGGAACACTCTGAAAGCAGTGAGACAAAACACTTGGGTACTTCTTGTGCTTTCTTGATGCTGAAACCAGTTGCAGGGGTCTTTCCTCAGCTCTCTCACGTCTCCTCCTTCAACCTCACTCGTAGAGGGCACAGATACATATAGATAGAAGCAAGGTCTTCTCTGACTACCCTATTACATATCAGATGGAAGAGAGCTCTCCTATATAGAAGCTAAGAAGTAATGAAGAAAAGCTGACATATATTGTTAATAAGAGACTCATGATGTAGCCATGTGTTGCAGATAATGATGTTAATCAAAACATTAGGGCCCCTTAAAGAAGCAACGCTAAAACTCAATTTTCAGTAAAAACAGAAGAAAACACCTCTTTATAAGTTAGAATTAAACGAATCTTCTGACTTTTTCCAGGCATCACGAACAAGGTACATTTCTTCTAAGACTGATCGTTCTGTTTCCTTCAACTTGAGGTTTGTTACGGCACTTAACTAGCACAGGACTATAAATGCCAGAGTCAGTCCACTTCTCTAGACCTTTTCTCCACAAAATAAATAGAAAGAGTAGTACAGCTACACCTGATAAGAAAGAAAGAAGGCAAAAGAAGAAAATAACAAGCCTATTCTTGTATTCATTTGGTCAGGCTGCAGTTGTCCTCAAGTGATAAAACAGTCTCCTATGAGTTAACCCTAAAGCAAGTCCCAAGGGCTTCTTTTTACTGAAGAAGGACTCAGTTTAAATTAGTCAGCTGAACTGATTCAGAGCACACAAGGCTTATTCTATTACAGAGCAGGGCTAGCTACTCAGCTGTGGCCATTTTTAGATCATTTTAGGAACAATTTTTTTTTTTTCCCCCATTCAATTCGAGTTTAACAAATACATTTCCTGTAAAATAGAATAGGAGGATGACATTTTATGAAAATTTTTTCAGACCATTTGAAAGGGATATAACATGTTAAATTCATTCACAAAAGATGGTTAAATAAGCTCAAAGTGGAAGTCTTCATCCTGCATACAAGAAATGTTTGATGTTGGACATCACTTTTATTCTTAATTTTTGCCTAGACTTTTGAACAAGTTCCTTTATTAAAGGGGCAAATGCTAAAATCAAAATAGGAATCAGAGGGAAAGGAATCAGTTATTACAGAAATTTGAGAGGGCAAGGGCTGGAATCTCATTACACTAATACCTGGGTGTATTGCAAGAATTAATTAATTTTCATTGTGCTCTTTGAGAGATGGAGGGACGAGAATATCTGTGTTACACAGGAAAGGAACTGAAGCAGAGAGAGCAGAAAAAAAAGACACTTCTGCTGTGACAATCTCATTTGATGGACACAGCACATGATTTTTTAGAGCACACAATGTTGTATAGTATTTAGTATAGTTAAAGCCCAGCCTTTACACACAGATTTCTCTAACAAAAATCAGTACATGATCAATCAGCTTTTGTTAGCAGTGTTCAGAGCTTTCTCATGCCAGAATATGGATTAATAGCAGAAGGCTTCACCTCATTCACCTCAAGAAATCAAGATCGTAAGAATCTTATCTTAGTTTCTGTATTACTTAAGATTATGAATCACTTAGTAAGACAAATCATTATAAGAAGAGACAGAAACTTTTGCAGATTAAATAGATTGTAGATGAATTAGCACTGAGTGGTCTGGTTTTGGTGTCTGATAGCCTTCATTTCCTGAGATCTCTATCTGATGTTAATGATACAACAGGAGCTAATTAGTTAAGAGTCAAGTATGTGCTCAAGAAATCCTACCTTTTTTCCTCACTTTTCAACTGAAAACTCATGGCCATTCCCTGCTAATTGTGCTGTATGGATTAGTTAAGTGCGAATGTAAGCTGTATGGAAAAGATATCACTAAACTGAGAGATGAGCAAAAGGGATCTGACCTGCTTAGTCAAGGTCATCGATAGTGTAATTATTCTGATAAGCTAGGTATAATGATCTCAAGTGCTATCTAGGCACTCAACTGTTCAGCTCAGCAAAAATGCATTGCATTTTCCAGTATGTAATCCATGCATATGCTTTTAAAACAGGTATCATAGGTTAAAGCTACCCTTGCTGATCCGTCTGAACACAGGAATGCACGCCAGGATGATGCTGCCAATAGAAGAAAGAAAGATATTGGAAAGGGTTGTTGCATGCAAGGCTGCCTTATACATCCCTGCTACTGGGCAAGCAAAAGCAGGGGGATCCAGGTCTCAGCTCTAGACAGAAACTTATCCACTCTTTCCCTCTCAGAGATCTCTGGGACAGCAGGGAAGTGAGTGGTACAGGAAAGCAACCACAGCCTCTGCTGCAAAGTGTCCATGCATAAGGTCTGGGAAGCACTCTCAAACTCCCCAGAGAGAATGCACAAGCAGCAGGACCAAGTTTCAGCTGCTCTGTGACTTCTCAGACCAGGGCTGATGCTAAGGGGGAGAAACCTCAGAGCTCCCGCCAGAAATCGTGGCTAAATCAAATCCCTTGCCTTCCATGGAGTCTCACTGTACTGTCTCACCAGCTCTAGTGTAAACTGTAGCCAAAATAAAAGAAGAGAAATCACCTGCTCTGTGCAACAGGCATATTTTTGCAGAATCGGATTAAGCAAACCTATGTGGATTTATTGTGGGGTGTAAAGTTCAAAGGGAATCGCCACTTTCCCAACAAATGAGAGGCTGAGAGAAATCTCAGCACCCATAATAATCCATGAATTTAAAAAGCCTTAATCTTTATTCACAAGGAAATCACCTATACATAGAGAGTTGACAGGGCAAACTGCAAAGTTTTATTGAACTTCACACTGACTGCACTTTTTTCTTTTCATTCATAGGATCTACAAATAAATTTCAACGTATACAAGAAAACCGATGTTCTATCATGCAGGTTCCTATAAACTCAAAGCAAGGATTTTTGCGCATAAAAAGCACATCTAGCACATGACTGAGACTCTTAAGCAGCATAGCACAAAATATCACAATGCTTGCAATGACTCATATCCAACACATGACTAATCACTCTGGACCTTCCATGTGACTGCAGGAAATGCTGTACCTACTGCATCGGGACAGCTATCACCAAAGAACAAAAGCAAGTGGGAAAAGTGCAAGGCAGCCCATGGAAACGCAGCCAGGCAGCATGTGAAAAGCTTAAGAAAGAATCAAAATTATATGCTGGTATGTGACTTATTCTGTGTATTTGCCGCTCAGTAATATAATATCACCTTCTCAGTGCCCTCTAAGTTGTCGTAAATACTTGTACCACCCCACGTAATCTTCTGATTACTACGTCTCCTCCATTTTTTATTTGTGTGTTCCCAAGGGTATTGTATCTCTAAACAAAGCAACAGAGATTTAAATAAATTAATCATAAAAATCATCACACTGTAGTGGAGTGTTTCCCTCTGTTACTTTGCATTTATTTCATGATCTTACTGGCAAAGTCTGTTGTTGCTCATGGTGCTTTCACACATCCACAGAAGTGCAGAAGATGCATAAAATATGCAAGTTGATTGACAGACATTTTCGTTGAAGAATAACAGACAACATAAATCTCTGTTCCAGTATAGTTCCTAAATAATATCTTTCTTTTGTTAGAGATGTTTCTGCTCTTTGTGAGGCCGGTCTAAGAGTTGAGTCTCAACAGCTCAGAGATAACACTGGAGGGATATTTCTGTCTTATTCTCAGATCTAGTTCATCATGAATCTAAGGAAAGAAAAGTCTAAGAAGCACTGTGAAACAATGAGATTTGGGAAAATAATCTTATTGACCATTTAATTGTCACTCAACTGCACTCCCAAAATACGAGAAGGAACATGTGTTTTTCCATCAGTGACACAGCCACTTTAATCCATGTCTACAGTCTATCAGCTATTCTTTTCAAGCCAAGGATATTTGTTCTTTGACTCAGAAATAAAATATTTTCTCATCTGATTCCACACAGGTACATCCTTTCTTGATTTTGGGTCAAGAAAGGCAATAACTACACTCTACACATTAAAATTCCCTGAATTGCTATGTAAGCTGTTAGGAAAATTAATGTATTCAAGTCTCTGCAAACCTCCTTCTTCCTTAATCCTCATTTCAGGGTTGGCAAATCTGCTTTTCCTTAGCGACTCTACCTCTCCCGTGGAATATGTATCATTAATTACATTTTGCTATACATAATCCAAGCCATCCAGTGTCATATGTGTGACAACACGGAAAATGGCTTTGTAGCTAGGATGGCAGTAAGGCTGAAGGAACATTGTCAGGAATACAAAGAAATATTCTGTGTCATTTCCTGCATTTTGAAAGAATCAAGGGTTGTAGGTAAAAGTAGATCAACAAATCTGAAATATTTTATATTTTTCTAGTTTTCCATAGTTATGTTAACTTGATAATGAAAAAGGACTTCAAGTTTACTGTAAAACCTGCCTTAAAATTATATTCACTCTCTCTCTAGATTTCTACAAAACACTTTTCTCCTGTTTTGCTTCTCAGACATAAAAGTTTTCCTGAAAAAGAAATACCTTTTGCTATGTATCTGCACAGCATACTTTGTATCGAGGTCCACAGCAGCTGGGACCTTTCAGTGCTATGGAACAATATCAGTTAAAAACCTATAGATTTAACACAAAAACACACTCCATAGGCACACTTCATTCAGCAATCATCCACCACGACTAATTTGAATATATGAGCAAAAAAAATGGCTTCTGAGGGCTGCAGTACTAATCAAAGGAATTGCCTGGGTTGGACAGAGAATCAAAAGCAACAACATATGCTACGTGATGGACCACCGCCTACACAGGCCCGAGATAATATTTGCAAGTTGCTTTTACAGCTACTAAAATGATGAAAGACTGCTGTCCCAGATGAGATGACATTTCTTGAGTATCACTTGGCAACAAGCAGCATCTAGATTTACCTTGTTATTTGGCTCATGATATAGCCTCCTTGGAGTAAGTTAGGGGTGCCTTGATTTTTTGAGTGTATCTTGTTCTACTTTGCAATAAATACAGAATTACTGTACACAGCCACCTAAACATCATCCCCTTCAGAGGTGCTACAAGTTGGGCAGGCAGAAAAAATCAAAATATGCCTAATAACTAAATAATTTTCATAACCATTAGCCAAAATGCTTTTAAAAACCGCTCCATATTGCAAGTATGTTAGCAGTACCAGGCATTTTCAGCGCTGCCTTGGGTCCTATATGCCACGAAAACATTTGATGGGAGGTACTTTAAATATGATTCTCCTGTTATACTGTCCGTTGCTGTACATTTCTTCTAGCTAATTAAGCAAGAATATTCTTTTTCCCCTCCATCTTTTCTAAATCAGACTCTGCTCACATTAATCTGCTCTATGTGGTCATTATCTGAGTCATATTTCATATGCAGGATAATAAGATTGTATTTATTGTAGACATCCCACAATTCCAGATGTGGCTGCGAGGTCATGGGTTGAAAAAGTCAATTTCTCTCTCTGGCCCTACTTCATTCCTGTGTCAGACATCGCTTGTGAGTAGCGAAGTAATACGCCAATGCAATCTGACAAAGGGCACAGAAGAATGCACACCATAAATGCTAAATGAATAAAATTGGTAGTTTTATCTGACGAAAAAAAAACCCTGTAAGCTTATTTTTAGCTGTTGGAAAGCAAATATGGCACAAGCGAACAATAGGTATGGATGAAAGGATTACAAATTTCTCAGCTCCAAACAAATTATCTTAATTAGACTAGTCTGTTTTCCCTCTTCATCTCTCCTTTTTTTCCCCTGCAATTATTGTGCTCAACAATAAGTACTATTCTCTCTCTGCTACAGAGTAATGAAAAAGAACAGCTGTGTGTCTGTGTTTCCACAGCAATCATAGAAAAAGGCAAATAGTCTTGTTTTACTTTTTCTTCTGCAATCATGCACTTCTGATATGAGTGGTGGGTTTTAGGCATTTAGCCCAGTGGATGTCAAGAACGCTACAGTGATTAAATATCATCTTGTCACATCTGTTTAGAGGTAATATATAACTCTTAAAAAATCTAGGTCGTGATGGCTTATTAGTAACCCATCTATGCTGGCAAGATATGGTAACTTATGCAAGACTAAGACCCATGGCGGACACAGAAAGTCAAGGAGAGATGTGGGAGTTGTTAATGACAGGTTGACAAAAAAATCACGGTGAGAGGATTAAGCAAATAATGATGCTGTTATAAGTGGCATGCAGTCGTGTTATGGTTTACAGCACTTTCCAAAGGAATTAAGAGAGCAAGACAGGTTTCTGATATGAGATAACAGTGTGGGAGCTCTGGGTTAAAGTCTTTCATTTTTCACATGGACAGTTTCTCCAAAACTTTGGTTTTCTATAAGGTAAACACAATAAGCTTTTTTCTCTTAAAAAGGCTATTCAAAACAAAATTATTGTCTAATCCTGATGGATATAACGTGCTGGATAGCATGGTCATTATAAAATTCAATTTGCTAGGAATGGGAGCTAGCAGTATATTCCCCATGACAACTGATGTCCATGCATTAATAAGCTGTCTGCATATTCTAGATTGTCCTACCAATCACGATGCTCTGTGAATGATGAATACGAGGATTATAGAAACCTCAGCTTCTTAGTGTTTTCTAGTTTTAGAAGAGGGCTATAATTTATTTTGTGCATCTTTTTTCTACAGCAACCCTGCATTCGAGGAAGCAGGTGAGCAGTTGTTCCAGAGAAAATATAAGTGTATCTAATCCTTATTTCCAGCTGTCAGTATGGAAGCAGAAGAAACAAGGAGAAGGTTACTGTGTTTCTTATGTCTTTTTCGAGATGGACAGATTTACAAAGAAAACACTGGATGACTCCATATTTTCTGCAGTTCACATACCCACAGATCAGGTAAATCTGTGCTTGCCAATGCCTTCCTGGGAATGGGCTTCTGGAATCAGATGCCAGCTAGACGAACAAGTTAAATTTTTACCTCAGATTTGTCAAAGCCTCTTGCAGTCTTCCCTCACCTTAAGCTATGATCTAACACGTCTGTGAAGGTGGAGTCCTGTGCCTGAAGAGCCTTGATCTGTGTGGAGGCATGGCATGGCCTGGAGTCAGGGACTAGAAACTTGTAAGCTCTGCCTTCTTATTTAGCTGTATAGCACCTTGGATTTTGGATTTTGAGAATCTTGCCATTGAAAAGTATTAACAAAGAAAAAAAAATACAGCAGAAAGCAGAGTAAGTGCTTTGGAATAGATAAATTCACCATTTTTACAAGAGTTAGAGGAGCTCGCATTTACTTACTTGGGTTTTAGCCAGTAATTTGACTGAAAGCAACTCTGGATAAACAAAACGCTCAGAATCCTTAGCCAGCAATACGCTTTTAAGTAGAAGAGGTTAACACAGATCTAGCTGGTACAGCTGGATGCTTGCAGTTTTTTCTTCCATTTCAGTTGTGGGGGCTTGTTTTACTTTGGTCTTCTGTGATTTGTTCGTCTCCAGCTACCAATTTCAGTGACGGGGAGGTTTTAACATGATGAGGGCTCTAGGGAAATAAGCGATAGAATTGCTTATGCCATTTCTGTTGGGACTACTTCTGTGTTTTTACTCTAATCCTAGTGTTTTTGTTGCGTAAATAGAGATTATGTGAAATAATACAAAAGATACTAAGCTACAGAATTGCCTCCCTCTTGTAGGCACAGTCTGGCAGCACCTTGGCTGAAAATCTTTTAGATGCAGGAGATCAGGGGAGTGTAAAGGAGATTTCTTTTGAGTGATGGGCTCCTTTTCTGTGTTTCAACCCGATCACTCAGTTTAACAGCTAAGAATTAGCAGCAGTGAAAGGAGCAGTCTGAGGGGAGCTTTTGCAACTGCATTTTGCACCATGTGCATTATGCAGCTTTCATCACCAGCATTCAGTAAGAGGAAAATATGCATAATGAGTTGTTCCTAGCTGAAAAAGCTAGGAACCATGTTAAATAGAACAGGCATAAAAGAAGAACCAGCAAAAAGCAGGTCTACTGATAAATGGAAGGGATAATCAAATTAACAAGAATTTTATAATGGCAGGGTTAATGAACTGTTATCTTATAGCAGTCGCCCAGAAGAGAAATACGGTGAAGAGGTATGAGGAATTATGCATTAATAAGGATCTAGATAATAGGGAAGAAACAGTTGATTGAAGCAATGCAATAACATTGTGGAGATTTTAGTTAAGAGTTAGGAATAACAGAAGTGTGTTGAAATCTCCATCTCCACTGTTACTCATATTAAAGCTACGAAGTGTTCAAGAAACATAAGTTTCTAACATGAGAGGGCCCAATTCAAGGGCTGATAGTGTTCATTAACAATGAGGCAGTGCCTTCAGCAGGTTTGCATCCAAGCTTGAGCCAGTGAGAAGGTAACACAGGGTGCTCAGTCTTGCAAGGCGGAGATGCCTCTGGACTCCGTCCAAAAAAAGCACTTCAACAGGCAATAAAATTTTAAGTACAAAAGTTACTTTCTTATCTGCCATGTGACTCTGAAGTTGCTCATGGTTAAGTTTGTGTTTTCCTCAATCTGGGCCTGATTGCCCTGCAGTTTTCAAGATTGACCCCATCTGAATTTGGCATTTCCATCTTGCCAAACTTTCTGGTAGCCAACACACAGGAGCTGCTGCTTTTGCAATACATAGGTTTATATCTGTGTTAAGAAGAAAAAACATTGATGTTTCTGGTGATCATCCCCCAAAAAAGGATTTCTTCATTCAAAATATGAATGCACCAAAGAGAAGAGTGAGAACTAGAAGACTGTTTTCCAGCTTGATCTGGAATTTACAGACAGATTTGTGATTGCTAATTAGGAAGAGGACAATTCCTCAGCTAGGAAGACATTTCTATTCAAATTCATGTATTTCCACATTAAAAGAGGATTATAAAATTATTAACCTTTTAAAGTTTCAGTTAGCAATCATACTTCCTTGCATCTCAACATTTACATTTAAAAGATATTTTAATGCACTCTCAAGAAAATGATTTGTATGAATAGTTTTTCTTTTATAAAATTTATTAAAAATAAGGCAGTCAGACATACTGCTGCTGGCAAGAAGTAATTCAAATCATCACCCTCATGGTTCTTCTAATGCAGTTGTGTGTTTAAGGAGAAAGCGCATGGAGGAGTCTTGTGTCCCCAACAGAATAAGGCTGCTAGAGCTGGAGGGTATTTTGTCTGTGGATTTTCCCTTTTCCTAAAATGTGAATTTTCCTGTAATGCAACTCAACTGTTCTCAGAAGAAAGACTGTAAGAAGTTCCCTGTGGAAGCAGAGCCGCATCTAGTTATGAACGCTTCAAGTAGTGCTCTGTAGCTGCTGGCACTGCTGGCTGGCAGTCAGCAAGTACCTTCCCTCAGCCTGTCACCACCGTTTTGGTCAGGAGGCGAGCTGGAGACAAATCCCCTTTCCTCCAGCAGATCAGCTTTGCTGGTTGTCCTATATGATGTCCTTTTGCCCCACAAGTTTATATGGAAGGCCTTGGGTTCATGACTAGAAATCTCTGGCTCTGTCACTTTGCTGCAGAACTGCTCTGCTTCAGGACCCTCGACATCATTAGTGATAAGGTACTATGCATATAATACAGTAAAATAATGTCTCAGTCCTGCAAGCCTGATATAATCTCTTTCCCCCCTTCTTCTTTCATTTCAGGTAACTCATCAAGGAGGTATAACAACCTTTCTTGCTTCCTGTTTTCAATTAATTAAAAGAAACTTCAATAATTAGGTTACTGGGTTCAGAAACAAACCCAGCCCAACAGCCTTATGCAAGAGGCAGTCAGGCTGAGAAGCAGAAAAACTCAAGAATTTTTAGCAAATGCCACAGAGACTTGTGGTTTTTTGAGCAGTAGGATGTTTGTGGAAACAGATTTCATCCTACCAGAAGTCTCAGCTTAGTTTAACATTAACTTCATGTGTTAGCTTTCTGCGACTGGACAAGTGGATAAAAATCATGAAGTTTTTTTATTTGAGGCTTTTTAAAATCATCTTGTGATTTCATCCTGTTTGCTTTGCAACATTTTTAACACATACAAAAACTCATTTCTTATCAGACTAAGAGAAATGGGCTTACTCAAGTCTGTAGCATTTCAAATGAATGACTTCCCTTCAAAAACCTGATCATCTAAGGAACCATTCCCTCCTGCCCAGCACGCCTTTTACTTTTCAAACAGTCTCCTGGTACACTGATTGTATTATTTCTCTGTATGAAATACTAATTCATTTCAACTGACCTGAATTCTCTTTTTGTCAGAAGTGCTGTCAAGTAGAATCTCAAAAATTAATTTCCTTGCTAGAGGGGAAAAAGGAGTTTTAACTGACATGTTATCATTCTTACCTGATCTGAAAGCAGAGCACCACTATACATTTTTTAAATAAAATTTAAAGAGGATGAATGTATTGATCTCTTTTCAGTATGATTTATAATTGACTCACCTAAATTTCTCAAATTACTCATGTATAATTACATATACAAATTCAATAAACACTTTTATTCAAATTTTCCCCCTGAAGACACTTGTACTTTTTGTTGTAGCCTTTGTTTGATGGTACCGTGCAGTTAAGCATATCAGCATATTCCTGGACTCCCGACTCATAAGGTGAGACAATCAGATAGAATGGCAATATGACAAAGATGAATGTATTACATGCCTTCATAAAACCTGTTCATTAAAATTTTTTGGTTTTCTACCAGTGATATAGGATGCAGCTATACAACACACCATGAAAACTGACTATGGAAGCTTAAGCATTGGTGAAGTTAGTTTTTAATAAATAATTTCAAGGTAAAGGTCTTCAGACAGATGCATCCACTAGAATTCCCATTATTTTCTTTTAAGGCCCTTGTGTCCAGGCATCACTTGCTGGCTAGATTCTAAAATATATTCAGTAGATTCAAATACCAAATTTTATGTTTCTACTTTGAAGCAGTGAATTGAAAAGTGCGAGAAATATTCTTAATACTGAAAAATGCAATATGTACTACACATCTAATTTTCCATCTCACTCATATTAATAATTCTTTTGCAGATAATTTTGGTGGTCTTTGTTGGATATTTGATGATTCCAAGCTATTTTGAAGGACTCTTAAATGCAACAGAGTAGACCTCTTTGGAGAGGCACTAGTAAGAGAATATATGTAAAATGTTCACCTAGGGACTGTATTGATCATGGAAGATCGCCTTAATCATATATGAAAGAATGCCAATACTAGTTAAATACAAAGAATTATCAGTTAGGGGCAGAAGGGGGGATATTTATGTTTATTGCATAAATATATAAATTAGAAGATCTGGAAATTTTACACTAGGAAGTTAATTATTATAGAAGAGTGGCACGAAGCATTTGCAAAAGTACCTTCTACAAAACAGTGGTACTGTGATATTGTGCTGCTTCAATACGTTTTTTTTTCTCTAGGGAAAGTGAAAAAGCTGGGCTGTGATAACAATGTAAGAAAAATAAACTAAACCAGCAGGGAGATGAACTTACAGGCAAAGATGAGGACACACACTCTTGTTTACAAGACTTGCATAAGAGTAGCGGGGACAAATGTATAATACAAGATCTATTTTGCTGCTGTCTTGCTACAAGTATGAACTAGACCTGGCAAAAGGATGAAAATTTCACTTGGCAAAGGCTACAAGTAATTAGAAATCTGTCTTGGCTTCCAAGCCATGAGTTACAGTGAAACAGAGTGATTTTGAAATCCCTAGGAAAGAAAAGTTCTGGGAAGAATATTTTTTTACTTAGAAGCTCTTTTTTTTTGGAATAAAGAAAACATTCCATTCTGAAAATGTTAGAAGATACAATAATAAATAACCGGAAAGTGAAAGAAAAGTTATAAGTAACTCATTTCACAATGTCAAAATGAATCAAATTTTTCATCTTTTTAGCATCAGTATTGGAGAACAAGAGGTTTGCAGACATTTGGGGAAGGGAGAGAACATCTCTGGTCCAGAGAATGAACATACCAAGAGGAAGAAGAGGATCATCAGGCTTCTGACCATGCCAGCTCAAGTGAGTGTTACCTGCTTGGAAGGCCAGGATTGCAGTATTAGAAATATTACCAGACAAGCTCTGTTTTGTTCTTTCTCCAAGTATCTCTCCTCACCTCCTCCCCCAGCAGCAGGTTTAGTGTGCATGATGGGCTGTTTTCCCTTGCACGCTCTCATTAATCCAATCTTCTGTTTGTACTTGCATCTCTGACTTAGTATAGTTGCTGCCACCAATAATCCATTCTCTTTGATTCCTTTCCTCCCTTTCTTCCCCTCATGGCCCTCCAGAAGACATCAGGAATTTTGCATATCTATCATAAGGGTGCATGACTCAGGAATAGTAAAAATAACTCATGACACACATGACTGGGAATGGCATCACAGACAAGTTTTGTATGACATAAAAGCACACGTGCCCTACAGGTTCCTCTTATGATTATAACCATGGACTTTGGATCTTCAAAGCAACCTCTGCATACCTTTCACAAAAAGAGAAGAAAATCTGTATTCCTCTATTCCACCCTTATCCCATACCCCAGAAGAGTGATTTACAAGGAAATAAGCATTCAGACAGATGAAAAGTGCTGGAAATGTTAACGTAGCTGTATCACACATGTTATCATAGATGTTATATCAGAAGAGCTTTCATGCACACCTACGTTATTTTACATGAAACACTTGTTACTTGGAAAGGTAGTCTTCAGTCTCTTTGGGGTTCCTTATTTTTTTCAAGAGAAAACAGGTGGCTTCATTTGAACATTTACTTTCAAAAATCACAGAATGGTCGGAATTGGAAGAAACCTTAAATATGATCCAGTTCCAACTCCCCTGCCATGGGCAAGGACACCTCCCGCTAGATCAGGCTGCCCAAGGCCCTGTACAGCCTGGCCTTAAACACCACCAGGGATTGGGTATCCATGACTTCTCTAGGCAACCTGCATTCTCTGATGAAGACCCCCTCCTCGGCTTTCCTGCAGGTCCCCTTTAAGTTCTGGAAGACTGCTACAAGTTCTTCCTGGAGCCTTCTGTTCTCTAGGCTAAAGAAGCCCAACTCTCTCAGCCTGTCCTTGTATGGGAGATGCTCCAGTCCTCTAATCCTCTCCACGGTCCTCCTCTGGACTTGCGTCCTTCCTGTGCAGACGACTCCAGAATTGAACAAATACTACAGATCAGGTCTCATGAAAGTGGAGTAGAGAGGAAGAATCACCTCCCTAAACCTGCTGGTCACACTTCTTTTGGTGCATCCCAGGCTATAGTTGGCTTTCTGGCCTGTGAGCACACATTGCTGGCTGTTATGTCTTGATACATGATTTACATTGGAAGACTTCCCAGACTTTGCTGGTTGCAACCAACAATCTCCTCAGTCTGCCAACACTAAAGCAACCACAGCATTTAGTCACTACAGGACAATTGCAGGTGTACGTAAAATTAAGCTTGTGTGGATTTTTTTTGTGCCTAAACTAGTGGCAGAGCACAGAGCACCTCGGAAGATTAAAGCCACAGTTTCAGTTCTCTAACATATGTTGCTTCTTGGATTATTCAGTAAAATAACAGACTTAGCTGCTTTGTTTCTCCAGTGTTTGCTGATGAACTTTTAAAATAAAGATTGCTAGAACTATGTCATTGTACTTCTCAGACTCATTAATATAATGGATTGTTTGTCAGCAGAAATGAGGAATGAGTCACAAATGGTGCGACAACAGGGAAAACACATCAGCTTTATAATAAGGGATTAACTCTGAGGTGTGACCATCTTTGCCATTCAGAAGGATTTTATAGCAGGTGCCACTCAGATTAAAAATACAACCTTAAGAAAGCTAAAGACAAAACATGTTGTTAATACAACCTTGAGTTCATGTGCAGATATCCAGCATTCAGAAGATAAAAATATAAATCAAACATTTTAGATAAATAGAACTGAGTTCAGTGCAAGAATAAAATGTAATTCTATCAACACACAGCCCCTAAAGGACAGCAAAAAGAGAACTTCTTTCTGATCACAAACAATTAGCAGCTGGCTGACATCCCACAGCAGGAATACTGATATCCTTTTTTACATTTTATTCTAATGATTACAACTGTGGAAGTAGCATTATTATTTATGTAGGCCCTGGTCCAAGACAGCACATAATCTTATCAGCAGGAATTTTAACCCCAATATACAGCAGAGGCAAAGAGGTTAGTAAGATTAAAGAGCGATTAGTAGTTCACAGACATGGTTCAAGACAGTGTGCATGCAAAGACCACTTCACCGTATAGGTCCTGGAGACATCCAGCCAAGCTTTTTTGTTATCTTTCCCCAGGGAAGAGCATAGGAATAGAGACTGACCTGCCAAAGAGGGCAGTTTTGCCAGACACCGCAGGCTCTTGGGAGCAGCTGGAGTAGAAACGGGCTAAACAACACTGGTCAAAACAGAAAGCACATATTTTCTTTTTCACCTCCCCTTGTCTGCCCTGAAAATTCCAGCTTGGTGACTCTCACAACAGTTTCAGTGCCTCAAGAAGTTGTAGTTCAATCTCTCTCTCACTTGTCCATCAGAGGTCTTGCAGTGATGCAAAGAAACCGCAAAGAAACCACAAAGAAAATAAATTTGTGTGTTTACATTATGGATATGGAGTGTATTTATTGTTTCAACAGGAAACCTAGCGGGAAGCAAATGAGAAACACAACTGAAGCCACACACAGTGAAATTTCACAATGTTTTGTTTTGGGTTTTTGTGGATTTTGTTTGTTTGTTTGGGGTTTTTTTTTTGTGAAATACTATTTGGGCAGCATTTTCCTTTCCATGGCATTATCTCCTGGAGCGTAACACCTACCTGTAATAGCTTCAAAAATTATCTTTGCTATAATAGCCGTGACTTCTAAGCTGTGCTACTGGTTTCTTATTTTTTCCCTGAAACTGTAATCTTTCACATCCATTGTTTGTTTTCATTTACTACACGGCTACCTTTACCTGACCTTTATTCTTAGGTCTGTCTATTGTAACCGAAGTATCATATTTTTACAAGACTTTAGAGTCCTTAATTTTGACTTTGGAAAATGCCTAGTCTTTTGTTTCAAGGTTTTGTTTCAGGGTATTGTTTCATTTTTTTATGCAAGGAAGAAAAAAAAATCACGCAAATAGAGGGAAACTCTTAAAACAAATCATGTGCCTACTACTTTAGCCTTCTCATACAGCTCTGCTTTTCTATTCGGAGTCTTTAATCTGCTTTATGAACACTCATGATTATTTTGGAGCAGTTTAGGGAGTTGCTGCCCAATTACTTCATTGCAACATCCTAGCTAAGCCGCTTTGCTAGGCTGTGAGAAGGCTTTGAGTCCACTTAGAAAAGTTAAACAGGTTATTGTGAAATGCCTTTAGTGGTTATTTAAATTAATTCAACAGAGTGCCTTGAAGCAGGCTAAGAAGTTCCCCAAGTCCATCAGGGCATTCTGCCTTCAGGAAAGCTGGTGGAATAGACTGGCAGAAAAAACTTCGGTTTAGCTACATCATCACAGAAAGACGAGTAAAATTACCTTCACAAAACCATCTACAATCCCATTCATGGAACCTCCCTGAAATGGTTTTCTACTTCCATCTTTGCTCCTTTTGTCACAAAGGACTCTCTGTTCTACATTTTTCTCAGATATATGTTTGGCAATGGGTATTTGAAAGAGTTTTCATATTTATTTCAAGACAAATAATCATAGTAAATAACTTGTGCAGTTATATCTCTTAATGTAATTAGAAGCCCACAGAAGCCTAAGACACATATGCAGGTCCATAATGCAGCATTCATCGTTGCGAGAACTAATTTAAAGCTGTCTGTTGATTCTACATGCTTCCATGAAATTACATTAAAACATATATGTTTTTTATTTTCCCTTGTAGACACTTATGAATTTCATAGGAATATATTGCCATTTCCATAATTGTCTTTGTTATTCAAATTTTAGCTTGTGAGCTTGCACAAAATCTGAAAAAGTCCCCCACCCCGATACTAGCTGCTGATCAGAGGACTAGACGCATAACAACAGTAAAGACACAGACCTTCACTGATACAATTTACTGGGTCACGACTTGTGTTTTAAGAACAAACTAGCCTTTTGCATTGTCCTCAGTGCTACTGGGGCATGAACTTATGGTGTTGAAAGTACTTGGAGTGCATTAATTATGACTGCTGTTACCTGAAGACAAGACAGATTTTAAGACACAGAGTGAAACATGACTTCCCGTTGATTCAATGTTACTTGAACTTAAAGAAATAGTATATCAGGCAGGTTAAAGCTCCTCATTGATGAGAAAAATCAAATCAGCCAAGCTTGGTGGCTGAAGTGTTGCAACATTATGTATTTACTTTCCCCCCCCCCCAAATGATCTGATTCACAATCTTTAACTCTAAAATATGACGTGTTATCTTATTTTTTTGCCCAAGTCTTGAACTGTACAGGTTCTTCTGTTCTCTGAAAAGTCTACATTGTCATTTTTTAAGTCAGTGATCTGAGCACCCTTATGTTCTTATGACCTTGAGAATGGCTGAAAGTGCACAGAACCCTTGGCACACCTTCCCATATCCTTGCAGCATTTTACAACAAATGTTCTTGACACAGAAAGAGCTGAAGTCACATGGTCTAATTGCTTAAAGCACATGGCAAAGTGTTCCAAAAATTTAAGGTTTCTCAGAGCAATCCAGCCCAGCCCAAAGGTATCATTTAATGCACTCAGCACCCTAGAAGACCCTTGTGAAGAGGTTACAATGGGTTAAAGAAGACCCTGTGCAACACCCCTGTATAGAGGCAAGTTTAACTCAGGGAGAAACCTGATATGGTCCTCTAAAAGCAGAATTTGGACTGGAATTAGAAACAAAACAGCACAAATTTTCACCTGGCTGCCTCACTGACCAATAAATGCTTTCCCTGCTGTTTGTGATACAGAACCAATGTCATCTGTGTTTCTCCTGCCAACAAAGTTATCAACCCAGCCTTGATATTTATTGCTGGTAATATAAAAAGTTTGAACACCTTAAAGCAATTTTTCTGTCTCAAATTGAATTTGCAGCACAGGCTGCAAAGCTCACAAAAACAACCTTTTCTTCCCTATGGCAAATTGAGCTCCCACTGGATTTCTGGCGTTTTGTTTCCTCTACTTCGGAGAAGCAATGGAGTGTATCTCCCACACAGATTATTTGTGCAGAGGTTCTAATCTCCACCGCAGCCCCAGATCTTCCCTTCTCTTGGTTAAATCTTGAGCTGGAAGTGGTGAAAAATGGAGGAATCACTGTTCCAAGGCAAGTTATCTTCCTTGTAGGATCTTCAAAAGGGCAAGGAAGAGGAATCCCGCTCAAAGTCTCTGCTCAGAAAGTCCCATGTATAGTCTCCAAAGTGATTGCTCCGAGCAGGTTTAAAAGACAAGGATGCCACTGAAGAGATAACAGAGCCATGTGAAGGTAGATTTCTGTTTTGACCACTGGTGGCTATTGTGATCCATAGAGTAAGGATTTAATTCAAACTAAAAATACGATCTACTGCAGGCTGAGCTGAAGTGTCCATGGTGATTCTGTAATCTTTTGTAATCTCTGATGTAATTATCAATTGGCAAAATCTGTAGAATACACTCAGCACAAAACTGAGAATGTTTTAGGCCTTACTCTGGGAGTTACTGAAAGCAATATAAGCAGTTCTTCTGTTGATTTTTTTTTTTACTTATTTCTGATGCCCGTTTTCTTTCCCTGAGAAAATGTCGTACTGTTAATACACGTATTGATGATTCTAAAAAAAAAAATAAATCCCAGCTCTCAGATTCTTAAAATCTCACGTCGATCAAAGTGTTGCAAATATTGCAAGAACAATTCTTTTAAAATTATGCAGCACAGAATCAACTTGGAAATTTCAAAGTGCGTCATGAGATGCTTTGAAAATGTTTCAATCAACCTTCACACAGCTCAAAAATCCCTCCGTTCTGATTTTGCATAAATAAGCTTGCCATGTCCTTCCTGATGCTGCAAGGACTATCAACAAGGTGCTAATGAGGATTTTTGTGTGTGCGTGAGTATGGATGTATCTTTTAACAAAGAATTCAGCTAATCTGACAAGGTCACTTCTATATAAGCAGCCAAACATCTGTCAGCCTGTAATGACTTCTTCTGATCAATAATGACATGGTCAGATTTGAAACTGGCAACCTGGAGGCAAAAGGCTTTGTACCCTGTTACTAATCTCTTGAGCTTTCCAGTCCCCTCTGAGGTGCTGCTTTCTAATGAATACATTCTACATTCAAAATGACAAATAGCTTCAATTAAAAAAAAGATCTTTGGGAAAACATTCCTGTTGTTGAGCAAATGACCATATAGTACTACTCATTTATTCTTTTAGGCCACTGGAGTTAATATGTCAGTTCTGTAAATTAAATGTTTCTGTGTGAATCATGAAGAAAGATGCCTGGGAGCCACATTGTCTTGGAATTCAAGCATTTCCTCCTGTGTTTATGATGAGATCGGAAGCAGAGGCTTTTAAGGGCTGGGATCTCAAGAGATACATCTCCAAGAGCATTGATGGTGTTCATAGAATTGAAGCCGTATCTCTCTTAAGGCTTTATAATTCTTACAAGTGTCACAAAAGACAACAAGGATTGCAGACACTGCGATAGTAAGGCCAGCTTCTTCAAAATTGAGCTTTTAACAAGGAGTTTTGCTTTTTTACTCCTCATCCCAGATTATTTTTCATACAATTACCAGCAAAAAAAAAACCTCTTTCCTTCAGCCTTGGTTGCTGGCAACAGGTGGAAAGCTAATGCAGGGGACAAAGTGCACAATAGCCTGCTTTGTATGTCCCACAGACCTTCTGACCACTTCAGTGGTGCGATTCTCAAAGTTAAGCCTTTAATTCAGATATTCAGGGTCTGATCCTTACATTCCTCCTCAAGCCTGAGGTCAGGTGAAAGCCATGCAGATCATAATGTTCTTAACAGATATATATGCCAAGCAGTCCAAAGTTCACCCAAGCTGCAGAGCAGCAATTTCAGAAGATGAAGAGACTGTTAGAATTATATTTCTTTGCCTTGATTTTAAGCAAAATATTTTAGAAGCATATCATTGCAACAAGAAATGCAGCAGTGATTACTGGATCACATAACTTGATTATTCTTAAGTTTTGCTGCTTAAGCATTCTTGGGGGAGTTGAACGGTGAGAAAACCAGACTCTACAGCAGCACTGAATCTTTTCAGCCCAAGCTCTTCACTGTTGAGGCTTACAGAGGATTTGCACCCAACCCTGCAGCTCTCAAATCCTTGAAGCTAGTAGGGTTGTGATCAGCTGTCCAAGCATGACTTCAAGCAATTTACATGCCTCTTGCCTCACAGCTGGATGCCACAGGAGCAGCTGACAGATCATCCAGCTTCACTCAGCCCTGAGATCTGTTGCTGAAAGACGCCCTCATCTTGCGCTCTTTGTTACAGCTGCCCCAGTACTGATCTATCACATCACCATTTGAATGTCTGATGGTTTGCACACTATTGCCTGTGCATTAAATTCCACCAACCTTTAAAATCTGGTCACCAGAGCAAAGTGGGCATGAAGTGTTACCATTTGAGCCGTCCTAAAATGGCTCACAACTTCTTCTACTGGCATAAATACAACAAAGCAGAAAGCTGTGAGAAACTAGACCAGAAGTTTTAAAGTGTCTAGAAGCTGCTCCAGAGGGTTATGTCATCTGTAAAAAGATGACTCACAGACAAGAAATCACATCACAACTTTGCAATATCTTCTGTTCACGACGTTGCTGTGAAATATGAACTTTCCTGTCCTTTCTCTGAACTGTTGGGAAAGTTTTCTATGACTTAACTTTACTGAAAGGTCATCCAGGCAGTTGGGGCCAGAACTTTCTATTGTATATCTTTTTTCAAGTACAGGAGTTGCCAGCTCAACTCTTTGAAAAACTCAGAGATTATTATCTTCATCTTGTACCAGTGAGTTTTTTACCTAATTACCTCCAACAGAACCAAATTGGTTGTTTCATAGAGAAATACTAAAAGGACAGAAATATGATTCTTGTCAATTTAACTTCTGAACTGCTGCAGTTCTGTCCCCTCTCTCTATGCTCACAACTGTAGAAGCCCAGAGTATAAAACTGCACTGGCAGTTCAAATGAGACTCCAGTGAGCTGGAATCCTCTAGACCTTCCCACCTAATTACATTCCAAGTCTTGGAAAATTAATATCTACAGGCCTTGTTCATTAGCAGTGATGCCACTGTTAAAGAAATTTCATAAGGGAGGCAGCTTTTCTGTAACCTGAATGTCTATGATGACACAAAATGAGATATTGCCACTGCATATCCTAAATGCCCAGGCAATACTGCACAGTTTTTATAAATGTGAAATTGCCTACCTCAGCTTTCAGAAGAAAACCTGTAGCTACCATAAAGTCAAATGGCAAAAGTTGCTAGTACTAAAAAGCAGCAAGCTAATGGTAAAAGACCATGCACCTCAGCGTATCTTAAGTGTATAATGCTCTGTAGCTTCAAAATGATAACAAAGTCAAATCCAGAATAAATTAAATTTTTGAGTACACTATTAATCTGCTGTACTTCATACACAGAAAGAAGTTCATAGAATCATAGAATGGTTTGAGTCTGAAGGAACCTTAAAGATCATCCAGTTCCAACTCCCATACCATGGGCAGGGACACATATCAAGTTGCTCAAAGTCCCATCCAACCTGGCTTTGATCACCTCCAGGGGTGGGGCATTTCCAGCTTCTCTGGGAAAACTGTTCCTGTGTCTTACCACCCTCCCAGGAAAAAAAATCTTCCTAATATCTAATTTAAATCTCCCCTCCTTCAGCTGAAAACCATTCCCCCTTGCTCTATGAGTACACCCCCTGATAAAGACCCTCTCTCCATCCTTCCTGTAGGTCCCCTTTAAATATTGGAAAGCTGCAATAAAGTCTTGTCCTTGGGATTGCCCCAACTCAGATGCAGGACCTTGCACTTGGCCTTGTTGAACTTCATAAGGTTTGCACAGGCCCACCTCTCAAGCCTGCCCATTCATTGGCATTCCTTCCCTCTAGTGTGTCAACCATGCCTCACAGCTTGACGTCCCTGGCAAACTTACTGAGGGTACCCTCAATCTCACTGTCCATAATGCCAACAAAAATGTTAAACAGCGCCGGTCCCAATACTGACCCCCATGGAACACCACTCATCACAGGTCTCCACTTGGACATTGACCTGTTGACTACAACTCTTTGAGTGCAACAATCCAGACAGTTCCTTATATACCGAGTGGTCCATACAGCAAATCCATCTCTTTCCAACTTAGAAACAAGAATGTTGTGCAAAATAGTGTTGAACAACTTACACAAGTCCAGGTAGATCACATCATTTACTCTTCCTTTATCCGCCAAAGCTATAGTCCCACCATAGAAGGCCATCAGATTTGCCAGGCGCAATTTGCCTTTAATTAAGTCATGCTAGCTCTAGCCAATCAGATACTTATTTTCCATGTGCCTCTACATAGATGCCAGAAGGAAATGCTCCATGATCTTGCCAGGCACAGAGCTCAGACCGATCATCCTGTAGTTCCCTGGATCTTCCTTTTTTCTTTTTTCAAAAATGAGAGCTATACTTACATATATTATACATAAAAATATGTTTATATTATATGAGAGTATATTATGAAGTGGGAAACTCCACTGGACTCTCACAACTTCTCAAATACAATGGATAGTGACTTAGTATTCTCACCTGCCAGTCCCCTCAAAACCCACAAATGCATCTTATCAGGTCCCATGGACTTGTGCAGGTTCAAGTTCTGCTGTGTACATCCACAGTGATTCTACACTCTACCATCAGCTGAACTCAGGATATTCAACTCACTAAATATCACTCTGCATTTACAGGAATCCATTCAAATGAGAATTTCAGAGGTCTATCTATCATATCACTCTGTTTAAAGTCTACTTCCCAAAGCATTGCAGTAGGCAGATATAAGCCCCTTGGTGTGAGGAGTTTTTCTGGTTCTGATATTGAACATCTTGAGCTTGAAATTCACCTTAGCAAGGTATCTGTGCTATAATTTATTTTAACTTTGCTACAATTTTTACTTCTCTGATGTTTCTCTTCTACTGTATGAAATGCTGTCAGGTTTACAGTTCACTGATCTGTTCTGAAAGCATCTGTTCTGATAAGCAGAGGAGTGAATGGAAGAGAAAATTCTCCATCAGCACTCTCTGAGAAGTGAAGTTCTCAAGAAGAGCAATCACGAAAGTTATGACAGCTATATTTTGCAAGCGTAGGTCTGAGAACATTTCCCCATGAGCTCTAGTAAATTGCATCATATGGAGTGCGTATCTGTCAGTATACTAATCTCACTATTAGACATCTGAGAGAAACAGAATCCAGGAGTGAGAGAAACCAACACCAGCAGTAGGACAGCAATTCAGTGATAAATACATTCATTTTCATTTGGAAGCAACTACATGGAGCAATCTGGATTGTAATTCAGAAGTGCAGGGAACATTCAGAAGGCTTTAACCTGAAGAAGCACCACATATCACTGTGGTTACTTACATAACAGTCCAAACTGCTATGTAACAAGTTATTTAATGGCTTATGATAGTTTCTTGATGCTTACACAGATATTGCCACAGCACTTACTTTATAGTTCGCTACTATTTTTTCCATCAGTCATCAGTTTTTAAAAGAAGATTCGCAGCACTAAACTGTACCTTACACGGAAAAAAAAGCAAAACAAAACCAAAAGAAAAAAAGCCAAACAAATAAAAACTCAGATAAAAATCCAAAAAGCCATTTTTGTCAGCTTCCATCCTGTGCTTTTCTCATGCATGTGATTGGTATAATATGAAATACTAAGAGAAAAAGCTCAGCTTATTATCTGGCTTGTCTATCGCCCTACATCCATTCTCAGAGTCAGAATCCAAAGAGTTAATGCTTTTTGAAATCGCATTTTATTCTTGTTAAGTACTGCAGACTTACCTTAGCCAAAGAAACCTGAGGAGCTTTTCTGGCTCCCAAATCACATCAAAGCTAAACCAAGCACTATCTGCGGGATCTTCATCAAGCCCCAGTCTGTACTTCAGCTGCAGTTTAGCACCTGGGATCAAAATTATTGGCAGCAACTGCTGATTTATTTGATTCTTATCATGCTTGGGGGTGGCACTGTCTCCTTACATATCTGTCAGCACTTAACAGACAATAACTGTTAATTGTAATTAGTAATTACCACTAAAACCTGTGCCAAAGAAAAACAACTCAGCTTCAGATTCCTGGCTGAAATACTGGCAGCATCTATAAATTGCATGTGTTTCTTTGGTCATTCTCCCCCAAACCAGAGAGGCTTTCTGCTTTTCTGGGCAGGATCAGCTCGAGGATCCCTAGTCCTTGCAGGATGTAAGAAGAACAGAGGATGGACCTAGGTCTTATCTGCCCTTTCTCTCTTGCTGAGAGTGGTAATGCAGCTGTACCTCAAACACAAGGTAATCACCCCGCTGAAAGGCAGAGCTAATCGCCACAGGAATAACAGTGTAATGCTTGGGTTCTCATGCACCTGTTACTGAGGGCCAGGCAGCCTGCAGGTAGAATGGACAAGTGTTAGTATCCTACGATTGAAATGCTCCAGCATTACAAGAGTAGGTGCTTTTGCACAAATTAAGCTTTCCTTGTCTTTTCCAACCACTTAAGAAGTCTATCGGGAATGATAAAGTCATGCAACTAAAGTGGGAAATACAGGTGCTGAGGTAAGCAGGAACACCAGTGGTCTCAAGCAAAGAGCAGGAACAAAGAGAAATTAAAGGTGACAAGAGCAAAAACACTGCAAACAGTTCAGACTTAAAGGTGCACGACAAACTACCTCTGGGGAATCAGTAAATGCTGCCTATTTAGTATCTGCATTGTAACCCAAGTATCAAGACCTGCATAGATTCATAGCTTATTCAAAGATGACTGGTTTTATTCAGGGTTTCCAAATCACAGTGGGAAAACAGTAAGTGTACAGCTGGTTGTGAATGGATTAATGACTACTAGGAATTTATGCAACTCAAAGTCTGCATGGGTGGAGGCTGGACCACTGGACATGCCCTGGAAGATAGCTGGCTGAGGAAGGAGTATTGCAGTCAATGTAACATGCCAATCAAATAATTATTCTGAAATCTCAGTCAGAAGTGAGGAATCTACAGCAAGCTGAGAACATAGAGGTATGTCTCTTTTTATTTAATCAGGGTGATTGAGAGCAGTGTTGTATTTCTGTTACTGCTTCTGGCCAGATGCATGTAGCACTTGTCCACCTGGAATGTCGGTAGCTCCTAGAGGAATCATTCGTCCTCTCCAATGCCAGGCATTTTGTGACAATTGCCATATTCCTGCTCAAACATCTAGCGTTGATAGCCCAACATGGTGCCACTCCCCCTCTCTTTATCTTTATTGAGAACGTAAAAGAGAGAATTCCCATCCACAACCTCCTCATTACAACCCACAGTGTGGTGCCCTTAAATAGCACCTTTTTTGTGCAGGTCTAATTGGCCAATATACAATAGCTGCTATTGGCTCCTTTGAGCACTCCACAGGGTGCACTGGGCGTGCACGCATGTAATTTATCATGTCAAATTCATTTTCTTTTACACAATATTGTTTCTGCCTTTCTTCTTCCAGAGGGTTATTATTCTGTGTGAATTTCCTTTGTAAATTAAGTGGCTTGGTTGCTGTTCCCAGATCTGCAAAAATGACAAAGGGAGAAAATGAAAGAGCCACCGCCTCAAATTGGTTTGCATTCAGCAGGGTTGCCTGCCATTTGGGGGGACCAGCAGATGTCAGCCTAAATTGAAAAATGGAAAAGAAATACTGTATCATAATGTTAACGTCTCCTATGCCAGATGGGAGCCTTAGACAACAAGGGAGGAGCAGTTAACCAACAGTGGTTAAAATCCAGTGTTGGAACAAGTATGGTTATGCTCCACGCACCAATAGCGAATTTTGATTATAGAACTTAATTGTATCATAGATCAATGATAGTTTAATTTATGAGGATTGATTTTGTTAATTCAAGCGGTTCAAAAGGCAGTGTTAAAGATTCAGTTCATTTAACTGTATCTGACTTGAGCTTAGCTCATGCTATCAGAAGATAAATGACTGTATATAAACTAATACCTTCACCCCCCAATTCATACATTTATTTCAGCATTAGTTACTAACCATGAATTACATTTAAGTGCAAAGCATTAGTTGGGCAGGATACAGCACTGGGCTTGGAATACTTAAGATTGAGTAATAAAAGTGTCACATGATTATTTGCTCATACACAATTAGTGATTCTTCTGATGCTTTATTATTGCCATAGCGCTGATTGTTTTAATCCATAATTGTCGCACTCATATTAAACAGCAAAAGGACAGTCATGAATACTGTGACAAAAAATAAAATGGGATGAGCAAGCCTATTCAAGGCATGGTTTATTTAGACCACAACTTACCAGCTGTCATACACATACCTGACTTCCAGTACAAGCAAACACCATGTAAATTTTCCAAGAGTCTCACAAGGCTCTTTCTTAAAGTTTCAGATCACAGAGCCAAGTTTTATATGAAAACCTTAATGTTTACTCAATGTTTCCTACCAATCTACCCAACATGTGTTTCTGTCCCTAATTTTTCAGGTAAAAGATCCAGAGTTAGAAAATGAGGCAAATAATATCCCAACCAAAAAAAACACCCAAGTACCATCCATTTTTTGAGCTCTGAGTTTTCTCACCTTAAACACGAAAACAATTTCCTGAAACAAGTCACAGGGAGAGACTGGTTTGTCAGCTTTAAATAGGCTATTTTCAAGGAAAGGCATTTGCGGGCTCACCTTAATTGTACAAGGATTCTTTTTCTCCTGTATCTTTCTTAATCTGACAAAATCACTCAATTCTCCTCCACTTTTGTGCCTCCTGTGATGAGCCAAATCTATGCAGGATGCACCTTGCTGCAACCTCTGTACCTTACACTGAGCCTGAGTAGACTATGCCACCACAACCAGGCGATCAATAAACACGGGGTTTTGCTTCTTAGTTTTAATCTTTAATCCTATGCTTATTCTGTATGACTTGCAATGGAGTTAGGGGAAGGAAGTATTTATCTTACAGACAATGAAGAAAAGGAGATGCATTCTTCTAGAGAGAACCAGTGAATCCGGAAATCTTCACCACGTGACAAACATGAACAGTGCAGACATGCTGGAAAAGCAAGCAATCTTTCTGTCAGCAAAGTGTCATACCACAGGAGACAGGAAAATGGAAAACTTTCCTAATATTTATTCTGACTCAACAACATTGGTCAAAAAATTAGAACAGAATCATATCTACCGCTATTAATTTTAAGTTATGATATTAGGTGAAAGTTCCGATTTCCTCCACCCCCCATCACAACGGCTCCTCAAGCTAGGTTTGCTTCACCTGTTTCAAAATCAGCTGAAGAGTGCCGATGCTTTCTTGAGCATGTCTTCATATTTCCTTTGCTGATTTCAGGGTTTCTCAGACAGATTTCCTTCGTACAGGACAGGTGGGAAGAAGTGATTCAGACAACTCTGAGCTCCCAAAGGGGTGTCATCTCTTCCCTTGAAATCACCATGAAGTGTGAATGTTCCTAATGGAGAGTAGGTCTCCTACACACCTCCCAAGCAGAGAGAGGTTCTTTCCAGGGAAGTGGCAAAATGGAGGGGACAAATCAGAGCAGGCAGGCTGATCTTACCACCAAGTTTTCCTATTTGAGTTGAGACATTTCTTCAGAACAACTTTTTTGTGCCCACAGTTCGATGTTTTTTCAAGCTTTCTGTAAGGAAGATCACCTTATTCCACTCCACCTCACCCAAGACTTACCTTGTCTCTCCTGTCCTGCTTTGTGTAACACATGCTATAACAGCATGTACTTGTGCAAAAGAAACCAAGCAGTAGCTACTTGCAATAAGCTTCTATAGAACGGCACAAGGAGAAACTGACCTGGCTTAAAAAATAATAATGAATATGGGAAAATATGCTCTGCTCACTGTAAAAATCTCTCTGTTCTTCCCTTCACAGCATTAAACCAGCAAACATAAATGTTTCTTTTCAGGCACAGGGTGTACTGGGTAAAACGGCACTGCCTACTGAGAGAATGGCTTGAGACACACAAAGAAAATCAGTAGGGGATGCCTCTGTCCATCTTTGAAGAGCCAGTACAGCTAACAGAAAAAAATACATTAACAACACCAGGCAAACTTCAGTGTAATAACAAAGATCACTTAGACAGGCTGGTGTGACCGAATGGAAAAAAAAAAAAAAGAATTACCAAAGCCATATAAGTGTACTCTGTTCCATTCCCCGGGTGCCAGTGGGGACAGTGGAAGTCATTTCCCTGTATTCTGCACCTCAAGAACATGAACCTATAGCCACAAGGTGCACAGGTGAGGTGCAAATAGAATGCAGGTACAGAGTACGTAGGGTAACCTGTGATTATCACAGTAGGATGAAAATACTTTCTCAGTGTCTCTCCTGCTCCTCATTTTATCAAACTTACTATCTGGCCTTAGTTCTCTTTCCTCAAAAAGACCTGAATCCATTTTGAAGTCCACCTTGATTTGAGCTTTAGACCTCTGATAATCATACAGATCTCATGAATGCTGGGTAATGAATCCCATAAAAGTTTTTTCCTTGTATTTCTTGTTTTTCTTAATCCTGAATTTCTTCTGTATTTTTCTCCTCTGTTTCAACAACTCTTGTCAAATGTTGCTTTTCCTTCGTAGCTTGCTGCTTTCCAGTTTTAGATGCTATCCTCCAACAGCATGGCAGCCTTCAGCTCACCATACACCTCCTTTCCTTTCCCTGAGAGGCATTCCCCTTAATGCTGACTTCTCTCACTCCAGTAACATACTTTCTTTCATCATTATCAGGATGCATCTCACACCTAGGCTTTCAGGGTTTTTCATTGTACATTCTCAACACAGTTTCTCCTTTTTTCCCTCTTACACTTTCATTTTCTGGTGACATTCCCAGGCTCAGATCCTGCCGTGCAGCCACCTGTTAGAAAGCAGAGAGCAGGAGCCTCTGGGGAACAGACTGTCATATTTATCTGCTCAGCGCTAAGTTACAGTGCTGGGCAGGTGGTGTGCGATTCATCACGGCAGGAGCGTGAATGTATTAGACTGGTAGTAACGCTACAACTGTTTAAGGGGCACAGATCCTGCAGGAGAGAGAAACTGGGAATCTGAAACAGAGCCACATGGCTACCAGAGGAACATAAGTGAACTATTGACAGTGTAATTATACTTACCAGAACACTCAAAAATAATTGCTATCCTTAAGAATCAAGCCGCTTAATGGGAAAACCTGTTTTAGATGGTATTGGTACAAAGAAAGGAGAGGCCAGACGAAGCAAGATGCTTTTTTTTTTTTTGTTTTCATTGGGTTTGTCTGCAAGTCTTGAATTGCTATCCTTCTGCACATCTGAACAATATAGTAATTATAAAACTACCTGCTGTAAATCCCAAACTTATTTCATATGGCCAGACAAAAGGATTGTGAGGACACATGCACAATAAAGAAATTTAACTTGGAGAATTCTAGATTTGCAGGAATATCTGGCAATTTGTATAAAACTGGCAACACACAAGTGAATCAGAATGAGTTTACAAAGCAAAATGCCATTATGTTCTCAAAGACTACAGCAGTTCAACAATCTGAAGAGTTTTGCAGGGGAATTGGGTTCACAGCTCCTAGGAGAACAGACGGAAGCTTCGTGACTTCAAAATGTGCAGTTAGATCTGCTAGCTGCAAGGAGAATTAGTCTCGTAGTGCAAGGGGTTGTGAAAATGAAGGGATTTTTAAGAAGACTTGCATCTGTTTCTCTGAAAGTACTTTTGTAACTATGCATTTGAGCAAAGCCTCTTTGAATTTTAAAGTGTTTAGCTTCAAATGTTTGGAGGACTCCAGAGGAATACATAGTTTCAAGCTAACTGTTTGAAATCCTGACAAACTGTTCCAATTCAACAAGGAAATGTTGGACATCAAAGCTATCCCAGGAGGAAAGGAAAACAGAATTGATGTATTTTAATGTATTTTTCACAATCAAAAGGTAGAAAGCCATGTATGACACCAGATTAGGAGCTAGGGTCTATTTGGTAACCAGTGAGTATAGCCCTACTGAAGCTAGGTTTTATGCTGAGAAACGTAGAAGTGTCTCATTTCTCTTTGGCTCTGGGTGCTTGTGGCACTTTCTGGTTCTATGTGAAACCCACCACCTAGAAATTGTTCCTGTTCACACTTCTCTCAAGGTGTGTGTCCCTGAGCCTGACAGGAAAGCCCAGACTGGTGAGATGGAAATTTCAATTGCACTCCCTGGGTCACAAAGAGACATGCGTCTGCCAGAGAAGTGGGGAAGGGAAAACTAATCAGGTGCAGCCTTGAAGGGAAGCTACCCTAAAAGGAGAGTTTAATTTTTCAAGGCTTCTGTGAATCAGCTTTCTGGGGGTAACTGAAGCCGTATGTTCACAGACCAGACCATAAACAGGTTCATGGGAACCCAGTCCTGTTTGTAAAGTTCATAAGACAAAATGTCAGAGATCATATAACACACACGCTTAAAAACACACACAAAGGAATTTTGAGGTGGTAGAGAAAGATGCTGTCCCGAGACAATTTCTTTTACACTCCTGGATTATGGGAGCAATAGGATTTGAAAGTAAATTACCAAGCTTTTGATAAATAAATCAGGGAATCATCAGCATAACAATCATGGTGGTAATTATGTTGCGTGCTGTCTGCTCCAAATAAATGTGGAAGCTCAGATCTGCGTGGATGTAAAAATTGAGCCCTCGTGCGATTTCACAGGGTGTCTGGATTGGACTGGCAGGAAATAAAAGCAAGCTAAATTCGGGATTCACTACAGAAAGATTGAGATACTGCAGAAGTATAGACCACTTGAGAGGTGAATTGCTGCGATCAATTCTGTCAGGTTTTTCTGTCTGTTTGAGAGACAGGTCCAACAACAACAGCACACGTGAGCATAACTGGTGCTGTAACTTGGCCGAGGATAGTCCTCATGCTGGGGGAAGATCAGAATTCAAACAAAAATATCTCATAAAAGTGTTAGTTGGGAAGCGGCTTCATAACTAAGCTGTCATTGCCATTGCTCTTAAAAATAATTGTGAGAAGAAAAGTAGCACATTGGATGGTGACGAAAGACTATTCCAAGACAGTCCATTTGTTCCAAGACATTTACCTCAGCATCGTTATTTTAGTCAACAGTTGAGAAGCAAGAGTGATCCAATTTATAAAGCCAGCAGCCTAACTGGCTGCAGGCCACACTTCACCCTGAAATCAGCGATCTACTCTAACATTCAGTGGTTCAGGAGCAAGTTGCCAGCATTCAGTAGTTTTGGTCATACTTTTCATAGATGGCAAACAGACACTGCTATTCATAACAATTACACTAGCTACAGGCTACGAGGCTCACAATTGTATCTTAGAGCAGCCTGTAGCTGAAAAGGTACAAACACCACAGGAGACTACCTGAAAACTTGACTTGAGCAGGAATCTGGCTCTTTACCTGTCAATGCTGTCAGGCATTTCTCTTATCTATTTCTCTGATATTTCAATTTTTTATGTGCCTGCTGTAAACGTTAATTTTCTTCTGTCAATGATATTTCTCTTTTCACCATCACTGCAGTAAAGTACAGTCTGATGTTGCTCCATATAGCTCTATTCCATCAGAAATAGAATCTGAAAGAGTGACACACATACAGTTTGTTTTTTTATTCGTACATGGCCTTACTCATTGCTATAATCACCTAAGCCTGAGTTAATAAAATCTTTACCATGCCAATACTGCCCCTAGCACTGGTTTCTGTGGGCAGGAAGAACAGCCTTCCTCACTCAGTACAGAGTTCAATACACATAGCAGAACTAAAAGGTGACAAAACCAACTCCCTATTTTTAGTTTCCCTCAGTACATACCTAAATATTGTCGGACATGTTTTGTTACAATTTTTAAAGTCTGTCTTGGGATTTCTAACTGCAAAATATAATCTAATGTAATCTTATTATATTCTTGTACAATATTTTTGTAGTAGATATTACTTGCCTCAAATTTGACTGAGCAGTTCTCACTTAGATAAGGATTCACTTTTTTTTCCACGGTAAGTTATTGCAAAAACATATTCAGAATTGCATGCAGATCACATCAGGTAATTTGACATGAGATAGACACTTCACCCAATGAGTTTATTTTTACCAGAGCCCATAAACCAAAGGAAGCTCTCTACATATCTATTCATGCACAAACCAGAGTTAGGCTTGTTACACATCTGCCTGTAAGTAATACCCCAATTTTGATCTAATCCTTGGAGATGGCACAATAAAAGCTGAGGCTGCCCAAGACTCCCTAGATGACCCCAGCTTAATCATGTAGTTCCCAGCTACGAAACAAGCATGGTGTTCAGATCCACTGAGATTCAGTTTTGCTGTTCCCATTGATAGCTTTCCTGGGAAGTTTCAAGAGTTCACATGATTCTTTATTCTGTACATCCCTTCTGCTTCCAGGTGCACATCAAGACTTTTCTGATGTTTAAATGCTTTAATTAAAGTTAATTTTACAGATCTATATGCCTTGCCATTCATTCTCTGTCTTCAGTAAGTAGAAAAGTTTTCTGATCATCACAGATGAGAATTTCCACCTCATTCTCAGCAGTGGTAAAAAGTTTTACGTTTCAAAATCAGCATAGAAATAGAAAGAAATGCAAGGTAGAAGACAGCAAAGGCTGAGAAAAGGCAGGGCTGTGGTTCAGCTCAGAGCCACAGTGAACACCCACAGATGCTGTGAGAGCCTGAATAGCCTGCACTGAGTGCACCTAGCACGGAGCTTCCTAGGAGCAGTGGTTCAAGCTCTCAGCCTCTACTGAAATTTGTAGTGAGGCTTTGTACTTGTGTAGTAGTGCTGCAACATCACCAAATAGCTTCCTATCAGTCCCACAAGAAAACCTACTTCATGCAGCAAAACATGGAAACTGGTTTCCTAGACAACAACCCCACGAGGAAAGTGGAGTTTCTATTGTTTCTATTCTGAAACAATTCAATTAAGTCACCTTAAGGGAGACCATTATAAAAACTCATCTTTCATACAGCTCCTCTCTGCTGGGCATCCCATTTCCTGATGAACACTCTCCCTTATTGGTCAGGTATATTAAAATATCTTAATTTTACTTTATTCTTCTCTTCAACCTCATTTAGGAAGGGACATGTATTGTTATTTATGGATTTTCTTTAAAACTTTCAATTCTTTAATTTTGGAGGTGTTTTCTGGGTAAAATAAAATACAACTTTGATTCTGTTTAATCAGTGGTTGCTTGTAAGATATACCAAACAAGCAGAAGGATACAAGGTTATTTTATGGTTTACTAGGTACAAACAGGGCCCATGTTATTCGCCTGGCTTATGCATCTGTGCCTTCCTATCATGATCATTTAAGCATCCGAAATTCCTTTGGGGAAAATAGTCATGTGTAGTAGTTAAATCAACGTCTGAACCTGTGCAAACAAGACAAGCCCATAGACAAACTGAAGGGTAGACCTAGATTTTTATCTTCTGCTCTAGAATCTAGGAGTTCCTCATAGCTCTCATCATTTCTGTGTAGCTCATACAAATAATTCAGAATGTAACAGGATGACCTTTAGCACTTTCTAGCTAAGATATAGGTTGTCTCTAATGCATTACTTACAGCATTCCATGGTTTCCTTCGCTGCCTTTTAACTTTTGGTGAGATGTCTCTCCTTTCATAGAATCATAGAATCACCAGGTTGGAAAGGGCCCACTGGATCATCGAGTCCAACCAGTCCTAACACTCCCTTAAACCATGTCCCTAAGCACTTCATCCACCCGTTCCTTAAACACCTCCAGGGAAGGTGACTCGACCACCTCCCTGGGCAGCCTGTTCCAGTGCCCGATGACTCTTCCTGTGAAGAATTTTTTTCTGATATCCAGCCTGACCCTCCCCTGGCGGAGCTTCAGGCCATTCCCCCTTGTCCTGTCCTCTGTCACTTGGGAGAAGAGGCCAGCTCCCTCCTCTCCACAACCTCCTTTCAGGTAGTTGTAGAGAGTAATAAGGTCTCCCCTCAGCCTCCTCTTCTCCAGGCTAAACAACCCCAGCTCTCTCAGCCGCTCCTCGTAAGACTTGTTCTCCAGCCCCCTCACCAGCTTCGTTGCTCTTCTCTGGACACGCTCCAGAGCCTCAACATCCTTCTTGTGGTGAGGGGCCCAGAACTGAACACAGTACTCAAGGTGCGGTCTCACCAGTGCCGAGTACAGAGGGAGAATCACCTCTCTGGACCTGCTGGTCACACCGTTTCTGATACAAGCCAAGATGCCATTGGCCTTCTTTGGCTACCTGGGCACACTGCTGGCTCATGTTCAGTCAGCTGTCAACCATTACCCCCAGGTTCTTCTCCTCCGTACAGCTCTACAGCCGCTCTTCCCCCACTCTGTAGCACTGCACAGGGTTGTTGTGCCCCAAGTGCAGGACCCGGCATTTGGCCTTGTTGAAACTCGTGCCATTGGCCTCAGCCCAGCGGTCCAGCCTGTTCAGATCCCTTTGCAGAGCCTCCCTACCCTCCAGCAGATCCACACTTCCTCCCAGCTTAGTGTCATCCGCAAACTTGCTGAGGGTGCACTCAATGCCTTCATCCAGGTCATTGATAAAGACATTGAACAGGGCTGGATCCAGTACCGAGCCCTGAGGAACCCCACTTGTGACTGGCCTCCAGCTGGAGTTAACTCCATTGACCACCACTCTCTGGGCCCGGCCATCCAACCAGTTTTCAACTGAGGAGAGTGTGCGCCCATCCAGGCCAGAGGCTGACAGTTTCTGAAGCAGAATGCTGTGAGAAACTGTGTCAAAGGCTTTACTGAAGTCCAAGAAGACTACATCCACAGCCTTTACCCCATCCAGTAGTCATTTTGTCATAGAAGGCGATCAGGTGAGTTTGGCAAGATCTGCCTTTTGTAAACCCATGTTGACTGGGCCTGATCACCCAGTTCTCTTGCATGTGCTTCATGATAGCACTCAAGATTAAATGTATCGTGATTATATGTACCTATTAACAAGTTTTAGTAATGTCCAGGTGGTGGGGCCTAGGTACGAGAGTGATCGACTTAGACTCTAGAAGATACTGACAAAACACATACCCGAGGTTTACTATATTCTTCCAGAATGTGCCTAAACACTGAGCCTGAAAATTCTCTCTTGCTTATGTAAGCTCGTAATGGCATTTTATTTGTCAGGAACTAATCATGAACAATTTTCTCGTGTGTATTTTTTCACTTCAGTAAGTAGCAATAAGTAGCCTAGCAATAGATGGCTGGATTTTATTCTTTTTTTTTGTTCCTTCCAAAGGTAATTTGCAGAGAGGAGTCGGAGTCATCAGACAAAACTGAGGATAATTCTCTGTCTAAACATGCCCAACTTTTATTATTTTTTTTTTGTCACCATTCTTGACTTTGTCCTTAGGTAAAAAGGAAGGATGCTCTAGCAGAATGTTTAGTGTCAAATGTGATTTCATTTGAGACAGCTATGCCTTCATCATCCTAAACCTGTGTGGATGTGAGATTTACTGGTTTCCATTAAAGGGTTGAAAGAGCTTTCTAAAGGCTTTTGATATTTGTAAAGAAATTCTGGGCATTTCAGATCATTTATATGCCATCTCCTAGCTCCCACCAATCTGAATGGCAAGTTTTCTGGAAGTACTTGTACACAGTTTGTAAACAGTCATGGTCTGGTTTGTTTCCAATTTACATTTTCTAAGATAAGAATCCTCACCAGCAAGCACGGCTATAAATATTTTCAGAAACACTTCCGTTTGTTTACATGGAATATGCGAATGCAGAAGATTGTTTTCAGCTAGCAGCCACCACAGATTTCTGAGTGTGGGGAAGCAGCGCGAGGAAGTTCATTATGAGCCAGTGAGTTGGCTGTAACCTATCTATAGCAACTTCAGCAAGGAAGCAGCTTGCTGATAAAGTTTTCTTACCAAGCGCTCTTGACTGGAGTCTCACTTAAAGGCAGTTTCATTATATCTCACTCTAGACAACTCTTCTGCCAGTACTGCTTTCTCACAAAAAGGGAGAGCGGCAGCTTTGTAAAGAGAAAATACTACAACGAGGCTTCTACTCTATATTCTAAACATAAAGTGGTCATAAATACTTGTACTTTTTACAGAACTCTGCTGAAAACGTGATTACACCAGGAAGATTTGTTAAGGACAGAAATTTCCTCTGCAATAACTAAAGAAGAATCCTGTCTTCTGCTTTTGGTAACACTCTAGAATAGAAACAGGAGTATAGTGCTCAGGATTTCTAGCGGTCAGCAGAGCATACAAAGAGGTATGAATTAAGCAAATTAAAAGTGGATGAGAAAATATAGACCTTCCTAACTCTGCGATACATCTCATGGCCTGAAGGGGTTAAAGGAATCCATGAAGCTGCTTGGCAATAGTTCCTGGGTCCCAGTAGTAGTCATCAGTGAAAGATGTGTAAAGTCATTATATATATTTTTGTATATAGTTGCTTTGGAAATTTCAGAAGTGGTTTGTTATTTTTTTTCTTCTTATTATTTTGGTTTGCATTCTTTCGCACTCTTATGCTTCCATGTCCTAACTGAGCTGCTAGAAGATTCAGCTTTGCAACCACCTCAAAGCACTCATTAGCCCACTGTCAAAGGTATGTCATCACCAGATACCCACAGATTTTGGTGGATTTTAGCTGCAGTGTTCCTTCTAACAGATGCGTTCAGGTCAATGTCTGAATTCAGAAATAATGGCTTTATTCTCACTTGCTGATAGTGTAGATGTGATTATCTCGAAAAAAAAATATTTCTTTAAACAGAAATATCACAGATGTACGGACAGACGGCAATATCCATAAGTCAGCATCAGGCAGGCATGTGTTAGCAGGGAAGTTAGCAGGCATGAGCAGGAGTGAAGCAGGGTTGTGCTGGCTATTCAGCTGGAAAAGGTATGTGAGGAAAATAAACTGCTGATCTCAGTATGAATGCTAAGTATATGCGGGGCTGGGGAATGCATTTCAGCGATAACTTGGTTGATATAGGTGAGGGAATGATAACGCAAGCTTTGCAGTAAATTGGATGGGCTTGTCAAAGCCAAACCAGACAAAATGTTGCCATGGTTATTGAGTTACCCAAATAAAGAGAACATCACTCACTCTGAAGTACAAAGGCTCAGGATGGCTTTGTGGTCCCTCACAAGGGCGGTGGGTAGAGATGAACGTTCAGATTTGCTGCCTGCTGTCATTAGGAAATGCAAATCAGGGTGTGAAAATGAAAGCGGAGGGGTGACAAGGTGCCTCAGGAACCACCTTTTCTGGTTGATGCCTAAAACGTTCTCCTGAGATTTCAGACTGATTGCTGTCTATTCTGCATAATGGGTAGGCTGACTGATTTTATTGATCCTCAGTTATTTTTCAGTATTGTTTGCTTCATTAGCCCAGGCAGCCCAGGCACACAGTCATGGGCCCACAAATAATCCTCCGTGGCCAATGTATCTTTGCAGTGAAGAACCTGTATTTCGGTTTTTAACAGACAAATCCAAGTATAACTAGTTTTAATACAACCAAGAAAATATCTGAATGGATTATTGCATAAAAAGGGGAGTGTACATTTATTACTTTTAAAAAATATTATTTATTTCAGATTTTAAGCAGTGTAATGAGAATTAGTTTCAGTAGTGTTTTCTATCAGGGAAATTATTTTTCTATGTGTTACTCTTACAGATGTGGTTTTAACCAGAAATCTTATTCTACCCCTAGGAATGTGGAGTTTTGTAAGAAAAAAAAAAAGGAGAAAAGACAAAAGGAAAGAAAACAAGTGCAACGATATAGAAAGTATCTGGCTGCTGGGGGAAAATAGTGCCTGTGAAGATAAGGACCAAGCTTGAAGAGTTTAGCGGCAAGGGCAGAAAGGGCAAAGAAAGTCACATTAAAACAGAAATGCAGTCTCTGGTGGGTCATTTGAATTTCATCTGCAGAGTAATTTTCATGCCACTTAGCCATAGCCACAGCAGGAATAAAGAGGGCTAAACACATTAAAATGACAAAATCATACAAGGAGGGGCTGGGATTTGTAGTCATCATATCTGATAAAATTCAATGATATGGTAGGCTGAGTTAGTGTTGCATCAAGAATTTTGAGTGTTTACAGAAAAATGTGACATGTGACAGGGGAAAGGTTTATAGCACACTCATTCAGGGTTCATGGCACATTAAGAACCCATCAGCTACAAAGAACAAAGGATTTCTGACTTCAAAATAAACCGAAACAAAAATATATACAACAGCAAAACGTCCCAACCTGTCAACAAGATTTGCAGTTGACCCTTGGAGTAGCGGCTCTTTTTTTTTCTGATCCTTCGAGGAAACACGGGTATATTAATAACTACTCAAATGCTGCAAGATCCCTTAACAATTAATTAGAGGATTTAGGGCCTCAGAAAACGGGCTTGGATTGAAAGCTCTATCAGTTCTCAATTACTGTCCTTAGGTATAAGCCCTGGTAGGATGCCCGCCCCCCCCCCCCCCCCCGAAACTGGAATAATGCTGTTCAGTGCTGCACACTTCTTGTAGCTCAGGTAGCCAATGCACACAAGCACGCACCCCCAGATGCTCTTCAAAACCAGTGAAGAAAGAGGTGAAGAAAGAGCATTTTCCTGGTGAAGAAAGAGCATTTCACTTTTGAACAACAGAGTGTAATTTTATATACCCGAGGAAGAATGCTGTGAAATCTCTTAGCCTCATACGTTATGGGAGAATTCAGCCATATTATGCACATTCATCTTTAGATCTAGTAGGGTACATTAAGTACTACTAAGAAAAGAGCTGGAGATTCTCAAGTGTTTTCATGAAAAGTCCTTGGGAGTGGAAAACAAAATAATTCAGGGAGCTTGAAAACATTCTGGGCTTTAATAGTTTGTCATAGATCACTGGAGCGTGCTGATTAACAATATCTGAGTAAAGAGCTATGGAAGGAGAGTGTCTGCTCCTTTAAGGGTAGCTTGTCAAAAATACACAGAGAAGTAAAGCCTTATGATTCAACAGTAACAAAAGCAATAACCAGAAACAAATCTGGTCAGTCACATCAGTTAAGGGGATATCAAGTAACTGCAGTAATCTGGGACTTTGCAACTGACAAGGATGCAAACCTGACTTTTTTTTTTTTTTTTCAGACAGTCATGGCATGAACTAAAACCACTTTCTTTTATTGGATTGGTGCTTAGAAATCAAATCACATTCTGGCTTACTCAGTCTGAAGTTAATTTCATCTTCCCTCGGTAGTTAGTGAACATAATGAAGAAACAAAGAACATTAGAGATTTATAGAGTTCAAACTTAGAAAGTATTATGATTATCTCATTTAACGTTGTGTACCTTATAGGCCAAAGTTTACATGCTAAGATACGCGTGAAGCCAATATAACCACATTTGCTCAAAAACATCTCACCTAAAGAAAAAACAGCTGTGGTTTAAATGCTTCAAGCAACACCACCAAATCCACTACAATGTTTTTCCCATGACTGTTTATATTTACTGATAAACATGAGCTTTTAAGTATTCCCTTTTGTTTTTGTTTTCCTGCTAGACAAAAAAGCATGTTATCCTACTTGTTACATAAAAAATCATGAATCCATTAAATGCTGACTTATCAAGGTATGTGGTGAATAACATCAGGCAAAATGAAAAAGAAATATATTTTTTTCCAAACAGAATATGTACAAAAGATTATCACTTGATACAATGAGCTAAGTAGCAACCCAGCACCTGAGTCATCAAAATCTATCCATCACCTTTGGCTTGCACTCATGTTGTAAAGCAATAATCAAAACCAGCTTTGGTTTGTCTTGAGAACTGATTCTCAGCTACCTGGTGTAAGTATCTTTATGCATTGTAGATGTAGAACACAATTAGATTTGTGCTTCCCAGTCATGCTTATATAATAAAGATGCTTATTTCCCCCCCATCTCCTACCTGTGAACTCTACTCGTATATGTACATGTGGCTACAACCAAGCAGCTTCTTGGAGAATCAGCACTTCAAACACCATCACATTGTTTACTTTGAGAAACTTACTGCTGCTAAAGAAACAAGGATTTAAAGGCAAAGATTAATTCACATGCAGGTTGCTTCATTAGACAGTAACTGTTTACATTTCCAACTGTCTTAGGTACGATACAACAAGTATCCACTAAAAGTAGTTACTGGTGGATACTTGGCTGGTATGGAGCCAGTTGCCAGTCTCAGCCAGACTTCTTGACCATAATTTAACTCTAATAAAGCGTTACCAGTAATTACTCTGTCAGTGTACTTGTTACTATTAATATTTTCAGCCTGAAAAGTGAGTTTGTCTATTCCATCAATGACCAGATAGCCAGAGGCACGTGGACTAAATGATTCAATGGTATATTCAAAAACATAAACCCCCAGATATGGAACATGGAACTTCCCAGTTGCTGGGGCAAATGAAGCTCCATAGTTGACATCCAGATTGTTAAATCTGATGAGTCCTGGAGTTGTCATTCCATACGTATGAGAGGCAAAAAAAGCCACCATAGGTGCATATCTGTATGATCCTTTTGAGAAATCTGGAAAGACATAATGAATAATTTCAAGTAATGTTACATTGTAGAAAGGCAACTATGAGCAGCCAGAAGATCAAAAGCTGCTTTTCTGTATTCACATAATCTAGCAGCTCAAGCAACTGAAGTGTAGTATTTCTGCAGTGCTAGGGGTACCCACAAAAGAATAATTTTAGAAACAGCAAGGGAACTTTATGTTTATCTATACTATGTTATTAAGGGAGCTGCTATTTTTCTTCCCTCTCCTCCCTGAATTTTTCCCACCCCAAGACCTCTTTCATTGTTCACCTGCGTGTGCTGAAGCCAAGATTTTTTTCCACAAATCTTAGACAAACACTGAAGAGGTTTAGCACTCCTGATGTTAAATGAAGGAATAAAAGAATATGCTTCTCTCTTCAAGTTGAGCCCGCACACTACGATTCCCTGCCACTGTACAAACAATTTTATTCACTATTCATATGCTGTTGTGGGGAGAATCAGCCAAATGGCTGCTGAAAGCTGCATAAAATTCACGTTCCATGTTGCCTGGATGTAAATTATTTATTTGTTCTCTGGACTGAATAAGCACAGTTTCTGCTTTTCTTTTTTGAAATATTTTTTTTAAGTGCTGCATCCTTTGCTGATGAAAATCAGAGGCATGCCTAAATTAATTCCTTAAGGACACAGTCCCACACATCATGGTAGCTACTGGTATTTATAGAACATTTATGGCTATGCTGAAGCCGGTATTCCCCAGTGATGTGATTTTACCTCCCCCTTCGAATTCCATGATATCGTGTTCAAATACATCTATTGCACACCCTCCCACTCTGCACAATTCAGGAGGGAGTTTTATGGCTGGTCCTAAAGCAATTTAATCCCATCATCTGGTCACATTAAAGAAAGAGATCATGAGTCACCCTTGAGGATTGATATCTTCAGCACCAAAACACAGGACACTACTACTTGAGATTGCACTCATTAAAGTGAAATGTGAGACATTTGACCAGCAAATGCTCTCTAATTAGGCCCTGAGGCTGAAGACCATGCTGCTAGCATATTGCACTGCTAAATTCTTTACTTACCCACACTCAGAGAATTGTCATTCACCAGCTTCGTACTGCAGTTGACTCCTCCAAAAGGGTGGCGACAAGCACAAATAAAACTCTCTCTGTTGTTGATACAGGTTCCTCCATTCAGGCATGGGGAACTGGCACAAGCCGAATACTGCCCTGTGACAGAGAGGGAGGAAAATCAATAACTTCAATTGCAATGTCATTACAGTGACACTTCCCAAGTTTTCAGTATTTTGTGAAGTCTTTGTCAATTCATAAAGCCTGAGGTATTTCTCCTGAGGTTGAAAGCTTGAAAGACAGTTTCAGATGCTGTCCAGGCTGTTCAGACCCTTCAGACCTTCAGCCTCTCTTTTTGCCTGAACGCAGCATGCCCTCAGCTAGCTTCCAAGATACTCAGAATTACCTGTAGAAGCTGAATTCTGCTTGGTTCAGAGGGACACGTACGTGTAATAAGATGCAAGATATTACAAATCTAACTTCTTTGGAGCACCTCACTCAACAAACATTATGAGAACTATCAAAAGATAGGTATGTCTGAACACCTATGATTGTAAAGTCCAAGAGACTCGTGTCAGCAAAGACCAACTTTTCCATGGTCACTTCTTCCCTCCAGTCTTCCTTAATTTAATGACCTCGCTCTCTGCAATGTAAGTTTAAAGCCAGCAGAGCTTGGCTACAGCCAAGCATTAGGAAATTCTGCTGTTCCCTGCACAAGTGTTTCCATAATAATCTAAGGCATGGTGGTCCTACAGGTTGTCCTCAGGACAGATACAGTCTGGAGGATATTCATTCCTACTGGGATATGGGGAGGGCTGAGAATCCACCTCTCCTTGCCTCAGCCTGACATGGAGACCAGCAGTCCACCCAGTACCAGTTGCTCACTTCCCTCTACCAGCTTCTCACAGAGACAGTGGACTTTCTGTGCTGAGCCCCTCACAGCTGGCTCAGCCTCTTTCTTCCCTTCTCGTATGGTAGCCCTCAGGCACTACAGCAAACTAAGACACAAGTGAAAATTAGACAGTCTGCAATCATGTGATTAAAGAAACATTTTCAATCAGCTAATTAATCTTCACTAAGAATGAGGACGTGCCAAGAGGCTTGGAGCTGACAATACTGCAGGAGCCCTTCAGAAACAAACAGCCAGTCTTGGAAGAGACAATACTGGCATATACAATGTTATTTCCTTCTTTTGGTGAGACAAAAGAAATAGTTATTTTCCTGGTGGTTCAGGAAAATCTGTGCTTTGGGTTCATTCTGCTAGCGCAGGCACAGAAGGCTGCTCTTTTTGGACAAAACTGGTTTATCCTTGGGCATACAAACCCACAGATTTTGTATTGCTGGTGTACAAGTTGGACTGTTTTGTCTATGGCATTACTCATCCAGATGCATCACACTCATTGCAGGGGATTCTGGCTACTGGTGATGAAAGATTTTAAATGTTATCCAAACCACTTCCAGAACTTGTCCTCGTCCATAAATAAGTCCATTCCAGGATATCTACCAAGACACTTGTAAGATTTGTATTGCAAGAAACACAAATTATATCAAACAAGTGGGTTTGCAGATCACTCTGCCTGAGGACGTTCTTGCCTCTCTTCCTGACTGTGTATGAGCCGGCCAGATCATGTCCAGCCAATAGGGAGAAATCTACCAGTCCAGTGAGTGCTGCTGAGCTCTGAGACAGTAACTACTGAGTGTAATTGTAACACTGGCATGTGTTGTCATAGCAGTTTGGGGTGAAGAATATTCAGGCCAAATTAAAAATTAAATTTTGCGATGAAAAATTCTGAACACAACGCATTCCCAAACCATGCAGTTTTTCTTTTTCTTGCTTTGGTTAAATAAACATAATATGTTTTAGAAAATTAACCTTTTCTTTGCCAGGAACTACTAGCAGAGCTCTGGAAAGAGAATTCCATACAGTCCTTTGAAGGCATATCTAGATTGGTAGGTGGGAACTGCAAAAGCCTTTCGTAGAAAGGTCTACTTATTGCCAAGGAAATGTTAAACATGATCTTCACATAGACATCTCAGTAATGCCCATGATTATCTTCAGATTACCATCAAACATTTCACAGACTGCTGCATTGAGGCCAACTATTTCCATGAGAAATTTTAGTTCAGTGAGCAGAATGCTAAAGCACGTTGTACGGTGCCACTTGGATTTGCACTGATGGAGCATATGGACTTAAAAACACAACTATAATTCTTTTCACAGAAAATAATGTCCATCCCATAATGCCTGAAATACAGCAATTTACGACTGTCATGACTAGGGTCACAGCAACTGAACATGAAGAAATAATGGTTTTCTTCTCAGATAATAGTTTTGCTGCCCACTTAATTGAAGTTATTTTTCACTCATATTTTCCAAGCATCTACAACATTTCACTCATATTTAGCGGCAACAACATATTTACCAAGTAGGAAATCAGAAAAGGAAGGAAAACAGCTGATTGTGCTGACTGTATCATATTCCCAAAATACAAAACCTTTGTGTAAGGACACAGCAGACTCTCTGTTAATTGGTCTCTGCTTTTCATAAACAAGAAGTAAGTCCAAGAAACAGGAAAAAAGATCACAAAAAGGAAACAATAATGAGATTGAGACTAGTGCTTTAACAGTCTGCTGAGAGGTGATTTTGCCTGAACTTAACCTTGGAGTTAAATCAAATTCAGAGACAGCTTTACATACAATAAATAAACCCTCCAGCCACAGCATTGCTTCACAGCAGCTGGGGAGTCTGCTCCACTGGCTAAAACTAGGAGAAGCTGTGAAGAGTTTGAAACAAGTTAGGATTGTCAGGCTAAGAGCCAAATGCCCTAGATCTCCACTGAGCAGGTAATCTCTGTGTAACTTCCATGTGGTCTTACAATAGTATGGATTTGCTGTCATTTCTGGGTGAGGTTGCCCCTCTGCCCAGTATTTTCTTTTTCTTTTTCCTTGCTGAAGGGCTTCCTGCGTTCCTAGGTCTGTTTTCTCTGGTAGGGATAAAGATGCCAAGAGGTTCAGATTAGGAAAGGATTCCTACTATAGTACATATCCTACTTTTAATTAATCTTTCACAACTTAATAGTGTAGACGAGTAAAAGAGAGACTCCATAAATTAAATTAAAAACTTAAATTGCAGCTATTAATAGCAGAGTATAAACTGAATGCAGTTTCTATTTACAATCAGTATGGTAGCATTGAAGAGAGCCAGTTAATGCTGAGTCTTGCTACTCTTCCGGAGGGCAAGCAGCCAGAAGCTCTTTTGGGAAATAGACTTCTAATGCTGTACAAACAAATCTTCAAGCAAATAATGAAGCTCTGTCAGTATCTACTCGGGTGTTGTTTAGAAGGAAATCAAATACTTGGCAGTTTAAGGGTCTCCTTATGGAAAGAAGTGACTCCAGGGGTTCAATTTGGGAATGTCTGAACAGGAAGTAACTTACCAAAATTTTCTCAATATTTAGTTGTCAGTAACTCTCCTTTGGGAAGCCCTAGGAGACTAAAAGAGACTGGGAATCTACTAAACCACTCTGCTTGCATAGGGTCAGAGTGGTTGTCAGTCTACAATTATTAATCACCTTTAGATTAGCCCTTTCAGCCTGGCAGTGGTAAGAGAAATAAGCATCCTCAGCAGCCTAGATATGAGGAGTGCCACGGCACACTGGGAGAGGGGCAGCCCCATCTGGGCCAAGGGCCAGGAACTGAGGGTGAGAGCAGGACTAGTGTCTCACCAGGAGAGGTGACAAGAGCAGCATGGCAGGTTGTTCACGAAAACCTGGGTTTTCATAGCCCAGCACAACTCAAAAAGCCTGGGATTTTGGCTTGAACTGAAACAAGCATTCCAGGCCTGTGGGCAGGGGCTAGGTCAGGATGCTCAGGGCAGGTAAGGCTACCAGCGCATCAGGTTCTGATGGGGAATTTGGGTATAAATGCTATTTAAGGCAGTGCAAAAAAGAAGCACAAAGACTAACCTGCAGTGATCTTGGGTAAAAAGCAAGGAGAGGAGGTGCCGGAGCTGTGGTCTCCAGTTTTGGGTAAGGGCAGATTGTTAAGATTCATCTGATCTACTTGAACTCTGACAACTCTGCTTCTCTGTTAAGTAGAGGTATCTAATACTTCCAGTGTGATGATTTCAGGATAACTAAATTTAAAACAACACCACAGTCTCTCCTGCTTATTAGTCTAAACAGTAAATACACAAACCTGAAGTATATTTCATCAAACTCAACTAAAATAACCATCAAACTTGTGCAAATAAAATGCAAGATGCAAAACATTTAAGTAGGTTCATTTCACTGCAGGTTTGAATGATAAAGCAACAAAGGAGGCTTGCATTTCTGTGAGGAGTCAGAAATCACATGGAAACAGAATCAGAAATAAGACACAGAAAATGAGAACGAAAAGAAGTTATCACTTACACATGGATGCACTATTTTATATACATAAATATAAAACAGCTGCACACATTCACAGTTATTCATGTTCTTGGAAGGGTGGCATACTCTGAACAAAACAAACCCACAACTAACACAAGACAGGCAACAAGAAAATGCATTCGCCTTCAAAAAGCACAGCCACCTCTAGGTTCTCTAACAGCACTAAATGGCAATGGGAAAATGGGAACTGAGCTAAGCTGCTCTCCTGCTGCATCACAGTATTCTGCAGTAGAACAGTGCATTGGAAAGTCAGACTAGACATAATCCATAACGAAGACTAATAAAGTGTTTACTCTCTATTTTTGCTTTAAAGGCTGTCACGTCCCCTATGTTAGCTACTTGAAGCTGTCTTAAGACCACCGCTTTTTATTCAGCCCAGGTTGCCAGTACAGTTAATACCACGTAAAGTGTTAGATTTTTCATCCCTCATACAAGTATTGCAGCCCTGGCTGACATAAATCTTCTTTTGTTGATACCACAATGCGCAAATTTCCAAACTGTAAGTCCCCGCATAAATAATGCAAAGCCACATTGTTTCAATGACTACTGAGGAAAGTATTATCTCAAGGCCAAATCCTGAAACCATTGAAGCCAATGAAAATCCCAGGCTGTTAGAGTAGGATCAAATATTGAACATATTGGAATCAATGCAAATTGTTACTCATGTCTTTGTAGAATTTTATTCTAATCTTTTTTTAATTGAAAAAGATGATCCAAGCTTGAATACATTTTATGATTAGCCAATCATGCCTTAGGATTTCTTCTAGAAACTTCAGCACATATATCTGGATGTTCTTCCAGAACTCGGAGAGAAAAAGATTTCCTGGAGAATTAAAAGCAACCCAGGCAGAAAATGATAGTTGTTACTTCTTTATCTTATACAAATACAACGTATTACTTTACTGGGCTTGAAATATCATTGAGTGCAAAAGCTCATTACTGATGTAAGTCTGCATAAACATCGTTATGTAGAAACCTTGCTTAAAACTATGGGGTTTTTTAACATTTGCAAAGATCTGCACTTTCTGTAAGAGTGTGCATATATCTAACAATTATCAAGCAAGCTATTTGTTAAAATTCAGCATGAGATAAATAATAAATAGGAAAGACAATTAATTAATGGGGTATGAAAAACAGAGCAGGTGGCAGTTTGCTGTGCTCTAGGCAGGTAGTCCTGCTAACATTTTCCAATAAAGTAGAAGGCTCAGGAAGGATCAAAGGCATCCTGTCTCATTTTCCTTAGTTTTAATTTTAAACATGGACTACCTGAACGGTGAAATGTGCAGTGGCAGGAACAGGCAAACCCAGAAATTACTGAGAAAGAATTGCCATTTTTAATATCAAAACATCGAATTACTGTCCAGTAAGAATTTGGCAAATCTCAGTGCATTCTTAGGTGTGACTGCCTGTTGGAATAGTTGTGTGTCCTCTCTAACGGAAAAGACACCTAAGGACTAAAATCCTTCAGTTGGAATGGCTCTTCACAGAAGCCAATCTATTCATGGGATTGAGGCTTTAGAAAGAGTCCTTTCCAATGACTAATGAAAAGTGCTGTACCAAGGACAGGAGAAGACAAAGAAGGAGTGGTTGGAAAGAGAGGAAAGAAGTGTGGAGAGGGAGAGGTAAAGGGAGACTGACCTGCAGATTTAGCACATGAACAAGAGTGGTAGCTCTTATTACCCCAACACCTCCTCACAAAAAGGACTAAATATAATTTTGTAAATCTTCATAAGTTTGAGAATGCTTTACAGAAAATAATTAAGTCCAGGTACATCTATCAGACGTCCAGGAACCTGTCTCACTTATTTTAATGTGAATTAATGTCCTTTGAGGATTTTTAGGCACTTAACCACTCTTCATTTTCTGTATTTTCTCAAAAAATGGTATTTCTATATAACACTACCTTGAGCTATTGATTTTCACTCAGGTCTGATTCCAAGAGACATAATTCAGAGACTGTATTTCTGTGAATTCATACACATAAATTCATGTCATATGACAACATTTGAATTTAAGTTCAGTAAAGAATCCCACTCAAAATGTCATTTTTAAGAATGGCAGCTCCTATTCAGCTGAGCTGTTCTCCAGATGGACTTGAGTCAAGCCTACTTTATTGGCTGGGCTCCTGATCCTGCAAGTACACACTGTTGTAATTGTAACTGCACTAATAATCTCAATGAAGTACTGAAAGTGCTGGCAAAAGCCTCATTGCAGTCATTTGCTGTATTCATTTTCTTCAGGTTTTTGATACTTTTCATCTCCACTGACACTGGAAAGTACTGATGCAACTCCAGATTTCTCTCCCAGTTTGTATGTTTTCTTCTCCAAAATTGCTAATTGAGATGCAGATGCAAAATTATTGCAGTTTAAATTTTCTCTAAACTATCAGTTATGTTTGAAAGGTCATGGTCTCAGCCAAGTGTGTGTGCATGCACACACATCTTAAACTGATGAGATGTGAATTTATTAAGGAAAATTAAATGGAGCTTCTTGAAACCTTAGTGCAGAGTCTCCTCAAAAGAAAAATAAATTCTCTAGAAAGCAAGAGCAGATAGTAATCTCAAGTTCCCTTGAAACACTCTTCATGGCAGTCTTTGGACTTTTTCTTCATCCTTAGACAAGTTCTGCCACATCAGTTCATCACAATGGTTACTAAAGACCCTAATTTTTAATAGAATAAAATATGTTACCTGGATCTATAGTATTATCTGCGTTTCTCTGACTTCGGCTTGCCAGGTTCATGGTGACATTTGCTGCTCCTTTTTTCACTGGGGCTGGTTTCTTTATAACTGGTTTCACCTGCTTCTGAAATTTGGTGAAGTTGTTCATGGCACTTGCCACCGATATGTCAACGTGCTGGGTTAAATTTGTCAAGATAGTTCCTGCTTTTACTTCAAGCACAGATTCAATGAGCTCTTTGAAGCCTCTTTGCAGCAGGGGGACATCTGAATGAGCAAGTTTAATTAGCACAGGTATACTCGCATTCAGTTTTTGGATGCTGTGATTGGTACCCTGACACAACCCCCAGGCCTCATAAGCAGTTTTGTTCAGAAGTGGAATAGTGTTTGAGAAGCGGATTGACTTTGCTTCCAGGGCCCTGATCCTGGAACTCAGTGTCTGGAGCTGAAGTGAGACCGCTTGTTCTTTCTCTGAGGAGACAGCTTTGGTATTTTTCAGTGAGACACAGTTGTTTGCCAAAAACTTGGAAATTTTTGACTCTACATTCAGAAGGCGAATCTCATGGTCCTTTGATTTCTCCATAGAATCAAACAGTTTTTCCTCCACGCGGCTAACATCTTCTTGTTGATTGTCCACTTTTGACGATGTTTCATTTAAAATATAGAAAAATCTTCTGAAATTGTGCAGGATAATTTTGTCAGACTCTTCATATGGAAGATCAGAAAGGGATGGAGCCACTTTTGAAGTGTATTCATATTTCTCACCAACCAGCAGCATCTGGAGGGATTCATTCAACTGTTGGAACTGAGGAAGGAAAGCTAGGAGGCTGTCCAGCTTCTCAGCTCTGCCACAGCAGACTTCAGTCTCATTTCTTAGAGCATGCAGTGTGTCTTTCAGTACGTAGTTATCTTGGATAGAATCAATAGCATTGTTTATTACTATCATGGTCTTGTTTAATCCATCTTCTATTTCCACAGAGCATTCATTAATACGATTCTCAAACAGTTCCTGATAAGCCTGAGATTCATTTATAAGTCCTTCTTGAGTTTTGGAAAGCTCCTTAATTGCAGAACTCATTCTGTTAATGACAGTCGTGAGGTTTTTAATCTTCTCATTAATCGCTTCAGCTTGGATTTGTTGTTCATACTCTGAAGTCAGACTGAAAGGTACTCCTTGTTCAATCAAGGGCTGCAGGATCTCCATATCGTAGCACAAATCATTAATTTGCTCATTCATTTTGTCCATTTTATTGTCCAATGGAAGGACTAGGTCAGAGAGACTTTTGTTTAGGGCAAGCACATTTTCTTGGGTTGCTGCCAGCTGTGTTTGGAAATTTCTTTTACTCTCTGACAACATGTCATCGCAGACTCTCAGAACAGAGTCTCTGTGAATCTCCAGTGCAAAACTGAGATTGCTGATCTTGCTATCTTGGACTCTTAAGTCATCATAGATCTGCAGCACCATCATGCCTTGCTTCTTTATTTTCTCATGCAGCATGAACGTGTACTCTGTAACATTGTACTCTGTGACTTTATCTGCTGAAGGGATATCTTGGCTTGAAGACTGTTCAGCTGATAACAGTTGTTCATGAGCATCTTTAATTTCTGTAAGAGTCCTATTTAAAGATTCATAATAAATGACACTTCTTGACTGTTGATGCCCCAAGTTGTCTTCCAAAGATTTCTGCTTTTCCTGTAAAGCTTTCATAGGTCTGTCACAAGTAAGAGTCATTTCCTCTTTCATCTGCAACATATGACTCTTTAGCTCCAGAATGTCAAGCTTTGTTGGCTGAGTGTCTTTCTCCTGGGCAAATTTTTGTTGGGTTTCATTCAGGTACTTGGCTAATTCTTTTGTGTTTTCAAGATCATCTGACAAAGTAGACACAGTCTTGAAAATTTGAGCCATGCTTTCTTGCATTTCACCTTGAAATACTTTTAACTGCTCTCTAACAATGTCTTTGACTACCTCATTAATACTTCTTGACTTCAGACCTTTGGGAAAAAAAAGGAGAAATATGGAAATAATCAAACCAATTGTGTTAGCAACATCTAAGTTTTTCCACAACGTGAGAAAATACAGTGCTGTGCAGAAGTGAAAAACACACATCCCCACCCCAATTTACTCACCCATACAGCAAAATTTATAGCTTAGGGATGTAGAGGATAGCTAATAGTGTTTGAAGACTCGTCCCTGTTTCTACTGAAATCAATAAGAGTTTTGCTGTTATTTTGAAAGGGCAAACTCAGACTCTACATATGTGGTATTAACTTTGATCTCCTAGGTTAGCTGTTTCTGAGCACTGAAATGAGGACAGTTATGTGCTTTTCCAGCTTGCTTTTAAGAAAATGATGTCCTTTCTCCACCGGGAAAGTTATGAAAAAACACCTGCTTTATCATCACTATGGTCAAGAAGTGACAGCATAGATTATTTCCTTCCTATTGTACTGTATGTGGTAATAATACAACACACTATAGTGAGAAAGAAGCAAAATAAAAAGAATAACCTTATTGAATATCTGAAGTCAATAACACAACAACTGCTGCGAAAGGCAGACATTTCAAAGACACAAACCTTTAGTAAATCTTCCGTACTACAACTCTCTAAATAGGTCCTAGGAACACTGATTCTTAAAAGCACCAGACACAGGTGAATGTGTGGGAATTCTCCTGTGAATAACATAAAAATTCATCTGCCATATAGACTCAGATGGGTTAAGATAGTCATAAAACAGTGTTCATCAGGAGTGCTGCATAACATATTTGATTTAATTAGGGCAGTAGTTCTGCTGTGGTGAGATTAGAAGGATTTTTAAACATATTTTCCAAAGGCAGCCTCTATGTCCAGCTAAAACAGTGAAGCATTCTTTGCACTTTTTTGCTAAACACTATGAACAAGTGTGATATAATTATTAAACCCTTGAACTTCTACAACACTTTGATGACCTTCGGTTCTCTGATTACAACTGTATTGATAAAGGAAGAAACTCTCTGTTGCTTTCCTTTGTTTTCCTTTCAATTACTTCTCTAGCTTGAATTTTGTTGTTTCATTTCTAAGCGAGCAAGGCACATTCTGAAGCCTTATTGGAGAATGTACTTATTGGAAACTACATTCTCAACAAGAGCAGTAAGATAGCAGGAAACCAAACCTACGAAACCCAATGCAACTTTTTTTACGAACTATAAATGAGTCTCAGTCTTCATTATGTCAGGTAAAATGGACAGTAAACACCCCTGACACTTAGGGGAGAAATATGCCACTTGTTCAGATAGTGGTTTTTTTTCAAGGCAGGATATAACAGGCAAGTACAATGTGCTAGCCTAGAAAAAAGCCACCTCAGAAACACAGCACGACGTTTCCTAAGCAATAAACTGAGTTACTGTCAACCACGATAACAGATGTAACAGCAATTTTTTGACGAAGTATAAAAAACAACAAAGGGATAACACTGAGATTGCCTTTATTACTTTACTTTTTACTACTTGAACAGCAAGTAAATGACTAGGCAGTTGTATACACATGAAAGTTCACATGAATGTGCACCCTGACGCACAGAGCTTTGTCAGTGAACTTCAGTGAAAGAAAAACAGTAAAATAAGGTACCTGAGAATAAGGTTTTCCTGGCTGCTGAAAGGAAGAACCAAGATACGAATGCAGAGTAAAATAACTGACATGTAGAGAAACCATTGTAACTGATAATGTGGTCAGATTATTTTACGATGTTGAAAAATGTTCTGTGCTTTAAAAGGCATAATGACCTGTGAAGATAAGTTTAATGGCCATGGAAAGAAATAAGGTTGCTCTACATATTTTGTAAGGAATTAATTACATTTCTTCACCTAAGCAACAAATCTTGATAACAGATCAGTTGATATCAGGTTGGTGGAACCTGATAAAACAGATAGCCTTGGGTTTCTCTTCTTACCTGCTGTCTAGGACAGGCAGGTGCTTGATAAGCAAGTGCTGTTGCAAAACTCAGCAAAGGCTCTAGGAGCACGTTTCTCCCCAGAAAGACTAGACCTAAACCTGTGTTGTAGATGACAACTGGGCATATTCTTAAGCCTGAACTGAGAATACACATGAGGACACACATGGATGTAACTCAATTTCTCTGTTGCTCATTTTGGAATAGAAAGGTCCAAACTACCTGTGAATATTAAAGATCTCTTGTACTTTTTATGAGACTATAAATTTTAGGTTTAACTCCTTAGCTGAAATCTAACGTGTGTAATTACTTTGTGTCAACATATATTCCCTCTGTAGTTTCATTTATTTGAAGAATAATTGCAAAATAAATGTAGGTACACAGGAGACTGAGTTAAGGCTACGTATTGAGCTGTAAATGGCATTTCTGACTTGGAAGTGATTAACGGTCCATTGTTGAGCTCATTTTTAAGGGAGTGTACTTTTTAATAATGAAGAGGAAAGGAGTCTATAAAAAGTCTTGACGTGGAGTGAAAGCAGGAAGAAAGAACAGCAGTTTATTAACTTTAAATGGAGAAGACTTTTCTAAGTAAAAAGTAGAAACAGTCGCTTGAGGACTGAAAAAAATTTGCAAAATCCACAACAAGTTTCAGTATTCAAATTAGAGGGGCATATCAGTTACTTCAGTGAGCGTTGCCCTGTTTCAACAGATGACAGTTTTGTCGGACCAAAGACTATTTACAGATGAAACCAAGATACAAAGACTTTGTAAACAGTATTGAATCGTTTTCAACAGAAAGAGACCTCACTCCCAACAAACCCCAGTACAAAGCTGAGTAGCCAATAGAATTTCTGTGATAAGAAAAAAGTAAATTAATTATCATTAATGATTAATGATGATCTAAGGACTTTGGCACTATAGAAAGAGATGAAAAAGTAGGGGGTGAAGAGAGAAGTCCAAATAGCATGAAGCAACTACAGAAAACTGATCTTTGAAAGCATGTTTCTTCAGGATGGTAGTGATAGTGCAGAATGCTGAGGTGAGTTTCTATAAGTAACCTTTAGCAAATCTGCAGTGTCTACGCTGCACATCTGTACCAAGTTAAAGGACAGCATGGAAACTCCTTCCAGCTCCTCCTGCCTCTAGGATGCTCTTTGCCCACTTGGAGTATGACTGATAGATATTCCCTGTACAGAAACTGCAGTTGCCCTTTGACGTTATGCATACAAGCCAACAGAAACCTTGTTCTCTCTGCTCAGCTCCTTTCATTCCTGCTGTCTACCTATGTACAAGCCAAGAACAACCTGTATTGGAGTGCCCACATTAAGGTCAAGGAAAGTAGTTGACAGCAACATTTTCATTAGAGTTACTTGAGTAAGAGACAAATTGACATAAATCAAAAAGGGGCCAGCAAATGGAGATTTAGTCTAAGCAGGTAAAATATAGAGCACTGCAAGTAAAACCAATAAAGGCTCAAAACACATTTGCAGAGAAGTGTGAAATAATGGAGTTTTTTCCTACCGCACATTTTAATTGGGTCTTGGGCCCTTAAATATAGATAGGGAATGGAGCAGCCAGACAATAGGATGCAGCAAAAAGATCTCTTGGAATACCGTGAAAATGACAGCTAGAATGAGTGGAATATAAAAAACAATGAAGGGAAAACAGAAGGGAAATGGGAAATATTCGAAGACAAATTAACTGCGTGCCCAAGGGTCAAGAATACCATCCAGCAATATGTGGAGAGGTTAAAACAGGTCACTGAGCGAGAGATGGGATAAACTTGATCCAGACAGCCATCTAGCATGTGACATGAGCAACTCAGGAGACAGAGGAAGACTGAAACTACAAGAAAAGGGACCACATTCAGTAAATTCAAGGGAGATACAAAAGCATGTATTGTTTCATTTAGTTTTATCTCAATTTAAGGATCTCTAGTTCTCATATTCTATTTTTAAACAACAGAAAAGTCCTTTGAATTCTAAAACATTATCATCATTTAGCCTTAGCTGGCAGCTAAACAGCACACAGCCGTCCTCATCTTCCAGTGGGATGGGGAAGAGAATCAGAAAAGAAAAGGAATTGGTTGAGATAAAGACAGTTTTTCTCTTGGGTTGAGATAAATACAGTTTTAACAGAACAATTAAAGGACAGATGATAATTATTATGATAATGATAAATGATAAAAAAATACAACTGCCACTGCCCAATGATTAACCTGTCCCAACCAGTGATTCCAGAGAGCGTGGTGACAGGCATCGAGTGCAGAGATCATAGCTAGTGCAGAGATCACAGCAAGGAGAACACTGGACACAGAACCTAGATTGCCTACCCGCATCCCAGCCAAATTCCCATTTTTATACTGAGCATGATGTTGAGTCATGGAATATTCCATTGGCCAGTTTGGGTTAGGTGTCCTGGCTGCACACTAATAAAGCACGGGAAAATGAAAAATCCTTGATTTCTTAACAGCAACTGAAAAAAATCAATGTATTTTGTTATACTAAAGTTTATAAAGCAGCAGCTACTTGGAAGAAAATTAATTCTGTCTTAGCCAAGCATAAACATTACCTAGCAACAACTAAAACAATATGTGTTATGAACATTATTCTCACACTAAATCCAAAATACCGCAGCCACTAGAAGAAAATTAACTCTATCCCAGCCAAAAGCAGGACAAGTGTATAACACAAACAGTTTGGGGGAAAAATCTTGAAAAAATGAGAAATACATTGCACATCAAGGAGGTGAAAGCTTCAGTCCCAATATTTGTTAAGCACCACTTGTATGCGGATAACAAACAGATTTTGCTGAAGGAGTCACAAAGAATGGATGTATAATTCTGCTGGCAAAGGTCTGCCCAATATCCTGATCCCTGGCTGTGTCTTTCTCATCTACCAAATATGAGTACAGATGTTTATCAAAAGTAGCCTAATATGATCAGAGGCAAATTATTCAGCAGGCTGTTTGCCATGCTATAAACACAACAGCCACAGAATTTCTTATACATTTTCCCATACGTATGTGAATTATGTATTAAAGAACATTACTTAGACTTGGTAGCAAAGCAAATACTATGTCAGTTGTCAGGTAGCAAAAAAGGAGATAAGAATATCTGTAGAAGCCCTCAGTAAATGGAAATGCCTTGATAGTGGCTTAAGTTACAATGTAGATGATGTAGTACCCAAAAAGGTAAATTTTTTGTCACTATAAAAGACACGATAACAAATGCTGAAATAAACAAATCCCTCTATTATGAACTGAAATTAAAAAAGCATTCTCCTATAAATGTTGAGTAATAGAATAAGACAGTCTAGGAATGCTTTTAGCATTTATTTTTTTTCTGGCATCTTTAATTGGGTGAATGATTGCATTAATTTCTTTTTCTTACCTTTTAGAAAAGACTGGAAGTCTCTGTCTTTGTTTTCATTGATTTTGCCTTCCAGAGAAGAAAGCATCTTGTTCACATCATTTACTGCAGCAGCAATACTCTCAACCTTTTTCTGTAGAGTAGTCAGTTTCATCTCCTGACTGCTAATCTTCTTGTTAATTTTTTCTGTAAGTGCTTGGTCAGAGAACAAAATAAGAAAAAAAAAAAAAAAAGGTAATGTTAAAACTACTTGTGTGGGGGGAAAGATGGTGTAATTGACTTGAGAGACATTAGCTGGAAGTGGGGTGAGAGTTTCTGAATTTTTAGTCTTGAGTGAATCATCTTAATTTTTGTCATGTATCATGTATTAGAGACATTCAACAGCAGAGCAGTAACTAATTACTGAAGCATCTGTAGCCATTATAAAGTATTTGTAATTCTACAAGAGTATTCTGAATGGTTAGCATATTTCAATCAGCATAACGCCATTCTTCCTCCATTGAGCACCCTACAGGGTATTCAGTTAGCTCTCATTTAGTCTACCTCTTTTAATACAATCACAAACGCATTGATTTTTTTCCTTACCATTTATAACATAACTTCAAGAATTTCAGGGCTTGTGTCTGAAGGAATAGATCATCTTTTCAGTGTTGGGGTCAAGATAAAGACTTGTTCAACACAGCAGCGAAGCAGAAAAACAGCTAACAGATAAATGACTTTGGAATAATCATTAGTCTGTCCTTAAGAAAAGATACCCAACCTGTGAAATCAAGTTTATTTTAAAACCTGCCCAACTCATTCATGGCATTTGTAGTCTCTTCAGTATAAAAAGGCCTAGCTGGATGCTTTTAAGATACTTAGTGGTGAAGAAGCCCTTGGTCTTGCAAATTAAGACTCCAGATGACTTCAGTTAGCCCTCTTGAGTTTCACAGCTGACAGAATAAGACTTAGTTGAGGATTTTCAGAAGAGGCTGGTAAAATTAATTGTTCTAATACCTGTAAACAAAGGTATAAAGTCTCTTCAGTTCCTTCAACAACTCAGCCTAAACAGCCTATCCTAAATACATGATATACCTTACATGATTGAGGCCATCCTATTTCTTAATAAACTGCTACACAAGAGATTCTTTAGAAGTACATACAAATATTCATCAGTGTAAATTCACAATATTACTATTGATCGTATGCACTTTTCATTATGGCACCGGTGTCTATTCCCATGGCAGTAAACAGTTATAGTCCAAAATCATGTAGAAGCACAGGGCCCTAAAGATTACAAGAACAAAAAAGCAAGTTATACATAAAAGGGCATATTCTTCTGATTAGACTTTATTCTTCAAAATTCTAGTGTGTGAAAAACTAAACGTATCATATCTAATTCAACAGAATTTGGAAAAATCTAGAAAGTCATTAAATGCTCCCTTTCAGCACAAATGAAGTGTGCCAACACCCATGAGAATACTCTCCTGTAGAGGCATGTTAGTCATAAAATTCATAATCGGTAGAGCCTGGAGAATAAGTCTGGCTGGTTTAGGTTAGGATGTTAGCCTCTCCATCTGTTTATTTTGCCCATGGTGTCTACTAACACAGACATAAAATTGTGTTTATAACTCAGCCTCCTAGTTTAGAGTCTGGCAATTCTCCCCAACAGCACTGTGGAGACAAGCCATTGACAGATCTTCTGAATACTCTTCATCATACTACTTTTTGACAGACAGACAGTCTGGATAATTCTGCTCCTGTTGAATTGCAACAATGAGAAAGTGATTTGAATTCATTACTGCCTCATGCATAGTCACCCAAAATAATGACTAACCTGCAGGGTGCAAAGCTTTCTTCATTTTCATTTCTGTCAGTTCCTGCTGAAGGGGGAAGACAAGCTGCATAGATGAACCTGAATCTGGAGTTTTTAAGTGGTACGGCTGCACAGTGGCAGCTGGAAACAGAATCTGGCTTGTAGTGTCCTGGCAGCTGCTGATGGAATATCAGACCAGGGCAGTCAGTTCTGGCCCCAGGTCACATTTGCAAGGTTGGCAGTCAGAAAAGGTATCTCTCCTTCTAAAGTGACCACATTTTTTTAATGGCTGAAAAGCCATTAACATTGAGCTGTGAGATTCAAATTTCAGAGCTATTTTTCAGAGCAGAATTCCTACTAAGAGAAGTGGCATGTTTTAATGATCTGTTGATCGAGCTTAGTTTATCATATGGGTCCTGTCTGCTTTACTAAACAACATCCTCCTCTCTCCAGCACCGGAAAACTTGGTTGTTCACACAACATCACTGAAGGGCAACAGCCTTCTAACTCCCATTTGAAAATACTTTTCTACATCTCCATATCAGATTCAGTCTCTCCCTCTCCAGATTATGCTTTCTAATTTTTCTATTTGTCTATCATGATTAAAAGTAAAACACATGTGAACACAAGCACATACTTGTGTGCTTTCTCTGTAAAACCCTGTGGCAGTTTAAATTCTGTTCTCCCAACATGCATGAATATCCCAGCACCAGAGGAGTCTATTAACAACTGCAATACACAGACCTGATTTTATAATCTGTGTTATTTTCACATACGTTTTCAGATACAGGCCAACTGTGTGAACAACACCAGAGTGTGTAACAGCTGATGATTATACAAAAAGCCAGTGTAGACATCCATAATCGAAACACTGACAGATTCAAAAGAAAAGAAAGGTAGTAAGAAAGTTTAAGGAACACATCTCTTTCACAGTCTTTCAAATCTTGTTCATCTTCTGGCTTCTCGTAATGTCAAGTACAAGCTCATTTGACAGTATGTAGATAACACTACCTAGTAACTTGCATACAATTTGACACCAAATAGTTACTCAACAAATGCATTCTCACTCACTGCTGGGGAGTATATCACAAACAGAGAATAATTTTTTTCAAACAACCTCCTTATTCAAATATGTTTCATGTATGTCTTTTGTTGTTATTTAAATACGATATGATATGTGATTGTTGGCAGGTCTGTTGAGTACACAGATTTTCTAAATAATTCTGCATTACCAACATCTCTATAACTTCAAAGGGATATACACCTTCAGGTGGTACAGACTGTAATGTAGTATAGTCTGTCAACTACTTTAATACCTCTAAATCATGAATACCTTTTCATTTTTATTTATAATGAACACTTAATATTTCAATTAATGGTTAATTAGCAAGGTCTGATAAAACATGATTGTTTCTGCTCCAAGTTTAGTGAGTGTATTCATGTATTCATGCCTGGCATGAATAAAATTCTGTTCCCATGAATACTTATACAGACAAATATGAAATTAATTTTCTGGGACCTTTGTGCAGGTAAACTTAACTGAAGTCATATAGATGGTACATAAATCTAAAGGGAAGAGCACACCCAACAATTATAGAGACAAAGAGATGGAGAAGCTTTTCCTGTAGCAGTCACCTAAGGTAACTTCTCAGTGTAGATCAATATTTGAATAAAAACATTATTGTTACTAACTAGCTCCTACAATGTCTGTATGAACCCTTGCAAGAAAACACTGACATTATGTTCAAAAACCATACAGTCTAGATAGGCTGAAGTAAACACAGTAGTGAGAACATAAATATTGTAATAAGAAACAGTCTCAAACATCTGTGGTGTAAAGCTGTAAATTGTCCTTGTGCTGCTTAGTTATTTGATCATCCCATATGGAATCACAGAATTGGTTGGAAAAGACCTTTGAGATCATTGAGTCCAACCGTACCTGTTCACTACTGAACCATATCCCTGAGTACTTCCTCTCTTTGTCTTCCAAATACCTCCAGAGATAGTGACTCAACCACCTCTCTGGGCGGCTTGTTCCAGTGCCCAATAATGCTTTTGGTGAAGAAATTTTTCCTGATGTCCAATCTGAACCTCCCCTGGTGCAAGTTGAGTCCTTTTCCTCCTGTTCTATTACCTATCGCTTGAAAGAAGAGACCAACATCTACCTCTCTACAACCTCCTTTCAGGTAGCTGTAGATAGTGACAAGGTCTCCCCTCAGCCTCCTTTTCTCTAGGCTAAATGACTCCAGTCCCCTCAGCTGCTCCTCGTAAGACTTGTTCTCCAGCCTCTTCAAAGAGCTTACAAAACACCTAAGCTGTTCTTGCTAAAGTTTGAAGCATCACTGTGTTGATTTTGAATAAAGCACCATTTTTTATAAGAAAATCTACAATAATAAACATCACTACATTTTCTTGTATGAGGAATACTGACCTGTATTACTCCTGGATTTGGGTTTGGGTTTTTTTGGCTGTATTGGGTTTGGTTGGATTTTTTTTAAGTTTTTCTGTTAATTCATCTAGTTCACTCAGCAATATAATAGTTTAACCATTTCTATGCAGAATGAATTTCCCGAGTTTAGTTTAGTCACAAGACACTGTAAATGCTAAGCTCCTGGTACCTTTAAATTCAGTTTCTTCTGCCTGTCTTCATCAAAGAAGCGTACCACTGAACCGTGATTGCTAGAAATTCCAACTGTTCATCCAGGTCACTTCAGAAGACAGAGATTTTCCTCAATTTGTTTTTGCAGTCACATGGACTGTGATTGGGCTAGAGGTGACAGTAATTGTAACAGCTGACCTGGCCCACTGGGGTCCTGAGATGCTCCTGGTGTCCTCTCACTGAGAGTTCTGCTGCTTTCAGCCTGGCTGCTGTGTATAAGTAACTGTTGTTCTTGAGCTAAAAGAGGGAGGAAAAGGAAAAGATGCAAGTGAAACACTGGACATGACAATCAGAATTCCACAAAAGCTGCTTTCTCTCTCTGTTCTATAGTAACTTTACCAAAGCCTAATCATCTCAAGTTATTTTTGTCATCTGCTTAGTCTAACTATAACATAGAGTGGGATCATATTGATGAAGATTTACAAATTGCTTCCTGAAACTGGAAGGGTTTGATGTTAATACTATAATGTCAAAATCTTCCCTAGAATGAATGGAATCTTGAAAACTCCGGGGTAAAAGTCTAGAGGAAGATTTTAGATCAACACAAAGACAATACAAAGTTTGTCAGCTGTAAAATGTGTAAGTTTTTTTCATAGCTGAAAAATTAGTCAGGTTTGTTGGAACTGATTTTTTATTTTTTTTGACAGACTACACATCTTTAGCCATGGAGATCTTCCCACTAAAGGCAATGGTGATTATATTGTTGCAGCACCTAAAAAATAAAGAACATTTCAAAACATAATCAAGTTCTGAATTCCAACAAATGTAATCTGAGATTTACAACAGATACATGTATTAAAAAGTTTCATAAAGGTGATAAGTTTGTAAATTTTTGGTCTGGTCATGGAAGATGAGATTTTCTGTGCTCAGTTTACAACTCAGCCCGAAGATCCCAAAGTAATTTGCAAAAAGCTGGACTAATATAATTTCAATATTACATTTGGGGAAACTGAAGTCCAGAAATACGAAGTGCCTTCACTCACAAAAAGTAGGGCACACAACTGATGGAGTTGGGAACTGAACTGAGGTTTCCACCTTCCTAACTTATTTCTCTAGCCATTAGGCTTAACTATGTTGCTTTCATTTCTTTATTGTTAAGAAAAAAAAAGAAATATAGACAAAGTAGCTGTATTTGCTAGTCTAAACTCACAGCAATTTTTATATGCTTGCTCAGTTCATGAAGCATTTTGGAGTGGAGGGTTTTTTTCCAGCTGTAGCACATCTAAGGGATGCCACTTTCGTGGCACTGACATGATTCCTAATCTTCAGTACAGTACAAGTACAATTTGGGTATGGTGACATTATTTTCCACTTCAAATATTAAACCCTAGTCTGGCCATATTGTGAGTTTCCAGGGAAAGAGAACAAACTGTTAAATCAAGAAATTCTCTATTTTTGATCAGCCTTTTGGCAGTATATATGAGGATCAATAGATGACATTTAAGGATGACATAAAGTGTCTGAAGTTGTAAATTAGGGCAGGGGAGGAACTAACAGGCCAAGAACTCAAAGGAAATTATTATATGGATTAAAACTTTCATAGAATTTATTGGAATTGGCTGATAAGAAATACAAAATCCTCAAATAGCTATATTTTCAATTGCTCCTGTTATCTTTCCGTGGCATGGTTATTGACATGAGTTAATACTTGCATTCAGCCCAATTCATTACACAGGATTTATCAGGTGGTGATGTGATGATAAAATCTATGACAAGGGAGTCAGCTACCTGCCTGTGATAAAGACCAGCTGACCGATGTCCTTTTATTCTTTCATTTATCCATCTTTCTGCTGTTCTAAATGTTGTTACAGCTAGAGACAGCAGATTTTTTTTTATACTATCCATCTTATCTTTCATCCTTCTTATTAAACCAACTGCCCCACTCACAGCTTCACTTGTGGAATAGCCAAACCTTTACAGTCTTACTCACTTGTACACTTTCAAGGATATATATTTATCATTGTGTGTTTGTTTTACTAATGCTTTAAAATGTTCAGATAACTTAATTCCTGCAAAACCTAGGACATAGTATCAATCTCTTGGAGCAAAACAGTAATGAGGCAAGCCAATACTGCATTATGCTGCTTCTAAAAGCAGCAAGGACTGGACCAGTGATTCACACACACACACACAAAAACTCACCCAGAGACAATACCTCATATTGTACAGTAATTAAATTTCATCACTGTGTGGGAAAGGTACTTCTAAGGCAAATTTAGAAATTTGTGGCTTTCATTTGTGAAACAAATTTAGAAGAGTCACTGGCAATATAGCTTCTCCTACATCATTCTCCCACTATGGCTCAGTCCTTTCCCAAAGGAATGACTCTGATGCATCATATGGTGATTAAGCCTTATGTGCTCCTTGGTCCCACAGCTGAGTTTCCCCATTCTAAATGCTGAACAGTAGCAGATGCGATGGGAACACCAGACGGAAACTCTAAAACATATCTTTAGGGTAGAGATAGCCATCAAATGACTCGTATTGGAGAACTTTCAAAAAGTGGATGAACTATGCTAGGTTTAAGCCAGAAATAAAAAATATAAAATAAAAATTAGACTTCTAGACCCACCTTTTATGTGCCGCTTACAATAACAAAGACACACCAACAAAAATAAAGCAGCAATTCAAAATGCTGAGCAATGAGGAGTTCTTCCAGTTCCTCCAGAAGCTTCAGAGTCCTGAACACTTCTGAATATCAGGAAACGCACACAGGAATTTAACATTAGGCTCTTATCATTGAATACATTGGCCTAGATGTATAATTTATTGTCCCATGCATTTTTAAACACAGCATGCAAAATGATTTCAGGGAATATTAAAAATATGGAAATTGGATCTTTTTCTCTCAATATATTTTTGATGAAGCAGAAGTGACTAAAGGGAAATCCCTGTGGGGTGTTTGGTATTTTCCTCCCATTCCCTGCATTTCAAGGTGAATTGCTACCTTTTGTGTCTGCAGCTCACCCCATAGAGAACAGTATTCGCTCCTGTGTGGAACGTTTTACAGCCATCTGCTGGAGGAATGACATCACTACCATGCAAGAGAATTCAGTGCTAACAATGGCTATGGCATTGTCAGCAACTCTGAAAACCAGCAGTCTGCTTTAAACCACAGCCAAGGCAGATGGAAATAAATTCATACACATCAAGTCACCTCAGCCTCACTCCACAGCAAAGCCGAATTTGAACACACTTGAAATGATTGATGACGCATAATATAGTGTTCAAAGACCACATGTGCATGACTGAACTGAGATTTCTTCCCCTCAGACATTATTACACTCATGTTGTTTTCTCCAGCTTAAGGATGAAAAGTTAAAATAAAGCTATGTTTAGTAAAAATGATGTCATTAACTGTGCAACTCAGAAAAAAAAAACCCTTTTCATTTTAGCAGTTTTGCTCCCTGCTCAGCATTTGCTGTTCCCAAATCAAAACAATGATGATTTATCTGTTGACTTGTCCATATTGTGCTGTTTCATGAGACTTCTGAGAAATTACGTCTGCATTTTCCCCTTCTTAGAAAGTTCCTTTTAAAGATGCATTTTCTAGGTTGGACTAAGATCTACACCTTATCCAATTTGGTTATGTGTTGCCACATAGGACGAAAAGTTAGAAATAGTGATCTGAACACATGTCTTCCTAGAGGCTCTTCTGTCTCACTCACTACTACACTACCTTGGGAAGCATCTGTAACCAAGCAGTTACAATGAGGCTACCAAACATGGTTTACAGATGTCTAGTAATAACTATCAGATGGTGACAAGTGTTTCCTTCTGCTTAGATTGTCAGACTGAAATAGATACGTATAATTTCACTTGGTTTGAAAAAGAAGCTAAACCAGAAGGTGTTTTGAATTAGCATTTGCTACAAGCAACCCACATCACACTAAACATGCCTTCCCAGGACATAAAACATATTGTCAGATACCCCAGTTCCCTTGGCACAAAACCCCTTCAACAATAGTTCTGTTGAGCAGATAAAGTGCAGAGAGGCCAAGTAGAGGGCTCAGAGACTCTGGAGAGCCCCAGTCAGGGCTTACAATGTCTCTCCCCCACTGTGTAGAAACAGAGCGCCCGAACACAAGCCTATTGGGCTCCCAACTGTTCAAGTTCATTAGCTGACATCCCTTCAAGGGAATTGAATAATACAGGCAGGGCTTGCACTGGTGGTCTTTTCCTCATGGGAGGCAAGATTCCAGAAGCAGGAAAGAAGAGTCTTTCTGACATAACACCTTTCATCCCAATCTCTTTAAGCACTTCTACAAGCATTAATTAATTAAATATCCCAGTGCCCCTGTGAGATAAATGTCATCTCAATTTTCTAGATGGGTAAACTTGGGTATGCAGATTATAAGTGGCTTCCCCAAGTTATTCCACAAGACAGAAGAGGTTTAAGAATAGAACCCAGGAGATGCGATTTCAAACCTGTTTCTGTGACACCTGACAACATTTTCAGTTATTGTTATTTTTACACAGATGCCGCTACGAACGGAGTTATACAGCTTTTTTTTTCTGGTCAATGCTACCCTGTTGTTTTGATGCCATTTCAATTTTATCAGCTGTAGCCACCCCCTTCAATAATAATTTTTAATCTATTTTTGCTAATGTTTGCATTTTTTTAAAACAAACCTTTAAAACATCTAATCCATGCTCACTGGACAGCTTTGCTGACTGTGTCCCACATTAATATCTGACTCCATGCTCAGCTGCACAGGAAAGGCTTCTGTGCCTGCTGAGTTTCTGGCTCTTCAGCATTGAAATTTCCCTCCTGGAAGTGAATTACAGTGATTTCTCTTCATTCCTCTACATTAATTTTTAATCACTGCCTCTACTTTACCACTGCTGATTGAATTGCCTACCACATCTAATGGCCTTTCTTGTAATATTCATTCATTTAAAACATGTATGCTGATGCCATATCTTATTTTTCAAGGGCAGCTTGTTTAAGGCCAGCAGCAAAGAAATAGCGATTATACAGATGTTAAACTACAGTACATTGCCATATGTTTCATCACCAGGGCAGAGGCAAAACACTCTATTCTGTCAAAAAAGGGCACAATTATACAGGGACCATGTGTAACACCTAGTAAAATTTAGTTACTCTTGAAGTTTCAAGCAACAAAAGCACTACTCAATACAGAGGGAAAAAAGATGATATATTATTCTATCATGTATAAAACATATTCTTAAAGCCTGAAACTGAAAGCCAAAAATGTCACCATGCTGTAGATTAATTTTACAGCAAGTATTCAATAGAGAATTTGGATTTAATATCCCCAGCACTGCAATACTCAATAACCAAAAGGTCAAAAGTAGAGATGCACTGAATGCAAACTCTGTATTTTAGCAAAATAGAATAAGGCTGAAGATTTTATGAGCTTTATTTAGAGTGGAAGAGAGGTCTGCTGTGCACTTTTCCTTTTTTTAAATTAACAGGGAGAACTATATTGATTTTCAGTAGAGCCATTTTTTTGCAAATCAGACAGTATTATTTTCTTCTGCTGAAGTGATTCATTTCAAACCCTTACAACTCTACGCACCTTTGGGTTGGCAGTTTTGCCCACTGTAGCCAGGACAGCACTTCCATTCCAGTGATGTTACTATCTTATGTTTGATTCTGTAGGCTTGATGCGTCGTTGTCTGGGACCTGCAAAACAAGCATGTTCTGCCATACTACTTAGAGGACAACTCTCAGAACAGCCAACTTGACTTGTACGAGCCTTTTGAAATTTTTTTGTGGGAAAAATATGTTACAACCTCTGTTTCAGTTTGCCATTTCCCAGGACCATGCACTAAAACCCAATTCCACTTAATATTGAAATCTAATGTTTGCAGAATATAATCAGGCACCCAAACCACAAAGGACAATCGGAACATGTTTAACAGAGTCATTATTTACAAGTCGTACTCAGGCCAATTACTTTTCTAGGTTTTCTGCCTGACCAGAGCTGTGGCAGAAATAAGCACCCAGTAGAAAGATAACAAATATATATATGCCTTTCAAAGGAAATCTTTTGCTCCAACAAAGACAAGCTTGGAACACTGCACAGAAAGGATTTTCTTTCACACATGTGCTTTAAAGATTTGTCCATGTGCACCTTTCCTTGCTGCAACTCCAGAAAAGAAGAACAGGCAGTAGGCTTACTTGAAGACTTTGAACTTATCAGAGGGTGCCTGAGTGATGGTGTGCCAAGCCTATATTGTGGAGCTCAAGGAGACAACCCAGTCATGAGCTTTTATACTCTCTATAGGGACATGTTAAGAAGACACCTGAAATCATGCTAATTTACTCCCTCCTGTTTTAATTTTCATTTCTAAAGGCATAGTTGTGCTAATTATTCAGGTGGTGATAATTAAAGTACTTCCAAATACTCTTTCTTCCTAGCTCTACACACCTCTGAGCACAGGATCCAAGGTGCCAAGTGCAAGGCTTCACTCTGCCTGATGAGAAGGTTTCCAGGTTGTCCACTACCACTGCAGGTAATAGTCTGGTATGAACATAAGCACACCAGTTCCTGTAAGGGAAGGCAAATATAATGAAAAGTACAACTGACGTTTTCCATAATATGATCATATATGATACTTAAAGGGGAAAGTTAAATCCAGAATTTTGAACTCCACATTAACCCATAAGATATGAAAATTAAGTTTGGTTTCTCTTAGAATGCCAGTGCAGTCTTGGGCAATTACTTAGTCTTTGCTTCAGCTACCCATTAACAACAAAGAAAACAGACAATAATTTCTCTATCTCTACGTATATTTATACTGCAAATTTAAATTATACATCGCAAACGTTTGTGAAGCATGGAGAATAAAGAAGCTTTTCTAGACTGCAGTAATGACAAGTCTTAAACTATATCTACACCTCAAACTTACAGAAGTGCTTATGCAGAATTCAAAGGATTGGTTAGTAAGTTTTTTAACCACCCATAACTTTTGCTTTATATAGAGAAATTTCTATTCTTCTGTCCTTTCCCCGGCAATATTGTGAATGTATGTAGACTCTGTGTTTTCAGTGCACTTTGATGTCAAAGTCACACAGAGCAATAATACGCCGTAGATCCACACTTACATGTGTCACTGGCCAAGCACCCAGAGAAGGAAGTCATATGTGAAATAATAAAACTCTTGATCACCGCAGCACAGGGCAAGGACAGGTTTGGTTTTCTTAAGAAGGATTCTAAGGATGCTGCAAGAAACTGCAGACAGTTCAACCATATTTTGAAACCAAGAAACTTGGTAAATGTAGAGAACAGAATTAAGTAGAAACTATAAACTGAATGATGTTATGACAAAGAGGCATCAAAACAAAACAGGATTAAAAGTAAAGAAAAAAAAGAGGGCAGAATGGTGTTTCCACAAGCATAGACTGTACCAGATTTGGAAGGCTGGGAAGCCAAAATGGATTTTAAAAAGTGGTTAAATGATTTCATGAAAAAACATATCATTAGGGTGTTCTTGGGTTTGGATTTTGGGGTGGGGGTTCTGGTTGTTGTGGTTGGGGTTTTTTTTGTAATGTAAAATTGTAGCTATAACCTTTATCTCCAGTTGCAGATCGGAAGGCATCCTGAAGAAAATCTTATTGCATTTCTGCCAGTGGAACAAATGTCTCTTTGGTCAAGTGGTGATTTTTTTCCCCTCTCCTGACTTAAAACAGCCTTTCTCAGTGTCATAGGTTATTCTCTTCTACATGCTGAAACATATTTCAGCAGGCATTTTTGACTTGGCAAGTTAAAGACAAGACATATTCTCATTTGTAGGGCTGGTGAACTTGCAAGTACTTCCATCCCAATATTTGCGTATAAGAACTTAAACTTCATCTTCCTGGGTCATGTTTTGCTCCTAATTTTTGCTTCCCGTTGTAGTAGTTCTGTTAGTGGTTTGTGATACACTAGCAAAATATTTATTTTCTTTACCCAGCTGGCCCTGAAATCAGTCTTTCCATGGGCTGCTTACAGTCGAAATCAAAATACAAGTAAGACCAGATTAGTTCCACTTACTTAACTAGCATTAGTACAGATTTACACTGCCTCAAACAAGAGCAATGTCACAAAACACAAAATGGTATCATCATCTATCCTTAAGTGATTGCTTTTGTCTACTGAGATCCTATCAGTGCACTTACATTAAATTCAATAGTGCTTTACTTGGAAAATTATTCTTGACAAAACAGCAGGATAACCTAGGAAGCAAGATGTTAAGTAAGGCCAAGAGACTGAACTAGCAGTATTTCTGATGCTCATATCATATTGCACTCTCATACAACACATATTGTTTAACTGATGAATAATGTGCTTAATATAAATGGGATTTTATTGAGTCTCTTTGATCCTATTTTGCTCACTCTCTCTCCACTTCCTTGAAAATTTTAATTAGGATAAAATTTCTTTTTTTATTGAGTATAAAAAGGTTGAGCTTTTTGTTTGATGCTTCTTTTATGTTCTGTCTCCCCTAACAATTGCTTTTTTGTCTGTGTGTATAAGTTAGAGACTCCATAAATAAATATTTGCTAAAAATTAAAAGCAGCTCTAAACCATAAGCTTAAAGATCAGGTACTCTGACTCTCTGGAAGCCAAAAGCAACTCTATGCAAGGTTGAGACACATAAAATTGGCAGAATCAAAAGAGACTTAAGTCTTTTGAGTTTTACAGAAGAGTCATGAAGTTACTTACACCATCCCTCTGGCTGGGGCATATGAGTTCTTTACAGTCTTCTGTAGGCTGAGAACATAGAGACTAGAAACGGTAACTTAATAATAACAATATTTGCAGTTCAATACTGCCAAGGGTTAGAAAGCTTGTAGCTCCATCCCTTCCAGCCCACCTCTGCAGCTGCAAAGGAGGACAGGAACTCCCTCTTGCCAAGCATTCAGTAAGAGTAGGACACAGCAGGGCACTTAGCTCCTTTACAAGCATAACCAGGAGAGTAGCTTTTCCATGGGTCTTCCTTGTAGAGCATCATGGAGCAGCAAGAGCAGGGTTTCTCCCAAACAGAAGGTGAGCCAGGAGGGGAGGACCAACTACATAAGCCAGGCACTGATGTCCCTAGCAGCACACATTACAACAGCATCAGAGACAGAAAGCAGCAGCAGGGTGATAGAAACAGGTTGGTTAGCAGCCCAGCAAGTCTCTCAGGTGGAGACAAGGTAACAAGCCTGGTCCAGGAGGACTGCTAGAGACAAGCACCTTTAAAAGGAGAAGGGGCTCAAGCTCAGGCTTAAATGGAGCCCTTGGGCCCTAAGTATGGGTGGAGGTGCCAGGTGGGGCTTCTTAGGGTCACTAGGGCTTCTTAGCTTGCTGGGGCAGTACCACTGAGCTCCTTTCTCACAACAGGCATGAGGTGTTTTCCATTCTACAGCTGTAATGAGGTTTCTGCATATTCATACCCAAGATGGAAAACTGCATTTTTCTCTGAAATGCTGTACAAAGATTTAAATATATATATATCAGTGTGTGAATGTCATATTGAATATTTCTTAACAGATGTGGAAAGTGATACTGGGCTGAATAACAATGGCCTGTTTGGGCCGAACTCTGACTAAGCATGGTGGTTTGCTTATGATTTGCTTATGACTTAAACTTGGTATAGAGAATGTAAACATCTAAATTCCTGAATAACTCTCCGCTATTAAATGATGACACATAAGGTCTGATCTAAAGACCTCTGAAGTGATAACACCACCTGGAGCAGTTATATGCACCTCTGTTACTGTTGCAAGTTAGCCCTCTGGGAAGCCAGGATCTAAGAGCTAACACCTTGGGCAGCTGCATGCTAAGCTTGCGACTGCTGCAAAGCAAAAACCCAAATACAAGAGTCAGATTTTAAAATCTGGGCTACAAGGTGCCAGTGGTGAGGTTAGGACTTGAGCTTGTGGCTCCCTAGCCTGTGCTCTACTCTCCCATGCCGACGAGACAGCTCACCAGAGAAAGGAATTAAGTAGAAGACATATTGTGTTGTCAGTGACGACCTTTCCTGCAGTGCACATGGTTGGGGTATAATTTTTGGTAATCAAATTCTATTTTCCATCTGAGCAGATGAAATTTGATCAATGAAAGGACAAAACAATGAAAATAGGCATAAAAGGCAGTTGTAAAATATACTAAAGCCCTGGAATACAGAGAGTCCAGTTTATAAAAAACCAAACAAACTACTTTTTAAAATTCATTATGTAAATCCACAAATTATAATTTTCATTGAGGGTGGCTAGCTTCAAGGTAACAGCTATTGAAATTACCCATTTGGAAATGCCCTGCAAAGGAAAATGTGGTACAATAAATCCCAAATGTATCAGTTAAACTCTTGGTTTCTAAAGATAGTCTGAACTCAGCCTGCGGTCTCTATCAAAACTTTAACTCAACTTGAGCCAATTGTTTCTGCTTAAAATATTTAACTACTTCTTAAGCTATATTAGTGCAATATCTGAAGCTGTGGTTCTCACATTACCCAGCAATCTTCTATCAGGCTAAATTGGAGGAAATATTCCCAGCAAAAGAGCCCCTGGTGTGACTTGTAATTAGGTTTACGCTACCAATGAAATAAGCTCATTAAGAGATGTTAAGAATGTAAATATAATTTCAAAATCAAATTGTCTGAAAAAATGTAGATTTGGAAATAGAAGATGAAGCGTGGCAGAAGAACTATGACAGTCAGTGTTAATGCAAAGGCAGAACAGAAGACAACTGATTTGCATAACAGGAGTTTAAACCTGAAAATCCTCTTTCCCCTCCATGGAATAATATATTCCAGATGAGCAACACAGGCTTCTAACATGCAGATTTTGTTGAGAGCTGCAGGAGCCTGGTGTTTCTTTTGCATTGAGCCTGATTTTGATCAGAAAAGCTCTATTTAAAAACAAAACAAAATCCTCACAACATACACAGAAATCCAGCCTGGAAAGATTCGTGCAAAATCCCTGGTTGGCATAAAGCCCGTGTGACAGATTTCATCCCTGTCTTGCATGTATTGGCCATGAAAAACCACTGGTAACAAGATATGGGACAGTACCTCTGAGTCCTCAGGCCTTTGAAATAGCCTTTTTGCTTATTATATTTGCAACATTATTTCCAGCTCAAATTAAAATACAGCTATCCCAATTCTGCATGAAATGACATTCGACCCTAAGCAGGGTGAAGCATGAAGACCAGCATTTGTTTCTTTTGCAACCACTAAGCATGTCTATACTGGTGCCTTGGCAGTCCTGAGTCCTCTAAGGTTTATGACCATTGCAAATTCAATGTCCTGAGTAGCTAATGGTCCATGGAACCTGTCTGGGCGGCTGGAGCAAAACGCATACACCTCGCAGACCCAGACAGTGCCTTTAAGCCTATCTTTAGCTTTGGGGTTCCTACACATAACATACAGCTTATTCAGATGTTGTGTTAATACCCTCTTGGAAAAGTTTTTTACTCTTCTACTTAAACCAGTCCTCTTTCTTTCTCCACAGTAAAAAAAAAAACATTCCTGTGAAGCATCGCTTTCTTTCCACAGCTGGCCAGAAAATGGGAAGGATGCAGCCTGAAGATAACTGTGAAACAGAAGTAGCTTCAGGGCAATTTTAAGCCAGGACACCTGCACTATGTCCATGGCAAGAAACCCAGTGCCCTGCCTAAATGAGTATGTACGAAAACAATACTATGTGTGTTTTCCTCTGCTTGAAAAAAAAATCTTATTTCTGACAGGGTAAGACAGATTAGTATTTCCCTGTGTTCAGCTGACTCATCCTCAGTGATTCACATAAACCTCATGATATGGGAGTATATATATATTTGGTGTGAATTACCGGGCAACATCTTGCAACTTCAAAGGGATGTGATTCCTTGCAAAAAGCAACTTCCCTGTCTGCAAAAGGAAGCCACGTGGCCTGTGGAAACCCACCCTGTGTTGCACAGCTAGGAGATGAAGAGTAGGTAATGTCTCAGCAGTAGTCATTTACTTATTCTTTTTGAGGATTTAAGCAGCAAATATGGTTTCTTGATTGGCTGCACGGATTTCTGAAGCTGGACTCAACATTACACAAAATCACAGAATGGATAGGGTTGGAAGGGACCTTAAAGATCATCTCGTTCCAACACCCCTGCCATGGGCAGGGACACCTCCCACCAGACCAGGCTGATCAAGACTCCATCCAACCTGGCCTTGAACACCTCCAGGGATGGGGCAGCCACAGCTTCCCTGGGCAACCTGTGCCAGAGCCTCACCACCCTGGTGGGTGAAGAAATTCTTCCTCATGTCTAGTGAAATCTATCATGAAGAATTTCTTCCTAATGTCTAATCTAAATCTTCTCCCCTCCAATTTAAAGCCATTCCCTCTAGTCCTATCACCCCACGCCGTTGTAAACAGTCCCTCTCCAGCTTTCTTGCAGCCCCTTCAGGTACTGGAAGGTCGCTATAAGGTCTCCTCGGAGCCTTCTCTTCTCCAGGCTGAACAACCCCAACCCTCTCATCCTGTCCTCATTTAAGGCGGGTTAAGAAATTACACAAGGAACCCCCGGCTCGTTTGGAAGCAGATGTGGTGTGTATCCCCGCCTCCCCATTCAGGGGCCTTAAACCCATCATCGCTTCGCCGCGCTCTCAAAACCCTCGCCTAGCGCGCTATTAACAAGGCTTATGCTCCGCTCCACCGCCGCCCCGCCCGAGCCTCCTCTCTCCCCGCTCCCTGCAGAGGGACCGGGAGCCCCTGCGCCCCCCGCACGGCGCTGCCGGAGAGCGAAGGGCGGCGCTGCCGGGCGCGGCCAGCAGGGGGCGGGCGGTGTGCGCAGAGTCGGGCGGTGCAGGCGGCGGGCGGGGCTGCCGGTCCCCACCGGGTGGGGTCGGGGTGTGTGAATTCCGTACAGCCCGGAGCGCTGCTCCATAGCTGCTGAGGGCTGAATAAGGAGAGCTTGCAGGAAGGAGGTGGCTCGCCCTTGAATCATAGAATCACCAAGTTGGAAAAGACCTCTTGGATTATCGAGTCCAACCGTTCCTGTCTGCCACTAAACCACATCCCTGAGCACCTCATCCACACGTCTTTTAAATACCTCCAGGGATGGTGACTCCACCCCCTCCCTGGGCAGCCTCTGCCAGTGCCCCATGACCCTATTTTTTCCTGATAGGCGGTCTTTCCTGATAGGCTGGCGCAGCTTGAGGCCATTCCCCCTTGTCCTGTCCCCTGTCACTTGGGAGAAGAGGCCAGCTCCCTCCTCTCCACAACCTCCTTTCAGGTAGTTGTAGAGAGCAATAAGGTCTCCCCTCAGTCTCCTCTTCTCCAGGCTAAACAACCCCAGCTCTCTCAGCCGCTCCTCGTAAGACTTGTTCTCCAGCCCCTCACCAGCTTTGTTGCTCTTCTCTGGACACGCTCCAGAACCTTATTGTAGCAAGGGGCCCAGAACTGAAAACAGGATTTGAGGTATGGTCTCACCAGTGCTGAGTACAGGGACACAACAACCTCCCTGGACCTGCTGGCCACAGCGTTTCTGATACAAGCCAAGATACCATTGGCCTTCTTGGCCACCTGGGCACGCTGCTGGCTCATGTTCAGTTGCTGTCCATCAACACCCCCAGGTCCTCCTCCAGGCAGCTTTCTAGCCACTCTTCCCTTAGTCTGTAGCACTGCACAGGGTTGTTGTGCCCCTGTGCAGGATCCGGCATTTGGCCTTGTTGAACCTCATGCCATTGGTCTCGGCCCAGCGGTCCAGCCTGTTCAGATCCCCTTGAAGAGCCTCCCTACCCTCCAGCAGATTGACACTTCCTCCCAGCTTAGTGTCGACCACAAACTTGCTGAGGGTGCACTCAACACCTTCATCCAGGTCATTGATAAAGATATTGAACAGGACTGGATCCAGCACTGAGCCCTAGGGGACACCACGAGTGACTGGCCTCCAGCTGGAGTTAACTCCATTTACCACAACATTTTGGGTCCAGCCATCCAACCAGTTTTGCACCCTTGTTGGTTTTTCTTTATTTTTTTTTTTTTAAGGGAAGAGCATAATTACCACAAATTACAAAGGACTAAAGCATTACTAGAATAATTAATCACATCAGCCTAGAAAGCAGATACTCTGAATAATATTAATGTTATAATACAAGCTCTAATTCAAGTATTTTACTTTTTTTTTCTTTTCCTGTTATACATCATGATGATCCTAGCACATGGGTCGAAGATTATGTAGTATTGACAGATGATGGATCAGTGGGCCATATTAACAAGAGTCTCCTCCCAAGTGATGCATGGTCTGTGATGAGTCATTTTAAGTTTGTCTCTACAATAAATGCAGCTGAAGAAGGTTTCACACACTTTCTAGTTTTGGGAAACAGAAGGCTGAAGTTGGAACACACAGGGTTTAAGAGGGGACAGCACATCAAACCATCACCCTTTTTGCTCCAGGTTGAAGTTGCTGAAGAAGGGCTACTGCTTTGCTGAGTCGCGGGGTGGAAGGGATTAAAACATCAATCCACATCAGCGGCCACATGAAAGCCCATGTACACGGCGAGGATGAGCAGTGGAGAATGAGCTCGTTGTTATGTCTCTGCCACTCCTTTGCCTATCAGGATGTCCAAACTGGCCCTAGGTCACTTCCTCCTGCCTATCAAAGCAAGTAGGAGTGTATGACACAGTTACACCACAGCCACAGAACAAAGAATGGGAAGTGATCCTCAAAGCGGAGATATTAATAAGATTTGTGAATAGAAATCAATGTATGTTGTACTTTGATGACTTATAAATATAGGAATTATAAATTTTGTGTGTTGGAAATGGCCTGATGGATGACGTAGGAGTTTTTTGGATCTCTACACATTGGTGGGGGTTGCACTGGGTCATAGAATCATAGAATTATAGAATCATAGAAACATAGAATAGTTTGGGTTGGAAGGGACCTTAAAGATCATCCAGTTCCAACCCCTCTGCCATGGGCAGGGACACGTCCCACTAGATCAGGCTGACCAAAGCCCTATCCAACCTGACCTTGAACACCTCAAGGGATGGGATCAAAGCAACCAGCTGTGTCCCTTACGAATGCCGCCACTGAGCAAAGGTAAAGAAGATAAGGAGCTGAACTGACTGATACCCCAGATGTTATCACTCCAGAATGGACTGTGAGAGTATGGGAGGAGTGGGTCATAATTGGAGCTCCATCTCAGCTGATCTGAGACCCCCACTTATGTCAAAATCATACAAATACTGGAGCATCTGCAAAACCCTCACTCACGGCAACCTCATGGAAACATAGAATCATAGAATCTAGAATCATACAATCATAGAATAATTTGGGTTGGAAGGGACCTTAAAGATCATCTAGTTCCAATCCCCATGCGATGGGCAAGGACACTTCCCACATCTGTAAAGTCTTTATCGCTGAACTTCAGGCAGGTCGTGTAGTCCCTCACAAACCCTTGTAGAATATTAATACTGCTCTAGACTTAAGCTTCTACCCTTGACTTAGAATTGTAACATTATAGGTAATAAACTGTTTAAGTGCAGTTCCGAGTCCTACACTGTCACTATCAGGGAGTTACAGGAGGGCAGCAAAAGGAGAAAATAAATGTGTTTTAACTCCTTGCTGTGACTATTAGTGAAGGCAGCTGGTCTCTGACAGTGTTGTTCTGAGTACATTTGCAGTCATTGGAAATGTTTCTGTTGAACTTCAGCAGGCTTTGTACCAGTCCTCTTCCGGAATAAAATGTCCAGCACACAGCTGTATAAACACACTGCAATGGGGGAGCAATTGGCTGACGGGCCAGGCTCAAAGGGTCAAAGTGAATGGGATTACATCGGGCTGGTGACCAGTCACCAGTGGGGTTCCGCAGGGATCCATCTTAGGGCCAGCATTCTTTAACATCTTAAAGGTTTGCTAACCAAGTTTGCAGAGGGCACAAAACTACAGAGAGCTGCTGACACTCTTGAGGGTGGAGATCCTGCATAGGGATTTGGACAAATTGGAGAGCTGGGCAGTTGCCAATTGCATTAATTTTAACACAGGAAAGTACCAGAATTTGCACCCAGAACACAGCAACTCTGGATATACATACAAAGGAGTGAGAGGCTGGAAGACAGCCCTGAAGAAAAGGATCTGGTGATTCTGGTCAACAGCACATTGAACATCAGCCAACAGTGTGCCCTGGCAGCTAAGAGGGCCAACTGTGTCCTGGGGTGCAGCAAGCATGACGTTGCTAGCTGATCGAGGGAGGTGATTGCCCTGCTCTACTCCACACTGGTGTGCTCCCACCTTGAGTACTGTGTACAGTTTTGGGTACTGCAGTATAAAAAGGATATAAAGCCACTGAAGAGTGTCCAGAGAAGGGCCACAAAGTTGGTGAAGGTTTTAGAGGGGAAGCCACACGAGGAGCTGCTAAAGTCACTTGGTCTATCCAGCCTGGAGAAGAGGAGACTGAGGGGAGACCTTGACATGGTCTACAGCTTCCTCACAAAGGAAGGAGGAAGAGCAGGCACTGATCTCTTCTCTCTGGTGACCAATGACAGGACATGAGGGAATGGCAGGAAGATGTGCCAGGGGAGATTTAGCTTGGATATTAGGAAAAGGTTCTTCACTCAGAAGGCGGTGGAGCACTGGAACAGGCTTCCCAGGGAAGTAGTCGTGGCACCAAGCTTGACAATACTCGAGAAGCATTCGGACAATGTCCTCAAACACATGGTGTGAATGTTGGGGTTGTCCTGTGCAGGGACAGGATTTGGACACAATGATCTTTGTGGATCCCTTTCAACTCAGGACATCCTATGATTCTATGTTTCTTGACACCGTGATACCCAGTGCTGCAGAAAAGCAAGAACAATTTACACTAACATGGAAAAATTTTAGTTTCCTTATGGTGAGAGAGTGAGTGGAAGTTTACAAGACATCATGTTTCTACTGTAAACTGTTCTTTGGGAGCGTTGCCAAGACAAAACCAAACCAATCCTCCCAAGAACTGCCAGCTGCCTCAGATATGCCTGTACACCTTTGCTTCCACTTACTTGTGAGCAAAGATCCTTGTAAGTGATCCTAAAGCCACTCAACAGGAACACTGGTGGCAGCCAGGCCGCAAAGGGTACAGATTTTGTTCTGCTCCTTTAATATTGTATCTGAAAATGAGTTGTTTTTATCAGTGAGTAAAATTAGATTGCCTAGCTTTTAATAGAAATGTGCAACTGAACATCACAGAATCATGAAAATAAGGTTATTGTGTTGCTGAAGGAATATGAAAGGACCCAGGGCTGGAACGAGTTTTGAAATCCATGCATGGCTTGGTGGTTGTGCCTCATTTGCATTGTATTCAGTTTATTGGCATTTCACAGAATAGTTCATGAAATACTAATCTTGATTCTACACATTTTCATTTTATATTGTCCTTTACACCTCAGCAAAGAGGATGTAGAAAGATGCTACGAACATTGGAGCCAGAATATGCCATGTGAGGAGAGACTGAGGAACCCGGGCTTGTTCAGGGTGAGGAAGGGAAGGCTTTGAGGGCACTTAACAGCAACCCCCTGGGCCCTAGAGGGAGACTATTGAAAAGTTGGAGCTAGGCTGTTCCAAGCAATACATGGAAGGAGAACATCAGACAACAGGTCATATTAAGGCAAGAGAGGTTTGGACTGAATATGAGAAACTTGTTCCCCATGAGGACACACAGGCAGTAGAGCAGGGCCCAGAGAAGTTGTGCAATCACCTGCCCGGAGCATGGAGCTTAGTACCACACTGGATCAAGCCCCAGGCATCCTGGTCTGATCTCACACCTGGCCCTGCTGTGAGCAGGAGGTCAGACTAGAGACTTTCAGAGGTCCCTTCCAACCTGAATGATTCTATTTTTCTGTGTACCTGTGATCTCTGCTTATGTATCAATCTCCCTTGGGCAGTATGATCATTCTTCTGAATACAGTAGATTAAGTGCATCCATACATAAAACTATATGATATTATGATGTGGAAGAAATAATATTTTTTTGTTGTAAGCTAGGATCTTTCATAGTCTGAAAGACTGTTACATAAAGATCAGAGTACAGGCTGATTTAGGTTACATCAAATTTAGGTTACAACAAAATACATTGCTGTGATATATTTTCAATTTGCTTTAAACAACATGCCGAGTTTGCATGAGGAGAGTTAATGTTTGTTGACATAATGTAAAAATTCAGATTATAAGGATAGTAAGCACCCTCACAAGGCTTTTTTGCTATTGCATGTAAGACCAGGTTTTGGTTTCAGCAACTTCCTTTAAGATCCACTAGGTGACTACAGAGACCTTTCTCCTTTTTCATACTAGTGACAGTGAATTCTATCTCTTTGCATAAACTTCAGTCACCTTTCAAAAATACAAGCTCTAGTTCAAGGAGAAAATATAAACCTGATCAGTTACTTTTTAGGTTCACTGCATCCCTTCCTTTGCTCTGTAATGTACGAATCTCATCTGAAATAAAAATTCAATACTCACTAGGGACTGACCATAAACAAATCAAATTGAGAAATGTGTTTTACATGATGATTGGAATGGAAAACCTGGGCATCCTCTGAAAAGTTCATTTGATATGCAATATAGTATAGTATGTGATGGGAAAATATGTTATAGGATATGTTTTTAGTGCTGAGAAACAGCTGACTTGTTGACACTGAAGTATCAGGTGGGGGGAGTCATGCCATTTGTTTAATGTTTTTTTTTTTTCAGGACTCAGGGTCCTGACATTTTGTCCTGTCTATTTCAAAACAGAAATTCTGCTCTCATCATTCATTTCCTTGTTTTTTGCATGTACAATGCTGAAGCCTTGGACTGTTATCAGCCTCTTTGTCTCATCCAAATTCTTATTTATTATCATGACCAATGGTGTGTCCTACCTTGTGCTGCACAAATTAGTTCATAATTTCCCCTTACCTTGCACGTTGCCTATCTATTTTAGCATTTAAAAGGTTGTCTTGTTGTGAACCAAATCAGCTCCAGCTCTTCTAGATGTTACCTTCCTCTCTGTGTTCAGAGCCCTTCAAAATAATCAAACTCTCCCACAGATAGAAATTAGACTTTAGAGAAGTTAGCCATTAATCTGCTTTTGAGAATAATACAGTAAAACACATTTGAAAACCCAGACAAACTGTTCCTCAAAAGGGTCTTAATTCTGTATTTTTCCCTCTGGAACATAAATATGTTTACCATCATCTAACTGACCCAGACTACAAAATTAATTAAAGTAGTTCTGGTGTAGTTTACTGACACTGCTTCTCAGATGCCCTTTAGCAATACTGGTTTTCACTGGTTCGTTGGTCAACAGAAAAGGAGTTTGTAGTACATCGATAATGACTTCTCCACTTTGAGCACTACTAACTTAAAAAATAAGAGCCTTCAAGTGATAAAATTAAAATGTTAAAAAAGAAGATCCCAAATTCAGGGGTGAATATTGTTCTTTAATCTGTTTATAGTGTTAGTTTGGGAAGCTTCTCTTATTAGCTTTATTTAGCTTTATTAAATGGTTAAATTACTTGCCAGTTGCTTTGCACCTGATTTGTCACTTACTCATGGAGAGCTATATATTTACACTGTCACTGACAGATTTTTTTGGGGGGGTCTTTTGAAAAATGGATCTAAGCCAAAGTCCATGAAATTCAAGATGAATTTATCTTTTTTTTGCCAGGCTTTTCCTCATGACCTATGGTGCTAATTACTAGGAGTAAGAATATGGAAGAGATGCTTTGAGAGTTGGCAGAAAAAACGTCTTTTAAAACACTTGCATTTTCTCACTGACAACACAGATAAAGCCTCTGGAAAACACACGGAGGCACATTGCTGCTCTCCTTTTTCTTGTCACATCTATTCTAGGAATTAGTGGTAGTTTTCTAAAATGTTACTTATATTCAGATTTGTATGAATGCATATTTTCAGTGTAGACTTGAGCAAATGTTTCTGGTGTACCTTGATGAAATGCTGCAGAGTTGCATGTTTGCAGTGGCTGTGAGGAAAATTCTGACACTGTGTCCAGTTTGCTACAGTAATTCTAGTGTATGCAGTTAGGTGAACAGGCATCCGTAGGGATGGAAAACAGTCTGTTCCTAATCTTCACTGTTCCCATGGCAGATGAATCACAGAGCAAGAGCAAAGATAAGCATGAGCGTTAATGCAGTAGTTAGTGTAATATGATGAACAGAAACTTTTATTATATTAATTTAAAAAATTCAGAAGTCATCTATAGAGTAGTGTCTTAAATGAATCTGATCACAGGAAATCTAAATAACCAGGCTCTGAGGAGGCTAACAGAAAAAGATGCTGGGGTTTTTTGTCTTTTATAAGTATTTTCTGGATGTCTCAAAAGCAACCTGGATAGAGATATGATTTTTCCCTCAGTATTATGTTTCCTGAGCTACTGGAAACAGTCTGTCATGACTCTGCCTTCCCATCATTGCTGAAAGACCGTCTCAGAAAAACAGAACTCTGTATTTTGTTACGTCCTGAATAGTTTTCTGAAACTATGCTATCACCCACAGTTCCAAATTGTATGGACATATGTTTACTATTTCTTCTCTCCCTGAAAGACAAAACATCCTACAGGTCTCTCTGGAAGGTAGCGCAATCTGGGTAAGCCACCTCTCATAATGATTCCTCACTGCCCAGTTACTGGAACTGCTTGAAAGATGATCACCACAATTGAGCAGACAGACCCTGTAATTCATTCTTTGCATGAGACATCAGCAATAGAAAAGATTTCATCAATGTGTGGGGTATAATACCACTGATATAAACAAGAAGTTTATGAATTGCATGGCCCATCTGCAACTCTTGCCCTGTACTGGTACTGCTGTTCATTGTGCAGTAGTACCTAATCTTCACAATGCAGTAGAGTGTTTTCACACTGCAGTCTTTGTCATCTGTTGACTGTTTTACTTCTCTGATCAGCAGAAGACCGCACTAATCTCTAAATAATTGCACTGAAATTCTCTTTAAGTTTTCTTGGTATCATGCCTCATTATGGAACTGCATAAATATGTCCTTTGCCCCACTTATTCTGTGGATGAAATAGCAAAAAAGTAGTGAATTCCAGCACTTGGGTGAACAATTTGCTTTGGTCTTTAGGACTGCAATAGGAGTAACACTGCATTCAGCATGAACAGGAAAATTAGATTGTGGGCTTACAGCCAAGCATCAGAAGTGCATTCAAGGTGCAGCTGGACAAGAGGGTCTTATTGCAAAGGGCTTCTGCATGGCTGGAATACAACATTATGAGGGCAAAGCAAGCACTGCTTGTCAAACATCCTCTTACACTTAGCTGCCCAGGCAACCGAAGTACCTGGTTCCTCCTTCTAGGTCGTGGTGAATATACCTAGTGAGGCAGAAACTAAAAGCATGTGTGACTTTATTTATTGTAAATGCACAATGATGCAAATTCTTAAGAAATCAATTTCAAGAATTGTTCTCTCTGGTCCGTTAAATAATGACATGATCAAAAGAGACCATGATCCTTGTATTAACTAGGCAGTTAAATAAGGTTTTAACATGTCTTGTGTATTTGAACCATCTGCGAAACTTAACCATTCATTCTAATTTGTCAGTACACTGGAAGTTCTACCAAGCTGATACAGTCAAAAGCAATTTCCAGGCAGAAATGCAGAGGTCTTGCTATGAGAATGAAATATATCAGCACTCCTACTACATGTGACAGCTAAGCAAATCTGTACCTGATGCTGACTTTATTAAACCCTTCTGTGCTTAGTAATAAAATACTGACACTTCACTGCTACCTAAAGTAATGGCAGAGAAAGTCTATGACGACCCTCAGTAGATTCATGATAATTGGAAAATGTGTAATATAAATATACTAAGAGAAAAGAATAATGTACAACTGTCCAACAATGTGGAGATAGCATGGTTAATTTACAGCCTGAACAAATGTCTGATGTATTCAGGAGTTGCCTTGAATAGTAACTAATGAAAATTTATTCAGAATGGAGAAATGAATACGCTAGTCTCAGGACTTAGCCTCAGACTTGTTCCGTAGCACCACCATTATTTAAGCTGCTTTATACAGTGAAATACTGCAACTGTCTCCAGAAGCTAAAAAAAAAGGTGTATCACTCATAAACTGAATTGAAAAGAATTTGTCATTAATTTTCTTTTTTGACACCAAATTCGCACTCACATTTAATGTCGTGCAGTTCTAGTTTTCTAGCATTTCTTTATTCATTGATATGGATAGCACGAAAAATAGGAGATAGGTAGACACAAAGGAAAAGATGCATGTATTTTTTTAGAGATGTAAGCCTTACATTTCAGATCTTCGGTTGAATTGTTTACTAGAAGTGAAGAAAGGAATTTTATTTCAGGTCAGGCCATTCCAGATGTGTTTCCTATGAAGTTTCCTTATTCCTATGAAAGCTTGAGTGCAGGCCCTCCCATAATGGAGGATACTTCACCAGAGAAACCATTCGTCTGAAATGGATTGAGAATAGGTAGCTACAGAATCTATAAATTATACCCTCTTTCACCTATTCTAAAGTTAACTATAAAATTGTTTCACTTCACTGCAAAAGCAAGATTTCCTTGTATTTTCTTTCCAGTGAAGAATAAGGAAAAGTTTAGTCATTTTAGAGATAAGGATATGCCCAATATTTAACACCACATTGAGATGTGATATAGAGAGAAGCTCAAAGCTTCACCCTACTAACAGCAGAATCTTGAATTTGGATGCTTTAGCCCTACTGACTGTACTCATCAAGTGATTGCCTGTTGCAGTACATCTCTGCCCCTAGAAGCTCTGCCAGTATCTCAAAAGCCAGCCTGAGATGAGTGTTAAAAATAAAGTCATGGTCTTTGGCAAATATGATTCTGTTTCAGTAGGAAAATAAAAATTAGTTTATCCTGACAGGTCTAGTAGGAAATTTATTTAAAAAAAAAAAAGGTGGAAACTTGTCAGGACCTTGATGGTACTTGTGGGTCTTATTTGCCCTCAGCAGCCTGACCTGAGTTCTCTACCCATACACACTGACCGTGGGCTGAAGAGCCCCACTGAAGTTCACCAGAGGGCTACATTGCTCCTGTGCCAATCCTGACCTGCCAGTTGACCTGCAATCCTGGTCTACCTTAGATCTTGCCCCATCACTGTGGATTTACCACTGATCACTGGACTGTGTGTTAGCCTGGTCACCATCACCAGGCCTGATCCTGCCTCAATGATTTGCCTTCCCAGCTTGGTCTTAGCACTGCGGTATCACTGCATCTGTGCCTGGAAGTTTGGGCTCTGGAGTGATGCTAGGTGCTGTATCTGTATACGTTCTGTTTGCCATGCTTTGTGGTTGTCAGAATTATTCTTCAGGTGCAGACTTTGAAAATCCAGGAAATATGTTCAAATCATGCTCTTCTGACATTTTAATGGGAAACTTGCAAAAATATGATGAACTAGGAGAACATTTTTCTAATCTAATTTTAGCAAGCATATGATATGTATACATAATATTGTCCTTGGATATACTAGGGTAGAGATAGTGAGGGAATTATCTTTGTAATTAAGCCAGTATGGCACACTGCCTCCTTCAGAAAGGGATATTTGGGTAATTAAGCTTCTACAATAGGATCATTGTACCTTGTGGGTAATGTGACAGCCCTGGTGGTGCCTCAACAAAGTATATCTATTGCTATTTTTTTAATTATAAACGTGGTTTTTTAAAATGCTCATTCTTGTTTTGTTTTCCTTCCTCTTGTCTTTTCCTGACCTCTCTTTATTGCTCCTTCTTTATGGAGCCTCTTAACAGCAGAACCTTTTGCACATATGTTAGCACAATGGGTTGCCATAAAGGATTAGAGTCATGCAGTTCCTACAAGGTCACTCAGATATTCAGAGTGGAATAGACTAATAGACTATAACCAAAGAGTTGCTTTAAATCAAAGTAAAATCAAAAAGCAAATCATGCTTCTGAATTTCCTTAGAGGTAGTACACTTTACAACTATGAAATCTGCTATTGACTTATTCGTGCTGTGCTCAAGCATTAAAAAAGTAAAGCTCAAAGAAAGCTGTATGTCTTTATTGAAAGTTTTACAGCACCTCTTTCACTTTATTTGCGATAAAGATGCAAAAGTTCTTTTAAAAAAAAGAAAACGTATGCTAGAAAGGCATAACACCTGCATACAATAAATAAAAATGCTTGTGGTTTATGCATATTTTCTCAACAGTAGCTTTCCAGTGTTTCACAGCAATGATCAGTAGCACTGAGCACATTAGATTTCACGTTTTTTCATTACTTTACTGAAAAACAATGAGTCACAAGTGACTTTATTATTCATCCAGTTTTAATTCGTAGGGAAAGGGAGACAGAATAGTGAAGTGACTGACTTACGTCCAGTTCAGGTCAGTGGCAAAGCTGGAAGAAAAGCTCATATCACCTTAGCTGCTTGTGAAAATACTCATATGTGGTAGGAAGACAAGATTTATAACACAAGAAACTTAAAGTCAAAAGTCATCTAGGCCATCAAGGCACACCTGGAACTATAGTCCTTTGCTAGAGAGAGGCTATGTAGCCCAGCAGTTTGAGAAAGATACTGGTGATTCAGCATTGTGTTTTGTGCTGGGCCTTTATGCTGTTACACATTCCTGTAGCTTTGGTATGCAATAGCAATTTTATCTCTAACTTGCTCAGTGGACTCATACACAAAAATCCTTTCTTCATGTTGCACAGCAGGTTGCTCCTTGACCACTCATGAAATAAGCAGCCTAGCCAACATCTTCTAGCCAATACAAGATTTGCATATTTTGTCTCTGCAATTGCAACCACATCCCATTGCAAAAAATTAAAATATAAGACCTTGTTAACCAAAGACTAAACTTTTGCTTTCTATATTTATATCTTATGTAAAAGAAAGAAACAATACCTCCAATTCACAGAGTTTTTCTTAAGATTAATTTCACTGAAATATTGTTTTTGACAAAACCTTGGAAAGCTGAAGACTCTAAGGTTAGCATAAGTTAAGACCTACTTTAATGGAGATGCGGTTATCAGCTCTCAGGTGTAAAGAGAACCCATTTAACTCAGGTTAACTCAGGCAGTCTGCCAAACACTGTAGTAACATGACATTCATATCTGAAAGAGTATGCCAGGAAAGCTATCTGGTAAACACAACTTCTTATTGGGATATCGCTTCCAAACAGGGGCAAGTGATGCCTTTTTTTGGGGTCTTTATGGCATCATTTTGCTTATGTATGATCCAAAACATGTTTAGGTCAATGGAAATCTTTTCCTTGAGTTGAAAGAACATTAGTTTGCAGCCACACAAGATAATTGTAGGAAAATTTCTAACAGTAATTTATTCTCTTTTGTGTGAATTTAAGAAAAAGTTTTTCCTCCTTTTGGATGCCAGCATTTGTGCAAGTACTATTAAAAGAAGAAATCTATATTCTGAAAGCCCACTGTCCATAAATAATATGGAAAACAACCAATGATTTGTCTTATAAATTCAGTATCTGAATATATATCAGCAATTACGTGAACTTTGCAGTGTCTCCAAAGTCAGTATTAAGATCCTTATGAGAACTTCAGACATCGGGAACAATGAAAATAATGCACTGTTCCAGAAATACAAAACTAGGCATTACAATGTGATATACTCTGTTATGCATAGCTATTATATATTAAGCTATACAGTTCTGAATGCCTGTTCACGTGCAATGCCAGTTTTCATAAGCTTTTATCTGAGAATAAGGCATTTCAAGTTGTCGGGCATTGATGAATTTTGTACACTTAATTACTTGTATTTTGAATTCAGTAGAGAAGTTTCCAAACACAATCATTTTTAACAGAATCCAAATGAAAAGGTGCATTTGCAATTTCTTTTACTCACAAAAAAGGAAAGAAAAAATGCAGAAAGTTTATTGTGCATGAAACAGGGAGGCATCTATTGTAGTTCTTTCTTACCCATATGCAATAAATACTTTCCTGTTGGTTTTGAGATAACTGCCCTGAGGAGTAAAATATTGTAGCATTTACTCTGTTACAAATATATGGTTTTGACTGAGTACACACTGCAGATTTGTTTCTTTGCTTGTTTTAGGTAGTCTTCTTTAAGCTCAGAAAACAATTTTACTGAAATTTCTAGGACTTTTGCCAATTATTTTGCTGGGAAAGGGTAAAATAGCTAATAACATTTCTAAGCAGTAGATAGAAGACAAAAAAAAAATACGTAACTTTCCTTACTTTCCTCTAGTAGTTTCAAAGCCGGATGCTTTGGAGTTGGCATCCTGCTGGGTGCTGGTGATACCAGTGCTGTGGTATGGTTGCTTGAGAGATCTGTTCTCTGTAGCTGTATCCTGGCTTGTAGTGACCTCTTGCTGGACAGGGAATTTTCTAGCATTGCTCTGTAGAGATGTCCCTTTGCTGCTAGGTGAGCTTCCCATCTTATCTTTGTCGGGGTCACTGTCACTGAGTCCATTTGACTGGCTTGCAGAGGAAGAAGTTGTTGTACTGGAAGTTTTCTTCACTGGTTTCATTCCCAGAGTCTTGCCTGAAGATGTAAATGTGGGTCCCTGTGATGCAGTCACTTCAGCATCCTGGATCTCAGAATGATGTGCCCCCACAATTGTGGTCAGAGATGGAGTCAAGTCTGAGTGACTTGTCTGGGTTTCATCATCCTGACCTGTGGTCCAGAGCTTTCCTGGAATATTAAAACCAGTGCTGCTACTCTGTAAGTGCAAGAGGAGCAGCAAGAAGATTAACTCCTTCATTTTGCTGGTCTGAAATTACTACAAGTTATCTTACAGTTATTTCCCAAGCAAGAAATCCTGCAGAGTATCCCTCCTCCTGAACTGCTGCTCATATAGTGAGCCTACCCAGAGGATGCCCTGGCAGGCTGTATTTTTGTAGAAAGGAAACAGGTTTTGTTTGAGGAAGCCTGGTTTCCTGTTTCTGTGGATTCCTCTGCAACCTGTGACCCCTTGGAGAACAGGAGCCTGGCAGCCTTTGTGGAAGGAAAAAAGAAGTTTCTGCAGAAGGTAGAGGATAAAGATTAATAGCACAATAGATATGTGGAAAAATATGTACAGTGAAGTAATCCTGAGGGATGATAAGTGAAATTATTAGATAATTTTCCTTTCACAAGTATGTGTGCAGAGAACAGAAGTGACTTGTCACATGTGCCCTTTGGATGGTCCATGCTTGTGACCTTGCTATTGAAAAAAGGCTTGGCGAAACTGGTTTGCTACACAAAGCTGAAGTTTACTGTGTTTTTCCTTTCTGTTTGAATGTTTTAGCACGCTGCTGCCAAAAGTTGAGAGAGGATAAGGAAGAGGTTCATGCTGTATGCATCATTGTACCACAAGCCTTAGAATGTAGTCATTTACCTGTAGGTCATTGGCCAGTCATGCCACATCCTATTGCTATAGTTCATACCACAATGAATATAAACTATTCCTATAGTGTTGCCTGTGGATGTCTGGTGTCATTTCAGACTCTCTAAGGTACAAGGGACATCTTCGTGAGCCTGGCAGAGATTGCATATGATCTATGGGAGAAGTGGACTTCTGGGGCAGGATACATGAGAGCATTTCGTATACTTTAAAAGCTTACATAGGGGCAATTGAATCCCATCGTAGATCCCCATTGGCTGTAATTGGAGTTTAGAAACCTACTTCTAATGCAGATCCGTATTTATGAAAGTCTAAATCTGTATCTCTACATCTGCTAGCTGAATCCCAGCCATAGACAAGACTGAAAGGAATATGGTGAATCACTGAGTTCATTCCTTCCCTTTTATTGCATAATTTTACAACCGCTTAATTACAATTAATATTATTCCAAAACAATAATAATTGCAGCCTAAATGTAATATTGGCAACTTTACATGCAGAAAAGATCTGGGGAGATGGATATTCAGTATAAAATGCAAAGATAATTTTTTACACCAGGAAGTTAGACAGATACTGCAGGTCACTTAGAGAGGTCATGGAATCTCCATGCCTGGACATATTCAAAACTCAACTAGACAACACTCAGAGCGGCATAATCTAAGCCCTGCTCTGAGTTGGGTTTTGGACCAGATGACCTTTGGATGTCCTTTCCAATCTATATTACTGTATGAAATTATACTTAATAGATGCAAGTCACCGAAGAGGAGAGGGAATCTTTCCTCCTCTACTGCTGTCCTCCAGCTCTCTGAAACTAAGGAGAGTTGGCTTCGTGCTGAAGGAGAAGAAGGGGAAAAGGTAATTGCTGAAGAAATTGCAGTGGAACATGAAATTTTAAAGTAGGGACAAAGCAGTAAGAGAATAGACCTGCCAGAAACCAAGTAGATCTGAGAGGATATTGTCAACCCATTTAAAAATCCTCTAGCCACTGACACAAGTGCTGCACTAGGAACTATGGACAATGCACATATGAAAGCACCTGGAAACAAAATAGCATCTCCTGGATATGCTTCATATTATTTGAGGGTCACTTTTTCTCAAAAATAGAAGCAAAATATGTATTTTATGGGATTTTACCAGAAAATCTGGTAAATTACTAGCAGTTCTTTCCAGAAGGTACTTTCAAAATAAAACATAACCATCCCCCCACAGCACCATGGAGGATAAACCACTAGGTCTTATTGCAGTCAAATAAATCTCTGTGATGGCTGTTCCTGTTTTGAACAACAGTGCCTTGCTTTCCGTTTCCAGGGCATAGTCTGGCCCTGTAGGTCTGCTAAAGGTCTGGGTTTTCCACTTACTATGATTTTATTTTTCTTTTTTATTGTCTCCGTAGAGTGTAGGCTTCTACTGTGCAAGTAAAATAGATGTGATTTTGTGATACAAAGTGTTAGAAAACACTTTCCTTTTGGAGACTTTATTTCCCCTCTTCTCTTCTTATTCATAGTGAAAGTCTGTAAATGCTCTTTGAATGTAGGACACGGGAGACAGTCTGATGAGTAATTTCATTTAAAGGTTAACATACAATATTTCATCTGAGTGCTTCTGTTTCTGAGCTCTATATTTGAAATTTTGAATTAATACCACTACCTGATTTAGCATTTGTCATCCCATGTTTTGAGAAATCCCAAGATAAAAGGAGGAGTAAATTAGTCTTGACCGTATTTGCAAATAAAATGCAAGCTGGCTTTAAAAAAGAAAAGCTGCATATTGTGCTTATTTATACAGTCAGAATGCCTAATAACAAACAAAGCTTGGATTGTGCTTTGAGTTACTCCACTGCAACTTTTAATTCTGCCTCTAAAGTCAGGGAAGCAACTGCAGATTTCCACCAGTTCAGAGAAGAGCGGTGTAGAAGAGTCTAGCTTTTGGTGGTTGGTATATTTTTTTACAGTAGTGTTTATTTCCCTGTATGAATACTCCAAAATGGAAATTGGTCGTTAATGTGATTTTATTAGTACATGTCTGGGCTGTTGATTAAAAGATAAAATTGTTTGAAGTTGTTTTTATTTAGCAAAACCAGGATATCCATTTTCAGATTGCTGCGTGCTGAATCTGAATCCCAAGTTCATTATAGATTGTATTTCAGCATTAGTTCATGTACAAGTGCCATTTGCCTCAGTGCAAATTTGACCTAGGAAAAGATAAGCACTTGGATGCATTTGTCAAAACAGGTAGAAATAGCTTCAAAATTATCCTGAAAACTCCCACTCAGCAAGCTGCTTACTCCCTTATCCATAAATCCATAGGTGATACATTTCTTGTATTTGTTGCGTATCAGTGTTTCTAAAATCCCTGTATGTTGGGTCGGCCTCATGGGTTTTTATTGTAAAATTTAAAAGTTGACCTCGAGGCCGAAGCTGGACCTTAAGTTCCTAGACTGTATTAAGTGTCCATCTCAGAGTTTACCCTCATGCTTGCTACTGTACAAAAATTCTTTTATTCAGTGAGTCTTAACTTTGGTATATATCAGCACGTTCAGCAGGAAGGATGGAGAGTCTCTCATCTGTCGTGAGTACAGGACAGTAAAAGAAGTGGTTTCCTGGGAGGTGGAAATGGGTCTGAAGACACAACTGCAGTCCCAGGGAACACTTAAATCACCAAGCTACATAAAAAAACCAAACAAACAAAAAAAAACAAACAAAATCCCCCAAAAAAGAGTATCTTTCTTTCCACTTATGAGTTCTCTCTGTTTGGTACTGTGGAGCAAAGAACAGTATTTATTTTCAGGGTCACAGCTGTGGTTCTTCACATAAGGCAAGCACTTTACTGAAGCCTGACTAAGTTTAGCAAAGTCTGGGATTTTAGAAACACATTTATACTTAACATCTGCTAATAGCACACACTCAGTGCTTTAACTTCAAACAAATACCTGCTCATATCATTGAATAACTTGAACCATCTTCAGGGACTTCCAACTCTCCCCAAGACTGTAAAGGCAGCACCATGTTTGCTGTCTTCTGCAGTTATCAGACTGCACAGTCCCTTTGGCAGAGGTACTATCGATTCTCCGTGTTATTTAAAAACTTAAACTCATGTCTACTACACTGCCATGGTCTGCCTCACTGGTCTCTATCATCCTTACTCTGCGATTCACCCGTAGTAAAGCTATTTCCAGTCTTAGTCAGAGTAGTCCAAATTTACATGGGCTCAGTGCCTCAGGTCTATCCCAGCAAAGGACTACACAGCCAGATCATCTTCTCTGCCTGTGTTGGCAGCTACAAGAGCTGTAAAACACTGCTCAGACCATGGGCTGCATGCCTGCTTACCACCTAGTGTCTCAAGTGATATGGGTAAAAAATGAGAATTTCTCTGTGAGGAAGCTGTTATTGAATAGCACTTCATTGCACTGGTGTGCTCACTGCTGGGGGAATTTGGCTTTCCGTTGTCCCAGATAAAGCACATTTGTGTTTGGGATAATTTTTCACATTGCTTCTACTACGTCTTGGTACCAGCCAAGCTTGTTCAGTGAAAAATGCACTTTGCTTTGTTCTTTCGTATGTAGAGACAAGATAAGGCAGCACTACAGACATGAGAATAGGCACATCAGGATCAGGAAGAAGAAATCACTTCTGTAGTCACTCTGCCATGATGCAGACAATTCTCATCAAGTTATATCTTGTTCTTGTCATAGCTTTCCCCCTGCAAGTTCCAAAAGCATATTCAAAGCTTCTGAGCAATTCTGAATTCCTGTATTTGTTTTTTTAATGTAACAGATCATATCCAATGTATATGGGTGGTTGCAATGAATTAAAAGGACACAATATAAGAGATGCCATCATGCTCAGAGTGGCCACATTTTACTGGTTATAAACATTGTGTACTTAGACAAATGTATTTCTCCATAAAAGTCAGTCTATGAAGTTCGCATTTTACATCTAAAATATGATTCAACAAACCTCAGGTTTGCTTTGAGCATGATACAAACCATTGTGGCCCTCTCAAAAAGAAACTCCTTTGAACCTTATTTTGCCTAGAATAGCAGTGACAGGAAAACCCACTACTTCATGTAGAAAGGACATAGCAGAAGAGAGCTTTCCTGCTTAAAGGCCAGCATATGAAGTTTGCATGGTTACACCATGAATTCGTAGTAGTTTTGATGTCTCAGCTGCAGTCTGGATGCAGCTACAGTGGAGAGTCATATTCCACCATCAGCATCGCCCTTGATCAAATTACACAAACAAAATAGCCCAGAGTATTTGAGTATACTTTTGCTGAAGTATGATGTAATAGCTGTGATGTTAAAGTATGTTCCGATATATTTCATTCCTTTGCCCTTAGGCAGATTTTTTAGCCTTCGGAGACAATTAGGTATTGAAAACATCTTTTATATGGGAACTGTGGCAGCCAATGAAGCAGATTGCTCTCTGCTTTGCTCTAACTTTACTGTGTCCTTAGGGCAAAGTTGACACCAGGTAAGTGAGAATTGGCAGTGGTCTGTGTTACTTTATAAAAAAAACCCTGTGACCTATTCCTAGCACTTCTTTTCTATAAATTATTTTGATATGCAAATGCAGCAAAGAACACTATGATTGGTGCAGAGCGCTAACCTTGGCCATCCCCTTCCCTGTACTGCCTCCCAAGTGTGATGAAGGCACTGATCTTTGATGAGCACTGTAGCCTCTTAGCAGACTCTAGGCAATGCTGCTAAAGGCAGTTTAGATAAGGAACACCCACAGTATTCCAAACATTGAGCCATCCCCAAGTGCAAAAGACACAGGAAAGCAACAGTTGCTCATATGGCCTTGAAATCCAACACAAAGCAAAGCTTGGCTACCCCTAGGAGTCGAGGCTTTACCTTCAGGAGAATGTGGCAAGCTGGGGACTAAGTAATAATTTCTGAAGGACAGATATTTCTTGGATGCACTTTTCATCTGTCTGATAGTGTGAAATTCCCACGCAGATCTGCTACTGACAAAGCTTCGTTAGCAACACCCTGTGAAAAACAAATTGGTGCTGCTAGAGATAAATGCTGAAAAAATCCCATGCTAGCTTATTCCCTAGTATGTTGATCTATAAGATTCTTTAGAAACTACAAGGAAGCCAGGGTTGTAACAAAAGACTAGAGCAGTACTAGCACACATTCACATCCACGCTGGGCTGCTTTCTTACAGCTGAGGGTGGTTCCACAAGGAGAGATCAACCTTCCTCAACAGCAGTGCTGCAAGTGACTGGAAGAATGGCATTTACCTGACCAGTAAACCTGAAGCTGTCAAACCCCTTGGCATTCTTATTATGGGCAGGTTAGCAAGTGTTGCTAATTCCTTCAGAGCGTGAATCATCTCTGTTTTGCAGAGCCTACTGCTAACAGACTGCATTCAGCATGTGTGCCTCTTTCCTTTGGCAAAAATGGTTGCTTGGTTTGGCTGGGGTTTTGTTCACATCAGTAGGGAGGAGAAAGGAGATAGGGATGCTTCCACTACAGCTTTGGTAGCAAACAGGAGGAGATAATGAAATAGGCAGGAGGCAACTGAAGGGGAACAGGGCATCATATGGAAAGGAAATGGGTAAGAGGCAAAAAAACAGAGATGAGAATTACAGAAATAGTGACAGTTGTGGAAAGGTAAACCTGTGCTAAAATTTGGATTTGCAAATTCAATTAAGCTTTCTTAGAGCTTGGAGGTGCTTTTAATGTCAAACTTTTCCTAGCAAGGAAATAAAAAAAAAAAAAATTTAAAAAGAATAAGAATAGGGCCTGCAATGCTTTGTGTCCAAGGATTTTCCAAGGAAGTCTCTCTTCTTCCTTATACTGTGTGCCTGTGCCAGGATGTCAAGAAACAGGCAAATGGGTAAATGAAATATATTTCAGGGCTGCTGTTTGCTTCATAAAGATGAGGTAAGAGTCCAGAGTGAAATGAGAGTCCTTTCCACCCTGCCTTTCTCATTTCCATTTCATTCCTTACATTTTCTAAATACAGCAAAGGATACCTAGCACATTTCAAAAGCAGCAGCCAGAAATGACCCATAATTACCAAGCTAATAAAACTGGCAAGTCTATCAAGCTGCATAAGGAGCAACCTACAGTTTGCTATGTCTGCATGCTGGAAAAAACACATTGAAGTGATAGTTGATATTCCTCTCATCACTGTGTTTCTTATAACTGCTGTTTCCATGGCAAATATACAGACTTGGCTTTCTACAACCATACTCTTTTATCACTTTTCTTGTAGACATGTAATTCATAGGAAAATAGATTTCATCCCCTCTCCCTGAGCAGCTCAGTCTGGATTGAGAGCCGCAGCTCCTTTAAGGGACAGTGAGAAGCCATTTGCTTTTTTTTTAAGCAGAAAGAATGTTGTGCAAGATATGCAAAGAGCAAGTCTTAACGGGTACAATCTCGAGAAAAATACTCTATAAAAAGTCTGCATGTGATTTCCTCAGACCACAGGAGCTCTGCTCATGATGTGGAGTTTTTTTCTGCAATTTGCTCATCTGAAGCACCCATGGGTTGATTTCATTTTCATCATTTTATACACAGAATTGCTGTTTCAGTTTTCCAGCACTGAGGCCCCAGAGTTGCAACTGGTAGTGTGCAGATAGCTATGAAGTTCTTCCATTACACAGCAGGCTATGGCCTGGTGCCAAACTCTGGCTGGGGCATTTGAAAAAGGCTTAGAGGGATAGAAACCTGAAAAGGAAGGTGATACTACAGCTGCAGACATTTTGATATATGTAAATTTATATCTAAGTTTATCCATAATTTTATGTCCTAATTTTTGCTGCTGTGCTTGAAATTTGTCCAAGTTTGGTTAGATACATGACTAGAGCTTGTTGCTGTTGGTAGGGTGGGTGTATGCACAGGAATAAATGTGTCAGTCTCTAGTTTTTGCAGTGAGATTTGGTTTGATAGCTATGTTCTAGTTCAGTAGGGAAAGAAACTTGATTTTCCTGTTCTTTTCCCAACTAGCATCTCTATGGCTTGAAGTACCTTGGGTCAGGCTATGGTAGCATCTTAATTTCATTCAGATGTGCCCCAGAGGTAAGTTGAATATCCCAGAAATTAACCAGTTAGCTGCACATTGCAGGGGGATCTGTAAAAGCACAGCTCTCTGCAGAATGGAGCAGTACTGTGGCAGAGAGATGTTTTGTCTAGCTGGATCTGTAAGCAGATTTTTCTATGAATAGGCTTGGTAAAAGAGCTAAGGATGCTGAATGCCTATATAAGAGATTAATCTGATTTGCAATGACTGGCTGGAGCCTATTTCCAACACTGATATTTATTTAACGTGCTCAGTTTCTTTTATAGAATTTCCTTTATCCCTTTTCCTCTACGTATAAAGATACTTGAGAATCTATGTTCCTTAGGATTTAGCATTTGAAAGTAGGGCAAATTATCTGCAGATTTGTTCGTGAGATCACGTTTTAATGTTCCAGTCAGAAAATAGTTTATAGCCATGGGGAAAGCCCGAAAACATGGATTTGTCAGGAAAAAAAGTCCACCAAACAAAAAAAAAACAATTGAAATTTGCTCTTCAGCATAGCCTTTGACACAAGAGTTCAAAAATATCCTTTCCACACAGATTGAAAATTTCACTTTCTGCTACTGTGCGTATAGCTACTATATGTGGACATGCTTTGTTTTCCTGTAGACCTTGATAATACATAAAGCTTATCTACATTGAAGGCTTCTAAAAGTCCTCTGATCTTGCAACAGAAGGATGTTTTTCCAATCTCTAGGAGCTAGCCCTCTGCTATTTATAGAGAAGCTTTCCCCATCATATGGAAAATAGATTTGAGAGACTTTTCTCTGCCCTATACAATTAATTCTATTCCTAGAAAATTAGTTAGCAGTCTTGACATGCCCTGAGAGAAAAACAAAAAGAGGGCAACAGGAACCTCTGTGTGTAATCTCCAATTTGAGCAATTGTAGATTTGTTGTAGTGACTAATATTTCCCTTGGAACCAAAAAGTGAAGGAGGTTGACTAATGTGCTGTGCAATGGTTGCTACAGCTGGGAGTTTGGAGTTGGACTGGAGCCTGAAGGATCCTAATTTAGAAAATAATGAGTTTTGGAGTGAGTACTAAATCTGAAGATATGTATGTATGCTCATGTATAGTAGCCATGACGCAGTAAGTGCCACATGAGTGCTTGGATTTGAAAGGTCTCTCTTAGCTGCATCAACAATAGGAAAGCCAGAGATTACGAGACGGTCAGAGGAGGTAACAACAAGCAGTAGCGGCCACCAGCAACTGATCTCAAATGGAAGACCTGGAAAACCTTGTACCAAGTGTATAAGCATGATTTCTTATTTTTAACCCTAGCTTCTTCGTTTTGTTGACATTTCAGATTGAATCATCAGGAGCACTCTAGTAAATCTACAGAAGAGGATTTATTCTATTTTAAAAATAATAATAATAATAAAGTAATATTCCGTCAAAATATTGGGAGGGGTCATTGTTATTAAAAAAAACCCAAATTAGTAAAGTGTGATTTTCATCACCATGGCAGTCACTAGTGGTAAAAAGGAAATAAAAGAAAGAGAAACAAATTTGATAACTGAGTAAGAGCTTTAAAAATAAAAATCCCTCAAAAAATAAACCAAACAAAAAAGAATTTAAAATTACTCCACTTTGTACTAAGGATTTTAAATTTCCGTGCTTCCTTTGAAACTCTTTTTCTCTCTTCTCTTAACTCTGCTACAGAGCCAGTATTGTGATACATTAAACCTGATATGTTTTATCATTTTTAGCTGAAAGTTAGAATCAGCTACCAGCTCTTTTAGCAACTGAGGAATGTAAGACCACAGTATGACACCTAGCACGTGTTCCTACAGGAGGTACAGCATTGGTCAACTGCACTGTGCAGGCTTTATACAGGAGCAGTAAAGGGGCTTTGGGAGCACCTCTTGGAGTGCCCAGTGTCAACCCATGTTGAACTGGATCCCTGGAAGAATTAGGAGTGAGCAAGGCCTGACCTTCCCTTCAAGATTAAACCTTAATCCTAATCCACTGTTTCCCTTTGTACAGAGAAAAGGAAACAAAAAAAAAGAAAGGCCTCAAGTTTTGCTGCCAGTCACATTGACGGGCCATAAGCACCAGTATCTTTCAGAGATGTAGAAACAGCAGAGCAATCACTGATTTGACCAGCTGCTTCTTGGCCTGGGACGGGGGTGACATGGACTTCATATATTGTATTGCAGTTAATATCACTGGTGAGAAAGGACCTGTAAGTTCTCTACATTTTCTTGTTAATACAGAGAGAAATCCTGTCCTACTCTTTCAACATCTGCAGAATTTCTTTCTTCAGCTGATCCTACTGCATGTGCAAGTGTCTTTCCACTCCTGGGGTATGATGGAGTCCTTTGGGAACTGATTATTTCTATCTCCTCTAGCTCTTGTTTTCCATACAGAGGAAGGTGGGGTGAGCTAGATGCTTTTCTTCCCTTCTTTATTTGTACCAAAAAGCATTTCTGGAAGGCCTGGAATTGTTTTGGTTGCCTGGAAGCTTTGTTTTAACTAGTTGGATAAAACCAGTTCTAGTGGTAAGGAAAGAGAACTAAGAATTAGTATATAATGTATATTAAACACGCGAATGTGGTTATAACATGGTATTGCAGACCATGGAAGAAATAACAGAGTGTAGATGCTGTTACCAAACATAAAAATTGCTCAAACAACAGATCCTGGGATAAGAAGGAAGAATCAACATGCCCTCCTCCCAGAGAGCAGATGATGACTGTGCTGTAACTCCCTGCCCGTGGCCTGAAGCTATCTTCAAGCTTCATACCCAGAGGGACAGTGCAAGGGCAAGCAGAATACCACAGAAAAATACAGGTACTAGGAAGCTTGTATATACATTATTTTTAACTGTATTTCATTTAACCAGTATAAGTACCATTGTAACTGGACAAAAAGTAGTTATTTGATTAAAAGTCTTAGAGATTAATTAGCTAAAAAATAAGGTCTTGGTTTTGCATAAAATATAAGTTCCCATTTTTGCTCACGGATTTTGATTACAAAAACCTTATGGCGAATTCAAGCAATCAGTCTTTGATGTGGATGCAACAAGCCGGTTACATGGTGCAGAGCGGTCTGTACTGAGAGCAGCAAAACAGAAGTAGCAGGGGAAAAAAAAACATCAGTGTATGTGGCAGTTCAGCACAAGCCTTGCCATTAACCAGGACCATTAACCAGGGATGTTTCAGCTACTGGAGGTTTTTTTTCAGTGGATTCATTTCTTATAAAAGGACTCTCTGTCAAAGATGTACATTGCTGATGAAAATCCAAAAAAATGTAACAGAACAGGGCAGGGCAGTCTGTGCCTCTTTCCTGGGAAGCTCTGTGATTCTATAAAATGGGTTGTGTGGTCTTTTGGGAAATGCAGGCTTGAGGATTTTACAGGGCTCAGTAAAATGAAATTACCACGGCTTTTTCCTGGCTTTATGAACTGCTTGAACTGAGTGGCACATTTTACTGTCACGTGGCAGGTAGGGGCCTAAGATGCTTGCTTACAATTGTGTGTGAGCCATGCTCACTCTTTGCAATAATAAAATTTTCCCTATGAGCCTCATTTCAATTTTTACGTGTTCTGCTTCCCCGATGGTTTGCCACTGCCAGCTACATTAGCTGAGTTTCAATCAGTCCTTACTGATAAATTCATGAGACAGAGGGGTGGAAGTGATAGCTGTACTTTGGGATGGCAGCTGTTGCTGTGCGACAAAATATGTGTATCAAAAGCAGCAGACTACAGCCTTCCTAAAGCCACTCAGGTAGGCATTGTAGGGTATATAAAAGAATATGGGAACACCTGACTGGAGGTGCGTCATGATGTTGAATAACCTCTGGTGATAGGCATGTAATAAACTTAGTCAATATACAGAATCTGTGTACGCTCCCTTTAGAGTGCCCTTTAGGAGCATTTCAGCTCCACTGTTGCCCGCATCAGGTATCACTGCTCCCCTGGCCTGAGTGCTGCATCTCCTTCTTAAGGCCAGTGGCAAACTGGTAGATAGACTGGAAAGTGGCTAGGGACTCCTAATTTCACCAGGTTACATTCCGGTCTACCCACACACACACTTTGTACGGTGAATTTTATATTGGTAAAGAAGGAATGAAACATCTCTTTATTCAAAGAGAAGTAAGGGGAGCCTCAGAAGTACAAGCCACTCCATTTTAGTAGTATGTTTCCATGGTATTTTTGAACTCTTTCCCTTCAAAACATATGGAAAATCATTAAAAATTAAAATATGGTTGTTCTTTTAGGACTGGATGGGCAATAGGGGTATTGTAGATACAGATGTGAGGGACATATTATTTAAATATATTTTTATATAAAATAATTTACAGTTATTGGTGGCAGGCTTATGTTACCATAATTTTCGTAACTAATTTAATTTTATGAGGTTCTTCTGTCACCCTAGTCTGCTTAACCTAGCTTGTCGTCAGTCTCCTGTATGGACAGTAAATGGGACACTTGGCTTACAGCAGAGATAATGTTAGTGGATACTATGTCTTCGGTTTGCTCTGGCTCAAATTATGGATTCAGTGTAAAGAAAACTTTACTCCCTCTCAATAGGTAAATTCTTCTTTTATTTTTTGTTTGTTTGTTTGTTTGTTTGTTTCCTACAGAAGGAACACTATTTCGATACTGTTTCATTGACATTTTCAGGTTTTTTTCCCAGCAGAATTATCAGGTCTCTATATAGTAACATTACATTAAGATGTCCCGTCTTTAAAGTCTATACCTTTCCCTTTGAATTTCAGCTGACTTTGGTGGCATCAAGACCAGTTGTGAAATAGGATATGATTTTAAACACATACAAAAGGGAGATCATAAAATCATAGAATCACTAGGTTGGAAATGACCTACTGGATCATCGAGTCCAAGCATTCCTAACAATCCCTAAACCATGCCCCTCAGCACCTCATCCACCCATCCCTTAAAGATAAATTCAAACTCTACTAATGTGTTTTTTAAAGTTACTGAAGTTGGTTAGCTGAGCTTAAGCCCTCTGAATTGCAATCATCAGGCTCCACGAGGAGCAGTCACCTCTGATGGGACAATACTCATCACAAAGATGAGAGTACATCTTGTATGCAACTTTTAGACAGTAAAATTAGTTAATTTGAAACCATTTGTGGAGAAAATGAGCAGCTTGCAGATGAGTCCCTTTATTTGTCAGAGTCCTGAGGGCATGAAACGTCCTTCTCCATTCCGAGCAGCTTCACCAGTACTAACCCTAGTCCCCTGATGGAGTGACCCTGGCCACCCTTGCTCCCTTGCACTGTTCTGATGGTCCCTGGGCTGACAGGAGCCTGTTGCTGCCACCAGCCCTGTCCTGCCTGTCTGTAAGATCCCTAATGGAGCCGTGCTGCACCCCATCCCATTCCTGGTGTGTGGGGCAGCCCCTATTCCTGCTTCTCCCTCATGGTGAGCTCAGGTAAGACTTTGGGTCCTGGAACTGATTTATAACAGGACTCCTAGGCCCTTGCACAAGGCATGTGTGGTGGGGGCCCCAGCTGAAGTTATTCAAGGCAATTAAGGCTATTGGTACTCTTTAGAGCCATGGCACAATTCTCATTAGCCTTGCAAGCATTCGTATAGCCTCTCTGTGCTTCCCTGAGACTCAAAATGTTTGTTTTTAAATACCACACCCTGTTCAGAACAAGTTTTGTTGCACAGAAGCAGCTGCATCATGCACACCCTTGCAAATCTGGAGATTTTACAAAGCTCACATGTTGAACTGAAATCTCGCACTGAAGATGGTGACTGTCTGAGCATGTACAAAGAAAATTACATATTCTAGCATGAAGCATTGACCCAATAATGACACTGTCTGTCTAAACCGTAATGCAAGGTTTGAGACCTTTTTGATCTGCTATTGTGGTTACAGATTTTCGATAGACAGCCTATATATGACAGAGGGAGAAAACTGGGAAAGCCAGAGCTGCTTGAGAGAACAAGGATTCCAGAGAGACTAATGAAATTAGATTTCATGCTAGAAACAGCAGAATAGTCCTAAGCAATAGAGCAGCAGGATCTTGTTGTAGTATTCCTTTGTAATTGCAAAGAGAGAAAAAAATAGTTCTTGCAATAAAACCTTATCAATATAAGTTGTAATGGGTACTTGGAAAACAGATACCATAACTGCGAACATCCTCTCCTATTTCTTTCTTTCCCCTGGATTTTATTCCTGAGCAGGACATTGTATGGTCAGGGATATCCCTTTGGTCAGGTGGAATCAGCTGACTGTCCCAGCTATGTCTCCCCTCAATTTCTTGTGCACCCCCAGCCTACTCTCTAGTGAAGCAGTCAGAAGCAGAAAAGGTCTTGACACTGTGCAAGCACTGCTCCACAACAAATAACCCCTCCCCTGTGTTATCAACACTGTTTTGGTAAAAAATCCAAAAGCACCATACAAACTACTCTGAAGAAATTTAACTCTATCTTAGACAAACCAGTGCATTAATTATGTTGAATTATCTTTTAGTCTGGTCTCAGCTTCCTTCCAAACATCTGAACTGCCATTAACATTAGAAGCTCAGCTCTACATCTGTTTACCAGGCTCTACACTCCGAGATGCCCTGCTGTGTCACTACCTCTCCTATCCTCTACTTCGGTTTGTGTTAAAACCTCGTCTCTTTTTAATTTACAAGGCTCACAGAGCATGACATTATGTTATGGTTGAAGATGTGGTTTGATGTCTTCAGCAAACTCATCAGTTGCTTTCACCAAAAGATTAATATTTCTCTATTTGACCATTTACTATGTTCTTTCCTTTGATGCTGAACTCTCTAGTCAGACAAAATGTGTAGGGTTCAATGAGAATTAGGCTTAGATGAAAATCTCTGCTGGTTCTTTACTTAACAACCAGTCTTTGTACCTTACAAGTAATGCTTTCATATGAAGTGCCTCTCTTCCACACACATTTCCATTCTGAATAACCACTGAATAATGATATTGTTTTCCCATAGGAATCCAAAATATCAGACATCTGACAGCTGTCCCAACAAGTTGTTTTTTTTGAATTTACCCTCAATCAAAAAGGGAAAACTTCTCGTTCAAGCAATTCAACACTGAAAACAAGATTACAAAATTGATTAAATCAGTGGGAGGCCCTCCATTTTCTTTAAGAAGCTTTGTATAAGTATAGGCAAGTGTGTCTGAAAAATAATTTCCTTTGGAAGACACCAGTATCCAAAGCATAAAGAATAACTGATCTTCAATTTCTTCCTAAAAGTTTTACTATGTTCTACATTAGCAGCTCCAGGAATGGTAGTTTTCAGTGGGAGACTGCAGATATTGTAGATTTTTATAAATATTTCAAATATCTATACCTCTCTCTCTATATATGTTTTAGATATAGATGTAGATATAGATATAGAGATCAGACAAATCTATAAGATTCTCAACAATTATACATGTAAAAGTAAAAAAAGGAAAACCTGTGGTTAAATTTGTAATGCTTGCTGTAAAGTAGGTGGCTGCACTTGGAGTTCTTGCCCCGATGAGCTGTTGTGCTGAAAGTCGACAGGTAGATTAGACAGAAAATCAGGTTTCCTGTTTTCCCTCCTCCCTACTTCCCTCCTCAATCTTGTAAACTCACAGATTTGCTCACGGGCTGTAGTTTCTAGTTTCATTTCCAGAGCTGATCACCATCATCTCAGTCACCACACCAGATGAGACAAAATGGAGAAATACAGCAATATATATAATCAGTTATAAGCTCTGCTTCAAGCTCGTCTCTACCCCAGCTTCTTCTCTTCTTCCTCCTCTGTTCTTAGTGGTTTCTTCAGGTCTGTAGCTGCAAGAGAGTAGACTCATATTTTTTTCTTCAGTATCATTTCTATAAAGTTGTATTGGGATTACATTTGTGTCAGGAAATGTGCTTAAACATTCTATAGCACAGATATGCATTTGTCTCCCTTGCTGCTTATTAAGCAGAACTCCTTAAGGGTTTCTGAGCATCTTTCAATAAGAAAACAGATTAACTTAATAAAAATCCTCAACCTCCTCATGTTTTTTCTGAATATTTATGTATCATCACTGAGAATCTTATTTTACAGGTTTTATATTAATTGGGATGTGTTTTACAAAGTATTTGAAGCTCCAAATAACAATCATCTTTAAAACTAACCACTGTTCCCCTGTTCCTCTCTTAAGATTGGTAAAATTGACTTAGACATAATAGAAGAAGTAGCATTGTTGCAGACTTACAATACAATAGTCGCAGTTTTTACAATATTGGAAATTCCTCATTGAAGGTGTAATGACATTTGTCACACAATGTAAGACCATTACTTTCTACACTCCCAGCCGTGTATTTTTAGCAACAAAACAGACCACAAAGAGACATTCTCTAACTGATTTAAAATGAGCCTTCCTTCAATCTGTAGTTGTGCACATTTATACAACTGAGAAGAAAACAGAAGTGAGTTGTACAAAATGCATCGATGAATCCATTGTTTCCTTGCTGTACAACAGTGCTCAAAATTGGTTCAGGCCATATGACAATATGTTTTTCCTTTTATTCAGAATTGTATTCGGGGAAGATTCACCTCAATGCATCCACATTACTGTTTTAGATCAGAGAATTCTTTTGAAGCAGACCTCCCGCTCTGCCTGACTTACTGGTTTGCATCACAGTGCAGTCTCAGAGTATGCAAAAGTCTCCTTTTGGAAGAAAAATTAAAGCTGTGCTCATTCCACTCGTCAATAGTCTGTCCATGGGACCAAATTCGACGTTCCACTCCAAAACATCTTTGTTCCAAATACGTATCTTGTGGACACTGTCCTAGCACCAGTTGTTTCTTTCCTTACAATACTACACTGCTTTTAGGTAGACACGGCCCAAGAAGACTGAATTAGGAAGACCTTCTAGAAGGCAGAAAGAGATTGAAACCTTTTCTGTGGAGCTAGTGTTTAGGGAGTGAAGGTCCTATGGCAGGGCCATACAGCACCACCTGCAGCCAGAGTTACTGCCAAAATGAGGCAATCAGGGAAAAAGTCAGGTATAAACTATTTTGATTTCCTGTTTGCCTAATTGGTTGGGCTAATCTAATTGGGCTTCCTTGGTAAATTGGGTTTATTTGCCTAAATTTTACTCAGATCATACCTGGCTTTTGGAATGTTTTGATCTTCTTTAGGAGGCTTCTTTAGGGAAACGGACAGCGCAGATCCACCTCAAAGCTTTGGCTGACTCAGGACCTCATACCACACCACGTGTAAAGTCAATTCTGTGCTCCCTGTGAGGAATCAGTCTTCCAAAGAGTTAGACTAGATGGTAGCTCCAATCAGATAAGTAAAGTGAAAAGGAGATCACTGGAGACAAAAGCAGGCAAGTTTTCAGTATCTACACACTAGATGCATACAAACTACAAAGTTATTACATTGTGTTGAGAAGGCTGGACGGGAGCAATGTAGCTGACTTGTGGAAAATGTTAGAGACACTGGAAATGCTGTTTTCAGACTGAGGTGGCTTAATGATGCGTCAAGGTCTCATTTTCTTGTTGATGCTGCTCAGATGACCTTCACAGAGTGAATGTTATATTATCCACAATAGACAGTAGCAGTGACTGAAACACAGTCTTCTAAAACCAATAAATAGAAATATAATACTCACCATTTCTTTAAGGTGTTCAGCACACTGATTTTAAGTGAAGAACATCAAAGTTAATTTATGAAGCTAAATGTTCCGCTTCAAAGTATGTTATCAGATACATTTCAAACTTGAAACACAAGTTTGCTGATGATGGGGAATGCCTTCAGCAGAGCATTCAAGCTAATCATAGAATAATGAAAGCTGCATTTGACACATGCAAAGCAAGATAAATTCTTTACAACTCAAATGTATGCCCTTCTCAAGCAATTCTGAAAGAGTTTATTATTTGGAGGGAGCTTCATGAGTACCTAGTAACATGGTCATGAGTATGCCAGCAGAAGACAGTACTGATGAGTATACAACACAGACAAACAATATACTCCTTGGTTAGACATTAGCAGTAACTAATAATTATTAACAATTTTTTGAAACATTGAAAACACACTGGCCCTTTGTGAACAGCTTATATACAAAAGCTCAGCTTAGATTGTAGCCAAAACATACGGAGTGTTACCTGTCAGAATGCCTTCATTAGGGACAACAGCAGTTAGTTTCTGCTGTTCCCAACCATATCAGCATCATGCCTGATGGCATGGAAAGGAAGAAGATACTGAATGGGTTTGTGCATAGCGTACAAAAGGATGCAAGAAGTTCGATGCATCTTGACACAGATGTTTTGGAGTAACAGCATAACCAAACATCTTTTAATTATACGGAACATCAGATCTGTCTCCCTCAGAAAAACTTGAAATTGGCAACAAAGGTAGCATCTTGTGCTGAGTTAGCCCCAAGTGGAACACATGCAGAGCTTGGCTGCAAGCAGCAGACAAGATGAGAGTGAAAGAAACAATCCACTCTATATTCTAAGTTCACTGCTGAAAAAGTTACAGTGATGCTAAACTTTCATTTCACAGGGCACTTGGTACACAGGCTGGCAGTGATCTGCGATTATCGGTTATTGTGAATGGTTCACTTGTTTCATTCTCACTACTCCTTCTCACATCCTTTATCCCTGTTTCTTAATTCCCTGTTTCTATCTTGTCGTGAAACCAAGATAATAAACCCTTTTGAGCAAAGAATATTGTGTGGTCACGTCTGTAAAACATGGAGCACAATGGGGCATTCATCAGCAGTTATGAGTGCTAGTAAGAGGTGAATGCAAAAATATATTGATAGGGAAAACAAATTTAACTTTGGAAATAATTTGAATATCTGCTGAAGATTAGGACCAGGTGGAGCAGATAAGCTCCTGAGATACCAGTTCTGCACAAGTTCTGCATCTGTGTTTCAAAACACAAAAGGAAATCTGTATTTTGGCCTAGGGAAAACGCAGATGGCCAATATGAAAGCAGACTAATATTTTAAGTTGTTCTTGGAGATATAGGATGCTGAAGACTTCGTTTAAAATAAAGGAGATTCAGCTGTTTTAGGCAAGATCATTTGGATTACTTATACAGGGCACATATCAGGAGAGTGACAACTGAGGGGTCTGAGCCACCACATTGGGTATCGAATGAACCTTCAGGACAGTGCAAAGCCTTAACTGTCTGAATGAAACAAGCCTATTTAGATAAACGAAATCTGTAGCCCAGTTTTGAGGGGCAACAAATTTTTGGCAGTTACAGGCAACAATGCTGAAAATCTGGCCATTTGTTTAGCTGCTTCAGGCAACTGACTTCACTCATCCAAGCATTAAGATCTGAATATCTCTCTGTCCAACAATGAATCGCCTTAGAGTGTGAACAGCCTGGGAAGCAAGCACTCCTACAGCTGGAACTTAGGAACTTTTATCCTAATAGAAGTAGAACGTGATTGCTGTAGCGCTGACCTTGATGGGGCATTTACCTCTAATTTTGACAGTATCCCCTCAATAAACTGCTGAAAAAATAATTTTCCTAGCATATTGCTTCCACCATGTCACCTCTCTTTCTGCAGGATTGTTTGAAAAGGTTTGATGCCCTCTCTCCCATCAATCTTCATGCATGAAGTCATTCTCCAGAAATCTCTACTCACTGACAACTTGCAATTCCTTTCTGGACAAACCCCTCATTGAAATGCTTATGCAAATTTGACTAGAGTTTGACTTTGGCCTTTCATTATGACTACTGGTGCCACATTTGCTGCCTTGTCCTCTCGTTGTTCCTTATCTAACTAACTTGTCCCTTACTGGAGTGATCTTTCCTGTCTTTTTCTCCTGCCTCCTGGGCATGACTGCAAATGTGAATGCTTCAAACTGCTTGTGAATTGAAACAAATTAGAGAGCCTAACAGAAATTAAATGTTTCTAAGGTAGTTTTTTTTCAAGGTCTGAGCTTGAGGCTGTAACTGGAGTGGCAATTTAAATTCAATTAAATTTACAGGTACATTTATTTTGTGCATGAATATGAAGAAAAATAATCTTGTTTTCTATTGGTTGCCTACATTGCTGAAGCTGGAGTATACATCCGTTTGTGAAGAAATCTGAAATGGTTCCCTGCAGTCACTCTGTGCCCTGCTTAGTGCTTCATATAGATAGATCTTAATAGTCCAGATGTTGCCTTAAAATTAAGAATTTTTAATCAAGACAAGTGCCTAAATGTTTTGTGGCAATAAAAAACATAGACAAGAAGGTAGAGGCCTGCGGGCTGGAGATTGCGCTGAGATAGGATTCCAATAAGTGATTCCATGTAATAAATAATGGAACCAAAGAAACGAGAACAGATAATAATGTTCTTATACAGATACTTCCTTAGTCATCCTCTGGTCTCATGTTAGCATGGATGGGAGTTGAACAGACTCTGTAGTTGCTGTTACAAAGAAAGCAGCGGCAACTGGTGGTGGTGTCACGAGTTGTTGGTGATTGGAGTGGTACCAGCAAACAGTACCTATGGGACCCACTTGGCTGGGAAGCTTCTGTGTTGGAATCAGAGAAATGCCTTTTCTGGAGAAGACTTTAGGTTTCCCCTATGGATTAATATGCCAAAACATAATAAAACAAACTAGGTAGTCTTTATGTACTTATTCTGTATGTCAATGTTTTTGTATATTTATTTTTGCACACACTGAATGTTCAAAACCAGAATCTCCTTTTTGTCTAGCAAATGATTGTGAACATCAGATATATAGAACATTTGTTTATTAAATGTGTAAGATAACAGATCTAGCAGTAAAGAAAACACTTTCACAAGCAATATGAAAACCAAAACTTTCTGTGTGAAGATTCTGTCATGTGTTTGGATATCTCATACATTTATGACCTTAATATTAATACCTCTGATGGCAGAAGTGTGATCTAAATGAAAACTGCCACTTTTCTTTTATGTGATGTCTCTTTTCCCTTAGAAATTACAGAAAGAAGACAGTTTGATAGAATGAAGTATGCTCCTGTCTGAATTTTGCACTTGTTTAAACAGTTTGCTGGTGACTAACTTTAGTATCTAATTAAAGCTGCTGCCTTCATGGTGTATCTCTTGAGAAATGCTGCCATCCAGGTAATTAACGTGCTGTGCCTGCACTGGCTCAGATACCTATATTTGCAGCAGGCTATATTAAAGAATGCAGTCTTATCATTGACCTTGGAAACATCTGATGCTGGCCTCTCACTCAAGCAGGATTCGGGACAAGACAGGTGTCAGACCTGACCCCACTTGATGATTCCCACTTTTCTAGCATTAGTATTTTCAGTTATATGAAATACTGCTAATAAGTCACATCACATGCGAGGAAGGATGATTCTTTCAGTTACAACCAATCCACTGGTGCTGTGTGATGGGAAACATCTTAAAGAACAATCTACAGTGATTTTGCCAGTCCCCCTTGAGTCATCCTTATCTGAGGTACTGGGTGTTTCTCAGTAGAACCATGCTGCCAGATGACCTCCTTTACACTTAAGCTGTTGCTTTTCAGAGTATAGACTTGCTTAAGGTCCCATGTGCAACTGGCAGAGTTGTTTTGTCCTTCAGCACTGAATTTTTAGCCCAGAAAAATTAATAAATTTATGAAATGTTAGCATTGCCTATGAAAGATGTGATGTCTCCGTAACGTCAACCTTGGCTGCAAGTAAAGATGAAGGTCTGGCAGGTTTTGCATATAACGGAGATAGTATAAAGCTGTGAGATCCTTCTTTCTGTTGGTTAGAGTTATGTCAAGATTAATGTAGTTCATCTGATATTTACTACGTCAGAACATCAAATTTATTTAAATATGTGTATGTGTTTACCTATCTCCAACATGGTATTTTGGTATACATGTCTGTCTCAATTAAAACATTTTTAATATATATGCCTTGTAAATATGCTCTCCCATATATTTGTATACGTATACATGCATGTACACGTATACCAATACTAAATCACCCAAAATGGCAAAGCTATGCCTGAGTAGCTTTTGGGGAGAAATCTTAATTTTTACCAATGCTAAAATATTGGGGTGGAGTTTTCTTTTGAGAATATTTATATTGTTCATGTTTGGAAGAAGGAATTTGAGGTTCAGCAACCTCAGTTGAGATATACATGTGGGTTTTTTTCAGATACGCTTTCAGTTCCAGCCTAATCTGTTCAAAAGTTCAGGCTTAGGGAAGAAGCTCTCCTTCCACAGTGTCTGTTCATGCACCTGTTTTTTGGTTAAAGCTCTGGTGCATATATTTGCACTGGACATGTTCTGGCCTGAAGCTGAACATGGCTTGGCCTGCAGTTTGCAGACATGAGATGGTAAGTGCTGTGTGCACGTGAGCTGAGAGCAAGAAGGACTAGGCCAGGTGTCTGATCTGATATGTCAAACACAAGGGCTGGGACTGCAGAGGAATGAGATTTCTGAGAAAGAACCTGATGCCAGATTGGAGTAGGTAAATCAGAAGCATAGGAGAGGCAACAAGTATAAAGGTTGTGGCTAGGTCTGGTCATGGAGGTCTGTCTCAGTGAAATGTTCTGTCCACGCTCTGGTTTTTGAGATGACTCTTTACACACAAAGACATTGAGAACATCAATCTAAATGTCAAGTGAACCTGCTTCATCTCTACTTGTGATTCTTGGCAATGGCTTCATGGCATGACGCTGGACAACCTGTGATCCAGCCAATAGTAAGTACCCAGTTGTATCTATCAAAACAATTCACATGCAGAAATCATTGCAGTTGGAATTAATTGGAGATGGGAACTGCTGCATAAAAATGGATATGAATTTTAAATTAATAAACAGAATGCTTCCGTTGGAAAACTAACTCTGAAATGATAACTTGCATCTTCATTGTATGAAGATTTGAATACACGCGCTTAATTTTCAGTCAGGTAAATATTACTGGAAAGACCATGCAAGTGAGGCATATGTGTATTCTGGAGTGTTACATTCCAAGACTTATGAGCATGCTAAGTATTAAGATAATGATGTATTAAATCTCAGGCTTACCTGTAAGCAAAGGAGAGGTCATACGCAACTTCTTTTGAAACTGAGAATGTTTTTGAGTTCTCTGAAATCACTCATGCACATAGGTAGTTACAGCATGGTCAGGGATGACACTAACAGCCCACAACAGGACCTGAGTGGGAACAGAAATGCAAACGTTGTGATGCAAGAGTCTATGAAAATAGTCTGAACTCCCAGTTGCCTCTAAAGCTATGCACATAGTAAACTGTGCTGGAAGAAATCCAAAGACTGAAACATATTTGCATAAAAATTGCACTGTTTCACACAGTTAATGGATTTATCAAATTAAGACCATTTTTTTCAGATTATTTGCAATCAGTAGAAACACCCTGCAGTGAAATAATTGATGTTATCCGTGAATAGTCAGCCCTAAGCTAGCTTCATTTCATACTACAGCTTTTCAGGTTTCCAAAGGTACCTTTCTTCTGAGTAACATCACCTATCAGTTCTGTAGTAACACAGAGAGCCTGTGTGAGTAGATCTTTGAATAAACAGAGGAAAGCTTTTAATTCGGTATATAGTGTCCGGGGGGAACACCTTTCCAGTGTTTCACATGACGAGTTTTACATTTGAATTTTTTAACTTGAAGACAGTAAATTCTGATCCATTTTACTCTGTCATATTGTTCAATTGTCAGCAATTGTTCTTTTCATAGTGATAAAGTAGATTTACTTGATCACTAGCAACTAAACCAGTAAGTTTGCCTGTAATGCAAGACAGGCTGCCAGACTTTTTATTACTACCTAATTGACTTTTGCTTTAGATGCTCACGCAAAGTAAACAGTGTCATTAAATAAAGATTTGTTTTAAAGGTTATCAGTGGGCTATCCACTTGCTACTATGCTTTCTTCAGACAGAAAAGGCTTCAGGGGAGAACTTATTGTGATAACAATAGTACTGAGGAGACAACCTAAAAAAAAACTTCACCCAGCTCTTGCAGGCAATGTGGTTTAAAAAGGAATTACCTTGGAGGTACAATGCTAATTCTACAATATTTTGTTCTGTTTTCCACGTAAGTCCCATCCATTTCCAGAATGAAGAATTGCTTGTGTCAAAATTTGCACTCTGTATTTTTTTTTCCCTTTCTATGCCTCTTACCCTTTTCTTTAGAATTTAATAGCTGCCTATTTTGAATACTACAGCTGAAACTTTAAACTTCATTTCCGCTGTGGTAACTGATACCTCTTGCCTTTACTTCTCTATTTCTATCTGCGTGATTTTATTAACCAACAAGCCGTTGCTTTGTTTAACAGCAGAACGTAATTCCTCCCTTTGATAAACACAAGGCAATAAAAGAACCCTTGCAAGGGCTAGGAGTTGCAAACATCTGAGCTCTTCTTTGTGAAGTTTTCAGAAATAGAGACGTAAATATACAAAGATATTTATCATGCTAGATTCTCTGTTATTGCTAACATAATTAAATAAAACAAGCCTTTCCAGATTTATATCAGCATAATAAAAAGCAACATTTTATGCTCATAGTTGCTTGCATGCTAGAGAAACAAAAGGCTTCTTTGAATTCAGAAGAAAATACTCACATAAGGAGTGTGATATTCACTTCCATTCTAGTCAAAGCTCTAAGTTTACTGGCCTGGGTCGTTAGGAATGACTGAGGGAGTGGCTTTCAATGAGCCAGTTTATGTACTAAGGTATGTGACTTGCTCGGACAGTTAACGACATTTGTAAAGAATATGATTTTGGTTCAACTTACTGTCCGGAAGTATACCTATATTCCTCTCCCCCAAACAGGGAAGAAATAGAACTACAACATCTAGTTCTTGCATTACTAAGTATGACTATGCTGCACGGGATGAATGAGATGAAGCACTTTATGCAGTTTAATTCCTGGGCTTCTCTTTTTTATTCTTTCTCTCTTCTTTTTTTTTTTTTTTTTTTTTTTCCTCTTCTTGAGGGCAGAATTATGAGAGAATTATTTGTACTCTCAGCCCACACTTTATTGCACAAAGAAATAAAATACATTACTTCGTTGATTAAAACTAGTAGTGGAATGAACCAAAAGAACGTTTACCAAACAGTATAGAAATATTAAGACATATGAAGAAACCTGGCAAGAGGAAGAAGAATGAAAACAAAACCAGGGATGCATCAACTATCTGCACAGGATGATGGATGAAAGAAGGTCTTTGCAGCTCACGACCTTGTATTTCATCTATACCATCTTCTCCTTTTGGAGTGCTATAAAACCCAAAATTGTTTCTGTAGATCTTGTAGGATTTTATTCAGTATATGGACTGATGTACTGAAGCTCAAGGTCCATCTGTTCTAATGCCTTGCCTCCTACTGGTCTTGACTTTTCATGTTTAAATTCTGCTACCAAAATAGAGAAGTTTGATAGCTTTCCCTTTCTGGGAAAAAAAAGTGACTTCTATGCATCAGGTTAAGACCTGTGTAGCAGAAGTCATGGAGTATATGATGGAAGATGATAGCAGAGGTGTAGCATTTGGGTGAATCTGGCAGGAGTGAGGTGGGTCTTCTCATGGTGTTTCTGATTTGGGGTGAAGATTTTTTTTGGTGTGTACAATAGGGTTAAGACTCAAAACTACAGCTGCAAGAGCATCACCTCCCATACTTAAAAATTATCTGGGATCATGAATCTTTTGAGAACACTGACATTGAACTCCAGCCACTTAAGGCCAAAGATTTTGATGCCATGAAAAAGGCCAAAATCAATAATCAATGCTAATTTGATTATTAAGCAGGTATTGCTTTAATAAATAATATGGTGCCAGACACACAGGGAATCATTTCACCTAATCTGTGGGTCCATTGAGGCTGGTTACAGAACTTTTATACTGGTTAAACATACATATTCATATAGATTCCAAGAAACACTGGTTGCATATTCTGGAAATAATGGTTAAACATACGTAGAACTCATTATCATATCTTGTCACCCACTCTGGAATGTACATCACAGTTCCTTTGTGTCTTTAGAATCCTCTGATGCTCTTTATCTTATCTCCTTCCTCACTGGAGCATGTTCAGAGAAGAGCAACGAAGCTGGTGAAGGGACTGGAGAACAAGTCTTATGAGGAGCAGCTGAGGGAACTGGGTTTTTTAGCCTTGAGAAGAGGAGGTTGAGGGGAGATCTTATTGTTCTGTGACTACCTGATAGGAGGTTGTAGAGAGGAGGATGCTGGCCTCTTCTCCAGAGTGACAGGGGACAGGACAAGGGGGAACGGCCTTAAGCTGTGAGAGGGGAGGTTCAGGCTGGATATCGGGAAAAACAGTCGTCACAGAAAGGGTCATGGGACACTGGCAGAGGCTGCCCAGGGAAGTGGTTGAGTCCCCATCCCTGGAGGTATTTAAAAGACAGGTAGATGAGGTACTCAGGGACATAGTTTAGTGGCAGTGAGGAATGGTTGGACTCGATGATCCAAGAGGTCTTTTCCAACCTGGTGATTCTATGATTCTATGATTGTATCCTCTTGGTGAGCTCAGGTCTGTCCTTCGTTCTTGCTGGGGTACAGTTCTTGTTTCAACTAACAAACAAGCTAAACTCCTGTTACAATCACATTCTTTCTTACTGCAAGCTGGCCAAGACTTGATTATTTTTATTCTTATTATTCTTAATGACTTATTCCTTCCTTCAATTTCAAAACAGAAGAAAAGCAATTAGATGCTTGGATTGAGCTCATCAAGAGGACACAATGAAGAAGATAAATGATAAGATAAAGAGCATCAGAAGATTCTGAAGACACAAAGGAACTGCGATGTACATTCCGGAGTGGGTGACAAGATATGGCAATGAGTGAAAGGCGAAGCGCAGGTGTACTGCAGTCACCATCAACAGCTTCCTTACACTTCTAAGATGCGGTTCCGGGGCCTTTTGAGCTAGTGTTGGGTTGGCAGAGTCTCCTGCTGTCCCTTTTCCCCCTCTTCTCTCTCCCGGCTGCCTCGAATACTGTGTCACCTCGAATACTGTTTCACCTCGAATACTGTGTCACCTCGAATACTGTGTTCAGTTCTGGGCCCCTCACCACAAGAAGGATGTTGAGGCTCTGGAGCGTGTCCAGAGAAGAGCAATGAAGCTGGTGAAGGGGCTGGAGAACAAGTCTTATGAGGAGCGGCTGAGAGAGCTGGGGGTGTTTAGCCTGGAGAAGAGGAGGCTGAGGGGAGACCTTATTACTCTCTACAACTACCTGAAAGGAGGTTGTGGAGAGGAGGGTGCTGGCCTCTTCTCCCAAGTGACAGGGGACAGGACAAGGGGGAATGGCCTGAAGCTCTGCCAGGGGAGGTTCAGGTTGGATATCAGAAAAAAATTCTTCACAGAAAGAGTCATCGGGCACTGGCAGAGGCTGCCCAGGGAGGTGGTCGAGTCACCTTCCCTGGAGGTGTTTAAGGAAAGGGTGGATGACGTGCTTAGGGACATGGTTTAGGGAGTGTTAGGAATGGTTGGACTCGATGATCCAGTGGGTCCTTTCCAACCTGGTGATTCTGTGATTCTGTGATGGATGGCGCACTCCGAGATTATCACACCTCCCACCGCGCTCCCACGGAGAACGCCGGGGGATGGGCGCAGCCTCTCCGCGCGAAGCCCGGCACCGGGTGGGCCGGGAGAATGCTGGGGGGGAGCGCGTCGGGAGCCTCCCTGCCTCCCTCCGCTCCTCCTTCGCTCCATCCCTGCATCCCTCCCTCCTTCCCGCGGCGCATCCTCTCTCTCCACCCCTCTCCTCTCCCGCTGCCGTCGGGGGCGCTGCCAGCAGACCCGGCTCGCTCTCCCCCATCCTCGGGGATGTGCTGAGAAGGGGCAGCTCCCCTCGGGCCCCCCGCGACACCGCCCCACGCCTGCTCGGAACGGGGGAGAAGCCCGGCGGTAAGCGGGGCTCGGGGGGGGACTCGGCGCTGCCGGGCGGTCTGTGCCGCGAACGGGCGGGTCGGTGTGTGTGCACGTAGGTGCAATGATATATACATAGCATCTAGAATACTATCCTGTTGAATGTCCTCTTAAGGGCACCGGGGAGGGAGGAGAAGTCGGGCTCTGCGTGTGCCTTGTGCGTCTCACCCGGAGCCCGTGGGTGCCGCTTCGCCTTGCCATGCCCTGGCGGCTCCTCTCCCTCTTTATAGATGCATTTATAGACACGGACACGACGCCCTGTCCTCTCCCTCCCTGTGCAGGTGCCTGTGCATTAGGTGGGGACCTCGCCCGCGGTCCCCAGGTGCCCCCACACCTGGTCACGGCTCTGCCCTCCTCCCAAGCACAGGTTTGGGGACCTCCTTCTTGGAGGAGGTGGGTCTGTGTGTGTCTGTAAGGCACGGTGCCCAGCCCCGCGGTGACGGGCGCTGCCGGCAGGATGGCTGGAGCGCAAACACAGCCTTTCTTCGCACGCTCGTCACGAGTTAGTAGAAAGCTGCAGCAGCCCAGATGCCTTCCTAGACATCCATTCCTTCTGCTCTGCCTCCGGCACAGAAAACAACAGGCAGCTCTTCTTTCTGTGTGGGTGGAGGAAGAGAAAGGACTATCGATAACTGATTTGTTGAAGGGACCCCGACTTCTCAGTTTTAATTCCTATTTTAGTAGTTTCTAGTTTACTAGTTAGCACTGGGTTGTGTAGATGCCAAAGAACTCGCTTGGTAGCTTTAGTGCAGTGCTTTTAAAAACCTGCATTCTTGCTTTTCCTTTTCAGTAAAATCTTTTCCCAGTCCTGCTACAGGCAAAGAACCCATTTGGTAAATCTCAGTTTCCAAAAGACTGATGTGGGCTGTGCACAAAATGCTGGAACACTGAAAAAGCAGCATTTCCTATTTGCTCCAGTCCATCCAGTATTTGGATTGTAATGGCAGTTTCTTATAGCAAGTGAACGGCTGAGGCTTTTGTGGGTTTTTTTGTTTCTTTTTTTTTTTTTTTTTTTTGCTTGTTTTGGGTTTTTTGCTTGGTTTTTTTGGAGGTGGGGTTGTATGTTTTGGTTTTATTTATTTTTTGTTACATTGCTAGTGTTTCTTTAAGGTAGCTCTGTCCTCTGGATGATAGGTGGAGTATCATCAAATCATGGGGCCAAATCTTGCAATCTGCACATAAATAGAAATGTCCTTTGGAGGAGATGATGCCTTGGTAGGCAAGAAAGGAATTTTTATCTATGAATCCACCTTCCTACCAAAACTGCATTAGCAGCAACCTCTCCGTAGGATTCTGTGGAAACAGGATCCCCCCCCAGCCTTTCTCGGGTTGAGGGAACTGTTCTTACAGCACCTTTTAACTTGCTGTGTATGGCAGCATGCGAGAAAATGTAAAGATGAGTCATGTAACCATACCCCTTGTTTTTCTAGTTATTTAACTGTTCTTTCTATCTGAAGTACTGAGCACAACCTCGCATACAGAAAGGTGTTTGTATATTCCTAACAGAGATGTGGATGAAAGCTACACAATATGGGGGTATAAATAATATAATTTTTAAGTAATTGTGATTCCATTCATTTTGAATGAAATTTTCTTCCCTTTCTGGGATAAAAAGCTGCAAATATCTTACTGAAAGTTTACTGTTTGTTTTTCTCTAGAGCTGTGTGAGGAAATTCTTCAGCCATGGATGTGTTCATGAAAGGACTTTCCAAGGCAAAGGAGGGAGTTGTAGCAGCAGCAGAAAAAACCAAGCAGGGTGTGGCGGAAGCAGCTGGAAAGACGAAAGAGGGCGTCCTCTATGTGGGTAGGTGGGCAGCAGAGATCGTGCTGCTGGTTGGTGTACCCTAACATTCACTGCTGCATCCTCCTCAGACCTATTCTTCTGCACAAATAAGACGTAATCACTCACAAGAGACTTGTTTATTTGTTTTGCAAAACAAACAAGAGGAGATTTGTTCCCTCCTGAGCTCCAGTTCTTTGAAGCCAAATGTTGGGGTTTATGTCACTGTGTGTGCTCACCGTGCATTACTGCTCTGTGGAGACATATCTGTAACACCACACTGAATGAGGTCGCGGTGTAGAAGTGCCTTACAGTACGGGTCACTCTGTTCAAGAAGTTTGCAAGGTTAAGGCTGAAGGTGTAGTTGGTGCAGTAAAATTAAATTGAAAAAAAAAAAGAGATGTAAAAGCTGAACTGGAAAGTAGCTTCACAGCATCCCATAGAATACATGGCTTTTAAGTAGAGAAGAATCTTGAGAGGTTAATTCAGGAACTGAGCATAAGCCATGCTGACTCCTTGGCATGTCAACAGTAACGTTTGGTATGGGAAAGTGTCAACTCTTCATATTTTGAAATTAACTTTGTGTTTTGTCCTTTGCTATTTTATGTCCGTAGTAGGTATTTTCCATGACTTCTCAAGGAAGACCCACTACAGTTAATGAGGTAGGGCAAGTAGACGGCAGGGTAGCAAAGCAGTTAATTGACTTATCAAGGCCACACAAGGGTCTTGCACAGAGCCAGGGCTAAAATTGTTTTCAAATCCCAGATCAGTATTTTGATTTGCACAATCATCATCTTCACTTAGCAATTATCGGGCTTTAGAGGACTGTTTGGCAAATGCTGCCATGAAAGAAACACAGGAAATCTGCCAAGACCATATGAATAAGTGGTCATCTAAAAAAATAATTATGGATCTATTTCTTCTATTCATCAAATAAAGTTGGTCCATAAAAGAATGGAGGGGGAAAGATACTCTTTCCTGTAAAGAAAGGCTGATTTTGGCTGATTTTGTAGCAGGTCAGTTCTGTAGTGGACGCTGTGTGTATCTAAGGAGATACACACAGATATCAAAGAGAAACACAGAGTTGAAAACTAGCGGCATTTCTTCTAAATAGGACCACTGAGGTCTCTGCAAATCTGATGTCTTTTCAGGATTCCCTCTGCCCTTGCAGGCTAGTGCCAGTCTGTAACAAAGTATTTCTGTTCCACATAGTTCGGACTACTCATTCGGAATACGCTTTTCTCCTGCTGAGCCATAGCAAAGCTCAGTGCTCTTGCCAACAGAGATGGCAGTCATTTTGAAAACTAATTGTAAGATGAATCTATTTTAAAATGAGCGTCTGCTCATTTTCAGTGTATCAAAATAGATGTTCTTTCACGATACGTTGTGCTTGATATCAGACTGATTTTTCAGTGGCAGGGTTTTTTCTTCTTTTATTTTCTTTTCTTGTAGTTCCTGACCGTGCTTCTAGAGTCACTGATTTATTCATTAATTTTTGTGTCTGATCTATTCCCCAAATCGCAATAATATTTGTACCTAGATGTGCTCGCAAAGGCAACAGATTTCCTTTTGTCTTCAGAGACACTTTTGCTGAGGTCAGACTCTGGAGGACAGGCCTGCTATTTGTTTCAAAAATAAAATACTGAGGACACCAGAGCCCTGGTGGGACCTGTGCATATGACTGTAGTAATGATGAAGGATCCTTCCCACTGGAGATGCCTGCTTTTCAGAGGGAAAGAGCTATATGTACACTTTCAGTCACGCAGATAAAAAAGCCTTTGGTTGGAAGCTGTCTCCAGGAGCTCTGGCAGCTCGTGTCTGGGTGCGTCCCTGCCCGTATCTGCTTGTAGGAAGCCACAGTTTCCCCAGCTGAAGTTTAAACAGGATCGATCACGGTAAGGGATAAACAGGGAGCTGAGTACTTCTCGGTCTACTCCCCAAGCACACAGCAGGGGCGGCTCTTCTCCTGAGCAGTGTTAGCAAAGGCTGGTGTGATAATCTCAGTTCTGTAGGTTGGTAACTGTTGCAGTGCAAAAGGTGGTGAAACTCCTTTATGAGCAAAGAAAAGCAGCAGACTGCATTAGAGCTCCTGAAGATTTCTTTCTCTCTACTTCTATAATAGGGTTTTCAGATAAGAGTTTCACAGCGAGATTATGCTGTGAATCTGCTTGACGTCTTGCAAAAAAGAACCAAACAACCTTGAGCTGAGAGGGACCTGTTAATCATTTTCATTTTCTACAGTCGGCTCCATTTGCAAAGTCTTTGGTCCAGATCCGCTAGGTAATACGGTCTCCTACTGAAATCAGTGGAATTCAGGTAAATACAGAAAAAACATCTGGACCTTTCTCTCCATATTAGCTAATTTGTGAAAGATGGTAAAATAATTCTACTTGGTAAGAGAGTTCTGTTAACAAAAGCTGCTGCTTGGGATGAAATGTGAAATGTGGTCATTGTAACTTATTTCCCTCCTTCCTTTCCTTTTTTTTTTTTTTTTTGGCACAATGAAGATTCTCTTTGTCACAGGGGAAGACTTGTAGCTCTCAGGGCAAGTGGTGTATTGGAGGATTAACTGGTTTTTTTTTTTTCCCTCTCCATGCTGAGAACTATTGTTTCATCCTTCAGTCCACTGTCTTTGTCCTGCTTTTTAATACCGAAGATACTGTTCAAATTAGTCTATAGTGCGTTTTTATGCTTTCAGGTAGTTTTTCCCTAAATTCCTCTGTTGATGTACTTGAGTGTTGGCCAGCTGAAATCAGCCTCTCTGTCTTGACTCATACAAGTACAGGATTAGAACCTTGGCCTATGTCAAAGAACGTCCTAATCATTGTTTAGAAAGGAGGACTGAGACTCAGCAGTCCTGCGCTGCATCCTGCATGCCATAAATCTAAAACAAGGTCTCCGTGTATCCTTCAAGAGTTGGTGTGAAGCAGTGAGGAAATGAGTGGTGATATTTACTTGGACTCACTTTGAAACCAAGAACTGAGAGTAACAAGGATGCTCTTGCATGTTGTCACTGATGTACTGCCCAAGAGCTTCTCTGAGCTCTGAATGTGCTATCAGGGAGCTAAGGTTTGCGCTGAAGTGACTCTTGAGTGCATGTTCAGCACTCAGGAATGGAAGTTTGAAGACTGATCATTTTTTATGTTATACCCTAGCAGAACAAAAGAGAGGGCAGGCTAGCAGATGAGTTGTTTACTAGTCTCTGTGCTTAGCTGGCATATGGCCTTAGAGTAGAATAGTTCAGTCATGACCTATTTGACAACACCATCCAAATTCTTCTGCTGCATACTTTTCATAAGATTTCTTATTTTTCTTTCATAATAGAAAAGACAGCAGAGTAGTCGAGGGACTCAAGGTCTGCCCAGTGGAACAATGAGCTTTAGCACTTGAGAGCAAGCACTTTGCTTAGACAATGATTTCTGCTTTCCTTAATTTGGGGTTATGTCTCCCTGACTTTAACCACCTCCTACTAAATGACCTGAATCTCAAGGAGGGCTTGCTTGAAATAGTCTGTTCGTCTCTCAGAAAGCCCAGAAATAAGTATATTACCAAACAGCTGATGCACACTTTCTTTTTGCAATAATGGTAGTGATGATAATAAATAATGAAATTAAGAGAGTCTATTGTATTTTTTTATAATTACGCAAAGGCAAAAATTCTGGGTCTGGCTTCTCTCTCCCCTTGAAAAAATGTATATTATAGCAAGGAAAAGTAGCATTGCCATGAACTACTATTGTTCCTGCATCACCTAAGTAGTTTAGGTCAGTGTCATGTTCCTTTGTTATATTATGCCTACACTGATTCCTCCATTCTCCTTGTTATGCAAGGTACAATGAGCAAGATTATTGATGTTTCAGGAATACTAGTATTAAAGACAGCTAATTTCTCTCAGAAACAATGTGAATGACCAGCTTTCCTTCATTGTCAGCCGCAGGTCATAGAATCGTAGAATCATAAAATGGTTTGGGTTGGAAGAGACCCTAAAGATCATCCAGTTCCATCCCCCTGCCATAGGCAGGGACACCTCCTACTAGACCAGGCTGCTCAAGGACCCATCCAACCTGGCCTTGAACACCTCCAGGAAGGAGGCATTCACAACTTTCCTGAGAAAACTGTGCCAGTGCCTCACCACCCTCACTGTGAAGAATGTCTAACCTAAATCCCTTCCAATTTAAAAACCCTTCCAATTTAAAGCCATTCCCCCGCATCTCATCACTACAAAGGCTCCCCGGAGCCTTCTCTTCTCCAGGCTGAACAACCTCAACACTCTCAGCCTGTCCTCATAGCAAAGGTGTTACAGAATTCAACTGTTATATTTATAGGCTTGTTCTGGCAGATCCTAATGTACTTCTAAATTCTGTTGTAGCTGTGACTGTAGAAACAGCTACTTCCATGCAAATGTGCAGTAGTGGGGCAAATAGTATTTAGCTTTAAGTTATGCTGTAAGGTTTGGCTCGCTGCTTAGCCGGTTGTTTGCCAGTTACTGGCTTTGGCTTTGTGTATATCTGTTCTGTATAGGTCTGCACGTTGAGCTTTTGCTAAAGAAAAGCTTATATTCTACACAGAAAATGGCTGGCATTTCTATATTAGTTCTGATTATAGCAGTGTTACATTAAGGTAAGCAAAGTAACAGATCAATTTGCATATGCCACTCTGGAGATATATGCATTGCAGAGGTCCTTAGGGAGTTCTGTTATATCATCCATCTCTTACCAGCCCTAGGCTGTGATATAGTTGCTATTCACAGGTTTCCACGTGTTAGTGGCTTAGCTTGCAGACAATCCCTTCAACAAGATGAATGAGATATTGGCCAGGTCTAACAATGCGCTGAAAACATATGCTTAAGTATTCCGATAGACTCACGGTAAGCCTGTGCTTATTTTGTTTCTAGAATTCAGTAGAATGATCATCTGCTTGAATTCCAGCATTTGTTAAGTGCTGTCTTATGGTGCTGCAAGATTGAGAACCAAAGTCCTAAAACAAATCCTTAGACATTAATGACTTGGATTTAATAAAATGGATGGATCTTTCAGTGGTACATATTTCCACTGAAAAACAACGAGCTTTTTCAAAAGAGAAAGTCAGAATAAAGGAGGGAAAAGATTTCTCAGCTAGTTAAAGGAACATGTCATTTTACTTGATGCAACATTTTTTTTCCATTATTTATCATGCATTATTATTCTGCTCTAGTTCATGGATAGCAGAGCCTTTTCAATGCTGTAATCAATCTAATAGTGCCATATATATATGACTTAGGTTTCATAAATTTGCACTAGCAGCAAGTAGGATATATTGCTGAAAGAACTTTCAGTGTTTAATTGTATTATTGTAAAGAACTGGAGACAAAGTTGCTTTCTTCTAATATATTTCTGCTCATACATTTTCTTCTAATATATTTCTTATACTAGTTTGTATATGATTTTATATATAGTGTTAAGCTAAAATTATGTAGATGTTAGAAATATAAAGTCAGAAGTATAGATTATAATATCTCAGATACTGAATGACATATAGACAAAAATTGCATTACAGGTAAGGTAATTTCTGTGTTGGTAGTAAAAAAATGCCATCCTGCCTGTGGCAGACTAGGCTAAGATGATGAACTAGGAGCCATAAACTCTGTCTCTGTGGTGCTTAATTGCACATTTTTAAGCATCATAGTCCACAGATGGATACTAATTCCTGAAATGTAGCCATATTATAAAACCTGACAAGGACAAAAAGAGCTCTGGCAGGGAAAAAAAGACATGGAGTTAAGTTTTCCAAAGCAATATTTGGTAATTGTTTCTCCTCCCATTGAAGACATGGAGAAGAGTTATAGGATGAAATTGTAAGTAAATTGATGTAAATCTTCTGGAAACTTTGACACTGATCATCTGCAAATGCATGCAAGAGTCTCATTAGGACATTAACAGCAACATGGTTTCTGTAAGGAATCATCCATGTGAGTTTGCAAAGAGGGAGGCTTAATGAACGTGGCTATAAAGAAAATGGCAAGGAATTCAGTAGGTACAAGAAATAAACTGCAGAAATGTTTTCAGTATTATTCACTTTTCCACAGTCAATATACATTCATGCAGTTGCTCTTTATTGAAGGTTTTGCCCTTTCCTTTAGATTGAGTTTCTCTTGAATTAATTTTTATAATCTTAGGAAATTCTGTATGCAACTGTATGTGATCTGTACATTCGTCCCTCTTTATCACCTGTCTAGTCTTTACTAATACTTAAGAACAAGTATTTTCAACCTAATATTGTTCTTTGTTTAGGTTCCAGGACCAAGGAAGGAGTAGTTCATGGTGTCACAACAGGTAAGAAAATTATCTCTGAATTTCAACTTCTTCCCTATGCCTGATTAACCAACTATTTAACTGTTAAAAATTCTATGTACTTTTGAGAGGATTCCAATTTATGAATGACAGAAAAACAGAGAAATTGAGAGGCAGAAAGCAGTGTTCATTTTGTCAAAATGCATACACTCTTTTACAATCAAATATGTAAATTCAATATAGTTGTTTATATTGGAGAAAGATTTTTTGAGGAATGTTCTGAATCAAAGCCAAACTATATGAGTATGAGCCAGGAGACTAATGAAAACAGATTCCAAAACAGAAGGAAATAATGTGCTTTTGTAGAAAGAGAGAAATCAAGGGTCTTTCTGTTCTTTGTGTACTGCCAAAGGTGAAATATTCTGTGCTGGAAAGTTATAAACAAGTTGGCATGTAGAAGTGAAGTCTTTCTTAATTTATTTTTTTTTTCTGTGAAGAACTTTGACCTCTAGAAATTGAAAGCCTGGTTGGCATGTCCAAGTTTATCTCATTGTCATCTGAGGAGGCAGAAAAGTGGGATTTGGAGAAGAGGAATGCTACTGGAGTAGGACTGTGGGAGGCAAAGAGGGTAGGGACTTGGGCATATGTCAGGAGACTTTAATCAGCTGATTTAGGAGCTCATAGTCTGACAAGACTGAGGTTAGTGGAAAAGACAGGAATTAATGCAACAAACAAAAGTGGGAAAATAATGTAGAAGCAGCCTCCTTCATACAGTAGGGACCGTAAGAGCTCAGTAGAAAGGAAAAACCGCAGCAAGTGTTTGCAGATAAGGGAAACAAGGTCAGCAGCATGTCCATGCTTAAGTCTGTTAAACTGTCCACAGTGAACCTGGGATGCAAAATGCAGTTTCACCTCTACAGTTGCTAACTCAGCCCTGCTGTACAATCACTGCTGTTGGCTGCAGGCTATGTGGTCGTACTCAAGATACCATGAAGCGACCTACTGTATAACTATATTGTAGTGTAACTGTTGTGTGAAGCTTGCAGGGTGAGGAGAAGCAGCAGAACTGGTGAAGGTAGCAGCTCCTGTCAGAGCTTCTGTCACAGCACACGACCACTCAGCCTTCAGACTGCGGGATGTGTGCGAGGATGGAGGGCAACGCTGTGCACACCTGTGGGAGATGTGACTTAGTGGATTAGCTGCTCTGCCTGCAGGCCAAGCTGCAGGGGCAGGTGGGCACGCTGAGTTGCATCTGAGAATCTGAGAAAGAGATCAACCTATGGAATTGTGCTCTGCCATCTCTAGTGCACAAAAGCCAGCTCAGCATGGCTGGCAAGAGGTAGATCCAGGATCTGTTTTGTGCCAGGAGGAAGGCAGTGTTATGGGAGATAGGAAGAGGTGGAAGCAGGTTGTTGCACTGAGCTGTAAGAGGAGCCCTCTCAGCTACCTTTACAGAATAGGTATGAGTCTCTGTGTATGGTAGACGAAGAGTGTGATAAGATATAAAAGGAGGAACCTGTGTAAGCACCCTTACCAAGGGCACTTCAACAAACTTCTCATAGCAAGACCTGCAATAAAACCAGCGCCAAGAAGAAACAGTGGAGAGTTAACTGTGTCACAGTTCGGTTTAGCCCGTGCTCTGGCTTGGTAAGCAGCTAAAGATGGAGCAGCTGTAGTCCCACTTGCCTCCACCCCAGGGACAAGGGAAAGGAAATGGGAATGAGTGAGAGAGAGAGAGAAAGAGAGGCTTGTGGGTTGGAAACTAAAACTAAAACAGCTTTAATGAAACAACAATAATAATAAATAAAAATAAAAATATATACAAAACTGAAGCACATACCACTCCAGCCTCCCACTCCTGATGACTATGTCACTGCTGATGCTGGAGAGCAGACACAGGGAAAGGTCCTGGACAGGACTCAGTGGCAGGTAGAAGCTGGATTTGGGAACTGGATTCAGGAATGCATGGCTTCAGGAGCCGGGGCAGATGGACAAGTGAGATCCTTACTGGATGTCACCCATCAAAGAAGAGGACTTGACCATTGTGGTCTCTCAGCTTTATATAGAGTATAACATGTATAGGATCGAATACTTTGCTGTCAGTTTTGGGTCACCTGTCTTGTCCACTCCTCCCTGCAGATGCGACTCTTTCACCTCTTTCACTTACGGCATTCTACCAACTAAATTATGGCCTTTGTTTCCATAGGGACAGGTAAAAGCAACAGCCTTTCTGCATACCATCACCCCATCACTTTGGTGATAATTATAAATTTTAAGCATTATCACCTCTAGAAACAGACACTGTCTGAAAAAAAAACATGTTGTTAACTTTCAGAAAGTGAAGTTTCTCAGAAAAGCCTTAGCTGAAAAGTCAGAAAATTAATATTGCTTTAGCTCAAACCAGAACGCATGGTCATTGGTGACCCCTTCCTGAGAAGAACAGAGGCACCCATTTGCAAACCAGATCCTCTTTTCAGGGAAGTTTGCTGCTTCTCTGGGTCCCCCATTAGCCACCAAGGGAGTAAGGAGCTTAGTACAACCTTCAGACTATTACCTACTCATGATCTTTCATGTGGATACTAATAATGTTGTGACCTGAAGTGGAAAGTCAATCAGAAGAGATTTTGGGGCCCTGGGGAGACTGCTAAAAGGTTCAGGAGCACAAATAGTGTTTTCCTCAATACCCCTAGTGATGAGGAGAGATTTTGGAAGAAACAGGCATGCCCAAGACATTGATATCTGGCTGTAGGACTGGTGTCTCTGTCAGAACTTTATTTTTTATAAAAGGTCTTTGAAAGACAAGTTTTGCTTGGGCCTGATGGGATCCACCTGTCCTAATGAGGAAAATGTGTCTGCTGGTAAACTGCCAGGACTGATTGAGAGGGCTTTAAACTGATACACCTGTGGCTGCAGAGAATTCTATGTAAGCTTGATATCTGAGTATCACCTGTGCTCTTAGTGGTTTTTCATCCTAGCCTGAGGTCTTTTCCCGACAGTGGATAGACAGTGCAGTTTCAGGTAAGCTCTGCTTGCTGTACGTGCAGTTCTGCTCTTAGTGCAGTGTAGATTTGCTCCATCACTTCCTTGTGACTCATCAGCATGTCCCACTGGAGCTGGCTGGGTAGGAAGATAGAAGGGAAATGGCTTACAGGAAGGAAACAAATTTCAGAGTTTTGTTAAACTGATTTGAATTTGTTACAGTTACGAGGGTTTTGTAATATTTTTTAGAAACGCCTAAGCTCTCAATAACAGCAACACTTTCAAACTCTGACGTTAATGCTGGGCAAGTATATTCACATTACCATCTCTCCAAAGAAAAAGAGTAAATTTGCATTTTAAATTGATTTGCAGGGATCTTTTTTTTGGTATGAACTGAAACTGGTAACCAATAATTTGTAGTAAGCAGCAAAGTGAATGGAAGCCTTTGATCTGTACAGAATGCAGGGAAACCTTAGTGGACCATAGTGTGCTGAATAGAACGTGTAATTTTCTGCTGTAGTGACTTGTGGAGATGTGAAGAAAATGCAGGGACAAGAAATGTATGAGGTGTTTCGCCCCTAGGAGATTAGAAGTCAAATAAGTAAGGGGGAATAAAAGAATTTCTTCTTTCTCTTTGTTCTGTGTACAGCTAGTGTATCATTCACCTGTGCTCACATAAGTCAATGCAAAGGATAAACAACTGTAGGTAAAACTTACCTTGGTAGTACTTCATATCACAACACAAATAAATGTTTGAAAAGTCTGTCAAGAGTATGTTTGAAAACAAATCTGAACAGAACATCTGTGATAGTCCTTCAGAGTTTAGCCTCAGGCTAAACATAGTTGTTCTTGTTATGAAGTTTGAAATTCAGCTTGTTAGACCTCAGTTAAGAGAACTATTCAGAGGGATCGCTACTATAATCAGTAGAGGACTACAGTAGGTTGAGATTTGAAGCATGTATATCTAATATTATCACAGATATGGGAACAGCAACTGACAGCACTGGCAAGAAAGTTAATGTATGTGATGTTCACTGAGCTGGTGAATAAAAGTCAAAGACATTGGCAGGTATGAATGAAAATTGCTGAAGCACTGGGACTTTGTGGTAGGCTGGCTTAGTGGGGAACTTCATTCCCTTCTCCTGAGAGAAACGACTAGTCCCAAATGCTGCATGTATCCATCTTTACTGAAATATGAGACAGGAAATTTTAAGTAGTTTAACAGAATTTTTGACAGGTTTGAGAAGATGTTGAATTTTATTCTGGAACACATAAAATAGACTATAAAACCAAACATAAGGAGAACACATCTGTTACATGATACACCTATAAACAGAACATTTAGAAAAGTTACCGCAAATTTTAGGTCAAATAGCGGTCACTCCTTACCCACTCTAGAAAATGTGTAACACAAAGTGAACTACTCAAAGCCTAGGAATGAGTTCTTAGCCACAGTTTGCTTCCTTCTGTCCTATTAAACTGTTTGAAAGGAGTTTGGCTGTTGAACGAAAATGAGAAGAGAACATGCAGATTGAAATGTGGTAGTGAGGAGAACTAATGCAAAATCCAGGGAGCACGATTTCTGAAATGAAACAGTATGGGCTTGGTAGCACAAGAACAAAGGAGATGATTGGGCATATATTTTAAAAATAAAAAATAAATTGCAAGTCTATGAAGAGTTGTTCTGGAAAGCAGAGAAGGTAGGCAAGACCAGGTGTGGGTTCACTGTAGTGATGCCATGAGATATAATATGAAGACGTTGAGAAATGCTTATTAAGTTGTCTTAGAAATCAAATCCTTTTTAATCACTGCTATTGAAGTCAATATGACAAGATTTCCTTTACAGGCACTTGTAAAGACCTACTTGTCTCTTTTAATAGGTCTAGGAGTTCACCACTTCTGGTGGTCATCTTATGTTGCACCAGGGTGTTAAAATCATGTGAAACCCGAGGTGACATAACAGATTTTATTAATGTTCCATAACAGTTATGCAAGAAGTTGTAGACAGTCAAATGCAAACTAGAGTCACTGATCCAAATTAGTGTGTGTTCACAGTTGTGCAGTAAGTCTTTTCTTACTGTCTGAGTTCCGAGGCCTTGCTAGGTTTGGTATTTTTGAACAGTTTGTGGATTGAAACCCTTTGCTGGTGAAGGAGCTGGAAGCTGACACACCTCAAAGTGCTGAACAAATAAATACACTTTTTGGTCAGTTGCTTTCCAAACCCAGAGACAGCAGACTGAGATGTTTTTTGCTTTAAACAAAATATGACCTGATTGTACTGGGTTTAATGGCACTGAGACTCTGCAAATGAGGATCCCAGGCTGTGATTCACAGGAATATAGTGAGCGGGTTATTTGTCAGGTCACCCTACCTCAAAAGCTCTGAAGAAGCTCTGCTTATTGGTTTTATGGGGCGTTAGCTTGTGTATATGACTTGCCTGCCTAATGAACATTTTTACTGTCCTTAGACTGTAAATGCATAATTCATCCACCTTGCTTATCTCCCAGGGATAAATGTCCAGAAATGTACAGTATAAAAGATGAAAGATTTGTAGTCTATCTCCTGATAATCAAAGTAAAGCACTAGTTTTTACAAAAGATCAGGGCCAGAACCCTTTGATACTTCAACCATGTGTCCATTTCCCGAAAATGAGTCAAGACACAATATCAGTGTTTATAAAGCATAGTCAACTGTTTTGTTTAATTCTTTTATCTGATCACTCTTGTTCTTCTTACTGTTCGTAGTCACTGGTATTCCTTTTATGTTTGTTTCAACTTTATCAGGTATCTTACAATAACTTGTATGAATTACAGAACCCTCAATGTATTTAAGGCTCCTTTGTAAAAGAAAGGCAAACTTGTTGTCTGAAATACATATGCAAAAGTATATTTAGTGCAGTAAGAATAATTTAATTAATTCAGAGAAATCCCATGGCTTTCATCTACTTTTATAGTTCAAAATTGAAAGAAACTAGTTCCTATTTTGTCTTACTCCAAAGGTTTTGCATTGATATTTTATGTTACCCTGTTATCTGTAGTAAGTAAGGAAAAGAAAGCTTCAATGCTAATAATTTTTGCACAGGGGTATAGTCAGTATTAGAACTTCAATTTTAAAGTTAGCCTTGGCACAGTCATTGTACACAGTCCCAGGATCATATACTGGAATAGATAGTCCCTGTGTAGATGGACAGAAGTAATCAGACCATAGCATGGCAGAATTCTGCAGAAGCTGATTTACTCTGTTTCTCAGCATTGTGGTGCAAAGCAGACATCAACTTTACCAAGACTTAATGGCTTCAGATCATTAAACAACCTAGTATTCAGATTAATTTAATTAGTTGGTATCAACCTTCTGCATTTTGAGCTGATTTCATTCTGCACTCTTAATGCTTTTCCCCTGTTACTACTTAGCGTAAGCAATAAAGTACATGATACTGGAAACCTATTTTGGTTTTTGTTCTCCTCTCGCAAGGATTTCTGTACTGAAGGGCTACCGGGGTGGAGCTTATTATTTATGGAGCCACTTTTATAACAGAGACTTTGATAGTGCTTAGGTATTCCCTAGAGACCGGAAAGATGACTCTCTTTCTCCTACTAGTATGAGTGCTTTCACAAATCTGTGCTGTCTGCTCAGTTTGCTGGATTTATCTCCAAGATTCTGATTTCAGTTTATGTTGCAGTGTTGACTCAATTTCTTGATATTTTGCTTTTGTTGTGTAGTTTGTCTTAAGATCTTGAGATAAAGAAACTAATTATGACTATTGATAATGGACACAGCGCAAACTTGCCTTATTTTATCAGAAGGGAGGGGTCTGCTTTAAAGCAGCTGAGCCTGTGATCCTTTGTCAGCAGCAAGCATGCTGAATTTCTCTTAAATGTTCTACTATTCAGTGTAGTTTGGAAAAGGGAATTTTCAAAACAGTGTATGTCACCTCCATACAAAAAAATTAACAGAAGAAAATGTATATAAAAAGGTTCTTTTGGTTCAGTTGGTTTTGTTCTCCTTTTGCTTCCTCTCCCAGAAAAGGAAAGAGACAAGAGAAACAAAAAGCAATACTGAAACTTACCCAAAGCACATCTCTCTCATTTATTTTCTTTAAATTAGTTGCAGAATATCATTTACTTCACTTATTTTTGCAAGATGATACATTTTTTTTTACCTAGATCCGTTTGAGATTTCTTCTAACCATTCTAATCTCGAAGTATTAACAAGTTTCTGTCTCATACCGTTACTCAGGTTGTTTCTCAAAGACTACACGCGCAGTCAGGTCTAAATATTTTTTGGAACATATATCTGGTTACAAGGACACACTCCTTAAGATATGTGTTTGCAAGAACTAGTGAAAAACTTCCTATATAGATTTCATGTGTAGAATCTAGAGCTTTTGTAGTCTGCAGCTGATAATAATCAAATGGAGCATCTTCATAGATGTATCCCTGCACTTGCCAGCATTGTTAGACCTTCCCTGAGGGCAATGTTTGCTTTTCAGCAAAACCTACTTTTTTTTTTTTTTTTTTTTTCTGGAAAAAAACCTGGCAATAGAGTACTGGAAGGATACAGTGAAATTTCTCATAAATTTGTATCTTGTTAGCACATACAGTCTGGAAAAATCTTTGGAACAGACTGTTTTTCTGCTTCTAGTTTCAGACAGTGTAGTCTGTTACTGTCCTGCTTTGTAATGAAGGCTCCTGTGTTTGGTCATCCTATGAATAACAGTCAGTTGATTACTAACTTTTCACTTTAAGTTAGCTAGAATGAGTGTTAAGTGATCTGTCTCCATTTTCAGTGAGCAGACATTTATTTATGTTTTTAAAATAAAAATCACATATTGGGCACATTATTTACCTTTCTAGCTTTTTATTTAATGTCAATCATAGCAATCTATGCTGTATGCCCTGTGATATGGACAGATGATAGTCTTTATGTAAGGAATTAAGGAAATGTAACACATCAATAGAAAGCCTATTCTTTGTAGGTGCTTCTCAAAAAAGTCTCTGAAAGAGTGGTCTGTCTGCCAAGCAGAATCCATCCTGTGCTCGTAGAGGGTGCAAATAGAGCTATGAATAAATGTTATGGATCGGATGAGTAAATGTGGTTCTTTCTGAAAGTCAGACTGTGTATCTTTAAGGCGTGAAGTCATCCCATCTCTTTTCTTAGAGCTGTTTCCCTATAGTGCAAGTTCCTGTCAGAAAGAGCCCTTTGGGATGAATGAGCAGAAAGAACCCAGTAATATTCTGAAACGTAGAATGGCAACCACTAATGTATATGTAGGCTAAATTAGTTGGTTTTTCCCTGGGGCTTTGAAGTAAGCTATTAATCCAGTTTGCTTTGGCATCTATGGCTTTCAATCTTTTTGTATATGAGTATATTATGGACACATGAGCAGTGGAGCAAAAATATCAGAAAATCAGGTGAAAGGTTGTATTTGAAATTCTCTAGATGAGCAACAGTAGCTCTGCTTATTAATCAAAACTATTTTAAAAAGTAAAAATAAAAGAATAAACAATGACTTTTGAGTCTAATGTAAAAAAATCTTGTGTTCCATGCCCTGTAATATGCAACAAGTGCTTGTTAAACTAATTGGAATTCATTTCCAAACTGGGATATATTTAATGCAACTATTACGTGTTACACAGTGAGATGGGCACCATAATGGCCCTTAGGTAATGACATTTCTTTTCTAAAGTACAGCTAGACGTGAATGAAAATATCAGATATCCTTCACATGAAAGAAATTGAGCCACAAATGAGGCTAATTTTTGCCTCTGCTGCTCTAATGTTACCAGATGCGTAGTCTGATTTCTTAAGATCCACTTGGGGTACACACAGTGTGGTGGCCTTATGGCTCTTCATGGTATTAAGCTGTCGGTGATAGATGTGATCCTTCGGAAAAAAATTACAGCTCCTAATGCCTAAATGTGTTTTTCCATCTTCTGATTTTCTGCTTCTCAGTGGCTGAGAAGACCAAAGAGCAAGTGTCTAATGTTGGGGGAGCTGTGGTGACAGGAGTGACGGCAGTGGCCCAGAAGACAGTGGAAGGAGCAGGAAACATTGCTGCAGCCACCGGATTGGTGAAGAAGGACCAACTGGCCAAACAGGTTTGTTTATTTATGGGTTTTTGCCAGGTGAATAGGTGGAAAGATGAGTAGTCACCCTGAACTGAGGGGGAGACAAAGTGTTTCCTTTTGTACCTGCCAGTGATATGATTGCAGGATCATTTGTATTATGATAAGCAAATGAACAACAAAGAAAGTGTCTCCTGTTTGTAGCTGGTATTTTGAGTGACTTGCAAGATGTGAGAACCTGAGTAGGATTGGGTATGGAACTTAATTATTCTGAAAAGTCTTACAAAATTTGGATCACAGTTTAAATTGTGATCTAGTGGTGACTCTGAACCTCAGCAGCCTCTAGTGGGGGGGCAGCAGCTGTAGGACTGCTATACAGTTGAATGGAAATATAATGATAGAGCTGAAAGGTCGAAGAGCAAGTCTCAGGTTTACCAACACAATTTGTATCCTCTGCAGCTAAGCAACAGAAGAGTTTTTGTACCAATCCACTGAGTAGTTAGATACGTTGCATCTAAAACCATAGAATCATAAAACCGTAAAGTGGTTTGGGTTGGAAGAGACCTTAAAGATCATCTCATTCCAACCACCCTGGCATGGGCAAGGACACCAGGCTGCTCAAGGCCCCATCTAACCTGGCCTTAAACACTTACAGGGATGGGGAACACACAACTTCCCTGGGCAACATTTTCCAGTACCTCACCACCCTCATCGTGAAGAATTTCTTCCTAATATCTAATCTAAATCTTCCCGCTTCCAGTTTAAAGCCATTCTCTCTCATCCTATCACTACAAGCCCTTGTAAAATGTCCCTCCCTAGGTTTCTAGTGCACCCCTTCAGGTACTGGAAGGTTGCTATAAGGTCTCCCTGGAGCCTTTTCTTCTCTGGGCTGAACAGTCCTAATAATCTCAGCCTTTCCTCATAGTAGAGGTGCTCCATCCCTCTCATTGTCTTCATAGCCCTCCTCTGGACCCGTTCCAACAGTTCCATGCCCTTCTTCTGTTGGGCATTCCAGGATTGGACACAATACTCCAGGTGGGGTCTTATGAGAGCAAAGTTGAGGGGGAGAACCACCACAATCGACCTTCTGGCCACGCTTCTGATGCAGTCAAAAGTCCCCACAAGTCTTTAACTGTGCTGCAGCATCACCAGCATCCCCCAGGGCAACAGATGGAAGGCCCATACTAGTACCCATCCCTCTAACCATAGTATGCCCTCCACAGCTTGTCATAGGCAAGCCTGATAGTATCCCACTCTTCCTTCACATCTAGTTTAAAGCCCTGCCAATGAGCCCTGCAAGTTCCTGGGCAAAGACTCTTCTTCCTTTTTGAGAAAGGTGGCTCCTATTTTATGCCTGTAAGCCTGATGCCATGTAGGCCACCCCACTGTCAATAACCCCAAAGTCGTTATGGTGGCACCAGGCACAGAGCTGTGTATTAACAGACTGGGCTAGTCTGTTCCTTCCAATGTCACTGCCCACAACTGGAAGGAGAGAACTAAAAAATCACCTGGATTCCTTCACTAGCCATCCCAAGGCCTTGAAGTCCTTTTTTGATCACCCCTGGGCTATGTACTGCAGCTTCATCTCGCGTGTGGAAAAGCAGATCTATCTGGCGAATCACTGTCTTCCATGAATATAGTGACACAAGCTCAAAAATGCTTCCCGCTATTCTGAGCTCTTCAGATTAAATTTACTCTAGCTCATTCTATAAAACACCCTGCAGATATTTTTATTCCAGCACTGAGGTGAACATTAAGTGTTTTGCACAATACTGAGCATTACTACATTTTTGTTGCTGATAAACTGCAGTTATGCTCTTCCATTTAACACTAGATGAAAGTACAGCTGGTGGGAAAGATGCTTTCCAAAATGTGTATAGTGGTGTTTGGAGACAAAAATAAGCCAGAAGATATATATAGAGAGATATAGATACATAGATATAGATATATTTTGTGCTGTTTTCTGTATAAACATCTAAGTATTAGAAAAAAATAGGATTATGAAGAATATTTGCACAAAAATATGAGTATCATATTGGTTTAGCATGAAGAAATTCTATGGTGTATCCTTTTTTCAGTTAGTGTTCAGAGGAGCTGTTAAAATTGAATCCTTAAAAACTCTTCTTTATCCTGATCTGTTGTTGAAGTATATTCCTGTCTAACATATCCTATTGGTGCTTTAGTTCAGGGGGTGAGGGGAAAAGAGTGTTACATTGTGGTAGGCATTTACTCCATTGTGGTGGATTGCTCTTGAAAACATTTTACAAGCAGTTTTGTTCTCTTTGAAAGCAGTTTTCCTTGGAGGCTTTTAGTCCTTCTTTGTTCAGCTGTAAGTAAACCGTTGTTTTTGATGTGGCCGTGGTGCTTTGTAAAAGCTATGTTGAAGACTTACAAAATTGAGTATCTAATGAACTGCCAGGGAGTAGAGGACTATGGCATAGCCACAATAGTCTATACCCTTAGTTTCTATTACACTGAGAATATTCTTTTCTGTTCTTACCTCTTCAAACTAAATATCATAAGGATCATCATTGCTGCAATACACAATTAGCTATGTTAATATTGACAATACCTAATTTTTCTTCTTAATCTTAATATATACATGTAGATCCTTATCACTATAAAGCATAAAGCAAATCTCTGATGACTTTCATATAATTCTGTTCTGTATATTGTGGAGCTTAAATACCAGTTGTGATGGCTGTGACAGAGTAAAATCACATCTGTGAAATTAAAGAACATTGATAATGTATATGCATATTATTCCACAGCCTTGTACTTTGAATACCGTGAAAAGATACAGTTAGAAAAGATACAGTAGATCCTACTAAAGTAAATATAGTAGCAGGCCTTGTCCTTACTGTGTTTAGAATCCATGTGGTCTATATGGATTTTGTTTGGTATCTATATATGCTAAATCCTGTCTTTTTTTCTAGAGCTTCTTAACACATTTACAGTAAATTAAAGAAACTTACAGTAAATTGCATTGTAAATGCAAACATAAATTTACAGTAGCAGATAACATATAGAAAATACACTTACAGCACAGGTAATACAACTCATTGGTTTAATTACCAAGCTTGCAAGGAAAAAGAAGACTGTAAGTGGTAGAACTTTAATTTTTTTTTTTCATAGAAAATATTATTTGACTAAATGCTCTTGCTAATTGCATTTAATATGAAAAATAATTTCAAAAAAGGAAAGCAATGGTGACTGCACAATAGTTTCTTCCCTGTATCCAAGCCTGTATTTCCTGGGACTTCTTAGAAGCCAAATGTTGTCATAGCATAAATGTTCAGTGCACTGGATCCCACTGATGTAGATTATTTATTGTCTTACTACTTTTCTTCATCAGAGTAGCTAGTCTTGTGAACAAGCAAATTTTTCCGTTGAGTGAGCCAAGATGAATCCACTTTGGGAAATCATAATAATCAAATATACCAATGCATGTAAGCCTTTTTCCTCCTTTTTACAGCGAAGGTCCATGAGGCCTTGTGTACTACTGGGAATAAAGACATGATGAAACACCTTTTAATTTTGATGATATAAGAGCAACTAAGTTTTTATTAAGATACCATGCATCACACTGTACTGCAGCCTGCTGTTATTCATTCATTTGGGCAATGTTACTGGGAGATGGGATGCAAATCCTGTAAGTGCCTCTGAAGATTTCTCTCTTTTTCAGTGGCAGGATGGAAGTTTCTTTTCATTATTAAATGCCTGTTTTGAAATGGAAGTGTTACCTCATCTTTCAAAGATTTCTTTTTTGTCTTGTTGCAAAGAAAGATTAGGTAGTGTTCCCAAAACAGTGGGAATTGACGCCTGTAGTTTAAAACGAAGGAAAAAAAAGGCTGAATAGGAAATCTTCAATTTTTGCGCTTTACATTTTAAAAATACCAGGATCTGTTTAGAAATCCTTCTGTAGAAATCTTATGCGGAAATAACTAGAAACTTAGGATTGATATTTAGCTTTTTATGAAGTTGTATGGGGACCAGTCCCTGAAGTTTAAATGCCTAACATTAGAGTCTTCATCACTGTTTTAGTAGCTCCCTTGCAACCTGCATACAATATAAATTGCCTTGCTTAGTACTTGAAAAAGCTTGGTACATGGAAAATTCTTGAAACTTTGAAAGCTTTTATTTTTAATGCATATTTTGTAAGCAAGTTCCAGAAATAGGTCTATGGATGCCAAAATTTTGGGTTAGGTGGAACCATTCATTTTGACAGAATATGAGTATCTTCTAGTTTTCTGGCCATCTTTGCAATCGGTATTATCAGAAGAGTGCTTGGCTCATTGAAGGATCACTCTTTCCCATCTTGTTTCCAGTCTGTAGGTGAGTAGATTAATCTTGAAAAGCCTAGCTCAGAAGCAGAATGGAAAAGCTACTGAGCAGAGACATCCAATTTACTTCTTCAGAAATGGAGTCAGGGTTGTTTTTCCACCTTTCCATTACATTTCATGCTATTACCCAGCTGGTGTCCCAAAAGGCTAATAGACACCAATGAAAATCAGGACAGGAAGTGCAAGTTACGTGAGACTCCAACCATTGTTATTTGTTGGAATAAAAAGGTTTATTCATTTCCCCTAGAACTTATTATGAGGAAGTCGTTAATTCTTGAACTAAGGAAAGAAACTTTAGTAAGGTTTTGGCATGGCAACTGCAGAAATATCTTCCACTCAGTTAATCTCTGGAGTTGTCGCTTTTCTGTAAACACTAAAATAAGCAGGCTGCAGGGGTGCAGCAATATCCAGTTGCTCTCTTCAACTACTTCTTGGCATTTATGGCTCTAGTAGATGGTCACAGTAGAGAGTAGGTGAGTTTATCATTACATATATGTCATCTAGATCCCTAGCAAGCCTGCCAAGCAGCCAGAGGTCTAACCCTCTACACTTGAGCCAGGCGGTGCCCGCTCGGCTTTGCACTGCAATGCAAAAATTAGTGGAGATGCTGGTTGTGTAGGATGAACCCAACCATGGTTCTGATGTGACAGTCCTGCTTGATCTGTAGATGCAATTACAGCAGTAGTTTGGAAAGCTTGTAGTTTCTGGTAAGATAGCTAGCAGACAGTAAATCTTCCTCAAGGAATCCAAGGTGTTTTAGATGATGTATAGAAGGCGGCCTGCTCGGGTCGTCACAACTGAACATCAATCAGACAATACTTGCTTTCAAATTTCTATTTAAATCATAACAAGTTAAGAGCACATAGTTTGAGGTAGGTTTTACTTTTTCTCTTGCTGTTCCATTTCTTGATCTACGCATAATATATGAGTGACTGCTGCAAAACAGAAAGGATATTTAGCAGCAATTAGCAATGTTTCCTTTTTTAATGTATGTAGATGGGTTGAGAGTAGAAGCATGAGGAGAGAGATTCCCCATTAGGGGATCCACATTGCTCAGGAGCTGAATCACTGAAAACTCCTCTTAAGAGTAAGCATTTGCTAGCTGTTTCTTTGAATTGATGAAGGAAGCGAGACTGTCAGTGAACTGACATATCTCTGATTTTAGCATAGCTGGACTGATTTATTTTGGTAGGGCCTTTTTGTCAGTATTTTTTCTCAGAGGGCAAAATAGCAGTATTTAAAAGAAGGCCATGTCTATGTCAAAACATTTCCATGCATTCACATATATGACTCAAGTGGGATTTGACTTGAGTCACAAGGGTAGACAACGTGTGTGGTATTACCTAAATATTCTCAAGGGTATTGCTTTTCATTAATCCAGGAGCAAATACCAGTTTAATGTAAAGGTCTTACGAGTGTTCCTGGTTTCCTAATGGCTTTCATGCTGTGAGATAACATTTTAGTGCAGACTGATGTTGTGAGTCTAGCTGCTGCCTTCACTACTTCTGACCATAATATACTCCTCGTTATCTATGGAGCAATTAAGTGGATGAGCTTTTGGGTGGCATTGTATTGGTCTTTGTTTTCTAGCAGTTGCTCAAGAACAAATTTATTTTTGACCCTGGAGAAATAAAGTACCCTCATCCTTAAACTGGGTGTTCCTGTCCTCCTCAGTCCCCAAGAACAAGAATTGTTTGCTAGTTGATAGAAGGGTGAACACGTTGTCCTCTAGGAATTGTTCATATGTCATGATAATGACAATATTTGTAATATCTACAAATAGCAGAAGACAGGTTTTCATTTCTTTTTCTTTAACTTGTGAGAGAGAAGCAAAAGACTCCCCATCCTTTTACCAGGAATCAGACTTTTGCATTTATCATAAGCATTTGCATGTCTGTAGTCTACGCTTTTTCCTCCCTCTTGTGTTGTTTACTCCTCTCTCGATTCCACCTTCTATATCCTCCATCTCCAATTTTCTTTGTAACTAACATAATATACTGTTGTAGCATATTCCAGACTGCTGTGTTTGTCTCCCTTATGTATGTATGGCTCTTGCATTATGCAAGTCTCCTGAGCTAACATGGAACCAGTTCTGTTTCAGAGTGTCCCAGTCTTTCCTATGAATCCATCTGTGGGATTTCAAGCAGCACTCACATTTTTTTTTTTCCCCCTTGCTCCAGATACTTGCCAATTCCATGTTAAATATTCAGGAAGATGCTGCTTGCTGAAAGGAATATATTTAAGTTCGTTTGGGGATGGTTCATATTCATGCCAACTATTCCTGTTCCTGCCCATTGTTGCGTGAAGGACAGGAAATAGTTTTATGTAACTCATCATAGTTTGACAAACTTAATAATGGCATTTTTTTGAAACATAAGGTACAGGTTTTATAAGCTTGCAGACATTACTGGGTTACAATAATGATCTCCTTAGCATCTTCTGCCATGTTTCAGTGTTTCTTTCATCTGCTAGCCAAGATGAAGTGTGTAAACCTTGAAAGGTTAGTAGCTCACATGTGATTCATTCAGTGCCTATCCAGAAGTCATTATCTTCGGGGGATTTGTAGTGATAACTGGTGCCATTTGCTGATATTGTAAAAGCCAAACATTGCAGCTGGCAGGATTTTTTAGCTAGTAGTGAAAGTTTATGGTGCTGAAGTGACATCTTGGCAAAGCACTGCAACGTATGTTTGTGTCTGCCAGTTCTCTACTCAGCAAAGAACTGCAGTGGGATGCTTAACGGGTATGAGTGGCAAACTGAGGTCCTGAATTGATGTGGTGATCAGGGTTGTATAAACTTCAAAATGATTCAGTACTGAAGAGTGGAGAAAATCTCTCTCTGTGGAGAAATAATTAATGGGTATTTTCAGATATTTTCAGAATATTAATCCAGTGTATTCTCCTAAAACCAAAACCAAATAAACGCCACCTGTAATTTAAGAGTAGAGGGAGGAAGAAAGAAAGCAGAATGCTTTTATTAGGATTACTAATTACTAGCAGTACTATTATTACTATTAGTAGAAACAAAGTTTATACGAGGACTAGCGATAGTCAGCAAGTACCAGTGGCATATGATATACATAGTTTTTGTGGCTATTTTGACGACTGATAGAAATTCCTAAGGAATCTATGGATTAATAGATAAAAGCTTGTACATGGCCTGTGGATATTTGGGTCTTATTCAAAGCTCCTAGCACATAACAAGAAAGATGACCCAGCTTTTATATGGTAAACTGACATTAAGCTGTCCAGCTCTCACTGGCTTTCAGATGTGTTAGATCTGTCCCTTAGAGAATGTTAAATGGCTTATGTAAGGATTACTGGTAATAATTTTTTGATTTTTAAGTACTTGTCTCAGAGAAAGTGTTTCAAAAGCTTCTGTGATACAGCTGGATGCTGAAATTTGTTACTGGAGAAAGCTGCATTGGATGTCTCAGAAATGCATCTGAAAATTTGGATTGCAAACCTTTTTTTGCCAGTGGTTTGTCTAAAGCAAAATATTCCTTGTGAGGAAACTGGAGGTGTAAGCTGCTAAAGTTGTCCTCTAACAAGCCTATCCTTTTTACAAAAGTGAAGTAGGCAGAGAATCCGACAGTGAAATGTATTGGGTATATTGATTCCCCTCCAAGCTTTTGGTGTTGGCTTTCAGAGCTTGCTTGTGCTTTGTTAGCACATGCCAAGGAGGTTTGCCAGACTTGGGTCAGAAGGGTCAAAATGAAGCTCAAGTTAAGGAGGCACAGCCAATAAATAACTTCTTTTGCCCTACTTAGTAGGTCAGCTACAAATGGAATGAAACGGTCTGTAACTGCACTTCCTTCAGACACATACAAAACAGAATTTATGCCTTTGAAGCTGCTTAATCTCTCTGTCTCACCTCTCACTCCACCTTGTGTAGAAGGGAATCGCTTAAAGCAGCTGATACCCTGCCAGTATTATGTCAGCCATACATTTTCTTTTTTTCTGGGGCTCTGGGACAAAGCAAAGGCTCTAGGCTTTTTCTGGCTGACCTTTGCTTTACCTTTTTATTGTGAAATGTAATCCTTTCTTCATGTGCTGTTATATGTAAAGATATGTGGATATGTGGATTTTTTTTTCTTATTAATTCCCTGTAATAATTTTAGGGCCCAAAGGATGCACTGTGGTCTAAACAGGTAAGCATTACCCTGGAATGGTATGAAAAAATCAATTAGAGTGTTAGGGTGAGTGTCACTGATGAGAAATGTGTTCTTATCTATAGAGACAGTATTTCTAAAAGGGAGTGTCTATTCAAGCTGAAGAAAGGAAAATGCCAGTGGTTGAAACAAACTATCACATTTAAAGAAGATTAGTTTTACAGCTAGAAATGCAAAATATGCTTGGGAAAGGAAGTTAAAAAGGCAATTAACAAGGGTAGAGAACACTTCTAAGCCTTGGAGCTTCTCTTAATTTTTTGTAAGTTTTTAGGAAGGAGGTTGGAAGCTGTAAAACGTGTTATCAATTCTAGTATTGAGAATTGACTATGAGCTTCTGATTGCTTCTAATGTGAAGTATTTATCATTAATTAAGCTAATAATTTATAACCAGTTAAGGCTTCAGAGGTGTTGAGATGTGTGGTCTAATTCTAAGCATATATGCTGTCAGTGGCTACTTTGGTAGAATTTATCTCCCTAATACAATTTTTAGATGCTAATGTGTGCATGAAACGTTTATGCTTTGCCTGATAATTATACTTATGGCAATTGAAATAATAACATTACACTGTGCCATCAAACACTTCAGTTCATTACTTAACACCCATTATATCTTAACCATGTAAGAACTGCACTCTAAAATGCTTGTTTAACCCCTGTCTTACTTAGCTAATTCTTTGCGTAGCTAATCTGAACAAATGCTTCTTTTCACATTCCTAGTAGCATCAGTTTGAATGGTTGGGTCGCTTTTACTTTTCTGCATGCTGTATTTCATCTTACAAATCCCTCAAGATGTAACCGACAGAGTTCAGATAGACATACTGTATGTAAATGATTTTGTAGAGAAAGATCAGAGATCAAACAGAGCTGGAGGCTGAGTTAATTTCCCTCTCTGGAGAAAATTATTCTAATAGGTCAAGAGAAAAGTCACTAGAAAGCTGATATAAATATGAATGTGTTCTGCACTGTTCCTCAGATGATAGAAAGGTTTTTCCATCCTCCTCATGCCCACCAAGGTCTTAGAAATTTGTCTGAAGTGCATTTGCTGTGTTGGATGGTGCTGGATCAATGCATTTAACTGCTAAACGCTCTTCCTTGTCCACAGTACAGAAGGAGGCTATGTAATGCCCTTTTATGAGCATTTATTTGCACAGATTACTGATAGCTGTCGTGACAAAGTGCAGCACAGGGTTGTCAGACCAACAGGTGGAAGATAGAAACTTTCACTAGGAGCTTTGTTTATGTCAGCTGTTTCCTTTTGTTAGCTTGGAATTCTCAAAACTGTTTCTTGAAATGAGGATGATTTTTTTTCAAACGTTAATTCCAATAAATTTAATGTCTTTAAAAAAAAAAAAAAAGTAATAGCTATTCCAGTAGCTTTGGATGTTGTATGTGTTCACATACAGCTGACCTGTTGTCTAAGCCAGAGTAGTGAACTTGCTTTTCACAGTCATCAGCATAATGTTTCCTTCATAGTCTATTTTTGGAAGGGGTGGTGTGCTCATCGTTCACAGGAAAGGTAACAGATTTAGAAGTGCTTCTTTCCACCTCCTACACACTATCTATGAGATGGAGTTTTTAAGTCTTGGTTCTCTCTGCAGATTTTAACCTGAGCTTCATTTCAGATGTATGCTTTGTATTGCAGCTGGTTGGACTGCTGTAAACGCCTGCTGTTGTGCAAACTGAGAAATAGGTGAGGCTGGGAGAAATAATGACACCACTTTAAAAACCAAAGCTTAGTCTTTGCTTTGGGATCTATTTGGAGAGATGTAAATGCTTTGATGACAGTTAAGATGAGGGTAGTGTATTTGTTCGTTCATCTTTTCCTGGCTTCTTTGTTCCTTATCTCAGTTTTATGCCTCTAGATTTTGTGTGTTAAAGATAGGATGGGAAGCAACTAAACAGGAGCCTTTGCTGACCTCCTGAAGGAGAATCATGCTTGGCAATTCATCTTGTTTTGTAGGCTACAAAAAGAGAACATGAAGAACTATCAGTCGTACTTGAAATAAAATAGATAAGTGTAGCTGGTCGAGGTGTTGTCTCCAGGTTAACATATTCTGCAGACTGTTAAGAACATTCGGTTACTTCACGCACATGTCTGTGCATTATGGATTTAAAGCAGGCCTGACAAAAAGATAACTGTTTTGACCAGGACAGATGGTGCTAAACCCAACCTGGCACCGTCCATTGACAAAATGCTGTTGAAGACTCCTGACACACCTAGCTGCTGCTGGTAAATCTTGTTAGCCTTGTAGTGTATTCTTTGTGCTAATTATTACAAAGCCAAGTACGTAAATGTGTTATTTCAGATGGATTTCAAGTTTGGTTGACAGGTAAAGTTTTCTCTTTAACTCTTTGTCTCTGCAGCTCTGAAATCTGAGCTACCACTATATGAAACACCTTGATCAGTTCCACTATGCTCTTTATCCTTTACAGGGAGAAATCAGAAAGAAAATTACCCTTGTGTCAGGTGTTGTGTGTAAAGTTTGTGGGCTGTAATGTTCATCCCTTGTCAGGATCCATTCCTGGTTTAGCAATTTTATGCATATTTAGCCAAAGACTGATCAGAATTGTGGGTGCTCTGTCGAAGGCTCTCTTGATTTTGGAAAGAAGATGCACAGAGGGTTAGAACCCGGCCAGACTTGTTTGTGGAACAGTAATGTTTCAGTTTGGTGGGTTTTTTCTGGTTTTGGGGTTTTGGCGGTTTGTTTTTGTGTGGTTTTTTTTGTTTGTTTGTTTTGTTTTTTCTTTTTAGTAAGAGAGACAGAAAGCAAGCAAAGCATGTGAGCAAGTCTGCTCAATAGCGTTTAGGTGATTCTCTAGGCAGAGTTTGGCATTCACAATCATATGCTTTTTAGTACCTCTACCACCTCTTATCTTATTTTTTTGCCTATGGTAAGGGAAGAGGGAAGAGAAAGGGCTCAGCCTGTGATACAGGTTTTGCAGTGGATTCTACCTTTCTCTTACACCCAGCTGTTGGGTTTTTTTGTTTGTTTGGGGTTTTTTTGCCAGCAAAATAATGGCTCTGAAGTCTAATTCCCTTGGAACTTGAATATTTCAGCATGATGTTTTGCCTTTTTGGTGAACACTGGTCATGAATGTTAACCCTGTGGGAGGAAAAGATTACATTTTGTATTCTTTTCAATAACTGCTGTGCTTCAGTTGTAGTGCTGATTCCATTGATAACTGCCAGGAGACTTACTTGGAGCAGAACTTGATCAGTGCTGACTGCCTTTGAATATCACATCCTAACAGTTAAAACTGGAATTTTTGTGTTCTGACTCCAATTGGAAAAACAGGGCTTTTGATGATTGTTTTTCAGGGACATAGATTCAGCTAAGAGTTCAGTTTACTTTAAAGGACTTGTACAATGTCCATCATGTCATGTCCTCTTCTACTGCTTTCCTGTCCCTCTCTTCAATGCCTAAAGCATATTTTGAGCTGTATGCATACCATCACATCAGCCTAAGTGTTGCTAGAGTCTGTATTGCTGACATGTCACTAGGTCACCTATTTAGTACACCTTTCCCCAAGGAGAAAGAGTTATCTTAGGTTCAACTGAGTCAGATTCTGAAGTTGTGGTATTTAATGGGTTTGTGTGCATGAAAGAAAGAGACAAGTAATTTTCAAAGGCTCAAGAGTTTAATCAAAACTTACAGCTATGTGCTTTGTCAGTGTTTACCCAAGTTATCCAAGTTTAGAAAAAAAAAAAACCTGAATACCTTCTAAAGTTTCCAGTGAGTTAAAATCTGTTCATAATACAACTTAGGTCAGTCTGTCTTGCAAACACCCCTGTGTCCCGTGGGTTACTATCCTTCTGGTCTGCATGGGCTGCGCAGTGTTTGACCATCTATTTAATCAGTCTAGTGCAACATCATATTGTGCCGTTTTCTTCCCTGCTCCATTGTCATGGTCTCTGTAGCCATCCAGAGGAAATAAAGATGACCGTCTTGTATCAGTAGACACTAATCTGCCCTTCACCAGGATGACAAGGGGAGTGACTGTCTGTCATTGGGCACAACGCTGACACTCAAAGGAAACGCCAACAATTTCAATGAAGTGTAAAGAATTTTGTTATAAATGTTGTCTCTCCTCTTACACATTTTTATTGTTTCATGAGTGTTTGTTGTACGTATACCACAGCTGAAACTACTTCCTGCCCCTGATGTCTTGGGTAGACTGGTAGGAGATCAGAACTGGGTTGATATTTTTCTCCTTTTCCTACAAATCATCAAAGTACAAGTCAAACTAGGCTTTTTTTTACCCTAATGCTCCCTTTCAGTTATTTAAATATATCGGAGGCTACCTTGCTTGCTCTGTAAACAGGTACATGGTTTCCATCCAGAGTGGCTATGCAGGAGAAACTGAAGATGTAGGTTAGCTAGAAACATCTTTATTAAAATATAGTGATGATCCAAGGGAAATAATATCTCAGGTTGACTTCTGGACTACTCTCTTTACATTTAGCTAAGCATATCTGGTATTGAGGGAGAAAGACACACTTGTCATAGCATTTACTACAGATTTTTTTAGAAGGAAGAAAACTTGAAAAAATGTTTAATTATTATTTTGACATGAACTCTCCTCTGCTTGCAAAAATCACTTCAATGTAGCTGTTAAAAATCAAGACTGCGTTTCAAGCTACTGTATGTAGTATATTAGTGAAGAGCTTCTCTTACGGTATCTCATCTGTTGTGTCCCTTATTGTTAGAATTTCATGTAATTTTAAGATTGTGACATCTGAAATCCATTGGATTTTTTGTTTTGTTTTGTTTTTTTTTAAATCTCTTCTGTGGGGAAGGAAGGAATTTGTCTAGCTTGTCCCCAGACATTGCAGTGTATCTTTCGAAACACCCAACTATCTGTTGATCATTGACTTGCTTTCTTAGAACACATTGCACTTTGACAAAATGTCATTCTGCACATGCCACCATTTGAGACAGATCTGAGAGGTAAGGGCAAAGAAAGAACTACAGAAATCCCATTTATGTTTGTATTAGAGCAGCTGTCTTCCTCACAATGAAGCACTGCATGAAGCTTCCTCACTTAGTTCGGAGTGAGTAACTAGCAGAAGTTTGGAAGGTCTGCTGCAGGCTGATCTGTATCCAGGCTGCACAAGCTTAGGAGTGAGGGGGAGCCTGGCCCAAAAGCTCCTCTTTTGGTTGATGAATTTGATTGTGGTTTTCAAAAAGAACAACCTGCTTCAATTCTAATATCGAAGGACAGGAAACCAGAGTCCAGTGCTTGAATGCTCTGTGGTAGCAATGGGAAGACTTGGGACACACATTTGCCAGTGCAGTATGGATGAGAAAGAGTCATTCACTGAAAAAGCATGATCATCTTTGTCCAGTAATGCTTAATTGTTTTAATACATTAATAGTAAAACAACATGTGCATCAAGGATAAGAGTCTTCTATTCTTCAGCAGTAGTGCTTTAGTGACCAAGTAAACTGAACTGTGGTCAGGGGCTGCTCAAGTAGTAAGGAAGAGTTTCAGCATTCAGCAGGTGATTGCAGGATAGACAAGCAGAGGTGAATGGGCATATTGATAATATAAAATAATCTACACAGGTGTGTATGTAACTGATGAAGTGGACTAGGGTATTTAGCAATAATAATACATTGTTCTGTGGTTGTTCTGATTAATAGTGTGTTTTCTTAGTCATATGTCTACATAGACTGGCTACAAGGAGTCCATAGTTAAGGAAAGTCAATCCTTGGGTATTTCCATACAGAGTTTTTACTGGGTTTTTTTTCTGTACTCCATGTTTAGAACAGTTATGACTCATTTCTGCTTCACTTTTACTGTTGGAGTAATACACGTTGCAGTGTTCAAATTTTTGTTAATAATCTCTACCATCATCTGGCCAAGTTGTATATACGAAAGAAATTATAGTAATTGTGCTTGACAAACAGAAAAAAACCCAAAGAGTTTTGCCACCAGGCATTATTGAATAATGATTAGAGAGAGGTCTCCAGAGGGTGGAAAGAAATGGGATGTGTCATTTTTCTGGCTTTAAAGTGGTATATGAAAATGTTTTCTTCTTTGTTCTCTGTATTGTTCTCACATAGCATTTTGAGTGTTGTCTTCTCTGCTTTACTGTGGGAGTTAGAATTAGTCATCTGTGCAGATGCTCCGATCCAGAGGCATCAAACGATAGGTGGATAACATCCAAAAATTATAGAGCAGCAAATAACATCATGTTCTTACCACGCAAGAACAGTGCTGGAGCCTGTTAAATTAATCCCTTGATACCATTTTATATGTGTGTTTGGTTGCATGAAGATGGCCTGTTTTGAGCTTGGCAGCTGTCAATTCTGTCTTGGTGTTTTCTTTGTTCTGCTTTCTATTCAAGATTGTTCTGGTCTTTGAGTACCTAATTATGCCATATAAACAATTTTGGGTTTTAAGTGTATGGAGACTGAACATCTGAGAATCTGAGATAATTTGGTACATTGCCACATTTCTTACTGAGTGCTTTATTCTATTTCTTAATTATCAGTGCTAATATAATTATGTTATTAATAAAAAGATTAAGTACAAAAACCAGAGAGTGAGATGTTCTTCTCAAAGAAAAACTGTTTGGTTCTTCAGCTGTGAATACACAAAATAATGTTCAGTCAGGCGTCTCACAGAAGTGTTTCACAATAAAAAAAATAGCACAGATGTAAGTTGTGTAATTGGACAGGTCGTCTAGACTGTCATGTGTTTGCTTTCCTAAAGTTTTATTGCATCAATATGTTTAGTCTATTGTATGTGCCATGGTCAGTGATGGCATAAGCTGCCTTTTAACTTTTCCCCTACAAAAGTCCAGCATACTTCCTACTCTGTAAGCACTTTTTAACTCTCTAGCAAGTAACAATACTTTAGAGCTATACTGACTTTTTTTTTTTCCAGCCTTCCCCTCCTCCTTTCTTCTTTTCCCAACTCTAGCAGTTTGGGTCTTCACTGCCATATTGTTCGGAATACAATAGGCTATTAGAGTCTTCTGCAGACTGCCAGAAGTAGACAGTTACTGTAAGATGATGAGAGTTTTTTATCTGATACCAGAGAGAATGATCACAAGGCTGGTGACCTTTGGGTTCTTGAGCAGGTATTTTATGAGGGCAGAATGGTAGAACATCTTTGGCCTTCACGCCCATCACTGAATGTCCATCACTGGAAAGAAAGGGGTTTTAGATAGAAATGGAACAGAGGGAAGTTTCTGGCTCCTGTGGAGTTTGGATTCTTTGAAAATTCTTCAGTCTTATTACTGGTAGTGTTCAGGGATGGAGACACATTTAGAACAGGGATAAGTTTCAGAAGAATAGATGTGCAGCTATTCAAATATCAGTGAGGAGTGTGTGAAATTTTGCACCCAAGTAATTACACTTCTAACTTCAGAGGAAGAATTTTGCCTTGCTAATTTTTGCCATACCTTCTAGTGCATACTAATTCTTTCATCCTTGTTATTTAAGTGTTATCTTAGTATTTGGGCTGTGTTTGGAGTCTTTCCTATTAGAACATGCATGCAGTAGCATGGCATATGATAGCAGTACCATTCTATGCATGTTTTTCTTGACAGTGTCTGTCTTCTGTATCATATTATTTAGACAGGGTTGGCTCAAGTGCTACATATAAATGACTATTTCTGTTTGAGAAAAGAGGTGGGAAACTGAATTAATTGTTCAGTGCCAGTTAGTATTTAAAGATATGGTTTAAAAGTACATATCCAGACAGCCTGAACTGCCAACACTGAGCTAATGTGACTTGTTTTGCTTAGTCCAAACATGATAAATATAGCTGCTGCAGAAACAACTGGGTTTGCATGGTCCTACTCCACTTTAGAAGAGTGAACACCACGAGTTCTTTTCAGACTCTCAGCATTGACTGCATTAGCTTAGGGACTAATCCTTGTCGAGAGTGAATTACTTTACAGAATCAGAATCAGAATCACACAAGGTTGGAAAGGACCCATTGGATCATCGAGTCCAACCGTTCCTAACACTCCCTAAACCATGTCCCTAAGTACTTCATCCACCCGTTCCTTAAACACCTCCAGGGAAGGCGACTCGACCACCTCCCTGGGCAGCCTGTTCCAGTACCCAATGACTCTTACTGTGAAGAATTTTTTTCTGATATCCAACCTGAACCTCCCCTGACGGAGCTTCAGGCCATTCCCTCTAGTCCTGTCCCCTGTCACTTGGGAGAAGAGGCCAGCTCCCTCCTCTCCACAACCTCCTTTCAGGTAGTTGTAGAGAGTAATAAGGTCTCCCCTCAGCCTCCTCTTCTCAAGGCTAAACAACCCCAGCTCTCTCAGCCGCTCCTCATAAGACTTGTTCTCCAGCCCCCTCACCAGCTTTGTTGCTCTTCTCTGGACACGCTCCAGAGCCTCAACATCCTTCTTGTGGTGAGGGGCCCAGAACTGAACACAGTATTCGAGGTGCGGTCTCACCAGTGCCGAGTACAGAGGGAGAATAACCTCCCTGGACCTGCTGGTGACCCCATTTCTGATACAAGCCAAGATGCCATTGGCCTTCTTGGCCACCTGGGCACACTGCTGGCTCATGTTCAGTCGGCTGTCAACCAGCACCCCCAGGTCCTTCTCTTCTGTGCAGCTCTCCAGCCATTCTTCCCCCAGTCTGTAGCGCTGCATAGGGTTGTTGTGCCCCAAGTGCAGGACCCGGCATTTGGTCTTGTTAAACCTCATCCCATTGGTCTCGGCCCAGCAGTCCAGCCTGTTCAGATCCCTTTGCAGAGCCTCCCTACCCTCCAGCAGGTCGACACTTCCTCCCAGCTTAGTGTCATCTGCAAACTTGCTGAGGGTGCACTCAATGCCTTCATCCAGGTCATTGATAAAGACATTGAACAGAGCTGGACCCAGTACTGAGCCCTGAGGAACTCCACTTGTGACTGGCCTCCAGCTGGAGTTAACTCCATTGACCACCACTCTCTGGGCCCGGCCATCCAACCAGTTTTCAACCCAGGAGAGTGTGCGCCTGTCCAGGCCAGAGGCTGACAGTTTCTGAAGCAGAATGCTGTGAGAAACTGTGTCAAAGGCTTTACTGAAGTCCAAGAAGACTACATCCACAGCCTTTCCCCCATCCAGTAGTTGAGTGATTTTGTCATAGAAGGTGATCAGGTTAGTTTGGCAAGATCTGCCTTTTGTAAACCCATGTTGACTGGGCCTGATCACCCGGTTCTCTTGCGTGTGCTTCATGATAGCACTCAAGATTACCTGTTCCATGACTTTCCCTGGCACTGAGGTGAGACTGACAGGCCTGTAGTTCCCCGGATCCTCTCTGCAACCCTTCTTGTATATGGGCACAACATCAGCCAGCCTCCAGTCTAGTGGAACTTCCCCAGTCAGCCAGGACCTCTGGAAGATGATGGATAGGGGTTTGGAAAGGACATCCGCCAGTTCCTTCAATACTCTTGGGTGGATCCCATCCGGCCCCATAGACTTGTGGACGTCTAGCTGGGCAAGCAAGTCTCTAACCGCCTCCTCTTGGATCACGGGAGCCTCAATCTGCCCCTCTAACTCTTGGATTTGTAAACAGAAGGAACAACTTTCTTTGCTATTAAAGACTGAGGCGAAGAAGGCATTAAGTACCTCAGCCTTGTCCTTATCCCCTGTCACTGTTATTCCTTCTGCATCCACTAGAGACTGGATATTCTCCCTCGTCCTCCTTTTCCTGTTAATGTACTTGTAGAAAGACTTTTTGTTGTCTTTCACAGACTTAGCGAGTTTTAATTCTAGTTGGGCCTTGGCCCTCCTGATTTTTTCCCTGCACGATCTCACTTCGTCCCTGTAGTCCACCCAAGATGCCTGTCCTTTCCTCCAGAGCACATAGAGCTTCTTTTTCTTATTGACGCATCTTGAGATCACCCTGCTCCACCAAGCTGGCTTTTCCCCCCGCCGGCTCCTTTTCCGGAACACAGGGATGGCCTGCTCTTGAGCTGATAGGATTTCATTTTTCAAGAGCGCCCAACCCTCATGGGCTCCCTTGCCCTGAAGGACTGTTTCCCACGGGACTTTGCTAATCAACCTTCTGAACAGGCCAAAGTCTGCCCTCTGGAAGTTTAATGTGACTGCTTTGCTAACCCCCTTCTTAATCCCACCTAGAACTGAAAACCCTATCATCTCATGATCACTTAATCCCAGGCGTCCTCCAACCGTCAAATCCCCAACAAGACCTTCCCTATTCACAAACAGCAGGTCTAGGAAGGCACCCTCCCTTGTTGGTTCGCTAACCAGTTGTGCAAGGAAGTTGTCTTCGATGCACTCCAGGAACCTCCTAGACTGTTTCCTTTCTGCTGTATTGTACTCCCAGCAGACATCTGGAAAGTTAAAGTCTCCCACAAGGACAAGAGGCAGAGATTTAGAGACTGTCCCCAGCTGTTTATAGAAGAGTTCATCAGCAGCTTCTTCTTGGCTGGGTGGTCTGTAACAGACTCCTATCACAAAGTCCCCTTTCTTGTGGGCTCCTCTGATTTTAACCCATAGGCACTCGATCCCGTCCTCACCGTAATCCAGTTCGAGAGTTTCAAAGCACTCTTTGACATAGAGGGCTACCCCGCCTCCTTTCCTACCCTTCCTGTCCCGCCTGAAGAGTTTATATCCCAACATAGCTGTAGTCCAGTTATGTGAGTCATCCCACCACGTTTCTGTGATGGCAATGACATCATAGTCACCTTGCCCTACAACAGCTTCCAGCTCATCCTTCTTATTGCCCATGCTGCGTGCATTGGTGTAAATGCACTTCAGCTGGGCTGATGAACCTTCAGCCCTCATAAAGGGAAGAGAGTTTATTCTCGATTGACTGGTCCTTGGAATAACTAATTCCACAGACCCAGTTTTATCCTTACTGTCCCCACTTATACTCGCCCTCACTCGCCCTATTGTGGTGTACTGGTGGTCCTCTCCAGCACACCATTTCTCAGCCGCTGGTTTCCCACTTCCAGGCTCATTCCCAACTAGCCTGGTCTCCTCCCCTTCCCCCTTCACATCTAGTTTAAAGCTCTATTTAAGAGCCTAACCAGATTTTTAGAGATAACTTTAGTTCCCCTTCGAGACAAGTATGACCCATCCCTAGTAAGAAAACCTGGGGGTGGGTGGGTCACCCCATGATCAAAGAAGCCAAAGCCTCTCTCCTCACACCAGGCTCGGAGCCAGGCATTAATCATCTGTACGTTCCTGACTTCCTGCTCCATATTCCTTAGTATTGGGATGGAGCTAAACACCACTTGCGCTCCAGAGCCCTCAATCATCTTCCCTAAATCCCTGAAGTCTCTTTTGATGGCTTTCAGCTTTCTGCGCTGTAAGTCATCATTACCTATTTGAAATACTAAGAGGGGATAGTAATCCGTTTCCTTCACCAAGGAAGGGAGTTTTCTATTGATATCCCTCACTGAAGCCCCCGGCAAGCAGCAGACCTCCCTGTGGAGCGGGTCCGGTCTGCAGATGGGACCCTCCATTCCTTTAAGAAGGGAATCCCCTAAGACGATCACTCTCCTCTTTTTCTTGACAGAGGATGTTTTTAGGGCCCTCCGAGGATGCTGGAGCCTAGGGAATGTTTCCAGGCTGTGGGGACCATCTCCTTCTTCCACTGCTTCTTCCTGGGGAATAGGTTCTACCTGCAGCATTTCATATTTATTTCTGAGGGCTATCTGGGGGTTAATTGTCTGGGTGGGGGGAGCAGGTTTCCTACGCCGGACAGGAACCTGCTGCCATCCCCCAACTCTTGTTCCCCCTGCCTCACAGATTATAGGATCAAGCTGCTCCGCCGCATTGGCTCCAGCAGCCTGCTGGGTTTGTGCGAGGGCACTGCTCCAAAGATCTATGTCCCTCTCACATTCCCTGATAGTCCTTAACCTATTCACCTCCTCCCTCAGCTCTGCCACCATGTGAAGGAGTTCTGCGACTCGTGCACAGCTCCCACAAGCGTAGCCGGTATCAGAGGCACAGGCTGGTGTTGGAGGGGGGCATTGCCTACAACCCAGGGTCTGCGTGGCTGCATGGACCCACTGAGGCTCTGTCTGGGTGGCAGTATCCATCCTGCTCGCTGCAGCACCCGGAGCAGTTTTAATCTTCTGCCTGGTAGCCACCATGGTCAGCCACCAGCCTCTCCCTGAGCCCTTCCTGCTCGCCCTGACCGCTCGAACTGCCGCTCAAACTGCCCCTTCGTAATAACGTGCCCCGCACCTCTTTGCCTCGCTCCTCTTTGCCTCGCTCCTCTTTGCCTCGCTCCCAGTCGCCGCGCTCCCAGTCGCCGTGCTCCCAAGAGACCCAAAGGTCTTTACCTCTTGCAAGGCTGGGGAGGAGGATGCCTTGTGCCTTGATGGGGGCCCTTGAGGGTGTAGGGAGGTGCACACAGGCCAGCATTGGCCTGAAGCTGGTGACTGTTGATGCTTCTCTTTTTGCATCTCTAATTCTGGAGCAAAACCACCAAAACTACATTCTCCAGTCATGAGGGATTGTCATCTAAAAACTCTCACAGTGCTTCTCTCAAACCCGGTATGAACTGAAATAAAAGCTTTTAAGTAAAACACAGTAATCTTTGGATGAAGAATCCCAAGCTGTTGTCTGAAGTTGTACTGTATCTTGAATAGTGTAGTTTTGATGGATGGAGAAATACAGTCCTCCAGGATTTGTAGGTATACTGCTTTCTTGCTTTGGGAGTTTTTTGTATTTTATTCAAGGAAAAAAGATGTAACAGAAATGTAGCTCACTAGAATAAGATCCTAAAACTATTAAACTGAGAAGAATCATTAGTCCTTACACTCTGAAGAGCCTGCAGATTATTTCAAAGAACTTAAAAGCCAAATGTCACTATTAATCTCCAGAACAGATGCTTCTAGTCTGTTGAAAACACGAGGCAGGAAGCTTGGATTTCTCTTGCTGTTTGGGAGGCAGAAGAATATAAGCTACATTAATTAGTCCAATTAGTAGTGTTGATGTCAGAGGTGGGAACCTGAACTGGCCAGTTGTCTGCCAAATGTAGGAATGTAAGTAAGTACAGAGTCACTTCCATACTACCAATTTAGACGCCTACAGGTAGTACTTAGATAGCTTATTGGAACACCTTCTGGGGCTTTACCAGCAGCTATTTAAACGGGTTAAAAATTGCCAGCACTCCTAAAGCATTTTAGAAATGGTGCTGTCAACAGTTTCTGAACATTGAAAGAAATCTAGATGCCATCTGTCTTGTCAGGTACTGTCCAACTCTGATGAATCACTTGTCCTCTTAAATTTAAACCAATTAATGTTTTGTTTGGGTGATAACTGACTGTTTTCACCTTTTTTAAAATTAATTTTCTTACAGTAACAGGAAAGCAAAGCTTGGTAGCAATCTCTTTGAATGTTTCTATTTAAAAGCTTCTAATACAAAGGCAAGGGGGAGTCTCTTGGATCACTGTGAAATTTAAACATGACAGTGAGTTGAGTTATTCCAACTCAAAGCTGCATCTTTTGGTATTGCTCCTTCAGAATGTTTTGCGCTGGGCCAGATTTGCAATGTAGATTTAAATTGCTTCTTGAAATTGTAACCATCACAGAAATGTTTAAAGTTTCTTATGGTGTTAATATTCTTGTGAATTTTGGAAGGAAAAAAAATGGGGTTGGCCTTTTACGCTGTCTTCTGAATTAAAAGAGAATGTTTATTAAGTTCTGTTTGAGTTAAACCAGACTCAGATGGCTGGAGCTTTAGTTAACATGTGTAGCATAGGCTTATTTGTTTCTCATGTCCAAAATATCTAAAAATGAATGTTTATCAGCTGTAGTTTGTCTGTTTGGAAACTATTCTGTATAGCTGCTGTTGGTTGATTGGTTGGTTTCCTGGGGTAAACCAGGTCAGAGTGAAGGTATATTCAATTTGGTATGTTATAACAGGCTGAGAAATCTCTCTGTCTAGAATAATATTTTGTGATACGACACGTTTCGTACTCAGCAGGCAACACCAACCTATTGATATAGAAGAACATATGATTTAACTCCTGATTATAAACACCCAAGTAATTCCTGGGAATGACAGCAGTAGGCACTCAATATTAAGGGCAGAAGTAATTTTCCTCCTCGGAGGGAAAAGTGGAGAACTTTGAAACAAAAGCAATCAAAAAAAGAGGGGTGGGTGTCCTGTAACCTCTCTACCATTAGCAGGAGTGTTTTTCTTACTTTATGGTGGCGCTATTTGCAATCTCAGTGGCCATTAACTTGAGTAGATGTTGATCTAACAGTGTAAAAAAAAAAAAAAATGCTAGAAGACATTTATCTACAGGATTATTCACTCTAAGAAAATGAATGATATGAATCTTTACAGGGTTATTCGCCCTCAAGGAGATATGGTAAGTATCAGGAAAAATAATAGCCAAAGCAGCACCTTCTTGAGAATTTCCACCTAACGTACTGGAAGTAATCATATGGTGGAGATAATTGTAAGAGCCATAAGGCTGTTAATCATCATATCTCTTTTCTTATCCACAGGGGACAGAAATGGCCTCTGACACGTTCTTTGATCTTGTACTCTCCTTTCCGTGTGTATAAGCTATTTCAAATGTATTGCTTTGTATAACAGGGCTGTCCCTGCCACTTTCTTTTTCCCTTCCTGGTGCCTGCTGACTGAGAGGGAAGTTTTCCATCTTTAAGGAGTAACATTGATTTCCTATGGGCACGAGTAGTTGCTACAAAAGTTATCTATCCTCCTCCACCTTGTAAATCAGCACTAGGTGCTTTAGTCCCTTTGCTTGTAAACACATTAGATAAGAAAACCTAAGAAGAGCTCTAAACTTTAGTGTGGCCTAGGAATCTCATCGCCAAGATACAGGACATGTATGGCATGGTCTCATTCCACAATATTCTCCCCTTGCGAGCAGGGATTTGCAGTTGAGGGACTTCCTAACTCAGAGGTGTCAGCTGGCTATATGAAAGGTGCTGTGTTTGTCTGTGATACCCCTTAAATTATCCAGCAGTTGTTTGAGTGCATGTAACCCTCTGCAGCCACAGTGTCCTATGCTAAGGTTTTTATTGTAGCACTGGGGATTCTATTTGATGTCCTTTAATTTTCATCTGTGGAGACAGCTAACCTATCATTCCTTATCATCTCTGTGCTGTTTATCAGCTAAAGGTCAAGGTGTTGATCAAAAAAAAATACCAGATTTGAGCTCTTGCAGTTGTTCTTCATTCTGATATTTTTTGATGTTAACTGGGTTTCTGGTTTTATTTGCACTTCCTGAAAAATATGCACATCGTAATAAAAGGAGAGAGAAGGAGGAATCTGACATTATTGTATAACTTACTCATTCAGTAGAGCTATGTTTTTCTTGTCATAGAATGAATTATTATAAGAAATTGGAAAAAAAAGAAAAGGATACTCTAGCCACCTTGTTCCCAGTAGCTATTTTTTCTCTGTACTACATTTTCTCATGTTTACTTCAAAACTTTGTTATGCAGGACAGAAATTTCAGCTGTTGTGTCCACAAATGATATGTGAACAGACTTGAGTTTCCATGAATTTGCCCCTTATTCAAAATTATTTGGTTGTTCCAGCCTATTGATTGCTCTGTCTGTTACTTGCAGTTTATTTGTACCCTGCATTTGGTCACTGATTGTGCATAATGTTCCTGCTCTTGGCTAGAAAGTCTTCAAAGCCTTTTTGAAGGGACTGTTACAAATATATTGGCAAATACATTACTGTTTGCATATTTGCAGTGGCTTTTCATATGTATGATAATAGAATGTAAATAAAAGGAAAGGTGAATGCAGCTGAAAAGGTTATAAAAAAATGTATGTGTATGAGTGTTCTGGAATATATTTTTACGGATTAGTGTTACTGCAGCTTCTCCTGCATACTTCTTAGAGTAGGTATGGTAAAGACACTGCCTTCAAATTTCTCTTTCCTATGCACCATTGGAATAGAAATTTTTATTGACTATTTCTGCATAAGAAGTCTTAAGCTATTTTATATTTTATTTAAAAAAAAAATCCATAAGCAAAAGTAGTACTTAGTCCAGGATAAATTGCATGTAACTGCCATTGTCTCAGGAATACTTTGGTGCTGTAATTTGGACATCTGCTTATTTAAAAAACAAATTTAACACTAAGCAGTGTATCTCGATGGAGAGCATCATCACAGCTGATGTTGCAAATGTTGGTGGAAAAGGCAATCTGCCATTGTGGGTATGCATGGACGTAAGCTGGATTCTTCTTTTGTGGTGAGGCTTACTTGAGATAGTTAATCATGCTGACCTTTAAAACTGTTGTTGTTCAGACTTAACAGCCAGAAGTGAAGTGTTATCTCTCAGCTGTCATTTGGGTCTGTCTGCAGTCTTGAGCATGCATGTATTAAACAGTTATGCTTGGCTCGTGGTTTTAAAATTTTCTGCTAGAAACAGTGTTTTTTCTGAAGTGAAACTTCGGGTGCGTGAACAAATGCAGATATGGCTTCTTGGGGGTTTGTGCTATTGTCTCTACATGTGTTCCTGTTCTGCTGCCAGTATTCAGGATTCCTTCCACTTCATTACCACATCTGAATTTGTGACCAGGACACTTGTTTCTTCTGTCAAAGATCTTTAAGGAAGATGTTAAAAACAAAAAAAAATGGAACACATTCCTTCAAACTGAAACACTGTCATTTATCAGTATTCTTTGGGTTTGGTCTTTCAGTTTTAATTCACAAGGTCTTGTATTTAATCAAATCAATTTGAATTAATTTTTGAATTAAGATTTTGAGGTACAACCAGCTGCTTCATCGAAATCTAAATATTTTAATTCCATTGTGCCCCTTATCCACTAATTTTGCAATTCTGTGCAAAAGAAACAATCTTATCAGACAAGATTTGCTCTTGTGTTTTATTGCTTACGATTTGTATCCTGCCAGGCCCAGGATTTTCAGCTGTGCATAATGTTGGCCAATGTCTCTTATCAGTGCAGTCAGTGAGAGACTTACTGATCTTTTCTTTGAGAGCAGCTTTAGGACCTGTGTAGTGTGGTTCTCAAATCCTCAACCTAGATGTCTGATTTTTTGTTCATGAAATGCCAGAGTACCTTGTGACTGACTGTGATTGTTGGTTGACATTCATTGGTGCTTATTTCAGATCAGCTGAAGATCTGGTAAAGTATTCAATAGAAAATTTGGTAGGAGAGTAACTAGATTTTCAAATAAACATGGTAATTCACTTCTACGTGGTTTTAAAATATTTTTTGGTTTGGTTTGGGTTTTTTTTTTCAGTTTGGTGTATGCATGTAGGTTTGTCCTGGTTATTTTACTCCCTCCTCTGAAGCAACTGGAGCGAAGGTTGCCTCCAAATGTGATATTCTTACTCTGTGTCTAAGGCTACAAAAGAGAAGCAGCAGTGGTTGCTTGAAAAAGGGTAGTAACACATCCATTTTAGCTTTTTAATGATGCACTTCTCTCCTATGAACCTCTACTCTCTGTGCAGTGGGAGCCTGTCCTTGGCAGTGGAGAACAGAATTCAGTGAAGCTTTATTTGCAGATAACTCCACAATTTTGCCTATTTCCAGGTGAAAGAAACTTAAATTACTGGTTGTCCTGTTGTGTTTTAAAAAGCACCAATTAACTATGTTGTTTCCTTCTCAGCAGCAATAAAATAAGTGATGTCATTCTAGCATTAAAAATGAGGATGCTGCCCAAGGCAGTAGCTGAGTGACCCATAATTAGGATTTTAACTTCAGGGTGTCAAATTTGAGATTAATTAGAGTTGCCCTAAAATAGGTATTTCTAAAATGTCTCCAACTGTGCTCCTCAGTGTTACTAATTCTGAACCACTCTTAACTGAACACAGGCTTGGCCACAAAGTCCAACAACAAAAATTCCTCAAGCTGGTGATTAAAACCCCGCACTCCACCCAAATGCGTGCCATGAATAAGTGACATACTCCTACCATGACAAATTTAGTTGAGGAGAAAAAAAAGCTCCTGGTAAAACTTGTAAATGTCATCTTTGTTAGCATAGTGCATGTAGGAGCCTTTTCTAGAAAGGAGGATTCAGTACTACATGAATAGATGAGTACAGTATGTTAAGACTCGTGAAAAATATAGTAAATCTTAGTCTTGCATTACACAATATGTTGTTGGGAATGCTGTTTCTCGCTGTAAGACATACTGTTCTGCTAACTACAATGCAGCGCTGAATTTATTGCTTATTTGGGGGAAAAGGAAATCAATGAAGGTCACTGGTTTCACTTGTTTGAACCTCTAAGAAAGATTCGATTCTGTTGCGTTCAAAACAAATGTGGTACAAAGTTGTCAGAGTCTGAAGACTCCAAGTGCATAACCGTGGAAAGTACATCTCTCCCTCTGTGGCCCTGTCCTCTGCCATATGGTTGCAGATACCCAACCTATAGATTGTTTCAGAAAAAAAGAAAGAAGTGGTGGAAACCAGTTACATCAGGTACCCATCACTGGGAGGGATGGACAGTTCTCAGAAGGCATCAAACAGTAAGCAGTGTGACAATGTGGGGAAGATGGCCCTTGGTGGAACCCATAGGAGATCAGAAGTGAGGAGTTGGAAGCCATCATGGACTGTTAGTGTTTAGACAAAAGGAATGTTCTTTTGGATAGGATAAACTTCTTGGCCAGATCCCTCAAATCTTAAACCCTAATAATTTTACCACCACAGAGTGACTGAGAGCGTTTAAAACCAGGAGACTTTTCTAAAGGCTATAGCTATAGTTACCAATGCAAAAGCAGTGATCTCAATTTGGGAAGTTCAGGAGATGTGTTGTTCACTATGTTGCCTTAATAATTTCTGTCTTATTAATATTTCTTTCTTACTAATAACCTTTGCTGAGAGTTCAGCACCTTTTATGTGTCAATTAACTTGTTCCCCATTAAAATACATTTTGATATATAATTCTGCAAGGAAGTGGTTTTATTATAGCTCTCATCTTTGACCAAAGTGAGAAACACTAAGGATTCTGACTAAAATAGAATCAAAAAACAATCTGAGAGTTAGAATGGGGATAGCAGGGAAATGAAAATTGACTATAAAGTGTCAGAAAACTTTTCTGTGAAAATCCTATTAAGTTATAACACTTGTTGGAAACTGATAGAGAAATCACTGTGCCACTAAAACCTGGAATTGCATGTTCTGCCAGCATAACCCTGCTGTGGATAACCTGGGTTTGGCATCAGATACCTGGTGAAGCTGTGCCCTATAGCTTTGCATTGATGGCATGCCTACGATATCTGCTGAGGAGGAGCTCACAAATGGCAGGTGATAGGCTGAGCTACATTTTGAGGACTTAGCTTTAGATTTTCCTGTAGGAAAAGAGAACAACAAACCCACTTAGTCATTTGAGCACAAGAGAAGCCAGTACCGTTGTACGCTCTCCACCTTATTTTATTTTTTTTTTTTGTTGTTAAGGCAATGAACAGAGGTGCCAGGGGTTAAAAAAGAATGACAGCTGGCATAATTCTTGCAATGAGACTAAAGATAAGTAATGGGTGGGATATGCTTTTGTGTTTGAAAGATCAGCACAGGGGCTGAATGAGTATCTGAGTTTGTAACCTACACTAAATAATGAGCAGATGCAGCTACATGCAACAAGTGGCTAAGGTAATGATGGGAGCAGCATACACTGAGGAAGCAACCTGAGTTATGCCAAAGAAGGACAGCATCTGAAAATAAATAAAAAACATTAGTTCAACCGGCAAAAAGATAAAAGCAATGACAACATATGAAGTGATCAGAAGAGACCCAGCAAAGTATCCAATGTGAGAATGTAGTGGAAAAACATTTTAAGGTTTCATTTTTTTCTGTAACAATTGGTGTATTAGCAAAAAAAAAAAAGATGGGGAATGTTCATCCTGAACACCATTATTTGAGTGATACAGATATTTCATATGACTCCAACTGAAAACCTGTTTAAATGAGGAAAACTTTTTTTTCCCCCTTTATGTAAGATTCATGTTCCTTTTCCCTGCTCAGGATTGGGAGGATGCTGTATATGTGAAGAACATGCAGGTAGGTTTTCTTCATAGAAGACAAAGGAGTTCAAAGGGCAGTTATTCATAGGAAGAAAATGGAACATGTGAAGGCTCTGTCAAGGCATGTTTAATTGAATTAAAATGTAGTTATGAAGCTGGTGAATCTTGGAGATGTAGTCATTGCCAATTAGTTTGGGTTTGGTTTTTTTTTTTTGCCCTTTGAAAGAAGCAGTCAGAGAAACCGACAATAATGCACAATAACCTCCCTGATGGTAGGGAATCATGTAGTTGAGAGAAGCTCCAGAAAATATGAGAAGTGACGTTTGTGGTTGGTGATGCCACAGTGAATCATAGAATCACCAGGTTGGAAAGGACCCACTGGATCATCGAGTCCAACCATTCCTAACACTCCCTTAAACCATGTCCCTAAGCACTTCATCGACCCATTCCTTAAACACCTCCAGGGAAGGTGACTCGACCACCTCCCTGGGGAGCCTGTTCCAGTGCCCTATGACTCTTTCTGTGAAGAATTTTTTTCTGATATCCAGCCTGAACCTCCCCTGGCGGAGCTTCAGGCCATTCCCCCTTGTCCTGTCCTCAGTCACTTGGGAGAAGAGGCCAGCTCCCTCCTCTCTACAACCTCCTTTCTGGTTGTTGTAGAGAGTAATGAGGTCACGGTCACCCCTTATTATGACAGTGAAGTCAGTGCATCCTCCCAGGATGTCAAGGCAAAATCAGAAATAAATATATTGCATTGTACTTTAAAAAAGTAAGTAATTTCCATCATTGTTCTGGTGGAAATGGGGACAGTGACAGTTAGTTAAGGATTAGTGTAGAAAGCAGGGAAGGAAATTCAAGGTGAAGCTTTATCCTGGTTCTTCCAATACCAGTTGTAAATTAAATGACTGATATTGAACATAAGCTGTTTCTGTAACGAAAAGGATCACTGAAACAATTTCCATGAAAGTAAGGTAACTTAAGGATATGTTGCTAGGCAAAGTTGTTTTTTAACTTTTGAGCTTAAAATGCCTGGTGTGTGTTTTGAGCTGCTTTGAAATTTGGATTCATGGACAGAGGCTGCTGGAGAAGCAGTGGGAATTGTTTTGCTCTGTCATAAACTTCCTGTGGCTTTGGATTGAATCACTGAAGATCATTTCCCTATCTGTAGAGCTTGTAGTATATTTCTGCCTTGTCTATATAAAACGAAGGAGCTTGGCATGCTGTTATTGTAAGCAAAGTTAGGACGGCTGCAGGGGTGCACATCAGCACAGTGTTTAGTAAAGCATTCAGAACACTGAAATTCATGGATGTGGTTGATGGAGGTATACAAACTGCGTTTGATCTCACTTTAACTCCATGGCAGACCGTGAGCACCACTCTTCCCAAACATCATTCTTGTGCCAGGCAGGTAAACACTAGATATTTTGTTCTGACTAATCTATTCACCAGAAGATGATTAAGTGAAGATGGAGTCTCCCAGTAACTGTGGCTCATAGGTAACGTAGCTGTAACCATAACGTTAATGCTAGAAGAAAAAAAATGAAATTACAGCATTAAATGGAAATGATGGGAAGGGGCTTGAATGTTAGAAGGTGTCTGAAGCTGTCTTATTAGCCTTGAGATTTTTTTCTTGTGTTTCCTTATTGAATTTAGGTAGTTGGAAGATTTATTTCCTCACTTGGTTTACATATTTCCCATCAGAAGCGCTAGAGTAACAGAGCAATCCGAAACAAGGACTCAGTAGTTTAACCAAAACTACCATGGGACATTTCCTCTCACTACACCACGGAAGTTGGATTAGTAATGAAAGCTTTTGCTAGTTCATTCATTTTTTTGTATTGATTTTACAAAGTAAGATCTTAAGAGAGCATTTCCCTTGCTACCTATGCTTTTTATTTACATGTGTTCTGTTCTTTGTTTTTATAACAAATTCTTGGATGCCAAATAATGTAAATAGAATTATTTAATATTTAATAAATTTAATATTTAAATAAACAATTCTTTTAAAGAAGGAAAAGAAGGATAAAGCTACACTACTAATTTGAACAACATTTTAGATGTGTGAATGCCAGGATAAACTTTTTCAAAAAAAATTCTTTTTTGGACATTGATAAGTTAGGAGAAAAAGGATACTCTTTGTACAGGTGTTGCTGGCAGATGACTGTATAGAATCCCTAATTATTCCCTCTTTGTAGGCAAGGACAGGATACCTGGCTTTACTTTTGGCCTCAGAAAAGTTTACTCCAAAGAGACAGGGACCACAGATGTTGCCTGTGGCAGTGACTATTTTTCATTGTTTCTTGCAGTCCTTCTGTAAATATTTGTTAGTGGTTTCTGGACTCTGCTTACTTGGTTACTCTTAAAACCCGGTTACTCTTAAAATCCACTTCCTCCGCTCATCCTCACTGTCCACCCACATTTCCTTTACCTCCTAGAACCAAAGATGAGATTTCCCCAGTATACACCACAGGGCAATTGAAGGCTTGGGGACATGGATAAAGATGCTGCCACTGTCTCTGTCTACATTTGCTCTAGGAGCGTGTCCTGAAATGCTGATTCTTTCCAGTAACGCTGCTGTTTCCAAGATACTTTGACCTTTACTTTTATCTGGCCAAGCAAATAAAGAATTTTGGTAATGCTAGAGGAGTCCACGCGATGCAGATAAGATGTGGTAAGGCTGACAGCCTCATATTTTGGTTTTTATTATGTAAGAAACACGATTCAAATAGGTAAACTGAGGCACGTGTTTTGTGAAGCAGCCTTATTGATGTATTTATTCGTGGTTGCAATCGCGGGAGCGCCCCCTTCTGTCAAGAAGGGAAGTGCTCAACCTTCATCTTTAAATACAGAGCTTTTTACCCTGTTTCTTTCAAGGCAAGACCTCTCTTTCCCCAAATTTACAACCTATGCCAAAGCTATTACAAGGCTGTCACTAGGCTTACTTTTCCATACCATGTTTCTTGGCTCGATCTGTTGTTTATAAGTACTGAAATTCCTAAGCACATCATATACTGCACCAGAACAGTACCAGAAGGTAATATTTCTTACATTATCTTCTCGATTTCTTTCTCTGAACTACCTATTCAGTAATTTCTTGTGAAATCATATTTTTCAAGAGGGTTATAAGTTCAATTCAGCAAGGCTCTCCATCTTAATGCTAAAACTTCCATTTTGTAAAACTTAGTGGCCCAACTGTCACAATTACAATTTTTAAGCATCCAAGAGTATAAGCCTTAGAGAAAAAAAATGACAGCGCTAGTGCTCAATAACTTGCAAGCACAAAGCTTGATCCAAAACTCACTGCGGCTTTGGAAATAATGCCACTGACTTTGGATCTGGGACTTCTACTTAAGGCCATGCATGTTAGCCTTATGTGGTTTTGCTTACATGAAATAGAGAATTGATAAGTGCCAGAGATGCTTGTTTTGTTCTTAGAAAGCTGTTGTGGTGTAGGAACTCACTAATTAGTTCAAAGATGTCTTCTGAACATGCGTTGGTGATCACATTTAATAGCAGGTATTCAGTGCTGCCCAGGTGGTCATCTGATCTGGTTTGTAGTGACTTAAAAAGATGGATTCCTGCATGTATCTTTGCTTTTTTCCCGAACATCTGCATTGGCAGTGCCAGCCAGAGATTAACAAGCAGGTCAGCTCATACTCTCTCCTCTTTCTTCTCTTTCTAAAACTTAATGGTTAAATAGTAAAAGTAAATTAAATATCCAAGCACCCTCTGAGAATTCATCCAAAAAGAATTCCTTATAGGCTAGTTACAAATTCTTGTCTTCTCTAGCAGAGTTACTAGTAGTGGGTGAACTATAATGATATAATTGTCTAATGTTTAGGCAATTCTGCTTTACTGCGTACTTAAATTGTATATATACTTGATAACGTTTCAAATTTTCCGTTTCCAGTATTTTTTACATATTTTGCCTATGTTTTCTTAATCTAGTGTAATATAATCAGGCACTTCTGGGTTTGCTGCTGCAAGTTTTATTTGACATATCAAATAAATGCTTTAATATTAATTTTAATACTGCTCTTCTATCAGTTTCTTAATTTCCTACTATGACTATGCCTTGGTCCACATGGTACCCAGGGAACTTCTGTGCACAAGACTGGGTAATAAAAATGACAACGACAAAAAAATGTTGATACTTGGAAACAGGCTGAGACTGGCAGCTGTGCAGCAGGAAAGCACAAAATTCATTAAGTAGTTAATGAGCTCAGTTGCTTTAAGTATGGGGGAAGAATAGCTTTTATTGAGCTTAGAGTCTCAGCAGTGAAGGAGAGAGGGAGGTGACTTCATAGGAAACATTCAAAGGTTCTAAAATCCTGGGTTTCCCCTGGCTCAGTTGAGGAAAAAAAACTGTAACAGTTGTAAGGAAATTACTAACTGCATTATTTTGTATTAGAAAAATATAGAAAGCAAAAGATATGCAGCTCTGAAAATTGCCTTCCACAGGTCACACTGCAAGGAATATTAGCATTTGCTTCCTGTAAAGGACTCTGTGTGTGCTTGGGATTGTTCTTCTGCAAGGGTATGTGAATTTAAGAGTGTGTATACAAAAATCCTGAGCAGAATTAGGACACAGGGGTGCTGTTTTCCAAATAAGTTGAGCTGATGTGTATTGTTAAACTTTCTCATGGAAATCTTGGTGCTTGGGCTGAGTGAGGTTCGTGGGGATCAGGGTGGCCTCATATTCCTTCAAGCCTGCTTGCACCAGTTATCTCAGCTTGTGCATATTTCTTCCTTAACGCGTGGCGTCAAAATAGCTTCTAACCTAAGGGCATACTCTATTTTTTGGCTGTGGTGGATGTTGTAGGTGATACAGGCCTTGCATGAGTCAGATATTAGTCACAGAACATTGTGCAAAGATGCAGGCTGTAACTTAGTGTGCAGAGGATGGAGTGGTTTTACATAGCGCAGCCCCTACTGTCAAGTTCAAACAGATGAGCAGGATGACAGGGTTAAAGGCTTTGGATCTTACTAAAGGGTAAGGCTGGTGCTGAGGTTTCAGTTGGCACCTATGCCAGGGATGCAGCAGGGAGAAAGCAGGGGTACTGCATGCGTTTTCTAAAGGGACCTCAGCTATGCTGAGTCTCATGAAAAGCACCTGTAAGCAGTACTGCTTGGGCTGCCCCCGACACCTGCCAGCTGGTACCTCTCCAGTGCTTACTGTACCCTGGTATCAGCAGGCAGCGGCCATGACATACTTTCTTTTTAAGAACAGTAAAAACCTTCTTCGCTTTACATAAAAATAAGAACTATGTGAAGCATCTGAGCAGCGTGTACACCTGACAGTGTAAAGTTGGCTGGAGAGGCAGAGTTTTTCTCTCCTTTCTCCTAGACGCTGTAGGCTGCGCTTGGATGAGGAGGGAGTGAGGTTTGTGAGCAATGTGTGTGTTTCAGTGTTTGAGCACTGCTTCCCTTCTGTAGGCAGAGAGTTCAACTGATTTCTCAGTCAAGAGCTATGCCAATGTGAAAATAGGGCTTGGAGCAGGGTTCTTCAAATATTCTGTGGTCATAGCTAATAACAGATTTCTGAGAGTCTCACTTTGCTACTCTGAATCTTAAGTCTAGTTATTCCTTTGGAACCCCTATGGATGCTGAGCTACTTTGAAAAATAGTCCCTGGGGTATACTTAATATTGTAATAAATTTACCAGTCCAAATACATCTAAATTGCTTTAACTCACTTTTCTGAGCTTCTGGTTTGTATTTCTGTACTTTTGATTATGAAAGCTGAGAGCATTAGAAAAAAAACCAATATCATGAGGAGGGTGACTAACGTTGGCAACACTGGCAGTGCTGTCATTAGAAGGTAAAGGAGAGCAGATGGCATCTCATCATTTTTTGAGTGCTTTCCTTTTCTTGGTATCTCTAATATAACCCTTCAAAGAAAGTTACTTAAATTGTAGCCTTTTCCATCTCTCAGAAAAAATAAAGTGAGAATAATCACATTTTTTTCAAAGCAGAGAATGTGTTATGATCACATCTGGTAATGTCGCAGAGTGATACCTAAAGTATGTCTGCATGCATACAAAGATTTATTTGTGCTTGGAAGGCACTGCTTTGTATCGGCAGTGAGCACTTTATTTTCAACTTTTCCCTCCGAAACTTCCTGAAGAAAACAGAAATTTTAAGTAAACGTAGCATGGCCTTGACTTCAAAACCATGGCCAGCCTCTGGGATTAATTGGCTTTGTAGAGCTGCAAAGCTCATCACTCCACACTTTAAATGAACCTCAAGAAACAGTCTGGGAACTACGGAGTTTGTACAGGGGAAGAACTGGGAGCTGGTTCCTGCTGTGCACTTCGTAAAGAGCAAACATCAAAGGGCAAAGTTTGCCTGTGAACTTTTACAGACTTCGCAGCAGGCTCTCTCTCAGCAGTCATGTGGCACTGGGAAAAAACAACTAACTGCACAGTCTAATAATGGATGGGAAAGGAATGTCATCAGAGAAGTGCTGGTAGATCTATGCTATACCCAACCTGGCAGACACAGAGTTAAATCTGGCATGGAATTGATGGAAAGCTTGAACAGATTCTGTGTACCTTGCAAGATTGTGATAGACATCCAAGAAAAGATTCAGTTCAGAAGACAGAGAGGTACTGGTATAGCTCACTGAAGAACTTCATCCCAAATGTCAACACAGCATTATAGTAGCTTAGGTTTTAATTTAAGGAAGTTTTTCAAAGCACACTATACTGGTAAAAGAACTACATTGATAGTTGGTCCTGGTAGAGCCATGTCAGTAAAGACAAACCAGATTTGTGATCCCAGTATACACAACTAATCCTTCAAAACCTTCCAGTGGAAACAGCCCATGTTTCCTGCAGGGTGAATACACTCAGCATTTTGGCAAGCTCAGCAGCTAGAGTTAATTACTTTGTTAGACCCCAATGCAGAAAGACAACTTTTAATATGCAGTTGGTTAAGTATGGGCTATTGAGCAGCATCAGATTGCCGTGACTAAAGCAATGAAATGTACTATGGAAGGCAATAAAAATTTGTTTTATCTGAACTAGAAAGCTCATGTAGTATTTTGATAAGTAGTCTTACCATGTTGGGATACCTAAACACCTACTTGATAATTTAATAAGATTTCAGGTCTCACAGTCAATTAAAACGTAGAATCAAAGTGGTGGAGTAGCAGCATCAGCGTTGCCCAAGCTGGAGTGTTGAGTGATACTGCAAGTCTGGTTATTACTGCATTTTGGTAGTCTTCAACTACCAGGCCATTGTGTTGGAAAAGTTGCACTGACAGCCATCCAAAAGTGACCCCAGGGCTTGGAGCAGGGTAGGCACTCCTCTGGAGACATGGTGGAGACAAATGTTGTCACCTCCAAAGATCTGGCCTCTTGGGCCTGGACGTATTCCTGCGTAATGGCAGGGGGACCATTCATTGCAATGGGTCAATGCTGGCTGGCCTTAGAGGACTATTCTTACCCAAGTTGAGAGGCACGGTGAGATGGAGATGGTGAGGTCCTTGCTGAGGGGCCATCTGCCGTAAGAGCTGTCGCTTCGAGGACCAAGCAACACATGGCTTCTGGGTTTGTGGTTTGTGATACTAAACTGATAAAAAAAAAAAAAAAAAAAAAGCAGAAGGGGAAGCAAAATGTATTTCAGGCAGAAAAGCAAAGCTGCCTGTGACATTAGCTCAACTGGGCTGAGAGATTTTTCAGCTGTGGGCTGCCCCTTGCTGCAATGAGCTCAGGTCTCAGGCTGTTGTCTGACAGCAAGATGTCTCACATGTATGTAGTATGTATAAAAGTAGGTTGCTTCCTGCTCTTAGCCACCTCAGTGCCATAAAGATATTTATTAGGCAGGCAAGAGGAGGAATAAACACTTCCTTTAGGCTAGGCACAGACACTTGTCCCGTGGAAGGAAATTAAGAGTGGCGTCCCCAGGATGCACAAGCTAGGGAATTACCTACCTAGCCTGCCTGGTATGTCTATTCTTAGTGGTGTTACTGGCTTCTGTGTGTTACATCTGGCAGTTGCCAATGGGGAAGAAGCTTTCATCTTCCTTCGTGTAGAGAGCTATACATGAAGATCTTCTTCTCTGGCTTGAATGGAGCAGATCACTTGCCCCAAAAGATGCAGGCCGTCTTTTCCTGCTGATGTCTAGGTTACTTTGTTGATTTTTTTTCTTTTCTTTTCTTTTTTTTTTTAATATATTCAGAAGGTCATTTATTTCCATTTTTCTTGCCTTTCACACCACAGGAAAATATTCCTGAGAATAAACTTCGCTAGTTTCTGATTGCAGAGTGACAACTGAGTTACTAAATCAGTTGGTGCTGTAAAGATTTCAGATGAAGCTGCGAACATTCTGCCTTGACTGTATGAAGGAAGTAAAATGAGTGAGTACTAATGGAAGCTGGAAATATCTGAGAATATCTTTGTGGTTCAGGAAAATTTTTCTGTGAGGTTTTGGATCAGATATTTGATGACATCTATTTTTTTCCTAGCCCACTGTTATGATATGTGTATCCCTCTTAAACAGATGTATATTGCTATAGCATTTTCTTTTCCTCTGCATTCATGCTCTGAAACTTCTAAGGCAAGCATTAGCATTTTAAAAGCTCAGTTTTATAATCCAGAGGTGGAAATTGCTCGCTAGATTTAAAACTAAATAAAACAAAATCATTTAAAATTATCTCAGTGAAAAGCAGTTATGATAGATGTGACACAGGAAGATGAAATAAGGAATATTTACTAGATCACACAAGCCCAAAACCCAATAACCAAATAACTGTTCAGCCATGGTTACTGATAAGGGAGAACCTAGATTTCTGTGCGATTATGATTTTTCAGAGTAAAGCCCAGGAACTGATGAACAGCTACAGTATGAGCCCTCACAGATGGACAAAACGAGTGTGTTTTCTCTCCTAGGATCACACTTATCATTTAACTTCTATTAACAGAAGTTACTTTTCCTTCAGCATTGGAGAGGTTCATCAGTTTATAATACTTAGAAAATATTCGAAAATATTTACTTTTTTTTTTTTACAGACCTCTGTGTATCCATTAATGTGCACTTTGGTTTTTATGTTAATAATGTTCCTGGGGGGTTGTCTCTTTTTCCATTGTCATGTTCTGTACAAAGTAGCCAATAAATTTAATTTTCCTTTGAGTACAACCAAACCTCTATCGGCTGCTGCAGAGTAGCTTCTGTTTTTCAGAAGGACAAGTGAGTTAATTAAGAACCAAGTCCCTAGCAAAAATATCTGTCTTCACACAGTACAGTTAAACAGGCATGCCTAA